>NC_057344.1:16077500-18488750 GCF_016509475.1 Prionailurus bengalensis | reverse complement strand
TGAGGAAAAAGGAGGGCACACACTTCATAATTTCGACAAGTAAGGATATTCCGAGACACATAAAAAGAAAATACATTTATGTTTCTGTGAACTGTACTTTGGAAGAACCAGTTGGCTTGGTTGTCATGACTATATTTTCAAATGAATTGCATCTGAATTAATATGAAGTGATTTATATTGAATGACTTAATTCATCTATGACCCAGTTGTGTGTGTTTTTTTTCCATCGTGACTTAGAATGAACTAAAACTTAAAGCGTCATTTTGATTTGGAAAAAGAATTTGAGATGCTAAGAAGACTAACAAAATTATTAGCCGTCTATACCTGAAATATAAACCAAAAAGCCACACATGTCTCAGAGTATCTATTTTTTATAATAAAACGACATAACTTAGCGGTGAAGGAAGCCTCAGGTGATCTTTTTGTGTCATTTAGAGGGAAATGACATAACTTAGAGGTATCTTCTTTGGTGCTGGAGATTAGGGGAGCCATAGAGGAGGCTAAATGAAAAGCTTATATATTTTGTTGTTATACAGCTTCAATATTTATTGGATTACAAGGTACTTGTTATAAGAAAGTCTTTGCTTTCAGAAATAAAAAAGAGAAGAACTTTTTAAGTCAACCCTTCCCCTTGACAACTTGCACTAGTCACCTTTTGTCGTAACAGAAATTCCCCATTGATTTCTCGCACACATGACATGAGGGCTTCTGGGCGGCAGAGGGGCTCCTGGGATCTGCGTGTTTTCTCATTTCAGGACTCAGAGTGAAGAAGTCCCTATTGTGACTGAGGGAGGGAGAGAGAGAGAAACTGAGAGAGAATTGAGTATATAATCACGTTTGGAGCAAATAGGAACGATTATCCAATTTACAACACCATTGTTAACTCTTTGATAATAAAGTCTCTCAGACTTTTTCCAAGCATATCAAAATATTTAATATGTCTTTAAAAATATAATCACATTATATGTTTTTCTTTATGCTTTTGCCATTTAACAGTGTAACTTTGGAATATTTACAAGTTGAAATACCTTCTTTTTCTGTGTTTCTTGAAAAAAATCAGATTTTTTCAAATCAATAAAAAATATTGATTTCATTACACTTTAATATTAGCCTTGATATATTTACTCGTACACACATTTTGAGGGTCTATGTGAAGGAGGTCCTACTATAGATCTGGCCCTCTCTCTCTCTCTCTCTCTCTCTCTCTCTCTCTCTCTCACACACACACACACACACACACACACACGTGTGTGCACATGTGCACATGCACTCATACATACTATTACACCCCCACAGTGTAGCTCTGATTGTCTAAACCTTCATTCTCATCTATCATAGTGTAAGATTAAAATACCAGCCAGGGAACTCTCTTCTCGAGGATCTTTTCTGGCTTTCACCTTCGCCGACATACTGTGCAGGCAAGTTTCATGTTTAAGTTCTTTTGAAGTGGCTCTCCAACAGCTGGATGAAAGAATCACTCCAGATAGGGTGACCATGTAATGTATCAACCACACTAAGATATTTTTTTAGAGTCAAAAGGGAAAATATTAATTATTAATGCTTAAAGTAGGCTGAGCAAACCAAATTATTGAGGCACTCCACTTCTAGAGGGTATTTTCAGATGGCAGTCTATTTTTTTTATTCTAAATTTTGTTCCTACTGTTCTCTATAGTATTTTGTTATCTATAAAAATAATGAAAAAAATGGTTTTCTTTATTTTGTTAAATGCCTCTCAAAAAATATATATGATTGCAATCATGAAGATCTATCAATCAACTCTTTCATATTCCATTTCTGCAGAATTGATCGATTCTGACCTATACCATGCTGTATCTTTTGGTTCAGTTTAGTATCTGTATCTCATTACATACCTGAATAGCTATTTAATCTTGCACAAACACCCATATGGTGGGGTTTGAAACCTGGTGCAAGAGATAAAGGCAAGTAATTACTATCCACACTTAACATTTTATCTTCTTGCCATTTAAAAGCTTTTTATAGAAGTGCTGATAGTCTGTGTGATTAAATGGCTAGGTTCTCCATTCTTCTGATGTATTTTTATGGCTTGGACTCCACAAAAATTTAGGTTTTAAAAAGTTATAGTTGTAATCTTATCTAAAATCTGAAGATAGTTTATCACACCTGCAAAAAATGCACTCGCATGAAATGAAAAATAAGAAGTCACACTGTAGACTGAGCACTGTATTTTATTAAATATGGACTCTGCTCACAAAATGAATATGCTAAGATGAAACATAGCTTTAAAAAATGGCCAGTGATGCCACAATAATGTCTCCTTACTCTCTTCCTTCAATAAAATTATTATACTAAAGTATGCTTGAAATATCCTCTTCAATAATCATTTTGGAATGTCATTTAATGAATATTGGAAGTTTCAACATCACAGTGGAAAATCTCAAATATGGAGGTAAAGTATATTGTTATAATCCTGATTCTGACGTTGATTAGCTCTGTGATCTTGAGAATAAAAATATAAAAATAATCACTTTTTTGAACATTTCCTGCTTGCCTCTTTGTATATGCTATTATTCCTCAAAACAGTCACATCAGGTAAGAATTCATCTTAATGGAAGGGCTTTCTTTGGTTACTGACAAGATGTTTCACTCACGTGCACTTTCCCCTCTCCTATCTCAATTCTAAAATGCTCTAGAAACCAGAGGGAGGAGATGACTGTGTCAAACTTATGTAACAATTATGGAAAGCCCCTGGGCAAAAGAACTTGTCTGCCTCTTGGTAACGGGCAGCTCCAGTTGGAAGAGGGTGCTTCACAGAGTCGAGGAAGGTTTCCAGGATTGCTCTCTGCCCTGTTGCTGCTGCAGACCCTGATAACTAATGATCCCATTTCAATTTTATTTATTTGTTTGCTTATTTACTTTTATTTTTAAGTGTTTATGTTGAGAGAGAGAGCCTGAGTAGTAGAGGGGCAGAGAGAGAGAGGGAGATAGAGAATCCCAAGCAGGCTCTGTGTTGTCACTGCAGATCCTGACACAGGGCTCATTCCCACCAGGAACCATGAGATCATGACTTGAGTCGAAATCAAGAGTTGGACACTTAACTGACTGAGCCACCCCAGTGCCCTGATGCTAACATTTTCTAAGCTCTGCCTTCTGATTTTTTTTTCCCAGAACTCTGATAAGAGTTTACTTCTGCTTCTCTAAATGACACTCAGTCACTTTTTATCTTAAATTACAATTTGGTTTTGTTTCTCTTTTGTGTTTCTGATTGTGCTTAATTTCCCACTAGACAGCTTGCTCTTGAAGCTTGAAGGCAGGTAGATCCTACATTTTTGTGTGTTTGTTTTGACTTTTGTGTCCTCCACAGCACGCAGCTAGGCATTCTAGGTGAACAGATGACTGAAATGTAAAGCATTCTGTTTCAGTTTTCTGATAAATGTCATTTATGGCAGTGGATAATCCTAATATGTAAATTAAAATACATAATGATGTGGTGAAATTTTCCTCAGAATGACCTGTGCAAGGCATTCAGACTTTTATACCAATCCTGATGTTTTTATTCATTAGAAACTTAAAATTCATGTATATTGCTTTAATAAATACCAGCATTAAGACCAGTGGAAGAGGATGTTTTTATCTGACGCTAGCACTGGCAAGAAGCAGACAAGAATGTATTTATGTAGTACATCCAGGATATCCTTACTATTTGTGTTATTCCTGTTAGGAAAAGGCCACAGGGTCATCTGGTGTTACTTCTCTTTGCTCTTCGATGCCAACCAGGTCCATCCATCATGCTGAAAATTGCTTTGCACATTCCATGCATGATCTCCTAGACCTGAAGAGGGCAGCTATTAACGTTTCTTCCTTTCTTGACAAACATTACTTTTCTTGTATGGTCTATTTTCCTCTCTCTCTGCCTTGAGTGTTTCCTGATGCAAGCCCACACACATTTCCTTGTCTCGGGTGCCAGTGTCTGGATGCGTTAATCAGGATTAGCAGAGATATTACTGATCTTGACATTTTCCTCATACTTCAGAGTGTACAATGGTCCAAACATGTTCTTTGTTGAGGATTCCATGTCTTAAACACACAACAGACTCAGAACATTTTTTGGATAGTCACACTCTCCTAAGATACTTTATGCTTTCCTTGACATGTCCTTTTATTGACTTAAATGATTTATTCAGCTTCAGTTTTGTAGTTTCCCAGTGGAAAATGCACTTTAGACTCCTTGTTTTAAGGAAAACAACAGTGTCTTTGCCCCTGAAATGGGAACTGCCGTGGCTCAAACAAAATTTCTTCAGCATAAGTAATTTCACTTGGATTTCTTCCCACATTAATACAGGGCTTCTCTTCATCATTTTTGTTTAGAGTCATCCTAACCAAAGTTTGGATCTAACTTTAATAATTAATTGCATTCTGGATACTGAATCCTGCAATTCAGGAAAGTAATTCTCTCTCTTCAGTCAAGGTTCTGTTCATGTCTTTCAACACCATTATCAAATTTATCTGCTTCCTTTTTTTTCCCTGTTGTTGGCCCTTTTCCTACTGAAAACTTCATTTTCCTGCCTCACCCTTTTTGAGGGTAATTTACATCTTCTACTAATTTTCTTGAAGCTAATTCATCTTGGGGCTTCTGGGCTTTTTGTCTACCAGATCCAGTTTTGCATGTTCTTTTGCAGTCTTCATGAATTTACCTAAGTGTGAGCCCTTCCATCATCCTTCTTTCTATCATAAACATCAAATGAGAGTAGACACATTCATCTGCTCTTACATTAAAGCCAGGGAATTTTGCTGTAACTTGTTTAGCACTCTCAAAGTAATTTTTCATTTATGTGTCACACCTCAAAATTTTCATGAGCTCTTCACACTGGTAAATGGAAACTACATGTTTTTTTCTTATTCCTCTTTTATCACTTTCTTAGTTACAATCATTGGTGCTTGAAAGTAGTATTTCTACTGGGTTAATAAACAGTGTCACAAGTACATGCAGTGGCAATAGGAGGGTTTAATTTTCTTCATCTTCTGCTACCAAAGGGCATTTACCAGTCTTCGAAGGATACTCTTGCTTTTCGATTCTTACAGTTGTTTCTCTAACTTCCAAACCCACGTCACTGAACCTGACAAGTTAGCATTTATTGTTTTTATTTTACTTGGCCAACTCCTTTTAATCCTCATCCCTCAAGATAAGCCCTGAAGAGAAAGTGAAAATACCTACCTGGTGGGCCCCTTCTTCAAGTTGCCAGATCTATCTAGCAAATAAGAATATAGGATGCCCAGTTAAGTTAGCATTTCAGGTAAATGACAACTTTTTAGCATAAGATGTTTTGAATACTTTATTAGTATAATGTGTTCTGAATATTATATGGTTATCTGAAATTTAACTAGGAATCCTGTATTTAATCTGCATCCCTGAAACCTTCATCTTTCTTTTCTGTGACTTGAGTTCCAACATGTGGGCATCACAGTAATGTCCTTGGGTTATGATTGGTCTGATTTGTGCAATTTCTGCTCAGATAATCTAAGGGTGGTTTAGCATTGAAGACTCTGTGTATTAGTTTCCTAGACTGCCATAACAGAGAAACACAAACTGAGTTGCTTGAAACAAATGAAATGTATTGTCTCATAGTTTTGGAACCTGGAAGTCCAAGATGAAGGTGTGCTCAGGGCCGTACTACTTCTGATTGCATTAGAAAAGGCTCTGTTCGAAGACTTTTTTCTAGCTTCTGGTAGTTTCTTGGCTTGAAGTGTGTTGTAACAAAACTCCAGTTTTCACATGGAGTTCTCCATATGTGCATGTCTGTCTTTCTGCATGAAATTCTTTTATTTAATAAGTACACCAGTTATATTGGACTAGGAGCCCACCCTCCTCCAATATGACCTTGTCTTAATTAATTACATCAATAATGAACCTGTTTCCAAATAAGATGTCATTCTCAGGTATTGGGGTTAGGGCTTCAATATATATTTTGGGGGAACATGATTTAACCTACAAAATATTAAAAGAGACTTTTTAACACTCAATTTAATACATTATCTACAATGAGATAAGATCAGCCCAGGGATCTAAACATGTTCATGTAAGTTATAGATTTAAGCAAATAGGAAACTTTTTAATAGATTAAAAATATGTTCTTTAAACTTGGAACACCTTAATTAGTCAGAAATACAGTGTTGCAGCTATACAAAATTATAGAGCAAAGACATTTTCATGCTATGGGAAATATCCATATTATGTTAAATAAATAACAATTACATGATTATACTGTTTATTCAATTAAAACATATTCTGCCTTCTTAGCTAAGTGCCGAGGGTTCAGACATCAAGGCAGCACACACGAGCTTACAGTCTATAAGGGAAGAAGTAAATTGATAATTATTTAAATTATTAATTTGTCATAACTGTAACTATAATTGATATGGTAATTAAAAATAGGGTGTTATAAAAACATGCACTTGGGAGGAATAGATTTCAAAGTATCTCTGGCATTTTAATACAAAAATAAAGACTAGAGATATTTGCATTTTGGAAAAATACATTAAAGCATGAACTTATGTATTAAATAAATGGTGAGCATACAAGTTATGCTTCTTGCTTCATAAGTTTTGGGTAGTATATTTATTTTAAGAATTCCCAATTAACTGCTCAAGCATCCTTTGGTTTCAAGGGCTTCTCATGGGACTGAGCATAAAATCTAAGCTTTTTTGCTATGGCTTGTAAATTCTTGTCTCCATCTTTAATCTAATCTCCTATCATAGACCTTCCACTCTCTAGTAACTTGCTCCTCTCCAGCCACACTGGTTTTATTTCTATTCCTTGTTCTGGTCTTAAGGCCTTTGCACTTGTTATTTTTTCTATGTAGAAAGCTATTCATCCAGATCTTGGACAGGGCAACCCTGTGCTCATTATCTGAGTGGACATTCCTGATAACTAAGATAGCTCTCTATCAGAGTCATTTCTACCCTATGGCATTTTTATTAGTTTTGAAGCAGTTTCAGTTTCTAAAATAATCAAGGGTTTTGTTTTGTTTAGTTTTGCTGGAAACTTGAGTTTTTAATTTGCAGCTATTTGTTTTACTGTTGAATAGGAACAACTGAGTAGTCTGAGGCGAGCTACGTTAAATTCTTTGATATTCAGATTTAGCAGTTTTAGATTGGACAGAATGATCCCTGTCAATTGTTGGTGAAAGAATCCAGTAGGGATTTTTGTGTTGCCATTTCCCTTATTTATTTATTTATTTATTTATTTATTTATTTGATATTTTAATTCAGTATAGTTAACACAGTGTAATGTTAGTTTCAGGTGTACGTAATACAGTGATTCAACCCTTCCATACATCACCAGGTCCTCATTTCAAGTGCTCTCCTTAATTCCCATCACCTATTTCACCCAAACTCCCTCCCCTCTGGTAACTGTCAATTTGTTCTCCATTGTTAAGAGTCAGTTTCTTGATTTGTCTCTCTCTCTCTCTTTTTTTTCCCCTTATGTTTGCTTATTTCTTAAATTCCACATATGAGTGAAGTCATATGGTATTTGTCTTTCTCTGACTGGCTTATTTAGCTTAGCATTATACTCTCTGGCTCTATCCATGTTGTTGCCAATGGCAAGATTTCATTCTTTTTTATGGTTGAGTAATATTCCATTGTATATATATACTACACCTTCTTTATCCATTCATCATTCAGTGGACACTTTGGCTGCTTCCATAGTTTTGCTATTATAGATAATGCTGCAGTAAACATAGGGGCGCATATGTCCCTCTGAATTAGTGTTTTTAAATATTTTTTGGATAAATACTCAGTAGTGTGATTATTGGATTATACAGTAGTTCCATTTTTAACTTTCTGAAAAACCTCCATACTGTTTTCCACATTGGCTGCCTTCTCAGTTTGCCTTCTCTCCAACAGTGCATGAGGATTTCTTTTTTTCCACATCCCTGCCAGCACTATTTTTCTTGTGTTTTTGATTTTAGCCATTCTGATGGGTGAAGTCATCTAGTTTGAGAAATTGGTTTCCTTACTCTCTGTGTTTCCCCAACAGAATGGGCTCTGTGGCAGCTAGCATTGGAAATGTAATTAGATAGGGAAACACATTTTCTGAAGGTTCGCCTATTCAACACATTTAAGGTATTACACTGACATTAATATTTAGGACGTTGGTGAGAAAGTATAAGAGGAAGCAGTGTGAAAATAAGAACAGAAATAGGTCAAGAAGATAGTAGAGTAGTCCCTCACCAACAGTGACTCATGTGCTCTCAGGTTAGACCTGGCCATGCTGTCTCAATTTTGTTGAATGAATGAGGGAAGGAAGGAGGGAGGAAAGGAAGGTTGGAAGGAAGGGAAAAAGGGAGAGAGGGAGATGTTTATATTCTTTAGGAGCAGTGAGTTCAGTATTTTCTTCCTGAAGTCATCCAACCCCATTCCTAATCATTCTAGAACCCTATGTCTGAATGAGCTAGTTCTGCTTTTAATACTGGGAGGATCTACAGAGAGAACTGACATCCTTCTATATAGAATAAACCATTGTTCTGCTGGAAGAACTAATCCTAAAAATAATATTTCTGTTTTGGAATTTAGGTAGCATTTATTCCCAGTCATTGTTTTGTCCTCTTTGCTTGGGAGCTCTTTGCTTGGGAGACTTTTTTTGTCAATCAGACAGACAAGAGGAATTTTACTGGGGGTAGAACAAGGGTTTGTGAACATGCTGTGTTTACAGCCTGACAAATACTCCTTGCACACATCCCCAGAATCTGTTTGATTTCCTTCCCTTTTCCTTACTCACTGAAACCTAAATATTTAATGTGTAAGATTCTATTCAGATAAAAGATGCTCATTGCCAGCTTTGGGTTAGTACTTCGCCTGAGGACATGAACAATTACAAACTGTGGAGAGTTATGTATATCCAATGTTGTCAGTATCAGCTGTAATAATCAATGGATTTTTTGTTTTATTCTCATGCTTAAAACCAGCATCTGCTTTATCCTCATAATAAAAATGAATGAGTTTTTCAAACTGTATTTTATTATCTATTCAGCTTTGTGTTTGAAAATCAATATTGTTGCACACTTGATTGCATTTCTTCGTTACCAGTCAGTTTTCCCTGTAGGCTTTTTTAAAATTTGCTGAAATTAACTGCAATCAGGGCTTCTTATTCTTGTCTATAAAGCCCACATTTAAATTAAAAATGAGTTCTTCTCCAAAAATAGTTTACTGCTTCTGGCTGTGTTCTTTTCACTATCAAAACATAAACACACACACACACACACACACACACACATACACACAAAACTGGGCAAACAAACAAAAACAATTAAAATGAGAAAAATGGATCATAGTATATTTTATAGACATACATATTTCATAAATGTATGGATATTTTACACTAGAAAATTGGGTTAATGAAGGTTTACATGGGCCTAATGTAATTGCATTCTGATATTGCTGCATGAGGCACCTCTATAATATTTGCTGGCATTAGCTTGTCACATTTTTATCTAATTAAAGGTTGAAATAAAGGAAATCTTTTTTTAATTTTTTTTAATGTTTATTTATTTTTGAGAGAGACAGAGACAGAATGCGAGTGGGTTAGGGGCAGAGAAAGAGGGAGACACAGAATCGGAAGCAGGCTCCAGGCTCTGAGCTGTCAGCACAGAGCCCGACGCGGGTCGAACTCACGAGCTGTGAGATCATGACCCGAGCCGAAGTTGGATGCTCAATGGATTGAGCCACCCAGGCACCCTTCTAAAATAAAGGAAATCTTAAATGATCTGTAGTCTTTCAGCTTTTGTCGATATTTCATTTAGATAGATGAAATAACTTTCTTCCTATTTAAGTTTAGTGGCAGGAAGTTTCATCAAAAAACTCTATTTTAGGGGCACTTGGGTGGCTCGGTCGGTTACGTGTACATCTTCAGCTCAGGTAATGATCTCACAGTTTGTGAGTTCAAGCCCCACATTGGGATCCCTGATGTCTGCACAGAGCTCGCTGTAGATCCTCTTTTTCCCACTCTCTCTGCCTCTTCCCTTACTGTGCTTTGTCTCTCTCTCATAAGTAAATAAATATTAAAAAATAATTTAAAAAACCCAAAAAGCTTTATTTTAGAAGACTTTGATTTCTAAATTTAAAATATGCCTTCATCCAGATGGCCAACCAACACATGAAAAAATGTTCAACATCTCTCATCATCAGGGAAATACAAATCAAAACCACAATGAATTACCACCTCACACCTGTCAGAATGGCTAACATTAACAACTCAGGCAACAACAGATGTTGGCAAGGATGCGGAGAAAGAAGATCTCTTTTGCACTGCTGGTGGGTGCAGCCACTCTGGAAAACAATATGGAGGTTCATCAAAAAATTAAAAACAGAACTACCCTACGACCCAGCAATTGTACTACTAGGTATTTATCCAAGGGATACAGGTATGCTGTTTCGAAGGGACACATGCATCCCAATGTTATAGCAACACTATCAACAATAGCCAAAGTATGGAAAGAGCCCAAATGTCCATCAATGGATAAATGGATAAAGAAGATGTGGTATATATACACAACGGAATGTTACTTGATGATCAAAAAGAATGAAATCTTGCCATTTACAACTACGTGGATAGAACTGGAGGGTATTATGCTAGGTGAAATTGGTCAGAGAAGGACAAATGTGACTTCACTCATTTGAGGAATTTAAGATACAAAACAGATAAACATAAGAGAAGGGAAACAAAAATAATATAAAAACAGAGAGGGGGGTAAAACGTAAGCGACTCTTAAATATAGAGAACAGGGGCGCCTGGGTGGCTCAGTCGGTTAAGCGTCCGACTTCAGCTTAGGTCATGATCTTGCAGTCCGTGGGTTCGAGCCCCGCGTCGGGCTCTGTGCTGACAGCTCAGAGCCTGGAGCCTGTTTCGGATTCTGTGTCTCCCCCTCTCTCTGACCCTCCCCCATTCATGCTCTGTCTCTGTCTGTCTCAAAAATAAATAAACGTTAAAAAAAATTTAAAAAAATATAGAGAACAAACAAGAGGGTTGCTGGAGGGGTTGTGGGAGGGGGGATGGGCTAAATGGGTAAGGGGCACTAAGGAATTTACTCCTGAAATCATTGCTGCACTATATGCTAACTAATTTGGATGTAAATAAAAAAAGAAAAGGATAATAACATATGCCTTATACCTTTGTAGCAGAAACTCTTTCCTCTGCTGCTACTTCAGTTTTTCAGTATGATGCATATCTAACCAATTATGCTCTAAGTATATTTAAATACTTACATTGGAAACATTTAGCCTTTTCAACATTTAAATTATATGAAAGCATTTATTTGACAATATGCCTTTCCTGTGATTACCCATTATTCATTTCTGAGCAGTAATACAAAATAGAACATATTTCTTTTTTTTTATTAAATTTAATTCTGGGACAACGTGTAAATTTTCTCTGCATTTTAATGTACATACTAGCATTTGTTAATGAATTAGAGATAAGAAATGTCAGGTTTAAATGACAATCTTTTCTAAGTGAAAACAGGTTAGAAAAAAAATCACATATAAGCTTAAGTAGGTGATTCACTATCATAAATAATATAATAAGAACACATTGTATCTGTTATGATCTTGTGCCTTTTTCTTCCTTTTCTTTTCAATCTTAGTCATAAGAATAAATTACAATTGTTGCAGTTTTAGTGATCCTTTTTAAAAGCTCTTGTCAAAAGCATGGTGTCAACCATGTTTTTAGAAAAGGTCCTTGAAAAAATCAGTTACAAATACCAATGAGACTGATACTCATAAAATCAGGTGACATGTATCTCATTTAGAATTTATTTTAAAAATACCTTTACCATTGATGCTTATTTAGTGCCTTTGGGGGTGTTGAGTACCTTTAGGGGTGACAGACTAGGTAACGTATACTTACCCTCATCACGAGATGCCGCCCTAGTCCTTAGTTTGCCATCATGTTGATGATTTTTATTTCTATACATGTAGTTAACATAACCATAGCAACATACCAGGATCCCATATACAAGTGTAAAGCAGTTTTACACCAAGAGTCACTGCTAACATTTACTGAGCACTTACAATGATATAGGTGCTGTATAGTTTCAGTCACTTCCATTAACCAATCCATGTGATAGGAATTCCCATGTTTCATTTGATGACCACAGGGAGGTTAAATTAACTTTTCCCCAGGTCATATATAGAGAGAGAGATGCTGAAAATTGAAATCAGACAGTCTGAATACAAAGTCGGTGGGCTCAAGCACAGGCTATATCTGCTTTAGGTGATGACTAAATTAGTGATATATGATTATATAATTTCCTTAGCCTAATATCACAGTGTCTTGCTCATGGTAGTTGTTACATAAGTATTTGCCAAAGGTATAATGAGCATGGGAAAATGTTAAAATTTTATATGGGGGAAAAGCCACTTGGATTGGCTTTGCCTCCAAGTTTGAATCTATCACTTTCTTGTCCTTGTTAACTCTATAACATTGCAAATGTGAACTAACCCATTGGAGCTTTGATTTATTCATATATAAATTGGCATATCAATCTTATTATTATATTTAATTATTCCCACTTCTGTACCTTCCATTTTCAAACACTTACCATTATTTATTTTTATATCTTTCTTTCCTACAAGATGATAAGCTCCTGCAGGATAAAGACTTTTATTTAGCTATATAATTGAGAATCTAGGCAGAGTTTGACATGTGGCAGGCGCTCTGTATAAATACTAATTGAGTTAAGAGTTTAATTAATTTTGTTTACCTAAATTCAGCTATTTTTAATTTGCGTCTGTCTTGTCTCAGTGATTGCTCTAAAGATGTTTTCGTTTTCACTGACATGTGAGGCAAAGCTACATACAATAAATTGGGTAAAAAATCATATGTGGTATATACCTGGCACAACATTGTCTGCACTGTTAAAATCCTTATGTTCCTAGTCTGTAGATAAAAAAGGCATAGAGCCCATTACCTATGTAAATCTTTTGTATAAAAAATGTGAAAGGATAGCAGGAAACTTTATGAAAGTTTTCAGCAGTCATCTTTTTTGTCACCTTACTCTTCACACTTTTGTAACCAAGGGATGCCTATTTCTGTGCCTTTAAGTTTTATGCATCAGACATTATTGCTATGTAATGGCTGTTATAAAAAAGGTAGCAAGAGGTAAGAGAACAAGAACTGGATAGTTGGAATTGCACTAAAACCTGACTGTCAGGGCACCTGAGTGGCTCAGTTGGTTAAGCATCTGATTCTTGATTTTGGCTAAGGTCATGATCTCATGGTTGTGAGATCCAGCCTTGTGTCTGGCTCTGTGCTGGGTGTGGAGCCTACTTAAGATTCTCTCTCTCCCTCTTCCTCTGCCCCTCTTCCCTTGTTCTCTCTCTCTCTCTCTGTCTCTCTCTCTCAAAATGGATAGATTGATAGACAAATAGATAGATAAAGCTGATTGTTGTTGCTAAGTGAAAAAAACCCATTAGGAAGTTATTCATTGAATTATAATGCCAGACATCATGACCTATTCCATTTTGCAGTTTTAAGACTATCTTTCAGCCAGGAAAAGGTATATCAATGAGCCTGAAGACACATAACATTTTGAAAATGACAACTACATTTTCCTTTAGCTGGAAATTCTGAGTTTTCCTCGAACAACATCGTCATTATAACTAGTTTGGGGTTTCTGGTAAAAAGAAGAGGAAGGGGGAGATGGAGAGAGGGAGGAGAAGAAGGAGGAGAGATGGAAGAAAGGAAAGAAGGGAAGGAGGGAAGGAGGAAGGGAGGGAGGAAGGAAGGAAAGAAGCAATGACCTTTTATTATAGTCTCACTTTATGGCACTTATATAAACTTAATATATGTCCATGTAGTGGTAGATTTGGACTCTTAAAAACACTTGAATGCCTCCCTACTTCTTTGTTCTCTCCATCCCATCAATGAGCTACTTCACTCTCTTTCTTCTCTGGAAAACTCTTACAACTTTTGGCTTTTATCTTTGCCTCCAATATTTCTTCCTTCCAATCCATGTTCTTCATTACTACCTAAGTTATTTTTCTAAAAACATATCTCTGTAAAGCTCTGTGTAATTGTGGGTTGTTAGTGATCTGATTTCACTCTGCCTTTTGCTCACTTTGTTCTAGCCATATAGGCTGCCTCTTGAGCACACCAAGCAAGTTCCCACCTCAGAGATGGAACACTCACTATTCCCTCTCCAGAGAAAACTCTGCCCCCAGATAAACACATGACTTGCTGTCTCATTTTTTTTTTTTTAGGGATCACTGCAAAGTTACTTCATTGGGGAAGACTTCTCTGACTCTACGACATTTGTGAGGTTGCAAACTATGGCCCATAGGCCAAATTTGTCCACTGCTTATTTTTAAATGGCCTGTGAGCTAAGAATGGTGTCTATATTTTTAATTGGTTGGAGAAAAAAGATTAATGATTGTGATACTTGAAAATTACATGAATTCAGATCTTAGGGTCTATAAATAAGGTTTTGTGAGAACCTACTTGCACTCACAGTCATTTACTTAACTGTCCACTGTTGCTTTTGTGCTATGGTGGCAGAGTTTAGTTACAGCACAGATGGCTAACCTTAACAGCAAAGCTAGTTGATCTCTGCTGCATATAATATTATATCTCTCATACAACCTGATACTCTCTAATTCTTTTTCTCTGCTTTACTTTTCTTCATGTTTCTTGTTACCATGCAGTAAGTAAATGTTTTTATTCAAATACAGTATACAGAGGTTCCTAGGTAGCTCAGTAGGTTTAAGCATCAACTCTTGATTGCAGCTCAGGTCATGATGTCGTGGTTTGTGAGATCGAGCCCCATGAGGAGCTCTGTGCTAACAGCAGAGCTGTTAGCGTGCGATTCTCTCTCTTCTCTCTCTGCCCCTTCCCCAGCTCGTACATGTGCACACATACACACTCTCTATGTTTTAAAATAAATAAGTATTAAAAAATACATATAGTATACAGAAAAATGAAAAGTTATATGGATTACTAAATCAGCTACCCAAACCAAGAAATAGAATATTATAGGACCCAGAAAGTTTGTAGAAATCCTCCACTTTTTACCTTCCCCCCAGTGAAACTATTCTGACTTCTAACATTATAGATTAATATTGTCTCTATATGATCTTTATATAAATGAGATCACACCATATATAATTTTTGTGTCTGGTATTTTTCACTTAACATTACATTTGTGAGATTTATCTGTGTTATTAGTTTTGCATAACAAGAGTTAATTCAATTTAATTACTTACATCATTCCATCTTACCAGTAAAGCACAGTTATGAAAATTCCATTTTACTATTTAAAAAAAAATTTTTTTAACGTTTATTTATTTTTGCTACAGAGAGAGACAGAGCATGAATGAGGGAGGGTCAGAGAGAGAGGGAGACACAGAATCTGAAACAGGCTCCAGGCTCTGAGCTGTCAGCACAGAGCCCAACGCGGGGCTCAAACTCACGGACTGAGAGATCATGACCTGAGCCGAAGTCGGACGCTTAACTGACTGAGCCACCCAGGCGCCCCCATTTTACTATTGATGTACATTTTTATTATATCCCGTTTTGGATTATACACATAGTATTTCTATGAACATTCTTTGCATGTCTTTTAGTGCACATATGTATGCACTTCTGCTGAATGTATACCTAGAGGTGGAAGTATTAAATCGTAGGGTATGCACATCAGCTTCAGTAGATATTGCCAACAATTTCCCAAAGCGGTTGTACCAATTTCCACTCTTACTGGAAATGTATGAGCGTTCCAGTTGCTCCACATGCTTGCCAACACTTACTATTTTCTCTTTTTTAAGCTTAAATCATTCTGCCTGATTCTTTTCATTAGAATGTGTACTTTGTGAGAGAAAGGATTTTATATCTTTAATTACCATATGCACAAGTGCTTAAAATGGCTAGTATTCAACTAGTGTTGAATGAATGAATGCTTGAGTGGTAAGGCTGTAGGGAGAAGGACAAACTATTTCAGAGTCTAAGGTCCTTCCTCTGCTGGTGCTAGTTTACTCTGAATTGCTGTAACACTTATCTATATCTTGGCAATGACATTTTACTTTATTATATATTTTTAATGTACATTTCTTATTCTTCCTGTTAAGAGTCAGGGTTTCTCAACCTTGAAACTATTGACATTTTGGGCTGGATAATTCTTGGTAGTGAAGGGCTATCTGTGCATTGTAAAATGTTGAGAAACATCCCTGGCCTCTACACACTAGGTGCCAGTAGCACTGCCTCCATAATGCCACCCAAACCCCTGTAAGTAGTGACAACTGAAGATATCTGCAGACATTGCTAAATGTCCCCTGGGAAGCAAATTTGTTCCCATTTGAGAACCAGTGTGCTGGATAATGAGCTACATAAGAATAATTGCTGTATCAACTTTCCCTTCTCTCAAGGTTAACACAAAATTTTACCCATAGTAAATACCTCAACTCTTTTTAAAAAAATTTTTTTTCAACGTTTATTTATTTTTGGGACAGAGAGAGACAGAGCATGAACGGGGGAGGGGCAGAGAGAGAGGGAGACACAGAATTGGAAACAGGCTCCAGGCTCTGAGCCATCAGCCCAGAGCCTGACGCGGGGCTCGAACTCACGGACCGCGAGATCGTGACCTGGCTGAAGTCGGACGCTTAACCGACTGCACCACCCAGGCGCCCCAATACCTCAACTCTTTTTTAAAAAAAGTTTTTTTAATGTTTATTTTTTTTGAGAGACAGAGACAGAGCATGAGCAGGGGAGAGGTAGAGAGAGAGAGGGAGACACAGAATATGAAGCAGACTCCAGGCTCTGAGCTGTCAGCACCAAGCCTGACATGGGTCTCGAACCCACAAACCACGAGGTCATGACCCAAGCTGAAGTCAGACACTTAACCGACTGAGCCACCCAGACGCTCTGTAAATACTTCAACTCTCAAAGCTTTGTTTAATTCTCTCCTTCTGTATGTCATCACCTGAGAAGCTTTAAAGAAATACAGATTCCCAGAACCCACCCATACCCTACTGAATCATATCCTATGGTATAGGTTCAAGGAATCTGTAAAAGTAAATGGCTCCAAGGTCATTCCAATGAGCACCTTAGCCTGAAAATGTCTGCTTCACATGTATCATATTTATCAGTTGATAAATAATTCTAACTGAAGTCAAGATTTTACTGCATATCTATACATAGATACAAAGATTTCCCCTTTAATAATTGCAGATATATGTTTCATCTATTTATTATCTGAAAAATATATTCAATTCACGAATATTGTGTTGATCTAGGCAATCTATACTACTTACATTTCAGAGTTCTTATTTTTAATAAGGTCATTATTTTGTTTTGAAACATATCTGACATTGCAACTATTTTTTATGCTTCCAGCTTTCTGTGAGAAATGCAGTGGGAAGAATTTTGTTAATTATACACCATCTTTACACTGTTATATTCAGTGTAAAAATCATAACAGTAAAAATCGTAGTAGTAATCAGAGCAGATGGCAATGAAAAAGAAATAGTCACTTCTTTAGAAATAAAAGAAGGAACCAATTTATATGTGCCTCTCCCTCTTAACTTTGAATTGTAAAAAAACCAACAACATAAAGCACAAAAGAGATTGTATTTTGCAGCTACATTTTTTTCAAGTGATATATACATTGGACTGGTAACATTACATTTTTATGCAATGGCAAGACAATGTTTACATTTAACTTTTAGTTTTTATTGATTTTAGTGTAGGTTATTGTCAGACTTTTGTATGTTTCCTTAGATTTACCAAGTAAAAGGAAATATATTTTTACTTACTGTCACAAACTACAATATTGATAGTGAAATGTAAATTTTCTTTCATAAAAATTATGGGGCATCTGAAAGCAGTTACCTGAAAGGTGAAAGAAAATCACTGCTCATTTTCCATTTTTCTATTACTCCCCAATTTTTTTTGTTTTGTTCTCCCTTTAGTGGTCATTGCCACACACCCACAAAACTATCTAGTATGATTATTAAATTATGGGTTTCCTTCATTGTGCATATTTAATTTATTGCCAACTTGAATTGAATTTTAAGCCTATAATTGAAACATTCCTATTTTTAAAAGCTCATCTGTACTCTATGCTGCTAGCTGCCTATCCAATATACATGCTCTCCTCTTCCTTACAACTAGAACTTGATGATTTTCAGACTGGAAATCAGTCCAATTTAAAGTAAACAAACCCAAAATCCTACATATCCCATGCAGCTCTTAAGTGGCCACGTGACACAATTTTGACTAATCAAGTATAAGCAAAAGTCACCAAGTAGAGTTCTAGGAGAGCTCTTAAAAGAGATAATTTCAACTGGCAGGTGCTTTTCCTCCTTTGCCCTTCCTCCTCTTCTTAGCTAGAACTTGAAGTTAACAGCCATCTTTCAACAATGAGGTAAAAAAAAATCATGAGGGCAGAAAACATATGATAATTCTGACTCAACAGGAAGAGAAAAGAATGTCGGTTTCTAAAAGCCTCATGCTGCATTTAAAGTGGCCTGCCTTGTTTTATAAGAAAATAAAATGATTACTTAAGCCACTTTAAATTGTGATTTCTGTTATGTTCCACTAAGCCAATTCCTAGTTGCTATACCATTCCTTTACCATGAGCCTTATGGTGGGCCTTGGCCTTGCCTGTCCTGGTCATTTTGGTAACCACCTTTCTCCTTATTCTTGAACTTCAAGCAATTTTTATATTCATCCTCTCCCCAGAAGTGCCATTGCCGACCTGTCAGTTCTACTGACTGCTCTGCCTATGTAATCTCTACAGGTTTACTTTTTCATCTTCCATTATGGTCTCCATTCTCTGTTTCAGAAAGCTGGTTATATTTCAGTATATTTCTGTTGTTTGTTCATGCTTAATCCTACAAAAATATGGTGACTTAGCTATATGCTTATATTTAAGAATGGAACCCTGAAGGATTGATTGGAAATTCTAGACACAAGCTTCCTATCACCTTGGGCTTCACTCCAGTTTAAAAGAGACGAGGCGGGGCGCCTGGGTGGCGCAGTCGGTTAAGCGTCCGACTTCAGCCAGGTCACGATCTCGCGGTCCGTGAGTTTGAGCCCCGCGTCAGGCTCTGGGCTGATGGCTCGGAGCCTGGAGCCTGTTTCAGATTCTGTGTCTCCCTCTCTCTCTGCCCCTCCCCCGTTCATGCTCTGTCTCTCTCTGTCCCAAAAATAAATAAATGTTGGGAAAAAAAAATTAAAAGAGACGAGGCTATTTCTTTGGAGATCCCCTAATATCACTATTTTTTGTCCTTTTTCTTGGTTTCCTCAAATTCTGCACAAATACCCTTCTCCCTCCTGCATGCAAGATACAAGTCTGCTGTCAGCACTTTAGAAGCCTCAGGGGAAAGGCTGAGTAGTCTCAATATTGCATTTTGTAGAATTTTACTTCTCTGTTTTCCAACATACTATTCATCTCTTCTTCTTGGTATCTCCCATTGTGGAGATCCTGTTTCCCTTGTTCCAGAGGATAAATTCCAGTCTTCTCCCAGGTAGAGAAGAGATAGTTGCCCAGCTGGCAGGATGGCATGGGAGTGAGAATTGTAGAAAGGGAGTGTCTGTCTACCTGCTTCTTTGGCAACTTTTCATTCTCTCTCAGCTAGTTTCTGAAGCTTTGTGGGTGTTTTGATATGAATCATGTTGCTTCTTTGCTGTCTCCATTGTCAGCTTTGATTTGAGCTTTCCTAGACCTCTTCTTCTGTTATGATTCATTCATTTGCTTTCTACTTCCAGTATTTTGTTGTTCCTGTCTCTTCTCTTGATATGGGTTTCTCCATAAAACAAACAAAACAAAGCAACCCTGTTTATGTTGTTTTTGTGTCTACTTGAGAGGAAGCAGTGGTTAATACCTATTTCCAATCTCTCATCTTTAACCAGGAAATTACACTTTCATTCCAAATGTTTATTATTACTATAATAGAAATACCCATTTTATTTTATTAAAAATTTTTTTAAAATGTTTATTTTTTGAGAGAGAGAGAGACAGAGTGCGAGCAGGGGAGGGGCAGAGAGAGAGGGAGACACAGAATCCAAAGCAGGCTCCAGGCTCTGAGCTGTCAGCACAGAGCCCGTAAGGACCACAAGATCTTGACTTGAGTTTAAGTTGGCTGCTCAACCAGCTGAGCCACTCAAGCACCCCAGAAATTACCAGTTTTAGTAAATGCTGAAACACATTTTAGAAATGATGGTTAACACGGGGTGCCTGGGTAGCTCAGTCAGTTGAGTGTTTGACTTTGGCTCAGGTCATGATCTCACAGCTTGTGGGTTTGAGCCCTGCACTGATGGCTCAGAGCCTAGAACCTGCTTCGGATTCTGTGTCTCCCTCTCTCTCTGTCCCTCCCCGACTCACATTCTATCTCTCTCTCTCAAAATAAACATTAAAAAAATTTAAAAAAAGAAATGATGGTTACCATTAGTGTTATTTCTTTAGACTCTATTTTTCCCTACATGTATATTCAATAGCAATGTAAATATATTTAATATTTAAATTTATGACATATAACTTACATATTATACAAATATAAAATATATGAAGTAACATATAAACATGTATAATACGTGTATATTTAAGTAAATTATCGTCACTTTTGTAGCCTGTTTTTTAAAAATTTCCTATTATATCATGAGCATTGACTCAAAATGAAATATTAATTGGAACATGGTTTTTAACGGTTTCATGGTATTCAATCCTGTAAATGAACATAGTTTTTAAAAGTACTTCTTGGGGCACCTGGGTGGCGCAGTCGGTTAAGCGTCCGACTTCAGCCAGGTCACGATCTCGCAGTCCGTGAGTTCGAGCCCCGAGTCAGGCTCTGGGCTGATGGCTCGGAGCCTGGAGCCTGTTTCAGATTCTGTGTCTCCCTCTCTCTCTGCCCCTCCCCCATTCATGCTCTGTCTCTCTCTGTCCCAAAAATAAATTAAAAAACGTTGAAAAAAAATTAAAAAAAAAAAGTACTTCTTTATCATCAGAGACGAAGGTCGTTTTCTGAAATTCAGTTCATTCTCAGTGTGCATCCTGCTCTTGCCTCTGTTCTCATAAGTGGCGCACTTACTTTCATCAAACTCCCATGGTGAGGAGGAATTCCTTGACCTCTGTTTATTGACAGAGAGGCGTATTGCTAAATCAGCTCAGGAAGGTCCTCCAAAGATACTCAAGAGAAATCCTTCCTGAAGAACAGAGCGATGGTTGCCGGAAGTTCGCACTGTGTGGGTTGTTGCTGCTGCTGCTACTGCCACATTGTGTGTGTGTGTGTGTGTGTGTGTGTGTGTTGGGAGGGTGTGCAGTATGGTTGGGAAGATTGCAATAAAAATTATTTCTCTTTTTAAATGCACATAGACCACCCGGTATGCATGGATTTTACACTCTGCATGGTAGGTGTGGCTACGATAACTGTTATATAAATACTAGTTTATTTGACATTCCCAAGGCATTAAAATTGAAATTTATCCCCTCAAAGCAGCTATTGGGTTTGAGACTGTATGCTCTACGAATGTAAACTATTTACATGCATGGTGACATTTACTTTGTTTCACTGGTTGCGATTAAATTCTTTCTTTTTAAAATTTTTTTTTAATGTTTATTTATTTTTGAGACAGAGACAGAGCATGAACGGGGGAGGGTCAGAGAGAGGGAGACAAAGAATCTGAAACAGGCTCCAGGCTCTGAGCTGTCAGCACAGAGGCTGATGCGGGGCTTGAACTCATGGACCGCGAGATCATGACCCGAGCCCAAGTGGGCTGCTTAACCGACTGAGCCACCCATGCGCCCCGCGATTGAATTCTTAATGTACAATAGCGATATCTGATTTTCTGAGAATCACGATTCCTTTTTTTCAAAACACATGTCTGATATGGAAAGGTCTATTTCCACTAAGACCTCACCTTCCATATCCATGGTTGCAAACATTAAATAAACTACATTGCATGATGGTGAGCACTTGAGCCTGAAGACCAGTTTGGCTACTTAGGCTTTATTTAAATTGTGAGCTAAAGGTCAAGTCATTTAACCAGAATGAAGTCGTTTATCTTTTCTAGGCTTTACTTCCATTGTTTGAGAAATAAATTTCTCCTCTGTATCATCAGAGTCTTGATAACAAGGCCAAATGAGATCATTTCAAGTTGTCCCTTAAGTTTTTCGGGACATTTGCAAAAGTCCAGAGTCCCGAGAACCAGTTATCTCATTTCTCCTGTTTTTTTTATTTTAAAGTTTTATTTATTTTTGAGAGAGACAGCACATGCGTGAGAATAGTAGAGGGCTAGAGAGAGATGGAGAGAGAGGATCCCAAGCAGGCTTCACATTGTCAGTGCAGAGCCCAGCTCGGGGCTCGAACTCAGGAACCGTGGAACCGTGAGATCATGACCTGAGCTGAAATCCAGAGTCAGATGCTTAACCAACTGAGCCATTCAGCCACCCCCTCATTTCTCCAGTTTAAGTGCCAATTCCTTTGTAACAAACCCCTTTATGTTTCTACAGCATTTGCCTCAGGAACAAAGACAAGATGATCTGATGATATGTTTGTCTTTTCTTCCATTGTCTAGACTGTGAGCTCCCTAAGGGCAGGGATTTTTGTGCCTTAAAGTCCAGGCATCCAGCAGAATGCCTGATATACTGAAGGTCTCAGTCAGTGATTGCAGATTGAGTTAAGTGGGGAACGCTTTGCAGAGGGCTTTGTAAATATAAGGTACTTTGTAATAATGCCTCGTGTACAAGTTCTTTCACATATATTATTCATTCTCTCTTACTTGATCTTCCCCGTACTCCTGTGAAGGCAGATATTAATATCTTCATTTTGCAGAGAGGATTTAGAGTAAGATAGGTTTTGGGGTAAGAAATGAAAAAACTATTAAGTACCCCTTTCCGTTTATGTGAACTTATGAAAAGGAGTCCCTTGGTTATTGAGTGTAGGTTAGTGCCTCTCAGACTGTCAGATTGACAAACCGAGGCATGTTCACAGCTCATTTCTTTAGCACCTTTGAAAGTTTAATAATATGTCCATATCTGCTCATTTTTAAACATCCAAGTGAGCCAATCAAGATGTGAATTAAATAATTTAGTGCTGTTCTTCTAGAAAAATGAAATTCCTGTTCTCTCATTATAATAGAATGTTTTAATGTTTAGTTCTTGTTTATAACTTGCTCTCTTTACACTGGTGGTTTCAACTTAATTTTGTATCTCTTTTGTCTATAATCTCTTTACCTTTAAGTGGTCTTTTATCTTTCCAGGAAACAGCTGACAATACTGTTTTTCAGTTCAGGACGTTTTCATAATTACATTTTTAGCCTTGAGGGAAAAAATTGTATACCTCATCAAATCTTCTAGCTCTGTAACTGAGTAACTTTAACAGCCCCGAATACCACTTGCTGCTATCACAACTTAATTGTGAATTGGGAAAAATAAAACTGCTTTATGATTTTTGACAGTGTTAAATTCTGTTTGAATTGAAGCATTTTATATGATGTTTTGATGTGATCATTAAGTCAATAATGTGGAGTCTCGCAGTTGTTCATCTCAAATGAGAGGCCTTGACTCCTCTGGACCAGCTTCAGTCAACACCAACTTAATAACTTTATATCATTTGGTGCAAACCATTCCTTGAAGTGACAACACAGTGCTAGGTTTTTTGTTTGTCTTACAACAGTCTTTTGTTTGTAAATTTAAGACTTCTCAGTAATGTATTGTAGCTGGGCTAGTATTTCACACTTTGCCTGCCAGGTAGATCTTATGAAGAGGCACCTTTGATGCTAGTTTAGGTAGACCTGCTAAGCATCTGCAGTGGTTCTGTCTTCTGGAAAATAAGCTACCACAACTGACACACATGGAAAAGTCTCTGTTAACTTTTATATTCATCAAGCTTTCTTCTCTTTTGCAATACCTGTGATGTATATTGGGCTGGCTGTTGCTTTAGTCGTAGTCCTTTTTTCCTTTAAGATAGAAAAGGAGGATTTTGTTGAATGTTCCAACAGAAGGCATTCTTTTTTTTTTTTTTAATTTTTTTTTTAAACATTTATTTATTTTTGGGACAGAGAGAGACAGAGCATGAACGGGGGAGGGGCAGAGAGAGAGGGAGACACAGAATCTGAAACAGGCTCCAGGCTCTGAGCCATCAGCCCAGAGCCCGACGCGGGGCTCGAACTCACGGACCGCGAGATCGTGACCTGGCTGAAGTCGGACGCTTAACCAACTGCGCCACCCAGGCGCCCCCCAACAGAAGGCATTCTGATTCTTACCTATATGAAGACATAGGGCATTCAAGGCCTTTCACCATCTGACACACGCCCAGAATTATGTGCTCAGTCCCCGTCACTTCTCCTGAGAAATTGTATGCTTCAGGCAAACTGGAATGCTAGCCATCCTATCGACATTTCAGGCACTAGCTTACCTTTGTCCTTCTGTTCCTCCCTCTCCAGAAATCCCTCACCTAGCCTCATTTTTCAATGTCCAGTCCAAACATTAACCCCTGTTCACAGATTGCACTCCTTGATGCCCCACACTATTTCCAAGTTAGGTAGGTTTAAATGTGCCCTCATGAATGGAAAACACTGAATATATTATGATTGTTTTTTGTCACATGTTTAACATAACCACTAGAGATAAAATTTCTTTCTAAGCAGAGCATTGCTTGTCTTGCATCCCACAATTTTTTATTTGTTAAATTTTCATTATTATAGTGTTCAAACTATTTTTTAATTTGTCTTGTGATTTCTTCTTTGACTCTAGGTTCTATGTAATTATGTGGCTTAATTTCCTAATATTTGGGGGCTTTCCAGATGTCTTTTCACTATTTATTTTTTAATTTAATTCATTTGTGCTCTGTTATGATTTTAATCCTTTAAATTTCTCAAGACTCATGTCATGGGCCAGCATGTGATCTGTCTTTGTGAATATTCCATGTGCGCTTGAAAAGAGTGTGCAATATACTGTTACCGTAGGCTATAATCTATACATTGGTCATGTTGCATTGAGTTGTGCATGTCTTTTATATCCTTTCTGATTTTCTCACTGCTTCTATCAGTTGCTGGGAGAGGAGTATTAAAATATCCAACATAAATAAGGATTTTTGTTTATTTTTCCTTTAAGTCTATCTGCTTTGTTCACATATTTTGAAGTTTTGTTATTGGATGCATAAACATCTAATTATTGTGGAATATTCCTCTTCACCTGTGATAATACTTCTTTAAGTCTACTTTGTCTGATATTAATATAGTCATTTCAGCTCTTTTCATGCATGGTATGTTTTTTCCCATCTTCATATTTTTAGACAATTTGTATCATTATATTGAAATGAGTTTATTATAGACAGCATGTAATTGGAATTTACTTTTTATCCAGACTGACAATCTCTGTGCCATAACTGAATCTGGTTTTTATGCTTCTTCTCTCTTCAGATTGTGTTTTTGTCATTCATATGCATTGTAACTTTTTGCTGAAAGCCAGACATGATGTAGTGGGTAAAAGGAATTGCAGTAAATAGGTCATCAGTGTAGGGCAATAAGGTGTGTAGAGAAGGGAAGCATCTTATGGTCTTATGATTGTGCTTTGGTTTTTTAGTGAGCCTGTGTCTCTGGGCTGTGATTTCGCAAGTGCTTCTTAGTCCTTCTACCCCCACTGGTGGGATAGGACGTTTAGAGGGGGCTGAACTTGAATGAATTTTTTTTCTTTTTTTTTTCCTTCTAGGTTGGTTAGGCTCAGATAAAACCCCAATAGAATAGGATCTGCTAAAATAGTTTATCTTGAGGGAATGTTTTACTAAGAACAGAATGCTCTGGGCATTTTCCAGAATGGTTTATTCCCCCCCCCCCCACTCTGCCAGAAGCAAGAAGGGCTTTTTTTCCAGTATTCATGGTGAAAACCTAGTGGTGTTCCTGAAAGTGAAATATAAAAGTATGGATGTACCCCTAATTCCGGGCCTTCTAGGTATTTTAAACGCTCAGCCTTATGAAAATAAACTTCTAGCAATTTGCAAATTATGGTTAAGACTTCCTAGTGCTGATTCCCATGGAGATTTCTGCTCAGGTAAGTGCTAATTCTCTAATTGTTGTCTGTCTCTCCAGTTCTGGGGGCATCGGTTTTCCCTGTAACCTCAATTCTCTAGTGGATCTAAGAAGGCTTGTTGGTTTTCAGTTTTTCAGCATTTTACTTGTTGTTAAGTAAGAGTGATGACTTTCAGGTTCCTTAGTTATATGCCAGACTGGAAATTGGAAGTCAGTTTCTGACTTTAATTGAAATATTAGGCCATTTACATTTATTGTGATTATTTATAATGTTGAATGGAAGTGTACAACCTTGTTATTTGTTTTCTGTGAAGTGGCCATATTCTCTTTGTTCTCTCCCTCCTTTGTTTTCTGCCTTAGTTTTAATTATCTTTTAGTATTCTGTTTTATGTCCACTTTTAGCTATTAGCTTTACCACTGTTTTTAAAGTGGTTGCTCTAAGGTTTATAACATTATCTTTAACAGTCTACCTAGAAAGAAAATTATACTATTGTACTATTTTATATGTAATATGAGAAACACGTTAGTAGTCTGACTTTTTTGATGCAGATGCTGTCTCAGATTAATAACTACTGAAATATTCATATATTTTTGTAGTAGAGTGTCTCTCTCTATAAAAGGGAACAGAAACTAACAAATGATAATGTGCTACATTTTGAAATGTGCTATATATTTGAAATTTAAATATGGAATATTATAGAATTATCATATAACACAGAATATAATATATTGAAAATAAGGAATATTAGAGAACAAAGAACCATTATGTACGGTGTAATTTCTTAACTTTATGACTAGTATTTTTATGACTTTTTTACTACTCAAACTTATACAGTTTATACTTCAAACACTTTTCAATCTCAATTTTCTGTTTCACAGGAACAATATTTTATCACTTTGATATATTATGTGCATTCCAGATATCATTTTACTAGACTAATGTTTATTTCATCTTAAAAGGAAATATAAGACAGGATCTTCTTATCATGTGGAGTCTATGGAAATTTTTCTAAGTAATCTTACATTAAGATTATATGAAAAAAATGTTAAGATCAGCTCTAAACATATATCTCAGTCTCAAGTAGCCTGATTAAATGCACTGAATAAGAAAGACATTTTTCCATAAATTGAAGAAAATGTCCCCATGAATTCCAATCTGCATTCTTTTCTGTGGACATTCTTTATGATATCAAATCAAAACTCCCTCTACACATCTTATGCATAAATGACTTTTTTTTTATATCTGCAACCAAGGTTTTTGTTCTCAAAATATTTTCTAAAAACCACTTTATTTTGTTAGAAAAGTATGAAATAAATCTAGAGAAATGTAAAGAATCCAAAGGAAAACAGAATAGGGACATTTGCTTGTTCAGATACCATAAAATAGAAACTAATCCTCCAAAAAATCATATAAGAGTATTTTACCTTCTAGGTTTTCAAATGAAGTTAAAATAAATATGAATTCAAGATTTGGAGTTATTGCATATCTTAAACCATATTGTTAAATGAGTTATAGAAAATGCCAAAATGGTAAATACATTTTTCCTTGATTCTTAAACTGAAGAAAAATAATGAATTCACCAAATGTCATACTGAAATCTGAGGCTGCAGCTTAGTTTTTATTTTTTCACAAATTGTTCTGTCTCTCTCTTTGCCCATGGATTGGATGACATCATCAGAGCATCTTGGGTTAATCCCCATAGTATAAGACAGTGTTTTAGTTTCCAGAGGTGGCCAATTTTGCTTTTAAGAGAGACTAGTTTTATCAATGTTTCCCCCCCCGCCCAAGTCTAGGACTTTTAGTCTGTTTCTTTCTTTCTTTCTTTCTTTCTTTCTTTCTTTCTTTCTTTCTTTCTTTCTTTCTTTCTTTCTCCAAATTTATGGATTTTTCTCATTAGACCTTGAGCTCTTTGAAGAAAAAGACTGTTGTTTTTGTTTGTTTTTCACTTTGCATCCCTGAGCCCTTTTATAGTTCCTTGAACAAATGCTTTCATTTGTTCATTAAAAAACAATCATTGATATCCTACTATGTGCCAGGCACTGCTGTAGCCTCTAAAGATACTCTGGTAAGGAAGACAAAGTCCTTACCATCACGGAGCTTACATTTTAGTTTGAAGGAGAAGTATATTTTAAATTAATATACACACACATGCAGGTCTATATGTCAGTTAGTGTTAATTACTCTGCTAAGAACTAAAAGTAATTTGATAACAAAAGACAGACAGATTGGCTACTAAGACTGGGTAGTCAGTGAAGACTTTACTAAGTAAGTTTTACATACACTGAGGAAGTTTATTACTATTATTGTTATTATCTAAAAGATCAGAATAGCAAGAAAGAGACTAACCTGGGACAGTCTGAAGAAAGAATCTTCCAGGTGGAAGGAAGAACTAATGCAAAAGCTCAAAGTAGAAATGAGTTTGGCTTATTTGAGCATAATGGGTAAAGGCACAGAGGATAAAGATTCAGAAGCTGAAGCTGAAGAAAGAGGCAGGAAGCTACCATACCTGGGGCCACATATTTTCTCCCCTCAAAAGAAGAGGTTGTTTCCAGCCTACTTTCCCATTCATTACTGCCCCTTGCACACTGGCCATACTACCATGTCTTTAGAGAGAAGAAGCCCTCTTATCATTTGTTGCTTCAGGTCCTGGAAAGGACCTCCTCTCTCCCCTTTGTTGGCACAGCACTGGCACCTGCAGGAAAGAATGGTCAGCCCCTAAACCTATAGCATCTATCCTGAACTGGCTACAGGAGGCAATCAGAATTCAGCTCATTGTGCCCACATTCCTCTTTACCTCATTTACCCACAAACCAAGTCCCCAAGTCTTCTGTCATCCATCAAGCCCTCAACCTGTGCCTTCTGTGGAAGCACTAACTGGCTTGATTTCTCACACTTCATGCCCTCTTAAACACATTCTCCACCATTTTTTAGGATAATCTCTGAACTTTCTCTTCACTTTTTAGGCCTAATTGAAACCTGATTATCCTCTGAAAACATTACTTCTCCTAAAGCCCTCTAAGTGCAGGTTGCTTTTCCAGGTCTTTCAGGGATATAAGTGGGATAGAAATTCTTCATCTCTGTTTTCTACCTTCCGGGAATTGCAGGAACATACTTTGCTTTTTTGCCTGTATCATAGATGAATGCTCTCTACTCCTCAATCTCCCACTTGTGTACAGATTCCATGTCCACCCTATTTTGGAAGGACATCACACCACAAATTTCCCCTTTTACTCTTCTGTTCAACATTTTTTCTCTTGTTACTGGAACAGTCTCATCAGTATGCCAGCAAGTTGTATTTCTCTCAATCAAGGAAAAAGAAAACCTAACCTTTTCTTGACTCTATTCCTACCAGCTATCACCCCCTTTTTCTTACTTTCCTTTATAGTGAAAATATTCACAAGAGTTACTGTACTTACTTTTCCCAATTGTTCTCTCCTTTGTCTCTTCCTCTTCTTTCATTTGGTACCTTTTTATTTTGATCTACTTTCTACCATACATAAAAGTTTAAAAAATAGCATAACAAATTTCCATGTATGTTATAGCCAGAATCACCATTTGTTTACATTTTGTTCTTCTATTATCTGTTTATCTGTTTATCTATCTATCTATCTATCCATCCACATACACTGAGTCATTTGAGAGTGGTTGGGGACACTGTGCCCCTTACCACTAAACACTTTAAGGTGTACTTCCCAAGAATAAGTCTGTTCTCCTTCATCACCACAGTAAAGTTATCAAAATCAGAAAATTAAACATTCCTGCAACACCATTATCCAATACAGTGTATACATTCAAATTCTGTCAGTCGTCTCAGTGCAACTCCATGATCACACATTGCACTTAATTATCATGTCTCATTAATAGCCTTTAATATGAAACTATTCCTTAGGCTTTCTTTGCCTTTGCTGACCTTTATATCATTCCTAAATGTACTCCTTTTAGCCATTTCCTCCTACCATTCTACTGAAACAACTCTCCTTAGCATGACCATTGTTCTCCAGAGTTCTAATGGTCTACTTTCTGTTTCATCTGACAGCAGCATTTGACACCAGTGATCACTCTATTTCCCTTGATTTAGGTTAATAGAGTCTCCTGGGACCCTCACAATCTTTTGACTGTGATTGGGTTCCTCCCTGATCCCTGGCATCTCCTCAGTTTTCTTTGCTAGTTTCTTCTGTGCTTTGTCACCTTTTAAAGTTGGCTAGCCCCAAGAGCTCAGTTCTAGAGCATATTCTCTTTACCTACACTCACCACCTAAGCGATCTCACATTGTCTCAATGGCTAACCACTTCCAGATATACATTTCCAGCCTGGGAGTCTCTCATAAACTCTAGGCTGGAGTATCATCCTCCCCACTTGACGTCTCCAACCATGCTAAATAAAACCTTTCTTCCAAGGTACTAATGATACTGAGACAGGCAATTCCAGTATTCACTTCTCAGTCCTCTTCTTACTGGATTTTCTGCCTCACTTATTTCTGTTGACAAATGCCTCTATTTTAAAATTTGAGTTTTTTGGTATTTACTATATTACTCTTTGGTTTTCTTTTTATTTCTTTGTTTTGGTTAGTAACTTCCAGGTCTTTTTTTGACCTTGCTTTCCTGGCTTCCCAATGATTTTTCTTTTCTCTTTAAACACTTTGGGTAGCTTCAACCAGAGTGTGTTCTATCCATCATTTTTATATTGATCATTTATTTCCAAATATCTCTCTAGCTTCCATCTTTCCTATGAGGAATAAACTCATATATACAAATGGCTGATGGAGCGTTCAATATCTACAGGACAAAAATGTCCAAAATTTATTCTCCTCTCTCTGTCTCTCTCTCTCTCTGTCTCTTGTTTGCTAGCTTCTTAATTCCTCTCCCATCTCCTGTATTGGTAAATTTGGTCTTAAATAGCCTGTCACACAAACAAGAAATTCTGGAGCCATTTTAGCATTTTTCTCCTTCCCTACATTCAACAACTTATCAAGTTTTAATTGGTTCTACCTCCTTGAAATCTTTTATTTATTCCTTTATTTTCTTACCACACTTAAACCAGACCCTTATGTTCTAATTAATAGGAGGACTACGGGACAACAGGCTTGTATTATCGCTGCTTCCTACTTGAAAACTCTAAGCACTGCTGCTAGAATGAATCCAGAAGGTGTTTAAATCATAGGTTTATCAACAAAGCTAGTCAGCAAAAACATTTACTGTTGAGAGTGCTTTTATTTTTTAATACACTATTACTTTATTTCAAAGAGTAAATTTCTTCTAGTTTAAATGTAGACAGTCTAGGAACTTTGCATTTTCATTCTTCATATTACTAAGAACAAATTTGCATTTGATTCTCTTTCACAAAATTGACCAATTATGCTAAAATATCTAATATTTGAATGTTTTGAGAGAATTATTTCATGTGCTTCTTAAGTAAAGAAAAAATTCATGTTTAAACTATGTTTAGTGTTATTTGTTTAACTATAAAATATAATTAGTCTAATATGCTTCCTATGAGGAAATAATATAATTCCCTTAAGAAAGTTTCTTCAGTAGCATGAATAAAATAATTGAAATAATGGATTCCAGGAAACATCCCAGGAAGCAAAGTTCCTTTTTATGTTGCCCTAAGAATATAATTCTCATTCTGGATAGTATTTGACAAAATTCTGCAGTTTTGTTTTCCTTATTGCCTAAATGGTTTTTTTTTATTTTCTAAAAATAAAATAATTATCACAGCAATTATGCCAGCAAACCAATGAAAAAATATCTTTCAGAATAGGTTTTGATGTCCAGAATAGGCAAATACATACAGACAGAAAGTTGATTAGTGATTTCCAGGGGCTGGGAGGAGGGTGTGTGGAGAATGACAGTTAATGACTATGGGCTTTCTTTTTGGGGTGATGAAAATGTTCTAGAATTGGATAATGGTCATAGTTGCATCATTTTGTAAATATGCTAAAAGATACTGAATTATATGCTTTAAAAGGGCGAATTTTATGGTATGTAAATTCTATCTCAGTTTTAAAAATTGATTTTGGTATCAGAATAGTTGCATTATGGTGAATTCCAAAAGCACCTTGGGCTCTTGCCAGATTGACAATCTACTCGGCAGAAGAGAACTGCTCCTTTAATAGCTCACATCTGGAGTACAAAGTCACTGAGTGGGCTTAACAGTCCTGTAAGAGAGTGAGTGCTTATTTGTTGACTGATTTTTTTGACCCATGGCAAATACATTCAACTTCTTCATTTATCAAGTAGGGATAAGGATAAACAGTTAAAGAATTAGATTTATGAGTTGTTAATAGAAATATGTATAAGATTGATTGAAATTGTAAGCTATTTACAACCTGGATGATGTGGGTAATATTTAATCATTCTTCAGAAAACCCTCTCAATAGCTTAACCTCTGGGGAATGTTATAGAGTGGCATATCTGGTTATTTTGAGGAAATATCACTACAGCAATTTCTAATGATGGCTATGCACTTTTTTTCTAGAGGTCTTGATTCCATAAAACATTTTTTTTTCTTTCAAAGGACAGTCTGTGCAATTTTGTTCTGTATAAAAACTCCAACCTATAAAAGAACACATTAGAGGAGGCGAGGATGCATTTCATAAATTAGTTTATTACAGGTAGTTTTGAAATAAGTCAGCTTTTCTGGGACATTTTCAACTATTTGTCCTGACTCTCCTCACAAGCCTGATTCTTCAGAAACATCTAGTGCACACTGAGGTGGGGAAGTGTGTAACACTGGGACTTCCGTTCACATCGAGAATTGCTCTGAAATGCTGTGGCCCTCTTTGCCACCAAAGATACAGGTGGCAGCACTTCAAACGAAAATGTCAGACTTAATACTTTTCCCTGAAATCTTAGCCTTTTATGTGTGACAAATTAAAGGATCTCACAGTACAGTGGAATTTGTTTCATAGTCTTGCTGTCCTTCTTGCACACTTCTGACTCGACATTAAATAGCTTTTCAAAACACAAAACATGCATCAAATCAGCTCCTTGTTCCTTTCTAATTTATGGTTGATGAGTTAAAATATTACCTATTGAGTAAACTATTTGCTACTAACATTTGGTGAGGGAAGAAGAACCTAATGCAAGTTTCTGATTCAAAGTTAAATTTGCTATACACATCTATAGTTCAAATAAAGAAAAAGTGCGGAGGATTTGACACTGAAATAAAACAACTTTGGTATCCTCCAACACTTCCTTCTTGTATTAAAAAAGTTTTCATATAAAATATATTTAGCTTCAGTGTGAAATTTTAAAAAGTCACATGATGGATAGCTTGACATTTAAACTTCCAGCAATTGAACTTATTCAGAACAGATATAGCCTGGACATAAATTGAAGAGGACTTTGAAGACAAGTGAAAAATATGTCATGGATATTTGTGCTTTATTTATTTACTAATCCATGTATGCATTTATTAATCGCTTTTTAAATTAATTAGTTTGCCAATGATGTGTCAGGTTGTGGGTACACTGTAATGAATAAATAAAACTTTATACAGAGCTCACAGAACTTTCTACAGGTTCTCAAGAAGGAGCTTATTGATTTTGATTTTTTTAAAGTTCATGTAATTGATTTAGCATGATTTCCCCTGGTGCTATTTAGTGGACTACAGTGAATGGTGAATTAAATTGTAGCGTACTGTGAATGGACAGAATGCTAGGAATTGACATATAAAGCAGCAGTCTGGGGCCACTTCATATAAGGACAGTAGTTATTCATTTAGCCATTGATTTGTTACAATTGCATATTTTAGAAAAGTGTATTTGTCATTACATTATTTAAGAACAAAGATCTAATGTAAAAAAGTATGATCAAATATTATGAAAATAATACCACTGAATATTTTACTTTTATTATTCAAATCCCAAATTTTATAAAATTTGTAATTTTAGGTTTAGAGAAGAAATTGTCAGAAATTTCCTGCTTCTTTTATTTAAAATGTCTCATGAAGCTTTAGATTTATGTTTACTTCCTTTTGACTTTTTGTCAATGCTGATTATAGTTCTTAGATTAAAGCACATACAATGAAAATTTTGTAATGTTCTAGTTTGTTTAATCATAAATTATGTGTTGTTTTATAGACCATCATTTCTATTTTTTTCTGCACTTAGTGTTTTTTATGTATTTATAAATTAAACATCAAGGTTAGTATATTTGTTACTATTTCAGGATTTCAAGTTGAATTCTTTGTATATAATTATTTTTATATTGTGTTTTCTCCAAATTTCTTAATGTTGTCTCAGAACCTGAATGACTCTCAGTAAATGATTGTTTACCAAGTGCAAGTTAATCAAGAGTAGGCTTTTTGAAAATGAAATGAGGGTTCCACAAAAAGAAACCAATACATAAATGCTGACTACAGAAGAAATCTCTGAATTGTGAAAATGTGACACAGCAGGTGGTTTTTACCTTTTGACCTTGAATGATTCCAGTCACTGGAATTAACAGGTTGGGTTTTTGCTGAGCACAAAGCAATTTCTGTGACAACTTTTTACATAGGGCCAAAGAGCAAACTAAAAAGCAGAAAGTGACTTTGTGTGATTCTCTGAGCAGCACAAAGACATCATTGAATTGTTTCTCTTTGTACAGTATAGGAAATGTTTAGCTCCATTGTGACTCGCAGAATAGGCTTTTTCATTGTTCACTCAGCAATAGAGGATATGTACCACACATTTCTAGTGCTTCTTGCTTTTTTTTTTTTCATAGTTGGTACTTGAGTATCTAGCAATACCTCCAGCTTTAAATTTCAGAGGAGATTATTTAAATTTTTGAAGATACAGTACTAATAGGCTTTCCTATATCCTTTGGATATTAATATTTCCAGTGACCTTGTGAAAAGAGATGCATTTGTTTAGATTTATTACTTTAATCTATAGGTTTATATTTTACACTAGTGAATATTTAATTTAGGGCTAGCTTTGTGTTACAGGAAGCGTGAAAATTAGGAAAGATTCACACAAAACACAATTACTATAATATGCAGGAGGATGCAACTAGATACCCAATTCATGTGGAAGAGAAGTGAATGCATCAGAAGCTCAAAGAGGAAGACATTGTACAAGGCATGGAATAGTCAGCAAGATTTCCAAGGAGTTCTGAGACTTGAAATAGATGTGAATAGATGGGCGTAGTTGGACAGGCAGAGGAGAGAGAGAGAGAAACAATTTGTCCAGGCATAAGGCATGGAATTTAGTTTGGTTGAGGTCGTGGAGGTCATCAGGTCCAACCTTCTAAGTGGTACATGAACTCCCTTTACTTCTGTGATCATTTTTGCAGTTGTTTTAGTTTGAGAATGACCTTTAGAGCCTCCCTTCAAGTCCAATCATTCAAAAAGTACCATTGATTTCTCTTTTAAAATGTCATTCCTATTTAGCCTTTCTTTTCCAGTCCAGTGCTGCCACTGTGGTTGTGGCTCTTTTCTTATGCTTGGTTTAGTCCAAGAGCTTCCTAACGCATCTTGCCTCTAACATCCCACCTCACATTTATCCTGCACACTAGCATGCACATGTGATAAATTATCTTAAAAGGACTCTTTTCATCATATCGTAAACTACAGTTTATAGAATTGCCTTAAAAGCTTAGACTGTCCTTTGAGGCTCTCAGCATGCTGCAAACTAATTTCCCTCTCACCTCCCCCACCCTCATAGGAAGAATTTTCCATAGCAGGGCTAATCTATATTTTTCTCTAACCATGTCATGCCCATTCCAGACTTGCTGATTTTCCTCATGTTATGAATGCATTCCTGAAATCCACTCTCATCTTTCTTTGTCATGGCTAAATCATATTCATTTTTGAAGGTACAATTCTTTCCTCCGTGAAATCATCCAAGATCGTCCCAATTGTAGTGAATCTCATTTCCCCGAAGTCCTACAGTGCTATTTCATTGACTTTTATGGTCCTTATATGTATTACACTGACTTGTTAATTAGTTTTTTAATATTTGCCTATCCTGTCTCTGTATAATCTCCATGATTAGTACTGAATATCATAACATTTATTTGACTATTGCACAATGTCTAACTAAACTCTGTACATAATAATTGCTTAATAACTTATTACGCTGAGTGAAAAATAAGATTAGCTCTTCTGAGGTGGGACAAAATTTGGAGAACTTAGGAAATTTCTTTTCATTACTGACACATGAACAAGTAGAAATTAGTGCTTTCTAAATTATGACTTTAGCATTCATAGACTAAAATCTAAACCCCAAATCCCAAATCTACACAAAATGTTTAATCATTCATAATCAGAAGTTCTACAGCATGAATTTCGTCAGCCAGAAATGGGAAAGCGAACTTTAATCCTTGGTATTAAAAACAAACAAAAGTTCTGGATTATTACCGTAGTCCCTCCCCTCCCCAATACCTTTTTATGTGACCTCTGAGAATGAGAGGATCCTAATAAAAAAGTACCATTTATTTTCTTTTGACACAGTCATTTTTGGGTATGAGCATGCAATTTCAAGTTTCCTTATTATCTGAAGCTATTTCTAGAATTAATTCATTTATTTACTCATTCAGCAATTATAGAGTATCTGTTATAGTACTTCTTACAGGCCAAGGTCTATGGAAGGGATGGAGATGTAGAATAGAAGTAACACACGCAAGCATGTTCTTGTGGAACTTATCACGTGTAAGTGATATTTAATAAAATAAGCTGTTGATCATCATGGTAGCTAATTCATTTATATTTTTCAATATAAAATTCGCTTCCATTTGCCTATATAATTTTGTGTATCGTATTTTGTATAGAACGCACCAAAAATTATAATTTGTGAAAAAAGTTACTTCCAAAGAGTAAAATAATGTAATGGTTACTTTCGGTAGCCATCAATTTGTGTTCTTTCTCTTTCTTTTTAACTCTATCTGTGTGTAGTAAAATATCAAAATACTTGAAAGACTCTAAGATGTTCACGACTGGACCATATATGAATATTACTGTCTACCTTAGGCAAAGTATAGCCCCCAATTTATTGAACCAATTTGAGATATTTTTAAGTATCTGTACATTCTATGCCCAAATAGATATATTAAAAACCATATTCTTTCACACATTTATGTTCAGGTCTGTGTCAATTCCTCCTTTCTCTTTCTACTTAGCCATCTTTTTATAAAGCCACACAGGCTCAACCCAAGTTCCATTTTTTTTTCTGTGAAGTCTTTCTGATGCTTCCAGTACAAAAAACTATAATAGATAAAGTGCTGTTTTGTTCATTAATTGGTTTGTGGCTGTATCTTTTTTACCCAACCAATCTGAAGGATTTTTGTGGCAAGAGATGTTTTTACCTGTTGATTAAAAAAAATTCCTCTTTACCTTACACGTAGTATTTTTTGCTGTTTACATAAGAAGTCAATACCTATTTCATTCACAACCAGTAAAGAGTAGCTTGATACATCCAGGCTATGCTCCTTCAGGTGTGCTACAAGGGCAAGAAACAAACAAATGAGGATTGGGATGAATTAATAATAATAATAATAATAATAATAATAATGAAAGGGATTTTTTTTTTAATGTTTATTTTAGAGAGAGACAAAGAGCAAGTGTGTGCAAGAGCAGGGAAAGGGCAGAGAGAGAGGGAGACAGAGGATCTGAAGTGAGCTCTGCACTGAGAGAACAGAGCCCAATGCGGGGCTCAAACTCAAGAACCACAAGATCATGACCTGAGATGAAGTCAGACCCTTAACCAACTGAGCCACCCAGGCACTTCCAAAGAAAGGGATTCTACATGCTAGGGCTTTATTAATTGTTTTGCTTTGCTAAACTGAAGGGATCTGCCAAAGGCAGAATTTCTACAAAATCAACTTGATTTAAAAATTACTTGAATATTATTTGCTTGCCTTCATAAATCTACATAATCTCGAGAGGTACTTCTTTATCTAACTTCAGTCTATGAACAAAGCCTTTTGTTACAGCTCCAGACCTTTTGTCAGCTGTGTAGCTGATCAATGTTAGCTTGAACCCGTAGTGGAGGTTGCATGGCAAAGAAGGCTGCCATTGAGATTTCACTGCAAGTGCCTAGACTTGTCTTCTATGAACATACCCTTCAAGTAGTGCCCAATGGGCCAGATATAACAAATGTGAGATGAATTCAACAAGCTTTATAGAAGTTTAAAGGTTTTTTAAAATTTTTTAAAAATTTATTTAATTTTGAGATAGCACAAGCAGGGGAGGGGGGCAGAGAGAGGGAGAGAGAGAATCCGAAGTAGGCTCTGCACCATCAGTGCAGAACCAGATGCAGGGCTCGAACTCACAAAGTGTGAGTGAGATCATGACCTGAGCCAAGATCAAGAGTCCGATGCTTAACTGACTGCACCACCCAGGCAGTCCGCTTTATAGAAGTTTAAAGTGGAGTTCAGGCCTGAGCACCGGCATCAATAAAGTGGAGTTCATTAAAACAAAACAAAACAAAAAACAAAACGCAAAAGCACTAGACCAGAACTTAAAGTTTTCTTTACAGAGCTCATGTATGAATATTGGAGACAATTTAAACATATTTATTAACTCCAGTTTCATCTCTTTTCTACTTAAATTCCTTCATCATGGCAAGAATAATAATAACTTCAGTGTGAAGAAACATGTTAAAATATATTACTGAGTTTTCAGAAGTATAAACCACTCCTATTCATTGAGGTAATTTAAGGATCTTATTTAAGGAGATATTTTGGGTCCATATTAGTTCTAAATACATGATGTATATGCTAAATATAATCCCTAGTCTTCAGAGTCTGCACATGCCCTACCTGCACACCATACAGTAGGCTTCTAGTCTGCAATTATTTTACAGCATCTTAATTAGAATGATCTGTTGAAAGCCTAGTCTTGGTTAATATTTATACAGATGTCTATGCTTAGCAGCCACCAGTTGTAAGCAAATGTCAACAAACCTTTGCTAAACCGTATGTATTATGGCCACTCATTTTCATGTACTCAAACCATTTTGCAGCAGCACTGTATGCATTATTTATCTCTCTCTCTCCTATGCTTTGCTAATTTGAAATGAGCTCAGAGTCAGCTGTTTACACACTAAATCTCTTAATATATGATCTTGTAATAGAAAGAATGAAATAAGGCTGACAAAGTATTATGAAGCAAGAATCAGCGATAAGCTTCTTTGATGACATGTTTAGGAACAGCTTCGCTTCAGTGCTGGTCAACTACTGTAAATATGGGCATCAACACAGGTGCAATTCTGAAGTTTGTTTCCAGGACAAACTTGTATTTGAAATTGGTGGGGTATGCTTGTTTGGAGACCCGAGAGTGAATGTCTGTGTATGAATGTTTCTGCTTCCCCAGCCGACAGCTGAGGCTCTGTCATAGCTGAACTACTTTAGTGGTGCTACCTGTAGCCACCAGCTGTTCTGGTTCTGGGTCTGAGATTCTTTTTTTTGGTCACCAGAAAATAAAAAAGTAAATTCTGTTCTATGTGCTTGTGTGTGCATATGTGTGCCAAGGTTCTTTCATTTTCAAATCTGAAACTGTGTGCTCACCTCATGTGAATGTGTTTGTGGGTTTGCTAGTGGCAGTTCATTTTTAGAAATAGTCTGCTCTGGGTCAGTTGAATACATTTCTTTGTCTGTTATAGGTATAGTATTTTTACCTCTTTCAGTATGCTCTTTCACCCTATCACAGAAATTTGGGAAAGTCAAAATGAGGTAGATGCGTAGAAGAGACAGGGTAATGTCAGCAGCAGCTATTGGCGGTAAAAGGCTAAATAGCAAATACTTTGGTATTTTGCATTTAATTGTCATTTGGTATATTACACAATGCAATAGAAATATAGACCCTAACCTTCTGAAGGTGACTTCCAACTTTGAGTTTGTGTGTGTGTGTGTGTGTGTGTGTGTGTGTGTGTGTGTGTGTACTTGTCTCTTAGGGATCATTCACTAACATTTGATATAGTATTTTACATTTTTCCTTAAAATTATTTCCAATTATGGAAATTTGAATAGTGCCCTTTTCTTTGTCCTTTTATGAACCTTGTGTCCATTCTGAGCTCTTTTATGCTAGCTTTTAAATACAAATAGCTGTATCATAGAACATACCATCTTTATATTTCAGATTTTGAGATTTCTGAATTCTTATAATTATGTAATAATACACAAACTGTGGGAGGAATAATATACTACATATACTTAATCTCTATTTTTATGGTAGGGACAAAAATAGACCAGTTCATAGACGTTTTTAAGACATAAGAAAACGTAATCTTAAAGAAACTCTAGACATTATTTTGCACTGTCTGTCAACTTTCAGAAATAGTCCTAGTGACTTATATCTCTTGGCATTCCTTTTAGCACAAAGCATAGCACCTTGCTGAAAACTAGTCAATGTTTAGAATATGAATGAATAAATGATTGGATGGATAGATGAATGAATCATGACTTTTGATCTTAGGAAAGAAGTGGCTTATGGCCTGTGAACAAACGGGATGGGAGTAGCTTCCTAGGGTCAACTGCTTTAATAGCACAAGATGACCAGGTGGCCATTCATTTCTCCCTCTGCATGTCCTAGATTAATAATTCCTAATTAGAGATCTTTGGTTTCTATTCAGTGAATTTCTGTTTTAAATTTCCTCACCCTCGTTGTGCAGGAAGAGTCTCCAATGACATCCAGCTGCTCTTTGCCTAGAATTTGAGTGCAGAAACAAATTACACGCTTAAAATGGATTAGAATGTTTCACCACACATTGGTCTGGGATGAATACCCTGCTAGGAGCAGACGGCTGTAATTAGAATGTGCTCCTATGGCAGGGAATTTGATTAGAGATGAGAAAGTTATAAATTCTTCATGGGAAGAAATTGTCTGATAAAATTAAAAATTACCTGTATTTCATGGATATTCTCTCTGCTGCTTATCTCACAGAGTTTCTAATGCTAAATCCTGTGACACAAAGTTCCATTGATAAACATGTAAAAACTAAATATATTAGCAGAAAAGCAATTAAAAATATTGTAAAATCTTAGATAAAAATAATGACAATGGTTAAAGATATATGCTGAGGAGCAGCTATTTCTTCTGCAGTTGTTTTGCATATAACCCTAGCACACATACACGTATATAAAAGCACCTCCTTTTAAAATTTCTTTTTTTTCTTCTTTTCTTCTTTTTTTCTTCTTTCTTTTTATTTTCAACGTTTTTATTTATTTTGGGGACAGAGAGAGACAGAGCATGAACAGGGGAGGGGCAGAGAGATGAAGGAGACACAGAATCGTAAACAGGCTCCAGGCTCTGAGCCATCAGCCCAGAGCCTGACGCGGGGCTCGAACTCACGGACCGCGAGATCGTGACCTGGCTGAAGTCGGACGCTTAACCGACTGCGCCACCCAGGCGCCCCTTAAAATTTCTTTTTAAAATTATTTGGATGGGAACAACACAGGACAGTCACGAGAGAAGCTGGGAACACTTGGTCGTGGGAAATCATTTAAACATATTCCAACTTACAAGAGGGAAAAAATACCATACCTACGAAAGACAAAGAGATGTATTCTCTTTTAAAGATGTGTATTCTTCATATGCCTGCATGTGCCTCTGATCCTCCCCCTGCCCAAACTGTAGGCCTCCCAACCCCCTAAATCCAGCTTTGATATTACTGAAGAATTCAAGAGTTGAGGAAATTCTCCAGAATCTCCATATCATAGCTTCCCCTGCAATTGCAGGGATTATATGTGGAAGAAGAATCTCTATTAAACAGATACCCACAACATTTAAAGCAGATCAGGAAATCCTTTAAGAACAGTGGCACTTCAAGAATTTGGAGGGAAAAAACCCAGTAAAATGAAAACTTACAATTTCTCTCTGGAATTGAAGAATCCCACTTTTCATCAAGGACTATGGGGAATTTGACATCTTTTAGAAGCCTATAAATAATGAATCCTACAAACATTAAATATAATTAAAGACTCAACAGACATAATACGCTAAAGAAAAATATACATTGTGCCTAGTTCCAAATTGTAGCATCTTGACTCTTAATTGTTAACCCAGTGGTGGTGGTGGAATAGGGATAGAGTGTGTGTGGAGGGGGAGGTGTCCATCAAGGCCTGTGCTAGGCATCCATTGTTTGCATCCTATTACTTGACTGCTGTCAACTGCTACCCAGTTGATTCAGTTTTCATCCTATTACTTGACTGCTGCCAACTGCTGACCACCTACTGTCTGTGTGAAATGGACAGTAGGTTCATTAATTCCATTTTTTATTTCCTTATTGCTCTTCACTAGAAAATTAGCTCTAGGGCAGTGATTCTTAAAGGGTGATTTTCATTCCTCTCCTTGGGTGCAGGGGTGGGCATTTGCCAATGTCTGAAGACTTTTTTTGTGTGTGTGTCATAGAGTATGGGTGTTGTGTGTGTGTGTGTGTGTGTGTGTGTGTGTGTGTGCGCGCGCGCTACTAGCACCTAGTGTTAGAGGCCAGGGATTCTGCTTAATATCCTACAATGCACAGAAAATCCTAAGGACAATGAATTATACAACACTTTATGTTAATAGTACCAAACACTGGGAAAAACTCTAGGCAGAAACAGCAAAAAATTCTGATTTTATATCCCTTTGCAGAAATTGTATCTCCTGCCAAGAGCATTTTTGTGTTTGTTTCAAGTTGGGTTCCTTGTGATGCATACTCTCAAATGGAAATGAGCAAACAAGGTGTCCATTAAGGGAATAATTTATGGATTAATCTGCCGAAAGAAGGGAAAGAAGAGGACTGGACAGAGAAGTTGAGCTGAAATGAAGTTCCAGTGAAGGACTCAGCCAAACCCACCGAGAGCTCTGAAGTTGGGATGAACTTTCAGAGCTGCTCCAAGTGGTGAGAGGGCGGGTCTTTCACACCCTCTGTTTGTCACTCATTAGATGTGGGGTACCTAGGACAGAATCAAGACTTGAGTGAAGCAGTATTCTTGAGCTGAGGCAATCCCCAGCTTGTTGGAAGGGCCATCTTCCAACAGCACTTCCAACCACTGGGGAAATAGATTCTTCCTGAAATGGGGATACAGCTGGAGAATCCCAATACTCTCCACAGTTTCCTACAGAGTCCTATAGTGGAGCTCACAACTTAGACTTCTTATATACAGAGAGAGTCTTTATGTAGTTAAGATTCCAAGTTGCAGTTTTATAATGCTTTTAGACATTCAGTGTATTTCAAAATGGCATTATTTCTTTCATTACACATCCACATACAAAATACTGCACTTTTTTTTGAAGGATTCAGGTATTTCAAAATAATATTTTGAAATTAATTTCAAAGATAAATTATTAATTTATTAATAATTATTAATTTCAAGATAAATTATTAAGAAATAAAATATGAAGACAAAGAAAATTTTAAAGTATCCCATAAAAAGGGGGGGCATCTGGGTACTCTCTTGGGGGAGGATCTAACTCTTGATTTCAGCTCAGGTCATGATCCCACTCTTACGAGATCAAGCCCCGTGTTGAACTCCATGCTGAACCTGGAGCCTGCTTAAGATTCTCTCTCTCTGTCTGTCTGTCTTCCTCTGCCCCTCTCCTCTGCTCTCTCTTTCTACTTTATGTGAAACTGTGGTATATTTAAAAAAATGAGTTTTGCAGTTTATTTCCAATATAATTAGTGATTACTAATATCACCATATTTTTAACTTCTTTTTTAATAAATCACATGTGATGTCATAGATACCTACTCTGCCTTCCAGAGGCAAATACCATCTATTCATAATAAAACTTTGACTATTAATATATCACTCATATAAATAAATACTAAAACTTTGTTGGAAAAAGCTCTTCCTTAAGAAAAAATATAAAATAATACAATGCAATTCAGTTCAGTAAATATTTATTGATAAACTAAAATGCTCAAGGATACACTAAATATATATCAATGAATAAAAGAGTGATAAAGATACTGTTTTTAGTATAGGGACATTTACAATCTAGCAGCATCATAAAAAGAGTACATAAAAGGTAATAAACATGATATGCCCTGGAAGCAGTAGGAGTATTGTCTCTGGAGGCTTAGAGAGAGGACTCACTCTAGGTTGGTTTAGGGTGATCAGAAAGAGCTCCAAGGAGCTCAGATACAGGATTTTGACGTGTAAAAATGAATGACACATGATGTTATTTCAGGCAGAGGAAAGAACATAAACTTAAACAAAGATGAATATATTTTTAATAATGCTGGATCTGTAGAGAACTATCTTCTTTCCCACCTTATGTATCTATTTAATAAAATGAAACCCAGAACAGGTAGTTTGGCAGTTTTAAGTATCTATAGTGAGAAGGCAATATTTCTTTAGATTAAAAGCTTCTTTTCTTCATCATTACAGGGTTGTGCTTCAATGAGTATTTGTATTTTCTTACATCCTTGTAAATGTTTTCCTTTATCATTATAGGGTTTTGCTTCAATGAGTATTTGTATTTACTAAAATGCTTGCAAATGTTCCATGATTAGATATGGAACCTCCACTGGGGAGGAATTTATAGAAGCATTTTTTTTTCTTAACAAGTAAACAACTATCAGAACTCAGCCTCAAATATCTTCAGGAGTGGCCAGATCAGAACTGGTTACAAACCAGGAAAACTTGAAGAGTCAGGAGAATGGCAAATGCTGCAATATGGGTAAGAGTAAGAGTGGGGATTGGTTATTCAGAAAATCAATACAGAGCAGTAAGTTCCAAATAGTGTGTCTGAAAAGCAAACATTGGTCTATGGGGTAAATACATATGTGACATAAGCAGTATTAGCTAAAAATACATGTCTAAATGCTGAGGATCCATTTAACAAGTTGCTGAAGGCTAATAGTTGGAAACTCAGCAATAGGAAGTAAGTTACATGAGGAGCACTAGTCCCAAGAACTCTGTCATTCGATGTAGAAGTCAAAAAGAAGAGCATTTGGTTAGTAGGGATGAAGAAGGTGTGTGTATGGGAAATAAAAGGCCAACCTACCAGCCACGTGTTCAGGTACCAGGAACAAGGCTGGAACACGGTGTTCAAGGAAACAAGGTATCAGGCAAAAATAAACAAACTGGTTTATCAATAAAATGTGGTTTCGGGGCACCTGGGTGGCGCAGTCGGTTAAGCATCCGACTTCAGCCAGGTCACGATCTCGCGGTCCGTGAGTTCGAGCCCCGCGTCAGGCTCTGGGCTGATGGCTCAGAGCCTGGAGCCTGTTTCCGATTCTGTGTCTCCCTCTCTCTCTGCCCCTCCCCCGTTCATGCTCTGTCTCTCTCTGTCCCAAAAATAAATAAAAAACGTTGGGAAAAAAAATTAAAAAAAAATGTGGTTTCAAGCATCTTATGGATCTAGGGTCAGCACTGTAGCAGGTGGGCTCCAAGAGGCCTCCAGTCTCTGCCTCCTGGTAGTCCTGCCCTGTTGTGGTCCTCTTCTCGTAAGTGTAGGTACAGACGCATGACTTGTTTCTAACCAATAGAATACAGTAAAAGTGGTGAGATGTTACTTCCATGATTATGTCACATGAGATCTTCACTTCTGTCTTACTGCACACCCTCCCTATTGACTCTTTCTTGCTGGGTCTGATAAAGTAAGCTGCCATATGAAGAGGCCCAAGTGGCAAGAAACCAAGAGCCAGCAAGGGCTTGAGGACCTCAGTCTGACAACCTGCCAGAAACTGGATCCTGCCAAAACCTATGTAAACTTGGCAGTGGACCTTTCTTTGGTAGAGCCTAACATTATATCCCAGCTCTAGACAACACTGTGATTTCAGCCTTGTAAGAGATGCTAAAACAGAGAATGTAGTTAAAGAATATTTAGATTCCTGCCCATAGAAATCGTGGGATAATAAATGTATGTTGTTTTAAGCCACTAAATTATGGTAATTTGTTATGCAATAGATCGCTAACATAGGCATTGAATTGATGGTGAGGCTAAGTGAATATTAGGTCAAATGGCCTTGAAGTCACTGGTTGGTGAGAGGAGACAAACAGGGACAGGCAGCCGAGTGCATCTCTGTAGGATAAGTCACTCACTGTCAGCCGTTGCAGGGACAGGATAGGACAATTCTCCACACCCTCTCCTCTCCCCTCTCCTTTTACTTGCTGGAATGACAACATTTTGTTGTGTATACTTTCTGGTTGCACGGCTATAAACCAATAAATGGGTACTATACAACGATCTAGCTCTCTTTTAAACAAATATCAGATCCAGTTCCGCTGCTATTACATGGAAATAGAGTTTTAGGTTGAATCCAATTGTTGGAATCCAATTTTAATAGGTGGAACAAAAGCAGAATTTCAAAGTGATGTTCAGAAACATGTTCAGTGTTATTTTAGTGAATTAAAGAATAAACTCCATATGTTTGAAAGTCCTCATATTCTTGATTCCTATTTTATTTTGCCTCCTCTAATCTTTAGTGGAATCAATTATATTTTATATAGATACTTAGAAAGGCAAGGTGAAAAATCTTAATCCCCAAGGATATTATATTTTAATAGCTTACTGGGGAATAAAGAAGGTAAAATGTTTTTGCTTTCTCTATAAAACAATACTATACTTTAGGAATTGAACAGAAATGAGTTCATTAGATACAACCATGAGGGATGAAATCTAAATTATGTCTCTTGTTCTACCACTGATTCATTTTGGTGTACGCATGTTTTCCACAGTGCTTTTAGAAATAAAACACTATAGGGGCATCTGGGTGGCTCAGTCGGTTAAGCGGCCGACTTCAGCTCAGGTCATGATCTCACGGTCCGTGAGTTCGAGCCCCGCGTCGGGCTCTGTGCTGACAGCTCAGAGCCTGGAGCCTGTTTCAGATTCTGTGTCTCCCTCTCTCTCTGCCCCTCCCCCATTCATGCTCTGTCTCTCTCTGTCTCAAAAATAAATAAATGTGAAAAAAAATTAAAAAAAAAAGAAATAAAACACTGTACACACACACACACATATATATGTATATATATATGTATGTATATATATATATATATATATATATATGAAGTTTTTTGAAAAAACTTTTTAGTGTGTTGTGCCATGTTTGAATATTTATTTGGAAAAGATTGTAAGATCTAACAGAAGGAAAAAAAGGTCTAACAGAAGATCAACAATAACCATTTATACAGATTGGTTCCTTACTATGGAACGTTGTTTGTATTTTTCTATTTTAATAATTGTATTTTTCTAATTGTATTTCTAATTGTATTTTTCTAAAATTATATTTTTCTAATTTAATAATTATTTCTAGTTTGCCAATATTAAAAGCTAGTTTCTTTTGCTTAAAATTTAGTCACCAGAGTGGAGCATCTGTCATGAAGCAGGTGGTATAGAATTGCGAATACTTAGAAATGCCTAATAATTAGATTTTTTGTTTTATTTATTTTTATAAATATTTTTCAGTTAAAAAAGAAGTATCTTAATTACATATTTTAGTATGCTTATAACTTTTTACTGTATTAGAGCCTGCTTTTGTTTATATGAAACGGGCACATCCTACAGTATTGGCACACTTTTATATGGTTAGAGAACAGGAAAAAATAAAATGAAACTAGAAAACTTAAATTAAAAATTGTCACAAAATCAAATCAGAAGTCATTTTTCACATAAAATAAAAGGCCTTTTTCTCTGAAACAAATGAAATATGATAAGAAATCTATAGTGACAAATAGCTTCTTCCCAAAGTATAGTGCAATTGGCATTCAGTGTTTTTGGAAATTGGTTATAAACAACATTAAATAAAATGCTTCTGCGACTTAGGTTCTGGTAAAAACTATAAATGGAGCTTTGCAGAGAAAAATTCTTGTAGACAACTGGAGAAGCACTATTTTGAGATGGTATTTTCTTTAGAAGTCAAGCTAATATGTACACCTGAAAGTTTTAGATGGGAGGAAAAGAGGAAGAAGAAACAGTTAAAAAATTGATGGAGCACCTGGGTGGCTCAGTAGGTTGTGTCTGACTTCGGTTCAGCTCTGCGTTGGGCTCTGGGCTGACAGCTCAGAGCCTGGAGCCTGCTTCGGATTCTGTGACTCTCTCTCTACCCCTCCCCCCCCCCCTCAAAAATAAACATTGAGGGGCGCCTGGGTGGCGCAGTCGGTTAAGCATCCGACTTCAGCCAGGTCACGATCTCGCGGTCCGTGAGTTCGAGCCCCGCGTCAGGCTCTGGGCTGATGGCTCAGAGCCTGAAGCCTGTTTCCCATTCTGTGTCTCCCTCTCTCTCTGCCCCTCCCCCGTTCATGCTCTGTCTCCCTGTCCCAAATAAATAAATAAACGTTGAAAAAAAAATTAAAAAAAATAAATAAACATTGAAAAAAAAATTGTTAATTGTTATTAACAGCAACAAAACAAAGTTCCCTTGGTTTTTAATGTGAATAAATGTTATTTAAACATGACTTAGCATTACTTGGGGGAATAAGTTTACATAGGTTAAAGTTATACATGTTTTACCCACTCTTGTGTTTATCCATAGTTTATATGAAAATTTGTAGCCAAAAATAAGGATAATTATATATAATCTATAAACAATTATATATTATTATTTATAAACAAAATCAAAGGTAACAGATGACAAAAATTATTTATTTGTTAATATATATGCACTTGATTCTCATTATTCATGGCAGTTATGTTTCATAAAGTTGCCTTTAATACTGAATTAGCAAATGCTGTGTCATTGCCCCTTGGGGGACCATGTACACATATCTATATATCTTACGTAGATTGTATAGTCTTAAATTCAGAAACAACTCATCCTGGTATATTCTACTTAATGTTTCTCATTTCTGGAATGTTTTCTGTTCTGTTTTATAAAAGAGAAAATGAGGTCCCAAAATGTTAAGAGACTTGCCTGAGGCCCGTTCCAACAACAGGTGCCAGGGTAGGAATTCAAACCTTGGTCCAAGTGGCCCCAGAGCTAGAGAGATCTTGTTAAAATAGTAGATTATAGTTCAGTAGATTTAGGGTGAGGCCTGTAGTTCTCCATTTCTTACATGCTCTCACATGATGCTGATGGTGCTGTACTGCTGGCCATACTTTGAATAATCTGAACCTAGACTACTCCACCTGCTTCTTAAGGGTTTCTGTTCCACTAAGTGTTTCCCATAATAACCCTGAAGTGTTTCCTATAGCCAAGAAGTCCTCCGTAAAGTTCTTCCACAGGCACCTTTATAACTCCTACACAACACTACCCCTTTCTTACTTGTAATATTAACTGTTAAACTGACTTCCCTAGTTATAAGTTTTTCACATACACCCTTTTATAGGTTTTTCCACATAAGCATTCATTCCTACACACTGTAATTTAGTGTTGTTTCTTTTCTTGAATTTCTAAATAAATAGTATTTATTAAATACAATTACAGGATTACATCTCATATACCTGGCTTTTTTATTCAAAATTACCTTTGTGAGATTTATCTATATTATTATATGCATTAATTTTCTTTGCTGGATAATATTCCATTATAAAGATGTATCACTATGTATCTTTGTACTCTTGGTAGGCGACTGGCTTGCCTTTAGTCACCACCAATAATGCAGCAATAACCATTCTAGAGTGAAATTGTTGGGCTCTAGGATATGTGGGTTATATATCTTCCTCAATTTTAATATATAATGCCAAAATCTTTTACAAAGTGATTATGTCAATTTGCTGATACAACCTCAGTGTATGAGAGTTCCTGTTGCTCTATAATCTTACCAACACTTGCTGTTATCTATTATTAATTTTAGAACATCTGGAAGGTATATAAGTAGTATCTCCTATGGTTTCAATTTGCTAATTAAGAGGTTAAACACTTTAAAAATATGTTTATCGTTTTTTATCATAAAAATACATCAATTACAACATCCTTTTCTATGAGACTTTGTTCAAGTTTTTTGCTTACTTTGTTCATCAGTTAATCTTTTTGTTTTATAAGAGTTCTTTATGTTGCTTATATGTATTGTAAGTATTTTCTGCCACCTGTGGCTGCTTTTTATCACTGTCTTACTGTTTTCTTTTGATAAGAGAAAGTCATTGAGTTTAATATAGTCCAATTGAGCAATATTTTATTTTAAGGTTACTGTTTTTTTGATCCTCTTAAAAAAGTGTTTCCCCATTTCAAAGTCATGAAGTATTATATTATCTTCTAGAAGCTTCATGAATTACTTTTTATTTTTAGCTTTACTTGGAATTAATTATTGTGTGTTATGAAGTCGGAGTCAAACTGAATATATTTTTCCATATAGATATCCAGTTGATCCAGCACCATTTTTTGAAAAGACTGCCTCTTCCATACTGATACTTTTGTTGTAAATCAAGTGTACATATAAGCATGGGTCTGTTAATGGACTTCGTATTGTATTTAATCTCTCTTTTGTCCTAGTGCCGATATAACAATGTCATAATTACTACTGTAGCTTTCTTTTGAGTTCTGGTATCGAGTAATTTCTCCCATCTTGCTGTTTGTATTCCACAGTGCCTTGACTATTTCTCTGTCATTCCATTCACATATACATTTTACTTTCTGTCAAAAAAAAAAAGGGTGGGATATTTGTTAGATTGCAATGACTCCATCAATTCAGTATCTTTATCACTTTGATTCTTTCAGTCTATAAATATATTATATTTATCTATTTATTTAGGTTTTCTTTAATTTGTTTCAGTAATATTTTGTTTTTCATATAGAGGTTTTATATATAATTTGTTAAATTCCTAATTTTTAATCTTTCATAAATAGCATTTTTTTACTTTTGTTTTTGCCTTAGGAAATGTTTTTAATATTTATTTGTTATTTTTTAATAATATTTTAAAATTCTGGATATAAACAGTATTTTTAAATAATTTTCTCTTTATTGCCAATAAGTGGACTTTGTGTCTAATATTACAATATTTACTAATTATTTCCAGTAATTTATCAACTATGAAAAAATCAGATTTTTTTAAAAAGTTGATCAAAATCTATCATAATTAGCATCATTTAAGGTAATTATTCCATATTTAAGTTGCCTGTTCCTATTTATTTAAGTTCTGGCAGTTATAATAAAAGTACATAATTTGTATGACTATGACCTTTGTATTTAAGCACTCCCTTAAGATAAGACAATTTGATCCCTTACTGGCTCCCCCTCAGAGAGGTAAAGGTCAGTAATGCCAATAAAAGCAATAAACACATTTTTACTCCTCTTAGCTGATTTCTCCATCAGGTGATTGAACATACAACAATAATAAATTGGGATATAAACACATCAATATATTTTGTGACTCCTCAATAAAATATGGACCCAAAGATCCACTATGTGCAAGATTAAGAAGAAATTTGGCATGATTTAAGAGATTGTAGGAGAATAAACATAACAGAGTACTCGAATCTTAAGTATGTAACTTCATGATTTTTTAAATAAATTTTAATATGTAATATATACTTAAAATATATATCATTTAAATTCAATCAACTTAACTTGTATATATAAAATACATTGTATGTTATATATAAACATTTATATATTTATGTTTATATATTATATTATTTTATGCACAATATGATATTTATGTTACAGATAGCATATATATGGATATACATAAATGGATATACACACTGGTTATATATAAATATATATATTTATATATATATATTTAAATGTGGCCTCAACATAGATTGAAATAAAGAATATTTACAAGATTACAAAAGCTTTTCTTTTGTCTCTCCACCATTAATACCAATTGCATTCTCCAGAGAAAATCATTATGCTAAATTCTGTTTCTGTAAATTAATTTTTCTTGTTTTTGAACTTCATATGAATGGTATTATACAGGATGTAGTACTTTGTGTTTGATTTCTTTACCTTTTCATTTAATTTGTGCAATTCATCCTTGTTGCAAATGCAAGTAGTACTTTTAAGTGCTCTGTAATGTTCTACTTTATGAAAAGACCACAGTCTACCCATTCTACTCTTGACAGACACTTTGGTTGTTTCTAAATTCGGATTATTGTGAACAATTCTGCTACAAAAATTCACATATTTTTGGTAGACTAGACATATACCCTTACTTTTCCTATGTGTATGCTTAGGAGTGTTGGGTCATAGGTTTGATGCATGTTTAGCTTCGATAAATAGGGGAGTAACATTTTAAATTAATACAGTGAAACAATAATTCTCCAATTCTGAGAGATAAAAAGGCTCATTTATAAGAATGGGGCTAAAAATAATTGGAGTCATTGCAGAAGGGATTATAGATGGGGTGCCTGGGTGGCTTAGTCAGTTGTGTTCAAAACCCTTGATCTTGGCTGTGACAGAATTTGGCTTTGACAGCACAGAGCCTGCTTTGGATTCTCTCTCTTCTTGTCTCTCTGCTCCTTCCCCACTCATGCTTTTTTCTCTCTCTCTCCCTCTCTCTCTAAACAAATAAATGAACTTTAAAAAAAATAAAAAGGATTTGTAGATGAAGAATTGATTAAACAGTTTGGCAAGTGTCAGAAACCAGCAAATAAGCTTTAAGCATTCTAATCAAAAAAGCTTCCACCTGGCTTTCCTCTGACTTGTGTTTCACCTGATAAGTAATATAAAAAGATGGCAACCTAACCTGCCAAAGCTTGGGGTAAACACTATTGAGGTGCTTGAGTGTCACTTCACTTTCATGAAGTGATAGTTTTGTCATCCCCATTCTAATTATTTTCATGTCTTATTGCTTTGGATAGAGACTTTACTCAGTGTTGAACAGTAGCATAAGACAGTCTCTTTCAATGAGAGATAAAATATCAGTAAAAAAAAATGACCTTAAGCCAGTAGTGCCTAACATATAATGTGAACTCCCTGAAGTAAATAAATAACATTACAATAAATAACATACTGGCATCTTTTCATTTAGAAAGCTATTTTTAGGATAGGAATTGGAATCATTATGTGATATGTTACAAGGAAACGTCTGCAGTTTGGAAGTAGCTTCATGATTTTATTTGTCAATAGACCTGACAAATACCTGACAATTCTGGGGGGCAGAGTTTGCTTGTAGAGAGGTAAGATTTACTGATGAATCAATAAGCTAGAAGGATTATATTAAACTGTGACTGGAAGGTTTGTTTGTTTGTTTGTTTGTTTAAGTAATCTTTACACCCAGCATAGGGCCTAAACACAACCCTGAGATCGAGAGTGACATACTAGACCAATTGAACCAGCCAGACACCCCGTGACTGGAAAGTTTTTTCTTGGATTCTGCTCTCACAACAATGTATGTAACTGTGTCTGGAAGCATAAGGTCTGAAGAAGTATCATAGTATATGTTTGGATAAAGATATAATGAGACAGTATTTTCTCTTGAATGGTATTTCAAATGAGATAAATTTGAGTAAATCAATAGTACTTTTAGTATACTTCTGTTATTTACATTGATATTTACATGTCTCCACTTCTAGATGTGAGTTTTTAAGAGCTGGTTCTTAATACTGCATCCTTAGAACCAAACACAGTGCCTACCTAACACATAGAAACTCTCTAGCATGTTTTAGATCAGTGATTTTCAACCAAAGGCAACTTTACAGTGAGGGGTCATTTGGCAAAGTCTGGAGATACCTTTTCTGTGTCATAATTGGTGGGAACATAGAGGTTAGGGATGCTACTGAACATCCTGCAATGCACAGGACGGCCCTCACAACAAAGAATGATCAGGACCAAAATGTTAATAGTGTCGAGGTTGAGAAATTGTTTTATATGAATGAATAAATTCATTGTTGGTAAGTGAGCCCTTTAATGTGAAATAACCTGTTTGTTTGGTATAAATTGTTCACACCACACATTTTTGCTGTTAAAATTTAGTCCTGGTAATCAGCTAGGAAATGTTTGACTTTTTTACTCATATGTTTTTGAAAAGGAGTTTCACTTGATGCTTGGGATTTACTTATATAATTTTGTTATAGAATTTAAAGTACAATTAAACTGTTATCTATTTGAATTGAATAATGGCTTATAATTTCACTTGCATCTAATCCTGGGTCCTTGTGCTGAATCATGCATATATTATTTGTTTTGAAATAATAATTTAAAACAAAAATTCCACAGAGCTTATCTTTTAGAGTATCACTGGAATCTGTACTATAGTAGTATAGTAGTATCTTTATTGATTAAAATAAAATATAATGTAGAGTGAAAAAAAACCTCATGAAAACTCATGAGGGAAACTCATGGCCTTCGACATCTTTTTGCACATAATGGGCTATATGAAATGATAATAGTTGCCATTTAAACTTCAAAAATAAAAGCAGCCTTGGATTTGATTTTTATCGTTTCCATTTTTATCTACTATATAAATCTGACAAGTTGATTGTTGCCAGTGATGTCTAAATTAGAAGGAAGATACCACTGCACATGTGATTGGAGAGCTGAATAACAGTGTTCTTTCTTCTTGGAAAATGTGCCCAGCAAGATTTTACCATCAAACATCTCTACTATCACCCAAAAGAGTAGAAAACAATGAAGATGTGCTCAAGGTAAAGGTGATGGTGCTTCATTTTTTTTCATTATTTTTGGCCAATGAAAATGAAAGTATGTAATGAATTTTGTCATAATGCACACAGATTACCTGTTGGACTCATCCAGAACATCTAGAATGTGTTTTGGCATCCAGATTAAGAATACAAACGTCCAAGAAGGATGAATTCTCCATATGTTGAGCAGAACACTGTGCACCCGTAACCAATGACAGGGGAGAACTCAAACTACAGGGAGGGTAGCAAAGATCATCACAATACCAGCCTCTAGGGAAAGAAGTTCAAACCGTTCTGCCCACTACATCTTGGTATTAGATGGGCCAAGGAATATACAACACAGTCAAGCACAGAATGGGACAGCACTTTTACTCAGAGAATATACAGAGTAAGATCAGCTCCATAATGTGTGTAGGGTCCCTCATGGCTAGTGAGTACCCCTGGCAGCTGACACAGGGCAGTTGGCTCATGCACAGTCCTCTTGTGCTGCAGTAGAAGGACCCTGAGTCCTCCTGTCTGGAGTGTATATTTCTGAAAGCTGTGGGTGTTCTTCAGAGCCTCTGATGCAGAGCAAAGGAACACTCACTGACCCTAATCAGGGAAAGATATTTCCACAGAAAGAGATCAACCAGTTGCAGGCTGTGTGGGTAGTTAATATATAGTGTAATAATGATTTAAGGAATAGAATTTAGTGATTCATCACTTACATATAACACCCAGTGCTCATCCCAAGTGCCCTCCTTAATGTCCTTTGCCCATTTATCCTGTCCCCCACCCAACACCCTACCAGCAACCCTCAGTTTGTTCTCTGTATTTAAGAGTCTCTTATGGTCTGCCTCCCCCTCTGTTTTTATCTATTTTTGGTTCCCTTCCCTTATGCTCATCTGTTTTGTGTCTTAAATTCAACGTATGAGTGAAATCATACGATATTTGTTTTTCTCTGACTGGCATATTTTGCTTAGCATGATACACTCTAGTTCCATCCATGTTGTTGCAAATGGCAAGATATCATTCTTTTTGATCACCAAGTAATATTCCATTGTGAATATATATCACATCTTCTTTATCCACTCATCTGTTGATGGACATTTGGGCTCTTTCCATACTTTAGCTATTGTTGATAGTGCTGCTATAAACATTGGGGTGCATGTGCCCCTTCGAATCAGCATTATTGTATCCTTTGGATAAGTACCTAGTAGTGTAATTGCTGGGTCGTGGGGTAGTTCAATTTTAATTTTTTGAGGAAGCTCCATACTGTTTTCCAGAGTGGCTACACCAGTTTTCATTCCCACCAACAATGCAAAAGGGTTCCTTTTTCTCCACATTCTCACCAACATCTGTTGTTTCTTGAGTTGTTAATTTTAGCCATCTGACAGGTGTGAGGTGGTATCTCATGGTGGTTTTGATTTGTATTTCCCTGATGGTGAGTGATGTTGAGCATCTTTTCATGTGTGTCTTTTAGCCATCTGGATGTCTTCTTTGGAAAAGTGTTCATGTCTTTTAGCCATTTCTTCACTGGATTATGTGTTTTTTGGGTGTTGAGTTTGATAAGTGCTTTATAGATTTTGGATACTAACTCTTTATTTGATAGGTCCTCTGAAAATATCTTCTCCCATTCCATTGGTTGCCTTTTAGTTTTGGTGATAGTTTCCTTCACTGTGCAGGAGCTTTTTATCTTGATGAGGTCCCAATATTCATTTTTGCTTTTGTTTCCCTTTCCTAAGGAGACCTATCATTAAGAAGTTGCTGCAACTGAGATCAAAGAGATTGTTGTTTGTTTTCTTGTCTAGGATTTGATGGCTTCCTGTCTTATGTTTAGGTCTTTCATCCATTTTGAGTTTATTTTTGTGTATGGTGTAAGAAAGTGGTCCAGGTTCATTCTTCTGCATGTCGCTGTCCAGTTTTCCCAGCACCACTTGCTGAAGAGACTGTCTTTATTCCATTGGATTTTCTTTCCTGCTTTGTCAAAGATTAGTTGGCCATACGTTTATGGGTCCATTTCTGGGTTCTCTAGTCTATTCCATTGATCTGTATGTCTGTTTTTATGCCAGTACCATACTGTCTTGATGATTATAGCTTTGTAATGTAGCTTGAAGTCTGAAATTGTGATGCCTCCAGATTTGGTTTTCTTTTGATTCTTTATCTCTTGATAAAAAAATATCCCAGCTCCAAGGCTCATTCTTTTTTTTTTCTTTTAATTTTTTTTTCAATGTTTATTTATTTTTGGGACAGAGAGAGACAGAGCATGAACGGGGGAGGGGCAGAGAGAGAGGGAGATACAGAATCGGAAACAGGCTCCAGGCTCTGAGCCATCAGCCCAGAGCCTGACGCGGGGCTCGAACTCACGGACCGCGAGATCGTGACCTGGTTGAAGTTGGACGCTTAACCGACTGCGCCACCCAGGCGCCCCTCCAAGGCTTATTCTTATGTGACTGAGTGGAGGCTGAAAGACTACATGCCTGCGACTCCCTTTCCCAACATAAACACACTAAGCAACCCCAACCACAAAGTCAGAAATTCCTCTCAAATAAATGATGTACATCTTGAGAAAAAACCAAAACAAAACAAAACTACATTCTACTTAAGCAGTCTCTATAATGCGTCATATTGAATTTACTTGGTTCACAAAATTGATGTCATAAACAAAGCTATGAATATAGAAAAATCTGGAATTTAATGGTAAACTTGACTTAATTTTTAAGCATGGATAGAATAAACTACTAAACTATATGCATGGTCTCATTACCTATAGAACAAGGAAGGCATTTCCTAGGACTTGTAAAATAACCATCACATCTTTAAGTAGCAAGATGGCGACAATTCCTGTATTTCCTGATGCCCACTGCTGGCAGGATCCTTGCGTGCACCATGATTGGATATACTGTAAGGCTTGAGCCCAAGGAGAATCACACTGTGAAAATCTCGTGGTGTAGGAAATAAGTTCAGAAAACAGTGTTACATTTTCTTTCTTATGTACATTGCATTTGAAAAAAAATCATTTGAAACTGGTGTACTTATTGCTACATAAACCTGGACATCTCAGGAATCTCATTAAATCTACCAAACCTCTCTCAATCCCCAAAGGGAAGAAGCAGATCTATTTATTGTTTCTTTCTGATAATTCACATTGAAGATCTAAGAAGAAAGTTGGAAACATTTTAGAAGGTGCTTCTTTTCTTCTGAATAACTCTTTCAGCTTTTTAATATATAGAAATAAAGTCTTTGAGATGTTTATCATTAACTACTTTAGGTTCATAATTTAATTTGAGGGCAACATAAGATAACATGACAAATTACAGCCTGATAGACAAAGTGAAATCACACCTGTGTGTATTATGTAACTAGAATGAGACATAAAAGATATCCTAGCTTGTGTCAAGAAAACAGATGTGAAAACAGAATTTAAGAAAAGATCTTTACTGAAGGTAATTAGCTAAAAATTGATGCTTTTACCCTCTATAATGCATGTTGTTGAATGTACTAGATTCCAGATAAAAGATCCATAGATCTTTGTAGATTTGTGGATTATTGTGTCCAACAATTCCTCTTTCTATATCAAAGAATAGAAAAACCTATCACTAGCTTCATCAGGGTCACCAACAATGCAGTCCTACTAGATAGCATTTCACTTGGGTGATGCTGCATGGTCTCCAGCCTGGTCCAGTTCCCAAACCTACATTCTTCCCACATAACACATTGCATCTGAGTTTACCAGAGAAGATGCACAGCTCTCCTTGCTGGCAGCTATTACTCCAATTACAAACCCCTAGAGTAAAAACAAACAGAAGATAACCTACATGAAGTTTTGTTAAGCCTGTTCATTTGCTTGCAAATTTCCCCCCATATTTCTTTTTATCTATCTATCTATCTATCTATCTATCTATCTATCTATCTATTTTAATGTTTTATTTATTTTTGAGACAGAGAGAGACAGAGCATGAGCAGGTGAGGGGCAGAGAGAGAGAGAGCGAGACACAGAATCTGAAGTGGGCTCCGGGCTCTGAGATGTCAGTACAGAGCCTGATGCAGGGCTCAAACTCACAAACCATGAGATCATGACCTGAGCCAAAGTCGGATGCTCAACCGACTGAGCCACCAGGCGCCTCCCCCCCCCACCCCCAAATATTTCTTTAGTATATAAAATGCAAACAATGTTCTGGATTTGCAACTTTGCAGAATCATTTTCCCTATGAAACTCACAGTATTTCTGAGGTGCTAAAGGAAATATTAGAAAAAAGAATCAGCTCTTCTAAAGGTACGCAGCTGAAATAATGCAATGTGAGTTTGGAACTACTCCATGAAGTGCATAATTATTTACATATGACAAGTTTGCTGATCACACCCAGGAGCAGACAAGACATGGCATTGTTTTCTTACAGCTTCCTCAGTGGTCTGTGTGCCTGGATAAAAAGCAAATGCTAAACAAAGAGATAATATTTCACTATAATCAATTGGGTAACTACCTTTGTAAAGTCTAGATGTGAGATAATACGTCAAACTTTCATCGAAAGTGTTTTAAAGAAAACTTGTACTTGTTTTTGCTGTTCTATTTTCATTCAAATAAAATATAAAAGTTAGAGCAATGTATACTGTTAAGATGATTGCTGTAATGCTATTTTTAGACAGAGGAGGAAATGCCATGATTATTATAAAAAGGTACATTGGCTAAAATGGAGATTCACCCCCCTCCCCACACACATATATTACTGTAAAGATATTTAAATACCGCAGTCTCCCTCAAAAATTTTTCTCTATCACTTTGTTTTTGGTAAATGCAGTGGATATTATTATTTGATCACAATTCTACTGTAGATGTGTTATGAGCCATGAAAATTTCAAGACATATTACTAGAAATGTTGGCTACCTTGCTGCAATTACTATTAGATGCTTTTGATTAATCTGTAAATAAGTGAATTTATTGTTTAGGAAAAGTTTTGGTTTTGGAGTCAATAGAGCTGAGCTGGAATACGTGCAGCTCCACTTACTATGTAAACGAGGTTCTTAATGGGGTTGGAGAAAATGAACACAAAGTGCTTAGCACAGCAGTTGATAGGTAAATGGTAGGAATAATTATGAACCCACTTTGTACACCAGTCCATTCTTATCCAGCACATAAGATGCTTCATTAGAATGATATACCATAAGAAAGTGCCGTCTTGTAATCAATCCTTGTTTCATCCATTCTCACAGTGTCTTTAACAAAGGCCCTAAACTATGTTTTGTGGAAAAACATTTTTGGCTTTCATGACGCAGACAAAAATATGAAGGAAAGTCCCCCTTATAACCTTTATTTCTCATTGTAAATCATAATAGATCTATCATCCATCGATATAAAACAATCATCTTGAATATAATTATAATTGAAGCAGTATCATTAATGGTGTAATTGGTTATATTTTACCTATAATTAAAACAGAAATACCTTTTACTTCTTCAAACGTTACTTATTTTTCAAGTTATAAAAAAATGCTACAAATTGGTCCAAATGCTACAATTGGTCCAAATCCTCAAAATATTTAGTCAGCAAACAAGTTGTTTCTATGTATCAGTGCAGGACATTTTGTTGTTTCTGGGAAATGCAAACGAAATGATATATTCATCTTATTCTCTGCAGTTTTACAGTCTACCGGAAAGATAAGGCATGTAAATAATTAACTTCATTTTATTCTCTTTTTTAAAAAGTTTTTACTTATTTATTGAGAGAGATAGAGAGTGGGGGAGGGGCAGAGAGAGAGGGAGAGAGAGAATCTCAAGCAGGTTCTGCTTAGTGTGGAGTCCCATGGAGTCTCATGACTATGAGATAGTGACTTGAGCCAATATCAAGTCAGATGCACAACCAACTGAGCCACTCAGGCTCCCCTCAAATTTAATACAAAGCATGAGTCAGGAAATAATGAATAATGAACGTGTGTGTGTGTGTGTGTGTGCACGTGTGAAAATTTAAATGTGTAGGTACGTTGATTCATGGGGATCCAATGGATTAGGGAGCATGCAAGGGGGATAATTCTATGGAAACATATGCATGTATGACGCCATGAGGGACTCAGGTTGGTTGACAAAGGATGGGAATGATTTTGAGTACATCATAGGATGTAGTACTCACTTTTCCCTTATGTGTAAACGTCTTATACTTAGGCTCATTCTAGAAAAAGGCACCAAAATAAAAGAATAAATTTAAAATAATGCATGTGTTAATCATATGTTTTTTCCAGAACAGACAGTGCAGGTCTGCTTTGCTTAAATTTTTTGTAAAGTGATTTATCTTAGTATACAAGTAATGACTACTGCAAAATTGAGAAACCACAAAAAAATAAGAAAACCTAGAACTCCATTACTTCAGCACCCAGAAATAATCACTTCTGTGTTACTTTCAGATAAATTTTGAGGCATCGAGTGCATTTACACTATTTTTTGTTTGTTTTATAAAAAAAAGGTCACATTATATGTAATTTTTGTAGACTATTTTTTTATCTGTTAACGTATCAAACTCTGTCTATTTCTTCACTGAAATGGGTTATGTGTGGCTCTTTGCACATTTTTTCTGCTTGCTTTAGGATATGTCACTTGAATTTTTGGGTCAAAGGAGGCATATTTAAAATTTCTATAAATATATCCCAATCTAGAAAGGTTGTAGCAATTTATACCTGCAGTGAGTTTGCAAAGTATATTTGAGAATTCTCATTTCCCTTAGGGTATGGAGAAATGAGCACTTGCACACAGATTATAGATTTTCAAGAATTTTATTTATTTATTTATTTATTTATTTATTTATTTATTTATTTATGTATTCGTTCATTCATTCATTCATTCATTCATTCACTTAGAGAGAGAGCACGCAAGAGCAGGGAAGGGGCAGAGAGAGAGGGAGAGAGAGAGAATCCCAAACAGGCTCCACTCTCAGCATGGAGCCTAATGCAGGGCTTGATCCTAGGACTGTGGGATGATGACCTGAGACAAAATCAAGAGTCAGATGCTCAAATGACTGAGCCTCACAGGCACCTCAGATTTTTTTAAAAATCAGTTTTTAACTTTTTTTCATTTTGATAGAGACACATAGCGTTTTATTAATTTACACTTAACCAAAAGGCTGAGAAGCGATAGCATTTTATGAATTTAAAATTAGTTTTTAAATTCTTAATGTATTTGAATATTTTAAAATATATTTTGTTTTTTAAATGCAAATTGGCACTTCAGTTTTCTCACTTTAGCGATTGTTTTTCATGAATCTATTTGGCTTAACATATTGATTAGTTTTAAGAGCTCTTTATAAACTTGAGATAATAACCCACTGTTACATTTCATAATTTTTTCTGTTTATTCTTTGTGAATTTTTTTCTTCTGTCCTGCAAAGAATCTGAAATTTGTTTACTATCCTATATACAAATCCAGTAGTCACAGGACTGTTTATTGAGAGGCCACCCCTTCGACACTAATTGATAATATCACATCTGCTACACAACAAGTTTCCAAAATTACTTGAGTCTGTTTATGGGCTCTTTATGCAGTTACATGGTTGCATTTGTTCATCCTGACACCAGTAACAACTCTATTACTTACTGACTTTTTAGTAGCGCAAATCCTCCTATCTTGTATTTCAAAATTGCCTCAGCTTTTTTTCCTAATTTTATTTATTTATTTTGAGAGAGAGAGAGGGAGAGAGAGAGAACGAACGAACCCCAGTCAGGCCCTGCACTGCCAGCACAGAGCCCAACACAGAGCTTGATCTCATGAACCATGAGATCATGACCTGAACCGAAATTAAGAGTCAGACGCTTAACTGACTGAGCCACCCAGGTGTCTGTCTCAGCTATTTTTGACCACTTCCTCTTCCAAATAAATTTTAAGATTCCCTATTGGGATTTTATTAAAATTATACTGCAATTACAGATTGCTTTGGGGCAAACTGACATCAACAATATTGATTCTTCCCAATCACTGACAATACATATTTTCTTAAATAGTCAGGGTTTTTTTCTTGAAAACATTTAAAAAGTGATCTCTGCATACTTTTGCACATTTGTTATATTTCTTTTAGGTCTTATAGGTTTGGTAGCTTCTGTGAATATGATTTTTTTTTTTGTCTACTTAAATTTATGAGTGGTTTGTAGTGGCATGCTAGGGCTGACACCACCTTGCAAGGGCAATTGTGTTCCTCTCTTCCCAGTCCTCCTTCAGTGACACCACACTGGCAGTTTGATATCAGCTATGGTGGGAATAATTACACCATGGAAATCAGCAGACACTACACATCAGGTTAATCTTTCTTTTTTCCTTTCCTCTCCTCTGCTCCCTTCCCTTCCATCTCTTCCCTTCCTCCCTTTTTCCTTCCTTAAATATCAGCATATAGCTGGTTGTAGATACTTAGTAGAAATAATATGATCTTGGGGGCGCCTGAGTGGCTTGGTTGGTTAAGATCCGACTCTTAGTTTCAGCTCAGGTCATGATCTCCCGGTTCGTGAATTCAAGCCTCACGTAGGGCTCCGCACTGACAATGAGGAGCCTGCTCCAGATTCTCTCCCCTGCCCCTGCCCCTCCCCTGCTTGTGCTCTCTCTCTCTCTCTCAAAATAAACTTAGAAAAAAAGAAATAGTATGATTTTTATAATGCTAATCTTGAATCTAACAAAAATTTTAAATCTCTTATTAGTTTCTATTCGACTGTAGATTATCTTGGATTTTATACATGGACATCAAATAAACTGCAAACACCAGTTTTATGCCTTTTTTCTCAATTTATATATATATATATATATATATATATATATATATATATATATAATTTTTGTTGTTTAGAACCTCTAGTACAATTCTGGATAAAAATGATGAAAGCGGGCATGTTTGTCTCACACCCTGGAAGTTCAATGAAACTGGTTCTGAAGTTTTACTGTTAAGTGTCACGTTTGTCATGAGTTTTTGTTAGCTAGCTGTTACTGCCTATGACTTCCATGTGGCCAAAACCAGAGGCAAATGCTCGGGTTTCATTTTATGTGGCCAATCAGGCACATGGAGCACAGTTGACCTCTTCACAGAGCCCTTTGACTTTGGAACATCAGACCCCTGTTTTTCTTTCTACCTCTCTAGCTGTTCTCACTCTCCTTGCTGGTTCTTTTTCATCTCCCTGATTTTGAATGTTGGGGTTCTGGAAATAAGTTATTGAATTTCTTCTCTCTTCTAATTACACACTCACTTATGACTTCAAATACAGTTGGCCCTTGCAAAACACAGGTATTAATGGCACCAGTCTCTTGCCCCTATAGTCAGAAATCAACATGTAACATTTCACTGCCCCCAAACTTAACTACCAATAGCCAACTGTTGACCGGAAATCTTACAGATAACATAAACAGCCAATTAGCACATATTTGTAACTAATATGTATTATGTAGTGTATCCTTACAATAAAGTAAGCTACAGAAAAATATTAAGAACATCGTAAAGAATATAAAATACATTTACCATTCTGTATTGTATTTATCGAAAAAAAACGCACGTATAAGTGGACCCATGCCGTTGAAACCCCATGTTGTTCAAAGTTCATCTGTACAATTTTTTGATGGGGTCTAATTTATGTCTCTAGTTTGTTCAGCTCTTCTGAAGTTTAAGTTTGCTTGTCTCACTGCCTACTCGCCACCTCTACTGAAATGTCCAATGTGTATTTCCAAGTGAACACCTGATATTTGCTGCCCCTGCATGACCAGACTTGCTCTGCCTGCATCTTTCACTTTACTGAGGCCAAAACCTTTGGCATCTGCTTTCTTACACTGCACAGTTAGCTTGCCGGTAAATCAAGGCAGTTCTATAAATTTATATAAATGTTTACAAAATAACTTTCTACCACCTTCACTGCTGCCATCCCTGTCTAAAGCACCATCCTTTTCCCCTCTAGCTTTTCTTTGTTAATCTCCTAATTGGTCTCCCTGTGTTTCTCCTTCTATTTCAGAGCCTTTCCTAAGAGCAGCCGGAACAGTCTTTGTCATACAGAGAAATCATATGATGGATCAAATAGACTCTCCTCTGTTTAAACTTCTCCAAAGGCTTCCCATCTCTCCCATCTCACTGTAATGTCCGGGGCTCCTGGTGGTTTTCTGCTGTCCTTGTCTCTCTGATCTTATCTCCTACCACTCTCCTCACTCCACCCACACAGGTCTTCTTCCTCATCTGACAGGCCAGACGGGCCCCTCCCTCTGGATTTGGCACTTGCCATGTTCTCTGGCTGGAGTGCCCTTCCCCAGGTAGATGGAAGGGTACCTCCTTACTTTCTCCCATGTTTACTCAAGTGCCATTTTTCAGTGAGTCCCGCCCTACTCCCCCAATCTAAAGATTTAACCTACCCCTTCTCCCATGATGCTCATCATCTCTTTTCCCTGCATTAATTTCTTTCTCATTGGAGACAGTCATGATCTAACTAACTTCCTTTTTATTTTGCATAATTATTATTGTGTTCCCTTTCCTCCCCATTAGTGTACAAACTACAGTCAGGTGGAGGGTTATTTTTTTAAATCTGTTTTTGTTTCTTTTAATCTTGCCAAGGCCTAGCAAAGTGCTTATCACATAAAAGGTACTTCATAAATATTTGTTGAGTAAATGAGTAGATCATATTAAGTAAATACATTGATTTCCTTTTTGCTGTTGTAACAAATTAACACAAACTTATTGGCCTAAAACAATGCAAATTTCCTTTTTTACGGTCATGGAGGCCAGACTCCGAAATCAGTTTCGCTGGGCTCCACAGAAGGTGTTAATAGTGCTGGTTTCTTCTGGGGTTTTGAAGGGTGACTCTTGTTTCCTTGCCTTTTTCAGCGTCTAGTGGCTGCCACCGCTCCCTGGCTTATGTTTCTGTGTCCACATCCAAAGCACATCATTCTGATGTCCGCCTCTATCACAACTTCTGTCTCTGATTCCTTCTGCTTCCCTGGACCCACCTGGATAATTCAAGATACTCTTCCTATCTCAAGATCCTTACCTTAATCACATTGGCAAGGTCCATTTTGCTGTATAAGGTGACACAGGTTCCAGGTGTTAGGATGTGGACATCTATGGGGGGGCATTATTCAGCCTATTAGAGTAGGGAAATTCCCTTATATTTCAATTATTCTGGTTTAAAAACCAAATTATGAATAAGTCTTGATTTTATTGAATACTTCTTTATCTGTTGAGATAGTAATTTATATATTTGTGCTTCTGTAATGTCTTTTAAAATTTTTTTATCATAGTAAAAAAGTCATAACATAAGATTTACCATTTTAACCATTTCTTTTTAAAAAAATTGTAATGTTTATTTTTGAGAGACAGAGACAGAGTGCAAGTGGGGGTGGGGTAGAGACAGAGGGAGACACAGAATCTGAAGCAGGCTCCAGGCTCCAAGCTGTCAGCAGAAAGCCAGATGTGGGGCTTGAACTCATGAACTGTGAGATTATGACCTGAGATTAATTAAATTGGATGCTTAATGGACTGAGCCACTCAGGCACTCCTCATTTTAACCATTTTTAAGTGCACAGTTCAGGAGTGTCAACTATAGTTACATTGTTACACAACCAATCTCCAGAACCCTTTTGTCTTGCAAAACTAAAACTCTGTATCCATTCAACAACATTCCCTACTTCTCCTCCTCTCCACACCTGGCCACTGCCAGTGTGCTTTCTTTACATTGTATATGACATTGAGAGATTTTTCTCTTCAACCAGCTTTTCATTTCTAGGCAAAATATGCTGCTTGAGTGTCATGTATTATCATTTTTTAATGCAATACAATTTGCACATTTTATTTAGAATTTTTTCATTTACATTCTAGTTGGACAAAATTTTCTTTAACTATTCTTTTTAAATCAGTTATATATTTTTTCAGTTTTATTGGGATATAATTGACAAATAAAATTGTAATGTATTTAAAGTATACAAAATGATTAGATACATATACAATGTGGAGGGATTCCCACAGTTGAGTTAACGTATCTATCACCTCACAGATTTAGCTTTTCTTTATTTTTCTTTTATTGTTCTTGTTTGTCTCACACAATGAGATAGGCAATTTCCCCTGTTTTCTTCTCTGAAAAAGTTTGTGTAAAATAGAAATTATTGGGGCGCCTGGGTGGCTCAGCCGGTTAAGCGTATGACTTTGGCTCAGGTCATGATCTCACTGTGAGTTCAAGCTCTGCGTCGGGTCTGTGCTGACAGCTCACAGCCTGGAGCCTGCTTCAGATTCTGTGTCCCTCTCTCTTTCTCTTCCCCTTCCCCACTCTCTCTCTCTCAAAAATAAATAAACATTAAAAAATAAAAAATAGAAATTATTTATATCTTTAATAGACTAGATGTTCTTACTGTGTTATTCCGATTCTCTGTTGAGCCAAATTTAACAAGTTTTTTTTTTTTTAGAAAACTATTCATTAAATTTTGAAATATTGGTGAAAACTTTTCAAATAATTCCATTATGAGTTTCTAAATCTTAAAATAGATCTCCTTTTTAAATTGCTACTATTGTATATTGTGTCTTTTCTTACTTTGTTTTTCTCAGTCCTCTTAACATGCTGGCCATTATATATAGCACTTGGTTCTGTTTGGCTTTTCTCTCTGTAGAACTCGGGTTAAAGTCCACACTTTTAAAAAAAATACTTATTTATTTTGAGAGAGAGAGAGGATGCAAGCTGCGGGGGGTGGGGGAGTGGGGGGTGGGGGTGGGGTGGGGAGGGTGAGGGCAGAGAAAGGGAGGCAGAGAATCCCAAGCAGACTCCACACTGTCAGCGCAGAGCCTGATATGGGATTCAGTCTCATGAACCCTGAGATCATGACCTGAGCTGAAATCAAGAGTCAGATGCTTAACTGACTGAGCCACCCAGGCGCCCCCCACCCCTTGTCCACACTTTTATCAGCAAAGCAGCTAAATCCAATCTAATGGAAGCTACACATGTTTACTGTCCAAGGAAATATACAGCTATAGAGAGGAAAAACAGTGCACACTTGATTTAAGAAAGAATGACCCTCACTTCTCCCGACACAGTGTTGTTTTTGGTAATTGTATACCAAAACTGTATGTCAAATGCATATTAAAAGTTGACAACATTTCTACTTTCTGGCTTTACAATATTTCAACATTTCTACATTTCAACATTTCTGACTTTAATAAGATAAATGGAAATTATGGTACAGCTAATGGAAAGATCTGGAAGATTATTTTCTTTAAGAAAAAAAAAACTAGAAGGATTTCTTTCAGAAGGGTTTAGGGTGGTTATGGTAGGGACTGCTGAGTTATAAGAAAGAAAAAGAGAAAAAGAGATGAGATTGATGAAATATGGCCAAAGCCACAGCTCATTCTGCCAGTTACATCAAGTCCAGAAAGAAAGCAGGAATAAGCCGAAGAGCCCAGAGAAATGGGCTAAAATAAATGAATAAGGGAGTGAGTCTGAGCAGATCAGGAGGTGAGAGGGCCGGAGATCAGAAGCCAAGAGCCTCCAGGTGGAAGACAGTTTGGGGACAATCGGATGGAAGTACTTACGCCTTCACAGGCTACAAAGTCTCTGCCTTGAGAAAGAAGACAAGAATGAGAAAAGATGAGAGACAGTGGGGAGCCTTGGCTGATTTTGCTCGACTCCCCTGGGAGTCGAGCCTTCTGTTGCAGCTCCAAGGGTATTTTCATATTTACACTCAGTGCACCATCTGTTATTTTTCTGCCTGACTCATTATGAAATCCCCCGTCCCTGCTGGAGTAACTGAAATCTCTGTACCTTCTTCAGTCTCTTTGGAAATGAAAACAGTGATGACCAGGAAGTTGAATCTGCAGGCACTTATACTCCCTGATCCAACCTGTCTGATGCCCTGGGTCACCCTGGGTGGTTGTGGGCACCCATGTCTCCCGCTGCTGGTCATGCCCTGCTGCTAGCTTTTGCCTGGCTTGGTGAATCAGGGGCTGCTTTGGAGTGGTTTATAAATAAATGCAGCAGGGGAAACTGGAGGAATGTGACCAACAGTTTGCTCTGAGGGATGAGTAAATGAGGAGGTATTATGAGCATCCCAACCACATCCCAAATACATAGTCAAGAGTTTGAATATGTGTTGAAGATCTCTCCCATCTCCCCCTCCCCCTGTTACTTAACTGTAGGAAAAAGAAAAAAAAAAAAAGACTGGGAAATTAAACCTGAACTCCAGTTTCTAAATAGAGAAACCAGTCTCTGAACCAATTTTCCCAAGTCAAGTTCAAGGTAAATGTTTACATTCACATGATCAACTCCTGTGAGAGAATGTGAGGGAGGGAGGGGATTAAAACATGAATGATGACAAATCTTCAAACGAGAGCTTAAGGGGAAGCTTTATGAAGTTTATGTTTTGTAGGCTGGAAAAAGGAGGTACAGTGCTTAACAAACTAAGGGTTTCTAATCTAATGGCATTTGTTTTCATTCGAGGGAGCCCACAGCAGAGTCGTGTATTTACAGCATCCACAGCAGAACCGAAATGTGTGGTGTGCCGCACAGCCTTCTCTGGGCTCCACCACGTCTGTTAGTTACAGGTGGTCATCCTGGGTTCCGTCAAAATGGCAGCACAGTTCTCTCTGATAAGGCAGGATGCTCCGAACCTCTAGACAAAAACACCTGCTCCTCATTCTGAGGAAACGCTGTTCGAGATTTGACTCAGTTACACAGTGCATGCCATCTCACTCCCGGGAGGGTGGCGATGAAAGCTTTATGCAGATCTCAGTAAGGAGAAATTTTAAAATGTATATAATGTACACTATGTAATACACAATCGATATAATGTATAACGTATACATTGATATTTATAAATATATATATGCATTTATATACAACCATATATATATATATATATATATATATATATATGTATGTATACTTTGGGAAAACTGTTGACCCATTTCTAACAAACAAGAAGCATAGTTCTTAGAGAACCACAACCGGAGGATAAACATTTAATCCTGAAATGGTGAGACGAACTCTGGAGCATAGTTACAAAGAGATGACATTGTCACAGAATTCTCACAGATAATTATATCCTACCATAACCTGCCTTCAGTTCGTTGACTTTTCTGGTTTTAATTTGAAGTCCTTTTCTCTTAAATGGTAGAAGGAAATGTTAGTCTCTGAAGATATTCATATCCCTTAAGAGTCATGGGTGTCATTTGATTAGTTTTCTCTATTGTACAGCCTTCAGCTCCCACCTATGTACCATGTTACTGTATATATTTCTCATGAAAGCATTCTCTAGTACTTATGGGATACTGGAGACTTTATAAAGCTCTAGAAAAGCAGCAGCACATTTCCTTGACTTGAACAGAAAATTAGTTCTCATCACTTTCCCTGCTGTTTAATTTCTTAGTTTCAGGCCAATAGAGAGGAATAAAAAGTAACTAGCAAACTAAGCAAATCATATAATATATTATATAATATATCTACTGATATATGTCTAATGAGTTAGGCTATATTTTCAGCAGACAGATGGCATTGTGAATCCTGATACTTGCTAGGTTGCCTTCTAGGTGCTTTTCTTAAAAGTAAAAATTTGAGGAAAGCATTTCTACACTTTCCAGCAGCATCAGCAGGAGTGTGAAATAATTCTTCCTTTCAGTCTGCTCAGCTTGTACTTGGTTAGTCTATTATGCTATATAAAGGCTATAACAACAACAAAAAAAGACTGAAAAACAAAATTCAAGTGTGGTGTCTGTCACATCCTAGACTGGGAAGCGGCACTAGACTGTTTGCTCAAGGATATAATTTTGCCCTTTGTCTTAATTAGCGGTTGGAAGATTGTGAGGTATAAAAACGGGGTGACATAGAAAAATAAATGCCTGTTCACCTGCAGCCAGCAGGGTCCTAAATTATTTTCTCTTCCTCTGCAACTGACATAGTCATACTGGTAAAAGAATGATCTGATTTGAAAATATGAGAGAGAATGTATGGGCCAGAAATGTAGTACTTTACAGAAGTATGATGATCTTTGTATGAACCATCTAATAAGCACTCTCCACTATCTCTATGTTCTTTTTATTCACAGTTATGGTTTAATTGTGTGATTACTCAGAATTTATTTTAAAAAGAGCAAGTACTGCCTCTGACCTTTGAAAACCATAAGGCACTGCAGAAATACACACACTACTGTTAATTTGGTTTTAATTACTATTACTGGTGTTGAGATTTGTGTCTAGAATCAGATTAGAGTCTGACATCCAAAAGGTTAGGGGGCATGATACCACACCATTAGGTGGAATTTCAAAAAATGCCATTCAATATTCAAATGGCATTTATTGAACATCTTTTATGGCAGGACTATATTTGACATTTATCTCTAAGTAGGGTTCCAGATTTAGCAAAAAATAAAAATAAATAAATAAACAAATAAACAAGGAAAAATGAAACAAACCAAACCAGAATAGGACACCCAGTTAAATTTGAGTTTCAGATGAATACTGAATCATCTTATTATTATAATCATTTTATTATTCCAGTATTATCCAAATGTTGCATGCACCCACTTATAGGGAACAGTGATTTATTTATCTGAAATTAATATTTAACTGAGCATCCTGAGTTATCTGGAAACTCTATTTCAAAGCTAAAAAGTCATAATCTCTGAGCTTGGGAAACTTCCTGTAGTGAACAGGTCGATATGTACATTTTACTATTTGGAGTTGCAGTAGGAGTGGAACAATATGCTTTATTTTTTTAATTTTTAAAGATTTTTTAAATTTATTTTTTGAGAGACAGAGAGCAAGCTGGAGAGAGGGACAGAGAGAGAGAGGGAGACCCAGAATCTGAAGCAGGCTTGAGGCTCCAAGCTGTTAGCACAGAGCCTGATGTGGGGCTTGAACTCACGAACTGTGAGATCTTGACCTGCGCTGAAGTTGGATGTTTAACCAACTGAGCCACCCAGGTGCCCCACAATATGCCGTATGAACACAGAAGAAGTGGTAAGCTAACTCAGTGAGCCCAGCTCTCTTTCTTTCCTCACTAGAAAAGTGCTTGCAGGCTGCTCAAAAATATTCTGTTGTATGCTGAGGTCCTCTAGTCCTATGTAAGACTGATTTTCCTCCCCAGATCGAAATGGCACAGAATAAATAGGTTCGTTTGTCTAGTCTGAACAAGCAGGAAGAAATCACCCTCCTCTGGGTTTGGGTAACTGGGAAGCTTCTGAAGTCATGTAATATCAAATACTGATTTTAAACAACGTGTAATACAAAAACAAAATTTTCTAACTTATCTGGAAGCTGCATCAGGTCACACGTTTTATTTCTTACGCCTAAGGAATGGGTGGCACTATATAACTACATGTTTCTATTTTCTACAGTTGACACCCACATGCAGTACCTGAGTCCCTATCCAAATGCTGAATTTTTGTCATGAACTCGTAACTGCCAGATTGTTGCTTCTCAAGAGAGGTGGAAGTAGCCTGGAGCTAGATTTAGAGTCTCTGCACTCTAGCCCTTGCTATACCTAATTTGTGATATGACTTGATTTTAAATTAAATTAGACAGTTGAAATAGATACTTTCTCAAGATTTTGCAACTCTAGAAATTCATAGCTTTAAAATCAAGAAATGCAAATCTAACCCTCCACTTACCCTTAACTTAAAGCTAAGGCCTGAAACTCAAATGTCTACAGGGGTCAGTTTGGAAACTAAATGAATGACAAGCAGGTGGAGTTCACTGTGGCTTGGAAAACACATCAATTTCAAGCTGTGGGGAAACTTCAGCTCTAGACAATGCCTCTGATAAGGGAGTGAGGGCCATGGTGGCTAGATGCTGAAAGTTGGCAAGATTTTTACAAAAGAAGGTGAAATGTATTATTTTTATGTAGTATCTTACTTATTATATGGTAATTATATGGCAACTTATTTTGAATATATATATATAGCAATGCAGTATTTTTTAAAAACAGAAAAAAATGTGCCATGTGGATGTGGTTTTTATGCTTCTAATTTGTCCCTGATTTAAAATGTGTTCATTATGTCCATGTGTTTTGTTTGTTTGTTTGTTTTTGTCTAGATTTCAAATCACCAGAGTTTTTGTCCTTATTCATTGTCTTGTGTATGCTGAAGTAATGTGCTGATTTTGAACAAATATTCTAGAACTTGCATGTGGATATTAGTTTTGTCCTCTTCCATTTAGTTGCTTTATAATAATAATTATGATTAACATCTGTTGAACATTTATATGGTCCAGAAACTGTTCCAAGTATGTATATATTTTTTTATGTAAAATTTTTTTATGTTTATTTATTTTTGAGAGAGACAGAGACAGAATGCTAGTGGGTTGGGGCAGAGAGAGAGGGAGGCACAGAATCTGAAGCAGGCTCCAGACCCTGAGCTGTCAGCACAGAGCCTGACATGGGGCTTGAACTCACGAGCTGTGAGATCATGACCTGAGCCGAAGTCGGACGTTCAACCGAGTGAGCCACCCAGGTGCCCCCTAAGTATGTATATTTTTATTTCATCTTCAGCAAAACCATGTTAGGTAAACATTATCTTATTATTCAGTGTTTCAGTTAATCTTTGTTCTTTAACAAAGTACCCCAAAATTTAATGACTTAAAACAACAACAATTTATCATTTCTAATGATTCTGTGAACTGGTAATCTGGATGATTTCTTCTGCCCATGCCACCTGGGATTATTCATGTGGCCTGCCATCAGCTGATGGCTCAGCTGAGGCTGAAGGGTCCAAGATAGCCTCGCTCATTTATCTAGCTATTGGCTGTCAGCTAGGGTACCACATGTCTTCTCCACATGAACTCTCGTCCTTCAGTATGCTACACAGGTCATCTTTATAGCATGGTGTTCTGATTTCAAGAAGGTGAAAATAAGAGCTGCAAAGCCTCTTCACACCTAAGCCCAGAACTTGCATATGTTGCATCCATTATATTCTGTTGGTCTAAGCAATTCATAAAGCTAGCCCAGATTTAGTGTGGAGGGGGAGATTACACAAGGGCATGCATTTAGGAAGGCATATTCCATCGGAGGCCATTTTGTAACAATCTACCATATACAGATACCTAAACTGAGGCATAGAAGATCTGAATAACTCACCTTAGATCAGACCATTTGTAAATAGCAGAATTAGGTTTTGAACCTTCTAGGCCTCTCATTTTTACTTCAGGCCAAAAATTGTATTTCCAGTAACATTGCTCTTTATCCGGTGTAACTTCCTTGAAGGGTAACATTTATTTATAGATATAAGTCTTTGTATCCTTGTTTTAAAAATTGCCCTGTAATTATTCTTGGAATGCCATTTACTTAAAACGCTGCCCACAGGGAGTTTTAAACAACCACAATTAATATGTAATGTTCTGCACTTTGGTTTAAATGCCAAAAAAGATAGAAAATATGGATTCACATTTAGATCTTTGTTTTTGCCTTTATAGATAGAAAAGGTGCATTAAGTGATGTAGAATTGATTGCATCCATTCATTCCATGTAGAACAAGGTAAGGAAGGGGAAAAAATATGGTAGCTAATATATCCTCTATTCATAAAGAAAAAAAGATAAACTATAACTGTAGATAATTCTGAGAAATACACTATAAAAATGTTCTTAGCTTGTCTTTAATGGGGTTAGGTATGCATCTGAGACTTGAATGCATTATTAGAAATGATTTCTCCAAGCAAATAAAGATTTCATATCCTAGAAAATTAAGCTGTTGACCAGAATGTCAGATTAAACAGATGAAATATCATTTCTTAACATTCTAGGAAAAGTATGCAAACCAGAAGGACTGTGCATTGGTAAGGATGACTGTTGTCAAACTACAAAATTAAATATACAATACTTTATTAAGTGCTCAAAAGTTGATCTAAGTTTTCTTTATCAGCTGTTAAAAAATAACTAGTTTTGGGGTGTCTGGGTGGCTCAGTCGGTGGAGCATCCGACTTTGGTCAGGTCATGATCTCACAGCCCTTTAGCTCAAACCCTGCGTCAGGCTCTGTGTTGACAGATCTGAGCCTGGAGCCTGCTTTGGTTTCTGTGTGTCCCTCTCTCTCTCTCTCTCTCTCTGCTCTCCCCCACTCGGGCTCTATCTCTCTCTCAAAAGTAAATATTAAAAAAAATTTTTTTTTAAATAACTAGTTTCACTTTGATTGGTCATCATTTTCAAATTGCTTCCTTTCTCCAAATATTTTCACATATTTTTGTGTGATTCTATTTAGATTCATATACAAGGGAACAAACCAAAGAGAGAGTTACAGTGAAATGGGCTTAATAGGAGCAAGAAAAAGTAGAAAACTTCTGGAGCTATGTGGAATTTTCAAGATCGGTGAGCTATCAGTTTGCAATTTGAGTCAAAGACACAATATTTATTCACTTCTTGGGAATAAGAAAGTTTGTGCTTCTAGGATAAAATATGGGAAAATTAAGAGCTTATGGATTCTCTTACCAGCGTTAGTAACAACAGTTTTGAGCTTGTCCAATAACTTTTGTTTACCCCAGTTTCTATTTTTTGTAATGGGTATAATACATGAGCATCTCTTAGGGACAGAGGAGGATATTTTCGTTCTTCCATAGATTTAATATAGGCTCAAGTGACAGGTAAAGAACACTATAGGCCACATCATGGTGTTGCTCTGTTCCTAGATCTGTGTCAGGTCTATATTGGACAGGAATGGGTGGCAGTCAGATGGAGGTGAGGGGAGTGGCAATGGAATGGCTGAAACTGGAATTGTGGCTGGGTCCCCAGTATGAACAGAATAGGGTAACTAGGCCATTTTCCCTTATACTGTCTTACGAGTCTACTTCCTATGGAAAAGCCCAGATGCTTCTAGCCTATGAACATAACTTATAACTGAGACAGATGAATTTTCTTATAATAGCCAAAGCTAAACTGAACACCCATTTTTTTTTCTTGGAAACCATGATTCTGTGTGGATGTACTATTAGAGAAAACCTAAATGGACAAATATTTACACTCAATTTAAGAGACATGCTCACAGATTGTTTTTTGTTGGTCATTTTTACTTTATTTTATTTATTTATTTATTTTTTAATGGTTTCAGGAGTAGAATTTAGTGATTCATCACTTAAATGTAACACCCAGTGCTCATCCCAACAAGTGCCCTCCTTACTGCCCATCACCCATTTAGCCCCATCCACCCACCAGCACCTCTCCAGCAGCCTTCATTTTATTCTCTGTATTTAAGAGTCTCTTATGGTTTTCCTCTTTCACTCTTTTTATCTTATTTTTGCTTCTCTTTCCCTGTGTTCATCTGTTTTATTTCTTAAATTCCACATATGAGTGAAACCATATGATATTTATCTTTCTCTGACTGACTTATTTCACTTAGCATATATATTCTAGTTCCATCCATGTTGTTGCAGATGGCAAGATTTCATTCTTTTTGATTGCTGTGTAATATATGTACCATACCTTCTTTATCCATTTGTCAGCCAATGGACCTTTCCATACTTTGGCAATTATCAACAGTCCTGCTATGAACATTGGGGTGCATGTGCCCCTTTGAATCAGCACTTTTGTATCCTTTGGATAAATACCTAATAGTGCAATTGCTGGGTCATAGGGTAGTTCTATTTTTAATTTTTTGAGGAAACTCCACACTGTTTTCCGGAGTGGCTGCATCAGTTTGCATTCCCACCAGCAGTGCAAAAGAGATCCTCTTTCTCCACATCCTCGCCAACGTCTGTTGTTGCCTGAGTTGTTAATGTTAGCCATTCTGAAAGGTGTGAGGTGGTATCTCATTGTGGTTTTGATTTGTATTTCCCTGATGATGAATGTTGTCAAGCATCTTTTCATGTGTCTGTTAGCCATCTGGATGTCTTCTTTGGGAAAGTGTGTGTTCATATTTTGTGCCCATTTCTTCACTGGATTATGTGTTTTTTGGGTGTTGAGTTTGATAAATTCTTCATACATTTTGGATATTAACTTAAAAAAATTTTTTTTTACATTTATTTTTGAGAGAGAGAGAGAGAGCATGAACAGGGGAGGGTCAGAGAAAGGGAGACACAGAATCCAAAACAGGCTCCAGGCTCCGACCTGTCAGCACAGAGCCCGACGCGGGGCTCAAACCCATGGACCGCGAGATCATGACCTGAGCCGAAGTCTGACGCTTAACCAACTGAGCCACCAAGGCGCCCCTTGGATATTAACTCTTTATCTGATATGTCAATTGCAAATATATTCTCCCATTCTATCGGTTGCCTTTATTTTTGTTGACTGTTTCCTTCGCTGTGCAGAAGCTTTTTATCTTGATGAGGTCCCAATAGTTCACTTTTACTTTTGTTTCCTTTGCCTCAGGATGCTCAAGAATTTTGAGGGAAACTGGTGTAGATGCTTCAACAATTAAAGAATATCATGAAAACACTAGTAATCTTGAAACTAGATATTAATTATTCAACAAATACTTATTAAACAATTATTACTTTTGGATATTATAGTTAACATTGGAGATAGAGTCTTGCACAAAATAGGACATAGTCTGTGTTCATGGAGCTTGTATAAGAGATGCTGCTAGCTTCAAAAGGAGAAACCTAACCTTTGCCAACATCAGTTGAGTGAAAACCATCACCAGGATCTAGAGAACACCGTCTCCACATAATGTGATTCTAAAGTACACAATAATAAATGCAGCAGTATATATACAGAGAATACTTTTGTTTTATGTAACAGGGACATGCACTACAGTTTATTACAGCCTCCATGCAAATAGTTTTTGCAGAGATATTTCAAAGGGCCAGATTTAGGAGTAAAATAGAAAAGCAGCTGTATTTATTTGCATATATTTACATGAACACTGCACATTCTTCATTGGAAATTAGAATTTTAAAAAGTTACCTCAAAAATGTAATTTCAAAGTTTTCTTTTCTCAATACCTTCATATAAACCTATTTATGGTTTTTCAAGTATCCATATGAGAGGTTTGGAATACATATTTAAAAGCATTTTTTTCACTAACCACATTAAAAAGATAAAACATTTACCTTTCATAATGTCGTAGATGTGCACATATGCTGAAATTTGAGGCCAGGGAAAGGGATAGCCAGGGCAATGACAGAGTGGCTAGAGCTGGGAAATGAAGAAAGACAAAATTAGTGAGTCCCACATCCTCTTCTCCTCTAATTCAGAGCCAGAGTTGTGGTTCCACCTGTAAGCCCCTTCATATCAAGAAAGATTGGCAAGACTTCCATATATTTTAAGGGAGTTCAGGCTTTCACTGAAATTTCATTTCTATGTCTGTTTTCCAATCATGGTTGTTGTAATAATTAACAGCAATAATAATAATAGCTATTACATGTTATTTCCTTGATGGCTGCCAGTGACTTGTTAAATGCCTTTGTCGTTTTATTTAATTGATAGGGAAAAAACCTATGAGGTAGGTGGTATAATTATTTCATTTTCAGGTAAAGAAACTGACATTCACAGAAGTGACATGAACAAAGACACAGGGTTAATAAGTCAGCTAGCCAAGATTCAAATTAGATCTGTCTGATTCCAAACATTGGCATGTTTACCTCTACTTACCTTGTTAAGAAAAACCATAAGGCAATAATTAGAATAATCATGCGTATGAAAAAAGCAAACACAAACCATTTAGATAGGAGTAGAGATGGCGTTAATACATATGTAAAGTATCTATATAAAAATGATTATACATTCTTTATATAAATCATGCGCACAGAAATATAGATAGCAAAACAGATTTTCTTTTAATTCTCACCCTCTGTATTGAAAGCAGCTAAAAAAAACCAAAAACCCAAAACACAGCAAAAGCTCAATGATCAGCCAAGAAGTACTGGATAGGTAAATAGGTCTGGAATATTAAATCATCCTGTCAGCCCCTTTCATATTGGCTGTTCAATATCATGACGAAGCATTCCTGTGTTTAAACTAATAGTTTCAAAACTTCTTGGTACCAACCTGATTAATTCATAAAAGAATCATAAAATCTACACGTTAAAAAAAGAGGATGAAAATAAAAACTGCAAACTCTGGACGATTGCATTACAACTTGATTTTTAGCTCTTCAAATAATTTTACTTAGAAAATGACAGTTTTCATAATTCAGGAACTGGTTGATTTGCTTGCACGTTATGCTTAAGCTTACCAAAAATATGTGCTTAAATTCTTAAAAAAATTAACACAAATCACCAGATTGAGAAGAGGCCTGACTGTCCTAAAAAAACAAACCAAAACAAACAAAAAACAGGAAAAAAACCCCACTGCTTTTACATCTCCTTCCAGTGCTCCAAAACCTATGCTTACCTTCTCCATCAATTCAGAAACTTGACTCCAAGTTCCTCTACAGTCTGATTTCACTTTACATGCCTCACTTAATTTCCCTTCAGTCAAGCCAGCATCTTAACTCTGAAGCTGTGTCTATATACACATCTAATCCCTGCTTCACATCATTGCTTATGTTATAACACACTATGTGTCTGTTTATATGCCATGTCTTTTCTCCTCCTCTTTACCTACTGCACATTCTGTTTAAGCCTTACCTTCCTCACAAGACACATTTTGAAGAGTTCTATTACCCTTATAACCTATTACATTTAGAATCATTACCACAAAGCATATTGTATTGAATGTGTGTGTTAGAGAGAGAGAGAGAGAGAGAGAGAGAGAGAGAGTGTGTGTGTGTGTGTGTGTGTGTGTGCGTGCGCACTTTTTATTTGGAGGGCACTTTGGCAATATAAAAGTGAAAATATGCAAATCCTTTAATCCCCAGTAATACACACACATATAGACAAATTCTTAACTGTCTGTATTTATATATGTACATGTAATAATATACAGTATATGATACATGCATATTCATACATGCAAAAACTTCAAAAATAACCTTAAGAGTTACTTACCTAGTTTGGAGACTGGATAAATGTTAACTTCCGTATAGGGAGGTAGGTATATAGATGAAGTTGGAAAATATTAATAACTGATATTTACTATAAACACAATGACAACTTCTTTGTGTTTTTTTCTTTAGTTCTCACAAAAACTTTACTATAGTAAGTGTTATTATCATGCCCTTTTACAAATGAAATGTGGATATATGTTTACATCTGCGTACGTGAATTATGAAGGGCACACCAGATGTTAAGAGTGGTTGCCCATGGGGAGTGTGATTAATATTGAGGGAGACTTGGTTTTCACTATGTGCCCTTCTATACTGGTTTTTAAAAATATACTTATATTTTTAAATGCATAATAATAACAGAGGAAAACATCTGTTGAGTTTTTCCTTCTAGCTGGACTGTGAACCCTTTTTAGGAAGGAGCCCTGCTGTATCAAATTGTATTGATATATTCAGTGATGTGCTGCTGGAGCACATATTTTCATTGCAGACAAAATAAAAACACAGATGCAGTTTTCATAAATATAAATTCTTAGAAACAGCAAACTCTGCCTTTTTATTCGGGGATCTAATATTTTACTTATTTCATATTTGCAGTGTCGTAAAATAAATCAAATGCTTTTTAACAACCATAAAGGAACTTCTGAGAATTTGTTCAAGGTAGATACTTTGTGAGAATATAATATCCTTTGAAGTGATTCTGAAGTGAATTGTTCAATTTTTTTTAAAGAATTTGAAAAGCATTATAATATACATTTATATGTTTAAACCTGTAGAAATTTTTACCTACTTATACCTGTATATTAAAGTATCAATTAGTTGCTTGTATAAGAGCCATTTAGAAAACCAAAACTCATGTAAAGTAATTCAGTATAATAATAATAATAATCTACTATGGAATATTAAGGTGTTGGAAGGCCTAGGGAACCGCCATGGGAAGACAAGATTACTTGCCTTAGGAAGTTACCACTATTTCTAAGTTCAAGGTTCAAAAGCAGGAGCTCAGGAGCTGGGGACACTAAGCTGAAGCTAGAACCTTGGATCCCAGCTGTCTCGGGAGAACTAGAGCCACGGAGAATACCAGCTGACAGAGATGATACCAAAGTAGAAAGACCAGGAAATACCTTGGTTTCGCTTTTCTGCCTGCCAACTCTGTGCCAGTGCCTCTCATTGGCTGAAATGGGCCAGGAGTCAATTTGCAAGGGATCTTGGGAAATGTAGTTTACAGAGGTCAGCCCGCCCCCAGTATGCAAAGGAGAGAGGAGAATGATTTGGGGAAAAAACATGCAAATAAACTACATTGTTTTGAAAACTTACCATGATACACAGTAGCACCTCCCACTTCTTTCCTCTTAGCGCCTTTCTTACAGAGGCACTTTTACCTCTTTTAGCCGTTTCTTCTGTAGTTTTATTCATAGTTCTAAATAAAAGTCTGCATTGCTACATGGTAATTTTTTAAGTTGATGTATTATATATTGGTTGTCGATGATGGTGGATAAAGATTTAGTTCTCTTATTTGCTCCTCCGTCATTCTTGCAATAGAATTGTTGCAATAGAATTATAGCATTTTAAAATGTAAATCAGCAAGCAGTGTTCACAACCTCATATGATGTACATATTGGTCACTGCTAAACCAAGTATCATGTTAACTTTTCTCATCTTGGATAAGTATTTGTTTGGAAGAATAATCACTGTTCTTTTACTTCATAATTCCTTAAATTTTAAAATATTTTTTCTCATAGTCTTAATTCTTCTCTATTACCCTAAAGTATCATCTACCTTTTTTTTTTTTTTAAGTTTATTTATTTATTTTGAGAGAGACAGGAACAGCGTGAGTAGGGAAGGGTCAGAAAGAGAGACAGAATCCCAAGCAGGCTCCACACTGTCAGCGCAGAGCCCTACATGGGGCACAAACTCATGACACCTTGAGATCATGACCTGAGCCCAAACGGAGAGTCGGATGCTTAACCAGCTGAACCACCCAGGTGCCCCTCATCTACCTTTCTAGTTTTTATTCCATTCTGTTATGTTTTTTAGGAGAATTTCCTTTTGGAGCCTCCTTTCTCTTGCTCTGATCTGGTGACTGCTCTATAATTTAGCTTTGTGCTATCATCTGGGGCTTTGTGTCAGTAATTTCTTGCTTTGGATGTACTTTTCCTCTTTCTTATTACTTTGTTTTTCTGTGGTGTATTTGACAGGAATTCTCTTGCTCTCACTTACTTGCTTCTGTCTTCTCTTTTCTCCTATTTTCTATGTTAATAAATTCCCTTTCTCCTCATTCATTTTCTTTTTCTCTATTTCAGGCATTTGTATTTCATAAGCACTTAATCTGTATCAAGCACTTAATCTGCATCCAACACTGAGTTAGCAAATAGGAACCATGCTATTTATTGGCCACGTTATAGCACGCTAAATTTATTTCACATAATTCTTTGGTGTAGGTCACTGATATAAGCCAATGTTCCAAATCTCTTTCACATTTGATCCAATTATCTTTAACAGTCCCTACTGCATATTTTCTCACAGGAATGGATAAATTGCTTTATACGGGTAATATTTTGAATTTTGGAGCACTTAAAAATTTTCCTAATTTATAAAAATACCTGTTATGAGCCTCAGTCCTCATAAGAACCTATTCTGAAATTACACATATTTGACAAACAGTGTCATTCTAAGTATCTTCCTCAAGAACAGATGTATTCACTGGTAGAGTCAGGAAACCCGGAAATCTTCTTTCTCACCTGTATCCTATAGGCTCCTTACCTGTGGTTTCGCTTTCCGCAGGTTCTGTTACCAGAGGTCAACCTTGGTTGGAAGTAGCAGACCCAATTTCCGACAAATCATCAGGTGAGTAGTAGCCTAGGGCTGCATCACACGTTGGAGTCCTACACCTTACTTCCTCTCCTCAGGTCGGCATTTAATCATCTCACAGCATCACAGGAAGAAAGGTGAGTATGAGACAATGCTGGATAATATTTTGAGAGTGATACCACATTCACACAACTTTTATTATAGTATATTGTTATAATTGTTGTATTTTATTCTTGTTGTTAATCTCTTACTGTGCCTTACCTATAAATTAAACTTTCTCATAGATATGTATGTACAGGAAAAAACAGTGTACATAGGGTTTAGTACTGTCTGTGGTTTCAGGCATCCCTTGGGGGTCTGGGAATGTATCCTCTGAGGTAAGTGGGGGGGGGGGATGACTAGAATACTATTTGACTATGTGCTCCATGAACTAGTATAAGGTTAACCAAATACGAGGTGTCTCTCCTTGGCTGTAACAGTCATTAAGGAAATGATTGAACCAACCTTTATTTATATCCAGTTTCTCTACTTCTTTATCTGGTTTCAGTCTGAGGGCTGGATGTGGCAAAACATAGCATGTTTGAATTGTATGGGAGACTTTTTTTTTTCCGAATGATTTCAGAGGAGTGTGTGTGCATGTGTGCATGTTCTAGTGCAGCCAAGGGGGCAAGGGTGTTGAGGGTGGAGGTGTTGTTGAGTTGCCAGATGAGCCCATGGAATTTCCTTACCTAAAAATGGTTTAAGATTAGAATATTTCCGCGCTTAAGGAGTTAAGTTTTTCTTCATTAATGTTAGAGAAACCAATTTATATTAAATAATTTCAGATATACACACCCATCTTAATACTTAATCTGTTTTAGTATTGCTGACATATAGGTCTTCAGAATAAATTTGTGGGATCACATATTCATTAAAATGATTTCTTTTACTAGTTAATTTTTATTATTCTTTAAAGAGCCAAATTAACAATAAAATTAACAGGATAACACAATACCATTTGTGAGGCAACGCAGTACGTTAGAAATAGCACTCAATTGAAGATTAAGCAATTAGACTCTAGTCCCATGTCTGTTACTCATTTGTTTTTTGGCCCTTGCAAGACACTTGCTTTCTGCTATGTTACTTATCACCCACAAGAAGAGGTGAATGAATGAAGTAGAATCTAAAGATCCCCAAAAGTAATTCTCTGATTTCTAATTTTTTTAAAATTAGGTTTATAAGTGCTAGACCAGTTCAGAGACATTCATGGACATAACTATCAAACACCCATTAATACACACAGACACACACAGATACACATTTGAATGATTTTATAGTTTCAGGTAAGTGAAAAGTGTAGATGATTATTTGTTACCATATATATTTTATTTTATATAAAAATATTATATCTTTTTTACTGTCTCTATTTCTGTCTGTCTCTCTATCTCTTTCTCTCTCTCTTTGTCCATACACAGAATGGCCAAACAAATTAGCCAAGTACAGCCTTTTGAATTCTAACAAATAGATAAGGGGTTAAATCTCCCTTGCTCCATTGCCCTAAGAAAAGGGGTTCTATATAGAGAGAGCTATTATTCCTAGCTTTGCTTAGGATGAAAAAATAGTACTTTATGTTTTTAAGTAAATGAATGTGGAATAAATGTATATAAAGGTCCCTGGTGTATTTATTGCTGTATGTCAGATGAACTGAAAACTTTTCAACATACGGAAGAATTACTCAAGATCTGATTTAACTAAAGGTTTCTGTTTTATTTCCTTTGTGTACATGTTTGGGTATACGATATGTGTGTGTGTGTGTGTGTGTGTGTATTAATTTAATAATACAATTAATGTATTCTGTATTATATAATTACATACATAGTTGTATATACATCAAATATTTAATATAAGATTTATTTATTTTTACTTTAAAAAATTATTCTCTTGCAAGTCATGCAGTTATTGCCTTTGTAGAAGTTGATATAATGTACTTTGTTACACTGACAAATACCATCTTTCATGATAGGACTAACAGTACAGCCACATCAAAAGATAAGAACATTTAGTTGGTATAATGATCTGCATAATATGAAACCAACATTTTTATTCTGAACTGCCCATGCTTTATTATGCAGGCTTTATTTTGACATAAACATTTTTTAACACTGTTACAAGCAAGAATTAAAGATAGGAAAAGGGGTCAAAAAGGACATAAATTAGGATCAGTGCCCCTAATTTGGTCTACTCCCAGTGGTTCATGTGGAATAATCAGAGGTAAAAAACAAAACAAAACCAAAAACAAAACAGAATTCAGTGGAAAGCTCTGAACTCCTATGTACAGAACAAGATAAGATTCCCTATAGATCTCTCAAATTTTAAATCATTTTGATAGAACCATTTGACTTCAACATCAAATAAGATGCATTCATGAACACTATTTGTTCAGCTTGCTTCCAATCTACTTCTTATTATAGCTTTACTAGCCTTAAGTATACACAATTAAGAGCTTTAAGCAATGACAGGATAAATTGTCATGCTTTTTAAATGCCTTATTTATTTGCATTTGAAGATCTTAAAATTAGACATGTTAAAATATGGCATGCTTCTTGAGTTTTTATGGTAACTAGAGGTATAATTGAAGTAATTTGCTGTGAAATATTTAAAAATCATAGCAAATATATTTTCTTTGAAACCACTAGTTCTACATAATATTTTATAATCATTCTTTAGTTTTATTTCCTTTTCTGGTATTTTGTCATGGTCCTGTCTTATATAATAGAAGATTGACTTTTTACAAACAGTTAATTTCATTGCAAGTACTTCTTGGGGCACCTGGGTTGCTCAGTTGGTTAAGTGTCCAACTTTTGATCTCAGCTCAGTTCCTGATCTCAGGGTTGTGAGTCAAGCCCTGTGTTGGGCTCTACACCCAGTGTGGAAAAAGAAAATACTTCTTGATAAAATAAACTACATGTGTACTCCTAAAAATAGCATCTTAATAATTTTTTTCTAGTCATAACATCTCAATACTACTTTAAGATTTTTGGTAAATATTTTGTACTTAGACTAAAACTTAACCTTTGCTAATAAATGTAGGCTAAAAGTCAAAATCCTAAAGATATTAGAAGCACAGAATTGGGCCAAATAGAAGTTTTAATTCTACCAGCAGGACCTTAGTTTTGTGTTGTTCTAGTTTGGACTGTCAGTTTCCAAAGAAAGCCAGAAAGATAAGTTGATCACTTACTCAATAGTTTTACTCACTATTTGTGGAAAGGATCTCTGTATCCAAGTATTGCCTTTTTAAAAAAAATGTTTATTTATTTTTGAGAGAGAGAGAGAGAGAGAGAGAGAGTACTAGAGAGAGAGGGAGACAGAAGATGTGGGGCTCAAACTCACAAACCATGGGATCATGACCTGAGCCAAAGTCTGTAGCTTAACCGATTGAGTCCCCCAGATACCCCTTGTACCTAGGTATTTCACAGGAAGAAGGAGGAGAAGAAATCAAATTATTGAAAGAGAACTTATAAAATGTAATACAATGAAGATTTTCTCAGAGAAAAATGTGGGTGAAGTAAGAGACACTAGGGTTAAAAAAACAAGTGATAGATGTGCAGGAAAGAATGTAAACTTTGGGTCTGAGAAATTATTAATATAATATGAGAAATTTATAAGGAAGAACAATGAAAATTGCTTTATATAAAGTAAGTTTCATATTCAGTTGGACAATCATGGAGGAACACGTGCTTCACCCTGCAGACTTCGGAAGGTCCTGACTCCAAGCGGTCTGACAGGACGCACACACCGTCTCCACTTGAGACTTGCTTTTACTACCGTATATTTCATCCTTGCCTCCCAAGTTATTACCATGATAATTGTTGAATTTCTCATTACAGAAAGCCAGGCTTTCATAAATATTATATGAGGCTATTATTGGCAGGCACAGTGTCAGTTTTTTAAGAAATATGGAAATTCTGTAATTTGAGGTGATTCATTATTTATCTTTTTTATAATTTTAATGAATACAAGTGTCTCTTATTCATTAAAAATAGAACAACAAAAATATCCATCTACCCATTATCCTCTTGATTGATCTGCCTCATTAAGCTAAAGATCCAGGCAGAGCACCTGAAAGCACCTTAATTCTTCTTCAAAGATCATCATCACACTGAAATTATTTGCTTCTGGAGATCATTAATTTCATTTTATGGATGTGAGGATTTTTTTTTCTGGATTGAGGTAGATTAACATTCCTTTTCACTCACCCCATTCAAGGAATTCTTAGTAATAAAGCAGAACGAAATGGCACATGTGAAACATCATTCATTTCATCTTTGGGGAAAAATCGTTCTAAGGAAAGTCTGGAGAGTAAGCCGAGAGTGGTTTTTTGATCTCATTGTAGGAATGATGGCTGAGGTATTTTGTTTTATTTGACAGGAAATACATGGCTATGTATGTTACTTGTGCATACCAAGAGGTATAAAATGATCACATAATTACTCATTATTATTTAAATGCCGGAAACTCCTGGGATTGATACCTGTGCCCCTGTATCACCTTTTAAGGAGCCTCTGGGCCTCTATCTACAATGTTTGCCGCTTGGTGCTTGTTAGAATGACCAGTCATTCCTAACTAAATTAAATCAGTCTCCATGGACTGGTGTTTTGAGGGCTAGCAAAGAAAGACATCTAAAGATGGCTTGGTGATAGGAAAAGATTTCATGTTATTGTAAAGAAAATGCACAACTTTTAAAGATGTATTCTTTCAGTTCTCACTTCTGTAATTTTTTTTAGTGACTGTATGTACCAAATTAAGGCAATTGCTTTCCCTCAAAATTATCCTTCAGATGAGAGGATGTGTCCTTAAGAAGTTTCTCATATAATATGTCTCAATCATTTTGTTTTGAACAACAAAGTTCAGATTTGCTTGAAATGATTTCAAACTGTGCTAGATTTTTATGTTTTTTAAAAAATCTAATCTTATGGGTTAAAAAAAAGGGAAAGAAATGTGAAACAGATTTTATAATTATTCCTAGGGTTGAGGTCTTACAATTGTGAGTGTTGGATATGGTTGTAAATGAGTCTTTTGACAATCACTTGAAAATCATTTGCAGAAAGAAAGACTGTCGTTTGCGTATGGATCCTTCGGTTCCTTAGAATTTAGAACAAAGTGCTAAACCCAAATAGGTTTAGGACCACCTTCACAGAGAGTGGTGCTTATATTTGGCATCTTCTCTCTTCAGTCTCATTTTACACATAAGTATCAGGACACTTTTCTTGTCTTATGTTCCTATCTCTTGCGCACACCATTTTCTTTTAAATCTTCCTTGTATTTTAAAACACTTAGAAGTAAAAAACTACATGCTGTGGAAAAGATTCAGTAATACCTCTAACATCACTGTAATGGTGGTGATGATAATGCTATCTAAGGTATATGTGAAGAGTCTCAATGAGAGTGGAAAAGAACATTTCTGAAAGACTCTTCTGTTTTCTGAAGACATGTTGTCCAGTTTGGTAGCCACTAGCCTCATGAGCCAATTTAAATTTAAATGAATGAAAATTAATTTTTTTCTGAAAATAAATGTATATTTAAATGTATACATAATGTTTTCTGAAGCCATGTTTGTCCAGTTTTGTAGCCACTAGCCTCATGAGCTAATTTAAATTTAAATTAATGAAAATTAAATGTAAACATTCAGTTCCTTAGTTGTACTGGTCCCATTTCAAATACCCAATAGCCACATGTGGCCAGTGTCTACCATATTAGATAGAGCAGATATAGAGCAATTCCATCGATGCAGAAAGTTCTGTTGGATGACACTGTACCAGAGAATAATTTTAAATGTCTGGGTAATTAAAATAATATTATAAATAGATATTTCACTAGTACATTTATATGCCTATATTTCAAGCTCAAATGTTCAAATATTTTGGAATAAAATGGGAGAATTATCTTACCTTTGAGGTTATTTTATATTTGGGCACACATAGTAATGTATTTAAAATATAAATTGTGTTTATTTTATTAAAAGTCAATGCCTTAAATGCTCCATGCAGTTTGTTAATTTGGAGACAAAGCTGATATTGACACCAAATTTTGAAAAGCAAGTGTTAAAGTCACTGAGTCTAAGGTAGTGAATATAGGATTTCATATTTAACAGAAGTTTTGCCACTTTCATAATCCTTGATTTCATTTTATCATGACATTTACTGCTATAGGCTTCTGTTTTACAAAAGGGCCCAAGGGCACCAAATAACATGTTATATGAAAATTGAATATAGAATAGTAAAATTTCTGTTTAAGGAAGAGTGAGAATTGTATTGCCTTTAAGATATTTTCTCCCTGGACCCTATAAGCAATCCTTGTAGGAATAGAGGCCTCTCCGACCAGTGGATATAAAGCTGAGTCTTAATGGAATTTAGAAAAAATATATAGAAGACTAGTTTCTAAATTTAAATCATAAACCTGCCTAGTATTCTAGTCAGAAGTCCAGAGTTGTTTTCGCTTGTTTGTTTGGTTGGTTTTTGCAAGTAAATTTCTTTGGTTGTATGGTTTCCTGAAGGAATATTAGCAAAAGGCTTTTGCTGGCATTACATTTGGCTTTAATATTTATGTCAGGAAATAAAATGATTAACTTCTGAGGGTTCTCACCATCTCCTTCTGCATTCCTTAGCTCCAGGTCTCTCTCCTAGTTTCTGAATTTAGAAGGGAGAACATTTTTCCAGTGGAAGTCTTTAGAGATGAGCTTCACTGTGGAAGTCTTGTGCACCTGCTCCCCAGGGTGCTGCCCAGAGATGTAAAGGGGAAGCCGGGGAGGAAGTAGCATCTCAAGAAACATAGTGTAGGTGCAAGGAGGGTGTTTTGAAGGAGGAGCATTCATCCATCCAATATTAACTGAGCCCCAACTGTTTTACTATGTACTCTGTAGGGCCTCCACCTAAAACAACCAGCTAACAGATAGGTTTCTGTGACTCTGCAGAGTTAATTGTCAACCAAAGGCAAGATAGGCAAAGGAGGAGATAATCCAATAACTTAGGGAATGAAGATAGCATTGCTTTTGATGCCCATGACTTCAAAAGGAGTTAATGAGGAAAGGCAAACACCAAAAACAAACAAAAAACTTAGCCATCTTTTCTTGATCCTCTTTTAAGGACTGAGCACCTTTCATGCATTATCTTATTTAGTTCTTACTGCAACCTTATGAGGACTGTGTTATTTTCAGGTAGCAATAGTCTGGTAGCAAGGCTACATTTCAGGTAGCAAGGAAGCCTTGGCTTCCTTAGCCAAGGTGTAAGGAAGTTAGGTAATTACCTGAAAATCACATAACTGGTGAGGTTTTTTTTCTTTTTTCTTTTTTTTTTTAATGAGAAAACTTTGAATTTGTCTAAGAGAGATTCTTTGGAAATTTGCGTATAGGCTCCTAGTGACAAAATTATGGAGATTTTTAGAGGAGGCAAGTAATTATATGAGAGAAATCAGAAGATTCAAGAGAAGATTATACCTCGTGGAATTCAGACATTCTTCATAGTGAGAAATAGCTGGTGTTGATAGCAAATGGGGTTTGTGTTTGTTTATTTTTTTTGCAAATGAGGAAAGCCAGATTTATGTGTATATATACACACACCCAAGAAAAGGACTTAGAGAAACATAAAATGTTAAAGACTAGAGAAAAGGTGAAGAGATGGGGGGAAATAAGGCTGATCAGAGCTAAGATGAGATAGAAACTAGGGTGCAAAGTGGAAGATAAAGGATCTGGATCTTGATGGACTGTATCCTTCAAGAAGTAAGGTGATCACTCAAGGAATGAGGAGGAATCAATCAAACAAGTGAAGGTATTCTTCAGGGAGTTAGCCCTTTTCCAGTATTCATGCAGGCCAGTATTTCTAACCTGATAGAACCTGATACAAGGCAGAATAGTGGCACCACATCAATGGACCTGAAGAGAAAATGGAAGATATCCATGGGTAGGGGGTGACATCCTGTGAAGTGAGGAAAGATGTGTGAATTGTTAAGCCTGTGCCTGAATAAGAGTTAGAAAGTAGCTTCAGAAAGAGAATTTATTTCTTCAACTCTGCACACATTACTTGAAAAGCAGTTAAAAAATAATAAATGACTGGGGCACCCGGGTGGCTCAGTTGGTTAAGCATTCAATTCTTGGCTTTGGCCCAGGTCATGATCTCATGGTTCAGGAGTTTGAGCCCCTGCTGGGCTCTGTGCTGATAAAGTGGAGCCTGTTTGAGATTCTGTCCCTCCCCTTCTCTCTCTGCCCTTCCCGTGCTCACTTGCTCTCTCTCAAAATAAATAAGCTTAAAACATTTTTTTTAATTAAAAAAATTTTTTAATGTTTATTTATTTTTGAGAGAGACAGAGACAGAATGCGAGTGGGTTAGGGGCAGAGAGAGAGGAAGACACAGAATCCGAAGCAGGCTCCAGGCTCCGAGCTGTCAGCACAGAGCTCGAGGCAGGGCTCAAACTCATGAGCCATGAGATCATGACCTGAGCCAAAGTCGGATGCTCAACCGACTGAGCCACTCAGGCACTCCTAAGCTTAAAATTTTTTTTTAAAATAATAATCAATGACTGATTGACCAAGACATTATTCTTTTCATTTGGGAAAATGATAATATGGTATTTCCTTAGTTATGTATGTGATGAATAAAGATCTTTCACATTTTGGAAGACCCTTGTGTGAATTTAGTCTGAGTTGCAGCTTAACAAAAGGAGAGCTAGCTTCCTGATAAAATCTTTTCCACTTCTGTGAAGATACAGGGAAACAGAGTTTTATGGATTGATTTATAATTGAACAAGTAAAAAATAGAGAAAACTAGAAGGGCAATACTAAATTCAAAATAATACGAAATCTTGCTACATAAGTTCCAAATATTATTTCTTTTGGCAAGTTGTTTCCCTTTCTCTGTTGTCTGTCTGTCTCACTTTTCTTCTTTTTTTGTATTTTTAAGATTTATGCTATCAGTTTCTATAAATGCTATAAACACAAGTATCAGTGCTGCCTAATATATGGTGATTACAAAACCAGTTTCATGGGAAATCAGAAGTTAATATTGATTCCCTTAAAGTAAAAACAACACATGATATCCCATAATAGAATACTTAATTTTTTAATCTATTTATATTTATAAGATTTCCAGAGCAAGGTAGTAGAAAAGAGAAATGATCTCTATATCCTTGCTAAATAATGGGTATTCATTAAAATACATCAGTAATATTTTGGAAATTTTAAATTGACAAATTTTTTTATTTTTTCCAGTGTTAATCTTTATTGGATTTATATTTCGGGAACTACACTATTTTTTGATCAAATAAGACAATAAGAAAAAAATCTGAACATAATAAAGGTGTAACACCCCATGGTCTGGTGCCTTGGCAGTTCGATGGGTCTGATTATCCTGTTTTTAGGACAGTCAAAACTAGTTGGCCCAAGTGTGCTCAACTCTCACAGGTTTTCTATTCTGAGTCTTTCTGGAGACCACAACTTCTTAAAAATAGTTAGGTCTATTTTGAACCTAAAAAAGGGTTTTAAGGCTTACTTCACCTGAACCAAACTCTCAATTCCCTCACAAAGCAAACTCATTACTCAAGTCATCTTGAATATATCTCAGAATTTTCAGAGTTCTGGAAACAAAGGTAAATGCTGACCTTCAGGATTTGTATATTTAGGCCCCCAAGGTATAGAGTGCCAAAGTGCCCCAAAATGGGATCTGCACAGGGTTTTGGAGGCCAGATTGAGAATTTGTAACAAAATGGAGAGAGACACTTAGTGTTTCCTACCCTTCTTTTTATATACTATGGCTTATATTAATGTTCCCGGTGTTTAAGACCCATTGATTGCAAGAACTTGTAAAAATGTGTCCTACTGGTTTTCAAAGCCATATATTATAGGGATTCCCTGTGCCTGGATTCCTGGTGTGGAGGTCTGTTTCTTTCCTGTCTCTGCTCTGGTGGTGTTCCTCCCTCCTGTGGACAGTGCTAGGGGTCCCCTTAGCTCCTGACCATGTCTTCACTATTCCTACCCTCTTTGATGTGGCTTCTTGTCTACATTTAGCTGTGGAGAGCCTCTTCTTCCAGTCTTCATATTGTTTCACACTGATATGGGTTGAATCTGTGGGAGAGATGAGCTTAGGGTCCTCCTACTCTGCCATCTTCCCTAGAAGTCCTGCTATGGCTTATTTTAGACTATGATATGTCTTAAATGTCACATACTGGACAGGACTTTAAGATTAATAATAAGTAACATTTGTTGAGCATTATATATGTTTTACCAGCACTATCTACTTAAATGCCACAACATTCCATGACACAGATGCCATTATCATCCATATTAATGAGGAAATTGAGGTTTAGACAGGTTAAACTACTTGCTGATGAGATTATATAACTTGATATTCTTAAATTATAGATGAGGACTCTGAGACTAAGAGATGAGAATTAATCTCTCTGCGGAAGACTGGATTGCTGTTAATTCTGCTCTCCTTCCCTCTGCCATGTGATTTTGCAGAACCATAGAGGGGGCAAAGTATATTTCTCTTTCCCGCTGATGTTGGGTCTGACACTATAACTTCATTCAGCCAACACAGTTTTAGCAGAAGAGTGAGAAGGGCATGTCATAATAGCTACTTCCCTTCTCCCTTGACCCTTCCCCAGCTGGCCTGCAGACCCTGGGAACAGAAAATCAATGTCTTTGTAGGCCATTGAGTTTGGAGTGGTTTGTTCAGCAACATCATTGCGGCAATAAGTTAATAATACACCATCCTTGGTTAATTAACTTATTTTAGATAAATTAGTGTTAATACTGAACAGAAGCCAAATGCAAACTAGAAAAATCTGAGTTATCCAGTAAGGAGGCAAAAAAGTAAACAAAACCAAGAACCTAAGGTCTTTTCAGTTAAAATCAGAGAAGTACTTTTTTTTCATTGTAAAAACCACATGTAACCTGTATTAAAGTCTGAATAATTGAAAAAAATACTCAGAAATAACCACTCTTTTGAAATACTACTAGCACATACTTACTCATTTTATATATTATACTCCAAATGAACTCATAAATTTACCTAATAGTAATTACTTTGCATATGTAGTTTTATATCATGTGTTTCCACTTGTAATTATAAAGTCTTACCCTATTTCTATAGATCTTATAACTTTAGTTTTTAATGGATGCTACATTAAGTGAATTAATCATAATTTACAATTTGATTATTTCCTGAGAATATATTCTGTGCCTGTTCTGAACTAGAATTACTGATTAAAGAGTGTAGACTTTTTGCTCATGTTGCCAAATTGCTTTCCAAAATGGTTATAAAAATTGAGTGTCACCAGCAGTGTGTGAAAGTAATGCTACTTCACTGCTGTTTTAATGTAAAATTTTTCATATTTATTGAGTTTCAACACTTCCTTACATTTTATAGCCAATATTTACTTAAAAATGTGCTACCTCTTTTTGCAAGTTGCATGTTCACATCATTTTACCATTTAACTAATGAATTTCTTACTATTGTTTTTCTAAATTGCATGATTTTTTTAAACATTAAAAAACCCTTCTTTGCCATTATCCTCAGATCTATTGAAGCTTTTATGTGTCTATGAAAGACTATCTCAGGTGGAGATTTGGGGGAAGAAATCATAGGGTATTTGTACAGGCTGTCTCTAAAACACTTTATTTATTTATTTATTTATTTATTTATTTATTTATTTATTCAATCAATCATTCATTCATTCATTCATTCATTCATATATTTATTTTTTTGGTGCAAAAAAAGTGATTTTATTAAAGCACAGGAACAGGACCCACGGGCAGAAAGAGCTGTCCTGGGATAATGAGGAGAGACTGATTATATATTTGGGAGTTGGAGAAGGTAAAGGCAAGGGGAAGTTTCCAAAGGGATTTTCATGTGCAAGAGAAGACTCACAGGATAATGGAGGCCAAGCTGTTGTCAAATACTTTAAATAGAGTTATCTTGGCTTATGGTGGGAGGTATGAAACTAATTTGATTTTTACCCCAAATTGCAAAGTACTTAATTCAAATAGTGTTTATGAAATACACTTTATACTCTGCATAGTTTCATGATGTCTCATTTGGCATATGCTAAATTGTTAACTAGATAATTCTCTCTTCCTAGGTTAACTCCTTTTTTCTATAGCTATTCTTGACTGAACTTTTTAAGAACAGAAAACATAAGTGGCACTTCCTTTTATTTCCCAGTGTTCTGCACAGGAGGCAGTCAGTAAATGTTTATTGTTGTTGACACTGGAGTAAAACATGGAGAAGAGGAAAATCTCTAATACTCCATTTGGTACTCCATGTCTGCTACCCTGACTCACATCAGCAGTACCGTAAGGCATTTTCCGCATTAAACAACAAGACGTTGGTTATATGATAACCTCTGAGATATAAATGAATCTTGGGGCACCTGGGTGGTTCAGTTGGTTAAGCGTTGGAGACTCTTGATTTTGGCTCCAGTCATGATCTCACAGTCATGAGATTGAGCCCTGAGTCGGGCTCTGGGCTGAGCGTGGAGCCTGCTTGGGATTCTCTCTCTCCCCCTCTCCTCTCTGTCCCTCCCCTGCTAGTGCATGCGCCTGTGCACTCTCTCTTTCAAAATAAATAAATACACATTTTAAATGAATCTCACAGGTGGTTCCAGGTGTTGAACATTGGGATTTACTTTGGGACTTCAGGATGTAATGGATAGGAAAGAACATGGTCATAGGATTTGGAAAAGATTCAGAGAAGCAGCCTCTGGAACAAAGAAGATAATTGGAGTTTTAGAAAAGACTGCGACAAAGAAGGAAAAACTAAAATTGAAATCAGGAAGGTTGCTAAAGACCATGTTTTAGTTTCTTTGTATGTCAAAGAACATGAGTATTAAGGTAAAGCATTTTAAGATTCTGTTTTATTTTTCTAACTTTCTTATTTGCATTTTAAAAAATCTCTCTTTTCATGTAATATTTAGCAGTAAAAACCGTTTTAAACTCAAACTCTCTTAGAGACAGAATCAAAAAGAGAAACACACTAAAATCCATTCTTAGTGTATCTGAAAGATGAAAGTCTGCGTACTGGTAACAAACTGGGCCAGATAAACCAATACCCAAAGCCTGGAGAAAAATTGCATGAGAAAGCTTCAGAGCCATCCCAGAGCAAAAGTGACATGGTGCAGATGTGAGCTGGTGGGGAGATGGCTGTATGTTTAGGATTTGTTGGCTATTTCCCTTCCTTTATGTATGGCTCTCCATTCTATGTTCTTTTTCTTCTTTGCCCTCCAGCATTTCCTGCCTGGTGGGTGTGTTTACCTCTTGGATCTCTTTTCAATTTAATATATTTTGCTGAGTGATACCAAGTATATGCAGATGATCTCCAAATTTATGGCTCTGAGTTCTGCCCTTTAATTATCTTAAATATCCCACACCTTGCTTTGAGAGAACTTTTGTGTGTGCCCCACCAACAATTCAGACTGAGTATTTTCAAAGCCACATTCATTATTCTTCACCATTCTTCATCAGCTACTTTTTCTATATTCCCTGTCTTAATTAATAACTTCAACAGCCATACAATCACTCAAGCAAGAAATATTATAGCTTTCTCAATTCCCTTCTGCTTCATACCTCAAATTCAAAAGTTCATATTCCATATTCAGGCCAGTCTTACTCTTCAAAATGTCTTTGAATTCAGTCTTACAATGGCTCCCATTTTGATGACCCATTTAAAGTCTTACCTGGAGGAGTACAGCAAGTTTCTATTTTACTCATCTTTATCTTTTTGATATATGATCCATTCTCACTTGTACTGAACATATTTCTTTGCATTGAGGAGGGCAGTTGTTGGGATGAGCACTGGGTGTTGTATGTAAGCGATGAACCATAGGAATCTACCCCAAAAACCAAGAGCACACTTTACACACTGTATATTAGCCAATTTGACAATAAATTATATTAAAGAAATAAAATGCAAATCTGATAGTGATTAATGTTGGCACTTTGTCTACTGTATAAAACTCAAGACATGGTGTCCACCTACTTTTCAACCTCATTACTTGCCACACACATTCATGCTTTCTAAACTTAAGCCATGCCAGGCTGTTTTCCTTTTCTAAATATATTATGCTGAGTCAGTTTCGTTACTATATGAGTGGTTCCAATAAACTCATCAAGGCGGAATTAATCCTTCTCTCTTGTATTTTCCCATATCACATTCTCTTATAGTGAGTAGCACTCAGAGTTGTTTATACAATAGTAGTATTTGTCTGTGTAGCTTCAGAAACACACGCTAATTGAAGGCAGATCCACTGGGATCTCTCCATCCTTATACCCTCAGGTGCCTTCTCTAAAATGTATCACAGCAGTTTGCACATAGGAGGTGTACTGTGAATGTGCTTTATTGAATTGAATGTCGCCTTCTGTTTATCTAAAAGACTCCACTTGGAGCTCTAGCTCTCAGGTAGTCTCCTCTCCCGGATTTGAAACATCAAAACCCATGCGTATGCACATAGAAAATAACTCAAACAATACATAAAAAAATTCTTACCTGTGTTACCTCTGGAGAGAAAGATTGGGTGGAGGGGTGCAGAGTTAAGCTTAACTTTTTCACTTCACGGTTTTTTGTACCTTTTACAATATTATACTATTTATTTTATAAGATTAAAGTAAATGAAACTCCTCAGCCCCTGTCTCAAACCCAGTCATGCTTGTTTAAAGACTTGAATATACTTTAAACAAATCTGATGTTGATTCAAGAATATGTTTCAAGAGTGGAGAATTATAGAATCCTGCTGTCTGCCTTTTTTATTAATCAGAAAGTTTTATCATGTCAAATTTCTAAGGGAAAAACTTCCCTGAGAAGTGTTTAAAATTTCTTGAATGTGCACATTAAAACATTACTCCAGACTTTAAAACAAAAAGGTAAAATTGAATGTCTATAGCTTACCAATTGCTGTAACTTCTAAATATTTAAAAACATAACTGTTTGATTTGTATGATTATAATTTGAATAACTTCTGTTTAAGAATTTTTTTCTTTATACCTCTCCATAAGGCTGAGAAAAAAACAATTGTTGTCAACATATTTAACCCAAGATACAGTGTGTCATTTGTGTCATAATTGTAAAAAAAGTTATTTAGGAATATCTATAATTAGTCTATCTATAATTTAAAATATATGAAGAGTAAGGTCATAAAAGGAGTGTTACACACAATACTTTTAATGAGCCATAAACTTACCCTGTATGAAAGTGCTGGCTTTGGATGGGTCTTATACATAATTTGTAACTTCAATGATAGGATCTTCCTACTTCCTTTTACCCTTCTATAATTAGAGATGTATGAAACATAAATTATTCTTTTAATTTATTGTTCACGTTGAAGAATTACATGTCATGAAATCCCTTGGTATCTTACTATTTTACCAACAGTGATCGTGAGATAAAGAAGATGGTTCTAAGAACAGCTTGAGCTCCTTCTCAGAAGTCGACACTAACCTCCTGAGAGCACATGTAGAAGGGAAGGAGCTGGCAAATTAGGAAATTACAGATAAAGCCTCAGTGCCTTCGCTAGGCATACAACACTCAGCCTAACTAAGTAAATGTTACTTCCTTCCCCAGAAGACCCTGCACTATTTTAGGAACAGAAGATCAATTGTAGGATTTTTGTGAGGCTAAAAAAATTATTGGTAAGTCTGATTTCCTTGATATCCTAATTAAAGCGGAGTTTAGATTCTTGAAAGAAAATCATTTCATTTAACTCCAAACTGGGGAAGAAAATACTCTGGGCCCATTCCATCTTGTTATGCTTTATTTATTGTTCTGTACTTTTCATGTTTCTACATTTTTGCATTGGTGCTCAGAATATGTCTTAATAAGTGCCTTTTGGAACTGAAATTTTTTGTGGTAAACTAGAATCTTTAGTGTAACCGTTTTAGATGACTACGTAATACTGGATGTCAACATTACTTGTTTTGGTGACATGGTTTGCATCTGACTTAAAGCATGTGCATCAAAATGTTTATCACTACAAAATAAGAAATAAGGGCCACTTTATTTTGAGTTAAGCAACAATAGTAACCAGAGATTTAACCTGACAGGAATTTTCTTCACGGTGATTATTGCTTATTGTGATTTGTCACATATGCGTGTGATCTTAGCACAAAAACTTGACTTAAATGGCAGGTTTATATTTTCTTTTCCTCGCTTGCTAAAAGGGTATCAATCTCATGATTTTTGTTTTGTCTTTTTTTTTAATTGAGGTATAATTTATATACAGTCACCACAAACAAGATAGTGAACATAACACTCTCATGGTTGTGAAATGAAAAGATACGTAACATTTTCTATAGTGCTTTCACTGTCACGGAGAGTATAGCACATTGTAAACAAGCAGGCAGTGTGGAGTAAAGCATAATTGTAAACTGCCTCCAGGGTAAACTGCCTTCCACCCTCTCATCCCTAACCCCAAACCGACACTCCTCTCTACCTCACATCTTCGAGGAGCTGTTCGTCTCTCCAGTTCCTGAAGATACTGGTAGGCATTCTACTTAATGGGGTCTTTACACAATGTAGTACTTGGATAGAAGTAGTGGGCAAAAATTTGGAGTGAATTAGGAAAAATAAAAAACAAGATTGACAATGGGAATCCAATAACATGTGTCATCTGTTCTGATCACATTGTTTTCCTTAGGCAGAGACTCTGACAGCTTAAGGACCAAAATGTATAGGTATTGTTTTGGTTACCTGCCTTTTTAAATTTTACTGTAATTACAAGGGAAAAGAATAAGGCAGATAAAGGAGTACAGCTACTTATATAGAAAATTCCGCTTATTAGGGATTGTTTCGTCATATTATTAGAGAATATATAACACATTGTTTTATATCATAAGTCGCAGGATGATGTAAAAAGAACTTAAGGAACCTGGAAATAGAAGACCTGTGTGTATGTCATTTTTACTGTCTAGTGACTATGGACAAGTGACTTTTTTTTTCCAGAGGTTCAACTACCTCATTATGAAATGAGGTCGTTAGCTAGATCAGGGGTCAGCAGCTCTTTCTGTAAGGGCTAGTTTACTTTTGCTCTGTGGGCCCTACAGTCTCAGTTGCAGCTGCTCAACTGGGCCACTGGAGTGTGGAAGCAGCCATAGACTACACTTAAATGAATGAGTGAATGAGCAAGGGAGTGGCTGTGTTATAATGAAATTTTATTTACAGAACCAGGCTGTGGGCAGCAGTTTGTTGACCCTTGAACTAGATAATTTCTAAAACTCTTTTCAAGTATAAATGCTGCTTATTGCATTAAGAATGTGCATATTTTCTAAGCATCAGAAGTTGTCATAGAATTTTATTACTGAAAGACATCCCAAGGGCTGATTTAGTTCCTCTGTCTACTCAAGCAAGATTATACTTCCATCACCAATGAAGACAGTTATTCAACTACCTGATCTAGTAAAAACATAAATCTCCCTTTGCACTCTTTTTTTTTTTTTGTAAACTGACTAGATAATAGATAATATATCCAGGGCTAGTGTAAGAATTTGGAAATCTCTTTAATGGCTTTAGGCTGAATATCTTGCCATTTTTAAAATTGACTTTACACATGATAGAAGATAGAAGAATGATAGATCTCTTTTGCATTATTCTTATAGCTTCAAACTCTATGAAACCATTCTTTCTCTTAATAGATCTAAACATTATAAAATTTTTCTTCCATACAAAGAAATTGTCATAAATGGAATTTGTTAGATATGGAATATAGATTTAATAGATGACGAATCATAGCTCCTCTGTGAGCTCTTCAAGTTTTTCACTCTGTTTATCTTTTTTATTTACATTGTTTTGTGAGCTTTATAAGCAAAACAAAAAGTACCCAAGACAACGTAGTAATCAGAGGTTTCATGTAGTAAAAAGTACTGGAATAATCTAGTCTTAAAAAAACATTTATGATCATTGCGACTTCATAGTATAAAAAATTCATTGATATAACTAACCTTAATTCAAAATAGATAGAAAAATGTGATATAATTATAGGATGTATTACATCACCTAAAGTTAGCATTAAATTTTACTTCTCTAATTTCGGCCTCAATATACAAATAACTATTTAGCTTTGTAAATGAATTGATTTTCCTAAATTATATTTAGTGTTTATTAAATATATTTTACTCTGCTATTAATTGGGTAAATGCATACATAAAGCTGCGTTAAAATTCTAAAGAGACAATACTGCCTAAGATTAGTTTAAATTTCCTCCAAGGCCCACAAATATTTGTCCTAGCCAAGCAGAAAGTGTAACCAAAAAAAAAAAAAGATATTGGAAGGCATTCCTGTTTTCATCTTCAAAAATCTTTTCTTCAAATGTTCTTTTTCTATTAAGGTTGAACTCAAAAATCATTAGCTTTCGTTGCCTAACCTTATGAAGCTTTGTTCAAGTTAACAATAAATTCTATCAGGGCTGGAACAATGTCTATTTTATATACTCGTATATTTGTTAACATCTAGCAAAGTACCCCATACAAAGCAGATTGACTTGGCTTAATATAGCATCATCTTCATCACCCTCACCATCATCATCATCATCATCATCAAATCACTATCCTGCTTACTGTGCCATACATTGTGCCTGCCACTTAGATCATTTTATAATCACACAAAAGAACTACACTTTGGGTTTATGTTTATTTTCCTTCTTTATTCCAACTTTTAATTTTGTTCAGATTATTAAAATCTACAGTAAAGTAATTATCAGATCCAGGATTTGAACAAAAGTACTCTCACTGTCCTATTGCACTTTTCTAGCATGTTCCACCTGTACCTGGCGGTACACTATAAACCCAGAGATATCTTAATTAGCTCTAAGGAAAAGTATCATTAAACTATTCGACCACTGTCTTATACTACACACAAAGATTAACACAAAATGGATTAAAGACTAGAATGTAAGACCTGAAACCATAAAAATCCTAGAAGCAAACATAGGTGGTAAGTTCTTTGTCATAGGTCTTAGAGATGATTTTTTTTTAATCTGACACCAAAAGCAAAAGCAACAAAAGCAATAATAAATCAGTGGCATTACATCATACCAACAAGCTTCTGCACAGCAAAAAGAAACCATCAGTACAATAAAAAGACTATCTACTGGATGGGAGAAACTATTTGGAAATCAGATACCTGATAAGGGGCTAATGTCCAAAATATAGAAAGAACTCACACAACGCAATGGCAAAAAAACAAATGTCACGGATTAAAAAATGAGCAGAGGATCTAAATAGACACTTTTCCAGAGAAGACATACAAATGGCCAACATGCATATGAAAAGATTCTCAACAGCACTAATCATCAGGGAAATGCAAATTAAAGCCATGATGAGATATCACCTCACACCTGTTAACATTGCTTTTATCAAAAAGACAAGAGTAACAAATGCTGAGGAGGATATGAAGATAAGACAACCATTGTGCATTGCTGTTGGGAATGTAAATTGGTGCAGCTGTGAAAAACAGTTCTTCAAAAAGTTAAAAATAGAACTCTCATGTGATCCAGCCATTTGACTTCTGGGTATTTATTTAAAGAAAACAAAAACACTAACTTAAAAAGATATCTGCGTTCCCACATTCATTGCAGCATTATTTACAGTAGCTAAGATAAAAGAGAAATGGATGAAAAGGGTCAAAAGACATACTTACATACATAAATTAAATATATAAATAAATAGCCTTCTTGATATAATAATTAAAAAAAAGCTATGGTTCAAATTACCTAATACATATTTATATAGAACACAGATTTAGCAATCACATAGGGAAGGAGAGTGGTTGCCATAAATACATAATAAAATGTCTCATTCAATAACTTAAAATATTTGTATGTGTTTCAGAAAGTTATCTTCTTATAAAGATGGCAAAGTTATCCAAGTTAGTATTTCTTGGCATTAAAAAAATATCACAAAATAGATGAAATGTTATCCAATCCAGAGTGGTAAATAAAAAGTGTCCAATGAATTTGCCTCTCTGCACCTTAGGAATACAGTCTGGGTTTTTTCTGGACTCTGCCATGAATATCCCTTTCCAACTGTAGATTCAGCTCTCTTTTTATCATTTCCTGCACATACATCTGGGAAACTATTTTACCGCAAAACTCATGTGAATTAAAATTCAATTTTAAAAAAAGATGGAAAGGAATGAAGCATGAAGCATCACGTAGGGAATTAGTAGTTATTTAATTGAGAGTAACACTATTGTCAAAATTGATGCAAGGTTTGTGAATCATATGACCTGCATGTTTTCACCTCTAAAAGAAAAGCTTCTTTCAACTGCAGGCTTTTCTCATTCATGAATACTTTTATTTTGCAGACTCCTAAGTGCATTGTAAGAAGTCTGTTTAAAAACAGATTACCTTAAAAGAAACAAGAATGGAAAGTGAGAGAATATATTGGAATAAGCAGTCACTCATTTTGGCTAACTTGGCCTTGGTTGGGTCATTAGAGAACCATGAACCTGTTCAATACAATTTGCAAATGTTTTCAGTGCTAGTTTTGAGTCATATTGGGCTGAATTTTATGGGTGACCTAATGAGTAATGAACTATTAAAAAATAACTACTCTGATTTTGAAAGAGTTCCATCATTTCAAATTAATTTCAACAAGAGGATAAGGAAATTTGAGATATTCCAAATGTCCTTCATTAGGGAAATCAAGAGTGGTTTTCTAAAATATGTTTTGTCTCCATTATAGGCAGAGAGAGATTCTGAAACTTTCCAAGGAACTGTTGAAATCCAGTGATGAGTTTAGATCAGGTGGAATAGCAGAATGGTGTGCCTTTTCTGCCGAGATTTGCTTTAGGAAGTCAATTCACATCTTCTGTACTAGACTATGTTCTGAAAATATAGTTTTAAGGGACAAAAGGACAGGAAAAAAATAGAGGAAACCTAGTAGGTCTCTGTCTGATGCTAAATTTTATTGCAGTGGTCTCCTCCTCTTTTGAATAATAGTAACAAGTATTACCTACCCAGTGCTTTGTTGTTTGCAAAATTTATTCACATTATTTATTTAAAAAAATAAGATCTCATTGTAATCAGTTTCTACTATTGATAAAGATTTTTCCATTAAAAAGTTGCCTTTTTTTTTCCTTGCTCTCTCATCTCTTCCATCCTGAATCAGAAGTATTTATTGAAATCCCCACTGTCATTTTTGTCATAAGTACACATTCCCTATTCTTCTCTATTGGTCTGTCTAACCAGTAGCCTATTCCACAACGAGCTAATTACTCTAACTTTATAATTACATCTGGTAATGTAAAATGTCCTTGACTCTGCTTGAATGCTTGCATTTCCACATGATTTCTGCAGTTTTCTTGTTAATTTATATACACACATTTACACATTGCTAAGATGCAAAGTGGGATTGTGTGGAACGTACAGATGAGTTTTGAGAGAACTGACAAAACTGGGCAAAGCACTTAACTGGCACTTAGAGAAAAAGAATGTTCAAATGACCAATAAATGCATCAACACTTCATTACTCATCAGAGAAATTCAAATGAAAACCACATGACATTTCACTGTGTACTTAACCAGAATGTCTAAAATGAAAAATACAGACAGTATCAAGTGTTGGTAAGAATGTGGCACGACTAAAATTCTCAGACAGTATCACTTAGGAAGATCATCTAGCAATATGTATTAAAAATGGCCGTCCTCGCTTCGGCAGCACATATACTAAAATTGGAACGACACAGAGAAGATTAGCATGGCCCTTTGCGCAAGGATGACACGCAAATTCGTGAAGCGTTCCATAAAAAAAAAAATGGCCATAGGTATGTCTCATAACCCAGTAATTTCACATCTAAAATATACCCAACAGAAAATATGTTCCCTCAACATGTGTGTGTGTATTCGTAAATGAATGTTCACTGCAGTACTCTATGTAATTGGCCCAAAGTGAAAACTACTGTAACCCTGAGCAAGATACCTCTCTGTGCTTTTTGTTTTTCATCTATAAAAGCAGGAAATATCATAGTGAATTATTATTTTTTTAAATTTTTTAAATTTTATTTTTGAGAGAGACAGAGACAGATTGTGAGCAGGGAGGGGCAGAGAGAGGCAGAAACAGAATCTGAAGTAGGCTCCAGACTCTGAGCTGGTAGCACAGAGCCCAACATGGGCTTGAACTCACGGACTGTGAGATCATGACCTGAGCTGAAGTCGGAGGCTTAATTGACTGAACCACCGAGGCATCCCTACCTATTGTTGTTGTTGTTATTATTATTATTATTATTATTATTATTATTATTATCAGCATCAGCATCATTAGGGTGGTTTTGAGGATTAAGCAACATAATATGTCTATAGCACTTAGAACAGCTGTCCCTCGTGTATAATAAATAATATGTAAATATATATTATTAAGATGAAACACATAACAACCAGAAAGATTCTAATATTTCAGTGTCTTAGGTTCCTTCTGTGGCTGAAGCACATTTTGCTTTTGTTCAGAACTATTTGGGTGAAAACTGACAAAGAAACATTCATGTTTGTACTGCTTATGTCTTCATCAATCAAAGAACATTCATTAATTGTCTCTCCACTGTGTAAGGCATCACCATTATCAAGTCAGACAACAGCATTTATTACCTGTTCCCTGTGTGCAGTGCAGAAAGAAGTATTTATTAAACGTCCACTTTCACATTGTGTCATGTTCTTTCTAAAGCTAGTCAAAAATCCCTTTTCTGAAATAAAATCATGGTTTACAACTTTATAAAAATAAAGTTACTGTGGCTTTGAATAGTAGGCTGCACAGTATGAATTCCTATTCATAATTGATGGGAGACATACATTCTTCCTATTACTTAGCACTTAGAATGATGCCAGTTAGCAGCATTATATTGTCCATTTCTCACACGCTTAAGACTATAATATTGATCAGCTCAGTTAGTCTTCCATTCTCTGTGAACAGAAGGGCCCATGGGCAAAGACCTTCTTATTATAAGCTGGTATTCTACTTTATCATTTGAAGAACCATTCAGTTAAAATAGGTGCCGTGGTGGTTAAGGTGCAGACAAGCATGGAAGGAGACATGGCGGGGCAAAGGAAATTTCTGAAGGGCTCTTTTCAAGTGGTTCTGAATCTCAGTGTTTATTTCAGGTGGAGACCATGGCTGGAGGCCAAACAGGATTGTCTGTGACTTTGAGTTGAACCCATCCTTTATAAGTAGGATCTTGATAAAGTTTCTGGACACAAGCCAGAACACCTTGACTTCCGTTCAGCACTAGTAGATAAGCTGGAGTCCTCCCTGCTTACCTTCTTTGTTAGCAAGATGTGAAACCAGTGAGAGTGGCCTGCTTCATTATTGATAGAGACACAAACTAGCTGAAATTCTGTCTTTCAAATCAAGATATAATTTAGTTTCTCATTTTTTAACTTTTAAAGTATACTGTTTCTTTGCAACAAAATTTGAATAATAAGTATCTTTTGAAATTATTAATTCTGTTTTTTGTAATTGGTATGCAAATTAAGTACTTAGGTCTAAAACTGAAATATTAGATTAGAATTCCAGAAGGAATACTGATTTTTTGATTCAGGTACCTCCTCCTAGAGATACCACCTCGTATGTCTTAATTTGCATGTTAAGAACCTCTCTGAATAGAGGCCACAATGTTTTCAAAATATCCACTGAATCTATTCTTTTATCCATTCAACAACTATATGGTGTTCACCTGTAATGTACCAGGCACTGTTGTAAAGGCTAGGAATAGAGCAGTGAGAAAGCATACAAGTCCCCACTATCATAATGTTTACATGGCAATGGGGGAAAAGACAGTGGACAAATAACTAAGTACATGAACAAATAACTTCAGGTGGTGATTATGTGAAAATGATTAAATAAGTGCTATTATAGAAAGTATCTAGGGAAGATGCAGCTGTTTTCCATAGCATTACTGAGGAGGAACATTTGCACTGAGCCGTAAATAATTACTCTCCAGCTGTGACCAGATTTGGAGGACGAGCTGGTGTCATCGTTAGGGTGTACTTCATTCAATGAATGTTTATTGAGGGTCACAATCAGGGGACAAAATAATATGACTTTATCCTAGACTTCCAGAATTGTTGAGCAAAAGAAAAGGTATACAGTTTACCCTTGAACAACACAAGGGTTGGTTGCTGACCACCACATAGTCAAAAATCCATGTATAACTCCTCAAAACTGAACTACTCATAGCCTGTTGTTGACCAGAAGCCTTACCTGTAACATAAAGGAATGATTAACACATGTTTTGTATGATATATGTATTATATACTGTATTCTCTTTTTTTATTTTTTAATTATTTTTGAATGTTTATTTTTTAGGGAGAGAGAGAGAGAGAGAGAGAGAGAGAGAGAAAGCATGAGCGGGGGAGGAGCAGAGAGAGAGGGAGACACAGAATCCGAAGCAGGCTCCAGGCTCCGAGCTGTCAGCATAGAGCCCGATGCGGGGCTCGAACTCACGAGCCATGAGCTCATGACCTGAGCTGAAGGTCGGACACTCAACCGACTGAGCCACCCCAGGCGCCCCAATGTATTCTTAGAATAAAGTAAGCTAGAGGGATGCCTGGGTGGCTCAGTCAGTTTAGCATCTGACTTTGGCTCAAGTCATGATCTCACAGCTCTGGAGTTTGAGCCGTGAATCCGGCTCCATGCTGACAGCTTGGAGCCTGGAATCTGCTTTAGATTCTGTGTCTCCCTTTCCGCCCCTTCCCTGCTTGTATTCTGTCTGTTCGTCTTTTTCAAAAATAAATAAACATTAAAAAAATAATGATAATAAAAATAAAATCAAAAGAGCACTGTCACATGTGCAAAGAAAAAGAATAAAGTAAGCTAGAGGAAAGAAAATGATATTAAGAAAATCACACAGCACATGGATGGGTCAGTCGGTTGACCGTCCGACTTCGGCTCAGGTCATGATCTTGCTGTTCGTGAATTCGAGCTCCGCATTGGGCTCTGTGCTGACAGCTCAGAGCCTGGAGCCTGCTTAGGATTCTGTGTCTCCCTCTCTCTCTGCCCCTCCCCAGCTCACGCTCTGACTCTCTGTCTCAAAAATAAGTAAACAAAGAAATTTTTAAAAAGAATTAAAAAAAAAAAACCGTAAAGAAAATACTTTTGCAGTATTTTACTGTATTTGTAGAAGAATCCACATATTAGTGGACCCATGCAGTTCAAATTCGTGTTGTTCAAGGGTCAACTGTATGTGTCCTTGTGTACACATCTCCCTGCATTAGTGAACAATGCAAATTTTATAGACACTTGATACAGAAGGAAGAGAAGGAAATCCCTGAATGAGCTTTATCTGTCATGTCTTTCCTCTAAAATATGATCTTTCAACCATTACCATTCCTTTTTTGCTTTTGCCCTTTCCTCATACAGCTTCAGATTGTTGTCTTCATCTCCGTTTTCATAAAGTCATTCCCTTATTCTCACGCTTCACACTTCAAATGATTCCAGCCTTTGCTAGTTTAGTCCTGTCTTAGTTGCTTTGTCTCTTCATGCCCATCACAGGTGCTAACCAAACAAAGGGCCTTATGGAAGACAGATATTATAGAAAGCACTCTTCTTTTTGTATTATTTATTTAAGTCATGATATTCACAGTCTCATCAGAAAAGGTTATTATTGTTATTCCATGAAATATCCCTTAGTGAATGTCTTGGAATTCTCACTTGGCTTTGGGAAGTGAAAGAAAATCCATAGCACAACCCCATCCCAGGCCAATAACTATGACTCCAGTGATTCTATTCTCCTTTATTCTCACTAATTTCTGTAATAGATTGGGAAGCGTGTGTGTGTGTGCGTGTGCGTGTGCGTGTGTGTGTGTGTGTGTGTAAATGCTGGAGAAGAAGGTGAGTTGAAATAGCACCTGAGGAGTGGCGGAGCCAGTTAGGAGACTTTATTGTGATAAGGTGACTTGTACTGAATTTCTGTAGCAGGTTTAATCATTCCTGAGATAAACTCACTTGAGCGCGGAGAATTAACTGGTTTTTTTTTGCGTATTTTTGGATATTACTTGCGAATTTTTTTTGAGGATTTTTACTTCTGTGTTCATGAGAGATAATGGTCCATAGTTTTCTTTCTTGAAATAATGTTTTATCTCATTTTAGTATCAGAATAATGTCGGTCCCATAAAATGATATGGACAGCATTTCCTCTTCCCAAGTCTTCTGAAAGAGTTTACGTAAGATTAGTATGTTCTTCATAGACATTTTGAAGAATTTACAAGCAAGGCCATTTGGGTTCAGAGTTTTTGTTGTGTAAAGATTTATTTATTTTTTTTTTTAATTTTTGTTTTAACATTTATTTATTTTTGAGACAGAGAGAGAGCATGAACAGGGAGGGTCAGAGAAAGAGGGAGACACAGAATCCAAAACAGGCTCCAGGCTCTGAGCTGTCAGCACAGACCCTGACGCGGGGCTTGAACCCACGGACCGTGAGATCATGACCTGAGACGAAGTCGGACGCTTAACCGACTGAGCCACCCAGGCCCCCCTGTTGTGTGAAGATTTAAATTACAGACTAAATTCCTTTAACCAAAATCAGGTTATTTAGATTTTTAATTTTTTTCTTGTATAGCTTTAGTAGAATTGTTTAAAGATTATGTTCATTTCATCCAAACTGTCAAAGTTATTGTCATCACATTTTTCATAGTAATTCCTTATAGTCCTTTAAAATCTATAAGATGCATCATAATGTCCCTCCTTTATTGCTGATGTTGATAATTTAGGTCTACTTGCTTTCTAGAGTATTATAATTAGAACTTTATCAATTTTTTTACTTCAAAGAATTAGCTTTTGGTTTCATTATTTTTTCTTTATTTGTAAATTTTTGTTTTACTGTTCTCAATTTTTTTAAATTTAAACAAATCAGTTAAAAATATTTTCTAATTTCCCTTGTGTTCTCTACTTTGCCTGTGGATTATTTAGAAGAATATTACTCAATTTCCAAATGTTCAAAATTTTAATTTAATCCTATTGTGGTTGGAGAACATGTTCTACAGTTTTTCAAAACTTTTCAGTTAGTTGAGGCTTGTTTCATTGTTCAGCAAGATCTTTCTTGGTGTTGGGCATCTGTTATATAAATATCAGTCAGTTAAATCACATTGTTTAGTAATGTGACTCACATTTCTGTATTACGTCTGAATATATCTCTCTCTGTCCTATCACTTATTAAGAAAGAAGGACTAAAATCTCTAACTAAAATTGTGAATTTCTAAATATGTCATTTTAGTCTGTTTTGCTTCTGCTTTAAACTGAATTATTAGTTATATACACATTTAGGATTTTAACATGTTCTTGATGAATTGAAGAGCATCAGGAAATGTCCTCCTTTATTCCTGGTAATATCTCTTGTCCTGACATATACTTCATCAACAGAGTCAATTCACCTTTCTTATTATTAATGCTCACATGGTATACATTCTCCATCCTTTTACTTTTAATGTACCTGTTTCTTAATATTTAAAGGTTATTATTTATTTTGAACTTTTTTAATGTTTATTTTGAGAGAGAGAGAGAGAGAGAGAGAGAGAGAGAGCAAGCATGAGCAGGAGAAGGGCAGAGAGAGAGGGAGAGAGGGTTCATATTCTATCTCTGCTGTTTCTTCCATTTGTCCTCAATTTCCTTATCTATAAAATGAAAATAATCATAATAATTATACCCATTCTGTAGGGTTGTTTTAAGTATTAAATGAGTTAATATATGTAAAATGCTTAGACTTATGCCTGGAGTATAGTAATCAATATATATTAATGTACTAGGTTGTATTATATAAGCATTATAATGCATATAATTAGTTCTGTTGTTACCATCATTACTATTATTATTATTCTTTATCTTCTCACCTTAACTGGATGATAAGCTCCCAAGGGACCTGGTTGGAAGTTTGATACGTATTTTAAGCGCTCAGTTTCTTTTTTTTTTTAATTTTTTTTTTTAACGTTTATTTATTTTTGGGACAGAGAGAGACAGAGCATGAACGGGGGAGGGGCAGAGAGAGAGGGAGACACAGAATCGGAAACAGGCTCCAGGCTCCGAGCCATCAGCCCAGAGCCTGACGCGGGGCTCAAACTCACGGACCGCGAGATCGTGACCTGGCTGAAGTTGGACGCTTAACCGACTGCGCCACCCAGGCACCCCAAGTGCTCAGTTTCTAACACTTAGTGGATCTTTGATGAATATTTTAGAATATGGTGTTTTTATTTTAAGGGTCACTTCAATGAAAGATCATATTATTACTATAATACTTATAGTGGCCATATACTTTTGCCTTGGAACAACACATGGTTTCTAAATTGTAAATATCTAAAAAAATTTTTTTAATGTTCATTTATTTTTGAGAGAGAGAGAGAGTGAGTGAGCAGGGGAAGGGCAGAGAGAGAGGGAGACACAGAATCTGAAGCAGGCTCCAGGCTCTGAGCTGTCAGCACAGAGCCCAACGTGGGGCTCGAACTCACAAACTGCAAGATCATGACGTGAGCCGAAGTCGGATGCTTAACCAACTGAGCCACCCAGGCACCCCTAAATTTCATATTTTTAACTAAGAAATCACAAAAGGGATTCATCAGATGGGAAAAATAATTACTTTTTTATATATATTTTATAAGTCAAATGGGAGAAGAGTTTAAAAAGTTGAAAACTTCCATAGTGATGCAGTTTGGTAACCTGGAGACTTGACAGGTATATAATTTATTGTAGTAAACTGAAACACTGTCACTTAACTGCCTTGACCTTTCCCTTTATCTTCAAATGGGGCCGTTGCTTATATAAATAATAATACATAGCAGGATAAGTTTTGGAAAAGGACATTATTGCAATTTGTATTTAACTTATTAAGGATCTGGGGAAAATCCCTTGTGCTAGTAATGCTAAACCCACAAAGCAAGTTATAAGAAAAAGTTACTTCCTATCTCTTCTCTGCCACTGTGTAAACATAGCTTGGCAAATGACAAATGGTTGTAGTTTCTGTACCATTCACGACTATCTTAGTATATTTCCCATGTAACTTTGTGTAAAAGCCAAATTTAGTTCAAGCAGTAGTATGTAAGACAGTATTTTAGTATATGGAAATGCAGTATGCACTCGAAAAAGGAGGTAAATGCAGAGAAGTAGAAGACCATGGGGAATATACAGTAGTATATAAAAGGTTTGCTTTAGTACAAGATGAAAAAGATGAACCTTCAAGCAGAAACTCTGTCTACCCAATGATAGGTAGAGAGCTTTCATTTAAGTTCAGTGGTGGTATTTGGCACTTAGGTTTACATTTAGAATATTATGTTTTATTTTTCTAATGGAATTATTTTCAAAATGAGAGCAATATATATAAAACTGCATTATGGCCCTTTTGTTCTCTCCCCATCAAGATATAGGATATTTAGTATATTTCAGCCCAGTGAATTTCAAATTTTATTTTAGTTTATAAAAGTTGACTTTTTAAAATTCAGCCCTACCTCACATACCCTAAACATAGCTTTGCATATAGATTGTTTTCTCACATTTTAATGAAAAACCTCATGATTTTAATACTGTGTCACTTAAATCCAAAACCGGAGACATTTCTGCAGTATGTTAAACAAAACATATTGGCTTGGATTGAATTTTGACTTTTAAGGTGATTTCGTGAAGTACAGTCATGGTGCTTATACAGTTTCATGGAATAGACATGTCTGTTGTATTTTGTTATTTACCCTTGCAAAGTAAGGTTAAGTCAAATTACGTGAGATATTATATTGTGGTGTTAAATGTGGAGTCTGGGTGGACTCCCAAGTTTACCTCTAAGTCTGTTAAGTCATTGATTTTTTTTTTCTTGTTTCCCATGAACTAGCCAAACTTAGTGATACATGGAGTTCACTGGAAGGATATGTTCTTTTAGATAGTTTCGGAGTTCCTGTGGTGCCTGGGTGACTCAGTTGGTTAAGCGTTCGACTGTTGATCTCAGCTTAGGTCTTGATCTCAGGGTCATGAGTTCGAGCCCTGTTGAGCTCCATGCTGGGCATGGGGTCTACATTAGAAAAAAAATACATAGTCTCAGAGTTCCTGAAAAAGCCATCCTCCTCCACTTCCTCCTCCTCCTCATCATGTATATTACTACATCTCTGACTTCTTTAGTCTGTTGATATAATGGATTCCATTAATTGATTTTCAAATGTTGAACCAGTCTTGTATACCTGGAATAGATCCCAGGTATGATTGTTATGTATAATTCTTTTTATACATTCTTGGGCTCAATTTCTAGTATTCTTGAGAATTTTTCCATGTATGCTCATGAGAAATATTGGCCCCTGGTTTTTCTATCTTTAATGTCTGTCTGGTTTTGTGATTGGGATAATGCTGGCCTTAGGAAGTGTTCCTTCTGCTTCTATTTTCTGGAACAGATTGTGGAGAATTGGTATTATTTCTTTCTTAAATGTTTGTTAGAATTCATTAGTGAAATCTTCTGGGCCTGGCAGCTTTCAGTTTCTTACATTCACCATCACTGAGCTAAAACAAATAAAAAAGTCTGAGTCCACAGCTCCCTTATTTATTATTCTAGAATGCAGTTCAACTTTCTTCATTGCATAAAGTATTTTGGTCTCTATTTCTTCCATTTTTTATTTGTGTGTGTCAGCCATGAAGAGAGGAGTGTGTGAGGGTGTGTGTGTGTGTGTGTGTGTGTGTGTGTGTGTGTGAGTGCGAGTGTGTATGGTGTAGGCCATGGGCTTTAGAGGTTAAAAGAAACATGAAGAATCATGAGAGATGACAAATGAATAAACTGGCAGTATCTAAAAAGGAATGGATGATGGGGCGCTGTGGTAAGAAAGCTTGATTATTTCCCCTCAGTAAAAGAAAGTCACAAAAATTCTTACTTATTTGTAAATCTAGACTCCTAAATCTAAATCTGCAAGCAGGGCAGGATAAAGTTCCATAAAACTAAACAAGAAAATGGCATTAGGGGTGCACCTGGTGGCTCCATTGGTTAAGCATCTGACTCTTGGTTTCAGGTCAGGTCATGATCTCACAGTTCCTGGGACAGTGTGGAGCCTGCTTGGGATTCTTTCTCTCCCTCTCTTTTCCCTCCCGCCATCCCTGCTCACATGCTCTCTCTGTCTCTCAAAATAAATAAACAAACAAACAAACAAATAAATAAATAAATAAATAAATAACTTTAAGACATAATAGCAAGAAATAAAACTTGATTAAATAGAAATTTCTTGACAGTTTATAAAATACATAAATTATGATACAGGCAAGGCAGAGAATTTGATTCTCCAAATATATTTGCCTATAAAGAAAAAATTTTGATTCTCTAACATAGTTTATCTCCAGTTTCATCTTTGAAGGCAGGGTGTAAGAGGTACTTTGATGGAAAGATTTGAAATAATAGAAATTGCCCTGGAAATTTCTCCCTAACCTAGTAATGAATAGTTACAGTATTAGCAGACACATGGTTCTTATCCTTAGGCTTCAGGGGTGAAGGCCCTGTTCTGGTTTCTGCCAAATCCCTTGAACTGCCTCAAAATTTAATTTTGTTAAAGTATTGCTGCTATTGAGTTTCGCTGTCATTGTATTGCTGTCAGTGATGATATTGATGATGATTATAAAGAAGATGATGGCTTTCCAGGAACTCTCAGATTATCTAAAAAGGGTATACATTCAGTGAACTCCATAAATCCCAAAGCTTAGCAAGGGCATGGGAAACACAGAAAAAACAACTGATTTGATAGATTTAGAGTGGGATTTTTCTGTCTCAGCACTACTGACATTTTGGGCTGATATTTCTTTGTTGTTGGGGATGGAGGAGCGGCTGTCTTCTTCATTGTGGGATATTTAGAGTATCCCTGGCCTCCACCATCAGCTGTCAGTAGCATCCTTCTATTGACTCCACTCCCATTTTTGACAATCAGAGATGTCTTCAGATGTTACTTAATGTCCCTTGTGTACTAAACTTACTCCTGATTCATAATCTACTGATCTAGAGTTATGATTGAAGTCCAGGTCAGAATTCACTTTTAATGCCACCATTTAATAGCCTGCTTAATTTGACTCAAGCTTACTATTACATCTCCCAAGTATATTCATCTATAAAGCCAGGATCCTTACTATTTGAGAGGTGGTTTTGAATACCTGTTACCCTAGGTTCTTTGCATGTATTATTATGGCTGTTGTACTCAAGGATCTTACAATTTAGTAGAGAAAATGAGGTATTTTAAGTGACTAGATGTACCATATTCTGTACTAAATGACAAAGAAGGGGATAATAGCATACACTAGGTGTTCAGGGAGAGCAAATCAAGTAATAAGCCTCAAGAGAGGCATTTGAATTTTGCCTTGAAGGATTAGATGGGATTTTCAAGAGGTGAAATAGAAATACATTCTTGACAGTGGGATTATCCTACAAAATGACATTGATCTTGAAGGAATGTCAAGTCAATCTGATCAGGTGACTTTATGCTTAGGCTGCCTCCATGAAGAGAATGTAGTTCTCTGTTGACCAGAATAATCTGATGTTTAGATAGAATAAGCCTCATCAAGCATAACTTATGTGAGTCAATTCTTGAAAGACCAAATTATTTTTAATGTGCTAACAAAATCAGAGATCTGAGCATATGACTCTCACGAAACACATATAGCACTTTGTGAAGCATCTTCTCACCCAGAGGGCCACCATTGTATGCATGGGCCCTGGCCACCTGAATGTTCAAGTAAAATCTTTCTTCCAAGGTGGCAGTAGAGATTAGAAATAATATGTATAAATAACACTCATTGTGACCAAATCTCTGCCTATTCTCTTCTACCTTTGGTAATTGTATTTGGAGTATTTGGGGTATTTGAAGAAAGGAACAGACCAGTCTCATTGACAGAATCTTAGGATATCTCTGAGTGGCATGGGTGGGGTGAGGAAACACTGAAGCTTAATTTGATAGGGTACCATCAAGAATTTCCTCTCTAAGCCTAAATCAACAGCTCAGCTATGTCAGTCCCATGACAAACATCTGGAATATTTCTGGATAGGTGAAGGATTGAGCTTATAAAGTAAGCTCTGCCAACAAATAACAGCTCAACGGGAACATTATTGGTATTTTGGGTGGGACACTTCCTCATGATGCAGAACTGTCCTGGATATTTAAAAGTGTTTAGCATTTGTTAGCTTTTATCAACCAATACCTTCAGTAGCCCCAAGTCATTGTGACCTCAGTTCTCCCATTTTCATGGCTCCTGGGTTTACAGACATTATCAGCACATTGAAAATCACTGAATTATATGTTTGACCTTGGGATAATGGTGTGGGGCAAATGGGTGCCTGTGGGAAATCCTCCTTTTGTTCTACATGTCTTCTGCTGTGTTACTAGCCTCCTGGCCAGGGGAGCTCAGGAGAAGGGACCTAAGTATCCACACTTGATCCCTGGAAAATATCCAAATGGCTCCAGACTCATTTGACATTTTGGCATGAATTGTATTAACATATATCTATCATTGATTGAAAAATGTACCGTTATTTTCTGTACTACTAAAAAGATAAAATGCTGCCAAATAATTTATGAAATATATTTTTAAATCACATAGATTTTGACAGCTTTATACTTATGAAAGAGTTCCTTTAGATTTAGACAAGATTTTTTATCCTATATTATTTTTGTGGATTAAAAACAAATGCAATAAGCAAAATAAAATGAGAAGGTATTCCTAACTTCTTTACATTGTGACTTTTCTAAAAACCATTGTCACTTGGTGTCCATGTTTTTCTACATGATATTGCTCACTATACTATCAAGAGTGTTCTGTTATTGCCATTGGGATTTAGCAGTGTCTTCTGCCTTCAACTGTAGTTTTTTTCCTGTTAGAAGTCTTGGGTTTGCTTGTAGGTACATGCTAAAATGTAGTAACAGCTTCATTTACCTGTAGATATCTTCTTTAAAGTTCTTTGTTGTTGATTTACAAAAAAATATGGAATTTTGGTTGTTCCTCCAATGTGTAAGTTTTTTTTTACTCATATCAAATTTATCCCCCTTGTATTCTCATGTTTTTCTGTGAACACAGTAACTTTTTGTTTCAAAGATAAATTGTAGTACAGTCTTTCTGAAGATATTTTCAATGATAACTAAACTCAACATATGCATAGTAACAATCCACTAATACACATAACTCAATTGAAATCATGGCAAATGAACCACCATGACCAAATATGCTTATGTGCTGACAAAGACAACTATTGGCTGACATTGATTGGAATAAGCATCCTGATTACAAAGATGTCAGACTGTGAAAAGTATGTGTATCTTATCCCATGAAACTTAGGTCTCCGAAATAAATAGATACATAATATCAAAATTGTATCTATCCTATGTATCAAGTAGGATAAAAGTAAGAGCAAAAACTTATTAAGACTAAAGTTTCTGGGGCGCCTGGATGGCTCAGTCGGTTGAGCATTCGACTTCAGCTCAGGTCATGATCTCACGGTCCATGAGTTCGAGCCCCGCATCGGGCTCTGTGCTGACAGCTCAGAGCCTGGAGCCTGTTTTGGATTCTGTGTCTCCCTCTCTCTCTGCCCCTCCCTGGCTCATGCTCTCTCTCTCTCTCTCTCTCTCTCTCTCTCTCTCTCTCTCTGTCAAAAATAAGTAAACATAAAAAAAAAGACTAAAGTTTCTGATTTTCATGGCCTGGTCCTGGTTGATAGAGATGGGGATATTATATGACACAGGGCCCAGGAATGTAGAATCCCAGGGGATGAAGGAGGGAGGGAAATCTCTGCCAGTGGAAGGAGGAGCCCAGAACAGAACCCTGAGTTCTGGGTGAAGCAAGACCACCAAGTGCTTCAAATTGTCAGTACCTGGCACATAGTAGGAGCCCAGTGAATGGTAGGTAGTCCCTACTAATAACTAGAGGCAGTAGAGAATAAAGGTAGAAACTTCAAATAGGAGACTGTTTTTTTCAGTAGTTTCCTGAGTGTACGTGCTAGGTCAGTGTCCAACCCGTGTTTCTTAACCACATTCTGAGACCCAGGGTCTGAGTTCTGCAGACCACTCTGACTTCTCTCATTCCCTCCCAGCCACACTGGCTTCTCTCCATTCTTCAAACACCCAGAGTAATTGCTCTTTCTGGGTATTGCTTGTACTGTTTCTTCTGCTTCCAACACTCCCCCAAGACTGACACATGCCTGCTTCCTTCACATCATCCAGGTTAGACTTCAAATCTCATTTCCTCAGAAAGTTTTTTCTGACCATTTTATTTCAAGTATTCTCTAAATCCTACTTCAGTCACTGTCTGTAATATTAATCTGTTTGTGTTTTTAGTATTACATCTAACTCTCCAGAATGGTGCTATCCAATAAAAATATAATGTGAACCACAGAAGTACATAATTTAAATTTTTTAGTAGTCACATCAAAAAAATATAAAAGAAACAGGAAAAAATAAATTTAATATTATTTAACTCAGTAGACCAAAATTATTACCATTTAAAGGTGTAATCAATATAAAAATTGTAAGTGAGATATTTCATACTCTTCTTACCACTGTGCCTTTTCCGAATTTGGCGAGTATTTTATACTTATGGCTCATTCAGCTAGTACTGGTCACATTTCCTGTAGTAGCTACCTGGGTTGCTAATGGCTATTATGTTGGCTAGTGCAAATTCTGGAATAATTTCAGTTTTTAATTTATATATCTGTCTTTATATTCAGTTCATTATGCTTGTATTTGTGAAAAGAATTTTGGTCTATAAGGTCAGGGAATTTAAATCTGTCAGGTTCATCACTGAATCATAACACCAGGAACAGTACCTGACACACAGTTGGCCTTCAGTAAATATCTGTTAACCTAATCACTTAAATAGATATGAAGTTTAGAACCTGAGATATGGCTGCATAGTTACCAGATAAACTCATAGGACAGTAGAGACAGTTAAGAGAGGATAAGAAGAGGCATAAAGATACTACAGCCACATCTTTTAGACTAAAAACAAAATAAAATATCAGACAATACCAAAACCTTGGTGAGAATGTGGATCAGCTAGAACTCTCATATGTTATTGGCAGAAATGCAAAATAATGCCATCATTTTGGAACAGTTTAGCAGTTTACCATAAAAATTAAATACACACTGTCTATATGACCCAGAAAACCCACTTCTGGGTCCTTATTCCAGTGAGATAAAAAGGTGTATTCCCACAAAAATGTATAACATGAATTTATAGCAGCCTTTATTTGTTATCACTGAAAACTGGAAACCCAAATGTCATTTAACTGGTGAACAGATAAACAACCAATGGTACAATCATACAATGAGATGCATTTATCAATAAGTAGGAACAAACCACTTATGCCTAACATGGATGCAAAAACATGAATGAACCTCAAATATGTTATGCTAAGTGTTACATGCCATATGATTCCACTTATATGAAATTCTAGAAAAGACAAAACTATAGGGGCAGAGAACAGCTTTGCCAGGGGCTAAGGTAAGGAACAGCATGAAGAGCAACATTAAAGAGTTCCTAGGAAGTTGTTCTGTAGCTCATAGAACTGAGAACTGTATATTTAAAAAATGCAAAATGAAACATAAATTAAAAAATAAAATTAAATGACCTTTATAAGTGCATTAAAAAAAAGAAGCCCTAGAAAATGCACAGTTGCTGTTACAGATGTATCAGCAAACAAGGGAGCACAGAGTTAGGGCACTTAGCATCTGGTAGGAGATGGGTTTCATGCAGTTTGGGGGAGAACAGGGAAATAAAGAGGCTAAAAGCAGGTAGCAGGGACCCAGTCAAGGGCCTGCATACTGATTTAGTCTGGAAGAAAAGAGAGGGTCTAGTAGGGCTGCAGCCTCAGCACAAGGGGTGCTGAGAACCAAGGCGAATCATGAGATCCTAAAACGAAAACAAAAGCCCTGTTCATAGAAACTCTGGTACTAGTCCAAAGCAGGACTTTGCACAGCTATCCTGATGCTGGGCCAGTGGGCTTGGATCTTATATTCTTTCCTGCTGTGTTGAGGGGAGCTAGTTGTCAGCAGACTGCATTCACTCTGTTTTCCTTTAAAAACAAAGCCATTCAAAGTTCTTTTGCTGAGCTAGAATGCTGGCTGGTCAGGCCCTGGGGCCCACAGTCCCGATCCCATTACTGTAGTAGGCTTGATGGCATCTGGAGGTGATGTTCCTGCTGATGACCACCGGCCCACTGGACTGGGGAAAGAGGTCATGATGGCTGCATAGAGCGAATTGGACCTTTTCAATATGCTAGCCTCAGAGGAAACTTCAGACACCAAGGAAGACCCTAATTTAGTCCCCACCATCACCAACAAGCAAATAGTTGACTGCATCTGTTCGAGAGAACTGCAGTCCGCCATCTGGTTCTGCCTGCACAAAAGTGATTTGCAGCGATTCCCTGACTGTGGAACCCATTCCAAGAGGGTACTCCACCAGTTGGGCCACCAAACCCCTGCACTGACTTAGTGCTATAAAGTTTCTTCTTTCCAATAAAGACTAGCCACTGGATTGGCTTCTCCTCAAAAGAAAATCCTTCCAAGTCCTCCGTGGGCTCCTTTCTGCTAGAGGCATTTCCTAGCATCCCTTGAATCTAGGTGTCACCAAATACCTAATTGGGAACAAACAGAAATGATGTAGTGGTTGAGGCATTTCTGAAAGAAATGGAAGTTATAAATGTAAAAGTAACCATAATGGGGAAAATATAGAGGGACATGAGGAAGCTGAAAATAGACCTATGTAGGATGGGAGTAAAACAGAATCCAAAAATGAACCAGAAAATACATGTCATAGAAGAAGACTGAAGGAATTAGAATTGAATTGAATCGAATGAGAATCAGGTTATTTGAGGAGAAGAGTGTTTCAAGGAGAAGTCAGCTAGAGGATTTGGGGCAGAGAGATAAAGGCCTATGAGAACAAAACCTAGTTGCACGTGTTTCTTTGGTGGTAGGAACCATGTCTTCCTGCAGAGTACTCCAAAATATTGCTTCCCAGAATCTACAATTTGGCTTTATTTCACATGAGTTAAGGAATTAGTTCTTATATTTCTACCCACTGCAAGCTATTCTTGCTCATCTACCCCACAGCTCATAGTTTCACTATTGTCTCCATAGTTAATTTTCTTGTATTATTTAAGATCATTAAATATAAATGAAATCAGGCAAAAAAGTACAAATGTCTTAATAAAAAGGTTATTTTTCAGACATGGGGGTAAAGTTCTGCCTATGCTTCCTCAAAGAGTTCCTTGTATGTTAAGTTTGAATGATACTTCTTTAAGTGAGGGACAAAGGAAAAAAAAAACTTACATTTTGAGACTGAAATTATTAATGAGAAATGAATTTTTAATATTATTCAATCAGCTGGGAGATTTTAGAAGCCATATGGAATGAACTATCCTATAATACTTTTCAAAAAATGACATCACTCAGTGGGCATACTCTCTGTTGAGCAAACACATACTAATGATGCGTATCATTTATTCAGCCCTTACTCTGTGTTAGAGGCTGAGCACAATGCTTCATTTACTGTTGCACTTTCTCCACAAACATATAGGAAAGTCTGGGCTCAGTGAGGTCAAGTGAAGTGCCCAAGTACCCTATCTGGTCAGTAAAGAAATGGGGCTCAAATTCAGGTGTTGGATTCTAAAGCCCATTTAATGAACCAGCATAACAAATTGCTTAATTTGAAGGCAGAAAACATCATAAAAGATAAAGTATAAGGAAAATATATCAGTGAACTGGAAATATACATTATAAGGAATTGATTATTTTGGCTGCAAGACCTCTCATGTACACTGAGAGAACTTTACAATTCACAGAAATAGGATGTGTTTTAACTATTAGCCTTTTATTGGAAATGTTAAAGTATTTTTCTAGATGTCCTTTGAGTATTCAAAAAAATGTCTTTTTGTATGATAGAGGCAAAACATTATCAGGTATATTTCTTGGGAAAAAAAGGAAAGTGTTTTATTTATTTATTTTTTTAATTAGAAGGAAATGTTAACTAATTTTCTAAGAAAGTAGAGTTTCACTTAAAGCAATGATTAAAAACAGCCTTTGGATTTTATAAGGTAGTTGTATACAGGTATTACATTATATTTCTTCAGATTAGAAGATGACAGAGGAGTAGGGGGACTCTTGGCTTGCCTCATCCCTCAAACACAGTGAGGTAAATATCAAATCATTTTGAACACTCAAGAAATTCATCTCAGGACTGAGAGAGCAGAACTGCACAACTACGGGTAGAAAAAAGCATTGTGGAATGTGGGAGCTGCAGAGTTGATTTGGGGGAGAGAATAGCTGTGGGTGCTGCAAAGGGGAGGGAGCCTTAGAGAGAGAAGCAAGAGAAAAAGAAAGAGAGAGTGAAAAAACACACAGGGAATTAAAAAACAAAAACAAAGACACTGTTCCCCAAAACCATTGACTGGGAAAGGGAGAGGGGCTAAATACTACAAGTTTATATAAACAGCAGAGTGCAGAGTCTGAAGTTTCAGAGGTCCATGCCATCACCGGGGTTGTGTCTGAAGGGCTTGGCTATGTTGTGGTGTGGAGGGAAGGCAGACACCTGGGGGCAGGCAGCGTGTGTCCCCTGGGTCACACGGGAGAAGCAGTTCCCCTGCTTGAGTGCATTTGGGAGTGGCAGCACAGCCTCTCTGGGGGCAAAAGAACAGGCAGCATGCTGTCTTGTTCCCTAGCATAGAAACAAAGACACCAGCTAAGGGTGGTGAGCTTTGGTGCTAGCTTTTACCTAAGCTTTACCATAAACTCCAAATCGCCGCGTGGTCACACAACCGATTTCTGGGACAAGCCAGGGCGAGCCACACTGCAGTAAGACCCTCCCCCAGAGGATCAGCATGGGTCCACCCTATGCAGATCTCTAAACTTCTGAGTTTTGAAACACCGCCATGCACCTAAAATAAAACAGAGGAGTGCTGGGCCACCTGGCAGGCAGACAGCTCTGATGCAGGGGAGGGTGAAGGCGGGGATCTGGTAGAAGCCAGGGACATAAGAGAGATGATTATTTGCTCTTCTTTTAGGGCTTCCTGAAGAGTGCCAGGCACCAGCTTCCTGCTCGGGACAAGAGAGGGAATGACACCGTTTTTTTCCCCACCCATCAGTACTGACAGACTTTAGGGAGCAAAACAGCGCCACCCAGTGGAGGCTGGAGCTGCCTCCACCAAGCACCCCCCCCCCCCCCGCCCCCACCGTCACCCCCACCTGTGCCCTACACATGCATCTCCAGTACGGGGAATCTGGCTGAGAATCAGAGTAGCAGGCTTCTTCCTCAGAAGGCCAGCACAAACCCCTCAAATGCACCAAGTTGGAAAGCTTCAACACTACAAGAAATAGGATCTAGTTTCCTTTTTTTTTTTTTTGGACCTTTTCTTAATATAACCATTACTCTCAAGAATAGGAACACAACAGGCTTTTCACACACACACACACACACACACACACACACACACACACACACAAACACACACACACAAAACAGTGACCCAGACAAAATGAGAAGACAGAGGAATTCATCATGAAAGAAAGAACAGGAAAAGTCATGGCCAGGGGTTTAATTAATACAGATACAAGTAAGATGTTTGAACCAGAATTTAAAACAATAATCATAAGAATACTAGCTGGACTTAAATGAATAGAAGACAGTAGAGAATCCTTCTTTCCAGAGATAAGAGAACTAAAACGAGTCAGGCCCAAATAAAAAATGCTAAACCTAGATGCAAAACTGAATATATGCTATGACAACAGGATGGATGAAACAAAGGGACGAATTAGTGATAATGGAAGAAAAATTATGGAAAATAGTGAAGCTGGAAATAAAAGGGAAAGAAGGGTTTTGGATGACAAATGTAGACTTAGGGAACACAGCAACTCCTTAAAGTGTAAAAACATATGTATCATACAAATAGCAGAAGAAGAGGAGAAAGAAAAACAAGCAGAAGGTTTATTTGAGCAAAGTATAGCTGAAAACTTCCTTCATCTGGGGAAGGAAAAAGACATTAAAATCCAAGAACTATGCAGAACTCCTGTTAAATTCAACAAAAGCCACCATCACCAAGATATGTCATAGTCAAATTCACAAAATACACAGAAAAGGAGAGAATCCTGAAAACAGCAAGGGAAAAAAGTTCTTAACCTACAAGGGAAGACAGATCAAGTTTGCAGCATATCTGTCTACAGAGACTTGGCAGGCCAGAAGGGAGTGGCAGGATATATTCAATGTGCTGAATGGGAAAAATATACAGCTAAGAATTCTTTATCCAGCAAGCTTGTCCTCAGAATAGAAAGAGAGATAGTTTCTTAGACAAACAAAAACTAGTGGAGTTTGTGACCACTACACCAGTGCTGCAAGAAATATTAAAGGACTCTTTGGAGAAAAAAGATCAAGAGCAGCAAAGACTAGAAAGGAAGAGAACATCATTAGAAACATCAACTTTCCAGGTAACACAATGGAACTTAATTCCTATCTTTCAGTAATCATTCTGAATGTAAATGGGCTAAATGCTACAATCAAAAGACATAGGGTATCAGAATGGATAAAAATAAAACAACAACAAGATCCATGTATGTGCTGCCTACATGAGACTCGTTTTAGACCTAAAGACACCTGCAGATTGAAAGTGAAGGGATGGAGAACCATCTATCATGCTGATAAATGCCAAAAGAAAGCCAGAGTAGCCATACTTAATATCAGACAAAGTAGGTTTTATTTTATTTTATTTTATTTTATTTTATTTTATTTTATTTTATTTTATTTTATTTTATTTTTAATTTAATTTATTTTAAAATTTAAAGCCAAGTTAGTTAACATATAGTGTAATAATGATATAAAGAATAGAATTTAGTGATTCATCACTTACATATAACACCTAGTGCTCATCCCAACAAGTGTCCTCCTTAATGCCCCTCACCAATTTAGCCTATCCTCCCACCCAACACCCTGCCAGCAACCCTCAGTTTGTTCTCTGTATTTAAGAGTCTCTTAAGGTTTGTCTCCCTCTCTGTTTTTATATGATTTTTGCTTCCCTTCCCTTATGGCCATATGTTTTGTTTCTTAAATTCCACATATGAGTTAAATCATATGATATTTGTCTTTTTCTGACTGACTTATTTTGCTTAGCATAATACAATCTAGTTCCATCCATGTTGTTGCAAATGTCAAGGTTTCTTACTTTTTGATCACTGAGTAATATTCCATTATATACATATACTACATCTTCTTTATTCATTCATCAGTTATTGGACATTTGGGCTCTTTCCATACTTTGGCTATTGTCTATAGTGCAGCTATAAATATTGGGGTACATGTGCCCCTTCAAATCAGCCCTCCTGTATCCTTTGGATAAATACCTAGTAGTGCCATTTCTGGGTCATTGGGTAGTTCTATTTTTAATTTTTTGAGAAATCTCCATACTGTATTCCAGAGTGGCTGTACTGGTTTGCATTCCCACCAGCAGTGAAAAAGTGTTCCCTTTTCTCCACATCCTTGCAAGCATCTGTTGTTGCCTGAGTTGTTAATGTTGGTCATTCTGACTGGTGTGAGGTGGTATCTCAGTGTGGTTTTGATTTGTACTTCCCTGGTGAAGAGTGATGTTGAGCATTTTTTCAGTGTCTGTTAGCCATCTGGATGTCTTCTTTGGAGAAGTGTCTATTCATGTCTTCTGGCGATTTCTTCACTGGATTATGGGGTTGAGTTTGATAAGTTCTTTATAGACTTTGGGTACTAACTCTTTATCTGATAGATCATTTGCAAATAAATTCTCCTATTGTGTCAGTTGCCTTTTAGTTTTGCTGATTGTTTCCTTTGCTGTGCAGGAGCTTTTTATCTTGATGAGGTCCCAGTAGTTCATTTTTTCTTTTGTTTCCCTTGCCTCTGGGAAGACATGTCAAGTAAGATGTTTCTGTGGCTGAGGTCAAAGAGATTGCTGCATGTTTTATCATCTAGGGTTTTGATGGCTTCCTGTCTTATGTTTAGGTCATTCACTCATTTTGAGTTTATTTCGTGTATGTTGTAAGAAAGTGGTTCAGGTTCATTCTTCTGCCTGTTACTGTCCAGTTCTCCCAGCACCATTTGCTGAAAAGACTGTCTTTATTCCATTGGGTATTCCTTATTGCTTTCTCAAAAGTTAGTTGGTCATACATTTATGGGTCCATTTCTGGGTTTTCTATTCTGTTCCATTGATCTATGTGTCTGTTTTTGTGCCGGTACCATACTGTCTTGATGATTATGGCTTTGTAATATGGCTTGAAGTCTGGAATGGTGATATCTCCACCTTTGGTTTTCTTTTTTAGGATTGCTTTGGCTATATGGGGTCTTTTCTGGTTCCATACATATTTTAAGATTGTTTGTCTTGCTCTGTGAAGAATACTGGTGTTATTTTGATAGAGATTGCATTAAATATGTAGATTGCTTTGGGTAGTATTGACATTTTAACAACATTTGTTCTTCCAGCCCATGAGCATGGAATGTTTTCACATTTTTCTGTGTCTTTCACAATTTCTTTCGTAAGATTTCTATATTGCAGTATGTAGATTTTTCACCTCTTTGGTTACGTGCAATTTTAAGTTGGCTCAATTCCTTTATTTCTCTTTCTGATGCCTCATTATTGGTTTATAGAAAGGCAACCGAGGGGCATTTGGGTGGCTCAGTTGGTTAAGCATCTGACTTCAGCTCAGGTCATGATCTCCTTGTTTGTGGGTTTGAGTCCTGTTTCAGGCTCTGTGCTGACAGCTCAGAGCCTGGAGCCTGCTTCAAATTCTGTATTTCCCTCTTTTTCTGCCCTTCCCTGCTCATGCTCTGTCTCTCTCTCAAATATAATAAATAAATGTTAATTTTTTTTAAATGCAACCGATTTCTATACATTGATTTTATATCCTGTGACTTTGCTGAATTCATGTATCAGTTCTAGCAGTTTTTTCGTGGAGTCTTTTGGGTTTTCCACATAGAGTATCATGTCCACACAAACTAGATTTAAACCAATTTAAACCACTGTAACAAGAGATGAAGAGGGCATTACATTGTAGGTACAGGTTCTATCCATCAAGGAGATCTAACAGTTATAAATATTTATGCCCCCAACATGAAAGCACCCAAATATATATATCAATTAATAACAAAAATAAACTCATTGATAATAATACCATAATAGTAGGGGGCTTTAACACCCTGCTTACAGCAATGGACAGATTATCTAAGTAGAAAATCAACAAGGAAACAATGGCTTTGAATGACACACTGGACTGAATGGACTTAACAGATATATTCAGAACATTTTATTCTAAATCAGCAGAATATACCTTCTTTTCAGGCGCACATGGAACATTCTCCCAAATAAATCACATACTGAATTACAAATCAGCCCCCAACAAGTGCACAAAGATTAATACCATACCATACATATTTTCATATCTACAGTGCTATGAAACTTGAAGTCAACCACAAGAAAAAATGTAGACAGACCACAAATACATGGAGATTAAAGAACATCCTACTAAAGAATGAATGAGTTAAACAAGGCATTAAAGAAGAAATTAAAAAATACATGGAAGCAAATGAAAATGAAAACACAACAGTCCAATTCCTTTGGGATGCAGCAAAAGCAGACCAAAGAGGGAAGTATATTACAGTACAGTCCTACCTCAGGAAGCAAGAAAAGTCTAAAATACACAACCTAACTTTACACCTTAAGGAGCTAGGAAAGGAACAGTAAATAAAGTCTGAAGCCAGCAGAAAGTAAATAATAAAGATTAGAGCAGACATCAATGATACAGAAACAAACAAACAACAAAAAACAATAGAACAGATCAATGAAACTAAGAATTGGTTCTTTGAAAGAATTAACAAAATTGATAAATCCCTAGCCATTCTTATCAAAAAGAAGAGAAAGGACCCAACGAAAATCACAGCTAAAAGAGGAGAGATCACAACACCACAGAAAAACAAACAATCCTAAGAGAGTATTATGAACAAATATATGCCAACAAACTGGGCAATCTGGAAAAAATGTACAAATTTCTAGAAATTCACAAACTACCCAAACTGAAACAGTAAGAAATAGAAAATTTGAAGAGATGTATAACCAGCAAAGAATTTGAATTGGTAATCAAAAATCTCCCAACAAACAAAAGTCCAGGGCCAGATGGCTTCCCAGGGGAATTCTGCCAAATATTTATTTTTATTTTTTATTTTTTAGAGAGAGGGTGAGTTCATTGAGTGAGGGAGAGAGAGAGAGAGAGAGAGAGAGAGAGAGAGAGACAGAGAGACAGAGAGACAGAGAGACAGAGAGAGAGAATCCCATGAGGGTCAGAGAGAGAGAGAGAGAGAGAGAGAGAAAGAGAAGTGGGGCCCACCTGAAGTGGCATTCATTTTCATCCAAAGTGGGGCTCGAGCTCCCCTGTTGTGGGGCCCATGCTCACCCAAGGTGGGGTGAGCTCAACTGATGTGGGACTCAAACTCACAAACCGTGAGATTGTGACCTGAGCCAAAGTCAGATGCTTATCTGATTGAGCACCCAGGCACCCTCTGGCATACATTTAAAGAAGAGTTAATCCCTGCTCTACTTTAAGTGTTCCAAAAAATAAAAATTGAAGGAAAACTTCCAAAGTCCTTCTACAAGGCTAGATTACCTTGATTCCAAAACCAGACAAAAACCCCACTAAAAAGGAGAATTATAGGCCAATATCCCTGATGAACATGGATGCAAAAATTCTCAACAAGATACTAGAAAATTTAATCCAACAGTACATTAAAAGAATTATTCACCATGACCAAGTGCAGTTTCTTCCTGGGCTGCAGGGGTGGTCCAGTATTTGCAAATCAATCAATGTGATACACCACATTAATAAAAGAAATTATAAGAACCATATAATCATCTCAGTAGACACAGAAAAAGCATTTGATAAAACACAGCATCCATTCTTGATTAAAAAAAAGCCTCAACAAAGTAGGTATAGGTGGAACATACCTCAATAGCATAAGAGACATATATGAAAGACCCTCAGCTATTATCATCCTCAGTGGGGAAAAACTGAAAGCTTTTCCTCTACTTTCAGGGACAAGACCGCGGTGTCCACTCTCACCATTACTATTTAACATGGTACCAGAAGCAATCAGACAACAAAAAGAAATAAAAGGCATCCAAATCAGCAAGGAGGAAATCAAACTTTTGCTATTTGTAGACAACATGATACTCTATGTAGATAACCTGGAAGAATCCACCAAAAAAGTGCTAGAACTAATACATGAATTCAGCAAAGTCACAGGATATAAAAATCAGTGTACAGAAATCTGTGACATTTTTATATACCAATAATGAAACAGCAAAAAAAGAAATCAAAGAATCAATCCCATTTATAATTGCACCACAAACAATAACATACTAGGAATAAACATAACCAAAAAGATAAAAGATCTGTACTCTGGAAACTGTAGGACACTTATGAAAGAAATTGAAGAGGACACAAAGAAATGGGAAAAAATTCCATTCTTGTGGATTGGAAGAACAAATATTGTTAAAATGTCGATACTACCAAAAACAGTCTACATATTTAATGCAATCCCTATCAAAATGCCACCAGCATGTTTCACAGAGCTAGAGCAAGCAGTTCTAAAATTTGGAAGGAACTGCAAAGGACCCTTAATAGCCAAAGCAATCCTGAAAAAGGAAAGCAAAGCTGGAGGCATCATGATTCCAGACTTTAAACTATATTACAAAGCTGTAGTCATCAAGACAATATGGTACTGGTATAAAAACAGACACATAGATCTGTAGAACAGAATGGCAAGCCGAGAAATGAACCGACAACTACGTGGTCAAGTAATCTTCAACAAAGCAGGAAAGAATATCCAATGGAAAAAAGTTTCTTTAGCAAATGATGTTGCAAAAACTGAGCAGCAGCACACAGAAGAATGAAACTGGACCACGTTCTTACACAATACACAAAAATAAATTCAAAATGGATGACAGACCTAAATGTGAGACAGTAAACCATCAGAATCCTAAAGGAGAACACAAGCAGAAACCTCTTTGATCTCGGCCATCATAGCTTCTTACTAGACACATCACAGGAGGCAAGGGAAACAAAAGCAAACATGAACTATTGAGACATCATCAAGATAAAAAGTTTCGGCACAGCAAAGGAAACAATCAGTAAAACTAAAAGTCAGCCTACAGAATGGGAGAAGATATTTGCAAATGACATATCTGATATAGGGTTAGTATCCAAAATCTGTAAAGACCTTACCAAACTCAACACCTAAAACACAATCCATTTAAGAATTGGGCAGAAGACATGAATAGACATTTTCTCAAGAAAGCATACATATGGTTAACAGACACATGAAAAGATGCTCAGCATCACTCATCATCAGGGAAATACAAATCAAAACTGCAATGGATTACCACCTCACACCTGTCAGAATGACTACAATTAACAACACAGGAGACAACAGATGTTAATGAGGATGCAGCAAAAGGAGAACCCTCTTACACTTTGGTGGGAATGCAAACTGGTATAGCCACTGGAGAACACTGTGGAGGTTCCCCAAAAAACTAAACAGAAAAACCATATGATCCAGCATTTGCACTACTAAGTATTTACCCAAAGGATACAAAAATACAAATTTGAAGGGATATACGCACCCTGGTGTTTATAGCAACATTATCAACAGGAGCCAAACTATGGAAAGAGCCCAAGTGCACAAAAGAGCACACTTATATGAATGGATAAAGAAGGTGTGGGATAATGAAATATTACTCGGCCATCAAAAAAGAATGAAATCTTGCCATTTTGCATTGAAGCTAGAGTGTATTATGCCAAGTGAAATAATTCAGTCAGAGAAAGACAAGTATATGATTTCACTCATGTAGAATTTAGGAAACAAAATATACGGGAAGGGGAAAAATGAGAAAGAGGAAAGGCAACCATAAAAGACTCTTAAATATAGAGAAGAAACTGGGAGTTGATGGTGGGAGATGGGTGGGGAGTGGGCTAGATGGGTGATGGGTATTAAGGAGGGCAGTTGTATTGGTCATGGGGTGTTGTATATAAGTGATGAATCACTAAATTCTACTACTGAAACCAATATTGCACTAAATGGTAACTAACTAGAATTTAAATAAAGATTTGGAAGAAAATATGTTTCTTCAGATTATTATTTTCATTTATTTGGTTAATTCTTTGAACAAAGTTTATTTGAGCTCGTATGTGATGTTAGGAGATACAGAGAGGAAGTAAAATCCAGCCTTTGCATTTATGTTCCCTCACATTATTATATAATGGAGATAGTTACTCAATTCTTTATTCTCTTCATAAGAAGCAAAAGAATACAAAAATTTCTCCAAATATTACATGTGTAAGTAGTACCTTTTAGGAATTACTGAATATTCCTAATCTCTATCACATGACCATACTTTAATTGTATCTGTATGAAATGGTTACTAATACTTGCAAAAACACAATTGTCAAGAATATTCTTATGAGATGAAAAAAATTAATGTGGGAAACAAAGACTTAAACATTATTGTGTATTACTGTATTGGACTATAAATTATTTGTTCATTCTTCTATTTCCAGTGCCTAGTGGGAAATGATATAGAGGGTACTCAATAAATACAGCATTGAAAAACAAATAGAGATACAAAAAAGAATAAGAATTTTCAATAACTGGAAGAAGAGATAAATAAATAATTAAAATACAGTGTGACAAATGCTATGATAGAGTTAACACAAGACGAAAAGTGGGTTCAAAATAGGAAATTTCCAGAAGATAATGCTTGAGGTAAACACCTAAGGCTATGTAAACAAAAGGTAGCTAGTTCTTTCCAGAAGTACAGCATGCATGTAAAGGCACAGGGGCACTGCCTACTCTTTCGTAGGAAGTGCCCTGAACAGAGTCACCTGGCCCAGTGTGGCTGAAATACAGTTGTGTGTATATTGAATTTCGATGGCCCTGTCTCTCATCTGTTGTTCTCTACCGCATGACTTCTCTCCCTTCTCCCCCTCATACTCCATACTCACTTTATGCCTTACTTTATTTCATTTTTACCTGTCCTTTCACTTACTCATCTATCTATTCATTAAAAATATTTATTTGAAAATTATTCCATATTATGCCATTGTGTTGGCTCTGCTAGAATAGGTGCTTTTGTCTTTAGTTTGTATATGATGACTTAAATTTGGGCAGTTCCTTCAGTAGCATTGTCCTAAAAGTAGTTCGAAATGGTGATGAATATGTCCCATCCATGTGACATCACACTGGCTGCCAGAAGCTTGCGTTCACTTTGTTGATCCTTTGTGAAACCTGCTCCAGCCATCTTTTGTCCATGTTTCCAAAGTTTACCCTGCTGCTCTGTCATCCTCCTGTTTATTAATAGCGACATGTAAGAGGAACGGCTAGTAGGGATGGTAGAAGGACCTCTGAGAATGTGAAAATACTTCAGTAGATAACCAAATAGACTGTATTACAAATAGTTCTCTAATGGCTAGCAACTTTTGTTGCTTTCCTTTTGTGTGCACATCTCTTGGTTAGGCCTTGAGGACATAAAGATGAATACAGGGGCGCCTGGGTGGCTTGGTCGGTTAAGCGTCCGACTTTGGCTCAGGTCACGATCTCGCGGTCGGTGGGTTCGAGCCCCGCATCGGGCTCTGTGCTGACACCTCAGAGCCTGGAGCCTGTTTCAGATTCTGTGTCTCCCTCTCTCTCTGACCCTCCCCCGTTCATGCTCTGTCTCAAAAATAAATAAACGTTAAAAAAAAAATTAAAAAAAAAGATGAATACAGTATAGTTTTTCCTTTAAGAAATTTGTACTGTAATGAGGATTGGATTTATTTAATTGCATTTCTCAAATTAAGCCACCAAAATTTTAAGAAATTGAAGTACTCCACAAAAGATTTAGATTTATATATATTTTGTTAACTTTATATTTGAAAAAAATTAAAGATTATTAAAAAATATGTTTTTAACTGAAAAAAAATTGCTTGTTATAAGTAAAAGTGCCATTTCTCCCCTGAATTGCAGTTAACAATATGGACATAGCTCTTTATTCGAGGCCTTAATGGTATAATTTCATGTTAATAGCATTTTATGTGACTTCACTTCCAACTAATTTCATTTATCTTTAAATATAAATGCAGTGTTTTCCTATAAATATCTTTAGTATTAACTCTTTTTAAAAGAAAAGACATGAGGGTAATATAAAGTCTTAAGCACTCCTATATAAAATTGCTTGAAGGAAAACAACAATATAAACATAGACATCTCCTTTCTCAAGTGTATATATACTCTAAGATCCTTGAGGGCCAAGATTCCATTTGATTTGCATCTTCAAAAGGACCTAGTACTGTGCATTGTCATAGAAGGTGTTCAGAAAGAATGTATTTGTTGAATTCATCTCTATGTAATGAACATTGCCTATAGATCTACATTTCATTTGTTTAATTAGATCAGTGTGTCTTCTTCAGGTGTTTCCATAGCCAAACATTTGATCACATATTCCAGTGGCTTCTTCCACCATACGTAAATTATAGATGGAGTTGATGTTTAACGTTGTCTCCAGCAATTAAAAAATGTCAAGGGATACACAAAGACTAAAGAGTCACTAAGATAATACAGAATTACATCATTAAAAAAAAAAGTAAATGTTTCCGTTTTTGTTTTCCAGTTTTTTCTAAGATAAAGATTTTATCATTTTAAGTCCGCGAAGTATTTAAGTTACCTTAGCACCTTTGAATAATGTATTTAAATAGTGGCAATGTACATGCATATATAGAGAGACACACATATACGTATATATTCTACTTACTAATGGCAGAACTAGTTAAAATATGAAAATGCTGTCAATAATTTATGTTGTGTACTTATTTCTGTTGCGCATTTATCTTTAGGTCATGTTTTGGATTTATTTACCCTTTTGCATTCAAAGTTGGTCAGTAAAGCAATTTTAACTCAGTGAGACAGATTTAATGCCACAAAAGTTAAGGATGCAAATATTTCCCGAAGTATTATCCATTGGGAATTTGCTTTGCTTTATGTCTGCAAGAACAGGCTCATAATAGTGTGAATATTTAATCTTAATTACATGTGATAACTTAAAAAACCTATGCACATTTCAGAATTTTACAGACACTGTGCAAATCTCACAGGGCTATGTGATAAAATAACAAACACAACAGCCTCCAAAAGAATTCTGAAAATTAGCATTTAAAATAAAAGTCATGCCGAAGCCAGGAGATGACTATCTAAAGGAGCAGTTAATATTTCACATGGTTACACAGTGTAACTTCTACACTCTACAAAAAAAACCCAAAGAAAGCACATGTTGCATTTCATATTATCTGACAATTAAAAAAAAACACATTTAATTTTCATAACAAAACTAAATTCTGTATGTTTCCAAAAAGTTCTGAGAATTAAAACCAATGATAAAGGCACAAATACTATTATTACTTTTTTCTCACATGGATACCTATTTTCTAATAAAAGGATGTATATCTATGTCTCTAGGTCATGGGGATCTTTAGGGTTTGCAATGGGCTACTGTATGAGAGCTCAGAGACAAACTCTGGTTTGGAGACAGTCACCTTTGTAACTAACCACCTTGATTTCCTCTACCCGATGGCTATGGCCTAGGAAGGCAAAATAAAACCAACATCCTAGACAAGAGGGAACCTGCCTGTCACTGGGTTTTTGACCTCTTGCCTCATTTAAGACTTTATTATTATCCTAATAATCAGATTTCTTCCTGTCATCTCCAGCCTCTCTCTTTCCACTGGCTTTTGTTCTCAGTTTCAAACATGTATATAGATAAGGTTTTTATTTACTCGAGCATTTGCTTCATTAAGTAATTCTCCCATTTTTTGCGATTCTGTGTTTAATAATTCTCCCATTTTTGCGAGTCTGTGTTTAAAATATTTCTTGGGGTACCTGGGTGGCTCAGTCGGTTAAGCATCCAGCTTCAGCCCAGGTCATGATCCCATGCTTCATGGGTTCGAGCCCAGCATCAGGCTCTGTGCTGAGAGCTCGGAGCTCGGAGCCTGGAGCCGGCTTCAGATTCTGTGTCTCCCTTTCTCTCTGCCCCTCCCCTTCTTGCACTCTGTCTCTATGTCTCCCAAAAATAAATAAATATTTTTAAAAATTTTTTAAAAATAAAATATTTCTTAAACTTCTCTATTCTGTAACCAACACTTACCTTTGCATTCCCACATTGGCTATCTTGTTTGGAGTTTTGGTCAAATTCTGACATGTTTGATTTAATTGATAAGACTGTAACAACAAGTCCTACTGTTTACAAATTGTTAAAAGAAATGACTGCTTCCCTCAGTGTGTTGCTTTGCTCTTATTTGTATAAACAAAATTTATCAAAATATCCTAGGTGTTGCTCCCTATTGAAGTTCAGGAAGACACACAAGGGAAACTAATAGATAAACACATTTATCTGAGGACAAATGAGTAAGTGCAGAATAGGCTTTAATTGAGGTATTGCTATGAAAAGAAATTATTTAAAAAAAAATTTTTTTTTCTTAAGTTTATTTATTTTTGAGACAGAGAGAGACAGAGCATGAATGGGGGAGGGTCAGAGAGAGAGGGAGACACAGAATCGGAAGCAGGCTCCAGTCTCTGAGCCATCAGCCCGGAGCCTGACGCGGGGCTCGAACTCACGGACCGTGAGATCGTGACCTGAGCTGAAGTCGGACGCTTAACCGACTGAGCCACCCAGGCGCCCCTGAAAAGAAATTATAAAGAGGTAAAGTTCAGTTTTATGTTTTTCAATAGTTTTTGTCATCCAAAAATATTAGTGTTTTTTACACATAATTAATTAAGCATGAATTTGTCTTAAACAAGGCTGATATCACATAGGTTTGGGTTCTGTTAGGTGTTTTCACTGCTCTTCCCTAGATGCATAGTCCTATAACTGTGTCCTTGCATTGATGTGAGTATAAATTGTTAACTTCCACTGAGGTTACTTGGATGCCTCTCCTGAGACAGGGATTCCTGCCCATTTTCATTAATCAAAACTCATAGATTCAACAAAACAGAGGAGAAATGTACTTTGGAGGTCATTACTGTCTTTTGCAGACATACGTATAGGAACAAAAATTCCTTCTACCTATTGCACATAGAATTAAGGAGTTATGGGGCACCTGGGTGGTTCAGTCAGTTAAGCATCTGACTTCGGCTCACTCCATGATCTCAAGATTTGTGGTTTCAAGCCCTGCATCAGTCTCTGTGCTGACAGCTCAGAGCCTGGAACCTGCTTCAGATTCTGTGTCTCCCTCCCTCTCTGCCCCTCCCACACTCTTGCTCTGTCTCTGTCTTTCAAAACTAAATAAAACATTAAAAAATTAGAAAAAAAATAATTAAGGACTTATTTCATGGGTTTCCTTTGTCTGGCAAGAAGTTTATTAATATGCTTGAAAAGAAACACCAAAAAATGAAAAAAAAAAAACAACAAAAAACAAAAAAACCTTCTGTAATTAGAAGATGTTGCCTGAGGTACCATGAGAGTGATAATCTGAACCATTTTTTAGTTTCATTTAGTATTTATTTCTGAGACTCAAATATATATATGCTTTGATGTTTTCATTTCTTGTCCCAGGATAACATGAAAAAAAAGGAATGAAAATAAAGGATTCTAAGCAAGTAGATTCTTCTTAAATGTTCTTCCCACATCTTGAGATGAACATACCCCAGAGGTTGACGATTATGAGAATTTTAGCACCCCATTCACCTAAGACAAGTAGTCTCTACCCTTGTATGAAGGTGGGTAGACTTCATAGTCCAAATAGACCAACTGCAGCACTGTGCTGTGAACAAAGGGTTGCTTTATGTTCTCGGTGGGACGGCCGCCAACCTGGTGTTAGAATTTTGGACTTGAACGAGTGAATAGAACGTTCTTGTAAATTGGCTTTAATATTTGCCACCACAGTGTAAACCCTGTTGCTAAGAGCTTTTAAACTTAATAATATTCCAAAGCTCGGGGCACCTGGTTGGCTCACTGGGTTCAGCATCTGACTTCAGATCAGGTCATGGTGTTGTGGTTTGTGAGTTTGAGCCCCGTGTTGGGCTCTTTGCTGACAGCTTCACAGCCTGGAGCCTGCTTCAGATTCTGAGTCTCCCTCTCTCTGCCCCTCCCCACTCGACTGTCCATCACTCTCTCTCAAAAATAAACATTAAAAAAGTAAAAAATAAAAATATTTCAAGCTGACTGAAAAGGCAAACATTAGCAAACTATATCATATTAAATGAAGAGCTTTGCAGTTTGCACTATCCCTGAGTTGTCTTGCTTGCAAGTCAAAGTTTCTTGTTGAGCTACTAAGTTAAATTCAATTTTTTTTAAAAGGATTATTGTAAAAAACTAAAAGAGCATTAAGAAGCTCTTTAAAAAATACCCCGGTATGTAAGGACACAATGCCATCTAGGGTGTTAGACCTTTTTTTTGTTGTTGTTACACACTGTTACTCTTCTGCCAACAAAACTGTTGAGGGAGCCATGGTCCTGAGTCGCGGCCATTACCGCTCCTGCACTGCAGTCCTGCTCAGCAACAAAAAGCTTACTTTAGCACTGACCAAAAACAGGGAGAGAAGGAAAAGAAAAACAGCTGAAAAACTCTAGTCACACAGTATTAAATGACTTGCGACTTGATCATCCAAAAAGCCTACTTTACCAATTTTGCTGCAATGAGAGGAAAACACTTCACTTTATAAAGGGCCATAGGCCTGTTTGTTGCAGGCCATAAATGTCAGTCCTGCGTGTGGGCCTAACAATGATGCTGCCCCGTCACCCAGGTACTAGTGACCCTCCTGAACTCTCCCCTATGATACACAAGCCCAACTTTTGAGAGATCTGCTACCATTGTATTGTAGAGACATTTCATCTGCAGGCAGAAAAAAATGGAGTTCATTCTGCTAGATTGTTCTTCTGACAGCTGGAATAATTATTTTTGACCCAGCTTTAGAGCTGGTTGTGTTATTTTAAGCAGTCACACCGATAACTATTTTATAATTTGCTGGGTTTTGATATTTTATTGGCGCATAATAACTGTCCTCATTTATTAAGTTTATCACTGCTCTACAGAGGCATGAATACATTTCAATTAGATTTGTATAAAATGCTGAATCGCAAATTCTTTTCAAATAGAATGAAATGGTCTATCATCTGAGTTCAACCCACTCAGATAATTTGATCCATTTGACTTAATACACATGTAAAACAAATTGCTCTAGTAAATTTGCATATAAAATAGCACCAGTCCTAAAGTCTCTAATATAAACAATTAGTTCCGTGTTTTTATCTCACAGAAACACTGGTTTCCCACACAACAAAAACCAACCTTGTAAAGTTTATATTTCAAAATTATGTTAGGGAGGAAGTGGTACATAACACAAACAGTCCTCCTTTTCTGCTTTGCTGTTCAACAATGAAAACTTCCTTAGACCATTTTGAATATATTCTAAAGATACATACATGCTCTCATTAAAATCAGAAGCATTAAATGAAGTTGCTGTAATTCTGAGTTTAAGTCATTATTCAAATTGAGCAAAAATTCTACTGGAAACACCTTTTAATCTTGGGAAGATAGGTTTATCTTAATATGCAGGTCTGCACAAGCTACATTTAAAAACCAAAAGAGTTCATGCACCTTAGTGAAAGAAATATATTAGAATTTGCTCTTGATAAACCTAGAAAGTCACAAAGCCTGAACAGAATGTATTTTTAAGACCATGTGAGTATAGTATTTTTTTTGACTAAAATGTATTCAGAATATCCTAGTCATTAAACAAAGCATATCGTGTTCTGTTCTTTCATTGTGTTGATAACAAAACCCCAGATCCTTGAGGCTGATTATAGAAGACATGGTAGAAATTTGCTCCATCAATTTCATCATTAATTTTTCTAACCAGGAATATGGTGTGGCATCTTGCGTGGCATGATTTTTTTTTTTAACCAGCATTTACATGACTCTGGACAGCTCTGGCATGATTTAGAAATTAGTATTAGGGGTTCCTGGGTGGCAGGTTAAGCTTCTTTTTTGGGCTCAGGTCATGATCTTGTGGTTTGTGCGTTGATGGTGCAGAGCCTGCTTGGGATTCTGTCTCTCTCCTTAAAGAAATTAGTATTAAGGGGGCGCCTGGGTGGCGCAGTCGGTTAAGCGTCCGACTTCAGCCAGGTCATGATCTCGCGGTCCATGAGTTCCAGCCCCAGGCTCTGGATTGATGGCTCAGAGCCTGGAGCCTGTTTCCGATTCTGTGTCTCCCTCTCTCTCTGCCCCTCCCCCGTTCATGCTCTGTCTCTCTCTGTCCCAAAAATAAAATAAACGTTGAAAAAAAAATTAAAAAAAAAAAGAAATTAGTATTAGGAAATATTTTTAATGGCTAATATGTCCCCTAAGAACACTTTCTTATTCTCCACAAATCTCAGTGCAACAAAGGCACATAGTCAGTAACCAATAAGTATTTACTGGTATACTTCTGGAATCCAATCAGGCATTGGTATTATAGAGATGATGGCAAAGCTATTGGGGGAATTCAAGCATTTTTTATGTGACAAACATGACCAGTCCAACAAAGCAGTTGTTTGATCTCACATATTTCGATTAAAATATATTTGGAGTTTTACTCTACGTGTGTGTGTGTGTGTGTGTGTGTGTGTTTATCTAGGACAGGGAGATGATCTGAAACGCATAAACATTTGTACAATAGCTATAGATAGGATGATATTTATTTCTCTTGTCCATTGAATAAATTAAACATCATAATAGTTTATACATCTGTTGGTGTGTATATATCAGTTCCAAGATGCTTTATGTACTGTCCAGAAATAGCATTGACATTTTTTGCAAATTATTTCTTTTGCAAATATTACTTTAAAAATGTAAAGCTCAAGTGAATGTATTAACCAAGATTTTTAGTGGTGAGACAGTTAGCAAATAAACTGATTGCTACCTGTGAGACACATGGACACCAGACAAGATAACTGAATGTTTAATCAGTTCATTTAAAAACATCAAGAAATCTCTATCTTAAAAATTTAGTCATATTTTGCAAAAGCTAGGTTTTAAAAGTTATGTATACATGTATTTTTATTATGGTTAAGAACACTTAACATGACACCTACTCTCAACAAATTTTTAAATATATTAAACATTTAAAGATTAAACAAAAGCTTAAACATTTCTGAAAGATAACAGTTGACAATGATTTCCACACACTAACTCATTTGATTCCTTTTCCCCCAAGGTAATATACATAGTTAAACAATATTTAATATCAGAAAATGAGATAAAAAATAATTTATTTTGCCCTACTTGTCTTATTTTATTTACTTATTTTTGAGAGAAGAAGAGAGAGATCAGGGGAGGGGCAGAGAGAGAGGGAGAGAGAGAATTCCAAGCAGGCTCCATCATGAACCTTGAGATCATGACCTGAGCCGAAATCGTGTCAGACACTTAACTGACTGAGACACCCAGGTAGTCCTCAAAAAATGTTTAAGTGCATGGTGCAATATTGTAAAATATAGGCACAATGTTGTACAGCAGCTTTCTCTAGAACTTAGTTACCAGCAGTAATTAACTTTAAGGTACTTTTCAAAATTAAAAGTTTGAAGGAAAACATTTTAGCTTATTTGACTAGCAGTACTTACTTTTCTGTTTGTTTTTATTTTTTAATTTTTTTTTCAACGTTTTATTTAGTTTTGAGACAGAGAGAGACAGAGCATGAACGGGGGAGGGGCAGAGAGAGAGAGGGAGACACAGAATCGGAAACAGGCTCCAGGCTCCGAGCCATCAGCCCAGAGCCTGACGCGGGGCTCGAACTCACGGACTGCGAGATCGTGACCTGGCTGAAGTCGGACGCTTAACCGACTGCGCCACCCAGGCGCCCCATTTTTCTGTTTGTTTTATTAATTTTTTTAATGTGATTGCTTTATGTCTTCAGGATAAATTTGCTCTTTATTAAATCATTGTTCTTATTTTTTGAAAACAAGTAGTGTGTCTCCCCTTTGGATACAGTCTGATGAGGCATGCGATTTTTGGAGCCAGGTATTTTAACAAATTTTAAAATACTAGAATCCTGCAACATGCCCTTGTTTTGAAAGTAAAGGCTCATGGCAGGTAAATTATCCATGTTACCTGCTTTCATCAAACCTAGTGAATCTGAAGATTTGCAGTTGTTAAAAATACTTATTAAAATTTTCCAACTCCCAAGTTTGCCTTCACAGGGCTTGAATAACTAAAACATTTTCTTGGCAAAAAAACAGTTGAGCTAGGTAGCGCTGGCTAGGATTTGATGACATCTTTCTGGTTGTTCGAAATTAAACCAAGAATTCACCCCTTCTCCAGATATAACCAGTTTTACAGAATGGCAAATGAATCTGTTATAATCTAAAGTAAGTAACGTTTAAGTTTGCCTTGAATACTTTGTCAAACATGAGGAGCAAGGTGTGCATAAATTTATCCAGTACTTCTCTTACTAGATAGCAGGGTTTAATATGTTTTTGATAAAATGCAGTGCTCAGCACAGGGTGCAATTAGCAAATGCCGGCAGGGATGATAGTGAAAGTGGTTATGGCAACTGGCATCCCGGAGACTTCAGATAAAAATCAGTTAGGCTTTTTCCACAGCAAATGTTTTTGTTTGCTAAATTAAACTAAAAACTCATGATGGTATTCACTGATCGATCCTTTGCTACATTCTCATGTGTTATTTGGGACACAACTTTAAGAGAAGCTTAAACATTTCTGAGAGGTAACTGTTGACTATGATTTCCACACACTTTAACTCATTTGATTCCCTTTCTCCCAAGGCAACACATAAAGAATATTTAATATCAGAAAATGAGGTAAAAAAATAATTTATATTATTTTGCACTACTTGTGTGACCAAATTTTTAGATACACTTGGATTTTCACCTGGTCTGGCAAGCAACGGACATATGTCAGGGTATAGGTTAATTCCAGAGAGAACCAAGTGGGACTTTGGGCAAATCTTTGATTTACCAACCCAACAAGCTTTCCCAAACTATGTTTCAGAAACACTAGGGCATTTTCTTGCTCAAATAACTATGGAAAACAGTGGGCCAAATATAGTGAAACACATTTCTTTGCAGGACTTTTCAGAGCCTTTAATATATGAATATGAACGGCAAATGTCTAAGGATGGCTTAAGGTATGTGTCTGCCGGTGCAGTCCTCAATTGTTTTTTCAGATGCTAGTTTCTTTCCTAACCACTTTGCCATGCAGGCTTCCTTTTGGCTGAAGTTTCCCAGAGGGTAACATTCTAATAGGCTGACTTCTGATCCTTAGCCACTGGCTTGCCTCTGTAAGTTTGTGAGTCTGCTGAGGTCATTTTTTTTTTTTCTTCAGTGTCTACACAGAGTGGCCTAGTTGCCATTTACATTTGATAACTTCTAACCTAATTTACTTTCACTTCTGCTAATTCTCATATGTGGCTGTTATTCTTTGCAACTTTTCTTATTATTAAACTGTACAGAAAGAGGACCCCCTGAATCTTGTGAGAAGTAAGTGCTGAGATATGCTGCATCTGACAGTGGTGTGATTTACTTGGTTTGATTGGCATTTCTAAAAATTACATTGCCTTTTAATATTTATCTAGCAGAACATCATGAGAATTAGCATACGTAGAACAAACTGTTCAATGATAATGCAAGGAAAGTATAATCACACATGTCAACAACTTGTGTCTATTGCTAAGCAAAATGAACTTTTAGGAATAAGCAAATTTAATCGATCTAGGGTAAAGGAAATGAGGGTGCTTCTGTCTTAAGTCACAATGATGCTGAGAGCCCATATTTTCCAAACTTGAGAAGTAACAAACAGGAAGACTCTGAAATGGACCTTGATGTTGCAGGAAAATCGGTGAGGTAGATAAAAAAGAACAGTCTTTTCATCATTAATTTTGAATATGATTAAATTGGTGTCATCTTAAATGTCCAAGGCATATGTCTTTAGTGAAGGAAGACTTCCTGGAGCTTGCTAAATACTTCCTTCACATTTTGCTGTAATTCTTAATAGATTCAATTTTAGGCTCTTGATTTGATTATTTAGTGTGAGTATCTGACACGTTCAAGAGATGTACCAATATTGGACCCTGAAGTTGGTGCCCATGTTCATTGCTCATTAGAATTGTGAGTGTAAATGGAATACTTGAGGGAAAAGATGAAGTTTCTTAAAGTGCTAGTCTTAAATTCCATTTTTTCCTTGTAGCCAAGTTCCATTTGAGAAATCAGTCTCTTCTTGCCTCTGGTGTCTGATACATGTGCAATAAGAACACTACTAAATGTAAAATTTGTCCATTTTTACCCTATTTTCCTGGTGCATTGTCACTTCACCTTTTTGTTCCACCAGTAGACTCTCCATGCTGTAAATACACATAACTCTGGTTCTACTGCCTAAATACTAGGACCTTTTCCAGGATTCCTAAGGACAAAATAATATACTCGAGTAAAAAGCAAGCCTCTGTGTAAACTCATGAGTCCAATTCTTTATTATTGTTCTATCATGACACAGCAGAAGGATATTTTTACTGTATTAAAGAGCAGAAGCTGTACGAAGAAGGAAATCACACTGAGTATTACAGGAATACTTATTATCTGAGATCAAATAAGTTAATATGACCAGGCCTGGGAATGTTGGGAGAGAATACATTCGACCCTCTATCTCAAAGTCTAAATTAAGTTTAACCAGTCAGAATTCAGGTCAGAAATGTGTTCTCGACATCCATGTGTGGAACAATGAGCAGTCAGCCAGCTGCACTGTGGTGTGCTCACAGTGACTTTTCCCCAAGACTTCGAAGGCAGCCTATTGTGACCAATATCTATTGTCTTCTCTAGAGTGTGAATTCTTTGTTTCCAGGGTGGCCTTCATGTATGCTTTGATGAGTTTTCTTTGTTTTGACTCCAGCAACAGTGTGCATTTGAGCTTCCCTTTTTTTCCTTCCTTGTTAAAAGAAAACAAACCCATCATTAACTTTTTAAAATGCAAGTCTGCTATTGTTGCTATTCAACTGAACTAATAAAATGAGTAGCAATGGGAAATTTTCTGATGGATGCCATCTAAATGATTACTATTATTGAATGCCTTAAAATTTATGTTAAATGGGAATGGCATGCTATCAAACTCTTGTGCTATTTTTAGTGTTTATGGCTAGATAAGCTCAAAAAAGAAAAAGAGTTATTTTTTTCTTGGTAACTCACAATAAAATAAAACCAGATTGTTTTGGCAGCTTTACTGTCCATTCATTTTTTTTTCTCTATGTTGTCTAAAACCAAAATGAAACAGAAGAAAACCCTTCTCATCTCTACATATTGAGGATTCATCTTTTACAGGGTTTCAGCCAAGTTATTCTTTATGAATCTTCCAACATTTATTGTCAATATATATTAATTTTGACAGAGGGAAATTTATTAATATTTTTCTAATATACCTAATAATATTTATCCTCAAACTAATCCCCACAATTTTACTTTTTTAACAAAAAAATGAGGACAAAACTATTATCAAAGTAACCTTTGTTTAGCTAATCACATTTCAGTTGGTGTCTAAATGTCTAACTACTCATTGAGCATAATCTGTAGATGTACAGGATTAACCAGCTTTCAAATAGATTTGCAACCATCTGAATGTAGCATTGTTTTTACCAAATCACAAACACTGCCAATTAATGCCCAAGGGGCACAGAGGTAATAAAAAGAATAAACGCCCGTGGTGTAGGTTATCAGCAAAGCTTGTTAACTCTACTTGGAGAACACATTCTAAGTCTGTTGAATACATTTCCACTATTTCTCACTTAGTTCAAAGTGCAATCCTTCTTCTCTGGTCTTCCTAATATGACTCTTTCCCTACTTCCCAATTCTATCCAAAATAAATAAGATCCTGTCACAGCCCGGGTAAACCCTCCATTGATTTCTCTTTACACTTAGGATAAATACAAAATCCCAAGTTTGACCCACAGTCAAATCTACACTGAATGACAGGCTACCTTCTTGCTTCCCTGACTTCATCTCACATGAGCATCCCCCATTCTCCATGCTGGAGCTTGTATGGCCTCCTCTCCCCAAATATGTTGAGGTTCTTTCTTCTTTTTTATTTATTTATGTTTATTTTATTTTATTAAAAAATTTTTAAACGTTTATTTATTTTTGAGAGAGAGAGACAGAGACAGAGTGTGAGCAGGGGAGGGGCAGAGAGAGAGGAGACACAGAATCTGAAGCAGGCTCCAGGCTCTGAGCTGTCAGCACAGAGCCTGATGCGGGGCTCAAACTTGAGCCTTGAGATCATGACCTGAGCCAAAGTCGGACGCTTAATCGACTGAGCCACCCAGGCTCACCCTTCCTTATTTTTTTTTTTAAATGTTTATTTATTTTTGAGAGAGAGAGAGAGAGAGCGCGCAATCCGGGTAGGGGCAGAGAGAGAGAGAGAGAAAATCTCAAGCAGGTTCTGCACTGGCAGCACAGAGCCTCGTGTAGGGCTTGGCTTGAATTTATGAACCGTGAATTGATGACCTGAGCTGAAGTCCGATGCTTAACCAACTGAGCCACCTAGGCATCTCAAGACTAAGTCTTTAACTCCATAAATCTATTTTAGATTTTTGACCTCTAGAACTATAAGAAACACATTTGTGTTCGTTTAAGCTACAAAGTTTGTGGTAACTTTTCACAGTGGCAATAGGAAATAAATATATTATTAACATGTAGACTTCTCCTAAATTTATAATTTGAGCCCAAATCACACTCCTTATTTATAGACTCATATACTTAACAGTCTGTGCAACTTCTTTTTTTCTGAAACAATCTTCAAACTCAATATGTCCAAAACTAAACTTTCGGTCTTCCTCCCAAACCTATTCCATGTGAGTTTTACTCAGCTCAGTTGGTCGCAAATCCATTCTTCTTGTTCCTAAAGCCAAAACAGTGGACTCTTTCACTCCTTTCACTCTTTCACTCCACCTCTACATCCATCTTCTTTCTTTCTTTCTTTCTTTCTTTCTTTCTTTCTTTCTTTCCTTCTTTCTTTCTTTCTTTCTTTCTTTTTCTTTTTGAAATTGTATATCCTTCTACTTTCCGTGTATGTCTAAGGACCAAATACTCACCAGTATCTGCATTTTACAGCCCTGATTCAGCCATTCTCATGTCTTGCCTAGATTATTTCAGTAGCTTCTTAGTTTTCCAATGCTTCCAGTCTTGCCTCTCCTAAACTTTCAACACAACAGCCACAATAATCCTTTAAAAATGCAGCACAAATCATGTCATTCTTCAGCTCAGACTCTCAGCAGGACCTCATTTCTTTTCAACCCAAAGTCCCAAAATATACAGTGCTTTGCAAGATCTTTGATGATCAGTGCTGCCCGTTTCCCATTTAGTTTCCCTTCTTTCTTCCTCACCCCGCCACATCAGCACATGGTCTGCTTTGTTCCTTGAACAGGCACATTCCCTCCATAGGGTTTTTGCACTGACTGTTGCCTCTGCTTACAATTCAGTCTCCCTTCATATCCTCATGGAAAATCTCTCAGCTCTTACGTGTGTGTGTGTGTGTGTGTGTGTGTGTGTGCATGTGCACGCATGCGGTTCAACAAAACCCACCCCAGCCATATTATAGAACTTCAGTCACACCATCTCTTCCTCACCCCCGGCACTCCCAATTCCCCGTATTGGACTCATTATCCCATTTTTTCTATCACCCTTAAACAATGTTTTATTATGTTTATTATTCATTTTTTCCCTACTTGAGAGTAGAATAGGGCAGTCAATAAATATTTGTGAATGAATGAATCCCACTTCTCTTCTTTCTGATGAGTTATGTTTTATTATAAATTTAGTACAAAAGCAGGTTTATGATCTTAACAGCCACAATCCTCACTTTTTAATATTACATGTATATGCAGCTCTAAAATCAGTCTCTTAAGTCTTTTCCATATTTTAGAGAAAGATATCCTAAGTGATGTCAGCAGAATGGCTGATTAAGACATTCCTTGCATGTACCCCCTCCCACCACCAACAACAGTAAATTGGCATCTATCCATGGACAAAAGTGCCTCTGTGGGAGGTTTGGGATCCAGGCAGGATATTGTGAAAACACAGGGTAGTCCAGGATGAGGAGAAACGTTTTGAGAAGCCAGGCTTGCACCATGGCCCAGGGGACAGAAATGGAAAGAGCTCCATACTCTTGGGGACTGGACTATGGCTTTGTTTGGCTGTGGGTCTGTCACCAGCACTGTCCCCCAAGTGATGTAGGCAGGCTGGGTCCAAGGACTCAGAGGGGCTTCTGATATCTAGATAGCCTATGTTATGTATCTATGATATATCTAGATATCCATATCTAGGTATCTATAGCCTCACTCTGAGTCTATGGAGCTAGAATCCCAGACTTGAGCTTGAACATTAAATTCTATCAATCTATAACTTCCCTGTGAGCCATCTACTTAATGTTAGCACTGGGGTTTCAGATGTACTAAACTTTGCCAAATCCCTGAAACATCTCTACATTTATACTGAATTTTTTTTCCATGTAGAAAACTTTTAGTTCATTGGTGTACAAAAGTGAGAAACATATTGATGAAAATACAGATAAAGCTTTTAACATTCCATAATCCTGTATCTTTGTTAAGAGTGTAAAATTCTTGTTGCAGGGCCTGGATTTGAATGATCATTTTTGGAAGGAATATCACAAAGCTGCCTGGAATGCTTCCTAAGGTATGAGACCCTTCGGCCTCAATGGTTCTTTTGCATTGTACTGTACAATAAAGTGAAATCATGGCTCAAGATTTATAGCTAAATGACACTTAGAAATCAATTAGTATTTCATTGAAAATTACATTACTTAATATATATATAAGTGTTCATGGATATGAAGTGTAATTGGCTACACACATGACATGATGATTTGTTATCGCTTATAATTTATATAATGTTCATAGTTTCAGGAAACAAAATATTGTTAGTACCTATTGACCCCCATTATCCACAACAGTGAATTTGAAATATCATTCTAGAAATACTGGCATTGTTAATGATATCATCTTCTTTAAGGTGTGTATAATCTGAATTTTAATTATATTCCAAAAGTAGTTTTCTACTATTTCATCTTGAGTAACAGTGTGAAAAGTCAAATAGTTCTAGTTAAAGCTTCAGCATTTACTTCACACATGCTTATGAGAAGATTATAAGGAGTCTAAGAAATCAGAAGTTAACTTAATGTCTAGTTTTCCTTGCTGTCACAGTGAATTGCTGTTCAAATGCAGGTTTGAATACTTCTTCACCAAATAATCAATTTTTGAAAATTGAAATCATAGAAAGATGAGGAATATGAGACATGCTGTTTCTGTTTTCTTCTTTTTACATTCCTACCAGAAAATGATTTTGGTAAAGAAAAACAATAAGGTAAATGAAACCAGGACTTAGTATACTCTTGGGGCAGACACATCGCAGTAATGCAAGATACTCCAGTTATAGTTCAGGGAAATGACAGCATCTCTTTAGGACAAGAATAATTCAGTATAGTATTCCTTGATAACTATAGGCTGTATATACAGTATTTCCTGAAATAGCACATCTTATTTTCCCAGTTTTCATTTTGGCTAGAAACTTAAGCCAGCACTATTATATGTGTGAGAATAAAAGTTTTGCCATATATATCAACATCCTCTCAAAACCAGGTTGATGTCAGTAGTTTATATAATGGAGGCAGATATAGGGAGTCCCAGCTTCTAAAACTTCTGAGGAAGGCCAAACAGCAACTGGAAATATAAATATAGCACATTCAGAGCATATGTTTCTTGCTGAAACTTATCCAGAAATGAGGAGTGAGGCTAGACCACAAGATGCTTAGAATGTTTGCCTAAATGCCATTCCAGATAAGGACTATCCCACTGGGGTGTGGCCACGTGGTGTATCTAAGTCACAACTTTAAAACTTGCTAGTCATGGGACTTAAGAGAAATGACTTAACATTTATAAGTATAGACATTGTCAATTGTTGAGTTGAGGTTCTTCAAAAGAAGGATTGTTATTTAACTTTAAATAAGATCTAAGTAAGATAATTAAACGATATTTAAATTAGACATACATATAAAGTAGCCAGCACATAGTAAGAGTTCAGTAGATGTTATTTTCCTGGAGGGTCCTTTACTCATCTGTATTTACAGCCTCCACTTAAGGGAGGCTATGGAATGTAGCTGTTAGGAGAACAGACTCTCGAGTCTATGTAACAAAAACGCACTACAACAGAAGCAAAAATACCAACAAAAGAAATAAACTGGGTTTAAATCTAGACTTGAACATTAATTTTGCCACTTTAGTCATTTAGTGTTTCTGAGGCACAGTTTCTTCATCAATAATAGAGTGATGACAATAGTGTCATTGCTCACCCAGCTCAAGAGCACCAGGACCCTTGTCGTGGAGCAAAGCTGGTTTATTGACCTGTTACAATGACGCGGGAATGCACGCCACAGGGAAATATGGAGCATACCAGAAAGGGAATGTTAGAGAAGTTATGACGGGATTCGGGCTTATGTCAACTGATTTTGGCGAGGCCTCAAAGAAGAGTTTGCTCTGGATTGGATGCCTTGGGGAAGCAAGGGTAATTCTATGGTTCATATCTTAATGGTTCTCATCTAGAAGACAGAAGCCTTGGCGGAAGCTAAGGCTCTAATCAGCACAGAGGCACAGCCACTCAGCTTGGCCAGGCTAAGAGGATGCTTGGTCACTTGTGTGGTTTGGAAATGTTCTTGTGTGTGTCTGGGTTCGGACTTGACTATGGAGTGGTGATATTTTGGTGCTGATCCGTCCTGGTCAGTAGCTGATGAGTTTCTGTGATGTGGTTTTACGTCCTCAGGAGAACATGAAGGCCTAGCTCATGATGCTAGGCCAGCCCCCAGCCGCCAGGGATTGCTTTCTCCTTCTCAATAGGAATAGCCACAGTGTGTTTTAATTAAAAAGAAAACCCACTTTAGGGACATCTGGGTGGCTCAGTGGGTTGAATATCTGACTCTTGACTTTGGCTCAGGTCATGATCTCATGGTTCATGAGTTGGAGCCCCATGTCAGATTCTGTGCTGATAGTGCAGAGCCTGCTTAGGAGTCTCTCTCTCTCTCTCTCTCTCTCTCTCTCTCTCTCTCTCTCTCTCTTTCTGTCTCTCTCACTCCCTGTCTCTCTCTCAAAAAAAATAATAAACTTAAAAAATAAAAGAAAAAAAGAAAATCCACTTTGATAGTGTAAGGTGGTGTTGTGTTATGTGTTATTTTCATTATGTGCCTCTAGGTTTTTTTGGTAAGACAGTCCTGTTTTATGTTATATTTACACTTGATTTCTCATTAGGGAATTAAGATCTCATATTCCTTGCATCTTATAAGAAGCATTCAAGTAGGACAATGTCATCTACTGTATCTATGTATATATTATATTATTTTATAATAATATGCTGTATTATTTCTCTGGTTCCTGGTTTCTAGCTCAATTTAGATGAAGCTCAAAAGATGATAATATCAGGAGGTATCATAGTGCTTTCAAATTCTGAATTTAAACATTCAGGTAAATACAATTGATTATGGATAGTTTCTGACTATATTATTAGACAATATTGAGTAGAGGTTAGGAGCACGGTCTCTGTCTAGAGGTAGTCTGGCTGGGTTTGAATCCTGCTTTAATCCTCTACCAACTGTATAACCTTGGTGTGAGTTCAAACAACAAACAACAACAACAGCACATCTCTGTATTTCTCCTTTATTTACACACTTGATATATTTGACTCCAGATGTATAGGTTTTCCACATATCAAGCGATTCTCTGACAGCAGCCGGATGTCTTACAATTTAATTCTGTTCTCATAATGTCTGGAGGTAGAATTAGAGCCCACAAGTTAAGGAATCAGTCCCCCAGGACTGTCTCCTGTCTCCACTTCAGATGCTAACTGTAAGTCCCAGGTTGTCACCTGTACCTCTGACTGGCCAGTTATAAATTGAACCTTGAACCTTCCCTGGGTTCAGTAATTTGCCAGAATGGCTCCCAAAATTCAGGAAGACATTTACTTACATGTAGAAGTTTACTATAAAGGTTACAGATGAACATCCAGTGGAGTGGGATGGGGCTGAAAGTTTTAAGCTTCTAATCATGGCTTGGTTTCCCTTGGGAATAGTCCCCATTCTGGTGCCCACCAAAAATTGCCTCTTTAGAACAAAGGACAGTCCTATCACCCAAGAAATTCCAAGGGATTTAGGGGCTCTGTGTCAGGAACTGGAATCAAGGACCAAATATTCGAACAAAGATGCTCCTCATGCTCTTATCACTTAGGAAATGACAAGGGCTTTATGAGTTCTGTGCCAGGAACCTGGGGCAGAGATGAATATGGATACGTACTTTATTGTATCACACTGGAAAAAGTTTTTTTAAGCTTCTGTGCCTCAATATCTCCAGATCTAAAGTGATTTAAAAAATATTTACCTCATAGAGTCAGTGTGAGGAGTGAAGGAAATAAGACAGTAAAGTGTTTAGAACAAATGCCTGGGACATAATGAGCATTAACAATAACATATAATAAATGTTAGCTGACACATTTTGTAGCCATTTCATTCCATGATAAAGACCCTTTGGATTTATTGTATGTTGATTGAACAACAAATATTCATTGCTTGCAACTCTTTGCAAGAAACTGAATTAGATATGTGGAAGTAGTTACAGTACCTGCCTTCAAGGAGGTTACTCTATAGCTGAGAAATACCTGAATAAGTCTGTAAGAGTTAAGTGCAAATGTCTGTTGCTGACAGTGACAACTGTCATGCTTTTGAGGAAAGAGAATTAATTTCTAGTTACAGTAGACTGGCAAATGTAGTGGTATAGATGGTAAATGGGCTGAGTCCTGGGAGATTTATTGAATTTGGCCATCCAGGAAGATGACAAAATTGCACTCTGTTCAGATGGAACTTCAAGGGCAAATACACGAGAAACCAGATACTAAAAATTCCAACAACAATAGTACAGCCTACAAAAGCAGAGTAGAACACGTACTGAACATAAAACCAAGCACTGAGCTAAGTACTTAAGTTCATTATCTTATTTAATCTTCTTTATGACCTTATAGAAAAGGTAGAATCATTATCCCCATTTAGTGAGGAAAACAAGGCTTAGACAGTTTAATGTGCTTAAGGTTACTAAACTAGCAAATGCGAGGAGGCAATTTAACCAAGATCTAATGGATTCTAGGTCCTAGCTCTTAACCTCTATTGTTCTGTTTCCCCTTAAATAACCTTTGTATATATTATCCCATTTAAGGTCCTCAGTAACTAACCCAGATCCATGTGGCCTGGTCAGATGATGCAAGACATTTAATGCAATGTCAGGAAATTTCTTTGTTCTCTGTACAGAATGGTGAATCCATTGCTATTTGGAGCAATGAAGTGGGGTGATCTTTTTTAAGGATATTTTAACCAATAATCCTGTCTTTGTTATTTATACAGATATTCTTGAAACACTCCATCACTCCATGCCCTATTATTTTACATAGCCAGACTGAATTGCTGTGTCTTACAAAGAAGAACCTAACAAAATGAGGGAAAGATTGTATTAGAAAACGTTGTCTTTCATTCGCATTTGTAGAAAAGCCCTCTACAACGTTAGAGCTCATATCATATATGTATACTTTTTTCATGAGGCTGTGAAGCATGTTTTTCTTAGGCTTCCTCACATACATAACTCACACAGGGACTCATGCCAGATACCTAGGCTGTTGAAAAAAATACTTTAATTTTTTAAAATTTTTATTTATTTATTTTGAGAGAGAGAGAGAGAGAGAGAGAGAGAGAGAGAGAGAGAGAGAGAAGGTCATAGAGAGAAGGAGAGAGGGAATCCCAGGTAGGTTCTGTGCTGTCTGCATGGAGCCAGACGTGGGGCTTGAACTACCAAACTGTGAGATCATGACCTGAGCTGAAATCAAGAGTCAGACACTTAACCAACTGAGCCACCCAGGCGGGTACCCCCACCCCCCAAAACAGTCTAAATCATAGATTTAGTGACGGATATCAAAGACCAATGCATCAAGAATTATGCTGTTTGGCAAAGTTGTTCACAAAGCAGCAAAAGAGGCCATATTGCTTAGTTAAGGAAAAAAAATATATAAGATGAAGTTTATTCCAACCAATAACCCATCTGTATGCAAGCAACCAACTGCTCCCTTTTTATTTGCTGCTTATTGAAATGTCAATAATTCCCTTATCTCGGGATACACTTCTACATCTGTAAAATCATGACTTTGGCTTATCTAGTTGTCTTTGAAATTAAATAAATCAATGAATAAGAGAAAAAGATAAAATTCGAGGGAGAACTATGGATATAGGATAAATTGTTGAATAAAAAACGAATTCCAAAACCAAAGGACTTCTGTCAAATGGTTGATAATTACCACTGCATACCTAAATCATGAATCTAAATTTACATTTGTAGCTCTTTGGGTTATGCTCAACTCCTGATGGGTTCCTCCATATTTCAGTTTTCTGTTAAAATGTCACAGAAACAGAGTTCTTTTAAAAAATAACAGTATTCTTGGGGTGCTTGGGTGGCTCCACTGGTTAAGAGTCTGACTTCCACTCAGTTGTGAGTTCGAGCCCCACATGAGGCTCTGTGCTGGCAGCTCAGAGCCTGGAGCCTGCTTCGGATTCTGTGTCTCCCTGTCTCTCTCTGCCCTTTCCTTGCATGTGCGCGCTCTCTCTCTCTCTCTCTCTCTCTCTCTCTCTCCCCCTCAAAAAAAAAATAAAATAAAATAAAAATAAGCATTAAAAAATATAACAATATTCTTAATCAGCAATTCCTAGCAACCCAGAGCTGACTCTGATAATTCAAAGTTGAATTCTTCTAAAGCCATTCCAGCGAGAGTATAAAGCTACATTCCACATATTACATGTGTATTCAGAACTTGTTCTTTAAAATTTAATTAGTATATCTTTAATGAACTTCTTGACTTTCTCCTTTCTGGAACATTCACACCTATGAAACCTTTACTAGGCTCCCAACAACAGTGTTAGAATGAGCTGCTGAGAAGCTGCCAAGTCTCATAACTGGGGGAAGGAGCCAAGAAAGTTGTCATTCATGCAGGTGACCCTGTTACCCTTATGGAGGGCACAGGCCTTAGATAGGAAAGGCCTGAGTTTGGGTCATGGCTTTGTCAATCGCTAACAGTGGAATCTCAGTCAAGTTATTTAATTTGTCTGAGTTTTGATTTCCTCATATTGAAAAAAATCTCACCTTGTGAGATTATGTGAACAATGAATACAGTCTTTTCAACTTGTATGTTCAAAGTACTTTGCACAGTGCCTGGCACAATAACACACATTTAATACATGTGAACTCTTATTTTTAAACTTACTGTATGGAAACCAATTTGACAATAAATTTCATATATCGAAAAAAATAAAAATAAAAATAAAAAAAATAAACTTACTAATGTAAGTTATTCAGCTAAAAGATTTTAAAGGTCCTTTCCAATCACAGTAATATATACTATTCTTATTCCTTAAATTATTTCTCTGTACCTAAAATTCTGCACCCAATTTCAATGAGTGGGGGTCTTCCCCACACCACCAAGCAATTCGCTAACACCAACTGGGGGTCCTATAATTCTGCTAAATTCTGACACTGTCTACCCAGAGACAGGACCAGACTTAATAGGTTAAGGGCTTAATCCCACAAGACTGCCCCCACTGCAGATGTCAGTCAAAAGTCTAGGTTGTTATCTGTGCTTCTGACCCATTGGCTATAAATCAAGGGTTCCCAACAGTCTCTCTTTGGGTTTGGTTAATTTGCTATAACAGCTCACAGAACTCAGGAAACTAGTTTACTCACTAGATTACTGGTTTATGACAAAGGATGTTAGAAGATACGAAACAGTAGCCACATCAAGGGTGACATTGGCACAAAGGAACCTGTCTTCATGGAGTTCAGGGCACAGTGGCATGCACAGGTGGTTCCCTATCCTGGAAGCTTTCCGAACCCCATCCTTCTGGGTTTCTATCGGGAGGCTTCGGTGCATGGGCATGAGTGGTTAAATCATTGGCCGTTGGCCATTGCTTCAACAGCCCCCTCTCCTCTCTGGAAATCATGGGATAGGACTGAAAGTAAGTTCCAACCCTCTAATCACACGGCAGCTTCCCCTGTCAACCAGCCCCTAGCTTTAGGTGATTTCCAAGAGTAACCTTACTAACAAAACAAAAGATATCTTTATCACTCTTATCATTTAAGAAATCCCAATGGTCCTAGGAGCTCCATGCTAGAAACGGGAACTTATTTATTATAAACCACAGTGTCACAGTACCTCTAGTGTTACATGTCACTTATAGTCCTTTTGTTGTTGTTCTTTATCTTTTTAGGTGTTTGTTGTATCTTCACCTATATAACAAGTTCCTTGAAGCCAGGCACTGTGTCTGTGCTATTTTATTTTCTCCAGATTTTCCAAATCTTGTTTCTGTTGATGATGCCAATAAATGCCTTTGAAAGACTTCTTCTCTAACTTGTCAGTATTAATTCAGATTACATGAATATTTCTGTTAGTCCTAAGGAGTAGGGTAGGTGCTTTGGAATATGCAGAGGGAATTCAAAATGTCCTAAACATTCTTTTTATTTGCAAGGAATAGTTTACACACCAGAAACATCTGGCTCATTAAATGGGTATTTACACATTTCTGCATGAATTTGCTTAAAGATTCATAGGGTGACAGCTTTGCACCAAATTATACTTTAGTGGCTTCCAGCATCTTTAATACTGGGGAAAAGTCACTCTGGTTTTTTTTTTTTTTTGATGGTTTTAAAATACAAAGGGGATTTCAGCACTGATATGAGAAAAAGAAAAGGGCCAACTGCAGACATTGCCAGGAAAGACTAAATGCCTAAGCTTACCAGTGATTGTGTTTTACATAGATAGCTGGAGGTAGAAATCTGCTTTAGAGAAATCTTCCTGAGTCACTTTCAGAGGGGGAAGGGGAAGAACTTCATGCTTGAAGAGTCCCACAAGGAGTAATCTTACTTCTTCTCTGGACTCCCCACTGTTTTCAGCAATGGCAAGAATAAAAAATATCTAACTTGCATGCGAGAACATCGTGCATTTTCTACATAGAAACATATCTGTAGAGTTTGCTTTAGGTAAGGCTACTGTGTGCAATTCAAAAAGTGCAATAACTCTGCTCAGCAATTAGTAGTTGGTTTTCTGTTTGATGTCCTGAGATTGTTCTTTCCCCTACAAAGCTCCCCTTCTGCACCTCAGAAGGATTTAGGGCAGAAGGAAAGGGAAATTTTACCTTACTGAAGAGTTAGCTATCCACCTCAAATCATGATTGCATTTCTCTATGACGTGTTCAAATAGATGTGTACACCCAGTGCAGCTCCATGCAACCATAATGCTGAAAGAAATCACTGGAAGGATGTCACTGAGGCTGTTTTTACATACTTACCTTTGCCCAGTCTTTTTGTTCAACATTCATCTTTGAGTTTGCACTCCAGTGCTATCTACTTTTCAGCACTGAATCCATTCAGAGTCTGCCCTTTCAGACACTCTAATTTTCAGGCATTTAACCTTTAAAAAATTGACAATTTTTCTCCTCTACAATTTTATGACTTTTGAGTCCATAGAAAGCAGGAAATAAAATGGCATTTTCTTTCTTCAAATTAAAAATAAAAGAAATCTGAAAAGAGAACAGAAAATGAATTGTTGGACCGTCAGTGTCTTCCACGTTAAGACATTGGGTAATAAAATCAAAATGGATCATCAAGTATAGGTCAACTCATATTTGCATTCAAGCATTTTTTAAAAAATAATGTGACATAGGAAGATTTTCTGCAAACCCGAAATGCTTCTTATTTTGAAATCATCCTCTAAATGCAGGGGAATGTTAGAAAACGTAAGAGTAGCTAAGAGTTTTGACCTTTAAGTCATTATTATCCATTATATTTGTTTAGAAATATCATCAAAGATTTCCAAATAATTTATCAGTCTGTGACTATTGGGTTCAGGTGTGCAGCAGGCTCCCTTTCAAGTAATAATACATAAATTATAGAGTAGCGATATTTGGACACGTGGTCAGATATCTGAAATCAGAACTGCCTTGGAAAATTCTAGACTTTTTAAAACATTGATTTACACAAAAAGATTGTGTGTGTGTGTGTGTGTGTGTGTGTGTGTGTGTGTGTGTGTGTGCAGCTTTGTTTAAAAGCAAGCCATTCATTCTGAATAGAAGTCCTGTCAGCATTGGACAGCTAATCACCAAGGATGAAGGCTTTACTTAGAATCCAGTGCTCACAAGAGGCCTTATTGCAAAGTCTGGTCCACTGTTTCTGTCAGATTTCAACAATCACAGATTATGGGGAACAAGTTTTTGTTTTTCACATTTCCAAAAATCATTATGAAGGAAGATAAACATATGCTATTTAGAACTATTACTAATCTAAATGTTAAAAATTAGCAACAACTATGAGCAAGCAAATAGAACAAGATATTATTAACTGAGGCCCACCTATGGAAGAAATAAAGTTTCAACTATAGTTGCTATAAATTTTTCCTCTCACCAGGTCATACTTAACATACCTGGGTCCATTTTGTTGTTGTTATTTCACTTTTTTATTAACATGTTATTGTTTTTGTAGTGTTTTGAGTATTCAAAGATTTTGGGGGTTGAGGAAAAGAGGAACTTTCTTGAAATGGACTTTCTTATTCTACATAATATGTAATATCTATAGAGTACATTTTCAGTAAAACTCAGACAGTGAAGTCAAGACAATTCCTTTACAATAACTTACTGGTGTTCATGTCTAACTTGAGTCTTAGCAAGACAATGTTTGTCCAGTGTCTCTGTATGGGTATAGGAAAGTTTCTATAGCACAGATACTTACGAAGTTTTCCAATTATCTATGCACAAGTGTTATGAAAATTTTGGTCATGGTAGAAATGTATACATTTATAGAAAATCAGTGTGTGAAGATTTGGAGACTATACACAGACAGGCACATGCACACTTGTAGATACACATACATATTGCATTAACCTACCCAAGGCAGAAATCTTCCATTAGTTGCTTTTCCATATAATTTTCTGAATGAAATTGAATGAAATGTATTTTGAGGCCCACAGTGGTAGTAACTAATCATCCATTAAGCATCGCTTCTCTAATACCACTTCAACTCCCTTCCCCTTAAAAAGTTCACTGGGGAAAAATAAAAAAAAAATTTCCTGGGGGCAGGAAAACCTGGGACCTAGGAGTCTAGGCATCTACAAAGACTTAAGTTATTGGTGGAAAATCAATTGGTGATGACATCTTTTTGAGGAAGAATTTGAGATTGATTTAAGTGAATGCTATACGTGGTCCTGCAACTATTTTTGGTCTAAGAACGACATTCTGCTAAGGACAGAGACACATGTCTAAAACCTTCAATCATTCATGAATAAATGCACTCCTATTAAGCAGTGTTATTTAATCTTCCTTGGTGTCAGTTTCTATTTTCTTTGTCCCTTGCTGATATTTTTAATGAAATATCTAATTATATCATCTAGGGATCTAGTTCCTTTATGCTCCAAAGAGTTGAAGAAGCTAAACTTTTCTTGTAGCAGGCTATATAAATGGTCCAGTAGTGGGCTTTTCATACTGTGTAGGGAGTGATGAGTGGGCCCATTTAAAGGCAATTCCCCAGATCTCTCTTAGCTGAATATGGAAGGGAATGATGTCCTAGAAAAATCTGCTGGCTTGCCAGAGAAACTGCTATTAAAATAAATTTGTTACCAAGTGTTTATTACGTTTTATGTTTGCCTCTCATTGTAATCCTTCATAACGTGTTTAAACAATTAATTGCCACAATATCCAACCTTCTGAGGCTTGGAAAGGGACCCTGAGTAGATTGAAAGAGCTATGAATCGCTATTTGTGCAAGAGGGAGAAGAGGCTTTTTGCTGTTGTTAATTAATCACATATTAATTTTGCATTTATCGAGTGTTCACAACTTAATGTGAACCACTGAATGTTCTTAGAGAGAGATATTAGGCCATTATGGTCTTTTCATACACTGTGCATTCAAGAGTCAAGAGGTGTTTTTTGTTGGGGGCAATGGGTTTCCAGTGACCCTTGGAAACTTCGCTGGGTGGGGAAAGTAAACATTTTGTCTATAAAGAGCTCTCATGTATCCTAACACTATGTTAGTGTGCAATAGTCAAGATACCTGACCATATGGCTCCATATTCTCTTTCTACTTTATGTTCCAAGTAATACAACCAAGCTGAAAAATTCTGTTTTTCAACCATGCTCTACCCTGTTTTGGTCAGTTGTAATGAAAATATTGATTGGGTGCTTAGTCTGCACGAAACACTTACTTTCATGTAGTCATCACCTTTAATAGGTGGAAATTGTTATTATCCCCATTTCACAGATGAGGTAAATTAAGACTTGATGATTTGAGTGACTTGCTGAAGATCATTCAGCAGAGAGCAGAGCCAGTGTTCTAGCTCAAGAAGTCCGGCTACAGAATTCTATCACCATCTGTCTGTCTGTCTCTCTGTCTATCTATCATCTGTCACCTGTCATATAGCTACCTATCTAGTTATTGAAGTATAGGGAGGTGTGTTTTTCATCTCACATATTAGAGGCTATTCTCAAATGTCTAGTAATCATTGTTTCTCAGATAACATCAAATTTAAGAGCAAGATGCTAACAACTTTTCCAACACTCTCTGTAGCTAGGTGGTCTTATTGATGGATGGGTCTCTCCATATGTTGATTAGAGAATCATTCATTTTATTGATAGATACTCAAATTCAGTATCCATAATTCATTTCTTTTGAGTCATTCTTTTTGCTTCAGTGGCATCTAGGATGCCAGTGTGAGGGTGCAAGTTCAGGTTCTTTGTGTGTCTTTCAGTGTCTAGTACAGAACATTTTGGGTAGCAACAATAATAATCAGGTGATGACTATTTACATGTTTCCTATTTATATGATCATTATGGTGTAGGAAGAAAAAAATCTTTCCCACTAATTGTATGTTTTTCCTCACTTTGCTTCATAATTAATTAAAAATTAGAAATAAGCTGAATAAACTAGACAAGTCTTACAGTTCTTTAATTCCTACTTTGAGTTAGACCTACATCAATACTAATTTTTGCAGCAACCCTGCAAGGCAGGTATTACTATATTCATTTTTTTCAACTGATAAAACTAAAGCTTGGAAAAGCTTGTATATGTAACACAAAAATAATAAAACTCTTTCACCTTGTATGATATCATTTCATTTTGATCCTCCCAACAAATCTTTGTGTGATGATGATTATTTTTCTTTGACAAGTGAGAAACAGAGAACTTAGAACGGTGTTTCTTGGGGCACCTGGGTGGCTTAGTCGGTTAAGCGTCTGACTTCGACTCAGGTCATGATCTCACAGTTCATGGGTTCAAGCCCTGTGTTGGGCTTTGTTCTGACAGCTCAGAGCCTAGAGCCTGCTTCAGATTCTGTGTCTCCCTCTTTCTCTGCCCTTCCCCTGCTCGTGCTCTGTCTTTGTCTCTCCCCAAAATAAATAAACATTTAAAAGAGAACAGTATTTCTCGTAATGAGTGACCCTGGGGGTCCCCAAGACCTTTTCAGGGGGATATATATATATATATTCATATGTATATATTCAAGTTTGTTTATTTTAAGGGGGGGGCAGGTAGAGGCAGAGAGAGAATCCCAAGCAGGCTCCATCTCACAAGTCGTGAGATCATGACCTGAGCCAAAATCCAGAGCCAGGTGCTTGACCGACTATGCCACCCAGGGGCCCTCAAACTATCTTAATAATGAGACATTAATTTGCCATTTCCCTTCTCCCACACTTTTACAGTGAAGTTTTCAAAGTTTGCATAAGTGATTATGTTTTAAAACCTTAGTTTTAATTTTTAATAGGCTAAATATCAAAAGATACAGCCCACGTATACAAAAGCTCCTTAGAGTTCCTCAATAATTTTCAGAAGTATAATGGATGCTGAGACCAAAATGTTTGACAACTGCTTCCTTAGAGGAATACATTCCTTGTATTCCACAAGGAATACAACTCATTTCTAGTAGAAATGAACTGGCAGTACAGATTTTCTGTGATCTTAGTATACTGTGCTTCCCCGACATTTTGGATATCAGAATCTCCTCTATTTTAATAGAGAAATAAAACTTTCCTAGAGGATAGACTTTATGTGTCCAGCAGAATAGCCCCAATGATATTTACCTTAATTAGTAAACAATTTCTCATGAAGGCCTACAGATCTTTCTTTTCTCTTCTGTATTCAGTATTATCACAGAAATCCACCTGGAATTCGATTGACTTTGAGATATTTGATATTGTTAAAACTCCACTGTGTGGCCAGTAATGATCCTTGTACTACATACCTTTCTTGGAGGCCTTTTGTTTGCAGTATATTTTTACCAAACAAAGTGGTTTCTATCAGAGTTAATCTCTTTGATATTCACAATATAGAACAAAATCAAAGTTTCATACAAGACAGTCTTTGAAAAGCCTAGATATAAGAATTTTTGAATCCTTTTAGGTTGCTGTCTGACTCTGATTATTGGAAAACTACCTAGAAAAAGTTGCCATATCTGACACGTTTGCATGTGATACGTACTAAGGAAAATTTTACAAAGAGATTTTTTTTTCCGAAGATACTGGACTTTGATCTAAGTTTCTGTGAACCAAACAATGTGTTTTTAGACATTTAGGTTGTAATTTCTTGGGAATTATGATGGAATTCTTCCTCTGAGTTTTTTTTAATGTTTATTTATATTTGTGAGAGAGAGAGAGAGAGAGCTGGGGAGGGGCAGAGAGAGGGGGGGACAGAGGATCTGAAGCAGCTCCACATTGACAGTAGAGCTCAAACTCACGAATCATGAGATCATGTCCTGAGCTGAAGTCGAACCCTTAACCAACTGAGCCACCCAGGTGTCCCAATGTTCTGAATTTTAACTAAGTATTTCACATGATAAGAATCATAATAAATTAATTACTGATAATACTTTAGAGAAATTATCAGTAATTAGATTTTGAAGACATTATCTCAAATTTCAAATTATATAGGGACCCAAAAGTTGAGTCAAAATTTTCATTCTTTTGACTCACAAAAGATTAAGTTGCAAATTAAAAACAAATAATTAAAAGTTGATTGTTTTTAGTATGTCAGAGTTCCTTAAATCAAATATGTATTTCACATAAGAATTATTATAAATTACTGATATTTTAGAAACATTATTAGTGATTGCATTTCAAAGAGATGATCTTGAACTTCAGATTATATAAAGACCCTAAATTTTGAGTCAAAAAAGATTAAATTGCAAACTGTTAAAAAAAAATAAGTAAAATTTGGTGATTTTTAGTGTGTCAAAGTTCCTTATATCAAATATCTGATAAGTGAGAACACTTTCCAACATACAGCCATTTCATTTGCACCAAATTTTCTGGAGTTTGTGAGTAATACTGATTGCTGCAATTGAATCGATTATGCAACAATCCACATTGATCATTAAGACAGCTGAAATGAGCAGATCAGCCATGGGGCAGTTTGTTTATTTTATGTGTATAGATATAGCTTTAATTCCCGGCACAGAAGTCTCAGAGAAATCTCTTAATACAAATATTTTTTCGACTGAGTACACATTAAAGGGTCATTTTCTTCCATGCTGTGGGAAACAAGAGCTCAGGGACATGGTCTCAGCATGTTGACACTGCACTTAAGGTTTGTAACAAAGTACCTTATTCTCTACCCTATGGGTTAAAAACTGAGCTCTGGTAAATCTACACCAGGAAATCATCTGCAGGTGTTTTTATAGCGAGGAGGGAGTGAGTGTCTGTCTCCTGAATGGGAACAAAATGCCCTTGAGCATTATGATTATAATGCTTTTTGAATTTTTACAATTTGCTCTTTCCACATCTGGTTGCAAGCAAGGCCTGGATTATGTAAGAGATGCATGCCTCTAAAGGGACTCTTAGCTAGAATCTCCGACTCTCCCCTTAGAGTTTCTTGACCGAGTACAATGTCGGAAAGCTACCAACAGCCCAAACTACATGTTGATTTTGATTCAACATTTGCGAAAGATTTGCTATCCACATTCAAAATTTCTGAAATATGACACAGGAAAAATATGAAAAAATATTCATTCACAAAGTATCTAATAAGAGAAGTTCTTTGTAATAGGATGATTAAACCCCAAGTTATAGCCCTAAGCCATTAAACTGATAAAAAACAACAACAACAAAAACACAAAGTATAGAATCCAGTAACACAAAAGAATTTGAATGTTATAGCTGGAGCTCATAAAAGTGAAACTTCACTTTGATTTTTGTGGGCAGCTAACTTGCCATAATGTAACACTTTTTATGTGACCTCGATATGCCACTATTTCCATGAAATTTACCGGGTAGGTAGTCATCATTTTTCGCCCCTTTTAACACTACACCTTTAGAGGAAAATGACTTGTTTCTAGATTGTCAGCTACTATTTGTTAACTATTATTAACTATTTGTTATCCTCTTTGAACTTGTGTTGGCCGAATGTTCCTTGGTGATTCTTTCTGCAGAGGCTGGATTTTGATTTCCTTTTGCCTCTAATTGGTATATAAGGGTTGTCTGCTGTTTTTCTATGTATATTTTTTAATCTTAGCGAAAGGAAAAACACTGAGAAGAACAATGAACACAAATAATTGATGAGTTTTTACTTCTGCTGTGGCTCTCTAAATAGAATATTGAGTCACATTAGGAAAAAAAAAATGTCCCTTTCAGGAAACTTGTCCCTTCTCTGTGTGAATGTCCCCTCAATCCTTGGAGTTGTCCAGAGTTCTTTGAAGTTCTTTTGGAGCAGCCAGTCATATGAAGGAGAAATGACTGGGGGCTCAGGGTCTTTTAGAATGACTTTCTTATTTTGGACTCCCTACCAGTGTAGGTTCACTCTTACACGTTGGTGTGATGTGTGAATCTATTTGACAAAAGTGTCAAAGCTTCAGGGTGTGTTTTTTGAAGACTGAAATCAAAGCTGCTGTGGCAAACAATTCAAAATGCGTTCCTCATAATAGCCAAAGAACATTTTTATAATTTCTGTGTGTTAAACTTATTCGCATCTATCATCATATTTGCATGATAGTAGGTATATAGCATAGTGCATGGATATCAGGAAACTATTATAACTTGAATTTGTTTTAAATATTCTAAACATATATTCAGACACCAGTAACGCACACACACACATAAACACGCTTCGATCTGAAGTCTTCATTTTTCACTCTAGTGATTTCCATCTCATTCAGTGTAAATGATCCATCACTTATATGCATTATTTCCAATAAAATACACCTTATGCTATTAACGTCCTTTAGGCAAGGCACATTTACCTGCTTTATCTCCAGCCAACAGCACAGAAGTGCAGTGGCTGGCTAGTGTATTCAGATATTGCTCTGTGTGTGTGTGTGTGTGTGTGTGTGTGTGTGTGTGTGACAATTGTACTCTGCCCCCTTTACACCTGCATTTTCACCCATAGGTTTCATTTGTAAAGATACTACAGTGTCTCAGGAGAGGGCATGTAACATAGTCTAAATTCTTAGGAGAAATTAGAATCTCTGGATAAAAGAAAAGAAATGCCAAAGAAAATTAGCAGATCAAGCAAGAATACCTTGGGGCAGCAAGTAGCAGAAAGGGCTGTTCCTCCACCACAGAGTAGGGGGGCAAAAGTGTGCTGTGGTTGAGAGAAAGGGGAAGAGGGGCATGCGTTCTGAAGCCCTTACATCAGGACAGGGCCAGCTTTGAACCACACAAGGGTGGCTGCGGGAAGCAGCGTGGCAGAGGGAAGTCGCGACAATCCTAGAACCATCTCCTCCAGCGGCTGAAACTGCGCTCCGAGCTGGGGCCCCGTGGAGTGAGCCCACGGCAGCCGGTGCTTTTAACACGGGTACCAATGACTCAGGAGCAGCTTTTGTCTTCACCCTCCACCCTCTTGACAGCTGTAAGACCCCCAAACTGCCTGTGGCACAGCACCCTGATGGGCAGAGACCCTCTACGTGATGGAGGCTAAGCGCTCAGCCGGCCTGCGACACGACAGGTTCACATCAGAAATCTGTGCACGGTTACGTAATAAACAAATGTGTAAGCTCACACAGTACATTTAAAAGTCTGTGATTCATATCTGGGGCAAGTCTGTTATCTCCACATTAGAAAAGAGTAACTTGAGGTTGAGAGAATTTAGAGAACTTACTTAAGATCATAAAAGGGGTAAACACCAAAGCCAGGCTATGCACACTCCAGTCTGTCTGACTTCGAGGATCCATGATCCACTGCTGTACTTTCCCGTAATCCAGGATGGAACAGTAGTGTGAGATCCTTCAGCGGGAGCCAGGTGTGGCGATGGGGCACACACAGTTGTGCCTGTCCAGTTTGAAAGGAGAGTCAGCAGCCCGAAGACTAAAATCGAGTTCTCTTCATTTGGTTTACAAGTAATAAAGCTGATGTTTTTAAGTCTGCTAGATTCCCCAGCTGTTTCTCAGCTGAGTCAAAATCTTTAAGACAAGGTGATGTAATGACTATAATAGCCAATCATCCATTGACCAGCCCACATAGGCACAATAACGGGAAGCAAAGTAAAGGCAGACTCATGGCTATAAAATCTATTCTTACTATCATACCAAAGCCAAGTAGTTCATAATAATATAAATAATAGCAGGATACTTATTAAAGACCAACCAAAAGCAATGCCTTCGAGAAGCTTATAAGATCAAGTTTTCACGGCTCCTTCAGTACAGTTCCAAAGAACATGACCCTTTTTTTTTTTTTTTTTTTTTTTTTTTTGCTTTCTGGCAAGCTCATTCTGTATTCCCTTCCTCTCTGGATTTTTTGAAGCATCCTTCTAGTTTATATGTTAGCACTTCGTTCCCTTCAGAATTTCTCTTTTGCATTTTTCAAAGTTGTTTTTATTTTGGCTGATATTTATTTCTTATCTTAGCAAACACTTCTTTATGTTAATTTGACCTTTGCATTTGTCTTCAACTTGAAGAGTATCTATTTTGTTAACTTGATGGGGTCAATATGTTTTTAACCTATGTCTGTGGGGATTTGTTGGCTGTGATTTCAAATCTTGCTCTAGTTCTTTCTGTCAGAGACCTCGAGTGAGGAAGGATCATTCTTTTGGGAATTGGTGATTACAGAGAGAATGGAGCAGTAAATGAACATTATATAGTGCAATCTAGACCAATTCAAGTAAAAGTCAGAAAAATATTTTTCTACTTGGGTATTTATTATAAAACATCACAGCTCACATTCTAAAAATGATAATTACCATCATAATATTTAACATTTACTGTGCCAGGAAACTTTCTAAGAGGTTTATTTGTATTAAGGCATATAATCTCCATAATAATCCTCAGTATCAGGTACTGTTATTAAGTTCCAACTTATAAATAGGAAAACTAAGACCGAGGTCATGCAGATAGGAAGTAGCAGGGTCAGGAGTCTGCATATTGTGTGTCTGTGTGTGTGGCTTAAGAGCATAGTTAGTGAAATCCACTGCCAAAGGTTAATGGAAATGTTATGTAAGAGTCAGATGAAAAGGTCAAGGTTTACTCATGGTTAAAGGTATGGGGTCATTTTTCTCCTCTCCAAACAAGATCATCCCTGTCCTTCATGGATAATTAGAAGGACTCTTCCTACTCTTTTTTTTTTTAAGCTTATTTATTTTCAAGAGAGAGAGTGCACAAGCAGAAGAGGGGCAGAGAGAGAGAACCTCAGGCAGGCTCCACGCTGTCAGTGCTGAGACCTTTATGGGGCTTAGACTCACAAACCATGAGATCATTAGCTGAGCTGAAATCAGGAGTTGGACGCTTAACCGATTGAGCCATCTAGGTGCCCTGGACTCTTCCTACTCCTACATTCTCCTGGATAATTGGTCACTTACCTTAGGTGTGACCAGAATGGGTCGGCCAAATTAAATGTCATTACCTCTGGGACCCAGATTCTCAGTTCCGCAAGAAAATTTGTCTGTGTTTAGGGCGTGAAGTACAGTTTTCTTAAGAATCTGATTGACTCCCAGAGACTAAATTTAATGTTGATCGTAATGGGGTCCAGATTGTTGTGTAAAATGATTGTGAAATCTACTTGAAAGTTTAGGGACTTGAGAATCAAGAGAAGCTAGGGAGTAAATCTTAGTTCCATCACCAACTAGCCTAGTGACCCTGGACAAACGTCTTCCTCTCTGATATTTAATTCCTTCATTCGTCATATAGGAATGTTTATCTTTCAAAGTTTTGGGAGTGGTTAGGAGAAGGGAATGCAAACATCCATCGTACATAGGTTCTCAATATGTTTTAACTATAATTTTATCCAAAAGAAAAAAAAAAGTATTTCCAAAAAATGGAGCATTTATTGATACCTTATCGTAAACAACATTTCTTTCCAAGACCAGTAAAGTATTTAGATTTTTTTTTTCATGAGGCCACAGAATAACTTACATATGGTGACCAACAATTTAATTAAATAGAGTGGTCCAAGCTAATTTTGGGTGACTGAAAGCAACATATTTTCAACGTTTTTATTTATTTTTGGGACAGAAAGAGACAGAGCATGAACGGGGGAGGGGCAGAGAGAGAGGGAGACACAGAATCGGAAACAGGCTCCAGGCTCCGAGCCATCAGCCCGGAGCCTGACGCGGGGCTCGAACTCACGGACCGCGAGATCGTGACCTGGCTGAAGTCGGACACTTAACCGACTGCGCCACCCAGGCGCCCCGAAAGCAACATATTTTAATGCACACACCACAGTCACTGTTAAAGAATTAAAAACACTAAGTTGTTCCAGAGGTCTCGTTCTGATGAAGCAGTTCCTGATCTGATATTCCTCAGTCTTCTGGGTAGCAATGCAGTTGTATGAGCGTGCTTCAGTTAGCCTGGGTTGCTGTGACAAAATGAAGAAATACAAAACAGACTGTGTGGCTCAAGTAGCAGACATTTACTTTCTCACAGTTCTGGAGGCTGGAAGTTGGGAGATAAGGGCACCAGCATGGTGGGGTTCTGGTGAGAAATCTTTCCCGATGAGAAGGGGTCTGCCTTTCTCACCATGTGCTCACATGACCTTTCCTTGGTGCCCCCCGCACAGAGAGAATCTCTTCTTTTCTTCTTCTAAGGACACTCTGCTCTTCTAGTCTTACCTCTATTTTCATAACCTGATCAAAACCTAATTACTTCCCCAAAGCCCTAGCTCCAAATACCATCACATTGAAAGTTGGAGCTTCAGAATATGAATGTGGGGGAAACCCAAGCGTTCAGATTATAACAGAACTGTTTTAAACATTTCCAAACAATAAAATGGGATTCATAGATTTGTCCTCTATAAAACAGCTCAGGCTAATAAAAAACACAAAATTCTTTGTTGTGCTTTTATCAACTCTATGGTAACAATTGTACCACACTGATCATGAATTTAAATGTCTGATTTTAAAGACAAAAAATATTACTTAATAAAATATAGTTTAGTAGAGAAATCTTTTCAAAACACAGTGCTTCTGGTGCTGGAAAGAAAAACAGGATATTTTCAGGTTTAGTTGACAATGAGAGTGGTAGCATGGGTTTGAGGGAAAGAAATCAAGACATGCCTAAGACATGGTGATAGTTGATATCTTGGTAGAATGATCTTCCTGACAATACTTAACCAGATAACAAGAAAATTTTCAGTAAAACATAAGGAATTTCTGAAAGAATAAAAAGTCTGTGATCTGTAAAGGTCATGGTTCAAGTGACCGGATAGCCATAGTAGGACATCCCTATCCTCTTAGATTGAATCTCAGTTTTTAGAGTGGATAGTCCCAGGGCACCCCACTTTGTTGTGGAGGCTGGCAATCGAGAGAGAAGGGGGGAATCACTATAAAGTCTGTAACCACAACAGGACAGAGGTGGAGAGCAGCTGGGAGGCACCGCTGGCACATAGTCATGAATTAGTAAGGATTTCACTGAATGAGGGGCGCCTGGGTGGCTCAGTTGGTTAAGTGTCCAACTTCGGCTCAGGTCATGATCTTGTGGCTCATGAGTTTGAGCCCCCCGTTGGGCTCTGCACTGACAGCTCAGAGCCTGGAACCTGCTTCAGATTCTGTGTCTCCCTCTCTCTCTGCCCCTCCCCACTCACGCTCTGTCTCTCTCTGTCAAACAATGAATAAATACTTAAAAAAAATTAAAAAAAAAAGTATGGGGCACCTGGGTGGCTCAGTCGGTTGAGTGTCCAACTTCAGCTCAGGTCACAATCTCATGGTTTGTGAGTTCAAGCCCCACATCAGGCTCTGTGCTGACGGCTCTGAGCCTGAAGCTTGCTTCAGATTCTGTGTCTCCCTCTTTCTCTGCTCCCCACATCCACTCACATTCTGTCTCTCTCTCAAATATAAATAAACATTAAAGAAAAAAATTTTTTTTAAAAAAGGATTTCACTGAATGAAGGCAAGCACATTGGAGGAGACAAGGATGATTGCAGCGGGGTAAAGGGTTGTAGTACGGCCCAAGGAAAGAAGTATACCCTTGCAAGAGAGGAGAAATGAAAAAGAAAGATTTGGGAAAAAGACAACTGTCCCTATAAGGCTTTTTTTTAATGTTTATTTTTGAAAGAGAGAGAGACAGAGACAGGGGCAGAGAGAGAGGGAGACACAGAATCTGAAGCAGGCTTCAGGCTTTGAGCTGTCAGCATGGAGCCTCATGGGGGCTTGAACCCACGAACTGTGAGATCATGACTTGAGCCCAAGTCAGACGCTTAACCAACTGAGCCACCCAGGCACCCCCTTATAAGGCTTTTATACAATATAATCAAAGCACCAGTAATAGGATATCTTGTTGTCAAATGCTTATATAAGGACCCTCTGTGTTCCCAGCTATAATACAAGTAGAATAATATCCCTTTGTGACAAAGTATTTACGTAATGTTGACCTAATCTTTCTTACTGCTCTTGCGGAAGACTGGATATAACCACCCAGAGTGATGAGACTGACCTACTTCCAAAGATTTTTTTTTTCAAAGAATTTCTGCCACCAGTTCTCACACTCAATAACAGCTTTATTTATTTAGCCCTTACAGTTTACAAAGTGCTTTTCATACGTTTTTCTCATTTGGATTTTCACCACTGTTGAGGCAGGAAACACATGTAGTTTATTCCAGTTACAGATAAGCAAGGGCAAGCTCATTCAAAAATCGTGGCCAAGATCAAGTTACTGATTAAGGGGTAGAGTTGGGTCATTAATACAGGTCTTCCAGTACCCAGTTCTTTTAGCTAAATTATGTTGACTCTATACAAATGCTGTCAGAAAGTAAGTTTTTTTAAACTAGATTTTTCATGTAATAATGAAGATTCCATTTTTTTTTGATTCATAAAAAATGAAGATAGGAAATATTACTAGCAGTATTAGATCAACCCATACTTAAAAAAAACGATTAAAATTATCCAGCATAATTGTGTTAACCTTTCTACTTATGCCATATTTTCTAACTCTTTAATCATCTTAGGTGGGTCTCATTTCACCCACCTTAGGTGGGTCTGATTGTTAGAATTTGTGGTAAGCAGTGAGATAAAGTTACTTTACTGTTTCTTACAAAAATACAGACTTTCACAATAAGATAATTATGTGTAGAAAAAATGAACAGTTAAGAACATAACAGCACCTATCTTCTACAAATGAATGAATACAAGACCTGCTGACAATCAGAAAGATTATTAAAATTGTTCTTGCTGAATACAGTGTGGTGAAATAGAAGCTAACAGTAAAAATGTGCTTAAAAATAAACTTGACTTAGTCTTAAAGAAATGTTATTACTCTTATAATACTATGGTTTTAAATTATGGTTCTTGTTTTCAGATGTTAAAATTGGAAACTTTATATCCTGGGACCATATCCTTAAACATTTTATAATACTGTGTGGCCGTATGAAATAATGCATATAAAAGCATGTTCGGTGTGACGCTGGGGAAGTATGAGTTAAGGACAATAACGATAGAGTGAATGTTTTCTGTTTTATACATAAGCTTTGCATGTGTATTATTTGTCTGCTCGCCCAGTAAAATAGGTACTGTTGTCTTCAGTTTATAACCACATAAACCAGAGTGCTAAGAAATTAGGAGTCTTCTCCAAATATCACACAGCTCCTTTGCTGAACTTGGGGAAGAGACCCAATCTTCTCATTTCAAATTTGAGACTTGCTCCATTTTTTCCACTTTACCTTTCCATCTATTCACATGATTCATGCAGCAATTTTCTACCATCTATCCAATCTAAAAATGTGGATGACATTCAATTTTTAAAGTTTTAGTCCCTTTTGTCTCCTCTGTACTGACAGAATGTACAGAATACCCTTAATAACAAAAAAATCACCTTTTAAAAAACAGTTCCAGAATATTATTGACATTTATAAGCTCACCACAACTTTTCCTATATGTCACCTAACATTATCTTTCACATCTGTGTTGGACTTTATTCTTTCCAGAAGGAATGTTGTTTGTTGTCTGTGTTCAGTTCCATAGCCACCTTTGCCCAAGACATTGAATTGTTTCCAACAACACACGGAGGAGGAAAGCTCCCTCACCCGCTGCAATACAGATGGGGTTCCAGGAGCTGCAGGAGTTTACAATGACCACAAAGAGTTGTGTCCCCAAGGGCTTGCCAGCTTTGTAAACCCACAGTCATGGAAGATTATTTCAAGCTGCCTTAGTTTGGGCTGCCATAACACAGTACCATAGATTGGGTAGCTGATGAACAACACAAATTTATTTTTGAAGTTTTGGGGACTGAAAGTTGGAAGTCAGGATGTCAGCCAGGTCTAGTTCTGGTGAAGCTGTCTTATAGGTGGCACACTGCCAGCTTCTTGTTGTATCCTCAGACGGTCAGAGAATGAGAAGGGAAGCTGTTCGGTGTCTCTTACTCGGGCACTGCTCCCATTCATGAGGACTCCTTCCTCATAACCTTGCCTAATCCTGATTGCTTCTTGAAGGCCCTACCTCCTAATACCATCACATATTGGGTTAGGGTTTCCACATACGAATTTTTGGGAGGTGCAAACATCTATTCTGTAACAGAAGAGGTGATGGAAGTAGGTTGGATTTTTAGATTGCTCAGGCATAGACTTGAGTCCCAGCTCTTTCCTTCCGCTTGCTCTGTGTAAATGGCTTACCCATTTTAAAACTCAGTATTCCCAGGCATATTCTCAGTATTCACAGGACCAATAATTATTTAACAGAACTCAGGCAAATGTTAGAAATAATACACCGAAGCTGCTTAGCACTATGCCTTATACATAGTATACATTTAATAAATGGTGGCTATTATTATTATCTACTAAGAATGTTATGCTAGGTTTCATATGGCAGAACATTTGCTTCTTTTGGGAACAGATCACACAGAAGGCACACACATTAAAACACTTGATGTACTTATATTTCTAGTCGCAACCGTCTTCTCTAATTGAGAATGAGTTTTCCCTTATGTTTGTTTATTCCTTTAAAAACTAAGATTCTTTGGGCTCAGAGCCCATATTGCTTACAGTAGAATATTGCCTTTGGTTAGAATTCCTGGCTGTGTGATTTGGGGGGAATTACTGCATTGGACTGAATGTGTATCCCCAAATTCCTGTGTTAAAATCCTAACCCCCAAGATGATGGTACTAGGAAGTGGGGCCTTTGGGAGGTGGTTAGGTCCTGAATGGAATTAGTGGCCTTATGAAAGAAGCCCAAGAGAACTCCCTCACGCCTTCTACCATGTGAGGACTCAGTGAGGAGACAGCCATTTATCTATGAAATAGGAAGCAGGCCCTCAAACAGACAACAAATGTGCCAGCGCCTTGATCCTGAACTTGTCATCCTGCAGAACTGTGAAAATGAGCTTCTGTCATTGATGAGCCCCAGCCTTTGGTGTTGCTTTAGCAGCGTGAATGGACTGACAGTGACTTAACTTCTCGGTACTTCAGTTTTATCATCTTTAAAGTGAGGTTAATAATAGTTCCTGATTCATAGGGTTGTTGCGATGATCATAGTAATGAGATAGGTGAAGTAAAGTGTGTATAATACATGCCTGACATGTAGCAAGCACTATAGAATGGTTAGGTATTTATACCATTAGCACATAGCGTTTTATAATTTCTTCCATAGTTTCTTTATAAAGATCATCCTCACTTTATTGTCTTTAACTACTTCTCTTCCACTACTGTACTTATATTTTGAATATTTTCAAAACAGATCTTTTCTGGTTCTTTACAAAAGATCTCTTTCCCTTCTCCAGTGTCAACAATGGTCCCTACAATGCATAAAGCTCAATATTTTTGTCTCCTTTAATGTGTCATACTCACACAGAACTCCTCATTCTCCCTGAGTCTTTGATCATTTGGGACATTTGCATGTTCTGATTTTTTCCCAGAAGCTTAGCTAATAATGAAAAAAGGAAAAAAAATCCCAATTCTCTGCTTTCATCCTTCTTATAGGTGAGGAGAGGGGATATTTCAGTGTTGTAACACAAGGTAGTATATACAATACAAGCATATGTAATATAAGGGAACATATATTATTGGGGGTAGCACGTGCCATACAAATATGTGTAATACAAGGACGCATATGCTAGATGGCAGATGAGCTGCCACACACAGTGGAGCCACAGGAGCTCAGGTGCTGAGGAAGCCAGTGTGGTCTGGGGAAGCTGGGAAAGGTGGCATGGAAGAAATAGGCAAAGAGCTGGCCTGTGTTCCTAAATGGTAGGACCTCATTCTAGTTGTTTAGATATGCACAAAGAGGGGTGCATGGTTGGCTCAGTCGGTTAAGCATCCAACTTTGGCTCAGGTCATGATCTCGCGGTTCCTGAGTTCGAGATCCATGTCGGGCTGTGCTGTGCTGACAGCTCAGAGCCTGGAGCCTGCTTTGGATTCTGTGTCTCCCTCTATCTCTGCCCTTCCCCTGCTCATGCTCTGTCTCTCTCTATCTCAAAAATAAACATTAAAAATTTTTTTTTAAAAAAATAAATGCCCAAAGAAATGGATCAAGCTTGTAATGTTTAGAGGAAAGTCTCTACTTAAATGTCCTTCAGGCACTTCTAACTCTCCAGCTGCAAACCTATGTCTTGTCTCAGCTTCCCTCTCCCAAATAACCCACCCACCATCCACATATGTATGCATGCATGCACACACACGCACACACACACACACACACACACACACACATTCAGCTCTCCAGTATAGCTGTGCAGCACCACTGTGCATCCAATTTTCAATCCAGAAACTGGTAAATTATCCGTGACTTCGCTCTCCTATTGCTCTGGGTCTTTAATTGATCACAAAGTGCTATTGATTCTGCTCCTAAATATCTCTCAAATCTCTCCACTTCTCTTCATCACAAGTGCTGCTACACAATGCAGGCACTATAATTTTGTGCCTGGGTTACGGGAAAGAGCTCCCAATTGTTGTCCCGAAATTTGTCCCCACCAAGAAACCAGAATGTTATTTCTGAAATGTACATCTGATTGCTCTTTCTGACCTAAGCAGTGTGACTACTCCTTTCAAGGAGCACATTGCTGTAGTGGAATAACTGTAACCTCTGTACCCAACAGCGTTGGGTCCACGGTGGCACTGACGATGGGCTTGGCGGTTTGTGTCACTTGACCTGAGCAGGCAGTGCATTTCCGTGGGGAAGGTTGGAACAACGAAATGTGAGTGGGTTCCTCTCTGAGCATCTTTGACATTTTCCTGGAGGTTCCCAGGTACAGAGCAGGGGACTGAGAATATTTGAGGAGAGGGCTGGCTGATGCTCTTCATTGTGGCTGGTAGGGGTCTTAGCAGTTTGGGTATTAAAATGTTATTTGCATCCACCAGCTGGAGACAGACGGGTTATACACAAATATATAATTAGTGATTCAGTACTGCTCCATGATTTATTTCTTCTGTATGGGATACTGTTCCATGTCTGCCCCACCCATACATAAAATTCCTTATTTTTCTACAGTACTCAGTTTAAAAGATTTCTCTGGGAAGTCTTCCTGACCACCACCACCCCCACCTCCCACACAGCTGGTTTAGAGATCCCTCTGTGAGGCTTATATCACAAACTTTGTGTGCTCTCTATATATTCCCCACATTGGTTTGCTTGCTGAAAGACAGAGGCTGACCTAAGTGAGAGAGAGAGAAAGACTTGTATGAAAACTTGTGGAATGAGATTTTTCTGCTCCCCAAACCTGGTACATATGTGTCTGTGGAAAAGATTAAGAGGAACAGATTGGAGAGAAAAGAAGTGCCTGTACCAAGGGCCTGGGGCAGATTGTATGGGAACTTTCCATCATGTGTGGTAGCATAGGTGTGATAGGAAACATCTCCCCAACTATCCCCCACCCTCTCAAGCAGAGACTGAACCAACTTCAAGTTTTTCATTAAAAAGGGTGAACAAAAGGCATAGTTTACTATTCCATATATGGTTAATGAAGCAATAATTTGGTTGCTATAGTGCCCTGAGTATTATGCTGTTTGATAAATACTGTTTTGTTTCATTTAACTTCACTTTCACAAAAACTTTCTAATGTAGGCATTTTGCCCATATTTTAAGGGTAAAGAACTGAGGCATATATATGGAAGCCAAATAACTTACCCAAGTGACATAAATGATAAGTAGGAGTTCTGAAACTCTTAACTAGCCCACCAAGTCCAGACTTGATCATTATGCTGTTCTACCCTTTTATATTGATTGTATTTTATATTGACCCTTTTATATTGATTTGTAATTTACTGTTTACCTAGATGTTTGTGTATTTGTGCAAGAAGTGGTCACAGCTTATTTATCTATATCCCCAAAACTTAGCAAAGTATATGGCATGTTGTTGAAAGTACAACATAATTAAGGAATAAATGAGTGAATGAAAGAATAATTAGGGAGAGTAGAATGATCCAAAGTACAGTAGCGAAGGGAACTGTTTGCCCGGGATTGGTCCTGCCCCTGGCATTCCAGGGAAGTGGTATTATCGTAAATGAAAACTGGTGTTGATTTTGCCCTATTCGAATTATTCTCTGTTGACTATTTCGAGTGGGCATGAGCAAACATGGAACTCACCCACCTGCACACTCATGCCAGTACCTGGCAAGGCCAGAGTGTGCACCTGCTCAGTGCCTCTCCGTCTCTGTTCTACTTGCTGAAATTCTGATGTTCAAAAGGTTACTGGCTCATTTCTACAGATTTTCTGTGAATGTTAGATGAACTGAATTAAGATACTTCAGCATGGAAGGAACATTAGGAATTTAAAAAAAAAAGAATGAAAGGAATTAGGCTATAGGATATATTGCTAGATGAATATGTTCTAGAGACTGTGGTATGACACAGTTCCAGTAAGTTGGTAATAGAGTATGGTGCACTTCAAAATGAAAGTAGATCTCATGTTAAGTGTTATTATGCCCCTGCACACACACACCCCAACAACCAAAGGGACACAAGGACATTTTAGAAGGTGTTGGATATATATGCTGATAGTATTGCTAGTGTTTGCTTATGTCCAGACTCATCAAATTGCATATATTAAATATGTCCAGTTATCTGTACAGTGATGATACTTCAACAATGCTAATAAAACTATATATTTGCAACAATTATGTACGAATTTAAGAGGAAGACAAAAGTAAAAAAAATTACTGATATCTTGACTCCCTGCCTGGTGGCAACTGTGCCTTAATTTTTCTGATTACTAAAGAGAAAATTCTATAGCCCACCTCTATCTCTCTATACTTAAAGTCTACTGAATTAATCAATTTTTTAATGCAGAATCTTTAAGCCACTGCTTACAGATACGCCGGATGTCAGCTATTGTTACTTCTGCTTTGTTCACTCACACCGAGTCAGCCTGTCTCCTTTATCTTTGACTTGGATTGTTTCTTGCGAGAGCAGCCACTTTTTATTCTTCTCTATGAAAAATTTAAAATTAATACTTCTCAATTCATTTATATCCTGGGTCCATGAAAGGCCTTTCTTTTGTTCAATTACTTATGAATTACTTTTTCCACGTGCTCATCGTTGCCAGTCTTAAGGCTTTCAACACTGATTGCCCAGCTGTCCTCAAGAAATGCTTTACTAATTTATATTATTACCACGAGTGTATGAGGATGTTTATCTCCCTTTCCCATCTCCTGTTCTGTAGCTAGCAATTCTTGAGTTTGCAGAAAATCAGATTTATCTCCTAGGAAAAACTATGTGTCCCATATAACTATTTGCTAAATACATACAAATCATGTATCCATCAAATTCCTCATGCCTCTCCCACCAAACATTTAAGAGAATACCTCAGTACTTTTTAAAAATTTGCTTAAAATATTTTTCTATTATCTTACATTTATCATTTGAATTTTAAAATCTACCTGATGCAAGAACACAGGGACCCATGATCAAAGGCAGAAAACGCTGCCAGTGTTTGTTTTCTTTGCATTTGGGAATTAAAGAGAGATATGTATAGAAATATGCTAAGCATGTAAGAAGCTCTAAAGGATTGAAAGTTACACAGGAAAATATAATAATGAGCCAAGAATTATAAATGGAATCCCTGGAAATGAAGGTGACCTGCATAAAGGATGGGTATTATACACACTGATTACAATTTCTGATGCTGCCTTCAAGGGACACCCAGAAAGAAACTGGATTCTGAATGAATCCACAGCATGGATGAAATAAAAAACAAAAACCAGAGAGACAAGGGGCTCCTGGATAGCCCAGTTGGTTAAGCAACTCTTGATTTCAGTTTAGGTCATGATCTCATGGTTGGGGAGTTCGAGTCCCGTGTCAGACTCTACACTGACAGCACAGAGCCTGCTTGTGATTCTCTCTCCTCCTCTCTCTGACCCTCCTCTGCTCATTCTCTCTGTCTCTTTCTCTCAAAATAAACTTTAAAAAAGAACAACAACAAAAACACCCAGAGAGACAAGATAAGAAAGAAAAGAGAATGTGTCATCTATTTTGTGTGTGTGTGTGTGTGTGTGTGTGTGTGTGTGTGTGTGTTGGAGGAAAGGGATAGGGAAAAGAGGGTGAAACAAATTCAATTAAGCAATTATCTTAAAATTTCAGGAGTCCTTTCTTTCCTGAATGGATTATATCATTGAAAAGAAGTTTAAAAATAGAAAGTGTTTCTGACAGTTAATTGCTAGAACTCAGGTGAATGATTCTATTACGATAGTAAACTCTACTTCCTGCAAATGAAGGTGCAGAGGAGAGACAGATCACCACCTGTTAGGAAGAGAGGAGGTCCTTGTGGTGTTCTAATAGAACTGACCAATATCTTCCATATTATATGTTTCTATTTTAAAATCTAAAGTTCTTGCACTAGAGTTAAGTATTAGATAAAATCTTCAGGGGACTTATAATATTTTTAGGATGAAAAATACATCAGAAAATTTTACTCTGTAATCCCTTTGTAAGGGACTAGAATGAGTGCTCTTCAAGATGAATTCTGAGTTCTAGAGTCCTATATCCTCCAAGAAAAGAACAGTGCACAATTCTAATTAGAAAAAAAAATGAGTATGGGAGAGAGAAAAAATACTCTTCTGTGCAATATAACCAGTATGTGTAAGAGTCTTACTCCTGACATTTATGAACACTTTGAAGGTAGAACTAATCAGCGGGAAATATTCGTAGCACTAACCATTTCCCAAATGTTCCTTTTAAAGAAGAAATCAAGCATGGGGCACCTGGGTGGCTCATCAGTTAAACATCTGACTTCAGCTCAGGTCATGATATCACGGTTCGTGGGTTTGAGCCCCGCGTCGGGCTCTCTGCTGACAGCTCAGAGCCTGGAGCTGCTTCAGATTCTGTGTCTCCCTCTGTGTCTGCCCTACCCTGCTCACACTCTGTTTCTCTCTCTCTCTCTCAAAAATAAGCAAACATTAAAACATTTTTTTTAAATGAAGAAATCAAGCAAAAAATTACTTGTGGCTAAAATGACTGGTTTGGTTCTAATTTTTTTTTTCAGTTTATTTATTTTGAAAGAGAGAGTGCAAGTAGGGGAGGGGCAGAGAGAGAGAGAACCCCAATCTCTGCACTGTCAGCACAGAGCCCACTGTCAGCACAGGGCTTAAACTCATGAGAACTGTGAGATCATGACCTGAGCGGAAGTCAGACACTTACCTGACTGAGCCACCCAGGCACCCTGGTTCTAATTCTTTAAACAACGGTATTGTAGCAATACCTGCCTATCAAACAGTTGGTTCATTCAGGTGTTCTCTTCATCTCGCTCTCTGTGGCCCATGTTTGCTCATCAGTGACGATTTGGAGGCCTTGCACACTCCATAGAGACCTTGATCACCAGCTTAACCATATATCATGGAAGACCTAGGGATGCTTTTGAGGCATATTTTGGCCTTGCTTTTGATAGACATTCTCTGAGTTCACCTCTGCATGGAGCACATTTGTGGCTATGCAGGATGCAACTGCCCAACTCCACTGGATACCATTTACATTGAGCTGTGAAACGTGGGTTACCTATCGTCCAGAGACTTGAAAGTCCATCTTTTTGGGCATGTTTCTTGATTAGTCTTATTAATTATCAGAAGAGAGTATTTACCATGTCTTCTACCTTCTACCTTCGATTTCCAAAGATGATTGGCAACAATGCATGTGCAGTGCAGATGTGAGCCCAAGATGAAAACCCTGAACTATCTGCTGTTCCTTTTGATATAGAAAAGAGCTCCAAAGAGCCAACAGAATCTATTGCTACTTTTTAAAATGTGGAGAAAAATCAGAACAAATGATATGTCCTACAATTGTAAAGAAGATGGTGCGTTAGTGATTTTGCGAGAGCGCCCTTGGGAGCATGGTAAGAAAATTACCCTGATTGTAGGAAGTTGGGGAGAGAGTAGATGGGAGAAAATAAAGTCAGTACTCATAATGTACTTATTTAAGATTTTTAGCAGGTTTTGTAGCCAAAAAGACTGTAAAGTTCAGTAGGACCCTGGGGTGGTATTTTTAAATTTGGAAAGAGTTTTGGGGTGTTATTTCACAGAAAGAAAGAAGAAAGAGAAATTAAAGATATTGAAAAGGCAAAGAAAATGCCGGATGGGTGAATGGGTAGCAAGTGCCTCCGGCATCGAGAGGGAATGTTACTCTGAGTCCAGGGAGCTTGGTGGACCTTGGAGAAGTGTGTGCACTTCTCCTATGGGGGGCCAGTCTGGGAGCGTGTCCAGATGCCTCTGAGTCTCTCTTCTCTAGCTAAAAATGCATGTTGTTAGTAATGGGTGGGGCTTTTACCAGGGTATTCAGATCCAGAGCTATTTTTCCTGGGCGTTTTGTTTGAGGGTGTCACACAGAGCTACAAATTGGGCAGTGTCAATGTCAGGTAGGTGAATCATGTTGTACTAAAACATAAAAGAGATGTTTATGACCCCCCCACGCATGCAATCTGCTCATAACTTTTCCATCCCTTTCCTCAAAAACTCCATTGGGACTATATCTTCTTACTTTTACATGAGTCTCGGACTATTATCTCGTAACTTCCCCTCCAGGACATCCTTTGATGCTCATCGTATTTATTCTGGTTCTGCCTGTTGACAACATTCCTGGGGGAAGGTGGGAAGCACACATTGAGGATTGTCTTAGGGCCTGCACTACCAAGGATGCGCCCGGCAACAGCTCGTAGGTCACAGTGCAAGGGAAAATTCTGTTCGCTTTCAAAAGATAAAAAGTCTCCTTTCTGGGTAAGTTTTATAGAGCTAAATAGAGGCTAGCACACAATCACATTTGGTCTTTTCCCCCGGTACAGTTCTTTCTAGCATTTTGAATGTATGAATCTTATAAATGGGATTATTTATTGTTTTTTCAAAGAAAATTTGACAAGAGACAGATGAGTGACAATGAGGTGATGGGCCTACTAGTCTAATCATTATAAAATGAAAGGTTTTTTCACTCAGTAAGACAGCCAATTTTGATTACATTGTAGGATTGCACTTTAAGGGGAAAGGATTCCTATTTGTATTTGAAAGGAAGCAAAGTTCTCATTTTCATAAGTAAATAGATTACTGTATATAAACACAGAGGAAACTCTGTTCTACTACCATCAACATGGCAGAAGTAGAGTCCAGAAGAAATCTAGTATGGTGACATTTAAGCCTTTTGATGTGTGGACAGCACAGAACCACTATTTATGCATGAAAAGGGTCTCTACCTCCTCAACTTTCACTAGAAACTTAGTTTATCAAACATAATAAGTCAAAAGAGAGAGATGTGAGGTTAAGAAGTAATGTGAGTTACGAACAGTGAAAAGCCTTGCGCCCAAAGATTCATGGGATTTATAATGTTTATTTATTTTTGGGACAGAGAGAGACAGAGCATGAACGGGTGAGGGTCAGAGAGAGAGGGAGACACAGAATCTGAAACAGGCTCCAGGCTCTGAGCTGTCAGCACAGAGCCCGATGTGGGGCTCGAACTTATGGACCGCGAGGTCATGACCTGAGCTGACATCGGATGTTTAACCGACTGAGCCACCCTGGCACCCCATGGGATTTATGTTTTTAGAGTTGTATTACTTCAGAGAGGAAAAAAAAAGAGACCACAGTCATAGTAGCCATTATTGTCAACTGCTTTACGAAGTGATAGAAATATACGTGACGAAGTTTTTGAAAGTAGCACCTTGCTATATTAGAATAATCCCAGCTACCACTGTGTGTCTATGATGGGCAACACATTATGCCAAGCACTTGACTTCTGTTAGCACTAATTTTCACAATCACTTTTAGAAGTTGGAAATGATAGACCTGTTTCATACAGGAGGCCACTGGGGTGCAGAGAGAAACTGTGCCTAGATATTTTGCACATGGAAGTACCCAGACTCTAAAGACCATAACCTTTCCTCTGTCTGTTGATGCCTCATTCTATTGTAGGGTATTGCTGTTTGATGACAGGTTAAGGTAGAGTGTGACAATCTTCAAAGACAAGTAAGCAAATTGAATAGAAAATAGCCACTTTATATAACAATTAAAGTAAAAAACTAAAAACAAAAAATGCACTTTGAGATTAATTCATGTGTTGAAAACAGTATTGCTATCTTCAGACAAAAGCACATTGCAGAGATTTAACTGAGGAGTCTTGTACAGACAGAGGTTCCCAGGATAGAATAACTCTGGACCCCTTTCCTTCTGGCTGTCCTTTAATTCACCATTGAAGAATCTTCTGTAACAAATCACCTGTGCTGTGTGTCTGATCTTGAGACTCATTAAATATTTCTTCTCAGGCAGAGAGCATGAAGGTAAATCCTCCACAGAAAAGAGGCAATTGTACTAGAATATTAGAACATTTTATAGCCACATCCACAGTTTTGCGTAGGCAAATAATCTTGCCCAAACTCCCTTTCCACTTTGTTCTTTATTATAAATGAGTAAGCCCTTCTCATGTTAAAGATATTGCCGCCAATAACTATGAAAAAATAGATACAGATTTATCAAATTTGGCCTGCAATACTATCTAGATCTTTACAGAAATAGTTTGTTGACTCCTGCTCTAGATAAATTAGCTGATTTTATTTATTTATTTACTTGTTTATTTATTTTAATGTTTATTCATTTTTGAGAGAGAGAGAGAGAGAGAAAGAGAAAGAGAGAACATGAGCAGACAGGGCAGAGGGAGAGGGAGACATAGAAACCGAAGCAGGCTCCTGGCTCTGAGCTGTCAGCAGAGAGCCTGACACGGGGCTCAAACCCATGAACCATGAGATCATGACCTGAGCTTAAGTTGGATGCCTAACCAACTGAGCCACCCAGGCACCCCAAGCTGATTTTAGAGTGAATCATTCTTTTTATGTTGGATAATGTTAACATAATTGTAACTGATTTGGAAAGCAATTTTTCCAGTGTCCTCATGTATAAGACAAAGATAATGAATGAGTTTATACCTGGTACCTGTTTTTCAAACTTAGAATCCCATTAAATGCCTTAGCTGGCATTTTGGAAGACACAGGTAGTAGTTTGCTAGTAGAAAATTAATGCTGCCCAAGTTTCAAAGTTCTTAACTCTTATCTTTTCAGATCCCACGATCTTTCTTACCTCATCCTGCTGCCTTCAGTGCATCCAGTAGCTTGGCCTCAGGAAATTCTATTTATGAAGTTCTCAAACATGAGATCACTTGATAAATTATTCTTTCCAGAATCAGGCTGGCAAGCCAACCTATTTTCTCCCTCAGAAAAACAACAAAGACCGACTTGCCTCTTCCATTATTCACAAGTGAACCCTCAGCAGCTGCTTTATTAAGACCACAATACTGAGAGTTCTAACGCTCTCTAAACTTAAATTCAGCATCAGGCACATGTGAACAAGCTTCCAAAGCAGCTTCCAATTGTCCTTCTCCTCTTACGGCCTAGAAAGCCTCAAGGGACACGATAGCCTCTCTTGGGGAAAATGGGGCTACGCTCTAAATGTAAATGATGTCCAGAGAGACAGTAAAGGAGACTGGTGTTTGGAGATGTATCTGAGCCGGCTCATTCTCTTCAGACAGCCCTCAGGGTCATCTGTCTTGTTGAATGTTGCCAATAGGTCATCTCACGAAAAGTCACAAGTTGGAGTCACGGTGCCATTATTTCCAACTACTTCCTCACTTGCTAAAACACACGCAGGAACTTCATAAGTAGACTTTCCTGAGGCCAAGCTAACGGATGCACTGAAGGTGGTGCAATGAGGTGAGAAAGATTGCAGAATCCAAATGACCCAGGTTTAAACTCAGTTATGCCATTTCCTCGTCCATGTGGCAAGAGACACCTAATTGCTCTGAGTCTTAGAAACTCACCTGGAAAACGGGGTGTTCCTCACAAGACTGTTGGAAGATTAAATGTGGTAATATATGAAAAATACATAATTGTTTATCTACCAGGTGTGCAATACTAAACATCGTTATATTTTTTCCATCCACTAGGATTCTACACGTTTTTCATATTTTGGAAACAAAATACTTACACCAGGTCCATAGAAACACTGTACACTAGGCACTGTACTCTACGAATTGAGCTATCGAAGGGCGCTCGACACTGTACTCTTAAAAAGGTCGAGAAAGCACATGCACACGTATACACAGACACATACTACTCACTTGTCTCTTACTTAAACATAATTTTGGCATAACTTGATGGGGAAAGAACAGTCAGTTTGGGTTTAGTAGTGTCAAGATTCTCCTTTCTGATTTATGGTCTTCATGTGCAGAGTGAGAGGGTGGGACCTAATGCTCCCATAGAGCCGTATCACATGTATGTTTCTGGCATGGTCAGATCCTGATTCCTTTATGGGAATGTTTGTATAGAGCTCCCAGCTCTCAATTATCCATTCTCCTTATTTACGTATTTGGAGTGGCACAGAATACAGCATACACTTATATTTCTGGCTTGGGAATGCCATGTTGCACTTTAACATACATACAAATATGGGATTATGGAAATGTGCTTTAATTCCTCCTGTCTTCTGCTTGAAGCTATTCCAGGCTTCCCACCCTACCATGGAACAGCTAAATCACAGCCATCTCTTCCTAATGGAATAGGGTCAGGGTAAGCTAGCCTCTGCCCCTTTTCTCTCTTTCTCTCCCATTCTCTTGCTTTCTCTTCTCAGTAGGTTTGCTTATCACTATGTTTCTCACTTGGGACAGGTAATGAAGTACTTTGGGTTAAACACATCCTGCTGATGGGGCACCTGGGTGGCTCAGTCAGTTAAGCATCCGACTTCAGCTCAGGTCATGATCTCATGGTTTGTGGGTTCAAGCCCCACATCGGGCTCTGTGCTGACAGTTCAGAGCCTGGAACCTGCTTCAGATTCTGTGTCTCCCTCTCTCTGCCCCTCCCCTGTGTGCGTGTGCTCTCTCTCTCTCTCTCTCAAAAATGAATAAACATTAAAAATTGAAAAAAAATTAAAAAATGAAACACATCCTGCTGGTCTGTAGACTGCATGTGGGAATGAAAGCCAGAGAGACTGAACAATATTAACAGTTAGCTCTTCTGTTTAATTATATCAGTGTGAACCATGAAAGATAACTGAAAGTTGATCAAGTTCTTTTCCAGAGGATGATTGTTATTTACTCTCTGCTTTTGTCTTCTTGTGGCTGATTTCCTGTACAGAACTGAAGTGGTGTCTCTGTTCTCCTGAGACTGTGTTCTTTCCTCTCCTTTTTATATCATGCTGCAAGCTATTATTATGAGAACAGTAATGAACGAAATAAATCCTCTTACTGTAGGCAGATAATCTCTACTCCATGAGATAATTATCAGATCTCATGGGAATCTGTTTTTAAACTCACTTCATAATGATGGCTCTCTTCTCTGAAGATGCTCCATCACGTCTAATAGAATGTAATCACAAACCATGGTGGGATGTGTAGTAGTTGTTTAAAATCCATCTCCTAAGAAAAAGAGAAGGGGGAAACTTAATTATATCTAATGGCTGTTGATCTCCCAAGAGGTTTGTCCTTCCTACCTGACAGAAAACAGTGGTCTGAGAATCCAGGAAATCTGATAAGTAATTTAACTATTTTGGAAAAGGTGAGTGATCCACTGTATTACATGTCAAGGCTACCATCTAAATGAGAAGCACTAGGCACTGCATATTCCGTAAAGAGAAACTGACAAGCAGAATAAGGGTCAAAGCTAATACTATAAAAATACAAGTGGAAGAAACCCCTTTGAATCTCAAATCATAGAACAGTCTGCAAACAATAGATTTTTCATTTAATTATAGCAACTGTCCTGAACATTTTGCATATTGGCAAATATAACAGATAATGAATTATTGATCCAACAGAAGTTCTGGAAATGCGGAACTTAACTAAGTTGTCTATTTTCCATTGGAAGGCACACTGATATAGTAGGAGAAGGGGAGCAATCTATTGATCCACGCCAAAATCCTTCTGCCTCACACTGGTAAAAGAAAAGAAAAAAGCTGAGCACGTTCTAAGCCTGGTTTGCCTCTGATAAAAAATTCTGCAGAGAGAAAAGTACTTGGACCTCCTAAAATCTGGTGTCACTGTCATGAGTGAGTTTTGAGTTTTATCAGCACCACATGTAAAAATTAGCAGTTGAATTGCTTACCCAGAAGCAGACACTTACTATGTGTTTCTAAATGAAGTGTGGTGGATTTTATCTTGCTGATAAGAGACAGGAGTACTGATAATCTTTCCTGAGATATTTTCCTTTACATTCATTTCTGAAATAAAGTGAGTTGGGGGTAGATAGTAGTAAGGATTCTTATTTCTGAGAAGAGGTGGACTGCTTTCACTCTAGTGCCCCAACCAATCTTAAAATTCGAAATTGGATCCTATCAGAGTCAACCACAGTAACTCAGGAAAAGAGCATCTCAGTGAGCTGGTAAAGAGTTTATTATTCCAGTAACTTAGATTTCATTTTAACCTATTTATCCATTTACTTAACAAATAGCCATTGTGCACCTACTCTGTTCCAGGCACAGTGTCTAACACTGTGGAATCAAAAGATGAATTGGACATGGTTCAATTGCTTGGGAGAAATAAACAAGTAAATCACATCCACAACAAAATGTAATGATGCCTACAATGGACATAAGGCATGATGCTGAGACAATTCACGAGGATCTAAATTATCAAGGAAGTTTCCCCTAAGATGTGAGTAGGCGTTAACTTCATAAGCTGGAACAACAGATCTTGCCTTATACGTCCAGATCGAATGTAGGGAGGCTTGATGTGCATGACTCACTGGAGGAATTCAGAGCAGTTGGCTCTGCCTATAACAGAAATTGCAGATGTCGTGAGTGTCAGGGGTGAGGTCAGAGGAACAGTGGGCACCCAGTCAGGGCTAATTAAGGACTTCGTTGTTTAGAAGAAAACACTGGAGCGTTTTTGAAGGACTTGAAGCAGGAGATTGACTTGACTACACATGTGGTTTGATTATAGCCTCTCCCAGCTGTGTGAAGGTACATTTGGAGGAACCAAGACCAGAGATGAAGAACACTTCAGAAAACATAGATTCCATGCAAGAAATGATCAAACCCTGAATAATAATCATTACCCTTAACTGAATATGTATCATAAGCCAGTAGTATGCTAAGTGTTTTATAATCATCTCATTTAATCTTTATAAGAAATCTGTAGAGTCGGTATTAGCAAACCCATTTTAAAGACAGAGAACTGAGATTCAGGGAATTTAGATAGATTGAGATTGCATAACTATTGCATAAAGTCATTTGTCCTTAAAACCAAAACTTGGATCCAAGTTTTTTTGACTCCAGAATACACCAGGAGGCATCAGGCAATACTTTTATGGTCAATGGTAAAAGTCATTTAAAAGACAAGTGTACCATTCACCAAAAGAATTCGGATACAGACACAGAGTTTGGGGGGAAAGATAATGAGATACTTTGTGGATGTGCTGAATTTGTTGTTGTTGGTTTGTGGTTTGTTTTTTTTTTTTTTTGGTTATTTATTTGTATATTTATTTTATTTATTTATTTATTTATTTATTTATTTATTTAATATAATTTATTGTCAAATTGATTTCCATATAATACCCAGTGCTCATCCCAACAGGTGCCCTCCTCAATGCCCATCACCCACTTTCCCCTCTCTCCCACCCTCCCCCCCATCAACCCCCAGTTTGTTCTCAGTATTTAAGAGTATCTTATGGTTTGCCTCCTTCCCTCTCTGTAACTTTCTCCCCCCCTCCCCCCAGTCTTCTGTTAAGTTTCTCAGGATCCACATATGAGTGAAAACATATGGTATCTGTCTTTCCAGTTGGACATCTAAGAAGAGATGTCACTGAGCAATTTATATACTTATCTAGAGTTCAGAAGAGACTTGTCTAGAGACTTATCCACAGGGCAGTCACAGACCCAGACAGAAGTACGAAGTGAAAAGAATAGTGGGTTAAGACAAAACCCTAGGAAACATTACTAAGCAGAAGGGAAGTCCATAGTGGGGTTAGAAGACTATCCAGGATGAGCCCAGTGTGAAGTCAATCCATCAAGATGAATTATGCATTTCATGTACACAGGGTAATGTGTTGGGTCCTATAGCTGATGCAGGAAGGTAGCAGAACATCAGAATTTCCCCCTCAGGAATATTGGGGAGAAAATTGCATGTGTACACATAAACAAAAGGTGAAAATTAATACAAAAATTTACAAAACCACTAAGCAAAGTAAGAAATACTACCAGGAAGAATACTGGAAATTTCTTACAAGTCGTTTAGGGAGTAAGATCTCTAAATTAGGAGGATTAAGAAACTGTTTGGTGAACTGAGTTAATAAGAAGGACTTCATGGAAAACAAAAGAACTGATTTCAAATTTAACTGTGCTTAAACAAACCATCTTGCTTAAAATTCAGATTTCTGGGCGTGTCCTCAGTTAATCTGATTCAGCAGGTTGGAATTTGAACAGTTACCAAGGACTTCAGGTGATTCTGAAGCAGATGATCTATCAATTCCAACTTGAGAAATACCATTTTAGACATGTTACAATGTGGGCAGGCGTGCTGAGTGGTCTGTGCTGTGTGTGCTGTGGGAAAGGGTGGGCATTTAAGGTGAAGAAAAGGCAAGAATAAAATTCAGTAGTGACGATAAATGAAACACTGTTTTCACAGATGGTCCAATGGTGTCCAGGTTGGGAAACACTGAGAGATTTAAGTGAAAGACACAGGCCATATTAGGAGTACCTTGAATACCATGTTAGGATTTCTTGTCAACTGAAGATACTTAATCATACTTTACAGTTCAGCTTACTCAGTGGAGTTTTGCCTTCTGCAGCATCACATTGCTCCTATAGCTGAGAAGCTAAAAGTTCTTCTCTAAATGTGCTGACTTTGAGCTCCCTGCGGGGTGGGGGGTGGTAGATAATTAGACATGAGAGAGAAGAAGGTTGAAGTGGTTCGGTCAAAGTCATGCGGTGCTTCATAGCAAGTAAAGAACATAGATTTGACCAAGTTGCCCTGCAACCATCTGTCAACTAGGCGATCATAGCATTCTGCTTTACTTAGGCTCTTGCTCTTTTGAGAATGATGACATTTTCAAAAAAACCTTTTTTTCTCCCTACAAAGTGGTGTTTGAAACACACTAACAGGCATAAATTACTGTTTGCAACAACCCATGAAGTTATTCCTCCAAACTGTAGATGTGTGAAAGCACAGGCAAAAAAGTGGAAATTTAATCCAGGACGCTGACAATGAATTGATATGCCTTTGTTGGTCTTATTTTGAAATTTCTTTTATAACATTATGACATTTTGTCAGTAGCTCATAGACTTTTATTTGGCTCAAAAAAAAAAAAAAAGAACGTTAGTTTGAATTAAAGGAGAAAAAAGAAAGGGAAGTAACAAGATTTATGATGGAATAGTGTGATTTTTTTTAACTGCCCCCGTGGAGCCGCAGCTCCTGTAAATCTTCGTACTGCTAGGCTAACCAGCAAAATGGCAAACCCACAGCCCTGCAAACCCCAGGACATACTGGACTCTTCCACCTTCGCTTTCATCTGAGAGCCGTCACTGGGTGCTGTGGAAGTCCTGCCCACACTGGACTGCGGGGGCCGGTGGTGCTGGGCACACGAGTTGGAGTGGGAAAGTGACACCTAATGTGGAAACAAATGCACACATACTTCATCAGATAGTCATGGTATTACAGAGAAAAGTAATCTGGGGTAAGAAATAGAAAAAATACTTGTTTGGGGGCTGGGGTTGATTATTTTATACAGGGCTTTCACAGAAGACCTCACTGATGTTGGTGACTTTGGAGAGACCTGAGTAAAAGATAAGAAAGCACCAGGCAGGTGTCTGGGAGGAGAGAGTTCTGTGGTGGATTTATGGTAACTTCAGGCTGCAGTGTCAACTTTATTGTGATGCTGTGCTGGACGGATGTTTGTTTTTTTTTTGTTTGATTGTTTATTTTTGAGACAGAGAGAGACAGAGCATGAATGGGGGAGGGTCAGAGAGAGGGAGACACAGAATCTGAAACAGGCTACAGGCTCTGAGCTGTCAGCACAGAGCCCGACGCGGGGCTCGAACTCACGGACCGCGAGATCATGACCTGAGCCGAAGTCGGCCCCTTAACCGACTGAGCCACCCAGGCGCCCCTGGACGGATGTTTTTAATGATGTAAACCAGAAACCTATGGCAGTTATGCATGCTTTCATAAATAACACTGAATGTTATGTATAATAAGATAATAACATGCTCACCTTTCATACAATAACCATCTCTCTAACCGCCAAGCTTTCCAGAACAACTTTCTCCCATGCATTGGCTTTAGAAAAACTTTGTTGATGTGGAACAGAAGAGGGAGACATAATATCCAAGGTGGGAACATTTAAATTCACTTGTCAAGTAACATTTTATAAATCTACCTTTTCTAGATCTCAACACTGTAACAATTCAAGGTTAAAAGAAATTTGGTGTTCTCTGGGCAAGGCATCATGATCGTTCTTCCCAAGAGGAAGAGGAAAAACAGCTGCATAATAAATTTGTTTTATTTTACAGAAGTCTTTGTTGATATATTGCATTTTGAACAATTTGTCCTTTCTACTCATAAGGAATAAATAAGATTCTGACAGATCTTCCTGGTTCCAAATTCAGGCTACGCTAGTCCAGTGTTTATTTTCCTGGCTTCTTCAAAGTGTCTTAAATCCATCATGATTCACTCTCTTTCAAATGTGTATTCTCTAATTGCCTGGGATATTTGTCTGTCATCTCTTTTGCATTGAAGTGAGCTTCTTAGAAAAATCCCTCTGTGTCCTAAGATATCAGTCTCTTTGGATGTACATCTTCTCCTGAAACAAAACCATTCATTTTTATCTTTTACCTCCTACTCTATGTCAAGTTTCCTCTCAAACTCTCCAATACCTTTTAGCTTATCCTCTGTTAAATTGGAAAATGACTATCTCATAAAATTTTATGCATCCAGCATAGATAATAAATGTAGGCAATTAACAAAGAAGCCATCTTTTTGTAAAATCAGTGCTAAGATAGATCCCAGTGCTGATAAACATACATACATGGGTATTTCAACATTTTATTTCAAATATCTTATTAGTAAACAAGATACATTTGTATCAGATGATGAGTCCTCTGAAGGCCAAACAAAGAAATGATTATAATTCCAGAGCAGTAGCAGTAAACACTTCCTTGTGGCCTTATTCCAATGTCAGCACTTCATTTTAATGGTAACTGGATATCTGCTGTTCATTGTGAAATCCTTGGATATACTTAACAACCTGCTTAGAGTATATTGAGTTTATGGGGATGACCAAATGAGGCCTGAAAATTTATTGTAAGGAAATTGTGCAGATTATATGAGAGATATTCATTCTAATTTAGGGCTGAGCAGGAGCACGCAAAATGTAAAGATTTGAATAGGACAGTGTTCAAGCAGGTGCAGTCTTACCTGTTATCACTCTTCATCATTGTCAAGTGTCTCCCCTGTTTAGTATATTTCTCTCAATTCTTGATTAGCAGCCTCCAGAGCTGTCCCTAGGGTGTGATAACACTAACATGATAATTCAGATAGCACTTTACAATTTGCAAGGCATTTTTTACATGTGTCACATTTTTAATGCTCTCAACAATCCCAAGAAGCAGGCTTTATTCCGGTTATGTCATGTATGAGGGGAAAGGGGCTTAATTAAATTGATTCAGGATAGTTAGTTAAGTAAGGGCCATTTTCTTCTTCCTCCAAAACTCAGCTTTTTAAATAAAATTCTTTTAATGTTTATTTTTGAGAGAGAGAGAGCCAGAGTGCAAGTGGGGGAGGGGCAGAGACAGAGGGAGACCCAGAATCTGAAGCAGGCTCCAGGCTCTGAGCTGTCAGCACAGCAAGTGCCCAATGTGGGGCTTGAACCCACGAACTGTGAGATCATGACCTGAACCGAAGTCAGACACTTAACCGACTGCCTGAGCCACCCAAGTGCCCCCAAAATGCGTATTTATTTGTGTTTGGTTTTGTTTGGCTAACCAGCATGCACTTCCCTTTCCTAATTAATGGAGGGAGGAGTAAGCTATCCCCATGTGTGTGTTCGGTGGGTCAGCTCTGCTGCCCACTATGGAAACTGTAAAGGGCCAGATCCTCTTCTTCTCCATACCAGGCAGTAAGAGTGTGGCTCATTAACTGGACTCAGTTAACTTAATTTCTAGGACTGAATCTTGATGAAAAAAAAAAGCAAGGATAAGGGAATGATGAAAGTATCCTTTTATTAGATGTGTCTGGCAATGGAAGCATTTGCAGGGCCCAAAAATACACATGAAGGCTCACGTACAAATATTTAAAAGTTATCAATCAATCCAGTGACTTATTGGGATGAGCACTGGGTGCCGTATGGAAGCCAATTTGACAATAAATTATATTTTAAAAATCTAATGAACTGTTTAATAATATTCATATATTTTTATTCTTGTACCTTGACAAATGTTTTTTTTTTTTTCATAAATTCAAGGTAACCAGGTTTGAATTTAGAATTTCCAAATCCCTTGGAGTGGCCCACTGGATTCTGGAAGCCTGGGGAGGGTGGGCCCCTGGTGCTTGGCCCTGGTCTGTAGGCCCTCACTCTTTCTCTTCGTGTTCCTAGTTCTGACCTGCTCTCTAAGCCATTTTGTGCCTTTGTATGTGGACACCCTGGACTGCAGATCCACACTCCATTTATATCCCCCAACAGAAAGGTGTATCTTAGCCACCCCCGTGTAGGGTCCATTCTTGAGTAGGTAAAGCCTGTGAAGAGGCCTGTATAGTCCTGGAGGTGGATTCAGGACTGTTGATGCAAGGAATTCTGGGGTCTTATGTATCCAGAGCATGCTCAAGAAGGCAGAACTTGGTGTTCCCTTAGATACATAGACTTTTCCTTCATAGAGAAGGTCATATTCAGAAGAGGGCCAAGGTGTGTCCTTTAAAACACAGAACTTAGGACAAGGGCTCTTCTTGCCTAGACATAGGGTACTACTGGTTGGTGATATCCCATCAGTAATGTGTTAGTTCTTGGCTTCTAGATCCCCTTTGGTTCTTGCTGGTCTTCTAAGCAGGTCCTCTTATCTCATATTCATTCTCTGAGCCCTCTACATACTTCTAGTCCATTGATTTGACTTAGAGTAGCCAAACTCATATTTTGTTGTTGTTGTTGTTTACAACTGGGAACCTTGTTTGAAACACACAGTCTGTCATTTATTCTACAGGGTGAGGATAGTAAGGGGTTGTCAGTAACTAAACAATGATGGATGAAAACAAACCTGAGCAGTATTAAGTACTGTCCATGATAAATCTTCTACTTTTCTCATGGAAAAACAAGTTGATAGGACAGCTCCTCTGCCTTTTATATATTCTATCAGGTTCCGCATTTCTTATCATCTTCTTTTCAGGGTAACCTGAGCTAACCCTTCAGGTGAAATATTGAGGGAATAATACAGTGCCTTATGCTGGTTACTGTAAACACTAAAATGCTATTTAGTTACTTAAAAAACAATTAAAAATGTATTCCATATTACGAAATCAACAGATATTCATCAAAGGAAAAGCTTATAAACATAGAGAAACTTAAAAGGGAAGGCACACACTTCTCTAGACATCCTACTGTTTAGAGATATCACTATTATTAACAGATCACTTTTTTGAGCATATCTTTAAGAAAAAAAGGATCATACTATACATGCTTATTTAAAACCTGTTTTATTCACCACATCCTGTATTAGAAGCACTTTCATCTCAATCATTTTTTCCATAATTTTTTAAAATTGGTATTATATAATTGAATGTTGTGATATTGTTTAACCTAATACTAACTGTTGGACATTTTAGTGGTCTTTAACTTTTACTATTAGAAACAATATTAGTGAATATCCTTGAAATAAAATTACTATACATATGCTTAATTATCTTAAAGGATATACTTCTATGACTGGAATATTCATTATTTGAATACTATTTTAAAATATCATAACTCATGCAAAGGGTAATTACATAGTGAACAGCATATATCTAGCATATATTTTGATTAAGAATTAGTAAGTATAATTATAAGCCAGCATTATTTAAGTCCTTTGTATAAATCTGATGTGTTACATACAATATACTTTGAAAAGATCTTCAAACAAATCTGGAAGCAAAAGATATCTTTTTTTAATTTAATAGGGAACTACTTTGCTGTAAAAAAAACCCCAGCTTTGTTATGATATAATTCACATATCATACAATTTACCCATATAAAGAATATAATTTAATTGGTTTTAGTATATCAGAGAGTTGTGCAGCCATCACCACTATCAATTCTAGAATATTTTCATTACCTCAAAAAGAAACACTGTATCCCTTAGCCTCTACCACCAACCCCCATCTTCCCCAATCCTAGGCAACCACTTAACTACTTTCTGACTCTATACATTTGCCTATTCTCGACATGATATAAATGGAATCACACAGTGTGTGGTCCTTTGTGATTTACTTCTTTCACTGAGCATGATGTTTTTAAAGTTCCTTATGTTGTATCACTAATTTTTTCCTTTTTATTGCTTAATCATATTTCACTATATGGATATGTCATTGATCAGATGGACATTTGGGTTGTTTCTACTTTGGGCTATTATGAATGTTGCTTCTAAGAATATTTGTGTACAAATGTTTGTGTGAATATATATTTTTTTTCTCTTAGGTATATACATAGGAGTGAAATTGCTTGATTATGGGGTTGCTCTGTGTTTAACCACGTGAGGAAATGCCAAACTCTGTTTTCCAAATCAGTTTTAACATTTTACATTTCTACCAGTAGTATAGGAGGGTTCCAGTTTCTCTTCATCAATACATGATATTATCTGTCTTTTTTATTGTAACCATCCTAGTGGACGCGAAGTGACATCTTATTGTGGCTTTTATTTGAATTTCCTGATGGCTAATGCAGTTTCTCTATTTTTTTTTTAACAGAGAGAGTGCAAGTAGGGGCACAGGGAGAGAGAGAGAGAGAGAGAGAGAGAGAGAGAATCTTAAGTAGGCTCCGCATTCAGCATGGAGCCAGACATGGGGCTCAATCCCATGACCCTGGGAACTGAAATCAAGAGGGATGCTCAGCTCAAGTGACTGAGCCGCTTAGGTGCCCTGCAGTTCCTCTATTTTTTAAAAAAAATATTAGCCTTTAAAAAGAAGTGCCGAAACATTAAAAGTGAGATATTAACTCCCATTTCACAGTGTTTTATGTTGGTAATTAAATTGATTTTCCTTTTGAATTCTTTTTTAAAGAGGTGCCTGGATTGCTCGTTTGGTTAACCGTCTGACTCTTACTTTTGACTCAGGTCATGATCTCATGGTTCATGGATTCCAACCATGCATCAGGTTGTCTATCAGCACAGAGCCTGCTTGAGATTCTGTCTCCCTCTATCTCTTCCCCTCCCCCACTTGCTCTTTATCTCACAAAGTAAATAAACTTAAAAAAATTCTTTTTTTAAAACAAAATAATCCATGAACTATTGTTGTTGTGATTTAAAAAAATATTATAGGGGCGCCTGGGTGGCGCAGTCGGTTAAGCGTCCGACTTCAGCCAGGTCACGATCTCGCGGTCCGCGAGTTCGAGCCCCGCGTCAGGTTCTGGGCTGACGGCTCAGAGCCTGGAGCCTGCTTCCGATTCTGTGTCTCCCTCTCTCTCTGCCCCTCGCCCGTTCATGCTCTGTCTCTCTCTGTCCCAAAAATAAAATAAAATAAACGTTGAAAAAAAATTAAAAAAAAAATATTATATGTTCCTAATGGATTATGACATAGCTAGGCATTATTTTCCTTTCTTATAAATGTTGGCATTCATGGTTATCTGTCTGTGGTTTCTAAGAATTTATCATTTATAGTTTTATCAAGCATCATGACTAGGCTTAGTAATTTTCTACTAACAAAGAGGTACTAGATATCCTTCAGTTCAGAATGCTGTATTCTTTGATAGGAAAATTAAAGAAATAATACCTCGGAAAAGCAGATTTTAACAAATCAAGAACTTATATTTAATAGATTTTTAATTTTATGTGTTTTAAAAGTTTTATTAAAAGATGGATTTTTACTGCTAATTCACTCAGCTCAAAGGAGAATGTCTGGTATGAAACAATAATGATGGGGTGGTAAATACAATGTGATGAACCATCTAATTGGATTTTGAAAGTTAAATCTTGCTGCAGAGAAAACAGCTCTGTGATAATACTTTGAAAACTATATATGAATAAATGTGTAGCTTTATTTTATAATATAGAAATGGCATTCAGCCTGTGAGGTAACAAAGTTTAGTTTGATATCCTTGAGACTTTGAAGAAAGGCTGAAGGGCAAAGTGGTGAATTTGTTTTTAATACAAATCCACATGCATATATTGTAGGTCTCAGATGGATTTGCAGAAAGTCTTGTTCTCAGATGAATAAAAGTGTTCAAGCTCGTTTGAATAAAAACAAATTCAGAGAGCAGTATCTGTGGTGTAAGCTACAACAGGTATCTCATCAATAAACTGAAAGATGGCTCATGGGGCCTCTGGAAGGATCAAGCTTTATATGGATATATATTCTAAGAAAGGATTTCAGTTGCCTGTTCCATCAAGGACAAGATTGAAGGAGATTCAAATCTAATCTCCTGACTTCTGGAGAATGGACCAAACAGATGACATGGCCAGACTGAAAGATTCATAATAAATCTGGGAGGGAAAAAAAAAAGGCTATGAAGCAATACTAAGACACCTACAGGATTGTTTCCACTAGCTTTGAACTTGGATGCCTTAACCTGACCACTGTGTAGCAGTGTGACCCTGAACAAATTGTTCCATTTCTCTGGCCTTCATTTTCCTCTTAAGTAGGGTGGAGACAGCCACATCCCAGGGGCGTTGTGTGAATTAAATGGAATAATGTATTTTCAAGCATTTATTGAAATACAACTTCTCATTGTCCTAGGTATAATAGGCATTCAGTAATGGGTTGAAACAAATGAACAAACAAACAAAACCAATACTGGATTGAGCACTTAGCTCTGTGCCAAGCACTTTTTAAATGTCTTATAGCTATTAAGACATTTACTATATAATCTTCACATCAATATTTTAAAAATTTTTACCAATATGGTACAGAAACTCAGAGAAAGTTTCAATGACTTGATCTAAGGTCACACAACTACTAAATAGTGAGCCTAGGATATGAACCCAGACAGCAGTTTTAAACATTATACTATTACTACCCCAATATGTTCAAGCAAATGTAACTTTAGAGTCATAGCACAAATCTAGTGTATTTTATTTTTTATTTTTTTAATATTTTTTAACAAGCATGCACACATGCACGCACGCACATGTCGGGGAGAAGAGCAGAGAGTGAGAGAGAGAGAGAATCCCAAGCAGGCTCTGCACTGTCAGCATGTGGCCTGATGTGGGGTTCAGTCCCATGAACCTGTGAGATCATGACCTGAGCCAAAATCAAGAGTTGGATGCTCAGTTGACTAAACCACCTAGGTACCCCAAATCTAGTATATTTTAAAATATAATTATTATTTTTATAACAAAAATTAAAATTGCTTCTTAAAAAGTCGTTTGGGAATAAGAATAAATTGAGGACATATAAATTTAGGAAATAGAGTTATTTCATGGGTTTTATAGTCATCCTTAATAAGATGACTTCATGAAATGACGTAATTCGGTTTTTTTAATAGAGTATTTGATATTTATTTCCATAGGTCACATGACATGATTATTGTAGTGTTTGAGTCAAATAAATTATCTTGGACTTAACTCTCAGTGATTTTAAAGACAGGTAACTTCATGACTTTAGCAAATACATCATCTAAAAGCCAGGAAGAGTCAGCACACTGCTATTTTATAATTAAAGGTGTTCGTCATACTCAATCACAAGTTCTTCAGCCTCTCCCTAAGTGTCTTAATCACCATAACACTGCAGGTCAAGCATGCACCCTAAAGTTTAGGCCCCACAGTGCACTCCAAATCAAATTCCAGACTCACATTTAAAGTGAATCCCCTGGTGAAAGAAAAGATTACCATTTTAAAGCAAGCATTGACACTCTGGCTCTGATTTAGGACTCTGAGTCTACAATCATCTGCATATGAATATCGAGTCCTTTCTTCCTCAGAGACAGGTGATTGATTCTGCTAAGGCCCTAAAAAATGCCCTGTCTAAAAGGGCAGCCACTAGCCCCAATTCACCTATTGCGCACTGAAATATGGCTAGCCAGAAATGAGATCTGGTATAAGAACAAACTACACACCAGATACAGTCAATTTAGTACTAAAAAAAAAGAAAAAGAGAAGGAAAGAATGCGAAATATCTCATTGATATTTTTTTGTAATGAATATATGTTAAAATGCTCACATTTTTGGATGTATTTGTTTAAATAAGCTAATTATTAAAATTAACTTCACGTGTGTTTACCTTTATGAAAGTGGATACAGAAAATTATAAATTCTGTATATTATGTGCACTGTATTTCTATTGGGCAGTGCTGCTCTAAGAAAACTGATAGATTCTGATTTTTTTTTTTTTTTGGTTTTGTTTTGTTTAGGAAGACAGAGAACTCAAGCCTTTGAATTAGTGGTCTGGGAAGTACACCCCTAGCCAGAGAAATAGAGTCAAAACTAGGCTGAGAAGGAAGAGCCTTTTGGAGTAGGTCTGTGGTTTCAGTAGAGCCTTTGACCCCATAAAAAAAGGAGGGCTTACTGCTTGTATACAGGTAGGGAATTTGCGTTAACTGGAGAGTGTTCCAGGATTGAGACCATGCATTTCCCAACTGCACAGCAGTCTAATAGCCAAACCATCGGCCCAAGGCAGTTCTTGGGAAATCTTCTCTGAGGCAGAGATTAGTATGCAGGACGTTTATTGGCAAATATTCTGAAAATTAGCACCTGTGGGGAAAGGAAAGAAACAAGATTAGGAAAAGTGAGATATCCAGCTTCCTCAGCTCACCCCATGAGGATTTCTGAAGTTGGGATAGCCCTTCAGAGTTCGAGTTCAAGCAAAGGCAGGAAATTTACACTGACATTATCCAGTCGTTGGATACAGGTTGTCCCCTGGAAGGCAGTGTGACCTTGAGTGAGAGGCTCTCTTCAGTCAGGGGCAATCTTGGCAAGCTTAAGAGCTACGTATAATGGGTGGGAAGGGTAGGTGTAGGTCCTTCAGTTCAGAAGAAGAGTCTGGGCAGCACAGCAGCATCAACTATGGTTCACTCCTTGCTATGCATATTCTACTTTATATAAGTTTGGAGTAGCACCTTCACGGATTCCAGTGGGCTTCTTGGGGGAAAATTCTAGACCCACCACTGCAGCTGATTTCAAGGTCACACCTGATACCCAGTTTCTATCTTCTGCTATCCATTCTAGATTTTGCTAATCCTCAAATATCACCTTTACTCTTCTGGATGGATCATGTGATGATGTGGAACCCTGGGCACTATACTTTCCTCAGGCTGTGGCTATTGGACATGTCATTTTACTAATACAGACTGTTGGGGATATTCTAAAAGTGGGTTATCTGATGGCTCAACATATGTCTCTTCATTTGTTCAGGGTATCATAGCAAAATACTTCAGACTGGTATTGTGTCTTAAAAAACAGACATTTATTTCTCAGTTCTGGAGTTGGGAAATCCAAGATCAAGGTGGCAACAGATTTGGTGTCTGGAGAGGCTCTGCCTCCTGGTTCATACAAGGATGTTTTTCTCTCTGTGTCCTCAGAATGGTGGAAGGGGTATGGGATCTCTCCAAGGTCTTTTTTATAAGGGTACTAATCCTATTCATAAGGGCTCTAATTACCTCTCAAAGGCTCCATGTCCTAATACTGTCACATTGGGGTTTAGGATTTCAACATGTGAACGTGGGGGTTTACACAAATATTCATTCCATTGCAGCCTCCCTATAGTGGCAGTTCTACCTTTTGCAACGAAGGATCATGGATAATCAGGGTTGATTATGCCTATCAGGATGGTGACTCCTCTCTTGTCTGCTGGCCCCTTGCCGTAAGAAATTGAAAGTGCCCAAGTGGCTGCTATAGGTTAAATTTCAATGGGATGAAGACGTTCTCATGACAGAAACGTTATCCTTTTGGGAACCAAGATCTTTAAGCCCACAGACTCTAGAGTTTCAGAGAGGAAAAGCACACATTCCTCAAAGGGGTAAGGAGGAATGCTGGTAAAGGCACCATTCTACTTCTGCTCCTTGGTTCTCACCATGTAGTCTACTTATTAGAGAACTGGAGCCATATAATGTGTATTGATTTAGGATATATGCTGTGTCCTGGAAGATGTTATTACCTCTCACAGGGAAAATCTGAGTTTGCACCTCCCATTTGTGTTTAAACAGGCTGTTTTGCCATTCTGTCCAGTTGGCATCTTCTGGGTGATGTGGCATGTAATGGAACCAGTAGGTTCCATCATCATGTACCCACTGATGATCCTGCTTTGCTTTAAAGTGGATCCCTTGGACTGACATAACAAGTCAAATGACTATTGTTGAACCTAACACTGTAAGCTCTCAGAAAGCGATGTTAGCTGAGACCCTGTGGGCAAGGAAGTAAATCCATATTCAGAAATTATGTCTATTACTGTCAAGATACATCACGCCTCTTCCAGGAAGAAAGGAGTACACTGTGGGCAACTTGCCACTAGGTGGCTAGCTGATCTCCTCAAGGAATGATGTGATATTGGGGACCAAAGTTTTGTCTTTGTTTGTGGTGGGTTGGTATTTGGTAGCAACAGGAGCTAGACTAGCTTTGATGAAAGGGAGTCCATGCTGCTAATCCCACATACAGCCTCCTTCCCTTACACCAAACTACTCCCTTTATGTATCCTTTATATTACCACTGGCATTGCCAGTGACAGAAGCTGGCTGATATCACCTGGCTGAGGCATTCGGTTTTGTTGGCCCTTTCAGTACAGATGCTTTCTGGTGGGTGTTAAAATGCAGTTCAAAGATATTCATACATTGTACTCACTCCCATAGTTCCAACTGCATGCTACTACTCCAGAAATCTTTGTGATCTAATCTCTCTCTCTCTAGGCCCCTGACTATCTCTCCAGGTTATTCATTCCCACCCACAGTTCTGTATATATTCCAACCTGTAGCTCCATCTCATTCTATACAAACTAGATGGCCAAGCATATTGCCTGAAGCTCTGCCCATTGAGAGGATTTCCCCTAATAGCTGTTTCTGAAAGCCACACCTGAGTGGGAGAGGAGGCCAAGCTCCATCAACCAAAAATTGGGGGAAAACTTCCCCTAAAAAGGGTTTGTGGCATTGACAGAGGTTGCTTTCCTCACCAACAGCCAATTCCAAAAGAGTCGACAGTTGAGGATTGACCTCAGCAGCCCTCAGTGTAGCTGAGGGAATATATATCCTTCATTGCTGAGGAGGGACCTGGGAAGAGTATAGCATCTGATATAGTCTATTTTATCTTTGCATAATCTAAGGCTGTGAATCAGCACTGCATTATTATCTTAAAAGCTCAAGTTGAAGATGAACACGGAAATCAAATGTAGTGGAAAATTGGGAGATGAAAGAATATTTAGTACCCTGTGAGTTATTTGTATTCCTTACTCATTTTCTCATTGTGTTACTTTGATTGCATTTAAATATATTTTTGACTTTCTGGATATGTCAGATAGGGGTGACTACTTAGCTCTGAGTGATTGAGGGAAGCATAGATAGTTGTGGTTAAGAGTAGCTGGGGTGGGGGGAAGTGGGAAGGTCTAGCACCAAAGTGGCAGAAAGGGACATTTGTGGCATGTTTGGGGGCTACCGACTAGATGGATCATCACAAATGAGTCATTATGTCAATGTGGACACAGTCACATGTCCTTGGACCATCTTTATACAGATGCCAGGATGATGTAAAAGCTTCATGTAGAGCCATGAGATCTCTCGGGTTCCTGAATCATCATTTAGTAAGTTCTGCCTGCACTGAGTTAAATAGTTCTGCATCAGCCTGGATGAGTTATTGCAGCTGCAGAAATACATTTATTAACTCCCTGTGAGCAACTTATGCAGTGAATGAATCTGCCTGGATTTTATCAGAGTCACAATCAAAATAAAATCATAACTATTGTTTAACAAACCAAGCACTCTAGAGTTTGAGAAACTGACATTATTTTATATGCATTTATAATAATTTCTTTTACTGCTCATTTTAAAGAAGAGGATTATTACTATAACATCTCTTAGCAAAATAGCTTGGCAGACAAATTTGCTGAAGCTGAATATTATTTCAGTAGAGTCATTAAATTTCTTTTGATACCACAGTTAGCTCAAAAGATAGCACTGTCCATTCAGGAATCCTTAATTCAGTAGGTTCTTTATATGAATCACACTAATGATTCCTCAAAGCTCCTTTAGTCAAAACCATTCAATATTCATCTTCCCCTAAAGCAAAAGTTTTGGTAAGGTATGTAACAAATGCTTACTAGTGTATTTGTAATAGAAGTATCATAAGGGATTTAATTAAAGTTTAAAGGCAATAAGCCTAAATAACACAATTAAGGATGTGAGACCTTTTTTCTGTAAGAATTCTTATTATGATCATTTAAATGTCAGCAACACTGACATTAACACTCTTAGAAAATAAGAGATGTATTTTTAAAGTATTAAAAAGTACCATTTTCTTTATATATTACTAAAGACCCCTGTCATGCAAATTCTGGTTATGAAACCGGTTTAAGCTTAAAGTATTTTCCACTGCAGCACCACAGCAAGATTGTCTTTTTAATCTAGTGGACACCATACTCTTGGTTATCATCTGATCAAACAAGAATGGACTTCTATTAACAAGACATTATTCTTCAGGAAATAGCCACAACGTATACCGAAGTCTGAAACTTCTACAACACAGCATGTAACTGTTCCCTCCAGTTTTCTTACAAGTAGCTTCTGTTGATAAAAGGCAATTGTGTGGTCCTTGTGGGGAAATACCTGAGTTAATAGGAAAGTGACGAATGAAGATCTCAGTAAACATTTGAACTAGACTCCTCTATGGCTCCCACATTCTTTAATATTTAGGAACATTTTATGACACTTGAAACACACTCTCAGAGTAAAAAAAGAATTAACAAAAGACAAAAACCATAAAGAGAATATAAAAAAAAATTATTTTATCCAAGGGCAATGAAACCTGTGAAGATTATTAGGGAATCCTCTTTTTTATTTGATATTGTAAATACATAAATATAATATAACATGGGAAATCATATGTGTATTGTTTGGCAACATTTTGTGGCTATTATGTATTATTAAAATATATTTCCTACCGGGGCGCCTGGGTGGCGCAGTCGGTTAAGCGTCCGACTTCAGCCAGGTCACGATCTTGCGGTCCGTGAGTTCAAGCCCCACGTCGGGCTCTGGGCTGATGGCTCAGAGCCTGGAGCCTGTTTCCGATTCTATGTCTCCCTCTCTCTCTGCCCTTCCCCCGTTCATGCTCTGTCTCTCTCTGTCCCAAAAATAAATAAACGTTGAAAAAAAAATTAAAAAAAAATATTTCCTACCAATAAATACATTTCTAAAATATGGTTTTTATTTTCAGGTTTTAGTTCATTATATAAATGTAACGTACATTGATAAATCAATCCATTATTATTTATCATTTAAGCTGTTCACAATATTCACCATTATAAGAATGCTATGTAATTAAATATTGATGCTAATTCTTAAATATTCCACCAGCATAAATTCCCAGAATTAGAATTGCTGTATGCATGTTTTAAGGCTTTTGATAGTTTTTAAAGTCTTTATTGTTCTTAAGGAGAGTCTAATAAATTTGGGTCACATTCCTGGAATAATAGCAGAAATTAATTATGTGGACACAAACCTGACATCTCTGGTGTTGTTTGCTTCCCTTAAAGTGCACCTACATTTCATGTACTGCCAGGAGTTGTCCATTGATTACTCCATTATCTGTTTATTGAATTTCTGTTACATGCAAAGAACCTGATAGGTACTGTGTATACAACAGTGAATAAAATTTAGGCAGAGTCACTGCCCTTATAGAGCTTACATTCTAATGTGGAATATAAAGAACTAAACAGGAATTGCAATAAGTAGTATTTCTCAATGTACAGGCAGGGATTTTGTCCCAAAGGCATATCAGAATTACCCATGAAGTGATTCTAAATCTACTATAAACCTGTAAAGAAAACATGGAATTCCAATTAATAATCTCAATAACATTGGGGCACCTGGGTGGCTCAGTTGGCTAAGCGTCTGACTTTGGCTCGGGTCATGATCCCGCAGTTCACGAGGCCCACATCAGGGTCTGTGCTGACATCTCAGAGCCTGGAGCCTGCTTTGGAATCTGTACCTCTCTCTCTTTGTCTGCCCCTACCCTGCTCATGCTCTGTCTCTGTCTCTCTCTCGTTTTCTTTTTCTCGCTCAAAAATAAATAAACATTAAAAGTGAAAAAAAATCTCAGAAACAATAGATGAAGAACTTATACAAGCCAACACCAAAAACAGAAATAATCCAATTTAAAAATTGGGCAGAGGGCCTGCCTGAATAGACGTTTTTCCATAGAAGACATACAGATGGCCAGTAGACACATGAAAAGGTGTTCAACACTAGTGATAATTCCCTATCACCAATTACCAGGGAAATGAAAATCGAAACTATAGTGAGATATGATCTTATATCAGTTAGAGTGGCTAAGATCAAAATGAAAAGAAATAACAAGTGCTGGTGAGGATGTGGAGGAGAATGAACCGTAATGCATATTTGGTGGAAATGTAAGTTGGTACAATCACTGTAGGAAACACTGGATTTCCCTCAGAAAATTCAAAAGAAAAATATCATATGGTCCAATAATTTCACTATTGGGTATTTACACAAAGCAAATGAAAACACTCCTTCTAAATAATATTTGCACCCCTATGTTTGTTGCAGCATTATTTATAATAGCCAAGACATGGAAGCAACCTATGTAAACAAATGGATAAGGAAAATGTGTGTATGTGTGTGTACTTGTACACACACACACGCACATGCACACAGTGAAATATTACACAGCCATAAAAAGGATGAGATTGTGCCATTTGAGACAACATGGATGGACCTAAAGGGTACAATGCTAAGTGAAATAAGTCAGAATGAGAAAGAAAACACCATATTATTTCACTCATAAGCAGAATGTAGAAGAAAGAAATAAGCAAAAAGCAGAATCAAACCTATAATTGCCTGAGAGAGGAGATTGAGGAATACAGTCAATGATACTTTAATAGCAAGGTAATGGGACAGATGGTAGCTACACTCGTGGTGAGCATAGCATAATGTATAAACTTGTCAAATCACTACGTTGTACACCTGAAACTAATGTAATGTGTGTCAACTATATGGAAAAAGGAAAATAAAAAGAAAAGAAAAGAAAAAAGAAAAGAAAAGAGATGAAAGGGTGGGAGGAAAGAAGGAGGGAAAGAAGCAAGAATCCCAATAACAGTAAGTTAGATAGGGGAGGGTCTTTCAGGTATAGCAAGGAAGAAAAAAGTTTTGAGTATCATTAAAGTATAATATAAAAATTGATATTATACAGAAATTAAGAAAGTAAATTACATGGATTCAGTAAAGTCTCAGAATATAAAATCAATGTACAGAAATTGGTTGCATTTCTATACACCAATAATGAAGCAGCAGAAAGAGAAATCAAGGATTTGATCTCATTTACACTTGCACTGAAAACCATAAAATACCTAGGAATAAACCTAGCCAAGGAAGTTAAAAAATCTGTACATTGAAAACTATAGAAAGTAGGGGCGCCTGGGTGGCTCAGTCGGTTGAGCGTCTGACTTCAGCTCAGGTCATGATCTTACAGTTTGTGGGTTAAAGCCTCACATCAGGCTCTATGCTGACAGCTTGGAGCCTGGAGCCTGCTTTGGATTCTGTGTCTCCCTCTCTCTCTGCCCCTCCCCTACTCATGCTCTGTCTCTCAAAAATAAATAAAAATGTTAAAAAAAATTTTTTAAAAAGAAAACTATAGAAAGCTTATGAAAAAAGTTGAAGAAGACACAAAGAAAAGGAAAAACATTCCATGCTCATGGATGGGAAGAACCAATATTGTTAAAATGTCAATTCTACCCAAAACAATCTACACATTCAATGCAATCCTATCAAAATAACACTAACATTCTTCCCAGATCTAGAACAAAAATTCTAAAATTTGTATGGAACCAGAGAAGACCCTGAGGAGCCAAAGTAATGTTGAAAAAAAAGGCCAAACCTGGGGGCTTCACAATTCCAGACTTCAAGATGTATTACAAAGCTGTAGTCCTCAAGACAGTATGGTACCAGCACAAAAAACAGACACATTGGTCAATGGAATAGAATAGAGAGCCCAGAAATGGACCCACAAATGTATGGCCAACTAATCTTCGACAAAGCAGGAAAGAATAATCAATGTTATAAAGTAGGATCTTCAGCAAATGGTATTGGGAAAACTGGACAGTGACATACAGAAGAATGAACCTGGACGACTTTCTTAAACCATACACAAAAATAAATTCAAATGGATGAAAGACCTAAATGTAAGACAGGAAGCCATCAAAATCCTAGAGAAGGAAACAGGCAACAACCTCTTTGACCTCGGCTGCAGCAAGTTCTTACTAGACATGTCTCTGGAGGGAAGGGAAACAAAAGTAAAAATGAACTATTGGAACCTCATCAAGATAAAAAATTTCTGCACAGCAAAGGAAAACATAAGCAAAGCTTAAAGGCAATTGACAGAATGGGAGAAGATATTTGCAAATGACATACCAGGTAAAGAGTTAGTATCCAAAATCTATAAAGAACCTATCAAACTCAACACCCACAAAACACATAATCCAGTGAAGAAATGAGCAAAGACATGAATAGACAGTTTTCCAAAGAAGACATCCAGATGGCCAACAGACATGAAAAGATGCTCAACATCACTCTTCATCAGGGAAATACAAATCAAAACCACAATGAGATCCCACCTCACACCTGTCAGAAGGGCTAAAATCAACAACTCAAGAAACAACATGATGGCAAGGATGTGGAGAAAAGGGAACCCTCTTGCACTACTGGTGGGAATACAAACCGGTGCAGCCACTCTGGAAAATAGTATGGAGGTTTCTAAAAACATTAAAAACAGAGCTACCCTATGACCCAGCAATTGATCTATCAGATATTTATCCAAAGGATACAAAAATGCTGATTGGAAGGGGCACATGCACCCCCCAATATTTATAGAAGTTCTGTTGACAATAGCCAAATTATGGAAAGAGCCCAAATGTCCATTGACTGACAAATGGATAAAGAAGAAGTGGTATATGCACATACATACACACATACACATATACACAATGGAATATTACTTGGTGTTCAAAAATAATGAAATCTTACCATTTGCAACAGCATGGATAGAACTAGAATGTATTATGCTAACAATATAAGTCAGTCAGAGAAAGACAAATATCATATGATTTCATTCAAATGTGGAATTTAAAAAACAAAACAGATGATTATAGGGGAAGGGAAGGAAAGAAAAGATAAAAAGAGAGGGAGGCAAACCGTAAGAGACTCTTCAATATGGAAAACAAACTGGGGGCTGCTGGAAGGGTGTTGAGTAGAGGGATGGACTAAATGGGTGATGGGCATTAAGGAAGGCACTTACTGGGGTGAGCACAGGTAAGTGATGAATCACTGAATTCTACTCCTGAAGCCATTATTATACTATATATTAACTAACTTACATTTAAATAAGATTTAAAAAAAAAGAAAGCACATTAGAAACATCTGGATCAGCCTTGAGCATCAGAAGAAATCATTTCAGAGAAATTATATCTAAGATGATCTGTGAAATATAAAAATAAGTGGGATTAGTTAGTTGGAAGTGAGCATGGTGGGATGTCTATGATATTTCAGCTAGAACCAACAGCAGCTGTCAAATGTTGAAAGTGAGAAATAGTATATTGTAGGAAATGAAAATAATTCAGGATAGTAGGACTGTTGAGTTGAAAGGTATCTTGGTGGGAGAGCAATGTGGTTAGAAAGATTGTGATACAGTCATGTAGAAATTGTAAACCATCTTAAGTATATTTTACTTTAGAACCTTGAGAAATCATTGATTGGTATTAAGCAAGGAAATGGTCTGATCAGATTTGAAATTTACTCGGATCACTTGGACTACATTGTGGTAAATGAATTGGAGCAGGGCCATGTTAGAAGCATGAGGGAAAATTACAGTGAGGCTACAAGAAATAATGATGTGGTGATGCTCATGGGGAAGAAGGACAGGGGCTGGTTTATCTGCTGATGACAAGATGTTGTGATTGCTGGAATGGAGAGTGGGATGAGAAAGGGCAAAGAGTGGGCCCCAGAAATCTGGTTTGAGCATCTGGGATGCCACTCACTGAGGTAGGGAATACTTTAGGAGCAGCAGGTGTAGAGAGGGAGGCAGCAGTCATTGCATTTAGTTTGGACAGGTTGAGATTGAGATAGATGACAGGATAATACTGTGCTTGCCTGAGCAAGCAGACGAGTCTGAAGCTTAGGAAAAAAATAAGTACAGATAAAGATTGGGACAATGGACCTAATAATATATATGTATATAGTAATCCTAACCAACCAAGTGTGTAATCACCCAGAGAGTATGTAAAGAATGGGAAAAGAATAGAGGTTAGGTTAGAACTCCCAAAATACCAATATCTAAAGAGCAGAGTCAGGAGCTGTGTGGCTCAGTAGGTTAAGCATCTGACTCCTGATTTCAACTCAGGTCATGGTCTCATTGTTCATGGGACTGAGCCCCATGTTGGGCTCTGCACTGACAGCATAGAGCCTGCTTGGGATTCTCTCTTTCCCTCTCTCTCTGCCCCTCAGCCGGCACACACTCTCTCTCTCAAAATAAATAAATAAACATTAAAAAAATAATTAAAAGGTAGAAGATTACCACAGAGAAGTCTGAAATGGAGCAACCAAAAGAAAAAAAGAAGCAGGAAGAGTGTAAGTCAGGTAAATCAAGGCAGGAATATGATCATGACCATTTGATAAGGCCTTGGATAAGATCAGAAATCTCCACAAATACATATTTTTAATTTTTTAATATTTATTTTTAAGAGAGAGACAGAGCGTGAGCAGGGGAAGGGCCAACAGGGAGACAGAAATTGAAGCAGGCTCCAGGCTCTGAGCTGTCAGCACAGAGCTGGATGTGGGGCTTGAACCCACGAACTGTTGAAATCATGACCTGAGCTGAAGTCGGACTCTTAACTGAGTGAGCCACCCAGAAGCCCCTCCACGAATTTATTTTTGAAGTTAATCTATTGAACAGTCAAAACTTAAGATACAAAGGTCCTCATTCCTTAACTATAATTAGCGCTTTTACAATATGAAGAATATCCTCCTACTAATAAAATCAAGAGCAATTTATGAAACATTTATAATCTTTGACATACTTGGTGCAAAGGGGAATATATAAACTAGTGAGAAGTAGCTAATTGGGTTCAAATGAGTCATTCGAATGTTCAGTAAGCAAATTCCATGAGGGCAAAAATGATGTGAGTCATAAATAGTAGAGAACCTGAATCATGAACAGCAAATCAACGTGGCATATGGGTGACTGAATTTAAGAAAAGCCTCAGAGTAAAGATTCTCTACTTGCACAAACATAAAGTTTTTGTTTGGTGTTTCTGTCACCAAAAAAGTACCAATCAGATTTTATACAAATGTGAAAGGATGTGTTTGGAATCATTTGACTTAAAATATATATTACATGACAGAGAGCAAGTTCGTGTGGAAAAGGGGTCTCGGACAGAGGCTGGACTCCCAGGGCAGATGCAGTCATGGATTGCTGACTGAGCTGTATATATCTTGCCAGCCATGCCCAACTCTGACAGTAGAGCTCCAAGTGGAGAAACAGAAAGGATTGATTAATTTATTAATGGTTAATAAATCTAGGCAAGGCAGAACTGAATAGTGGGGACTTACAATTAAAGTTAAACGAGGCTGAAGTTACTATTCTCACTGAATGATGCACCGCCTTTCAAAAAAATGATAAAAATGGGTGTCATTAATGATTAACTTTTGGTGTGCTGTCCTTGACTGCCTTAAGAACAGAGGTATAGAAAGGTTTTCTCTCCTTTACACATTGACTGAAGATTATTGACATCAATACTTAATTTTGATCACCTTTCCATTCAAATTTCTAGTTCAGTTCTCCTTAGGGAAATTTCACTGACTGCCCCATTCAGTAGTGCTTTTTGTCACTGTTTCTTTGTCTATTTGGAAAATCTACCCAAATAATCTACAAAATAGTTCTGTTCAGCAGCATAAGACCCATGCCAAACCTTTAAAATTCCTTCCTATGCTTTTTCTTCTATTTGTGTTTATTTTTTCCCCTTCTGGGAAGCTACTGATTTTTCCTATCAGAAGTTTTAAGCAAACCTGAGAACAGTTACTAAATTAATGATGTATCAACAGGTGTATATTCACCTTGACAACTTTTCCAAGTTAGCAAAATAAATATTTTTATGACATAGAATCTCCTCCACCAGAACATAAGTTGTACAAATAATCCAATAACTTTGTTATGTATTTGCTAGTGGTAGCTCGTTAACATATGGGAGATCTGCATTTCATCTCATAAAGCCGTGTTTAAATTTGGCTTTGCTCAACCTAAGCCATGCTTAGTATGTTCTGTTTGGACTTTTGGTTTGCTCTTTCTCTTCCTGCAACACTTTGTTTTGCCTCATATAACTGTTCTTTTTCAAAGTTGTTTTGGATATTTCAGGTTTGTTATTTCTCCATAAATTTTGGAATCAGTTATTCAATTTCTTTAAAGAAAAAGCGTTATGGGATTTAAAAATTTTTTTTTAAGTTTCATTTATTTATTTATTTATTTAGAGAGAGAGAGAGAGAGAGCACAGAGTAGGGGGAAAGAGAGGGAGGGAAAAATCCCAAGCAGGCTCCATAGGACTCGAACTCATGAACCATAAGATCATGACCTAAGCTGAAATCAAGAGTTGGATGTTTAACCGACTGAGCCACCTAGGCGCCCAAAAAACCTTATGGGATTTTGAGTGGCATTGGACTGACCCAGTAGATTTATTTGTGGTGAATTGACATCTAACTAATATTGAGTCTCTGATACGAATACAGTATCTCTACATTTATTTAGCTCTTTGAAATCTTTCATCATTTTAAAATCGTTTTTGGCATATAAATCATACACATATTTTGTTAGATTTTTCCCTAAGTAGTTGACGTTTTGATGCTATTGTAAATGGTGCTTATTTAAAATTCATTTAATTTTTTGTTAATGTGTGTTTATTTGAGAGAGAGAGAGAGAGAGCGCACGCACACAAGCAGGGGAGGGGCAGAGAGAGAGGAAGACAGAATCTGAAGCAGGCTCCAGGCTCTGAGCTGTCAGCACAGAGCCCAACATGGGGCTCGAACCCATGAACTGCGAGATCATGACCTGAGCCAAAGTCAGATGCTTAAACGAATGAGCCACCCAGGTGCCCCTGAAATTCATTTTTAAATTGCTTATTCCTATCAAATAAAAATACAGTTGGTATTTGAATCCTTGTATACCCTAAACTTGCTAATTCACATATTAATTCTTGCCATTCACCTATTATTTCTAATAGCTTTTTGTAGATACTTAGTAATTTCCTGTATAGAAAACCTATAGTCATGTTATCTGAGAATAAAGGCTGTTTTCTATGATCTTTTCCAATCTGTGGGATTTTTTAAATGTTTCATTTATTTTTGAGAGAAAGAGAGAGAGCATGCAAGTGGAGGAGGGGGCAGAGAGAGGAGGCAGAGGATGGGAAGTGGGCTCCATGCTGACAGCAGAGAGCCCCGTGCAGGACAAGAACTCAGGAACCATGAGATCATGACCTGAGCCAAAGTTGGACGTTCAACCACCATGTGAGCCACCCAGGCACCCCTCCAATCTGTGCATTTTTAAATTTCTGTTTCTGGCCTATTGCACAACACCAACAACATGCTGACTAGGAGTGGTGAGAGCATATATCCTTGGTTCTTAATTTAAAGGAGAAAGCATGTAATCTTTCAACATTAAGTAGGAGTTAGCTGAAGTTTTTGTTTTCATAGATATCTATCATTAGTCTCCTGAGAGTTTTTTGGTTTGTTTTTTTAAAATCAGGAGTGAGTGTTAAATTTTGTCAAATGCCTTTCTTGCAACTCTTGAGATAATCATGTTTTTTCTTACATGGTCTGTTAATATGGTGAATTACATTGATTGATTTTCAAATGTTGAGATAGTCTTGCATTCTTGGAATAAACCTCCCTAGGTTGTGATGTAGTATCATTTTTATATTTGCTTGAATCAATTTCTTAATAGTTTATTGAGATTTTGTGACTCTTTTTCTGAGAGATATTTGTCTTTCAATTTTCTTATAAAGTTTTTTTTTTCTGTTTTTAACTCGGAGAATGAATTGAGAAGTGTATTTTCCTTTTCTGTTTTCTGGAATAGTTTTTGTAGAATTGTTTTATTTCTTCTTTAAATGTAGTCACTTTGTTTTATTTCTTTTTAAAATACATTCACTAGTGAATCCATCTTAGCCTGGAATTTTATTTTTGGAAAGATTTTTCACCACAAATTTGACTGGTTTAATACAAGTATAACTATTCAGAATTTTTTATTTCTTCTTGAGAAGCTTTGGTAGTTAGAGACTTCAAAAGAATTTTTTCATTGTATATAAATCAACACAGTCCAATAAAAATATGATTTAAATGTATGATGTAAAATTTTATAGTAAACATTTTTAGAAAGATAAGAAGGAATAAGTAAAATTTATTTTAATAATATATTTTATTTAACCCATATATCAAATGTATCAAAATATATTATTCCATCATATAATTAAAATAAAGTTATTATGGAGCTATTTTACATTTTTATTCATTATAAGTCTTTAAAATTAGGTGTGCATGTTTACACTTAAATCACATTTTAATTGAGACAGGTAATATTTGTATGTGTTCAACAGCTACCTGTGACTAATAGCTCTTATAATGGGCAGCACTGATAAGTTATGTGATTTTTTAATATAAACTTGTTCATGATCTTTGTTATTCCATTATGACTGTAGGATTTGTAGTGATGTCTCTGATCTCATCCTTAGTATTGCTAATTTATATTTTCATTTCATTTTTCCTGATAAACTTGGGTAGTAATTTTCTAATTTTATTCATCTTTTGATAGAACAAGTTTTTGGGTCTGTTGATTTTCTTTATTATTTTTTGGATTGTATTTCATTAATTTTTTTTCCTCATTTTCACTATTTCCTTCATTTTACTAACTTTTGGCATAATTTTCTCACTTGTTTGTGTTTCTCAAACCAGGAAATTTTAGATTATTGACTTAGCAGTTTTCTTCTTTTTAAGACACATGTTTAATTTTTAAAATTCTTTAAACATTGCTTTTGTTCTATTCCTCTTGATATATTGTTTTACTATCTTTCATTTCAAAATGCTTTCTTATTTCTCCAGTCATTTTTTTTTCACCTATAGGTTATTTAGAAGTATATTGTTTGGGGGCACTTGGGTGGCTGAGTCAGTTAAGCATCCGACTTTGGCTCAGGTCATGATCTCACTGTTCATGGGTTCAAGCCCCGCATTGGGTTCTGTGTTGACACCTCAGAGTTTGGAGCCTGCTTCAGATTCTGTCTCTCTCTCTCTCTCTGCCCCTCCCCCATTTGTGCTCTATCTCTCTCTCAAAAATAAACATTAAGAAAAAGGGAAGTGTATTGTTCGACCTGTAAATATACATGAATATTTTAAATATTTAAAATTAATTTTTACTTTAATTCATTTTTTGGACATGGAACATTCTTTGTATGGTTTTAATCCTTTCATATTTACTGAAATTAGTTTTATTTTTCTTGGTTAATGTTTCTTATGCAATTGAAAGGAATTTATATTCTGCTGTTGTTGGATGAAGTGTTCTGTAAGTGGGAATTAGATCAGGTTGGTTGATAGTGTTTTTCAATTCTTCTGTATTCTTACTCTCTACTTGGCTTATCAGTAATTGAAAGAGAGTGTTAAACTTTCCAAATATAACTGTAGATATGTATATTTATCAATTCATTTTTACTAGCTTTTGTTTTGTGTATATTGAAGCTTGGTCACTAAGGACACACACATTGATGATTGTTTTGTTCTCTCAGTGACTTAACTCGTTATGAATTCAACCTCTTTACCTTTGGTAATTACTCTTTGCTCTGAAATCTACCTTTCCTGATATTAATGTAGCAATTACAGCTCTTTTTTGACTAGTTTTAGCATGTTATATATTTTTCTGACATTTAGTTGTAACATGATATGTCTTTTTCTATACTTTGTATTACTGTACATATGTCTTTATGTCAAAAATGGGTTTCTTTTTGACAGCATGTAGTTAGGTCTTTTTTTCTTAATCACACCTGACTCCTGTAATTGGAATATTTAAACTATTACATATAATGTTTACAATATAATTAGGTTGAAATCTACCATCTTGTAATCTGTTTAATTTGTCTCATTTGTTTTGTTGTTGTTTTGCTCATTTTCTTTCCCTTGCCCTATTTTGGATTGGTTATATTGTATTATCCTATATTCTCTCCATTTGCTTATTAGCTATAGTTTTTTAAATACTATTAGTGGTTTCTCTAGAGTTTCTAATATGCATCTTTAGCTTCGCAGTCTAACTTGAGATGATACTATAGTATGTATATTGTATACTATTCAAGGTATTGTATTCCTGGTGTGCCTGGGTGGCTCGGTCAGTTAAGCATCTGACTTTGGCTCAGGTCATGATCTCGTGGTTCATGAGTTTAAACCCTACATTGGGCTTTGCGCTGACAGTGTGAAGCCTGCTTGGGATTCTCCCTCTCTCTCTCTCTGCCCCTTCCCTACTCTTGCTCTCTCTATCCTTCTTTCTCAAAAATAAACTTTAGAAAATGTATTATTTTGAATATAGTGATCTGTATGCTGGGATACAGTTAACTTTCTTATAATCATTTTGAGACTCTTCAGGGCTGCTTTTAAGCTTTGTTACAGCAGTATCCAACAGAAAGGCCTTAGTGTATAGCTAATTTACACCCATTACTGAAGGAATTCTCTCTGAAAACTACCTAATGACATTTAAATTAGCAAATTTTTCTACTTTTGCTTCATGAATTCTCAGAATTGTTACACCGCTCTCTTTTGGTAATTTTTTCTTTATCTTGTATAATTTCTATGCACACATGTACAAACCTATGCTCAGCAGGAATCTCAGGAGACTCTTCTGTAGCTCTCCAGAATCCTCTTCCTTTGTAGGACCCTTTTCTTCCAAAAGTCTGCCCTGAACACCAAAGCATACTCCTCAATTCAGCTAAACCACTAGACTCCATTTTGTTTTTATTCCTTATGTTGTGGCTTTGGCACTCTCCAAACATTGATCTGGGGCTCTCATAAAGTATCCTCCTTTGTTTTTCTTTTGTTAGGAATGACTGTTCTTGCTATCTGCTGCTCAAAGTCTGAAACTGTTTTTAAAAACATGTATTTTTATGGTTTCTAGTTGTTTTAGGTGGGAGAGTTAATCTAGTCCTAGTTTTTTTCCCATTGTTGTCAGAAGTGGAAGTCCTTTCTCAATTATTCCAGGCATATAAAAGGACTTTTTTTTTGAGAGAGAGAGCAAGAGAGAGCATGAGCAGTAAAGGGAGAGAGAGAGAATTTATTTTTACTTTTTTAAGTTTATTTATTTTGAGAGAAAGAGAATGCATGAACAGAGAATGGGCAGAGAAAGAGGGAGAGAGAATCCCAAACAGGCTCCTTGCTGTCAGCATGGAGCTCAACACAGGGCTCGATCCCACAAACCATGAGATCATGACCTGAGCTGAGATCAAGAGTTGGATGCTCAACTGACTGAGTCACCCAGGCTCCCCAAGACTGTTTGTTTTATAATATCATTTCACATAGTTATATAATAACCCAGCAACTATATCAAAACCTCTTATAAGCATTAGTAGTTTATCTGTATAGTCTTTTGGGTTATCTATTTCAAAAATTAAATTGAATGTTAATATTGTCAGTTTTGTCCCTTCCTTTCTAATTCTTTTGCCCATTTCTTTTTAGTTTATTTTTTATATAAATTGGACAGTGCTTACTAAGTCAAGAAACTGGGCTTTAAAACATATATGCTTTAAAACAAAATGAAATTAGAAAAAAGTTATATGCATGTGAATCTTTTGATGGTTTGTTTTTGCTGTTTTTGAGTTTTTATTTTTTACACTGTGCTAAAAATCAAATATATCTCGCAGTAAGACAGTGTGCTGTGGACCTTAAAAATTAAACAACAAAGGTTATGGAATTGCAAATGAGTTTATTTGAGAATAAGGACATGCAAACTTTGGCAAACCATAGACAAGTCCAGAGAGCAAAAGAGGAGAGCATCCTTTTATAGAGGAAAGGAGGAACAGGGAAGAGGTTGTTTTGAGCAAAAGTTTATGGTAGGAAAATGAGAGTTCAAAGTATTGGTCACTTCTCCTTGGCTGATGTTGCCAAAGAATAGGAAGTCTTTCTTCTTCCTGCTGGACTGTGTAAGCTGTGACAACTGTCAGTGGGTGGGGAGCTCCCTCTTTATGGCTTCCTGACTTCATTTTGAATGAAGTTTTCTTTATTCATTTTCACATTTTCCCCTTTAGGTAAAGATTGTGTCTTTAAATCATCACTGATCAAGAGTCAGTTTTTTCATATTTAATGGTTTTGTCCCTTGGTGCCAGGAAGCATTTTTCCTGGTTGTCATGTCCCATGTGGAAGGAGAAAGGGCCTAGCAGCTAGAAACCATTCAAGGCTACACTGAGTAACAAGGAAGGGCAAGAGGGAGCTCTCAGGCATTTCCCATTTAGTCTGTACCTTATTGAGGTTGTAAGCATTAGAAATCACCTTGAAGCATCGAGCCAGTGGCATTCTCTTAGGTACAAAATAATTATACAAAGCAAAATGAGGAGCAGGATAATAATGGTCCTAAACCAGGAGGCCAAATCTGAAGGCAACCAGCCAAATACATCAAAAGACCAAGGGTCAGTTGGATTTTCTCCTAACCTAGGATTAAAAATATAAAAATAAGCTATTCTAAATTCCAGAGGTTACCCCCTTAGTGATGGCCTAGATGATAAGAATATCGGCATTATCCTTCTAGGCTAATGCCAAAGTGAGGGAAAGAAATGGAAGATCTGTTAGTTAAAGTTTGAAGTCTTGATCCAGTATCATGGGTGGGATATAGATTAAAGAGACATAAAATAATAAAAGAAGTTCTTCATGGGAAGTTTGGGAGCTGTCACTTTACACATGCATATACAACCTTATTCTAACATGGGAAACATAATTTTTATCAAAATCTTCCAGTAGCCAGTGCACAATATTATCCCACTGGTTTTGTAGCAATCTAAGAATTAAGGAAAATTCATTACTACAAGGAGGACTTGCTGGTTTCATGTTCTCCACAAGAGTCATTACTGAAAACTGGCTTTAAACTGCATATAAGCCATCTCTAATAGTAATTTAATGTCATATCTCACCATGACATAACACTTGAGGTTTGTTTTCTTTTTAAATGTGAACAGTAATCATGTCACTAGGCAACTAAAAAATTAAGCTTCAAAGAATACACATTCTTTTGAAAATAAATTTAATTGCATTTTAACCTGAAGACAGAAGATGCTGTTTGATAAAGATAACAAAAGTTGTTATGTATGCTTTGAATAATTTCACTTGCAGGTATTAACATTCTGAATAGTTTTTTAAAACATCATTGTTGTATTTAAAATTGGGAATTTACTGACAGACCTATGAATAAAGTCTTTATAATTATTTTGTTCTTAATGTTCCAGCTTCCTTCTTCATATAATCAGCTGATAATTCATATATGAAGAGTCAATCCAATTTTTATACATTGTTCTTTATACATACCATGGTATCTATATTGTCTGTTGTAGCTTTTGCCTTTTAAAATACATGAAAAATAATTCAAATGATTTTATATCTAAATGGAACTCTATTATTTTGATCAACAAGGTTATAGAAATTAGGTGTTATTGAAATTTAAATTTTAAAGATTTTAAAGAGGATGGCAACTAACACTTTTCATTTTCAATAAAGAATGTTTAAACAGAAATGTAGAAAATTTAGGTCAAGAAAGTGGGAGAACTTCTTGATCAAAAGAAGGTTGATATTGAATTTTGTTTGGGTCTCACCAAGTGTATTTTAATAGTTCAGTATTTATCTAGCTTAGATGACTATTCCAATTTAAGATATCTTAGGAAGAGGTAGGTAGCACAGTTAAATTTGTGTGAATAATTACATATACAATGTCAGTGTAAATTTGAAATTTATCTGAGCTCATTGAAAAAATAAGAAATATTTTTAAATTTCAGAACAAACATGGGCTTCAGAGATTATCTAGGCACTAAAATACAGAAAGTTAAAACTACAAAAATCACTTATTATAAAACCCTCAAGTTTATTTTTTTTAATGTTTATTTATTTTTCAGAGATAGAGACAGAGCATGAGCAGGGGAGGGGCAGAGAGAGAGGGAGACACAGAATCTGAAACAGGCTCTGGTCTCTGAGCTGTCAGCACAGATCCCAGGGCCAGGCTCAAACTCAGGAACAGTGACATCGTGACCTGAGCCAAGTCCGTTGCTTAACCAACTGAGCCACCCTGGTGCCCCTAAAGCCCTCAAGTTTAGTAAAGAAAATTAAAATTCAGAAATCTAAGAAACTTGTCCCAAATAATTCACTGGTTTTAAGCAAAATTCACATTAAACTTGCACATTGCACTTTCTGTCATTATTCCACATATAATGAGAAGACTGGACCCAGGTAAATTTTTACCTTTTAGTCTTCAAATCAGTGTTATAAATATGCTCTCCATTATTGAATCCTGAGTGATTAATACACTTCCAGGTGCTGCTATACAGAGAGTCCAGATCTCATTGTCAGTTCTGTCCCTGTAAACATTCAGCTTCTTGATACAATTGTGTGATTTAGGATCAAAGCCCACTTCTGAAGATCATCCTCAGTCTAATTTAATCTTAGGGATTTGATGGAATAAATCTATGGGTGCCCTTGGATATTCAAATTTTAGTGTTAGAAAACTGTTTCTGGTGTCATGAGCCTTTAGGTAGACAGAAACCACAGTCTTTCTGTGCTCTTTGTCTGGCTTGACTTTTTTTTTTTTAAATCGTTTGTTTTTGAGCACTAGTTGTCCAGGAAAAAGAGATACCTGGCATAACCTTCTTCAGGAAAGACAGGATTCAAACCTTTAGTAAAAACCAGTGGTTCAGAAGGAAGACAGGTTCTTAAATTGACCTGAAGGAGGGGACACAGCTATCTAGCGTGATATTAACTGTATTTAACCTAAGTGATACAGTGGGATAAACAGAAGGCTGGTGATCGTTTTAGTTTCTGTGTTAATCCTTTACCAGGCATAGGCAAGTTGTTTAATATGACAGTGGTTGAGCAATCTGTGATTCATAGCTCCACAGACAAGAGAGGATATAATTTTCTGGTGTTCATTATTGAGATCAATAAGCAAATTGTATAGAAGGCCGTTTGTGTCTGAAATAATGAAACAAAGTTGCAAGGCATGTTTTCTCTATTCCTTCTATTTCACAAAGGACCCCAAGAAAGCTGGGATTTGAAAATAAATAAATAAAAACACATCAGCCCTGCTAGTTATTTATTTTAGGTGAAGCCTACTGCACACAACTTGAGCTGTGTGAAAGAAAAGTGCATAATGAGAAGCCATTACTTTTCTAAGGTTGAAAACAATGAATACAGAAAGCAATACAGAAAATGTGTAAGATGTGAAGGCATGTGTGTCTGTAGGGGGTTGAGTGCTGGGGATGGGAGGGAGCAAAGGGGAGAAAGATATTTTATTGAAATATGGCATAAACTAGAGGCTGAATTATTATGCTTAAACCCTCTCTTCCAAACCAAGTCACCATATGCTGACTATATTCCACTTTTTGCTTCATAAAATATGTAGCAAAAAATGCTTTGCACATAAATCATATTTTGTTAAACTCAGCTCCAAGTGGGTACATGTAAATTATTTTAAGTCCAATCTTTTTTCCCCCCTCAGAATGAATTCTTTATTTATATCACAATCCATTTCTTAGTGCTTTAATTTCATTTTCATGGAGTTTACCAGTTACCTAACCGTGCTTATTCCTTGAGGAAATAAGAATATTCTTCTTTTAGGGTGTATTAAACACATCAACTCTTAAATGAGAAAATATTTTGAAAAGAGATTACATTTATTTTAAACGACCTATAGACGTTTCATGGGTATGGATTTTAAAGTGATTATTAATACCATTTGTTTTAATCACAATGTTTGGTTAACATTATCTGTTCATACAACAAAATGTGATTCTGTCCAGAATCTTTGAGTATCTTTGAGGTCAGTAATACAACTCTAGGATAATTTTAATGTGAGGACCGTGTGAAAGAAAATGGCTCTGTGACATAGCATCCTTTTTAGAGAGGAAAGCAAGCTTCCCAGGCAAATTCCCCAGCAAACTTCCCAGTTAAGAGCAAATTTGCACCCCGCTGTTTTCCTTTTTCCCTGAAGGATTTAGTGATGAACATAAAATGAATACATTGTAAACAAAGCAATATGCAGTGTATCTGCATTTCAAATTAGAAGAGATATTTGACATAGCCTGACCACATTCTCTTATCCTTAGAGAAACAAAGGACTAAAGAAGTAAAACAATTCGCTCTAGAACTCAGCTGTCCAAATTCCTGCCTTTTGATGGAAAGAACAGCCTCAGGATTCAGACAGATGTGGATTTGGATGTTGGCTGTATGACCTCAGACACAATTTGCCTAACTTCTCTGGGCCAGTCTTTCCTCATCAGTGATAAAAAAGAAATAGAGATAGTAGTTCCTATATTTTAAGTCTGCTTCAAGGATTAGAAATGCACATAAAATGTCTAACACAGGCCCCAACGCATATCACATACTCCAGAAGTGATACCTATAACAGCAGTTAAACTTGAATTAAACTAGGCAAGAGGAAAAGAAATGCTTACATATGAATTAGCCTATTTTCTTAGCCTCTTAGCTACTTAGCCCAACGTGGGGCTTGAACTCACAACCCTGAGATCAAGACATGAGATCAAGAGTTGGACGCTGAACTGACTGAGCCACCCAGGCGTCCCTGTTTATTTTTTTTATTGAAGTATATTTGATGCACAAAGTTATGTTCGTTTTGGTATACAACATAGTGATGCAACAACTGTATACCTTAATGCTATGCTCACCACGGATGTAGCTGCAATCTGTCACCATACAGCACCATTACAATACCATTGACTACATTCCCTGTGCTGTGCCTTTTATTTATGTGACTTGATTCATTCTGTAAGTGGAAGCCCTTCATCCATTTTGCCTATCCCCCACCTCCCTCCTCTCTGACAGCTATCAGTTTGTTCTCTGTATTTATGGTTCTGTTTCTGTTTTGTTTGTTTGTTTTGTTTTTTTTTAGGTCCCAAATATAAGTGAAATCATACAGTATGTGTCTCTGATTTATTTCACTTAGCATAATACCCTCTAGGTTCATCTGTGTTGCTGCAAATGACAAAATGTTATTCTTTTTTTTTAATGTTTGTTGATTTTTGAGAGAGACAGAGAAAGAGCACAAGTGGGGGAGGGGCAGAGAGAGATGGAGACAGAGGGTCTGAAGCAGGCTCCAGGCTCTGAGATGACAGAGTGAGCCTGATGCGAGGCTCAAACTCACGAACCAAGAGATCATGACATGAATCTAAGTCAGACACTTAACCAGCTGAACTACCCAGGTGTCCCAAGATGTCATTCTTTTTTATGACTAATATTCCATTGTGTGTGTGTGTATATATATTTCACATCTTCTTATCCATTCATCTGTTGATGGACATTTAGGTTGCTTTCATATTTTGGCTATTGTAAATGAGCCTCAATAGACATAGGGGTGCATATATTGTTTATGTTAGAGGTTAGAGTTTTTGCTTTCTTTGGGTAAACACCTAGTCCTTAGCTACTTATTTTAAAACCGTTAATTAAAGCTGGCCATTTTGCAGGCTCATTTGACAGATAAGCGTACTGAATAGCTAAAATTACGACTTAGTTTCTAATCTTTTCCCCATGATAATTGATTTAGACTAAGTAATTTTTTTCAGAAACTAAAGGGCAAGTCAAGAGACTGAGTTAAGGAAAACAGACAATGGGTCATAACATTTCACGCTAAAAATACCCCTAAACCATTTTAAGTTAGTAAAATGAGGCAATACACAGAGCCTCACAATTTTGCTATTATATTTCTTCCAGCTATAATTGTGATGTAAATATAAAATACCATAAGTTTCAACTATGGAATTGAAATTGAGGAAAATTTGAAATTTAACAGGAAAATCATATTGCCCATCATTTGAGGGACATTGTTCCAATATAGGATTAATATGAAACATAAGATATTCTGCCAGAGCTACTGTTACAGACCCAAGAACCTATCTAGGCTAAAAAAGAATAAAGTCTTGGCTATAAAGATGTGTTAAACTTCAAAATTCTACCCAGGAGATCTTTTAGTCATGTAGGGGCACCTAGGTGGCTCGGTTAATCATCCGACTTTGGATCAGGTCATGATCTCATGGTTTGTGGGTTTGAGCCCCATGTCAGGTCTGTGCTGATGGCTCAGAGCCTGGAGCCTGCTTCGGATTTTGTGTCTCCCTCTCTCTCTGCCCCTCCTCTGCTCACACTCTGTCCCACTCTCACTCTCCTTCAAAAATAAATAAACATTTAAAAAATTAAAAAAAAAGAATTAGCCATAGAAATATCATAGTAAACAATTCCATTGCACATCAAAAGAAACAGTCAGTAAAATGAAAAGGAATCTTTAAGAATGGTAGAAAAATTTTGCAAACTATTTGTCGAATAAGAGGTTAATATACAGGAGGAGGAGCCAAGATGGTGGAACAGCATGGAATTTTTTTTTTGCATCTCACATCCATGAGATACAGCCAGATCAACACTAAACCTCTCTGCACACCTAGAAAACTTATTTGAGGATTAACACAACAATCTGCACAACCTGAACCATAGAACTCAGCAGAAAAAAAATTACCTTTATTTTCAATTTTTATTAAAAATATTTTTCTTTATTTTTTCGACTATATTTTTTACATTTTTGTAATTTTTTCAATTTCCATTTTACTCCCATCATTTCATTTTATACTATTTCATTGTATTCATTTTCTCAAATTTTCAAATGATTTCCTTTTTTTCCTTTTTCCCTTTTTTCTCTAATCTGTCAAGCTCCTTTCAATAACCAGACTAAAACACAAGCAGAGTCTAGCATCACTGATTTGAGGTGTGTGTGTGTGTGTGTGTGTGTGTGTGTTGTTTTTAATTTTTTAATTTTATTTTTTTTATCTTATCCATTCCTTTTCTTCCTTCAAAATGATGAAACAAAGCAATTCACACCCAAAAAAGAGCAGGAAGAAACAACAGCCAGGAAGTTAATCAACACAGATACAAGCAAGATGTCTGAACCAGAATTTCGATTCATGATAATAATAATACTAGCTGGGGTCGAAAATAGATGAGAATCCCTCTCTGTAGAGTTAAAGGAAGTAAAAGCTAGTCAGGATGAAATAAAAAATGTTGTAAGTGAGCTGCAAGCTTGAATGGATGCCATGGCAGCAAGGATGGATGAGACAGAGCAGCGAATCAGCAATATAGAGGACAAACTTTTGGAGAATAATGAAGCAGAAAAAAGGTAGACTAAAGCAAAAGAGCATGGTTTAGGAATTAGAGAAAGCAGTGACTCATTAAAAAGGAAAAACATCGGAATCATAGGGTCCCAGAAGATGAAGAGAGAGAAAAAGTGGTAGAAGGGTTATGTGAGCAAATCATGGTTGAAAACTTCCCTAACCTAGAGAAAGACACAGACATCAAAATCCAGGAAGCACAGAGAACTCCCATTAGCTTGAAAAAAAAAAGACCATCAACAAGGCATATCATGGTCAAATTCACAAAATACTCAGGCAAGGAAAGGATCATGAAGGCAGCAAGGGAAAAACAGTCCTTAACCTACAAGGGAAGACAGGTCAAGTTTGCAGCAGACGTATCAACAGAAACTTGGCAGGCCAGAAAGGAGTGGCGGGATATATTCAGTGTGCTGAATCAGAAAAATATGCACCCAAGAATTCTTTACCCATCAAGGCTGACATTCAAAATAGAAGTTGAGATTTAAAGTTTCCTAAACAAACAAAAATTAAAGGAGTTCGGACCACTAAATCAGCTCTGCAAGAAATTTTAAGGGGGACTCTCTGAGGGGTGAATACATGAAAAAAAAAAAAACCAAAGGCAGCAAAGACCAGAAAGGACCAGAGAACACCACCAGAAACCAACTCTACAAGAAACATAATGGCAGTAAATTCGTGTCTTTCAGTACTCACTCTAAACATCAATGGACTAAATTCCCCAATCAAAAGACATAGGGTATCAGAATGGATAAGAAAACAAGATCCATCTATATGCTGTTTACAAGAAACCCACTTTAAACCTAAAGACACCTTCAGATTGAAAGTAACGGGATAGAGAACCATCTATCATGTTAGTGGTCGACAAAAGAAAACTGGAGTAGCCATACTTATATCAGACAATCTAGACTTTAAAATAAAGACTAACGAGAGATGAAGAAGGGCATTATGTCATAATCAAGGGGTGTATCCACCAAAAAACCTAACAATTGTAAACATTTATGCTCCAAATGTGGAAGGACCCAAATAGAAATCAATTAATCACAAACATAAAGAAACTCATTGATAAATAATACCATAATAGTATGGGATTTCAACATCCCACTTACAACAATGGACAGGTCATCTAAACAGAAAATCAATAAGGAAACACTCTGGACCAGATCAACTTAACAGATATATTCAGAACATTTCATCCTAAAGCAGTGGAATATACATTCTTCTCCAGTGTACATGAAATGTTCTCCAGAATAGACCACATACTGGTGCACAAAACAGCCCTCAACATGTACAAAAAGATCAAGATCATACCGTGCCTATTTTCAGACAACAATGCTATGAAACTCACAATCAACCACAAAAAAAAATTGGAAAGATAACAAATACTTGGAGTCTAAAGAACATCCTACTAAAGAATGAATGGGCCAACCAAGAAGTTAACGAGGAAATTAAAAAGTACATGGAAGCCAATGAAAATGATAACACCACAGCCCAAAAGCTCTGGGAACCAGCAAAGGTTGTCATATGAGGGAAGTATATAAATCCAGCCTTCCTAAAGAAGGGAAAATTTCTCAGATATACAACCTTACCTTACACCTTAAAGAGCTAGAAAAAGAACAGCAAATAAAACCCCAAACCAGGAGAAGACAGGAAATAGTAAAGATTAGAGCAGAAATTAATGCTATTGAAACCAAAACAACAGTAGAACAGACCAGTGAAACCAGAAGCTGTTTCTTTAAAAGAATTAACAAAATTGATAAACCACCAGCCAGTTTGATAAAAATGAAAAAGGAAAGGACCCAAATAAAATCAAGAATGAAAGAGGAGAGATCACAACCACAACAGCAGAAATACAAACAATAAGAAGAGAATATTATGAGCAATTATACGCCAATAAAATGGGCAATCTGGAAGAAATAGACAAATTCCTAGAAACATATACACTACCAAAACTGAAACAGGAAGAAATAGAAAATTTGAAGAGACCCATACCCAGTAAAGAAATCGAATTAGTAATCAAAAATCTCCCAAAAAACAAGAGTCCAGGGCCTGATGGCTTTCCAGGGGAATTCTAGCAAACATTTAAGGCAGAGTTAACACCTATTCTCTTGAAGGTGTTCCAAAAAATGGAAATGGAAGGAACACTTCCAAACTCTTTCTGTGAAGCCAGAATTACCTTGATTCCAAAACCAGAAAAGACCCCACCAAGAAGGAGAACTATAGACCAATTTCCCTGATGAACATGGATGCAAAAATCCTCAACAAGATATTAGCCAACCAGATCCAACAATACATTAAAGAAATTATTCACCACGACCAAGTGGGATTTATACCTGGGATGGAGGGCTGGTTCAATATTCACAAAACAATCTGTGATTCATCACATCAATAAAAGAAAGGACAAGAACCACATGATCCTCTCAATAGATGCAGAGAAAGCATTTGACAAAATATAGCATCCTTTCTTGATAAAAACCCTCAAGAAAGTAGGGATAGAAGGATCATACCTAGAGATCATAAAAGCCATATATGAATGACTCAATGCTAATATCATCCTCAATGGGGAAAAACTGAGAGCTTTTCCCCGTAAGGTCAGGAATAAGACAGGGATGTCTACTTTTGCCACCGTTACTCAACATAGTATTGGAAGTCTTAGCTTCAACAGTCAGACAACACAAAGAAATAAAAGGCATCCAAATTGGCCAAGAGGAGGTCAAACTTTCACTCTTTGCAGTGACATGATACTCCATATGGAAAACCCAAAAGATTCCACAAGAAAATTGCTAGAACTGATCCATGAATTCAGCAAAATGGCAGAATATAAAATCAATGCACAGAAATCAGTTGCATTCCCATACACCAACAATGAAGCAAAAGAAAGATAAATCAAGGAATTGATCCCATTTACAGTTACACCAAATACTATAAAATACCTAGGAATAAATCTAACCAAATAGGTGAAAAATCTATGCACATAAAACTATAGAAAGCTTATGAAAGAAATTGAAGAAGACACAAAAAAATGGAAAAAGATTCCATGCTCCTGGATAGGAAGAACATATATTGTTAAAATATCAATACTACCCAAAGCAGTCTACATATTCAATGCAATCCCTATCAAAATAACACCAGCATTCTTCACAGAGCTACATCAAACAATCCTAAAATTTGTGTGGAACCCAAAAAGACCCTGAATAGCCAAAGCAATCTTGAAAAAGAAAACCAAAGCAGAAGGTATCACAATCCCAGACTTCAAGCTATACTACAAAGCTGTCATCATCAAGACAGTATGGTACTGGCACAAGAACATTCAGATCAATGGAACAGAATAGAGAACCCAGAAATGGACCTACAAACATATGGCCAACTAATCTTTGACAAAGCAGGAAATGGAATAAAGACAGTCTCTTCAGCAAGTGGTGCTGGGAAAACTGGACAGCGACATGTAGAAGAATGAACCTGGACCACTTTCTTGCACCATACACAAAAATAAATTCAAAATGAATGAAAGACCTAAATGTAAGACCGGAAGCCATCAGAGTCCTCGAGGAGAAAGCAAGCTAAAACCTCTTTGACCTTGGCCTCAGCAACTTCTTACTCAACATGTCTCTGGAGGCAAGGGAAACAAAAGCAAAAATGAACTATTGGGACCTCATCAAAATAAAAAGTTTCTGCACAACGAAGGAAACAATCAGCAAAACTAAAAGGCAGCCAACAGAATGGGAGAAGATATTTTCAGACAAGAACAGATGTTGGCGAGGATGCAGAGAAAGATCTCTTTTGCACTGCTGGTAGGAATGCAAACTGGTACAGCCACACTGGAATACAGTATGGAGGTTCCTCAAAAAGTTAAAAATAGAACAACCCTATGATCCAGCAATTGCACTTCTAGGTATTTATCCAAGGGATACAGGTATGCTGTTTTAAAGGGGCACATGCACCCCAATGTTTATAGCAGCACTATCAATAATAGCCAAAGTATGGAAAGAGCCCAAATGTCCATTGATAGATGAATGGATAAAGAAGATGTGGTATATATATACAATGGATATTACTCGGCAATCAAAAAGAATGAATCTTGTCATTTGCAACTACGTGGATGGAACTAGAGGCTATTATGGTAAGTGAAATTAGTCAGTTGGAGAAAAACAAATATCATGTGACTTCACTCATATGAGGACATTAAGACACAGAACAGATGAACACAAGGGAAGGGAACCAAAAATAATATAAATACAGGAAAGGGGACAAAACAGAAGAGACTCTTAAATATCGAAAACAAACAGAGGGTTACTGGAGGGGGTGTGGGAGAGAGAATGGGCTAAATGGGTAAGGGGCACTAAGGAATCTACTCCTGAACTCATTGTTGCACTATATGCTAACTTGGATGTAAATTAAAAAAAATAAATAAAAAGTTAAAAAAGAGGTTAATATCCAAAATATATGAAGAATTCATGCAGCTCAATAACAACAACAGCAACAACAACAATAAACAAGCAATCTGATTTAAAAATAGGCAGAGGTATTAAATAGATCTTTTTCTGAAAGACGCTCAACACTGCTTATCATCAGGGAAATGGAAAGCAAAAGCACAATGAGATTTCACCTTACATCTGTTAGAATGGCTGGTATCAAGAAGAGAATGTGGAGAAAAGGAAACTGTATACTGTTGGTGAGAATGTATCTATGGAAAACAATAAGGAATTTCCTCAAAAAATTAAAAACAGAAATAGCATATGGGTCAGTAATTCTACTTCTGGGTATTTATCCAAAGGAATTGAAAATAAGATATTCAAGACGTATCTCCACTCCGTGTTTATTGCAGCATTATTTACAATAGCCAAAAATATGGAAACATCCTAAGAACACACACACACACACACACACACACTCACACACACACACACACACACATAATGGAATCATTATTCAGCTTTGAGAAAGAAGAAAATCACTTGAGGACATTATCATGAGATAAATCAGACCCAAAAAAGTCAAATACCGTATGATATCACTTGTATGTGGAATCTAAAAAATCCAAACTCAAAAACAGGAGAACTGTTGTTTAAGTGTATAAACTTACAACTAGTATACATATAGGCCCTGGAGATCAAGTGCACAGTATAGTAGAAACAACAATATTGTATTGTAATCATTAAACTTTTTAAGAGACTAGATAGCAATTATTTCCACTTCAAAAAAGAAATAATTATGTGATGTGATAGAGGTACTATCACTACAGCGGGAAATTAATATATAAATAAATCAACATGTTGAACACCTTAAATTTACACAATATTGTACGTCACATATATGTCAACAAAAATTCTTTAAAAACTATTTCATATCTGTCCAAATTATCAACTATTAGGGTCTCTAGGACATTTAGAACCTAGAGACCCTAGGTTCTAAACAAATTTCCCAACAAATTCTGTCAACACTGTTATTGTTATCATTAGTCGTCACCATGTTTCCTTATTGTAACTTTGTTAGGAATATTGTTCTTAAGTGGAAAACTTGTAATATATGTTTTTCTTACTTTCCTGTCAAATTTCCCAACTGCACTTAAAACAGTGCTATTTTTTCCTCAGATTCCCAATATATATACATATGTGTGTATCTATATATGTATGTGTATATATATATATACATATTTATATATATACGTGTATGTATATATATACATATATATGTGTACACATGTATATATATATACATATATATACGCGTACATATGTATATGTGTATGTATATATATACGTGTATATATAGTATATATACACGTATATATATGCTAATAAAACGCTTATAAGTTGATAGCAGTAAAAATAATAAAAATGAAATCCAAAGTTGATTCCTATATCAGGTAACATTTCAACATTTTCAAGGCCTTTTCTTGTCAATCTTTATATAGGTACTGTTTATTCTTTGTTTATTCAGATGTTAGAATAACTTTTTTTAATATTTATTATTTGTTTTTCACTAATAAGTCTAATTTGTCATGTTCTCCAATTTTCACCCTTAAAAGTGGTGCCTTATGATTATCCAGTCACAATGCTTTAAAGATTTAAAAATATGATACATCCAAATATAAAATTAATATATGTCAAAGATTTATCAACTCAAGAATGAGCAAACTAATAGAATATCAAGTATTTATAAAACATTTGAATGACAGGGTATTTATAGACATTTAAAAAAAAATTCTTGACTTAAGGTTGCTGGGTTAGTACATAACTGATTACAGGGCAATGAAACCAAAGCCTTTGGAGATTTGTTTTCTAGCAAAAAAAAAAAAAAGGAAAGAAACCCACCATCTACCCAGTTAGTATGTTACCTCACAGACTCTGAACTCTTAATAAAATTAAAAAAATCAAAATAGGTGCAATCTTCTGGAAAATTAAATAATTCTTGTTTGAAACTACTAAACAATGTTCCACTCTAACATTGAAAGAACATGTCTATCTTTTTTGCCCTTTTTCTAGTTTCAAATAATTTTCTTTAATATGGCTTACATAAGTTCTTACATAATTATGTTTATACTTTTCTACTATTCCTGAGTTCTATTCCTTTCTGGAGGCTCTAGGGGAAGGAAGTCTCATTCAGAATGTTTCTTGTCAGAGCTGAATTCATTATGGTTACAGGAATATGGCCTTCATCTTCTTGCTGTCAGTGGAGAAGCATTCCCAGCTTCTCAAGGCTGTTAAAATCCTTGGCTGTGGATCCCTCTCTTCATCTTCAAATGATCCTCCAGAAATGAAGGATCAAACATGTTGTGTCTCTGACTCTCTTCTGCCTTCCTTTTCCACTCCTGAGGACTCCAGCAATTAGATGGACCCATCCAGATAATCTAGGATAATCTCTCCATATCAAGGTCTATCCCCTCAACTGTACATACAAACTTCTTTTTGCCAAATAAGGTAACATATTTACAGGTTTAGGGGATTGAGAAGTAGACATACTTGAGGGGTCTTTATTCTGCTTATCACGTCATAAGTGCACAATTGAATGATTATTAGTAAATTTATAAATTTGTGCAAACATCACGTAATTATAGAATGTATTTCATCTGTCCAACCAAATATAGAATGTATTTGGGGTGATGAAATCCTCCAAAGTTTCCTTGTGTCAGTTGGTAGATATGTTCGTGGTCTCAGCTCTAGGCAGCCACTGATTTGCTTTCTGTTTTCATAAACTTGCCTTTTCAGGACATTTCATACAAATAAAAACAAAATATTTAATCTTTTGCACAATGTTGAGGTTCATCCATGTTTAGCATGTATCTATAGTTTGTTCTCTTTATTATTGACTGTATCCCATTGGTTGTACATATTATGGTTTATTAGTTTACCAATTAATATACATTTTGGTTGTGTCCAGTTGTTGCTTATTATAAATAATTCTATAATAAATATTTCCACATAGATCTGTTTGAAAATATATTTTCATTTTTCTTGCATAAATTTCTAGGAGTGGATCATAAGGTAATTTTATGTTTAATTTTCAAGAAACTACCGTTTTTTTCCCAAAACATTATATTATTTTAAACTCCCTCTAGCAATGTATAAGGGATCCAGTTTTTTGACTTGTTATTGTCTATCCTTTGATTATTGCCCATCTAGTGGGTATAAAATAGTGTGTAGTTAGTCTTAGTTTATATTTCCCTAATAACACAATGTTAAGTATATTTTCATTTGCTTATCAGATATATATATATATATTCTTTTCATTTGTGTGTGCATTTTAAAGCTTAAAATTATTAATTTTGATAAAGTATGATGTATCAATGTTTCCCTGTTATAGACTTCACTTTTTTGGTCATATCTACAAACTCTTTGCCCAACCCGAAGTTAAGTAGGATTTTCTCCTACATTTTCTACTAGAAAATTTACGGGTTTTTGTTATTTATTTATTTGTTTGTTTGTTTATGGTTGGATTTTTTTGTTTTTGCTGTGATACAAAAATAAGACTTAGGAACAACAGTTTCTATTCTTTCTAAAACAAATATACCATTAGATAATAAAAACTGAAAGAATCCCATGTTTTTAATCTTCAAACTAATAAACTTCTTCACATAAATGACTAAAGGATTTTTGAGGATATTTATCAGATGGATATGAAACAGCTATTTATTTCAGTGGAAATAGTTCATATTTAAAATAAAGGAGGATATGCAGACGCCACCACAAAAGCAAACAACTTCAGAAACAACAGTTACAGTCTGATTTTTTTTTTTTTAGTTACTTGTTATTCTTTTTATTTCAGACTCTTTTGCACAGGACTTTGTGTTTTGTTGTAATATAATTTATTGTCAAGTTAGCTAACATACAGTGTATACAGTGTGTTCTTGGCTGCAGGAGTAGTTTCCCATGATTCATTGCTTACATGCAACACCCACTGCTCATCCCAACAAGTGCCCTCCTTGATACCCATCACCAATTTTCTCCTCTCCCCTGCAATCAACCCTCAGTTTGTTCTTTGTATTGAAAGGTCTCTTATGGTGTTCCTCCTTTCTGTTTGAAACTGTTTTTTCCTCTTCCCCTCCCCCATGGTCTTCTGTTACGTTTCTCAAATTCCACATATGAGTGAAAACGTAATGGTATCGGCCCGTCTCTGATTGATTGATTTCACTTAACATAGTACCCTCCATTTCCATCCACATTGTTGCAAATGGCAAGATTTCATTCTTTCTCATTGCTAAGTAGTATTACATTATATAGATAGAGATAGAGATAGATGTATATGTATGTATATACACCATATTTTCTTTATCCATTCATCAGTTGGTGGACATTTGGGCTCTTTCCATAATTTGACTGTTGTTGATAGCACTGTTATCCTATCTTATGCTATCCTATCCTATCCTGTCCTATCCTATCCTGTCCTATCCTATCCTATCCTATCCTATCCTATCCTATCCTATCCTATATCACAGTGCCTCTATGAATCAGCACTCCTGTATCCTTTGGATAAATTTCTAGTAGTGTTATTGCTGAGTCATAGGGTAATTCTATTTTTAAATTTTTTGAGGAGGCTCCACACTCTTTTCCAGTGTGGCTGCACCAGTTTGCATTCTCACCACCAGTGCAAGAGGGTTCCTGTTTCTCCACATCCTCACCAACCTCTGTTGTTTCCTGAGTTGTTAATTTTAGCCACTCTGACTAGTGTGAGGTGGTATCTCACTGCGGTTTTGATTTGTATTCCCCTGATGGTGAGAGATGTTGAGCATCTTTTCATGTGTCTGTTGGACAGCTGGATGTCTTCTTTGGAAAAGTGTCTATTCATGTCTTGTGGCCATTTCTTCACTGGATTATTTGTTTTTTGGGTATTAAGTTTGGTAAGTGGTTTATAGATTTTGGATACTAACCCTTTGTCCAATGTGTCATTAGCAAATACCTTCTCCAATTCTTTTGGTTGCCTTTAGTTTTGCTGATTGTTTCCTTTGCTGTGTATCAGCTTTTTATCTTGATGAATTACCAATTGTTCATTTTTGCTTTTATTTCCCTTGCCTTAAGAGACATGTCTAGTAAGAAGTGCTGCAGCTGAGGTCAAAGAGGTTGTTGCCTGTTTTCTCTCCTAGGGTTTTGGTAGTTTCCTGTCTCACATTTAGGTATTACATCCATTTTGAATATATTTTTGTGTATGGTGTAAGAAAGTGGTCCAAGTTTATTCTTCTGCATGCTGCTGTCCAGTTCCCCCAGAACCATTTGCTAAAGAGACTGTCTTTTTCCCATTGGATACTCTTTCCTGCTTTGTTGAAGATTAGTTGGCCATACATTTATGCATCCATTTCTGGGTTCTCTATTCTATTCCATTGATCTATGTGTCTGTTTTTATGGCAATACCATACTGTCTTGATGATTATAGCTTTCCAGTACAGGGTAAAGTCTGGGATTGTGATGCCTCCAGCTTTGGTTTTCTTTTTCAACATTATTTTGGCTATTCGAGGCCTTTTGTGGTTCCAAAAAATTTTTAGGATTATTTGTTCTAGCTCTGAGAAGAATGCTGGTGCGATTTTGATTGGGTTTCCATTGAATGTGTAGATTACTTTGGGTACTATTGACATTTTAACAATATTTGTTCTTCCAATTCATGAGCATGGAATGTTTTTCCACTTATTTGTGTCTTCTTCATTTTCTTTCATAAGTTTTCTGTAGTTTTCAGCATATAGATCTTTTACATCATTGGTTAGGTTTATTCCTAGGTATTTTATGGTTCTTGGTGCATTTGTACATGGGACTGATTCCTTGATTTCTCTTTCTGTTGCTTCATTACCAGTGTATAGAAATGCAGCTGTTTTCTGTACATTGATTTTATATATTGTGACATTGCTGAACTCATGTATCAGTTCTAGCAATTTTTTGGTGGAGTCATTTGGGTTTTCTATGTAGAATATCATGTCATCTGTGATAAGTGGACGTTTGACTTCTTTGCCAGTTTGGATGCGTTTGATTTCATTTTGTTGTCTGATTGCTGAAGCTGACTTTCAACACTATGTTAAACACAGTGGTGAGAGTTGACATCCCTGTTGTGTTCCTGATCTCAGGGGGAAAGCCCTCAGTTTTTCCCCGTTGAGGTTGATATTAGCTGTGGGCCTTTCATATATGGCTTTTATGATGTTAAGGTATGCTCCTTCTATCCTGACTTTCTTGAGGGTTTTTATTAAGAAAAGATGCTGTATGTTATCAAATGCTTTTTTCTGCATCTATTGACAGGATCCTATGTTTCTTATCTTTTCTTCCATTAATGTGATGTATCACATTGATTGATTTGCAAATATTAAAGCAGCCCTGTAGTCCAGGAATGAATGCCACTTGATCATGGTGAGTAATTCTTTTAATATACTGTTGAATTCGATTTGCTAGTATCCTGTTGAGAATTTTTACATCCATGTTTGTCAGGCATTTTGGCCTGTAATTCTCCTTTTCCATGGGGTCTTTTTCTGGTTTGGGAACCAAGGTAATGCTGGCTTCATAGAATGACTCTGGAAGCTTTCCTTCCATTTCTATTTTTTGGAACAGCTTCAGAAGAGTATGTATTAACTCTGCTTTAAATGTCTGGTAGAATTCCCCTGGGAAACCACCTGGACCAGGACTTTTATTTGTTGGAAGATTTTTGATAAATGATTCAATGTATTTGCTGGTTATGGGTCTGTTCAAATTTTCTTTTTTTAATTAAAAAAATTTTTTTAATGTTGTATTTATTTTTTAGAGAGTGAGAGACAGATTGTGAGCAGGGGAGGGGCCGAGAGAGACTCAGAATCCAAAGCAGGCTCCAGGCTCTGAGCTGTCAGCATAGAGCCTGATGTGAGACTCAAACTCACAAACTGTGAGATCATGACTGATCCACCCAGGCACCCATATTTTCAAATTTTCTATTTCTTCCTGTTTGAGTTTGGTAAGGTGTGGATGTCTAGGAATTTGTCCAGTTTTCCAGATTGTGCTGTTTGTTGCCATATAATTTTTCATAGTATCCTTTAATAATTATTTGTATTTCTGTGGTGTTTGTTGTGATCTCTCCTTTTTCATTCGTGATTTTATCTTTTTGGGTTCTTTCTCTTTTCTATCTGAGAACTCTGGCTAGGAGTTTATCAAGTTTGTTTATCCTTTCAAAAAACCAGCTCTTAGATTCATTGATCTGTTATACTGGTTTTTTTTATTCTACATTGTTTATTTCTGCTCTAATCTTTATTATCTCTTTTACTCTGCTGTCTTTGGGGTTTCTTTGCTGTTCTGCTTCTAGTTCCTTTAGGTTTCAGATTAGGTTCTGTATTTGGGATTTTTCTTGTTTCTTGAGATAGGCCTGGCCTTTGCTGCATCCCAAAGGGTTTGGTCATGTTTTCATTTTCATTTGTTTCCATATATTATGTAATTTCTTCTTTAATTGCCTGGTTGACCCCATTCATTCTTTTTTTTTAATTTTTTTAATGTTTATTTATTTTTGACAGAGAGAGAGAGACAGAGCATGAGCAGGGGAGGGGCAGAGAGAGAGGGAGACACAGAATCCAAAGAAGGCTCCAGGCTCTGAGCTATCAGCATAGAGCCCGACGTGGAGCTCAGACTCAGAGACCATGAGATCATGACCCGAGCTAAAGCCAACGCTCAACCAACTGAGCCACCCAGGCGCCCCCCCCCCCCAATTCATTCTTTAGTAGGGTGTTCTTTAACCCCCATGCATTCGGAATCTTTCCAAATTTTTTCTTATGGTTGATTTGAAGTATCATAGTGTTGTGATCTAAAAATGTGCATGATATTATCTCAATACTGTTATATTTATTTAGGGCTATTTTGTGACCCAGTATGTGATCTATTTTGGAGAACATTCCATGTGCACTTGAGGAGAATGTGTATTCTGCTGCTTTTCAATGATAAGTTCTGAATATATGTGTCAAGTCGATCTGGTCCAGTGTATCATTCAAGGCCATTGTTTCTTTATTGATTTTCTGCCTAGATTATCTGTCCATTGTTGTAAGTGGAGTATTAAAGTCACTTACTATTACCATTTTCTGATCAATAAAATTGCTTATGTTTGTGTAATTGATTTGTATATTTGGGACGTCTCAAGTTGGGGGCATAAACATTTACAATTGTTAGCTCTTCTTGATGGACCCCCTTAATTATGATATAATGCCCTTCTTCATCTCTTGTTACAGTCTGTAGTTTAAAATCTAATTTGTCTGATATAAGTATCGCTACTACAGCTTTTTTTGACTTCAAATAGCATGATAAATGATTCTCCTTCCCCTTACTTTCAATATGCAGGTGTTCTCAGGTCTAAAATGAGTCTTTTGAAGACAGCGTATAGATGGATCTTGGTTTTTTATCCATTCTGATACCCTATGTCTTTTGATTGGGACATTTAGCCCATTTATATTCCGAGTTATTACTGAAAGATATGGATGTAGTGTCATTGTTTTATCTTTAGGTTTCATGCTTGTGGTGATGTCTCTGGTCCTTTGTATTCTTTTTCAGCATTCCACTAAGAGTCCCCCTTAGGATCTCCTGCAGGGCTGGTTTAGTGGTCATGAACTCCTTCAGTTTTTGTTTGTCTGGGAAAGCCTTTATCTCTCCTTCTATTCTGAATTACATCCTTACTGGATAAAAGATTCTTGACTGCATACTTTTCCTATTCAGCACATTGAGTATTTCCTGCCACTCCCTTCTGACCTGCCAAGTTTCAGTGGACAGGTCTGCTACTACCTTTATGTGTCTACCCTTGTAGGATAAGGCCCATTTGTCCCTAGCTTCTTTCAGAATTCTCTCCTTATCTTTGTATTTTGCCTGTTTCACTATGATACGTCATGGTGATGGCCTATTCTCTTTGAATCTGAAGGGAGTTTTCTGTGCCTTCTGGACTTGGATGTCTGCTTCCTTCCCCGGATTAGGGAAGTTCTAAGCCATAATTTGTTCAAATAAACTTTCTGCCCCTTTCTCTTTCTCTACTTCTTCTGGAACTCCTATGATACAGATATTATTATATTTCACTGAATCACTTAGGTCTTTAATTCTTCCCTCATGTTTAGTATTTTCTTATCTCTCTTTATCTTGGCTTCATCATTTCCCATAATTATATCTTTTGTTTCACTTATTCTCCTCTCTGATTTTTCTATCCTTGCTGTCACTTTTTCTGGTTTATTTTGCAGCTCATTTACAACATTTCTGAATTCATTGTGACTATTTCTTACTTCCTTGATCTCTGCTTCAATAGATTCTCTGCTGTCTTTTATGTTTTTATCAAGCCTAGGTATTAGTCTTATGACTATTACTCTAAATTCCTGTTCAGATATATTGTTCATATCTGTTTTGAGCAACTCTCTGGCTGTCGTTTCTTCCTGGAATTTTTGAGGAGAATTCTTTCATTAAGTAATTTTGGCTAGTTTTTTTGTCTTTTATGTGTTTTAATAGCTTGTTATATGTTCTGCACCTGCGAACACTACCATATTAAGAAGGGTTCATACATGGTCCAGGGCATGGCCCTTCAGGAGGTGTTTTTGGAGTGTGTTGCTTGTTTTCTGTTGTTGCTTTATGTCCCTACTTGTAGTGGTGTTTTGGACCTTCCACAAGGTGTGCTTTGATTTGTTCACTGAAGCAGCCCTGGAAAAAAAATTTTTTAAAGGTGGGGGGGTGGAAGAAGCCTTATCCCATATACAGAGAGAAATGACAGGAGTGGGGAAAAAAAGAAAAAATGACCAGGTAGAGTTTCAGAGAAACTATATGGCTTAATCCAGGGAGAGAGAGTGAGAGAGAAAGAGAGAGGAAATTAAAGAAGGAGATACAGAAGAGGTAAAAAAAATACATTAAAAATGCCTACTTAAATAAACCAACAACCAAAATAGAGAAGGGAAGAAAGAAGGGAACAAAAAATGTACCTGTAAAATAAAAATTGACCAAGAATGAAATCAGAAAATGCAGAACTGCTGGACCGATGTCTGCTGGTGCCTTGGAATTGGTGGCTGTGCTGGTCTGGAAGAGCGGCCTTCTGGTTCATTCAATTTCAGTGTTGCTCTGGTAGGTATGCAGTTGGCAGGCACGGAGGGATGGGGTTTGGTGTAAGCGGGTACCAACTCCACTGGGGCCCACTGTCCAGTCCCTGAAGCCCCACCGTGTTGGTGATGGGAAGAAAAATGGTGACACCCCAGTCTCTCCTCCACAGATTGCTGTTCCAAACTATACTGTTCAGGCAGTCTTTACAGTGCTTTGTGGGCACAAGCGGGCTGCTTTGTCCTGCTCCACAGTCTCCTGTGCCGCGCAGGCACTTGGCTAGGATTCAAACCCCGATGTCTTAAAGGATCCTGCTCCATGTACCGCCATTCTGGGGTAGCACTACTCTGCCCAGCCAACAAAGGGCCTCTGGCTGGCAGGCACCTGCAGCGTCTTTTGTCCTTGGAGCAGCTATATACCTTCTTCCCACAGCACCCGAGGGAGGGGATTGCTCTCTTACACTGTGCCTCTGAGCTCACCAAAGGCTGGCTCCCCCTTAATCCCAGGTGGGTGTACAGGGCAGCAGGCCCAGTCCCAAGAAAGTCCTGCAACACTGGGTCATCACTCCTAAGGCTGTTTCCAAGTCAGAGACTGACTGTCTCCACTTTTTTCCATTCCCTGGTCAGTGGTCTGGAGAGTTTTTCTCTTGTTCAGATGCTTCCACACTTCCACAGCCTGTCTCTCTCTTCCTTTTGTCTCTCTGTGGAAGGAGTTTTCCCTTTGGTCTGTGCATTCACCACCCATTTTATCTCTCCCAATTGGCAGGCACGCACCTCTGGCCCGCCAAGCTGTCCCCTTGGGCTCCTGGAGATGTTTCTATCACTCTGTAGCCCGGATTCCTGGAATTCCAAGTCTTTGGCCTCAATACTGCTGTTTGAGGTATGAGGGAAATTTGCCCCCCTCGCACCCCCACCCCACTTCTCCTCCATGTTGACTCCTTTCTTGAGAATTCATAGTTTTAGATCTTAAGTTTAGGTAAGATCTATTTGGAGTTAATTTTTGTGTGTAGTGTGAGGTATGGAAATACTTTTTTATTTTTTTGTAAGTTGACATCTAGGTGTTCCAATGATATTTGTGTTTTTTGTTTGTTTTTTATTTTAAATGCTGACTTTTGAGAACGAGAGAGAGAGAGAGCATGCATATGCAAGCAGGGGAGGGGCAGAGAGGGAGGAAGACAGAGGTCCAAAGCAGGCTCTGTGCTGTTAGTGCAGAGCCCGATGTGGGGCTTGAACTCACAAATGGAACCATGAGATCATGACCTGACTGGAAGTCAGATACTTAACTAAGCCACCCAGGTGCCCCATGTGATGTTTGTTGAAAAGCCTATGCTTCCCACATTGAATTGTTCTGTAACTTTTCTGGAAAGTCAGTCTTCCATTGATACATGAATTTATTTCTGGGCTCTGTTTCTAACCATTGATCTATATATGATTGTGCCTTTGCCAATATCACATTGGTTGATTACTTTATTGCTTGCTTGCTTGCTTGCTTGCTTTATTTATTTATTTATTTATTTATTTATTTATTATTGTTTACTGTGGCTTTAGAGTAATTTTCAAAATCAGGTAGCTCTGTGTTTTCGGAATTATTTTGGATAGTCTAGGTTCTGGAAATATCCCAATAAATTTTAGAATAAGCTTGTTAATTATTAACAACAACAACAACAACAACAAAAAGGCCTGCCAAGCTTTGATAGAAATTGTGTTGAATTTCTAAATTACTTCGGAAAATATTGCCATCCTGACAATATTAGACTTCCAGCTCACTAACATGAAACGTCTCTATTTATTTAAATATTTAATTTCTTTCAGCAGTGTGTTATAGTTTTCAGTATATAAATCTTAAACTTTCATTTTTAAGTTGTTTTAAAAACATTTAATATTTTATACAATTTTAAATGGAATTTATTCTTAATTTAATTTTTGTATTTTTCATTGCTATTGTATAGAAATGCAAGTGATTTCTATGCATTGACTTTGTATCCCAAGACCTTCCTAAACAATGATTAGTTTTAGTAAATTTTTTTTATGCATTCTTTCAGGTTCCCCTCATTTAAAATCATTTGCTCTTTAAGGACAGTTGTACTTCATTATTTCCAATATAGATGCATTTAACTAACTAATTAATTAACTGTTTGATATTTTCTTTTTCTTTTTCTTTTTCCTTTTCTATTTTATTTTATTTTTTATATTTCTTATTTTTTAAAATTTTCCTTCTTGAACTTACTAAGAAAGCTAATATAACTGAATAGAAATAGTGAACATGACATCCTTAGTGAACATGACATCCTTGCCTTGCTACTGATCTTAGGGGACAACTATCAGTCTTATACCATTTAGTATGATGGATGTAGTTTTTTCATAAATTCCCCTTGTCAATTTGATGAAGTTTCCTTCCATTTCTAGTTTTATAAGACTTGTTTTGTTTTAATCATGAGTAAGTCTTAAGTTGTGCCAAATTATTTTCCTATATCTACTGACATGATTATGTGCTTTTTATCTTTTTTTAAATTTTTTAATGTTTGTTTATTTTTTAATCTTTTTTTTAACATTTATTTATTTTTGAGAGACAGAGAGAGACAGAGTACAATCAGGGGAAGGGCAGAGGGAGAGAAAGAGAGAGAGAGAGAATTTGAAGCACGCTCCAGCCTCTGAGCTGTTAGTACATAGCCTGATTGGGGCTCAAAACCACGAGCTGTGAGACCATGACCTGAGCTGAACTTGAACGCTTAACTGACTGAGCCACCTAGGTGTCCCAGGTCTTTAATGATTTTAATATGATTGATATATTAAGTTAGTTTTGGGATGTCAGACTAACCTTATATTTCTCAGAAAAACTTCACTCAGTCATGGTGTATAATTCTTTTTATATTTTGCTGGTTCACTTTATAAACATTTTGTTAGGGATATTAATAAAGGATAGTGGTCTATGATTTTCTTTTCTAGTGATGTCTTTGGCTTTTTTATGAGGGTAATACTAGCCATAGTGGTAAGTGATGAATTGGTGTTATTCCCTCTGTAAATATTTGATAGAATTTATCATTGAGGCTACTGGGCCATAGGCTTTTGTGAGAAGATTTTTAATTCCTAATTCAATTTCTATATTTCCCATGATTGTATTCAGATTTTCTATGGCTTCTTAACCCAGTTTTGGTAATTTATGTCTTTTTAGGAATTTTTATATTTTTTTCTAAGTAATTTAATGTGTTACCATAAAGTTGTCACAGTATTTCATTGTCACTTCCTTTAGTATCTGTGAGTCGGTAAAGAAACACATTCAGAGTTCAAATAATTTCTAGGTCTTCTTTGGCTTTCCCTGTTTTTAATACCTTTTCACATCTCTTATGTCATGCTTATTCAACCTGGGGATTGGCAGGGAGTTTGTCTAGTTTGAATCCTCCCTAGTGTCCACTGTACCTGCAGGCATCTTTGTGCATCAATTGGGTCAACCTCAGGCCAAAAGAGTAGCAGTAGGTAAATTATGGTCCATGGGCCAAACCCATGACCTGTGCACTAAAACTGTGTATTTTTTATTATTTATTTTTTTAAGATTATTTTTTAATGTTTTTTTTTTTTTATTTTTTTTCAACGTTTTTTATTTATTTTTGGGACAGAGAGAGACAGAGGATGAACGGGGGAGGGGCAGAGAGAGAGGGAGACACAGAATCGGAAACAGGCTCCAGGCTCCGAGCCATCAGCCCAGAGCCTGACGCGGGGCTCGAACTCACGAACCGCGAGATCGTGACCTGGCTGAAGTCGGACGCTTAACCAACTGCGCCACCCAGGCGCCCCTTAATGTTTATTTTTGAGAGAGATAGAGAGACAGAACACAAGCAGGGGAAGGATAGAGAGAGAGGGAGAGACAGAATCTGAAGTAGGCTCCAGGCTCCGAGCTGTCAGCACAGAGCCCGACACGGAGCTTAAACTCACAAACCGTGACATCCTGACCTGAGCCGAAGTCGGACCCTTAACCAACCAAGCCACTCAGGTGCCCCAAAAAACTGTGTGTATTTTTAAAGTAATGAGAAGAAGAAGAAAAAAGAAGAAGGAAAAGAGGAGTAATAGCAAGAAGGGTGGAAGTCCAGAAAGGGGAAGAAAGAGGAGAAGGTGAAGGGAAAACAGATACCGTAGGTGGCCCGCAGAACACAAAATACCTCTCTGGCTCTTTCAGAAACAGATCGCCTATCCTCCAGGCAGAGCTGTTGATCCTCCCATGTCTGTCAACAACACTGCTGGATGTGGGTGTCACCCACTGCTTCAAATTTTGAGAATCCCCTTCAGCCGTCACAGAAAATCTGCCAGCCCTCGCAGCCTGTGCCACCCTGGGGGAAATGGGAGCAGTCCAGGCCAGAATGACTAGGTTCCCACTGCTCTTACCCATCTTACTCATTCAGCAGTTTTTTTGGTTTTTTAATGTTTTTATTTATTTTTAAGAAAGAGAGAGGGAGAGAGAGAGCATGAGCACAACCTGATTACTTCTACATGCTTCTCTTCAATTTCTGATTTTGCACTCTTCTTTACTTAAGAATTTCTTTAAAAAATCGCACAGGGAAAATGACTCCCCCCCCACCACCACCACCCCGACCCAATCAAATTTTCGTATCAATGAGTGGGGGAGGGGCAGAGAGAGAGAATGAGACAGAGGATCTGAAGCAGGCTCTGTCTGCGCTGACAGCAAAGAGCCTGACGTGGGGCTTGCACCCGCCAACCGTGAGATCGTGTGGGCTGCAGCCCACCAGCTGTGAGATCATGACCCTGGCCACAACCAGGTGCTCAACCTACTCAATCACCCAGATGCCCCTTCTTCAGCAGTTCTTTTAAGCCTCAGTGCCTCTTAAAATTTGCAAACCTTTAGTCAGTTTCTAGACGACAGAAATGGATGTTTTTGTCAATTTTGCTTAACTTTCAGGCCGCTTTTTTGGAGAGGATTTTCTGACCTCACTTAGCTGTGGTTAGAAGGCCCACCTTCCTTGTAATTCATTTTAAAGAAAACTAAATGCAATACTAAAAAGAAAAAAAAGAATCAAATGCTAATTTATCACTACACTATGTTCTTTGCTAAATATTTGTTAGCCAGAACAATTTGGTATATAGAAACCTGGGGATTTAAGAGCCACCAAAGCGAGTATGTGGTAACTTTATTTATTTTCAGGATTTAAAAAAGTCATAAGATGGCAAAACTGCCTGGTGGCTGAGTCGAGCAGCGTACATTATTACAAGCCCAGACGGGCCATTCAACTGATAAATTGAAACTGGAGACTAAGTAATTGGTGGCAAATTTTCCAAAAGATCGTGTTTCTTCTGAATGTGAAATATTTAGCCAAAGCGTCTTTTCTGGTAGGGAATAAATAAGTCAGCCACTGATACTGAATCCTTCTTTAGTACCATGGTCACAAAGATGGATAAACCCTTGACATGGCATGTTTATCTATCCTGTTGCCGTAACTAAATTTCCTCAAAGATAATTTTCCTTCCACTCTCCTTTGGACATCTCATATAAGAGCCAGGAAGTCCACAAAGAAAGGACCTTATGAGTTTTGAAAGCAGACAGAGTGTGGGCCTGATCCCTGGAGTTATGACACTCTCTATTTGCACAACATACTGTGGAAACTAGTTTTAAATCACATTGCTTTGTTTGTGTTTCTACTACAGTTACCTGCCCCCGAATTTCTTTTAGAAAAAAAAATGAAATTATCTGTTTAAAAAATCCTCTTCTATTTTTACAAAATAATCTTTTTCTTTGCCCATCTCCATCCTCTATTCCTTGCCCCTAACCGACCCATCCCCTTATAATCTAGATGGTTGATGATCTCCTATAAAGAAATAGTCGGAACCAGCCTACAGGGTTGGTGTACATTGTGAAATAAACATAAGTATATCTTATTTCATTGGCTCAGGTTTGGTTGAGTAAATGTGAGTAGAGAGGGTCTGCCTGAGGCAGATCAGGGCTCTGGAGAATGAACACCTAAATGAATGACCAAGAAATGAAGACACCAATTTTCTGGGGGAGAATTGCCAGCTGTCATTTAAACTCATGTTTGCACAGCAAAGTAGTGAAGAAATTTGAAAGACAAGATAGCCTCAGCTATAATTTTGCTTCATTATTTTCTCCTACCAATTTATGCTCAACTGCGTGTTGTTGTTGAAGTTCAAATACTTTAAAAAGCAGAATTTACTTTCAGTTGATTTTTTTCCTTTCAATCCACCTTTGCTGATTCTCTTTTATCAGTAAAAGTCTTAGCTATTTGATATGTTCTGCATTAAAGGCACAACCTGATTACTTCTACATGCTTCTCCTCAACTTCTGATTTTGCACTCTTCTTTACTTAAGAATTTCTTTAAAAAAATAGCACAGGGAAAATGACTGCCCCCCCCCCACACACCCCGACCCAATCAAATTTGTGTTTCAATTAAGACATTTGGCACACAGTTTTAACAAATTTCCCAATTATGAATACAAGCACTTTGTTAGAACAACTTCTTTCTGTTTCCTCTCCAACCCTTTAGAAATTCTTCCCTGGGATTATTTTCAGTAGAAAAATGAGCAAACAATCCAACCATTATCGATACAGCATTTTTTTTTTTTTTTGGTAACAAGCAAACCTAGAAATTTTAAGATAAATAACTGACATCCCACCTAAAACAATAAAGTATTCAAAGAAAACTTTTATATAGAATAAAAGAAAGCAATAATATTTTTGATGAGGTATGAAAGAAGTTATTTTATTTGCAAAAGTGACTTTCTAATATAGCTATCACTAAGTTTCCACTTGTTCCAGCTCACAAAAAATAATCCTTGCTTCCTGCTAAAATAAATATCACATTGTTTTTGCTGATCTACTAATATAAAATCAGTAAAAAAGCTTTATGAAGTAAAACTTGAATAAAATTGTACAATGCATTTTTATGGGATTTTACAAAGTAAATCACAAAGAAATTAGAAACCTAGATTTTGTAGATTTTTGATCTATTATGAGTTTTCAACAAAAATTGTGTGTATGTATGTAGTATATGTATGTATATAGAGTGTATGTATAGAAGACTGATAAGATATGTCTTATCAGTCTTAAAATTCAATATGATCACCATTGTATATACATGGTTTGGTATTTTGAATGACTTGTTAAAAACAATTTCATAAATGAGGAAAACTAATATTGGATCATCAAATGTTTGAGTAAAATATGAAAATCTCAGAAAAACAAAATTTTCAGACAAGATGTTCTCTTTTAAGGGCAGTTAAGAAGAATTAAATGTAGAAAATACAGTATTTATTGAATAGCATTGTAAAAAAAAGGAGGTTACTTAAGACAAAATACAAACATACACACATTTAAAAGCATTACTTCTATCCACACACTTATTTTCAAGAGGAACTTTTCATCCCTTCTGTTTTCCAAATGAAATCTATTGTCTAGTCTCTAACTCTTGACATTTCCCCCTCATTACACCTGCAGTTGTTTGCTAGAAGACTCTTTCCAGCCAAGAGGTAAGGTGAGTGATGACATTTATGGCAGAACCCAGAGCTGCAGGCAGTGGGAGTGTTAAAACCAAAAGCAAACCCATTCTGCCACTCTCCCGCCAGTCGTGACTCCATTCTTCTGCAGCAGATGCTTCTTACTGCCAGCCCTAGCGAAAATCTTTTCAAACTCTGACTTAGCTTTCATCCTCTTGTGTGGCCATTGGCTGTCTCTATCATCTCTCATTTCCTGCGACTAATATGCCAACTGCTAACAGTCCAGTTTCCTTCATTTGGACTCAGTCTGAATCATTATAAATACTTCATTTACTTTAAAGGATTCTAAGATGTGTATATAACAGATTTTCACTGTTTTTCTTTTCTTTTAACTGTGAGCTATTAGAGTAGAAGTACTATGATATTGAGTTAGTCTTCCAAGAAAGTATGATTCAGGTTAATACACTACACAAACACGGGTCTGTTGCAATTTTTCTGCCTTTGCCAAAGAGCTAACTGTGTGTCCTTGGGTGAGATATTTAAACATTCTCCCCAAGATTCCTCAGCTAAAAAATGGGGATACTATAAAACATAAACTTAAAACATAGGACTTTTAGAGGCCCCACCAAAGTTATAAAATACAAATGAGAGTTGAATGCTAGTCAGTATAACAGAAACTTTCCTTTAAGATCTAACTTAATTCATAACCCTTGGAACATATAACCTATGCTAGTGATTTCTGCCTTTTAATTTTAGAATTTCTATCCGTTTTATGAAATTTCCATAGACGTTCTAACCTGAATAAATTTCCTCCCACTCTATGGAGCAGTCACTATTTAATCATTTAAAATATTCTCTGTTCATTTCATGTTCACTTAAAATATTAACATTTGTCCAAATGGGAAAGAAAGGGGGTAAGCTCGAAGAAAAGCTGGTTTTGAACAGAAATAACATTTGACATAAAGCCAAACCTCCAGGAGCAAGGAACCTAATCGTAATCTTAATCAAGTAACCCTCAATGAAGCATATGCTGCCAGGGGCTCACAGGAAGAGAGAAGTTACAGATAGACAATTCTTTGGGGGCTCTATTTGTAAAAAGAACCTGAAGAATTGTATCATCAACCTCCATTGTTTCAGAATGTTGAATTAAGTTCATAAAGCCTTTAATGGGAGAGCAAATATACATGAATCATGGCTTATCTTTTATCAGTGGGACCTTATTAGGGAGAGACAATTCACCAAGCTAGAGCAGCAGCATTGCCTTCTCGAAGGAGAAGGGACTCCTGCAGCCATCCGGACATCCTAAGAATGGTTATTTTTCTGTTATTGTTCAGATTCTGGGTTGGGAATTGTGGGAAGGGAAAAATGGACTGTCAGCTCCAGAGCTTGTGAGGGGGTTAAGAGGCAGCTTAGTGAGGAAGGAGGCAGTGATCCTTGAGCCTCCCTGATCAAATTAAATCTGAGTTTATTTTGCCTTTAGTGAAACGCTCTTTGATAAGATATAAAAATTCAGTGGTTTTACGACAAAACTCAAGAGATTATGCCCAAATTGTGAACACCAATGGAACCTTAGGTGTCTACTGTCGGATGCTGCAGAGCCTAAACCTGGGGCTGCAAGGCAGGTGTGGAGTCCATAATGAAGTAGTGATTTAAGGTCATTGTGAGGTGAGAAGAAAACAGAACTTAAAAGGATTTTTCTCTTGTAATACTGTACTTTGCTTTCCAAGTATTGTTTTCTTTTCCTGTTTATTTGATTAGTCTATTTCCTTTGTGCTGACAAACAGAATGTTTGAGAGGTACCTGAGTCCTCTGTTACTAGCATACTTCAGTGGGAAAGATTCTGCAGAAATGGTCCGCCATGTGAAAAGCACTGCCACCTACTGGTATTTATCTCAAACTGCAGCTCAGTTTAGCATAGCTGCTATGATTACATTACCCTGGGGATTACAAAACCAGACCATTCCAGAATGAATAAGAACTTTGGAGAGTTTTCAGCCATTGATTTGATACTCTAACTTTACTGCTGATGCAGAGTACAGAGAGGTTTTTCACTGGTAAGATACACATCACTTAGAAAGTAAATGTGCTCCTCTTGCCCAGAATTAGAATGTCTGCTGTTCACTTAATTAAAAAAAAAAACAAAAAAAAAAACCAAAAAACAAGTTTTTTGCTCAGGGCATTAAACTCTGTGATGTATAAGGACTTTGAAAACATTTTGATCCCACATTTAGTAATCTATAATTTTAGAAAACAAACCATATTTAGGCAGATATATTGGATAAACTCACATCTAGAGTAACCCTAAAATAGAAATATTAATTATCCCATTTAAAAGGTTCAGTTATACATTTGAATTTCTACCTTCAAAGAATTCAACTGTTTTCCTCAACATGATTTTACTTTTTCAGGGAAATCTTGCCCCAAATTTAAACACTATCAATGCCTGTATGTTTCACATGGGGAAATTCCTCAAAATATAAGAACATTAGACTTCTCAACCTTCAATACACAGCCTCATTAGACTATTCATTTTCCAAGACTGGTAAAACCCCAAGCCATCATCTCACTGTGTCCACTATTCTAAATTATTATATCATCAACTCTTCTCACCCCTAATAAAACCTTTGCATTGAAAGTCCTACCTTAAACTAATTATTTCAAAATCTTTAATAATTATCTTATCTTTACTATCCCCGCTTCCAAGAGGTTACTAAGATTCTGTCAAGTTAGTGATATTCTTTATGACCATAATCAGTGAACTCAGCTTTGCCTAAGCAACAGATTATCATGGTGACATTTTAAAGCAGGATGTTCAATGATAGGTAGATAGATATAGATAAATAGATGATAGATAGATGTTTGGAAAAATATTTTTGAAGCAAAGAGTTATACTTTTGAATGATGACTTTGAATTTTAGTGCCCTAAATCATTGTTGTATACCTTATAGTAAATTATAATGACAGCACATACTATAAAATTGAGACATAATGTAAAGGAAACTACTTAGGTCAGCCTACAAAGTGATATTAAAATATGCACAAAATAACATAAAAGCAAATGGAGAATAGCTTAATTGTTGTCTACAATAACTAAGTTAATTTATATTTCTCAAATGAAAATTAAATAGACACTAGGCTAAGAACACTGAAAAATATGTATGGGTAATGTCCATTCACAAGATGAAGTAACAAGTCAAATTCAGAAACTCCTCTAATTTTGAAAAAAAAAGATATTTGAAGTTTTTGTTTTTGTTGCTATATAATAAATGGTCAGAACAGAGGAAAAATTTTTTAAATCATGAAAAACTGAATTTATTTCTTTACACTAATTAAAACACAGCAAATTGTCCTTTCAGAAAATCTGACCAGTTGATTTGAGTATCAGATGGTAGCATTTATTTAAACATATAGAAAAGACATCTGGAGAACAGCAATCATCTGCCGTGAGGGGCAAGGTGATGGTAGATGCTACTGTATAAAATGCAAAACAAACAAACAAGAAAGCACAGACATTCAAGGCATTTTCCCCAGTCATTGCTATTTAAAGACATGAAACATGATTCCAAAATAGCAAGCAAAAATTTGAGAGTAAAAGAATAGTGTAGTAAGCAAAACTATCGTCATTTCAGAAAAGTGGAATTTATTTTTTAAGTAAAATTAAAAAGAGTCATTATGTTTACCATCGTGATTATTCCATCTTTAAGAAAAAAAGGAAAAAAATTAAAACATTTTTTTATCGTTGTGACTCATTTTTTTCTCTTAAAGGCAACATGTCAGCCATACTAATGTCTTTAACTGAAAACCTTAATGTTATATGGTTCTACAAGAAGGGAGGTCATGCTTCATATATGCTGAAAATTAATCCTGTGGGAAAGTTTTCAAATGTCATACTATGAGAAATAACTTAAAAAAAACAGGCTTTAGGATTCCAAACTAGAGAAAACTTGTAATACAGAATGAGCAGTTCTTGCTGTAGGGTCTTTCATACTTTATGAATCACACGTGCGATATCATTACTAATGGCTATTTAAATCATTTCCTGGGGGAATGCTCTTACACTATGGCCTGTGGACACACTTTGATCCTTCAGTGAAAACCTTTTCTCTGTATCACAAACAAATAACTACAAAACTCTCAATGTGATATGATTTCTTGCAGATCTCTAAGCTGAAATTTATGTTACCAGAAACTGGCATTATCTGGCCAACTTTTAAAATGTGTATTCTGCCCAAGCAAGAGAGCTCCTTGATATAGCCAATGTCCTATTTGCAAGGCACTCATTTTCAAGCTAGCAACTTACTATTAAGTATATATTTATATTTCTCACTGTACCAGCACTTTATGTAGAAGGTTACCACAAATATAGATCACATCAGGACATTTTAAGAAAGAATTTGGGCCATTTAAAGTCCGTGGTATACCACAGAATTATGTGAATTCCTGTGGGAGCCCACCTTTCAGCAGCAACATGTATGGTTTTTGCAAATTCTGGAAATAAATGGATGACTCTGTTAGCACTTTTAGACATTTCCATCACAGAAAGAAAGAACAATTCAAATATGACTTAATTGGCAGGAGGAATCAAGGAACAAGCTAATGCTCTTTTTCACCAGAATTGTCCAGGAAAAACAAGTTCTTTTCTACCTTTGAACTTATTAATCATTAAAATAATAGATCATCACTCTTGCTCTTAAATTGAAGAGTAGGCAAACTTCAAATCATTGTTTTGCCAAAATTGTTCAATGCTGAGCATAGCATCAAGAGCTTCAAAGTCTCCATTTCATCCTCAAATATTTTACAAAGTTTTGCTGCAGGCACAACAGAAGCCTTAGGCATGGTTTTCTGGCAGACACACTGATGACAGCAAGATGGTAATTTTGTGGACGGAACTTGCGACATAAGAGGAGAGAGGTTATTTAGCCCAGAGGGTAGCAGGTAGGAGCAGGACACCCCAGGAATGCAGTTTCAGAATTGACAGGGAGTGAAGTTCTCAACAAGCTGGAGTTACAGGCAAAGGAGTGAGGTGGGAGAGGGGCACATGCATTGGCTAGAATCTTGCAGCGTGTTCATCCTGGGTGCGTAGCATTATCAGGAAAAGGGAAACAGTATCTCACATCTCTTTTCCTCTTTTGTTAGAAATCCCTACTCTGCAGAAGCAAATGGTGGTGCGTTCACACTGGAAAACTCAGCAGCATTTACAAGTAGCGTATTATCACTTCCTTTGGTGCTCATTATACTAACATTAATCATTATAAATTCTTTTGGTGTGACAGTATTTCCTCTTCTTTGATCCCATAAGAAAACCTCAAGCAATGGGTCATTTGCCAGACAAACCAGTGAAGAGGGTCGATTTATTTATTTTTCCCTCTTTCTGGTCATGAATGATTTGAAATGAAGACTTCCCGAGACTAAGAAGTAGGTACGATGACAGTCTGAACCGTGTCGAACCTTAATTCCTGTCCTAATATTAGCCAAATTGAACCATCATTAGCATTTGGATTTAAGTTCTACCAGATGACAGTAGCGTATACACAACTAATTAAGAATTTCTTTCAGTAGCTGGTATATATAAAAATTTTTCTTGTGTTTAATGATGTTTACAACCTTGTTTAGGTGAGCATAACATTATGTTCTGTATTACATTTCCTATTAAGTTCAACAGCTTTCTCCTCCTTCCACTCCATATCTTGTTCTCATAATAATAGGACACATAGTTCAAGGCATTAAAACTAGTTCATGGTGTTAGACAGTTTTAAGGAATCCTAGTTTGATAGCTAAAGAAACAACGCTGGAGTACCTAAAATGATCGTTTTACATCACGGTCCATTTATTTAAATTAGCTTAGTTTTAAACAAGGAAATGTTGAAGTTTAAGCTGCTTTATTCTTTCAAAAAAAAAAAGGATACCTCTATTCTTTCTTTACACAGATCTTAGGAATTTCCTAATAGTTTCATCCTAGAAGACACTTTGCAGTTAGCAGTTTTATTTATTATTATTACCTGTCTTTAAGAACTGCTTGCTGCTAACTGTTACAAATGCACAATAAAGTTTTCTTGTTATTATCTAGCTGCAGTGTTGATTAAGGTACTTAACAATGTGGATGCACACGTCGTTGGCAGTGAAGAAAAAAATTTTGTCCACTTTGATTTGGATGTTTTGCTATTGTTCATTTTTCAAAGAGCAAATCACTAACCAGCGTGCTGCTTGGGTAGTTCAGGTGTTTTATTCATTTGTTTTTTAGTTTCAAAGGTTTTGGCTGATTTTTTTAAAAAATTGAGCGATTTTACTCTGCTTCAATAAAGTACTGCACAATCACAATGCGAATTAAGGACTGAAATATTATGCATTCATGGAGGTTAAACAACTAGACATTTATGCCTATATATCCCAGATACGAGTCATGGATGATTAGTTAAAATGTCTTTTATAACACCGCACTGGTTTTATAGAAGTCACTATCAATAATTGGGAATATGAATAACCCTGTATACTGTCAAAAGGGAAGCAAAAATAAATAAATAATCTTTGAGAGGTCAGGATTCATTTATTGTTTCATTTTTTAAATTAAAATTCTGGGATACTGAATACTACTTTCAGGCTAGATCCTGGGAACAAATATAGCCCTTGCTTTCGTGGATCTCATAGTCTATAGAAGTGATATATTTTAACCAACTAATAAATCATACAAAATATGTAGTTTAAGGTGGGATCCAAAAAGTGATGAGGGTTAAGTCAGACAAATAGCAAGGGAAAGATTATTCCAGGCAAAGGAGCAATTCCCCAAAGTCCTGAAAGAAAGAAATTACAAAGATGAAAGTGTAGAGTAGACAAGACTGAAATATAAAAATTAATGAATGTATGTATATATTTAAAAGTTATAGGTTTATTAAAAATTGAGAAATATTACAGATTATTTCCCTATACTCCAAATCAGTCCTACTATGTATATTAACATCCTGCATTAGTATGGGACATTTGATGAGCTAATGTCAAATTCTTATTAGCTAAATTTCACAGTTTATTAAGACTTCCTTAGTTTTTACCTGATGTCCATTTTGTGTTCCAGAATTCTATCCAGGATACCAAATTACATTTCTTTGTCTTGTTGCCTTAGGCTCCTCTCAGCTGTAACAGTTTCTCAGACCTTCCTTATTTTTGATGACCTGAACAATTTCAAGGTGTACTATTCAGGTATTTTATAGCATGCCTTCTACTGGAATGTTTCTGACGTTTTTCTCATGACTAGACTGGGGTTATGTTTTTTGGGAGGAGGTTCATGCAGGTAAAGTGCTAAGTTTTGATCATATCTCATTATGGGCATTTACTCTCAACGTGATTTAGTATTGTTGATTTTGACTTTGGTCACTGGACTGAGGTGGATTTGTCATTTTTTCTTTTTCCTCTGTAAACTTACTCTTCTCCCACCCCCACTTTCCATAATCGACCGTTTGAAAGGCAGTCTTTTTGTGCAGCTCACACAGAGGAGAGGATGCTATACTTCACCTCCTTAAGAGCAGAGTAGCTGCATAAATTATTTGGAGTTATTCTGCATAGGAGATTTGTCTCTACTCCCTCATTTATTAATTTATTTAGTCCTTTATATCAACAGGTCTTCATGGACACTTATTTTATATGTTGGGTTATTATCGAATACTACTTTACTTATTGTATTGCTCAAATTGTTCCTGCTTTGGCCATTGGGAGCTCTTTAAGTTGATTTCTTTGTCCCTTTATCATGTGCCCACAATGTGGGGTTTCATTTTGGGCACAGGAGACACTTCTTTAGCTTCTGTCACTACAAGATGCTCCGGGCTCATCCTGTATATTTCCTGCCACAGTGCTAGAATAAACCATTTCCCCCCAAATCTCTGGTTCCTTTATTGGAGAAGGTGCTGGAAAGCAAGATCTGAGTGCTAGATGTATTCACTGCTACTGGAGTGCTATTTCTTTTAGATCCCCTTAGCTGACAGAGCACAGAAATATATGGATGTATCCTGATGCGTTTATATAGGGATATATATGTATTTAAATCAGCTCAACATGACTTTACACTGATGTTGCCAAGTCTGATCCACTAACACATGCCTCATTCTAACGTCCTCTTGCTTATCTGTGAATTTTCACCCCAGCTGTAAGAAACCTGACTTCCCTCCCACGATCCATCTACACAGATGTTCAATTCCAGCAAGCATGTGTAATGTACAGAATTGTTAAAGTATACCCTCGTGGGGAACAACTTTATCAACCAGAGTAAAGTGCTTATGTGCTATTCCTTTTCCTTTAGTCTTACAGACTCCACTTAGTTCCAAAGATACTTAGGTCAGCACCTTCTCCCCACCCTCACACATCAGTGAGGTAATGTCATATATTTATAATATGGTTGGATTTTCTTCTCATATTATACATTTATTTCTGGGATCCCTGGCCTCCTATTTTTTTTAATGTGCATTCATTAAGGTCCATTCTTCGTGCTGTAAAATTTTTTGAGTTTTAACAAATGCATTGCTATCCACCCACGATTACAGTATCCTACGGAATAGTTTCACCATCCTAAAAATCCACTGTGCTTTGCTGATTCACCTTTCTTCCTCCCCCTGGAAACCACTGATCTGGTTACTGCTTCTGTAGTTTTGCCTTTTATAAATGCCACATAATTGGAATCATGTAGGCTTTCAGACTGGCTTCCTTCACTAACAGTACCCTTTTAAATTTTCTTTGTGTTTTTTGGTGTTTTAATAAACTTGTTTCTTTTTATCACTGAATATCATTCGATTGCATGGGTCTAGCACATTTTGTTTATCCATTCACCTACAAAAAGACACTTAGGTTTTTGGGTGTATATAAGTTTTGAACTAAAACGGGGCACAGTTACTGGATTACATGCTAAGAGTATGCTTACCTTTGTAAGATTTTGCCAAATTGTCTTCTGATGTGTCTATGCATTTTTTCATTCATCCAAGAAATGAATGGGAGTCCCTGTTGCTCTTGCATCCTAACAAATTTGGTAATGTGAGGCTTTTGATTTTTTGTTTTTAGCCACCCTAGTAGACATCCCATTGCTGTTTTAAATCACAGTTCCTTAATGACATGTTTGAGTGTCTTTTCATATGTTTAGTTGCTATTTCTTTGGGGGGAAGTATCTATTCAGATACTGCTTCTATTTAAAACTTTTTTTCTTATTGTTGAGTTTGGTTTTTGTTTTTAAGTTTATTTATTTTGAGAGAGAGAGGGGGAGCAAAGGAGGGACAAAGAGAGGGAGACTGAGCTCATGAACTGCGAGATCATGACCTGAATTGAAATCAAGAGTTGGATGCTTAACCAACTGAGCCACCCAGGACCCCTGTCTTACTGTTGAGTTTTAAGAGCTCTTTGCAGATTTTAGATACAGGTCTTTGTTATGATATCTGTTTTTGCAGTTTTTTTTTTCTTAGTCTCTGGCATGTCTTGTCATTCTCTTGACTGTCTTCAGGGAGCAGAAGTTTTAAATCTTAAAGTCCTACTTACTTTTTTTTTCCTTCACTGATTATGCTTTGGTGCTTCATTTAAAAACTCCAAGGTAACATAGATTTTTTAAAATAAACTTCATTTTATGGAGAAGTTTTAGGTTCACAACAATATTGAGCAGAAGACACAGAGATTTCCCATATACTCCCTGTCCCTACATATGCATAGATTATCGTCTCACACCAGAGCGGTACATTTGTTATAGCTGATGAACCTATAGTGACACATCATCATCACCCAGAGTCCATAGTTTACATTATGGTTCACTCTTGGTGTTGCATATTCTATGGGTTTGGGTGCACCTATAGTGATAAATGCCCATCATTGTCGTGCTATGCAGAGTGGTTTCACTGCCCTTAAAATCCTCCAGGCTCTGCCTATTCACCCCTCACTTCCCAGCCCCTAGCAACCACTGATCTTTTTATAGTCTCCATAGTTTTGTCTTTTAAAAAATGCCATGTAGTTAGAATCCTGTAATATGTAGCCTTTTCAAATTCAATTATTTCATTTAGTAAAATGCATTTAAGAGTCCACATGTGTTTTCATGACTTGATAGCATGTTGCTTTTTAGCACTGACTCGTATTTTATATTCTGAATGTGATGAGGTTTTTTGGGGGTGATAGTGGGGTTCATGGGGTCCAGAGCCGACGGCCAAGAAAGAATTCCTGAAGACGTTTTTGATGCAAAAAAGTGGCTTTTTTAAATTACGGGGACGGGACCTGTGGGCAGGAAGAGCTGCCCCTGACCATGAGGAGAGACTGGTTATATAGGACCCAGTTGGGGGAGGTAAAGTCCAGGGGAAGTTTCCAATGAGATTTTCATATGCTAAAGAAGACTCCCAGGATACTGGAGGCCTAGCTATCTTCAAGCTAAGGTTGTTTTTCCCTCTAGCAAAGCATTAGCATTAAGACAATAGGGAGTTCCTGGAGAAACTTTTTGCTCTGCCTGCCTCAAGTATTGTCAATGGGCTGCAGGTCATAAGGAAATTGAGTTCTATCTGCCATTTCCTTCTGCCTTTCCCCCCCCCACATCAAATGTATTGCAATTTATTTATCCATTCACCTACCAAAGGACATTCTGGTTGCTTCCAAAGATGGAAATTATGAATAAAACTGCCATAAACATCCATGTGCAGATTTTTGTGTGGTCCCATATTTTTCAACTCCTTTGGTTAAATGCCAAGTAGTATGATTGCTGAGTTGTATGGTAAGAGTATGCTTAGCCTCGTAAGAAACCATCAAACTGTCTTCTAAAGTGACTTTATACTTTTGTGTTCCTACTAGGAATGAATGGGAGTCCCTAATTCGCCACATTCTTGTCAGTATTTGGTGTTGTCAGTATTCTGGATTTTGACCATGCTAATAGGTATGTAGTGATATCTCATTGTTGTCTTAATTTGCATTTCCCCAAAAATATATGACGTGGAACATCTTTTTATATGCTAATTTGCTCTCTGTGTATCTTCCTTAGTGAAGTACTGTTAAGATTTTGGACCATTTTTTAATTGGATTGTTTGTTTACTTACTGTTGAATTTTAACAGCTCTTTGTATAATTTGAGTAATAGTCTTTATCAGATATGTCTTTTGCAAATATTCTTCCAGTTTTGGCTTACGTTTTTATTCTTTTGAGTGACATAGAGGTTTCTCCTGTGTTTTCTTCTAGAAGTTTTATAGCATTTTGTTTTACGTTTAGATTGAAGATCCATTTTGAGTTAACTATGTGAAAGATTATTTTTTTGCATATGGATAACTAATTTTTCCAGTTCCATTTGTTAAAAAGATTATTCTTTCACCATTGAATGCTTTTGTTCCTTTGTCAGTAATCAGTTGACTATATTTGTGTGGGAAGACTGTTATATTTTTAAACAATATCACTGGACTATAATTTCATCTCATAAACTTCTCTGGAGTTAAGTGTGCAATTCAATAAGTAAATAAATTTACAAATTTATAGATTTATGCAATAATCACTGTAATCCAGTTTTAGAACTTTTCTTTCACTCAGAAAAGATCTCCTATGCCCATTTTCAGTTAATTCTCCCCCCTCACCCCTAAGTCTAGGAAACCACTCATCTAATCTACTTTCTCTGTGTATAAGGTTTGCCATTTCTTGTTGGTATGAACGTTTGCATACAAGTTTTTATGTAGCTGTATATTTCATTTCTTGGTATAAATTCCTAGGAGTAGAATTGCTCGTTGATATGGTTTGGGTTATATTATTATTTTCAATTTTTTTATTATTGTCATTATAATAGGTATGAAATAGTTTCTCAGGGTGGCTTTAATTTGAATTTCCTGATTGACTAATGACTAAAGCATCTTTTCATATGTTTATTATCCATTCCTATTCCTTCTTTAGTGAAACTCTATTCAAATTTCACTCACTTTTGACTGAGCTATTCATCTTCTTACAGATTTGTAAGAGTCTTTTATGTATACTGGAAAAAAGTCCTTTATCAGGTATATGATTTGCAAATATTTTCTTCCTGTCTGTAACTTATCTTTTCATTTCCTAATAGTGAGTTTTGAAAGCATAAAAGTTTTTAATTGTGATGAAGATCAGTTTGTCATTTTTTTTTCTTCTATGGGTTGTGTGTTTAGTGTCACATCTAAGAACTCTGCCCAACCCAAATTCACAAAAAAAATTCTTCTTGTTTTCTTCTAGAAATTTTATAATCTTAGTTTTCACGTTTAGGTCTATTTTTCATTTTCAGTTAGTTTTTGTGTATTGTGGGAGTAGAGTATCTAAATTCCTCTTGTTGCATGAAGTTTTCCAGTTGTTCTAACACACTTTGTTGAAAAACCATCCTTTCCCCGTTGAATTACACTTGCAAAAAATTTATTGATTTTATATGTAAGAGCTTATTTCTGGATTCTTAAACCTATTTCATTGGTTTTTATTTCTATATTTATATAAGAATTACACCTTCTTGGTTACTATACCTTTATAGAAATATTGAATTCAGATATGTAAGTTCTTTGGCTTTATTCTTATTTTTCAAAATTATGTTGCCTTTTGACCTCACCAGATTTATCTTCCTCAGAGCTCTCTGTCACTATTAATGACCCTACCATTCAGGCAATTTTCAGACCACACTATTTCTTTTTTTTCGGTAATACTTCATGATTAATTCATCAAAAATCTTGAGAGCTCTACATGACAGATTATAAAGGCCAAGAGTGGAAAGAATGGATACTGGGAGATTAATTAAAAAGCAAATGCAGTAGTTCCTGAAGAAGAGGATGTGGTTCTCACAGGATGGTAGGAGTAAGATGGAGAGAAGGGAGTAGATTTGAAATTTATTTTGGCAGTTAGAACCACCATGATTTGTAATACACTGAATATGGACAAATGGGACAGCCAGAGACTTTTACTGAGATAGGAAAACTAAATAAAGGGTGGGTTTGGGAGAAAGTTCGGGAGATGGACAATATTTAAATATTACACACTTTAAATTTTAAATCTTTTGTGTGAACCCTTCAGAATCAAATTCTGTAACTCAAAGCAATGGTCATTTTCATAGAATCCCCTTTTTCAGTCTCTTAGCAGTAGATGACACAGCTCATCAGATTTTCCCCTTCTCTATGAGATTTCTTCATTTGGTTTAAACTTTTGGTTTTTTTTCCTATCCCATTAGTATCTTCTCCATTTCTTTTGATGGATCTTTCTCCTCTTCATCTAAATAATCTAAATAATGGACTACTCAAGTTTTTGGGGTTTTTTTCCCCTTATACTTTGATTTTCTCTGTCTTTACTTATCCTCTAGCTGATAGCATCCAGTCTTATAGATTTTAATTCTACTACTAATGTGATAACTGCCCAACTGATGCCTCCAGTCTTAACTTTCACCTGACCTACAGAATTGTGCCTTCAACCCTGCTTATATGTCTGACAGGCAGCTTACATATAATATCAAAGTCTGAACTCACAATTTCCTCACCAGTTTCTCCCCATCTGAATTCACTTCCTCACTGCTTCCCCTCAGTAAGTGGCACCACCATTAATCAAGCCAAAGACATGAGGGACATCTTTTTTCTCTCCTTCTGTCATGTCTAATGGCTAATCCAGTGGAATCTTATGGACATGATTTTCAAAACATCAATTATATGCCAGCACTTATCATCATATCTACCATTACTACCCTAGTCCAAACCACTGTTATTTCTACCCTACTTTTACTTCTCCCACTCTTATTTCTTTAAAATATATTTACTGTAGAACAATCACAGTGATATGTAAAAACTTACATCAGACATACTGCTTCCTGGCCTAAGACCGTTCATTGGCTCCTCCCCACTTAGAGTTAAAACCAAAATCTTTACATGGCTCACAAGGCACTGCATCATGTGGACCTTACTTCATCTCTGGTCAAGTTTTACTACATCACCACCCTTCTTCTTTTGCTCTGGCCACTCAAACCCTCTCAAGCATAGCCTGCTCCCGGTTCACAGCTGTGTAATGACCTTCAAGTGTGCCTGGCCATAGAAGATAGTTATTGATAACTAAATAGTGATGCTGTTATTAAACACAACCATAACCAACATTAACTTTTTTTTCACACCAGAGTATTAGAAGCCATAAACTAGGGGAAAATGAGGGAAAGAAGAGGTGAAGCTAGAGAAAGATACAGTACCAGTAATAATATTTAATAAGTAGTAATATCTAATAAGTAGTAACATCTGATACAGAAATTATGTAAGGAGTAAACACCATAACTGAAAAACCAAAGCCTTGATAATAATTAATGCCCCTCTACCTCATAGCAGGCACGAGTACTCCTGTGCAGAATCATTGACAGGCACAAGGCTCTCTGAATCATTAAGAGGAAGTTGAAAGACATTGAATCACATCAAGAAAGCAAGAAGGCAGCTTAAAATGATTTAGGAGAAAAAAACCACATTTTATAAGTTCATTTAATTCCAATAATTTCATTACTTAAAAAATTGACTTTGCTTATTTGGAGAATTCAGTTTAGTGAAATAATTAATTTCCTAGTGATGCTGAGTGTCGCCCTGCCCAGGTCTCCTTAAGATAGGTAATTGGGGAACTTTTTATCAGTTTCACATAAAGAGATTCAAACTAAATAATAATTTTGTAGTTAGCATAAAATCAATATTTTGCTTTCTAAATAGAGTATTGCTGTTATTTTACTCTATAAAGATTTTCTTCAAAAAAGTAAAATAAACCAACTTTACCTTTTGTTAAAATAGTTTATGCTCGTTGTGGAAATGTAGAAAGAATAGAAAAAAAATCACCTGTGTTCCTCCAGCAAAAGACAAAACACCATTAAACTATATGTGTGTCATGTCAGTATTTTTTTTACATAATTATTTTCTTCCAAAACTCCTCAGATCACTTGTTTTTCTTATTGATAGAAATTAAAATTATTATCTTTTGTTTATCTGAACCCATGCAACATCTCAATAATGTACTTAAAAAAAATAAATCCTCTCAATATCCCACAGGATATTGTTAATACCTTTGTTTATCTAAGTTGTATCTCCTTTGTTGATCTAACAATGTCTGTAGTGTGCTTTATTAGAAATATTTTAACAAAAAATTCTCTTTATTAAAAAAAATAAAACTAATAGCACATAACATTTTAATTACAGCATTAAAATATTTGTAATGGAAAAACTTAAACAAGTATGAAATAGAAGTACCTACTATTCATAACAGTCACATCTCTAAAACAAACAAAAAAACCCCATGTAATTCCAATTTAAAATGTATTAAAGCTATATGTTAAGATCCAAATGAAATGCATATACATTGTTTTAAAGTATTGTAATTTAATAGCTATGTATACTGCCAAAACTGTAGAAAGGATTCAGTAATTCATGACAAAAGTGAAATACTACATGGCCATTCAAATTAAATATTTTATTTGTTTTCTGAAAGGCATTCTAATTCTGCAAATAAAATTAAATCGATGTAACCTGTTTACATATACAGAAATGCTTTACCAAGCTTTTACTTCCCAGAAATCTTAACTTTTTTACATTTTTATATCACTCTCTCCTTGATATACATTTGTTTTCTAAGCTTATTTGAGTAAGTTCAAATGGGTAAACTATAGTAATAATCAGAACTGTAGAGGATAATTATTTACTTAATCTCTCTTTTTTTTTTAACTTCATTTATTTGAGAGAGAGAGAGAGAGAGAGAGAGTGAACAGGGGAGGGACAGAGAGAGAGAGGGTGAGAGAGAGAATCCCAAGCAGGCTCTGCACTGTCAGCACAGAGCCCAGTGCAGGGCTTGAACTCACAAATCATGAGATCATGACCTGAGTTAAAATCAAGAGTCCAACACTTAACTGACTGAACCACCAACGTGACCCTACTTACTTGATCTCTTAAGTAATTTTACATGTAAAAAGCATCTTCAAGGTCATCTAGGCTCATCAATTTTTTTTTTAGAACTTCTTTCTATGAGGTCCCTGATAGATGGTCATCCAGCTGGGAGTTTTCTAGTGACTGAGAATTCACAAGTCATTCATTCCATAATTATATTCATTCTTCCATTATTGATTCAGTTAACCAGTATTCACTGCATATGTACCATTTGCCTGTCAATACACTTGACACTGAATACATAAAGATGAGTAAACCTGAAGAAACATGAACACTATTAGAATGTTTTGTTTTGATTAAGCTTATAAAATCTCTTTTTGCCGCTTCTCTCTTCCTGATTGTAAAGATGGTAGCTGTGAAGAATAATCTTAATATTTCTTTGTTACTTTTGAAATGTTTCTATTAAAAAAAGACAGGAAAAGAAGTAAACAAAATAAATTTGTGTTCTTAGAGTTCTACAAATATTGACATAGTCATGGCTCCCTTTACTTTCTTTCTAAAAATCATGCACACAAGCACAATGCATACACCTTACATTTCTGGGTTAAAATCATCTTTAATTTCTTTATGTGACAGAGTTCCCCAAAGAGTTACTATGTTTAAAATTACCTTTTGTCTAAAAATGTCTCTAATATGCTTTTAAATTTGGTACCCCAAATTAAAAAGGTAACCATTGCCTTTTATTTTTATTTTATTTTATTTTATTTTTTTTATTTTTATTTTTGGGACAGAGAGAGACAGAGCATGAACGGGGGAGGGGCAGAGAGAGAGGGAGACACAGAATCCGAAACAGGCTCCAGGCTCCGAGCCATCAGCCCAGAGCCTGACGCGGGGCTCGAACTCACGGAGTGCGAGATCGTGACCTGGCTGAAGTTGGACGCTTAACCGACTGCACCACCCAGGCGCCCCACCATTGCCTTTTAAATATAGTAACCAGAACTAAACAAATATTTCCAGCATAGACTAAGAAAACAGGTGCCTCTGTATACTTATGTTTTCAACACTAGTAGCAGAATTTAAGTTGCAGTCATTTTGGAAGAGAGGGAAGGCCAGCCAATCACACTACTGGCTTATATTGAGATTGTTTTCTGCATATAAAGTACTATGTTTTGTTCCTAGGGACTATTGATAAACTAGAATTTTTTTTCTTTTTACTCCTTGGCAAGATTTTTATCATTTCTATATTTCATTTCATTGTTTTAATCTCATCATTTTAGCCCTTTGCACTTCTGGAATAACGGTTTTGTTACTGGATGTGTATACAGTTCGTTATGCTTCCTTGATTTCAATGATGTATAAATTTGATACTCTCTATAAGTTACTGATTTATAAAAATGTGAACTCAGGACCACCGGAAAAATCTCAGAAGAAAAAAAATAATGAACCAATAATTAACCCTGAACTTGATAATGAACTTCGACTTGATAATGAACCAACAATCATTTTGTCTCACAAGCCACAAGAAGACCCCAGTGTCCACATTTTTCAGTCTTTATATTAAAATCTTTAAGTCTTGATAACCTGAAGCAGGTAATATTTCCAGCATTTTCTTTATGGATAAGTCCAGTTACCCCATTTAAAAAGGAAACTGTTGTTTGATAAAATTTCTCAGGCAACCCTTGCTAGATCATTACTATTATTATTATTATTATTATTATTATTTTACTTTTTTGTGTCAAGTATTAATGGACATCATCTTTGATAATCTGTTCTGGAATGTCATCAAGGATATATCTATATTCTATTTACTTCTTTAACATTTATTTACAATAAATATAATTTTATATGGAATGATTTCTATAAGAAATTACATACTTAGATTTTTTTGTAACTGGAAGAAGATAGGATTAGATCATCTAATCCATCTCATTTTAAAAATGAATAAATTGAGGCATAGAGAAATACATTTATGTCAGTGTAAATCTAATTATGCATTTCATTTAGTGAGGTCCTTCACCATTTGCCAAGGACAATCCTAATTTACTCAAAGAAGTTAACTTGCAAGTTGAAGATACCCTCGGAATTTCCAGATATGACTTTCCATCATTATGAAGTTGAGCATATTTCATAACTACAGTCAAGGGAGTTTATGAATGGCCTGACTCCATCTATTCCACATAACTTACATTAATAAGAATTAGCATTAGATGAGAAAGGGATAAATTGGATACAACCATTACATTAAGTATAATATACCAAACTGTTGCCCTTCTGTCTATTACTGAAGGACAGACCAAGAAAAGACTGAGATTTCTGTGAGGTGAGCTGAAGGGCAAACTCAGTTACTGATGCTTCTGGGATATAAACTTGTCATAGAAAATGTAACGTTTTGTCTGAAAATAATTTGAATTTTGCAGAACCTGTTTTCTGAGGTTTCAAATCGGCATTAACTATATCATATTTTTAGCAATCAAAATTAAAACACTGTGGCAATTTCTTTCTGCTTTTCTTAAATTTATTACATTATTATTACAAAAGTATTTTTTTGAGAAAGAGAGAGCCATGTGGGGTAGGAGCAGAGAGGAAGGGAGAGAATCCCAAGCAGGCTCTCGCTGTCAGCACAGGGTCGGACACAGGGCTTGATCCCAGGAACTGTGAGATCATGACCTGAGCCGAAATCAAGAATTGGATGCTTAACCGACTGAGCCACCCAGGGGCCCCAATGTGATTCATTTTTTAAAATGAAGATAAAACACGAGTAAATAAGACAAAAAGACACAGTCCTTAAAATGTGAATTCTCTTGTGTCTCTAAGTGTACTTCTTTCTGCAAGCACCAAGCTTTGTGTTTGTCAGGCCAGGTCTACTGACAGAGCAAGGAGGGCAGAGGTCTTTCTCTCATCTTGAATCAATCCGCACAGCTATTCCTGGTCCCTTGGAAACTGTGTGAGCTTCCACTTCGCTTTGCTTCTACAAAACTGGTTTGAAAAATGGGTTTAGAGCTGTGAGTGAGTGGCATTCTGGTGGTCAGAAGGATAGCCTCTTGGAAAGAGACTAGTACAGAACTTCAAGATTAATTTTTATATTCATAACTACAATAACAACAATTATTTAGTGGCTTCCTACATGCCAGGTCTCATTTTTATTATATTTTAAAAATTTCACAATCAAGAAGTGAATGCATTCTCACTGTAAATTATTCAGTCATCACACAAAATAAAATTCAACCCCCATTTGTATGCCGGTCCCCCACAATTAACCACTATCTTCATGTATATAGTTTACACATGTTCTACCAATATGCTTTATATATTATGTATCTGTATATATAAATTCTTTATCATATTACTTTGTATTGTGGACTTTATGTGGAATTAGTTTTTTATGTATTGTTCTTCAATTTATTTTTAAGTTTAACCGTATGACTTTGAAAATTCTTTGGCAGTGTATATAGATATACCTTGTTCCTTTACTAAACAGTTGTACTGAACCATGAGCCATCATTTATGGCATTTAGAGGTTCCTTCACTTCTCCAGTTATAAGCAATCTCTTTTTACAAGATTAGAGTATTGTCTAGGGCAGACCCTAAGAAATAGAATTATTGGGTGAGAGTATATACTTTTTCTTTATGGTCTTAAATACAATTTTATGGTTTTCTTTATATAAGACTCACATTTTTCTCATTAGATTTATTCCTAATTTAGTATGTGTGTTACTAGTGTGATTGGGCATTTTTACTTATATTTTCAAATTAGCTATTGCTATTGTTATTGATTTTTGTCTTTTTATTTTGTGTGGTGAGCTGGCTGAAGTCACTTAGTTTGTCAGTCAATTTTCTTGACTTTTGTAGGTATATCTTTTTCTTTGTTTCCAATGATTCTTTCACTTATGTATTTATTTTGTATTTTATTTGGAAGGACTTCCAATATAGTGTCAGATAGTGGCACTGATGATAGAGGGTATTCATATCTTGTTTCTAGAATATTTATTAAGAATACATCTAATGTTTCTTGAGAAGTATGATATAGATTAAATTACTGTATCTACTGTATCTTTGTCAAGAAGTTGCCTCCTACTTTTTGTTTGCTAAATTTGTTTGCTGGTTTATTTGTTTGTATTTAGGAAAAAGAGTGGATTTTTCATCCTACTCTTATTGAGATATAATTGGCATACAGCACTGCATTATTTTAGGGTGTATAACATGATTTGATATATATGTATATCGAAAAATAGTTACCACAATGATGTTAGTTAACATCACCTCACATAGTTACCATATTTTTTCTTGCCATGAATACTTTTCAGATTTACTCTCTTAGAAAATTTCAAACATACACCAGTATTGTTAACTGTAATTACCATGTAATTTACATTAATGTAATGTAATGTAGTGTAATGTAATGTAATGTAATGTTACATTACATCCCCAGAACTTACTTATCTTATAAATGAAAGTTTGTATGTTTTGACCACCTTCACACATTTCCTTGACCCCTACCCCTTATCTCTGGCAATCACCAATCTGTTCTCTGTATCTGTTTGGTTTTTGTGGGGTTTTAGAAGATTTTTACATATAAGTGAGATCATACATCATTTGTCTTTCTCTGTCTGACTAATTTCATTTAGCATAATGCTCTCAAGTCAATCTATGTTGCCACAAATGGCAAGGCTTCCTTCTTTTCATTGCTGAGTAATATTTCATCACACGTGCGCGCGCGCACACACACACACACAGAACTGGGGGTACAGATACCTTTTTGAGATAGTGATTTTGCTTTCTTTGGATATATGAGAAGTGGAATATCTGGATCATATGGTAGTTATATTTTTAATATATGTTTTTGAAGAAGCTCTATACTGTTTTCCATGGTGGCTTCACCAACTTATAATCCTATCAATAGTGCAGAAAGATTGAAGAGGATGGATTTCGTCAAATAATGCTCTAGAATTCATATTTCTAAGACTCATAATGACTATGCCAGGCCAGAGTGTGAAGTGAGGTTCAAAGAGATTAGGTAGAAGGGTAGAACCAGCATCATGAATACTAGAGAAAAGGTGGAAGCTCTTAGGAACCAAAGGAGACCAAATAAAGGAAACTCAATTGTTCTCTTCTTTCTGACCTCTCTGATGGCTCTGTGAAAAGTTGCAGATGCCACTGTAAGGGGACTGGCATTTTACAACCCAACTCCATGCCATCTGAGTCAAAACTTCCATGATTATATCCTAGCCCAGAGTTACAGAACCATGTAGGTGTGAGTAGAAAAAAAATACTCATCAGTGTGAATTGCTCTTTGCAATCAGACACATCCCGAGTCTGATATTTCTTGTCCTTGCTGTTTGCTGAAACTAAATGGATGAACTCTTGTAAATCACATCAGCCAAATTTCCTTCCAGGCCAATTTGGCAGCTGTCATATAGATATAATTGCAGGGCTCATTTGAGTAGAAATATATTATTAACTAAGATTTAAATGTTTTGTAAATATCACTGATTTTGATAATATAGTTCTTATTTAGGATTTCTATAACTAAATATTTATGCTGTTTGGCTATTGTTGTGTAGTATCTTTCTAACCACTTTGTGTGTGTGTGTGGCTATCATTATCTATTCTCTTGGCAATTTTTACACTTTTTTGTGAGAATCATGTTCTTAATGTTTGCAATTTTTCAATATTTTAATGTTTCCATAAAAGTGCCTCTTGTTTAGATGCAAAACATATCTTCACTTTTAGAAAGATGCAAAGCTATGTTTAATAATCAAAACCAAAACTATCCTTAAGAAAGCAGAATTTCTAATAACTAAAAGAGTTTCCTTATTCTGTTTTAGTGTTCTTTCACAATGAATTTGTACTTTAGTTTGGTAAGAACCTGTTCAGTGTCTTACCTCAACTTTCTCTGAAAAGAAGCCAGTAATCCTAAGATTGATACAATGTATCAGAAGCACTTTGCAGGAAAGATGAAAAATCCCTTTTCTTTTTCCATCTTTGGTCTATCATGCCTATAAGTACTACATATTTTACAAAAGAAAGGAAATCAGGTTTTGGGGTTTTTTCCCCCCCAAGAAGAGGGTCTTTCTAAAATTCCATTGTCTTTCACTAAACATTAAGTGCTAATGCCCTGGAGAATAGGGCAGTGGCATTTCTACAGATATGTATGAGGTCTTACCCCTTACAATACCCTACCCTTCTTGTGGGCAGAAATGCAACTGGAGAGGCTGGTGTGACACATGAGCATCCAATCACCAGAAAATGCCATTGGGATGAGTTGGCAAAATTGTAAACCATGTCACAAAGGAGAAATTGTAGGTGGTAAATGTAGGGGAGAATATTTTATGGCAATTAAAAAGGTTCAATTTTAAAAGATAGGCATCATATCTATTAGTATTGCATTTAAACTAATATCTAATTCCTAGTAAAACAGATATGCTTATATGTCACTGATAGTAATAAAAGCTGTGCAGTCTCCTTAGGAAGTAATTTGGTAATACATATCAAGAGCAAAAATAATGCACAGCCCCTGGCCCATAAACCTTCTTATTGGTATTTATTTTAAGTAAATAATTCAAAAGTATGAAAAATCTATTATGTAAAATTACATTTAGTTCACTATCATTGATCATAATTATAAAAATAAATTCTAAAAAACCCAGAGTGATCACAAACAGGATCTGATTAAGTAAGTTATGGCACCTACATGAAATCCTCAGCATTCTTATTTGTGCAAATTTACCCAAAGAAGACAAAATAAAAGAATATATAATTTAATTGCAAAATATTTTTTTTTATTTTGGTCTAACTGCTATGTTGGAGAAACAAGGCTCATGGGATATAATCAGATATCAACCTATTGAAACCGTTCTTTGAGACCAATTCTTGTCATCTTGGATGGCAATTAGCTTGCGTCCCTTGATTCTCCCAGTCATTCTTAGATAATGAAAAGTCCTACTGACTTCACAAAAACAAAAATAATTTAAAAAATATGTTTTAGAAATTTCTAACATTTTCTTTTAGAAATTAGTTTACTCTAGTACAGTAATTACAACTCCATATTTATTCAAAAGTATTATTTCTATTCTCCCCAGTCTCAATCCTGGGATGGAAGGTAGGGAGCATGCCAGATTTCTTCTTTCTTTTCCTCTTTCTCTCGTTTAGTTTTCCTCTCTTGTCCTTCACACACAACCTTTCACTTTTAATTGACTGATTATGAGAAAACATGGATACCTCTTGGTCTTAGCAGGCATTTAAACTCTCTCTTAGCAGGCATTCATCTCTCAGTGAATGTTTATAAGGCTTCTTGGAAGACCCTCTTCCTTCTAAGGGTCTCTTAGTCATAGTTCTCTTGATATTGGTGAAGCATTTTTAATGACTGATTGCAGATGATTTTCCTACCCGTCGAAGCATCTGACAGCCTTTTTCTTTCTGACAGTCTCTAGAGAGTATTTAAGATAATTCTCACATATCCTTTGCCCAGCAATGCAGTAACCACTCCTTGCCAGCCAGTCTCTTGCAGTTTAGATGGTTCATGTCTGAAGTAGACTAGGCCACTGGATCCCAGGCTCCAGAGACCTCATAGCAAGCTCTTTTGTCCCTTTTCATGGCATGAGGTGAAAAGAAAACACCCTCACCCTCATCCATGGGGTGTGAGGAGATATCATAGCTTATGACAGCTCCTTTTATTTCCAAAAATCCATTTCTCGTCCCCTAAACTTCAAGCCCTTAGGACTCTTTGCTTACATGTCCTTTGTGATTTCTTGAACCTCATTGTGGAATATGATATCTTCCTCACTGGAGGAAGACCTCAGTGAAATTAAATCTAAAATACTCTCATTTTAAAACTCTGCACCAATTACATTGTTCATTATAATTATAAAGCAGAGGAATTCTAAATATTCAATAAAAAGGAGATGTTAAGTAAATGATTACTTAAATTGAATACAGTGCAGCCTTAAAAAAACAGTAATTTATCACTTTGAGACATGTTTAGAATAAAACACTAACAAATGACACAAAATCGCATGCGCTCTATGAGTAAAATTATGTGAAGTATGTGTGTTAAAATTGAGTCTCTAATTTACAAAAGAATTGTTTAAAGTTAATAAGTTTTTTAAAAAATAATTTATTGTGAAAGACTATTAACTCAAGACATCTGAAAACCTCTATGCTTATTAGAGAAATGGTATTTGTTGGAGTTTGGATGCTGAGCATATGGGTATTTATTTTTTTAATATTTTCTGATTTTGTATGAAATCAAAGTGGCATTGCAATATTTGAAGGAGGACTCTAGCAGAAAAGGATCACCAAGAAAATATTTCAGTGCTATAAGATTATGCTTTATCATTCTAAAGTCATTTATTCTTTAGTGGCTGGTATTATATTTTATACACTTTTATAGTCTCCAAACTTGCACAATTATGACACAAAGAAGGGACTCAATAAATACATATTAAAAATTAATAAAGTAATTAATAATCAATTAGATATTTATACTGGATCTTGTCAAATTTTTATTTTTATTATCTTTTCTATGGTCTTTTTTCAGGCTGTGTAATACACAGAATATCTAATCAAGTTTTGATGTTAAAATTCTATATATATATTATATATATGTCACATATATAAAAATGCTATATATGTATATTCCATATATATATATATATATATAGTCCTATGAGACATATATACATATACATATACATATGCATATACATATACATAGTCCTTAAGGTATCAGACAGATGTAGGATAATTATTAGCTAAAAATTTATGGTAATTTTGTTGTTTATCTAACTTAGCACCTAATCTTCTCTCTACTTAGTATAGTTCTTGGCTAATGTCCAAAGACACTACTTATCCTATTCTTACCTCATGAACCGATAGTGAATTTGCATTTGGAAATATAATTTTTTCCTCTTATTTCACTAAAAAAGTGAAGTGCAAAATGAAGCACCTGTTATGAAACTTATATGAAAAGTCAACTTGAATAGTTTAAATAAGATATCACCTTTATGATTTTGAGTATATTAAAGTTCTTCTTCTCTACTTTGCTTCATGATCAAGTATCTGACATTTTTATGCCATATGTTGCTTTTTAGTAACCAGCTTAGAATATGACATTAGAGGGAAAAGCATTACTTGTGGGATGCAGCTTAGAGCAGTGGGGACATCAAAGGTTTTGTGTGCATTATTTTATTTGATCTTCACATCCTGATGGGTGTGCCTTTATTGTTTTCATTTTAAAGACGAGGAAACCAAGGGTTAAGGAAGTAACTTGCTCATGTTCACGTGTTAAATGAAAAAGTCGTATTTTTAAAAACAAATTTTTTTTTAACGTTTGCTTATTTTTAAGAGACAGAGTGAGACAGACCATGAGTGGGGGAGGGGCGGAGAGAGAGGGAGACACAGAACCCGAAGCAGACTCCAGGCTCCAGGCTGTCAGCACAGAGATTGTGACCTGAGGCGAAGTCGGCTGCTCACCCAGGGGCCCCGAAAAAGTCAGATTTAAAACCAGATCTCTCTGACTCCAAATGTCTAGGGGTCAGTAGAGCTGATTTGATTCCCATTTAGTGTAAGATTTGCTGTAGGAATAGGCAAAGCCATTTACTCCATGCGTGTTAGATTCCTCATCCATAAAATAAAAAGTGACCTGTCTAGGTGATCCCTCAAGTTCTCTACCACTTTATTAATTTTGAGTCTCAGAATTTGGAAAATAATGTCTTTGCTTTCAGAACCTTTGAACACCAGGAGTCATGTGCAACTTATCAACTTTCCAAATGGTCCCTTATGCTATAGTATATAGTGTCAGGGAAGCACCACCATGCTTAGGAAGAAATGTTTCCTGAAGTGTTAGTGAGTTCATAGTACTTGTAGTAAGGCTCAATATCAGGGCCCAAGAGCAAGTCTCTATTTAGGAACACAGAAATATTGGCTCTTAGCTCTAAGACATGTCTTTAAAGTACATGGAGATGAATGAAGCAGATTGATCAAAGTGCTATCCTTAAAACTCCTTGTAATATGATTGTTGCAAACTGTTCTTGTGGGAACATTCAGGGCCAGGTTTCTGTCATCTATACTTTATAACATCCATGGTTTGAGAATTCTTCGTTATTCTCACTTTTATATACATTACAAGCAGCTACAGTGGGAGAAATATAAGCCTACTACAGTTTGGAGGAAGACCTTTCAAGGACTTTTTTTTTTGATGCGAAGGCATTTCTGCATTAGGTACAGGATTAACAGTATAATTAGAGTAAATCAAAATGTTTTTGCATTGGTTTCATTTTTAGGAAGTATTAATTGCATGTTGCTTTATGCTGTGTCTGTATGATGGACTTCCTTAATTAGATTATGAGTTTTGGTTTGAAGGTCCAACCTCAGGGTAATTAAAATACTGGGTAATTAACCATATTTTCTAAAACATACACTCTGAAAATATTTTTGTAGTCATATCTCTGTGTTTTATATCTTTTAATGAACATATAATTTTTGTTTGTCTTCTTTCTTATGAAAGAACAGTGTGGAAGATTGTCATTGATGGGCCGCTATTATAATAAGATATGGGCTTGACTTTGGCTGATCATAGTCCTGGTATATTGGCAGAGTTGCATCCATCAGAGACAGACGCTGGCGGTGGTCATTTAAAAATCCTGCCTCTGTCTGCCAGACTGAGTTTTGGCAACAAGAGCCCCTACTTGTGCCAAGAAATAAGGTGTCATTTAATTGTTGGCATATTTCTAGTACATTCCTGAAAACTTGTAGATGTTACAGAGTAATACCCTAGACTTTTAGTTAAATATCAATTTTTGTAAACTGCAACAAAGCCTTATTTGGAGAAAGAAGACAAAGTGGGAGGGAAAAAGAGGATAAACATGAAGCAAGAGACTATAAGGTAAAAACAACAACAACCACAAAATCCAAAAAACAAAACAGAAATACTTAGTTTCTAAGAAAAAAACAACAAAGGAAGGGAGTAAGTAAGATGACAGCCACTTTTGAAATCAAATGAGGTGGGGAATCTTTGGCAATGCAGTCTGTGAAAGAGCAGTTGATAGATGTGGATTTTGTTTGGGAGGAAAAATGATTCATCGAGATGATCAATGGATTACAGAGAATGGGGCTTTCGTATTCATTTGTCACAGCCTCTTCCTAGAGGGGATGATGGTGCATTGGGGCGTACCAGTCCCTACTTTGCGACTTACTCTTATTCAGGACAAGTTAGCTAACTTCATACAGTGAGGTGAATGGAGATAATAATAAAGCTTTATAGTAGGCAGAATTAAGTAATTCAAGATAATACATGTAAAGCCCTCTGACCATGCTAGAAAATCAATGCTTTCTCCTTAGAACTTGTTTCTTCTTTTGAAAGCAACACTTTCAATGTGACATTGATACTTTCTACTTCTTCCAGGCATTAGTTTCCTACTGGCTTTACTTTGACTCCACCATCGTAGTGACGGCCTTTCTAGAACATCAAGCAGCCCTGGCCCCTCCACATTCTTTTATTTTGCAAGGACCATAAAATACTTCAGCTACCTTTCCCCCTTCATGACTTCCATGCTGCTGTCACTTGCTTTATTTCCTCTCTCTATATTTTAAAAATCCACATGACATTATTATAGTTTTATATAGTTGATGTTTATTTAAATTTTCTACATACTTACCAGTCTTGTGTTGTTTTTGATTCCTTTTTGTGACTATGGCTTTCCAATTGGGATCATTTTCCTTCTACTAGGAATACTGTCTTTAGTGGAAAGCTATCTCAATTCTCTTTACCTGAAAATATCTTTATTTTGCCTTCATTCCCATTAAAGGATTTTTGCTGGATATGGATTTCTCAGTTTTAGAAATTTGAGAATATGATTCATTATTTTCCAGCTCCTGTTGTTTCTGTGGAGAAATTCGTTTTCACTTTATGCAGCATTTATATGTGATCTGTCTTTTATCTCTGACTGTCTTTAAAATTCCCCTGTATTTGATATTCTACAGTTTCAGTAAAATGTGGATTTCTTCGGTTGTTTGTAATTTCTTGTGATTCTAGTATCTATGAGTTGATGTCTTTCAACAATTCTGGAAAATTCTCAGCATTCACTCATCACATATTGCCTTTTCTTCCCTCTATCCTCTTAAACTATAATTCTTTCTTTTTCCCTTCATTCCTTTGATAATATTTATGAAAGAAGAATTTATATTCAATGGCTCCGCTTCTTTACCAAATATCACTATTTATTGCTCTAGATCTTAAATTTCCCTATCATACCAAAACTGATTTCTTCAAATTTTTTTGCTTATTCATGTTCACTAAATCTAAAAGCTTTTCTTTGCTTCTCATTATCCTCAGTTTCTCTGTAGAATTCAGCAATATTTATCATCTTCTTTCCTCTTAAAATTTCTCCTCTTCCTAACTTTAAGAGAAAATCAATTTCTTATCACATTTTTATCTTTTCCATTTCCCGCTTTATCTTCTTCACTTGAAATCTGCAAGATATTGATGGGTCTAAGAGTTTTTCCTCAAACTCCTTCTTTTTTCTCTTTCTCATCTCTCCTCCAGAGACCCCAGTGCATGCCTACCCCCTCCACATGGTCAAATAGCCGGATGGTAGGCACGGATTATGTGCTTATGTCCCCAGTGCTCCACTGGTTGTCAGATACTTTGAATACCACCACCACCATTATTATTGTTGTTGTTATTATTATTATTATCATTATCATTATCATTATCTTGTTTCTTCTTTTAAAAGCAACACTTTCAAGGTTGCATTGACACTTTCTACTTATTATTATCTCCAATTTCCACCTCTCTAGCAAGTTCCAATACTGTATTTTCGATTAGCTTGGGGACATTTTCATTTGATTTATTTCAAACACCTTAAACTCAACGTGCTCTACAGCTAAAATCATTATCTCCCCCCACCCCACCCCCACACTCACGGACATTCTCTCCCCAAATTTTCTTACTGATGTCCTCATATCTCTTAATAGTAGCACTTAATTTTTCTGTCTCTCAAGCATGAAATATCAGAAACACTTTACATTTTACGCTTTAGTTTATCCTAAATCATATTGTCAATTTCTAGTTTTTCTTCTTTGTATATTTCTCTGATTCCTTTTCCCCTTCTTCCTGTTACCATTGACATAACTGAATCCAAACACGTCGCACCACTTGGACTTGCTTGTCCTCACTCTCATCTGTCCAGTGTGGCAGAGCCTCATTAATGTGAAAACACCTTTCTTCCTTCCTTCCTTCCTTCCTTCCTTCCTTGCTTTCTTGCTTTCTTTCTTGTTTCTTTCTTTCTTTCTTTCTTTCTTTCTTTCTTTCTTTCTTTCAAATTTAAATCCAAGTTACTTAGTATATAGTGTAATAATGATTTCAGGAATAGAATTTAGTGATTCCTCACTTACACGTAACACCCAGTGCTCATCCAAACAAGTGTCTTCCTCAATGCCCATCACCCGTTTAGCCATCCCCCCCCCACCTCCCCTCCAGCAACCCTCTGTTCTCTGTATTTAAAAGTCTCTTATGGTTTGTATCCCTCTCTGTGAAAACACCACTTTCAAAATGTTTTTTCATATTCACAAAAGGTACTATGGCTCGGAGCAATACTTGCATCAAAGGCCAGTAATTTCCAATTGGCAAGAGAAAATAACTTTATAAATTACAATAAAATGAGTTCTACAAGAATAAAGAAAAGTACAAAGTACAGCACCACTTTTTAAGCTATATGTTTTAACAGATATAAAATAACCCCATTAAATTGGTATACAGTTTTTACACTCCCACTCCCTGTTGCTCATCACAGATGGTAGCAGTTTGAAGACTAGCACCGTCTGCTGACGGCACGTTGAGTGGACCCCTCTTCAGTGCCCATGTCACTAATCTCTGCTGTGCCTATAGAGCAGAATCAATAGGCCAGTTCTAAAATACGCAGATGTCCATGCCCCTGAGAACTAATGATAGAATCTCTGGGAGGGTTGCCAGGGCATAGGCGTTTCAAAAAAGCTGTAAAATTGATTCTGATACTCAGCCAGGGCTGAGAACTATTGGCTTATGGAGAAAAGTGCGCACTTTCAATTCTCTGTAATCTGGCTCCAGCCTATCTTTTAAATCTCATTAAAATCACTTCTTTCGTATATCCCATATTTCAGTCAATCAGGACCTTTGGCTTTCCCAATTTGATCTGCTCTTTCCCACCTCTGCTGTCAAGTCCCAGTCTGGAATGTTCTTCCCACCCCTCCACTATCAACATTCAACCCATCCTTCAAATGGCCATGTACTGAAAAATATCCCTCATTTACAAAACCATTGCTAATTAATTAAAAAAATTAAATTTTCCCTCATCTAAATGTCTGTACTACTTTGGTATTTATGATATTTATCATAGTTTATTTGGATTCTAGTTGTGGAGGCATTGTAGTGTAGAGAGAAAAGAAAAAGAATTTATAGTCAGTAGAACCACTTCTGAGTCAAGACTTTACCTCTTCCTAACTGTGTGACCTGAGATAAGCTCAATAAATTCTCCAAATATGCATATTGAGAATAAAATTTGTAACCTTCATCACAAGATAGGTGTTATAAGTGAACAGTGAACAAGATAATGTATGTTAAAGCAATATCAGTACAAGGTATTATTACCTACTCTACTACATTAGAAGCATGTTTGGGGGATAAGAGTAAGTAATATAAATCTTTATATTTCTACACCCCCAGTAGGATATTTGACACAGCAAGAATTCAGTACATATTTTCAACTAAATGAATAAATGCATAAGCAGATCCCTTACATAGTAAAATTCCTAGTGTGAGTCCCAGTAGGCCATCTTGCCCAAAACTATTTCCAGTAGCTTGTTTGGTACTGATTCCTGAAATTCCAGCATTAGGGTTTTTTCTTTTGGATAAGTACTGATTATGCTAACAAAGATAATTTAAGTCATTCTAATGTATGCCTTTATACACATTTAATCTGTTTATCAGATTATTTTCTCCTCTGACAAAAGGTGTTTAGCATCTCATGAAAACACAGAGAATTTACTGAAAAGATGGGAAAGGGGGTTTGAGGATATGAAAAATTAATCTAATCCCCTTCACTTTTTTTTCATGGAAGGAACCTGAGTTCATCAAATGATGATAGATAATCTTGATTGATAATTTGCTATGTTATAGACTAAAATGCTTAGCACTTTACATGAATTATCTTTAATCCTTACTATTTGGTGATATTGAGTCTATTTAATCTCATTTTACTTTTGAGAAAATGCAAACTCAGAGAGTTGGTTAAGGTTATATAACATAACCATTCAGTTATTCAACTAGAAAGTAATGGAGGAATGATTTGAGCCCAGACTTGACACTAGAACCCAAGCTTGGTCATTACAACCCTTCAGTAATTACCCAATAACTATATGGGGCTAAGGATAGGTGTAAAAGTGTACAAGACCCATAGCCCCTGACTTCAAAGATTTGACATTCCTATGGAAGAAAAGTCAAATAACAATTACTGTAGGAAATCACACAGAGGCTGATGGTAACATGCAGGGATACCTGACTGTGCAAGCCAGCTGGGAAAGATGAATGAGGGTATGTTTCCTGGAGGAGGCCACATAAAAAAACCACCAAGGAGTCTCTTCAGAATGAGCAGATGATGGGCAGAAAATTGAAGTAACATCTAGAAGGGTGAACTATTCCATACAGAGAGTGATTTCTTCCAGCTCTTGGAAGTAAAAGACATTATTAACCATTTAGGGAAACCTATTTAGGGATTATGCCTAGAAGATATAGTTAGAGACTGTAGTAATGGAAGACAAAATAGGAGACATGAGTAAGGACCAAGGAATGTTCAAAACCAAAAGTTATTGTATGGATTATTCATCCTGTGGTTTAGGGAAAAAAAGAAGAAAGGTGCTGGTATTATTTGATTGTAAATGAGTATTTTTGGACATAGACAATATGTATTTAGTTTGCATTTGAAAGATAGTGTGATACAGAACTTAACTCATTCTTCTTTTATATGCCTTAATTTCTTCGGTTACTTTCAACAAGTTCCATATAGTAAGACACATGCTAGCTTTCACCAACAATAAATACTTGAAGCCAAGAATAGTTCATGATTTGACTTCCTGACATAACCATGAAACTTGCTCTATAGGTCTAATTTATAGACAAAAGTTATTGCACTGCATATTAAAATCAAGAGGATTCTAGGAATATGATAACTTAAATGCATTCTGATTATAATTATTTCCTAACGCCAACCAACTGATTGAAAACTGCTGGGCCCAGCAGCCATGCGTTCTGCAGGTATACAGTGTCTGGTATCTTCCCCCAAACAAATCCATGCATCTGTAAATGCACAGAAAAAAAAAAAAGATCTCAGGAACAAAAAGAGAAGGAAGGAAAGGGAAGGAAAGGAAAGGAAGAAGGAAGGAAGGAAGGAAGGAAGGAAGGAAGGAAGGAAGGAAGGAAGGAATTATGAGGTACCCTGGAAGACTGGAGGCCATCTCAAATTGGTGTGGGTTAGCAAAGTGGGTATTAGAATCCCGTGATGGAAGATGGCTGGAAGTTTCATCAAGAGAACAGAAGAATGGGTTGTAAGAGAAAAACTTCCTTTTATTTTCTCATATAGTGGCAGAAATTAGCGATAGCCCAGATTCTTATATATGTATCCTGAATTTCCATCAAGGCAGATCAGAAGTTCTACTGGGGTGGAGAAGTTTTTAAAAAAATTATAGACTTTATAGTGTCCCTGAGCCATTCACTCGTCTCCCCTCCTGCTTACTGCCCTCAGGCCTGGCAGACTAGATCTATGGAGACTACCCTCTCCTGGTGGATGGAGCTTCATCTGAAGGTTTAAAGCATAAACCTGATCTGAAGGACTGTCTGGTTAACAGTCACTGATGTTAGTGATTCGGTGGTACCTGGGCTTTCTGATCTCGCTCTTGCTTTCTGATCTCGCTCTTATTTAACACTAGCACAGAATATGGCCTGGCCTTAGTTCTCTATACATTACATGCATTTATAAACACAAATAAAAGAAGTACAAAGAAATAGACACCATATACTCCACAAATGAGAATTATTAGAGCAGGTAAACCAAGAATTTTTTTTAAATGATTGTATAGTTAAGACAATAGACTATTAACAATATGGAAAAAGAACAATAAACCATTAAATAGGATGTAGGGGGAATATTAGGAAAGAAAATATAATAGTGGCTATAAAGAATACAATACATGGGATTGATGAGTATAGCAGGATAAATAATTTGACGAGTATAGCAGGAAAGCCAATAAGTGAGCCTAAAGATCAGATTAGAAACTCTCTGAAGGAAAACAACAGGTAAGAATTAAAAAAATAAAAGCTAAAAGATATAGAGAATAAATGGAATTTTGAACAAGTCCCAGAAGGAGAGAAAAATGCAAAAATAATACATGTGAAGAATTAATAGATATTTTTCAAAATTAAAGAAAGTTGGAAGACTTTAAATTTATAGGGCTGATAAGGGGCCAAATGGAGAATAAAGAGCCACATCTAGATATTATAATGAGAATGAAGAATTCAAAAGCAAAGGAGAATGAAGCATGGAGCATGACTCTTGATCTCAGGGTCGTGAGTTCAAGCCCCACATTGGGCATAGGAATTACTTTAAAAAATAATATCTTAAAAAAAAGATTATCTGCAAAGAAACAAAAATAAAATAGCCATAGACTTCTTGATAGCAAACTGAAAATAATAAGACAAAATAATATTATTTTTAAAGTATTCAAGATAAAGAACCATGAATCTTAAAACATCATCACTAGAGAGGTTGATGTTTAAAGATTAAAGCTTAAAAAATATTTTCACGCATAAAGGTCTTCAGAACTTTTACCATAAAATGGCCCTCATTTAAAATACCTTTTGAAGAACAAAACTATAGATGCTAAAAAGAAATGGAAAGTAAGTATTAACCAAATATCTTGGTTAAGCTTATTTTTATGTTAGGTAAATAAGAGTAAGGATGGAAAAAAAGGAAAAGTGTATTGACAACAATCTAAAACTCAAATTCTAATAATACAATACAATAATTGTATTATCGTACTCTAATATTCTAATATTGTATTCTAATAATATTCTAATAATTCTAATAATACAATACAATAATTTAATAACACAATAGGAAGAGGCAAGACAAAAAATATTAGAAATAATCCAGTTTTTATTGTGTTAGGAGGAAAATATCAACATTCACAAATTGATAGTATAAGTCCTAAGGTAAAGACAACAGTGAAAATAATAAAAATAGAATATGTAATAAACCATAAGGAGAAAATTTTATTCGATTGAAAGGAGGAATTATGGGAGGAAGGTATAAAAAGTGAAGAATGAGTGAAAAATACAAAATGGCAGAAAGAAGTCTTAATTTAACAATAATTACAATTTACATTTAAATTGGAAATGTGGATTAAGATAGCAGAAATAAGATCTAATTTCAAAATAATATACCCCTTAAAACACAGAGTAAACTTACTAATTAAGAGACCAAGACTCCATAAGTGGGTGAAGAATTATGTTGTATGAAAAAGACAAACAAAACAAAAATACTCAGAAAGACTGAAAATGGAAGGATGGAAAATATACACCAGGCAAATAGAAATCAAAGAAAGCTTGGCATTTTCTTAGTTCACACAATGCTGACCGACTGGAGTCAACACTGCAGTACAACTAGATCAAAAGGCAGCCACTGTAGAGACGAGGAAGAATTTAGCAACAACCAATGGAGGCGCAAGTGAGTCCAGATAAGGACCCAGGAGCATAGGCAGAGGCTGGACTGCACTTGATGAGATGCACTTGATGAGAGAGCCACTGGCCTGGAGAAGGCACCAGGTGGATTTGATGCAACAGTTCTGAGAAGTGAACTTTGAGAGCCATTTGTGGAGTAACTGTTATAAGGAATGTGGAGGCTCTGAGCTGATTTGCTACAGAATATCTAATACCTCTTGTAACTGGGCAGTAAGAAGATAAAAATATGTGACTATTGGGGGCCCCTGGGTGGCTCAGTCAGTTAAGCGTCTGACTTCAGCTCAGGTCATGATCTCGTGGTTCATGAGTTTGAGCCCCATGTCAGGCTCTGTGCTGACCTCTCAGAGCCAGGATCCTGTCATAGATCCTGCTATGGATTCTGTGTCTCCCTCTCTCTCTCTGCCCCTCCACTGCTCACACTCTGTCTCTTTCTGTCTCCCAAAAATGAATAAATGGTAAAAAAAAAAATTAAATATGTAACTATTGACCCTTGAACAACATTGGTTTGAATTACGGGTCCATTTATATATGGATTTTCCACCCATAAATACAGTACAGTACTGTAAATGTATTTTTTCCTCCTTATAGTTTCTTAACATTTTCTTTTCATTTTCTCACTTTATAAGCTTTGTAAGAATACACAGAATATACAATTAATCGACTTTATCAGTAAGGCTTCCAGTCAATAGTAGGTTATTAGTAGTTAAGTTTTTAGAGAGTCACAAGTGATATGCAGATTTTTGACTGTGTAGAAGTGGGGGTGGGGGGTTGGCACCGCTAACCCCTGTGTTGTTCTAGGGCAGCTATAGTCCTGAATGAGAAAGAAAGAAAAAGGTGAATATGAAAAAATATAGAGTAGCAAGTAAGCAAAAGAAGAAAAGGAGAGAGGGAAGAAGGAAAGAGGGTGAAAGGAAATAAAGAAAAGATAGGTTATAATAAAAAGTTAAATATGGCAAGAGTAAAAGGCAAAAACTCAGTTTTTTAAAACTGATACAATTATGTGCTTTGCTTTGCCTATAAAATGGCATTATGTCTACTTTAGATGAAAACAGATTTGTCTTGCATATAGTCTTAAATATTTGTATGTTTGCATTTTTATTATTTTGTTTGTACGTTTTTCTGAGATTATGAGATTCTGTTATAAGTAAAACAAAACAAAAAGCAGACTTTTTTTTTTTTTTTTTTTAGAGAAACAAAGCTGCCCACGCTTGGCTTCCTTCCCTGGGGTCAGCCGTGGGACAGAAATGCAGGCTTTGACTTCACATAACCTTTCTCCTACCTGTTCTGAAAGTTCCAAAGTAGCTGTTTTGTGTGGCTGGACATTGCTTTCACCAGAAATGATACTGGCCTCATTTTGCAATACCATCTGTAACTGACAGCCCAGAGGAGAGAAAATTCATAAAATTTTTATTTTCTGTTATAGAACAGAGGAAAACAGATGTAAAGATTGACTCTATCAGTTTCCTTCCAAGAAGGGGATTTACAGGGCATAGATTATCCTTCCTCATTATAAGAAATTTCCACTGAATTTTGAAAGGTTAGTAAAGGAAGTCTACCCACACAGAGATAGAGATATCATTGCCTATCATTTTTGTTATTACTTTAGTATTAATTTTTAATACACCTTTCCATTTGGTGTGTGGAAGAGATGCAAATATCTATCCCATGTTGTCTTTTTGCATCCAACATCAAGGTAAAAATAAAAGACCCTACTTTGATCTGCCTGGTTTTCGTCATTGCCTCTATTAATTGAATATTTCTCTTTTAAGAGTCCATGGATGTTTTCAAGGTAGGAACTTTGGAGTCATTATTTTTATTACTGAGAATTATTAATACTTATTTTTCTATTTAATATTGCATAAGAGAATTCTGTTGCTCTTTCAGAGTAAAAACCTGAAAGTAAATTTAATTTCTAATGGTTTTAATTTTCTCATGGGGAGATGCTTCAGAAGGCTATCTCATGCATGGAGGTAGATATTGAATGTGATATTTAATAAAGACAAATGGGCACAGGAAAGTAAGTTTGTCAGTAATGCTTTGTTGGGCTCTGCCCTTTTTAAAATGAGTTAATGACTTTTGCTTCATGACCCATTTCTAATGGTAGCTTGGTCTTTTCTAAGAGGACGCCACTGTCATAGTTCAGAGGTATTAGGCAGTCATGCCTTTGTGGCAAATTAAAAGCACATGGGTAAGACTTAAATGTTACACACCTTTAGAATAAAAGGCCACCAACTAGTTTAATAAAGAAAGTATTTGAAGACAATGATTTGTAAAGTTATGCTTGGTAAGAAAATGTCTTGATCGTCACATTCTGTTTTAAAACATTTATAAGAACTAGACAAAGCATTTTGAAGTGCACAGCTTTTTTAATTTAATACTATCTTATTGCATATTATATGTTAATGCAGATGGTATTTTATTTTTATAAAAGCAGTACTTTGTCTCTCTTCACTCTGAAAGCAACCATTTTGCTTTATCCGATTTTACTTCATTTGAGTCCTGTGTGATCTAGGCTGAAAGTCAAGTCAAGTTAATAAAATCATTTATTTCATTCTAGAGTTACTTTTTGGATCTGGTAGAAAAAGCACAAATGTAAGAATCAAAATCCTGTTACCTAGTTCTATCACTGAACTGGACTCGAGTTATTTAATATTTAATCAAGGACTTTGTCTTCAGAAAAAAAATTAATTCCATATCACTTACAAGATAACCAGTTCAATTAAGGATATTCGTGTAGTGTTTTCTTTAATCTACTGCTACACTGTGGATTGTAATGGGGAAGTATGGAATTTTGAGTAGGTGAAATAGTCAAGCTCATCACATGTAAACAAGCCATGGTAATAACTGAGCAAACACGATTGCTCCTCAAAGAGCGTCTATAGCAAGAGAATGTTTTGCATATGTGCATGTTAGTCAGGGATGACTATGCAGGAAGTGTTTTTGGGTGCTGGAAAATATTATTTACTTCTTATGTCTTCCATTCTTTCTTAGTGGCTGGTCATTCATAATAATCCAAGGTTGTGTTGAATTTCTAAAAAACTGTTTCAGACATAATGCCATCTGCAGAGATACGACTGACATACATTCCAGCAATATCTGAAACACAGCCTAGACACAGGACTGGATCCATTATGTCTTAGTCATTTCCTGTGAGTAGCTCTAGTCTGCCATTTAGTATGTCATCTTAGCATGTGCCTCTTTTAGGTGGACCTACTCTTTCTTTTCCTGGCTATCCACTATGTCTGGAAGATGTCTAGTTCTATATCAAGAGGTGTGTGTGTTTGGGGCAACAATGTCTGAGCAAACGACTCTACGGGGGTGCATTAAATCCTGACCCCGTTACTCATTTCTGTGTTCAGCCTTGTATGTAGCTAGTTTATTTTGGAGGCAACATAAAGAAGACAATAGCAGGAGGAAAGAACTGGAGATAGAGCAATTCTGAGACCATTACAAAACCCTAGGTGAGAAATTAAGTGTACTTAATTAAGACATGAGGAGGAAAGAGGAGATGAACCCAATTAGCATTTATGGGAAAGACTCCTCCAGTTTGGTGAACAAATAGATGTGAAGGGGCAATATTTGTTTATCCACAACTGTAGTTCATCCAACATGGGTATGGCAGCTCTGTCGTCATCAGGAACCTCAACTCTTACTGCCTGAGACACATAGCATCCATGCTATAGTATGAATGAACTCCACCTCTCCCATTGCATGTGTGTTCCTGCCAGCAGGAAAGACAGAGAATACTCCATTTTAGAATAGAGGTTCTGGCAGTTGTAGACGTGACTGCTATTGACTTCAAGAGGAAAGAAACAGATACAGTCTGTATTCTGAGTAGACACATGGCCATCTGAAATTTGAGGTTTTATTAATGAAGAAGTAGAGAACAGATATTGAAAACAACTCCCAGTTGTAAAAACTCCCAGGCTGGATTCTCTCTACCCCCCAGCTGCCCAGAAGTAGAAAAATGAAATGAAACTTGGATGTTTTCTTGGTTTTGTCAGCCCAATAGATAGCAGATAAGTTGATGTAAGCATGGTTACAGGATATAGATGCAGATACACACACATTTACACATATTATACACAGGCATGTACATGTAGAGGTGTGTGTGTTTGGGTCAACAATGTCTGAGCAAACGACTCTACAGCCTACCCCCCATGTTGACTGAAATCACACTTGCATAGGAAACCAAAAAGGGAACAAAACATTTAAGTTGAATTACAAGTAGTCCACGAGAAAGATAAATTCTCAAACCAAATGATGTTTAAATTCTCTTTAAGATTTCACGTTATTTCCTTTAAGTTAGAGTAGAAATGGAGGGATTTGGGAGAGAGAGAGCAGAGCTGTGGATCATTCTATACACATGAAGAGCTCATAAAACATATGATTAGAAGTAATATTATCCCAATCATAAATTATTACTGAAGATATGCTTCTTGATATAACTTAAAAATTGTTTACTATATGGCTTTTTATCATTTCCCTGTTTCTATACTGTTCTATCATGTGAAAATGCAGTGATTTAATTTTCAGATCCATAATTAGTATACCAAAGACTCTGCAAATAAAACAATAATATGTTAATTTTCTCTTTGCAAAAATCAATTTCCTGCATATCAAAACACTGGAATAAACCAGGACCTTTTCTCTATTGTTGTATCCTGTTGTATATCCTAACTGTTATGGTTTTAGAATTTTATGACTTAGTTTTTCTGGTATTTCTTTTGTTTTGTTTTGTTTCCAAACACAGTTATTACTTTGGGCCATTTCTTGTATGAAGAATCAGAAAGTGTGAAAAAGAAAACAGATAGAATGGATCTCTAACATTAGAACCCAGCACATTTGGGGAAGTAGCTAAGACACATAAGCCTTAGATGTTTCAAGGTAGTTGTGTTTGGGAAAAATAGGCAAACTTTAAATCTTAGGTGGCAGAGATAATAACCAGACAGGTCTCTTACAACAGTTTTTTCCAGAAAGATAAGAATGTTAATGAGGTCAGAGAGCAGCTCAGTGATGGCATAATAAGTCATGCACATACGCCTTGAAAGAAAGATGAAAAGAAGTTTAAGGAAGGAAATAAGATTTTAACCCTTGGGATTGAAAGGCCTTCACCATTACTCACATTAGGGTTACTCATTTTAGACTACATAGGACAGAGAGCATTTGATTCTGTAGCTTATTTTCCATCAGTACTGATATTAAATTACTGCATTTCAAACTTCAGAAATTGCAAATAAATATATGCTCTGGGTCACTTTGGTACAAAAGGTCCCAGAACATTTATGACATGGTATGGGGAGAAAAGGAGAAGACATGCTTCAGCTCAGAGCACCGAGGTTCTAACAGCTCTGTGGTAGAATCACTTTGTCAGCATAGACATGCTCCTTCATTGCCATCAAAAATGGTCTTAGGTTTTTACATGTGTTGTTTTTAAATCATTGTAAGAACAGAAAGTTACAGTATTTGGAATTCACTAAGTAGTCGGTGAGACTGTGCCAGTATTTTACATTTGTCATTTCCAAAGGCTGTTTGGGGAGTCCTTTCAGGATATGACCAATTTTTTTTAAATTTTTTTAATGTTTATTTATTTCTGAGACAGAGAGAGACAGAGCATGAGTGGGGAGGGGCAGAGAGAGAGAGGGAGACACAGAATCTGAAGCATGCTCCAGGCTTTGAGCTGTCAGCACAGAGCCCGACGCGGGGCTCGAACTCACAAACCGTGAGATCATTACCTGAGCCGAAGTTGGTCGCTCATCTGACTGAGCCACCCAGGCGCCCCAGGATATGCCCAATTTTTATCTGATAATTTTGGTCAGTAGTAATGTATGCTTCAAGTATCTAGCTCTCTTACCTGTTTTCCAGAAAAAGTTTTGTATTCAGGTTTGTATGAGTTCATGTATATGGAAGAATTTTATAAACTAGGTGCTATCTGAAAATGAGTTACTATGATTTTAGAGTAGATACTATAGGAAGCCAGCCTTGTCGAGTAACAGGGGAGAAGCTAGACCCCTCCCTGTCCTCCTTGATACAGGTAAAAGTGTAGCACTAGACATTCAGACAATCTGGACTTCCCTTTCTTCAAATTAAAAAGTGGTTTAATTAGTGATCTTTAAGATTCTTTTCATCTTAAATATTTAGATGTTAGAATAGGTAAATCCAGTGGAAGTTCAAGTAGCACTGAGGTGAAATGCTTAAAAAATATTTAGCCAGTTCAGCCATAAAAAGAAATTAAGTACTGACACATGCTACAACATGAGGCACCTCAAATACATTATGCTAAGTGAAAGAGGGCAGAGACAAAACACTACAAGATTGTACAATTCCATTATGTGAAATGTTCAGAATAGACAAACCCATAGAGACAGAAAGTGGATGAGGGGTTGCCCAGGGCTGGGGGCACTACAGAGTCATGGCTAAAGGATGTAGGGTTTCTCTTTGGGGCAATGAAACTATTCTAAAATTGATTGTGGTGATGGATGAACCACTTTGTGTATCCATTAAAGGCCAGCCATGGAATTGTGCATTCAAATGGCTGAATTGGCCAGCATGTTAATTATATCTCAATAAAACGTTTAAAAAATGAGATAGCTTTAGTGGTGCCAAGGATAACGTTGGAAGTATCTCAATGATTCTCTTAAAAAATTTTTTTTTAATGTTTATTTATTTTTGAGAGAGACAGAGACAGAGTGTGGTGGGGGGGGGGGGGCAGAGAGAGAGGGAGACACAGAATCTGAAACAGGCTCCAGGCTCTGAGCTGTCAGCACAGAGCCCGACGCAGGGCTCAAACTCACGGACCTTGAGATCATGACCTGAGCTGAAGTCAGACGCACAACCAACTAAAACACCCAAGAGCCCCTCAATGGTTCTCTTTTACTGTGATGCCAGTCTCTGGTTAAAAATTACTTGATTGTCCTCACCAATGAAAATGATCATTAGTGTGGGAAATACAAGATAGGGATAAATTAATCTCAGGGGCTTTCTTACTGACTCCTATCAACCTTTTGCAGTGCCTTTACATGCTATTAGCATTATTGTTTTCACTCGCTCTCATTTGACAATGGAGTCTTTATTTCCAAGGCCTCTTACTTTTCAACACATACTTCTGTCTGTAGCCAGTCCCACCTATCACAACCATGGAACTGGATTTTATCTGAGAAATAAACGCTGATCTGCAGAAAGGGTGATTCACAGCTAAGTAATAGTAACACGTATATTTGGCACAGCATATGCATCTTTGAATTTTACTCTTACAGTTCTGTGATTAGAAGAGATCTTCTTGTCCCCAATTTACAGAAGGAACCAAGGACCAGAGAAGTTAAACATTTTGTGTAAAGTCAAACAGCTATTAAGTTGCAAATCCTGGATCAGAATTTAATCCTATCCGATATCAAAAGCCAAGTTCTTTCTTTCACATTGTGCTGACTCTTTTACCAAAATGAAAAACAGCTCCCCTTCTGGAATGCTCTGGACTTTTAAAATAGAGTTGTTAATATAAAACCTCCTAGCAATAGAAATAATCCAGAAAGCTTGGAGAGAAACTGAAACTTGAAAAATCTACCTAACAAAGATCTAGGGAAAATCTACCTAATTGAAGGATTTTTAGATTTACAAAAAGATTCAATACAGTATCTTTACAAAAAGAGTTCTCATATGCATTTACAATACAATTCAATTTACAGAAATCAGAGGCAGTTTTTATGTTGAAATATTAATCAAAGAACCTAATTTTAATTCCTGGTTCTTCCACTAACTACTTGAGTACCTTGTGAAGTCCACAGGAGCTTCAGTTTCCTCAATAATAAAACATGTTGCCTTTTATTCACTCATTCATCTACTTATTCATTCATTTATTCATTCATTCGTCAAATACATGCCCAGGTTTTCTACTAAGTGATATGAATTCCATAGTGAGGAAACCCACAGATCAAAACCCTTCTCTGAGGGTCAGCTGCTCATTTGCTATCAGCTCTGTTTCCAACATTCTCAAACTCTCCTGTTTGTGGTAGGGCTCAGTCTTTCCTTAGGCTCTCTTGCTCTCTGACTTCTGGGTAAGTTCAACGTATAGGAGGTACAGAGTAAGAGGTGTGGAAAAAACAAAGTATTTCTCTCACAGTTTCTTTCTTTCTTTCTTTCTTTCTTTCTTTCTTTCTTTCTTTCTTTCTTTCTAGAGAGAGAGAGAGAAAGCATGAGCAGGGGAAGGACAGAGAGAGAGGGAGAGAGAGAGAGAGAGAGAGAGAGAATCCCAAGCAGGCTCCATGCTGTCAGTGCAGAGCCGGATGAGGGGCTCCATCTCATGATTATGAGATCATGACCTGAGCTGAAATCAAGAGCTGAACGGTCAACAGAATGAACCACCCAGGCACCCCAACAGTTACCCTTTTTTAATGAGCCCTGCTCCTGCCTGGAAGCACCACCATGATTCCGCTTCTAGAAACACTGTTCCTTCCATTATCTCTACAGCAGTAGAAGTGATAACAGCTTCCCACCATTGCGAATATCTCAGTGCCTCATGATCCCATTTTTTTTTTGAAGAAAACGTATAGCCTGTAGTTCCAAGAAACTCTACAAACACCAAGCAAGATAAATACTAAGAAAAACACATCATTGTGTACTATAACCAAACCACTGAAAGCCAGTTAGAAATTCTTGAAACAGTGAGATCAAAAAAGAACAAAAAGGAGCAGTCTTGCTGACTTTTGGTTAGAAACAATGAAAGTAAGACAACAAGACATCTTCAAAGTACTGAAAAACAGCAGGAGCAAAAGTCCCTCTCAACCTAGAATTCTATATCTAGCAAAAATATTCTTCAAAACTGAAAGTGGAATAAAGACATTTTCAGGAAAGAACTGAGAGAATCATCCACCAGCTGACCAGCTGTGTAAGAAATGTTAAAGGAAGTTCTTCAGGCTGAGAGAAAATTATACTAGATGAAAAATTAAATCTGTACAAATGCATGAAGAATGACCAGAAATGGTATATGTGTAGGCAAATATAAAATACTCTTTTGTTTGTAAAAGGTCTTTATAAAATGAATTTAAAAATAATAATAATAATAATAACAACATATTTAGGCTTTCTAAAACACACAGAAAGTAAAGTGAAAGGTATGAAAACATAGCCAAGTGATGAGGCCAGGGAGAAGAAAAATCTTCTTTTTCTTAAAAGAAAAAAAAGGGTTATAGCTAACAAGCAACAAAAACTTAAAAACCTTTATGATTCTATAAGCATGATCTCAGCAACAAATCTATTCTGTTTTTTAAAAGACACCCACTTAAGTTTCATTCAATATTTGCTTAAGTCTTGATTCTGCTATAACTCAAATGTAAAATTGTAAAGAGTATACATGTTTCTAATTTCCATTTGGGAAGAAAAACTAAAAGAAATACATAGGTAAATTTGGAACAACTTCAGTCAGTAAACTGCAGGTAATTTACTCCCGCCTCCTCAAGAATTCTGGTCACTTGCCATTTCAATTCTATTCATGGAGATACTTCTTCAATGACATTAAAACCTTGGGATTCCCAGACATATTGTGTGATACTATGCTGTCAACACTAGATCCATTAGCTTTTTGAAGGTCTTTGATGTTTCCATGACTGTACAGGTATAATATTTAGGTGTTCTTGGTTGGATAGGTTTTATTTTATTCAAATAGAGTTTTGATTAATTTCAAGTTTCAGTATTAAGCATACTGTGCACAATATAATTTTTACTATCTGGCACATTGTCACAGGTTTGGAAAGCTTCTATGTCTTTGAGAATTTAAGACCAGAAAAGTCAAATGGGTGTTCTCAAAGTGTTGCTGGAGAAACAAGTAAGAATACCAAAATTACAAATTGCTTGGCTAATATTAAAAAAGGAAAACAACAAGTTTTATAGAATTTCTATGTAATTCTTTTGTTGCTCTTATAAAGTTGAGGAATGCACAGTTATACATTAAGATTCCTTTATGAAATATAGTAGTAATTACATTAGTCTTAGTATGCTTTATTTTGAAATTTCACTAAGACTTTAATAAATACAGAGTACAATTTTAGATGCAACACCTCAAAACTTTGACTGTATTTGATGCCATTCATCATGTTTTCAAGAAGTTTGTGAATAGGAAAGGATTAACCTTGGTAACACAAAGACTTTCAAAATGAATTCTAGGCCAGTTATCATACCAAGACAACATTTATTCATAGTAGAACAAGCACTTATTAAAAATCTCATTTATGCTAAGTGCTGTAAGGGGCACCTTCATGCACTAAAGGCTCATATCTACATATGTATATTAGAATATGTATGGAAGTATATTTGAGAAAGAATGTTCAAGGTAAAAAAAGATGGAATATGGTTGGGATGAGAGAAAGAGAGACTTGAGACAGAGTTGGAGAGAAAGAGAGAGAGAGATAACAAGGACAAAGTAATTACCAAAGTAATTGAAAAATACTTTTACTTTCTCTACACTTTCTGATTTAGGGTTTAGATAATTAAGGCAAAGGAATATGGATCAAGTCATTGTAACAAATTTAGTATACCCTTTTGATATCTCCTTTGAGGGTTAAATGCACATTGACATCTTAACAATTGCTGAGTGTGCTTGCCAACTTTGGCTCACAAATTTGGTTAAAGAGAGACAGACAAGAAGAAAGGAAAGGACATTGAAGGAGGCAGGGACAAAGGAGAGAAACATAATTTGTTCTTCTTTTATCCCACCATCAGATGAAGGACAAGTTTACATTGAGTTTTCTTAAGAGAAAAATAAATCACTGGATAGTCTTAAAGCTCCTCATAATATTCAGATGCTTGTGGTTGTTTTAAATCTGAAAGAAAAATCATGCAGTCATACACACACATGGAATGTGATGAACATATTGCATGGAGAGATACATTTGATTCCAGATGTATTTTCTTAAAGGAGTTAATTCAATGAGCAGAACAAATATATCATGTGCAAAACCATAATGACAGAAATCATATTGTTTCAGAAATGGAAGTTGGAGAGCTTCTTATATTTTTATTAATGTGAAACATTTTTTTCTATTCTGCATTTGATTGATCACTTCATTCTGTTACATTTGTACTGTATCTTAAGATTGAGCATGACTCATGCATATATGCTAAAAGCATGAATTTTTCTAAGAGGCCCTAGAGATAGGAAAGACCATGATTTTGAGATTAGCTACTTCATATTGGTTGCATGTTGTCACACACACATACACAAAATGCTGTGCAATAAGCACTCAAACTCAATGGTTTCAAACAGCAATGATTTTTTTCCTCCTTACCAGTTTGCAGGAATAATGGATCCAGATAAGACAAGAAAGGGAAGTTCTAGTTCAGCTCACATATATGCAGCAGGCCCAAGGTTGGCTAGCTTGTTTGGGTTGGAGTACCTGAGTAGGGATCTGTTCTATGAGTCTTTTATCCTCTTCCTGGGACCCATGGGCTGGCTGGCAGAAGCACAAAAGAGCAAGCAGAACTATGCAAGGCCTCTTGAAGCTCAGGCACAACGTGAGTTCCATTTCATTCTAGTGGCTAGAGCTGGTCACGTTGCTGAACTGAGTCGTCTATTGTGTAAGAAATTGCAAAGTCACAGGGTGAGGAATGTGGGTAGAGAAGAGTGAATAATTGAAGTCATTAGTGAAATCTGTCTTGTCTATGCTACAATTGGAAAGACCTGTAAGACACATTTGAGAGTGCATCAACCATGAATAGTCCATTGATATGAAGAGGATCTACTTCTGAAGCTTCTGTAACTAGATCCCAACATTCAAGGCCTTCCCCGGGCATATCTTTGCTTTTTGTCTATCACTTTCACACTGCCTTTGGAAATAGTGCTGTGCCCTGTAAGTGGAATGATCACATCATTGTATGGGATTGTAGTATATATGGTACTGAGGATGCTGTTTGTACAATGCATTTGCCACCGTATACAAATCCATGCATCAAACCACTGATCCAGTGGTTGTACTAGTCTCATTACTATCATATTTTAAGTCTTTCTTTCTACCAGTTCTGTTGTAAATAGGAAGTATGAAAATACTTCCATCTAAAGAAAAGCTTATTTTTATGCTTATCCTTACCTATCGCTCTAAGCCTTCTAGGAAACAATATCAAGAAAAGAAATCAAGATTTTGGGATTACAAGGCAACAAAGAAATGTTTTTTTTCCTTTATAAGCTGGTGTAATTGTAAGAACAAAGATTTGCAAAGGAAGGGAAGTTCCCAAAAGAATTACATCTTCATTTATATTTTATTTCCCTTCCCATATTTATCTTGTAATACATAAGGTTTATAAGTTTTTGTTTGCCTGGGGCACCTGGATGGCTCCATTGGGTAAGCATCTGACTCTTGATTTCAGCTCAGGTCGTGATCTCACAGTTCTGGGTTCGAGACCCACATTGTGCTCTGTGCTGACTGTGTGGAACCTACTTGAGATTCTCTCTCCGTCTCTCTGCCCCTCGTCCATGTGTGTGCGAGCGCACATACACACACACACACACACTCTCTCTCTTAAAATAAATAAATAAACTTAAAAAAAAGTTCTGTCTGCCTATTTGATGTGCAGATAGGTTACTTTATATGTTTCCAGAGTAAATAACAGTTGTTAAAAATAGTCTAACTGCAAAACCATCAGTATATATTGTTCTCTTATTCACAAACTCTGTGCTCTAACTGTGCCAATAAAATATTTCAAGATAAAGCATCTTATGAAATATATTCTCTTTTTTTACTGTATAATTTTCTTCATTTTTTTCAGCAAACGCAATCTAAAACTGCAAATATCAACAAATAAAATAACTGTTTTGATGCTGACTACTGCTTTCTATACTTTGAAATTAAAACTTCTCTACTATAATAGTTTTCGGTAGATTAAAATATTATCTTCTATGATAGCTAAACAGTTTTATATTTAATTAGCTTTCAAGCCCCATGGATGAGTGTTAAGGGTGTTTATCTTTTTTTTCTTTTTTCAATTATAAAAATGAGACAGTGACAGGATCAATCCATTTAGCAGTGTTCTTTCAGTTAGATTTTTCTTTTCTTTTTCATCATACATTTTAAAATTACTAACACACAGTAGTGAAACACGAATTAAAATGTCTCATAAAAATGTCAAGAAGATGTTAGCATTAAAGGTATAGTTACATATTTACAATTCACTCAAAAAGCATTCTTTTCTACTTAAGCTGCAGGGGGTAATCTCTAAATAATAACTAACATTTGAGCAATCTTTTACAGTTTGCAAGGCGCCTTTAGCTCCATTTAGCTGCAATTCAGAGAAAGGAATTGTTTTAAAGTCACCTAACAAATAAGATGCAGGGCCCACAACCATATTTTCTGATTTTTAAAATTCTTATCTCTGAAAGCAGTCTGCAGTCTCCATAAGCTTGCAAATCTCTCTACTCCTCATCCCTTTCTTCTCAAATTTTTATAAACTCACTTTATGCCACATACATTGGCAGGACGTTCCTCAATTGTTACTCGGATGATAACATTCAGTCTTCGTAACTAAATTGGAAATGTTATTACAAGTAGAGATCTCTGGTGCGGATTCTTTCATCTCTCTCTCTCTCCTGTGCCCACAAGCCCTTAACCTCTCCTGGTTTATTAGATGCTTAGTAACGCTTGGTGACTGGATATAAAGAAATGTTTAGTCATTAGAGTAATTTATAGCATTTCCTAGTTCAGACTAATGTGAAGTTTCTTTGATTGAAGTACATGTGTGCCTGTCTCTAAACCAAGGATTCTGTAGCAGTAAATGGCATTGAATTTCTGGAATATATGGAAAGACTCTGATTTAAGTAGGGTTTGCAGAATTTTGTTGATCCAAACTGTCTTTTCTGAGACTTAGATTAATTTTCTCACTTTCCATTCGGTAAAGTTCCTAAATCTTTTTTCTTAAAAAATAAATTTATGTTTTTCTGCTCTGAATTGTTGAAAGACTTCCAACAGGTCCTGAAAGCACAGTGTTTCATCTCCTAGAGTTTCAATGAACTTTTTTTTTTTCTTAATAGCTCGGTGAAACTGGAGAATAATTACTTTTTCAGTTAATGTTAAATTGATGGCATTTTTAAACAAAAAGCTGGCAGCAAATATTATGTCGAGCTGTAGTGTACTGAAGAGTGGTTTGGCCACTTTGCAACTCACCTCGGAGACATCAGACTTCCTTTGTGGTGCCAAGTGCAACATTAAGAATAGGAATAACACAGTGAGATGAAGGGGGTGCTGGCATTATTTTGCTCTAGGTGTAGAGTTGTGTATCTCCACACTCTGCTGTGTGAGACCGACTTTCCAATCCGTTTATAACCAGACAGTCCTTTTGCAAAGACCCCTGAAGATCCATTTTCTCACAATCTAACAAATAAGTAGGTATAAAAAAAGTTAACATTAATAAGCCACTAGAATGCTTTAACTCTTCTCCGGTTTGTTCAAAACTTGGGACAAATTCACACCTTTTCAAATGCCTTTTTGTCACACCTTTTGAAATGCCTTAAGGACACAAGAAAGAAATATTTTCCAAGGAGTAAACCAAGTACAGTGCATACTGCACTGGTACCTGGAATGAACTACTGCAGAGCCAGCCCATTCTTAACAGATATTTCGATCAAACAGTGTGCATCCAAAAATATACTTTGTTTTTTTATGAGCAGAACTCTGTGTTGAATACTGTGAGGGACATCTAGTAAGGATGAAACAGTTTGAAATATGACACTACATAAATAAATACATTTAACACATTGTAGAAAGCATTAAATTTAATAATAGATGTACAGATAAAATTCTTTGTATTGGGAAGAGAAGAAGAGGTGATCTCCTCTTTGAAGGGGCTAAGAAGTAGTGAGAGAGGCAGCAGAGCCAAAAGTTCTGGGTTGGGATTGCATGTGAAGTGACCCAGGCTGTGGATTTCTACGAGACAGGTATACAGGAAGCAAGCAATTCAAAGTGAGAGAGATTAATTCTAAGCCATAAGTGCAAGGTCAGGAATCAAGGTGGGGGTCCCAGAGGTGGGAGTTCAGAACCTGGCATGTCAGACTGAGAACTAAGAGGATTAGAATGAGAACAGTTTTGCAACAAGTAAGGGTGGATGCCAGAGAAAAAACCCACCCACACTGAGTGAGTTTTCTGGGACACCAGACTTGAGGAGCTTGGCTTGGGCTGGTTCCTTTACGGGGCAGGAGAATCCCAAGGAGGGGATGCTGTGTGAGTAGGGGAAGGTTATGCCCAGTTTTTTCTGGCACTGATGGCTGTCTTATGTGGGTGCATGTATGTGTGTTTGAAGAAGGACTGGATTGTTTGTGCTACAGGTTATGTGATTGCCACCATATTTGTGCATGGAATACAGCTTTCTTTGGTCTAGAAAATAGTTGACAAATGAATATATCATTCAGAATCTAAAAATCACTTTAAGCCTAAATTACCCAGATTGGTTAGGTTGAGGTAATCAACTGGATTATACTATTTTTAGTCCTAACTTTAACTGTGTAAATGCAATTATAGTGGACATAGCTCCTCTAAATATATAAAAGAGGCAATGAGGAAATTGGCATATGTTGTTCCCAGTTCTTTTATCTTTTTATTAAAGAGCTTTATTGTGGTATATTTTGTATATCATACACTTCACCCATTTCAGGTATACAATTTGATGATTTTTGGTCACTTTGACAAGTGGCATTAACATCACCCAGTTCAGTTTTAGGACATTTCCTTATCACACCTAAGATCCTGCCTGTCTATTTACAGTTGAACCTTCTTCCCAGCCTCAGGACCCAGGCAATAGCTAATTCACTGTCTATCTTTACAAATTTGCCCTTTCTGGACATTTCATATAAATAGAATCTTAAGTCTGTCATCTCTTGTGTTTGGCTTCTTTCACATAGAGTGATGTACGTGTCCATGGCTCATTCATTTTTAATGCCCAGAAATATCCCATCATATGCTATAGGGGATAGCATACCACAGTTTGCTTATCCTTTCACCAACTGACAGAGTGTTTAGTTGTTTTCAGTTTTAGAAATTATGAATAATGCTGCTATGAACATTTATGTGCAAGTCTTTGTGTGAATATATGTTTCATTTCTCTTGGATAGATTCCTAGGACTGGAGTTGCCATGTGATATGATAGTTTTATGTTTAACATTCTGAAAAAAATGCCAAATTTTTTTAATTTTTGTTTATTTTTGAGAGAGAGAGAGAGTGTGTGAGCAGGAGAGGGGCAGAGACAGAGAGAGGAAGACACAGAATCTGAAGCAGGCTCCAGGCTCTGAGTTGTCAGCACAGAGCCCAATGTGGGGCTCAAACTCACAAGCTGTGAGATCATGACCTGAGCCAAAGTCAAATGCTCAAATGACTGAGCCACCCAGGTTCCTCCAAATTGTTTTTTGAAGTGGCTGCCATGGTCCTGTTATCTTGATGTTGATGATGAAGACTATATCTGCTATTACTGCTTCTTATGTGGTATTTGTTTTATCATGAGCCAGGATTGTGTCAAATTACATAGATTTAGATTCACAGATTATTTATAGATATATATTCATTCTTTGCTTTCAGTTCTCACAAAAATTCCAAGTGGTAGGCACCAATATTATATTTTCATATGTATCTTGGGTACTTTAACTGTGTTCGTGTTTTCAATTGCTTCAATATTAGTAGCCCAGAGTTTAAAAAACAGACCTAATATGTCAAAGGAAGGAAGCTCATGTGGTCTAAGAGAAAACAGGGAAGTATCAATATTTGTTGATATTAAGAGGCTGGAAAATTTGTGAAGTTTAACATCACGTATGGATGAATTGAATGAGATGCATTTACCTATTGGGTGACCCATTTAAGCAAGAAATGTAGTCTGTTTTAGAAGATGAAGAATCATGACACAAAAACAGACACTCGGATCAATGGAACAGAATAGAGAACCCAGAAATGGACCCACAAACATATGGCCAACTAATCTTTGACAAAGCAGGAAAGAATATCCAATGTTATAAAGTATGTCTGTTCAGCAAGTGATGCTGGGAAAACTGGACAGCGACATGCAGAAAAATGAACCTGGACCACTTTCTTACACCATACACAAAACTAAACTCAAAGTGGAGGAAAGACCTAAATGTAAGACAGGAAGATGATCAAAATCCTTGAGGAGAAAGCAGGCAAAAACCTCTTTGATCTTGGCCGCAGCAACTTCTTATTCAATGTGTCTCCAGAAGCAAGAGAAACAAAAGCAAAAATGAACTACTGGGACCTCATCAAAATAAAAACCTTCTGCACAGAGAAGGAAACAATCAGCAAAACTAAAAGGCAACTGACAGAATGGGAGAAGATATTTGCAAATGACATATCAGATAAAGGGTTAGTATCCAAAATCTATAAAGAACTTATCAAACTCAACATCCAAAAAAACAAATCATCCAGTGAAGAAATGGGCAAAAGACATGAATAGACACTTCTCCAAAGAAGACATCCAGATGGCCAACCGACACATGAAAAAATGCTCCACATCACTCATCATCAGGGAAATACAAATCAAAACCACAATGAGATACCACCTCACACCTGTCAGAATGGCTAACGTGATCAACTCAGGCAACAACAGATGTTGGCAAGGATGCGGAGAAAGAGGATCTCTTTTGTGTTGCTGGTGGGAATGCAAGCTGGTGCAGCCATTCTGGAAAAAGTACAGAGGTTCCTCAAAAAATTAAAATACGACTACCCTACGACCCAGCAATTGCACTACTAGGTATTTATCCAAGGGATACAGGTATGCTATTTCTAAGGGGCACATGCACCCCAATGTTTATAACAGCACTATCAACAATAGCCAAAGTATGGAAAGAGCCCAAATGTTCCATCAATGGATGAATGGATAAAGAAAATATGGTATATATACACAATGGAGTATTACTCGGCAATCAAAAAGAATGAAATCTTGTCATTTGCAACTACGTGGATGGAACTAGAAGGTATTACGCTAAGTGAAATTAGTCAGTCAGAGAAAGACAAGTATCCTATGACTTAACTCATATGAGGACTTTAAGAGACAAAACAGATGCACATAAGGGAAGGGAACCAAAAATAATATAAAAATGGGGGGGCAAAACATAAGAAACTCTTAAATATGGAGAAAAAATAGAGGGTTACTAGAGGGAGTGTGGGAGGAGGGATAGGCTAAATGGGTAAGGGGCATTAAGGAATCTATTCCTGAAATCATTGTTGTACTATATGCTAACTAATTTGGATCCATATTTTAAAAAAAAGATGAAGAATCAGACTGGTACCCAAGAAATATTCCATGTCTGGGACTTTCCCAAACTTAGCCCATGCCAGCTCATAGATAAGTGGACGAATTCTTCCAGGGCAGATACTAGCTCTGTTGATTGTTTGTCTCTGTTGACTACATCATAATAGAAACACAGTGCATACTTCATTGATCAAATATGGCAAGAAATACACAATTTCCAGAAATATTCTCAGAGATATTAGAGTTATATCACGGTGAGTACATGCCAAATAGAAGCAACCATGAGGGTATCCAGATGACAGGATTGATAGGTTTTCAGTCCTGAAACTAAAACCATTTCAGCAAGGTGGCCTCACCTCTGTGCTCTAACTTTCCCAATTTGAATTTCCTCCCAAGGCCACACTAAGTCTTTGAGGGTACTTTAATTGTGTATAGTTACATTTATTTGGTCTCATAGAAAAAAAAAAAGCTATCTTAAAGATGGCCCAGTGATGTGGAACTTAGGGTATGCCAAACTTTTACTGAGAGGAAGGAAAAAAGGTGTCTCCCCCACTTTATATGTACTGTATTAACTGAAACAAAATGGTATCTAGATAAAAACATCAATTCTCATACCAGTTAAGATTTAGGCTTAGCTCCTAATAGCTCCTCCAATATTTATTTTTAATATTAAGGAACTTTAACTTAATAATTTTCTCTATTTCTTTCTCTAATTGACTTTGAATGAAGACAGACAAAGGCAGATAAATAATTAAGATGGAGATGCTGATTGATTAATGCCATTAACATACTTTTTGATTAAAGCTAGCATGAATCCAATGGTGGTAAGACAGTGTGTGACTGATATTTTTATACACTGCCTCAGCACTTACTTGGGAAACAACTTGGCAACGACCATCAAAAGCCTTAAAAACGTTGTGCCTGTGACTAGGTAATTCCTCTTCTTGAAATTTGCCCTATGAATGTAAAGATAAATGTGGGAAACATGGAAATACATGGGAAAAGCTATCTGCAGAAAAATATCAGTCACAGGCTCTGCTTTCTATTTTTAGGTCCTGGAAATAACTTATTTGGACAACAAATAGGGAATGATTAGGTATCTATCAAATGACCCATGTAGTGGCATATAAGATAGCCATTAATAGTGCTGGTGATTACAACTTTGTGGTACACAAGAAGATGCTCATGATAAAGTTTTACGTGAAATTGATATAAAGTGTTACATGCATTTTTGATAAATATTTATCTATTTTTTAATAAAGGAAGATATTTTGGAAAAAATAATACCAAAATACTAATAGAATCAGGCTCCTATGTTAAGCACACTCTCTCTTTTTTGTTTTTGTTTTTGTATGTGGTTATTCAGGATATCCAGGACAACAAAAAATAACAATGAAATTACTCATTACACTTTTAGTTAAAAATAGATTTTTGATTTTCTTTTTTTGTGAGGTAACATCTATTGACTGTTAATCATGGGCTGTATAGGAGGTTTCTATAAACCATATTTTTTAATTCTATTACTATTTCATAGTACAGATATTATTCTTAGCTTCCTTTTGTTGAGTGGGAAATCATAGCTTATAGAATTAATCTTGTTAAGTGAGGTATAGCAAGGGGTGGGGGGGGGTGCAGCATTGAATGAAATCCTAATCCTGGCCAGTTCCCTCCAGAGCATAACCTCTTAACCAATACATTGTGTACTTAAAAACTGGAACTGGGGATTGGGTGATAATCTTGAGACCTTACAGATTAAGTGTCTGAAAAGAAAGGGAAGGAGGAACGGTCCTTCTAGATTTTGGTTTGGCATGGACAGAATTTTCATGTCTGAATTTTTCACTCATAGTCGGGAGTTTGGTAGCATGAACTCAGATGCATGGGACTGAGAGTCGGAACAAGCAAAAAAGGCTTTGGCATGTTTCTTCATGATAGGTTTTACTTTTCCTCCTGACTCAACTCTAAACCATCATCAGACTCCTACTTGATATCAGGGATCACTCAGTGTAGTCTCTTGGGGACAGGAACAACTGCTGGCCATATTTGGGATTCCTGGACACCTTTGTCTTCTAAAAAGGAGAGTTTTGGGGAACGTGCAGTCTGGACAGAAAGAAACAGCAGTGTTTCTGTGGCTCCCTCCCTGATTCGAGAGCCAGGGAGATCAATCTTTATATGAGATTTTCAAAGTGGTTGGGTGGTATTTCCTTTCTCTTTCCTTGAGATTATCTGACTCACCCTGTCTGATCAACTGAGACAATCCTCTGAGAACAACTCTGAATGAGAATTACAGTAATAGTCTTTGTCTGACAGCAAAGAGATTTTCCTGAGCCAATATTTTTGGCCTGGAGATGAGCCCAAAGCAGTTTTACACTAGACCAGTTGAATTTGTCTCGAAAAAATATTTGTTTGCCCTGACTGTTTGGAATTTGAATGGGGAGTGGGAAGATCCAGCTGGTGGCTGTGAAGTGTGACAGTGTTTATTCCAATGAGATGGCTAAAGAGGGAGTATCTATTCACGGGAAGAACCTCCTTTCCATGTGAAATGTCCATGCATCCAATCTCTGTATGACTCTTCCACTCTCTCCACCACCCCACCGCCTTTAGAATGAATTTGACACTCTTGTTTTGGCTGAAACAAAAACAAAAACAAACGAAAAGAGAAAGCCACTATAACATCTCCCACTCTCTTCCTATCACACAGCACAGTAGCCAGGAGTGCCTTATGGAATTACAGAAAGGGAACAGTGCAGTTTCCGTGCTGTTTGGAACAGTTTATAATAGAGCCCAAAGGCACATAATTTAGAAAAATGAAGAACTGAGTAGCTTTGGGTGGAATAATGTCCAGAACTGATACCATCAGATCACAGACTGTGTGGTGAATAAAACCACTGGCTTCCTTTTAGCCATGTGCCTTACTCAGCCCCCTCCTTAAATTGTGAGAATTTGACCCAGGAAAGGAGATTTGGCCTTAATCTCCAAATTCATATATCCATGTTCCTCGTGCCCCAAACTGAGCCATTTGTAACAATTTACACAGTAATAAATAAATTATCCTGTTGTGATGAAACAAATGGCCTTTAATCACGAATTCTCGTTGAATCCTTAATAAATATTGATTACCATCATGATTATAATGACGTGATCGGTTACAATAAATTTTTAAGTAAACAGTACTACACCTGCATGCAACCAGAGGAAGATTTGATATCAATCCAGCAACAAAAGTTCTCTTTCTAACCTTCCTCATTCTCAACTGCCATTTGTTTTTAAAGGGGTTTTAAATGAACATTAAACATTTCACAAACTTGCTTTTTATACTCAATAATTTATTTCTTGTTAGAACAGTTTTTCAGGCTAATTAAGATAAATTGTTTGTAATGAACAGAAACCTGGCATTCACAGACTGGCTTGAAGTCTGAATTCTGAATGGCTGAAAGAGGAGGAATCTTTAAATTAGAAAGTAATTACTTATTCTGTAATTTGCTGGTCAAAGAAAGTACATATTCTTGATTCAGATTACCCTCCATATGTAGGTTGTGTTTTCTAAAGCAGTGCCAATATTTAAAACAAAGCTTGCTTGCTAATTTATGGATTAAAAATCTTTTTGAAGGATCGGAAGTCCAATTTGAGCACATCTTGGAAGATTAGCACTTATCTCTGAAATGGGCCTGTTGAATTTTTTCAGAGATCTGTTTCTTTCCTTTCACTTTCTACTTTCAGATTTTCCACATTTCTTCAATTCCTAGTCTAAATGTCATTTTAGAAGGAAAAGGATGCTCAATAGACTGAACTCAGGGACCCTGGTGAAATGACATATTTTTCTCTTCTATAAAGGCATAGGGTAAAACAACATGATCTTGTAAGAACCTTTCAGCGCTGAAATTCAATAATTCCGAGTTTTTCTTCATTCCTACATATTCTCATTGCATTTGTAGTAACTTCCATCCCTAGGTTTATTAAGAGACCACCTGTTGTCTATTTTGCAGCAGATATCCTGTGGACCCATACTTATGGGGAAAAATGGCTTGGTTGCTTATTTATTAGTTTTATTTAATAACACATCATTCAATTGCAGAGTGTGTGAACACCAGCTGGCTTCATGCGGATCATCATCTATTATAAGCACACAAAGCTTACTTAATATCAAGAAAGTGAATTTTTACAGAAGTCTGCTTTATTAAGATGTCTCTTATTCTTGAAATAGCTTTTTATAAGGAGATCTAAAAGGGAGAGGATATTGAGACAAAGATAAAAACTTCACTTCTAATGATCAGAAAATCATTTCTTAGTCTGTGTCTGTAGAAAAGTATAGGTCAAGATGTAGGATCCCATGTGCCTTAGCCATGTATAAATTAAGATGGTTGATGAATTGAATGCATGGTTATTTTAAGCCATCGGGGGAAAAAAAAGAGCTGGGTCATTTTGTTTACATCTTACCGCATGACATTCTAAAGCACTTTAAAATACTGGAGTGGAGCTCCCTGGGTTTACTGCACGTCAGCACAACTCTTACTTCTTGCTGCCCCTCAGAGAACTGAATGAACCTGGCAGCCTACGGATCTGAGGTTAGCAGCACAGATCCTCCAGAGCACGGTGCATACAGGTCGTCTCCGTGGTCATCTTGTGTGTGTTGGTCTGTCCTTCACTGTTTTCTTCACTGTCCTTCACCCGCTGCCATCGACACTTTCTTGATTTTAAAGACTTTCACTGAAGTTTTGAAGAGGTCAGGGAAAGGCATGTGTCATGCATTCTTTCACCTCTTTACCCATCTCTCCACTGTTCTCCCTCACCTTTTTAAATCTTTAATGTAGAAATCGCCCTTTTTTGCCTCAGCAAGGACAGCATCCCTGATATGCAGTTTCTTTTCATCATTAAATATTTTCTAGAAAAATTTGTTGGATGAATATTTCCCCTTCCCCACCTGGTCACCTATGGGACCCCTCCCATGTTAGTAGATATTTCATATAAAAAGTTTAGAATGCCACTTTATTATTTGTTTTATTCTGAAACTTTTCAAATCCCTTAATGGGCTATTGAATTGTGTGAATTTCCATGGAGGGGAGAGTGAGAACTATAATAATCTACTTTGGCCAAACATACAAAATCTTTTTTGTTTTTCCCCCTTAGAACCCTTAATGACATCTTTGTAGTACATTAAGTCCTCTGGTACAGTTTTAGAAATTTACTCTCAAGAAAGATGATGCTGATTTTCCATTATGTGCTGACAGAGAATGTGAACGAGGAAGGAAATAGAAGGCACAACCTGGCCTGGTGGGCTGCACTTGAATTTTAGGCAGAGGAACAGGGTATAGCCAGAAGGCAAAGTGGGACATTTTTACACGCATACTTTGAAATGTACAATCTTCTCATCAGGATCCTCTTATTAACTGGTTCCCAACCTTTGTGAATATCAGGACCTCTCTTTCACATCCAAATTTTATGTTTTCCCACATGATTAAGTCATCATACTTTTTTTCTATGTATTGAGAAAATATATAATAATAAAAGCTACTATGATAACAAGAAACAAATACACACCTGTAACAATAGTTAAAATCCAGAAAGCGGGTAGTACCAAATGCTGATGGGGATATGGAGCCACAGGAACTCTCTCATTGCTGGTGGGAATGCAAAATGGTATAGCCGCTTTGGGAGTACTTACAAAATTAAAGTTTTTTACAAAATTAAGCAGACTTTTACCATATGACCCAGTTATTACACTCCTTGATACTTCTCCAAATAAATTGAAAATATATCCACACAAAACCCTGCACATTAACTTTATAGTAGCTTTATTCATAATTGCCAAAACTTCAGAGCAATCAAGATGCCCTTCATTAGTTGAATGGATAAAGAAACTGTGGTACATCCAGACAATGGAATATTAATCAGCAATAAAAAGAAATGAACTATCAAGCCATGAAACTTAAATGCCTATTACCAAGTGAAAGAAGGCAATCTGAAAAGGCTACATACTGTGTGATTCCAGCTATATGACATTCTAGAAAAGGCAAAACTAGGGAACCAGTGAAAAGATCAGTGGTTGTCAGGTGTTCATACAGAGGGACGGATGAATAGACAGAGCCCAGAGGATTTTTAGGGCGGTGGAACCATGCTGTATGATACTACAAATGGTGGATACATGCCATTAATCATTAATCAAAACTCATAGAATGTCCAAAACCAAGAGTGCACCCTCATGTAAATTATAGACTTCGGGTGATAATGATATATCAGGGTTATGTTCATCAGTCGTAACTCCATTGCAGGGTGCTGACAGTTTGAGAATCTCTACATTGTGGAGGCAGAGGGGATATGGGAACTCTCTGTACTTGTGAACCTAAAATGGCTCCAAAATAAAAAAGTATTAAAAATTAAATCATTACAAAATACACTTACCCTTTGATCCAGTAATCACATTCTTGGGTATTTATCCCCAGGGAAATAAAAACTTATATACACAATACATGCACACACACACAAGCTATTATGACCTTAGCAATCTCTTTAAGTTACTTTGCAGTCTGTTATTCAGAATAGCAGCTTGTGATTCCTTTGAAAATAGTACCTGGTGTAGTTGTAGAATAAGGGACCTCTTGGGGGGTGTTGGGGAGTGGCGGATTAGGAACGATTGCCTTATGTAAAATGGCCTGATTTGGAGCTTTTGAGTTCTAACATCAAAGTCTCCTTCTTACACCGGTTACTTGCATCATAGAACCATCATCTTGAGTTTCTGCACGCATATGCTACGTGCGTAACGGTATTTCAGTCAGGCTCTTCAATGTAGAAGAATGATCACAGAAACTCTGCATAAGCATCAGCACCAAGCACATATAGAACATCTTTCATGGACTCTCTGTTTTCATACTGAGGATAAGAAGTTTGAAGCCAGGCCTCTCTCGGGACCTCAGTCACTGCTCACTTAGTCCCGTGTATTCTGTGACAGCAAAACTCTTCATCTGAAGGGCTTTGTAAAAAAAATGACCTAACAGGTTGTTTGGAATATTTTGTTGAGATATTTGCTACTTTGGTATTTATGTTGTTTATTTGTGGTGAGAGTGTACCTGCTTCATCAGTTGGTAACCACTTAATTCAACGTACATTAGTGTGCATTTATTGTTCTCATTATCATACTTTTAATATAGATACCCTTTGTAGAGTACCTGCTATGTGCCTGGCAGCTATGTTGGTAGTTTATATTTAAAGTAACAAAAATAACAATCTCATAATAGAATTTTGCACAAAAGGTGTTGTTACCATTTTACAAATCAAAATACTGTAAGGCCCAACGATGTAAAGACATTTGATAATGGTGACCGAGCTCATAAGTAGCAGCACTATGATTTGGAACCCAAACCTAGCCAATATTTAAATGATAGTAGTAGGGGCATCTGGGTGGCTCAGTCAGTTAAGCCTCAGACTCTAAGGGAGTTTGAACCCACGTCGTCGTCAGTCTCTGCACTGGCAGCACAGAGCCTGTTTAGGATTCTCTGTCTCCCTTTCTCTCTGCCCCTCCCCCACTTGTGCTGTCTCTGTTTCTCTCAAAATAGATAAATAAACTTTAAAGAAAAAAACAACATAGGGGAGCCTGAGTGACTCAGTCAGTTGAGCGTCCAACTTTGGCTCAGGTCATGATCTCGTAGTTTGTGAGTTCGAGCCCCACATCGGGCTCTCTACTGGTGGCACAGAGCCTGCTTCAGATCCTCTGTTCCTCTCTCTCTCTCTCTCTCTCTCTGCCCCTCCCCCACTCACTCGCTCTGTCTCTCTCAAAATAAATACTTAAAAAATAAATATATTAAAAAAATAAAAAAATAAATGATAGTAGTAATAATGATGTGAAGACTCATTGCTATAGTTTTAGACAAGGACTGATCTTTTCACACATTTCTTTGTTATAACACCTAGCAGTTAAGAGCCTTGGCTCTAGACTAAACTGCCAGGATTGGAATCCTGGTTACATGTTATGTGATCATAACCAAGCTACTAATTTCTCCATGCTTGCATTACCCATCTTACTATGGAATAGCAATACACTTATAAAGTTGCCATGAAAATCAATGAATCAATATATGTAAATATGTTTAGAACAGTGACTCATACATAGTAAGCAATCATTCTATATTAGTTACTATTACTATTAAAGATTTAAAAACATTAAACATTTTAGATGATATTACCACAACATTACTGTTGTAGAATGTGTACATACAGGTTTTCATTGCCAACAAACACTCCTTGAAACTGATTATTCAATCTTCTCCATTCACTATGGAACACACTGGAACCAACGAGGTCCCTGACCTAAACTGGTCTGTTGGATTCAACTTTGAACATCTCTCTCAGCCTCAGGTTGCTGGCCAGCCACCATCTCCCTGATTGTAGATATGGCACATATTTGGAAGATGCTTAAAATGAAGGGTGTGAAGCCAAAATTTTCTATTTTTGAAAATCCTATGAATCATAAATCCCATAGCATCATTTTATTGTAGAGAATATGAGATTATTCTTACCTCTTTATTTATAATTTGGTACCTGGGATACCTTAGCGTCAGTGTTGATAAGAACTCAAGGTATTATAAAGTAGGTTTAGAAATGTATTTTTAAGTCCTGATATTCTATAAGAAAAATATCTTAAAACAGCAAGGTTGCTCTATGTTAGATTACATAGTTTGAAATTACATTAGTTGTGGAAACATCAACTTTGCTGACATCAGATACATTTCTCCCTGAAAGGAAGATGGAAAACAGCTTTATGAGACAGTTAACCAGAGCGGAGATGCTGTATTTTTGACATAACCTGATACTCATTCATTGGGCCAATACGATTTTATTCAGCATCTCACATAAAAAAATATACTCATTCATACACATAAAAATATATAACTTGTTTGTGGCACAATCCAGTATGCAAACCCTTTCCTTCACTGGTCTTTTAAGATCAGAGTTCACATTTCTACAACCATGTTTTCAAACTATAACTGTTTACCCTGGGGTTGCACTTTTCTTTGATCTTAAGAAAATCTTTACGTTTTTCCAACAATGATATGAAAACATCTAAAAACAGTTGGGTTCAAACTCTGTATTCAAAGATGATTTTGCACAGGCTAGATCTAATACCCCTGGGATGTGTAGCATAGGAAGTGTTTCATTTTGTGTCAGGTCATTATTACCAATAGGTATGAGAGAAATTAGGATCTAATAACTAATTTTATAATTTAGTTATAATTTATTTTTAATTTTTTTTTTTAACGTTTATTTATTTTTGAGACAGAGAGAGACAGAGCATGAACAGGGGAGGGTCAGAGAGAGGGAGACACAGAATCGGAAACAGGCTCCAGGCTCCGAGCCATCAGCCCAGAGCCCGACGCGGGGCTCGAACTCACGGACCGCGAGATCGTGACCTGGCTGAAGTCGGATGCTCAACCGACTGCGCCACCCAGGCGCCCCTATTTTTAAAATAGAAATGTACAGGGTAATTTGGAGAAAACATTCCAGATATTTAGATAAACAGTTACCATGAACAGGCTTTACTTATTTCATGTTCTATGTATTGGACAAAGTGCATATGCCAGGTGAGATGTGCTTAATGATGAAAATAATAAAAAGGATAAAGATATTTCTTAAAATGAGAAACACTCCATGAGAACTTATCAGGTGAGGGCTTGCATGAGATGCAGACAGAATGCTTCTCCCTTTGCTTCCAGAACCCCTGAGGGGAGGCTTACCTCAGAAACAAAATGTGCGTCTCATTAAAAAATTGTAGCCTTAAATAGTTGTAAATCTTTGATTCCTCTCTCAAGAATGTAGTCCTCCTACAGCCTGACAGAGAAAGAGAAAGGAAGCACATTTTTTCTTCCTTTCTTAAAGTAATTAAGAGTCTGCTATATCTTTAAAGTGTTTTATTCTTACAAAGAGAGAAAATGATGGAAAGTGTGTTTAAAAATGTAATAGATGCTTCTCAAGGAAATGAGCATAACACATTTGGGAATAGGATCACAGCAAAATGAAAATTTTAGCCATCACATTTTAAACTCACACAGCCAGATGAGTGTGGCTGGAGAATGTGAACTTAAATAATGTTCTGTTAGTACCTGCAGCATTTGTAGAAATTTCTGAATACAGTAATTGAATCATTTAGATAGAGTGTGAGCATAATATTTCTATTCTATTGGACTCTGAGTTGGTTAAACACGAAATGGAGAATTGTGATAAAAAATGAAATTGAGGGCACTCAGTAGATATATGTCATCAGTAATAAATGCATTTACAGCAACAAAATACTATAAGACAATTACTATAAAATACTGAGTAATGAATTCAGGAAATGGGGGTTGGTCTCCATGAAAAGAGTTGATAGACTCAATCTGGTTCTTAGTGCTCATTCGAAGGTGTTTACCCCATGAAAAATTCACAAAGGAAACACCAGAGGGGCCTCAACAGAGCCATTGGTTGATTTGTCTCCTTTTTTCCTCAGTCCCACTAGAAAATCTGTAAAAATCTTGCCAATTAGGCCTGCAAAGGAAACAAACACATGTGTGGTCCAATTGGAGGAACGAGGGAAGCACAGATAGAATGTGCATAGAAAAGGACATTCCAAATGTTGCTGGTGCTGTATCTGTTAGTAATTATATTACAATCCATTTGGAACACGTTTTTTTAAATCCAGAATAGTACATAAATTACTTAGTACCAGCCTGAAAACTCTTTAGTACATGTTGCCACTAGATAAATCTAAAAATTAAAAGTAGTGTTGAGAACATTTTATAGCAATTTAACAGGATAGCTTTCTGTTTATCAATTCCAATAATAAAGAAATTAGGGGTTATGTTATGTATGTGTTTTTTAATACCAATGTTCTAGTAATTCATTTTTAATTTTATTTGACAAAGTGTTGATTCTGCAGCAAACTGGGAAAAAAATATGATTCTTTACCGTAGACAGTTGAGAAACCTATGTTTGGATTGTAGCTAAATGGAGGTGCGGGGGTTAACAGACTACAACCTGCAGACTGTTCTAATTTTTTTTTTAATTGGCCCACAGTGAATCTGCCTTCACATATGAATGTTTGCAATTGATTTGATGATAAGGAGTATGAACTGTGAACCTAATCTAAGCAAAACATTATCACCTCCTCCAAAAAAATTTCCATCTTCTCACTGATGAAGTTTTGGGCTGATGGTGGGGTGGTCCAGAGCTGATGGGCAAGAAAGAATTCTTGAAGACTTCTTTGGTGCAAAAAGGTGATTTTATTAAAGCAAGGAAACAGGACCTGTGAGCAGGAAGAGCTGTACTGGGGGCTGTAATGGGTAACTGATTACATACCCTCAGGTCGGGAGGGTGTTAGGGATAGAGTAAGACTCTAAGGTATTTTGGAAGCAAAGTTTCCAGGACCTTGAGGGGCTAGCTGCGTTAGGAAAATGGCATTTATTACCATTTAGTAAAATCTCAGTCTTCAGACCCTTCAGATGTGTATCAGGGGGCCATAAACTAAGAGTATGATTGCCAGCATATATATTGGGGTAGTTGAGATAAAGGAAGTTTCCAAAGGAATTTTTATATGTTAAAGTAGACTTACAGGATCCTGGGGGTTGGGATAATGTTAATCCAAGATTTCCTTTTGTCCTTAGCAAAGTGTCATCATTGAAGCAGCTGAGTTCCTAGAGGGAGGTCCCTCTGCCTATTTCAAGTACTTTTCAATGGGCTGTAGGCTATAAGGGAATTTAATTTTTTATTTGCCTTATTTTCCCACATCACCATGACAAGCACTTAAACCCCTTTCCTTTGTTCTTGGGTAGCCAGGACTGTCCGAGGAACATCACACATATTCCACCTGGCTGGGGGGAGAGTGGGGTGTGTTGTTAGCCTGTACTTTGCCTTCAGCTCACCCCACGCTCCCTCATCATCTTTAGTAGATTTACATTACAAATTTGTGTGCCCAATTTGTATTATATTCTGAATTTCAATGATAAAAATTTGTGGAAATTTTGTTTCTCCCTTATTATATATATACTTACATGGTATCCTTGATGTTTTTTTTCTTGTTGTCCCACCAAGCCTAAAATATTTACAGTCCAGACCTTTAAAGAAGAAGTGTGTCAGCCAGTGGTTTTTCAACCAGACAGGTTTTTCAACTCTCAACGAGTGCAAAAATGTACATTCAATCTCAAACAATAAATAGTTTACATATATACATAGTAGTATAATTCAAATACATACAGATATAATTGTAAATAAGTCCAAATTAAGCTTTATAAATTTGTAGCTTTTAAAGTAGGCATTTTATTTTCATGTCTTTATTACACATTTGTATCATAAAATAATGCATGCAAAATATTTTCAAAAAAATTAAGAAGAGTATCAAATGAAAGACAGAAGACTCCCTTTGATTTCTTTTCAAACCCAAACTAACTCTGGAGAGAGCTTTGAACCATTTCTTTTTAAAACTTCTGCTGGTGCCCTTTTTAACAATTCTACTCCTGAAACCAGTATTGTACTGTATGTTAACAAACTAAAGTTTAAATTTAAAAAAATTCTGTTGGTAGTTACCACCATAATTCTAAATATAATGCCTTTTTTTTTTTTTACAATTTATCAGTTTTAGATATTGCCTCTTAATACCCTTCTATAGAAGTGGAAAGATTCAGCTTACTTAATACTGTTTCCTCTTCTCCCTTTTTCATAAATTAAGGAAACCTATTCTTTTAGTTTTTCCACTGATTTCATTGGACTTTTAAATAATGTACACAAATGTTTCATTTCTTTCCCCAGCTACTTTAAACCTCTCTTGACGCCCCAATTTATTAAGGCTTCTATTTTTTGCTACATGCCTCTTCCCCATTTCTTTCTCTCATCTTCTGTTGGCTCTACCTTTGTGTAGGCAAAACTGGTAGCATTTACTTTCATATCTCTAAGTATTATATCTTTTTTTAAGCTAGTCTTAACATTTGCAAATAAATACATGCCTTCTACTTTTCCTCCATATCCCCATATGGTAATTGCTTCAAAAATAGGCTTGTAATTCAAGTTAGTCAATAAGACTCCGTCCCATGACTTTTGTTTTTAACTATTGGAAAAGAGACACTTTTCAATTGTCAACAGTACTTGCCTTCAAAAACTTCCATTAGGTGTTTACTGGACCATCTGAATTTAGCCTTTATTTCTTGTGCTTTTTTTTTTCTCATACTCTCTCTCTCTTTGCCTGTTTAGTCTATATTTTGGGAAATTTCTCATGCTTCCCCCCCTCCCCATCTGACCAATATGACTCAGTGGATAATACAATGACAATGTAAGTTTTAATTTCTGAGATCCATTTCTTATTCTCTGATGCTCTTTTCTCATAGCGTCTTATTTTATCATTAAATGTTTTCTCAAATTCCCTAAGAACTTAGAATTGTTTAGACTTCTTTCCTTACTTGTGGCAGTATCCTTTTTGTTTCCCCCAAGATTGGTTGTCCTCATTGTTTATGGTGGCATTTCTCTTTCATAATCCTGCTGCATCACAAATGTCTACTGTCCTTAGAGCCTGGATGTGGCGATGTCTCCTATGGTGCCTTCTACCATCTTCCTGGTCAGTGGAGCATCATAGGTAGGATTTGTGGAGCGAGGAGAGGTAACAAACTGAAGTCTCCTTTAAAGCATTCACAAGTCAGAGGGCATTTCTGAGACAGTGGAAGCAAAGAAAGTCCTCACTCTTACTTCACCTAGATGGTGGTCTCCGTTTGGATGCATTCCAGAATGAGAAGATGTGGGGGAAATACAAAAGTGGAATGAACATCCTCATTGCCTGAAACATAATGACAATCCACACAGAGTAACCTTCTAGATAGATTTACTACTCTGAACACACCAACATGTTCAGATGTAATGAAATAGTTGGGATCCACAGATCAACTTTACATCATGACAGAATAAGGATACTGATTACTGTAGATATGCTGCTCTAAACCTACTGAGAGACTCAGCAAACTCAACCCTTAATACAAAATGCCACTTCTTAACACAAAGAGATTGACCTCTCCAGATATACTGTGCACATTCTAAAACCTGTGGGGTGCCTTGTCCACACTGCCCTGGCCATTTTTATTGGAGGGGAGGTTGGACTGAGATCATTAGGACCCCATGGACCACCTTTTATTTCTTCCATTTATGAAATATTTAGAAACATTTCCCTAAGTTTCAGGTTGGTGAGGATTTCATTTGCTTATTCAAGCCAATGTACATATAAGCATTCATTGGTCAGGAGAAAACCATGCCACTTTAGAAATGTTGGCAATGACAGACAAAGGTCAATAATGGTTCCAGGGATTATATGTCTTTATGGGGTATACTTAATCTTTTGAAATCAACCTAACAATTTTGTCCAGCATGTAAGTTTTTGACATTGGTCATGATTTTGATACTAATAAGGCATTTAATAACAATTTTATAACCCTTATTCTTCTCAATCTGCATTCAATCAAGCTACTTCAGCAGTATTTGCTGATTTCTTCCAAAGCCATTTTAGTCATTGACTTAATGTTACTCACAAAATACTATATTGAAAGAACAAAATGGTTAATTAGATTACAAATAAAATATGTGAATAAATGAATAAAAATATTAATATTCTATTAATAACAGTTATGTGTTAGATAAAAATAATGCCCATGAAGGTCTAATGACTGGCCTGATTAAGGCATCTGAGATCTGTGATCACTTTCACAGGGCAGACAGTAAGAATTAGACACGATTGATTTTTGTGAACAAAATATTATTGATCTCAAGTCACACTGTTAAAAAACTTATTTATTAAAACCAACACTGAAAAGGAAGAATATCTTTAGGGGCACCGGGGTGGCTCCATTGGTTAAGCATTTGACTTTGGCTCAGGTCATGGCCTTGCAGTTTGTGGGTTTGAGCCCCATATCGGGCTCTGTGCTGACAGCTCAGAGCCTGGAGCCTGCTTCAGATTCTGTGTCTCCCTTTCTTTCTGCCCCTCCATGCTCACACTCTGTCTCTCTCAAAAAATAATTTTTTTTTTTTAAGAAAAGGAACACGGGGTGCCTGGGTGGCTCACTGGGTTAAGCGTCCAACTTCGGCTTGGGTCATGATCTCATGGTTTGTGGGTTCAAGTGCCACGTTGGCTCAGGGCCTGGAGCCTGCTTCAGATTCTGTGTCTCCCTCTCTCTCTGCCCCACCCCCATTTGCGCTCTTTCTCTGTCTCTCAAAAATGAATAAATGTTAAAAAAAAATTTAAAAAGAAAAGGAACAATATCTTTAAAGTAATATGTACATCATCTAAAATGAAGTTAAAAGGAATGAACGGAATAGACTATTTATTGTGTTTGTTTTTTTCTATTTATTTATTTATTTATTTACTTACTTACTTACTTACTTTAAGCTTATTTATTTATTTTGAGATAGAGAGAGAAAGGGAGTGCTCAAACAGGGAGGAGCAGAGAGAGAGGGGGAGAGAGAATCGCAAACAGGCTCTGCATTGTCAACCCAGAGCCCGACATGGGGCTTGACCTCGTAAGCCATAAAATCATAACCTGAGCTGATATCAAGAGTCAGATGATTAACCGACCAAACTACCCAGGTTTTTCAGCTACCCCTGTTTTTTCTTCATATTTAAAAATATAAGATTTTATTGAAATCTTAAATACTTGCTTTGGTAGACATCATGTGTAATCAAATGAGCTTTGGTTTGAAAAGGCTTAGACAGATATATAGCTCAACAAGAATGTATTTTATGCTTCTCACTTCATATGTAAAGACTGATACACTTAGGATATCTAGATCCCATTTTCCTCTACATCTCTAGCAACTGCCCCAATTTCAAAACCTTCTGTTTTCTTCTTTTAATTTAAAAGATCTTTGTATGATAAATTCTTTTTTTTTTTTAATTTTTTTTTCAACGTTTTTATTTATTTTTGGGACAGAGAGAGAGAGACAGAGCATGAACGGGGCAGGGGCAGAGAGAGAGGGAGTCACAGAATCGGAAACAGGCTCCAGGCTCTGAGCCATCAGCCCAGAGCCTGACACGGGGCTTGAACTCACGGACCGCGAGATCCTGACCTGGCTGAAGTCGGACGCTTAACTGACTGTGCCACCCAGGGACCCCGATAAATTCTTAATATACTCATTTATTCAACACAATGCCTCCCATGTACCAAATATGCAAGAATTTGGAATTTTCCAAAAGGTTCTAATTTTTATTTGTTTGTTTGGTTAGCTTTGTGAAACCCCTCTTTGATATTGCTTAAAGTTGTGAATTTTTAAAGAGTAAGAAGGTATCTCTTTCATCTTTTTTAGTGCAATGCTTTGCATGCAGTAGATACAATAAAGGTTTATAGATTTATATTAAATGTGGTACTACCACCTATTCAAGACTTGGTTATAAAACAGGCAGATTCTCTCTTCTCTGGACTCTTTATTTTCTTTCTAATCACCTATCTTGGGGACATACTTCTCCAAATGTAACCTTTACCTTTAATTTTACTGAAATCTGTCTGCCTCCTAAGAACCTTCTCCTGCAGCCCTCTCAAACGTTTTTTCCCGCAACCCAATTATATTGGTCCCTCTTGGGGTGGTTGTTGTCTTTTCCCCTTCTTATTGCCATATTCTCCCTAGGAGATTAAGGAAATGAGGACAGAGAAGCAGCTCCTGGTCTTTTTCTCCAACTCCTGCCATCATTCTTGGAGATTGCGTTATCTGTGAATCTTAGCTTCTCAGTTCCATTATTTAGATCCTTTTGCTCCAATAATTCATGTGCTCTCCACTCCCATTATCATAATCTAGACTATAACTTCTCAGTATTAAAATTTCCAGCTGCTAAGTCTCTGATGACCACCTAGTGTCTTTCCCAGTTACTCCATCAATGCTTCAAGCCCACCTAATTAGGACCTTAAATCCATGTGCCCCTTTCATAGTTCATTTTTCCTTTCACATTCTCACTTTCCTTCTTACTTGGCTTAGGATTGATGGCTCATCATTATAGAACTATAGTACCTTTTTCAAAATCCTTGGGAACAAATGTGTTTCAGAATTCAAGAATTTTTTTAAAATGTGGTAAAGTATACATAACATAAAACTTGTCCTTGTAACCATTTTAAATGTACACTTAAGCATTCACACTGTAGCACAATCTCCAGAACTCTTTTCATCTTGCAAAACTGAAACTCTGTATCCATAAAGGAAGAACTCTCTACTCCTCACCTCCTCTTAGCCCCTGGCAACAACCATTTTAGTTTCTGTCTCTGAATTTGATTATTCTAGGTCCTCATTTAAGTGGGATTGTGCAGTATTTGCCTTTTTGTGACTAGTTTATTTGTTTTAATATAATGTCCTCAAGGTTTCATCCATGTTGCAGTATGTGTCAGAATTTTGTGCCTTCTTAAGACTGAATAATTCTCCACTGTAGGTATAAACTACATTTTGTTTGTCCATTCATAGGTTAGTGGACACGTGGGTTGCTTATAACTTTTGGCTGTTGTGAATAATGCCGTTATAAACACGAGTGTAAAATGTCTTCAATATCCTGCTTTCAATTCTTTTGGGTGTGTGTCCAAAAATGGAATTGCTGGAACATATGGTATTTCTAATTTTAAGTTTTTGAGAAACTGCTTTATTGTTTTCCACAGCAGCTACACCATTTTACATTCCAACTAACAGTGTGCAAGGGTCCCAATTTCTCCACGTTTTCAGAAATACTTGTTATTTTCTGTTTTTGTTTGTTTGTTTTTTATAATAATCATCCTAATGGGTGTGAGGAGGTATCCTGTTGTGGTTTTGATTTGCATTTCCCTAATGGTTAGTGATGTTGAGCATCTTTTTTTATGTGCTTGTTGTCCATTTTCTACTTTATCATTTTCATGATGCCTTGCAATCTCTATAATCACTTAAAACTATACTTGTGAATCCAGTTATTGTAGTATACTACTTACCACATTTATTAGACTCAACCACAACACTATGGCCTATTATTTGAAATTATACATGTATATTGTTTTCTGGGATAGAATGACTTACTTTTATGGCAGTAAAATTGTTGCAATCTAAGTTTTAAAGGAAAGGGATTGTTCTAATGACTAGTTTTATTTATTTTTTTGACAGATTGTCAAATTTTTAAGAGCCACATGATGACTATAAGTATATAGCCGTCAAGAGTTATAGAAATGCTTTTATTTTAAATATGTAATTTGTTTGGTTTTATTACAAAATTTATCTAGACAACAAAATAAAAAAGTAAAATCAATACAACTTCCCACATTTATGGATGCCATTTAAATGAAAGGACTATCTTTATTTTGTAATGCATAAAATAAAATATAGAAATAATAAGCTCATGACATTACATAATCTTAAAATTCCACTATACTTGTATAACTTTACACAAAGCCTATATTTTTGAATGAGCGTTTAAAAACAATAACATTTAGTAGGTCAGAAACTTGTCTCCAAAGAAATGAAAAACTATTAATAAAGAACTCTGTTATTTAATTAGATTTCATCGTAATTAGAAATGAAGGAGATATCCAGTAATATTCCTGGCATAATTTTACTGTTTAAATCAGTATTTTCATTACATTTTTAAAGTCTAAATTGTGACTTCTTATAATGCTCATGTTGAACAAAACAAGGCTGTTTGGGAATTTATATGTATGTATAAATATATGATATATATAGACATAGATACAGATATAGATATAGATATAGTATACAGATATATAGATAGATAGATAGATAGATATAGATATAGATATTCATACCCTGAAAGAATTATACAAGGTAAAGTAGGATGTAAAATGTTGTAAATAACCAATTTATTTTTTCACAAGTCACTTAAAAATGTAGTTGGGCCTTTTACAAGGAACAAAACTCTCAACCAACCAACACGGGGACATAGTACTAATGAAGACCTGAATAGTAAGTTAGGTAGAAATACACAGCTAGGAGACTGAGTCATATGGTAGGAGAAAAAAACTAAAAATCAAAAAAACATGTTTCTATAAGATCTAGGACAATAAAGAGCAGACCCTAAATTTCCAGGGAAGTATTTAGATTCTGTATCACACTGTTGTTATGTATCTATAGGTAGCTCTGTTAGTAGGCCATCAATAGAAGCTGACTATGATTAAGTTAAGCAGAAAATAAGAAAGTGGAGGAATATTGGAGAGTTTACAGAATCAAGGTAGAGTCTGGAAATTCAGGCTCCATAATCAAATAAGAACCAAAGGAGTTGCACACTCAGCCAAGGGCAAACCATGGGAACGCTGATTCTAGGACACTTGATGCTTTTGTGAGTGGACTCAAGATTCCAGGGCTAGTGCTGGGATTTATTTTAAATCCATTTATTTTAAAAACATCTAATTTACATAGGATTAATGTACACAATTTTCATGTATAGTTAATTAAGTTTTGATAACTGTAAACAACTCGGTAATTACCATCTTGATCAAGACAGAACATTTGCATGCCCCAGAACATTCCCTTCATAGTCAAATCTCCATTATCACATCTCAACCAAAAACTGACCTATTTTTTCACTCTTGATTAACTTACTGCCTCTTGTAGAAGGTCATATAAATGGAAGTGGATACACTATGTCATCTCTTGCATCTGGCTGTTTTCACTTAGAATGTTTTGGAACTTGTCCATATTGTTGTGTTTGTGGTTGCCAGTTAGTGCTAAGTAGTATTCCTTTATAAATAGTAATAGTAGTGGCCAAAATGAACAAATCAGGAGACTATAGATGCTGGAGAGGATGTGGAGAAACGGGAACCCTCTTGCACTGTTGGTGGGAATGCAAACTGGTGCAGCCACTCTGGAAAACAGTGTGGAGGTTCCTCAAAAAATTAAAAATAGACCTACCCTATGACCCAGCAGTAGCACTGCTAGGAATTTACCCAAGGGATACAGGAGTACTGATGCATAGGGACACTTATACCCCAATGTTTATAGCAGCACTCTCAACAATAGCCAAATTATAGAAAGAGCCTAAATGTCCATCAACTGATGAATGGATAAAGAAATTGTGGTTTATACACACAGTGGAGTACTACGTGGCAATGAGAAAGAATGAAATATGGCCCTTTGTAGCAACGTGGATGGAACTGGAGAGTGTTACACTAAGTGAAATAAGCCATACAGAGAAAGACAGATACCATATGTTTTCACTCTTATGTGGATCCTGAGAAACTTAACAGAAACCCATGCGGGAGGGGAAGAAAAAAAAAAGAGGTTAGAGTGGGAGAGAGCCAAAGAATAAGAGACTCTTAAAAACTGAGAACAAACTGAGGGTTGATGGGGGGTGGGAGGGAGGGGAGGGTGGGTGGTGGGTATTGAGGAGGGCACCTTTTGGGATGAGCACTGGGTGTTGTATGGAAACCAATATGACAATAAACTTCATATATTGAAAAAAGAATAAATAAATAAATAGTTATAGTAATAGTAATACTACTACTAGTTAATCTCATCTAAAAAATAAAATAAATAAATATCACAATTAGCTTATATATTCTTCCGTTGACGGACATTTGGGTTGGTTCTACCTTTGAACTATTATGAATGATGCTGCTATCAACATTCTTGTAAAGGCCTTTGCATAGACATGCTTTCATTTCTCTTGGGCAAGTGTATAAAAGTGGAGCTACAGCACCATATTGTAAGTGTATGCTTTACATGAAGCTGATGAAGAGTTCTCAGAGGGCATTGTATCATGTCAGTTATGCTGGCAATGTTCCAGGTCTGGTTTTCACCAGTATTTCATACCATCACTCTTTTTAATTGTATCCATCTCAGCGAGGGTTAAGTAGCATACTATTAGGGTTTTAGTTTGTATTTCACTGATAACTAATGATACTGAAAATATTTTCACACGTTTGTTCCATGTGCCTCATGTTTATTGGCCTTTGTCCATTTTTGTTGGTATGTCAGTTTGAGTCTCTTGATTCTCCTTTATTTGGGTTGCTTTGTTGGATGATTGTATTTTAAGAGTTTTCTTTGTGTTCTGGACACTAGCACTATGTCAGATACATGACTGCAGATACCTCTCCCAGTCTGGCTAGAATTTTCATTCTCTTTATGGTGATTTTTAAAGAGTGAAGTCCGTTTTATCATTTCAAAAAATGTTTAGTGCTTTTTGTGTACTCTCTAGGAAATCGTTGACTATGTCAAGGTAAATGACATTTTTTTTCCCTATGTTTCCTTTTTAAAACTTTGTTGCTTGGGATTTACGTTTAGGTCTATGATCCATTTTGAAATGATATTTGTGTTGGTGTGACAGAGTCAGGGTTTGATTTTGTGTTTTTGTTTCCCATTTGGATGTTTTGTTTTTCCACTATTTGTTGAAAACAGCCTATTCATTCTTACTACATTACTTTGGTATCTTTATAAAAGAATCAATTGCTTGTATGTGTGAGCCCGCTTTGGACTCTGTGGTATATTTCAGTGATCCTTTTGCTAACACCGAACTCTTGTTTACTGTAGCGTCTAGGAAGTCCTAAAATCAGGTAGGTTCAATCTTTCAATTTTATTGTTGCTGTTCTTCTTCCTTTTTTTTTAAATAGAAATTTTGGGTTTCCTAGGTCATTTGATTTTATATGAAATTTAGAATCAGTTTGCTGATTTAAAAGTAAATAAATAAAAGTCTGATGGGGTTTTGATTGGCATTTCATTGAATTTCTAGACAGGGAAGAATGAGCATCTTGTTAAATAATGAGTCTGTTTAGTACTTCGACTTATGGATACCAGTCTCTTCAGCAGTCTCAGACTCTGATCTCCACTTCTTACCTAGTGGGACCCTCATTCCCTGCATGGACTCTAGCTACTTGTTATTTAAGTCAGGAAATTGTTCCAGGTAGAAAACTAGGATGTGTGGTGGGGTGGTAACGGGCTCACTTCCTGGACCTCCCTCTCTCTCAGGGATCACTTTCTTTTGCTCCTATTATGCAATGCCTAGAAACCATTTTATTGTGTACTCTATCCACTTTTAAAGTTGTTCACCGAGACAGTTACTTTAGCGTGGTTGGCAGCAGAAATGAGCTAATGCTCAAATCTTAATGACCATCTTGTCAGTTGACTTTCAAAGCTGATTGCCATTAATACTAAACCAACTGGGCCTTCGTCTTTGGGCTTCTATTTCTGTATCTGTAAAACGGGGAAAATAAGTCTCAACCTCATGAAGCTGTTGTAAAGGTGAAACGAGTAAAACATCATTCTGAAACGTAACAAGAATATGAATATTAGCTATCTTATTATTTCTGAATCATTACCTTAAGAGTCAAAAGTCTAGAACAGATAGAACCATGCAATTGGCAGAACCTACTTCATGTGCTCTACCAATTCCTTTGATGCCCAAAAGGTACAGTATCTAGTTCTTTTAACCTCATAATCAGGGAATTTCTTGAGAAAGAAAGGGTTTCAGATGTTTGGTACCAGAAAATTAAAAAATATCCTCTAGTACATTGAACATGGAACTATGGAAAGGTAATATCAATGAAGGTCCCTATGAAGGTTTCTATTTAGCATGGTTATGATCTAACCATAAGAATATAATGAAAACTGTATAGAACACAGTAAAATATACAATAAAAAAAGCTCAAAGGCATTTTTCCATAATCTACCAACCTACCTTTTATATGTTTGTCATATTCCTTTTAAAAATTGTATGTGTGTATATTTGTGTGCATGTATGTGTCTGTGTATTTTAACATAGAGCAGACTTCTTATGTTTTATAAATAAAAATGTCCCTCATAGAACACATAATCTTATTAAGCAAGTGAACAAAATCTTTCTAGAACTCATTTTAATTCAAAGCACTTTTCCCATTAAATATATATCACACTAAAGCATACACTTACCCATTAATTTTCTCAACCCTAAAGTGTTTAAATGCTGCCTTGAAAGAATCCTAAGATACTGTTTTTCAAAATGCTGCAAACTAGTGGCAGATACAGAGGAATAAAGACACGATCAGAAACCAGAGACAGCAGACAGGGAAGAAAAGAAGAGAATTTCAAAGCTATTTGGTGGATTCAGAGGAACCCTGTCAATTATTTCTATACTTCTGGTTTGTGCTTTTATTTGTAGGTGTATATGTGCTGAGCGTGAGGGTTGAGTGGGGAGAGAAAGGAACAGTGAAGGAAAGGAACATGAACTTAGCTTTAAAGATATAAGATTCCTTGACCATAATTAGATAAAGCTCACCATTCTCTCTCAACTTCAGGTAGACAGCTTTCTCTGAAAAACCTCACAGAATTTTCCCTGTTCCAAGTGAGCTCCCAGGACAGTAGTAAAAACCAGGATGAATCTCATCATCTATTGCAAAGGCGAATAACCCTCCACTAGCAGGTATTTGCCACATTGGATTGCTCAGGATCCTTTCACCTGCCGTCTTTTTCACTCTATCCCAATTATTTGTATCCCCTTGACCATGAAGCATGAGTACTTTGTGGAAAGTGACTGCCTTGCCTCCCTCCATTGGAATCGGAACACAATTTGGGCAAATGCAAACTGTGACATTTTCTGCAGATTTCTTGGAAAGAAGTTGCATTGTTTTTCCAAGAAGTATACTGGGAAGAAACAATCTTTCTTCCTACTGAGTATAAGTAAGTAAGCATGTCTCTCATGTTAGCAGCTGTTCTCCATCTTTTGACCAGAAGGAGAGGTTTAGATTAAAGCTAGAGCCAGTTTTGAATTGAAATAATACCACTGAAGACAGAGAGAGAGGAGAGATGGAAAAAGTCTGTCTTTGGTAATTTCATTGTGCCACTTGACCAAGTCTTCTGAGCCAGCGACTCAATAACAATTTGAGTTTTTTGTTTTAATTTTTTTTCAATGTTTTATTTATTTTTTGAGAGACAGACAGAGCATGAGCTGGGGAGGGGACAGAGAGAGAGAGGGAGACACAGAATCTGAAGCAGGATCCAGGCTCCGAGCTGTCAGCCCAGAGCCAGATGTGGGGCTTGAACTCATGAACCACGAGATCATGACCTGTGCTGAAGTTGGACACTTAACCGACTGAGCCACCCAGGCACCCCAACAATTTGAGTTTAATTTATTATTACATGCAAAAGATTCTTAAATAATACACTCTCATAGAATGAAATCTTCTAGTCATTCTCTATCTAGAAACATTTATTGATAGAGAATTCTTATTTCCTTTTTTCCAACATTAAAATAAAAGAGAATTTGAAATCATAGCTCTGTCTATTCAAGTTCAACCATCTCCTCACGAGATAGTGTAATTTCAGTTTTTTCAACTAGATCTCATGTATCTACTTTTAGGTTTAAATTGCCCTCTTTTTAACATTTCTCTCACATACTAGATATTTCTTTGTCAACACTGGCCATTTCTTCTCCCACTATCTCATTACATATAGACCTTCCTTCTCATATTCCTCATTTAGCAATGTTACAATCTTACCTAAAAGAAGGAATCAGAGAGCTTAACTAAAGCTACCATTTATCTGAAAAGCATGAGGGACCTAAGCTCCAGTGAAAGTAAATTTATATGAAGGAGGAGATTAATACTAGAAAATTAGCATTAAGGGGTTCTGTTGAATAGAAATTAAAAGCAACTATTTTTATGGCTATTATCACACTGATTGGAAGTACTGTTGCCTTTTGGTTACTAAAGAAATAAAGATATTTTGACTATTTTCTAACTCCTTTTAAGTCTTTCCTAATTTCTTAGTTTTTCAATATCTAAAATTTGAGTAAGTAATTGGAATACAAAGCTTGCTAGTTTTGTGCATTTTCATTAGAAATAGGTTTTGAAAAAGTTGTGATAGAAGAGTAGACTAAGGGATAGGCAAAGGGATAAACAATGAGAAATTAATAGGAACCAAAATCACTACCAGTACCTTTCCTAAGGCAATGATCTGTGAATTCCTTGGGGTCCATGAGAATCTTCTTGTTTCTAGGAAGTGATTACTTATTTTATTAATGTTATAATGGTTTGTCCTTACATTTCTGTTATGAATATTTATTTTGTGATATTATGAAAAAACAAACTCCTTTATTGCATCTCATCAAAGGTAATTTTATTCTTTATCAAGGAATCTCCATTCTTTTTTTATTATTTTTTTAGTGTTTATTTATTTTTGAGAGCGAGACAGAGCACAAGGAGGGAGGAGCAGAGAGAGGGGGAGACACAGAATCTGAAGCAGACTTCAGGCTCTGAGCTGTCAGTGCAGAGCCAGACACGGGGCTTGAACTCACGAACTGTGAGATCATGACCTGAGCCAAAGTCAGCCGCTTAACCAACTGAACCACCCAGGTGCCCCAAGGAATCTCCATTCTTTTTCTAATTCAGATTTTTTTCTTTTCCGAATAGAATCAGAGCTAAGTGGAGATAGGTGATCTAAAGATTCATCTGTTGGAGTGAAATATAACACTAGTGGGAAAAAGTTGAAGAACCTTTGCATTATAGGCAGCTAATGCCTCTCTAAGTAAATGTCAAGCGAGAACAAAATTAGGACAGAGGCCATAGCATGCTTCTGTGGCTCAGTGTTTATGTGTTTGTGCATGTGGGTTTAGTGTAAGTTAGGTTAGAGAAAGGGACTACTTTTTAAATGCAGAAGAAGGTCTTAAATACCTGAGGAAATAAAAGAAAATATTTGCTTTCTATGTATCTGTATTTATGACTTTATCATTATTAAAAGTTTCCTGGTAAATGGAAAAATTTTACAAGATGGGATATATTCTCAAAATTTTTAAGTATACTTTATGCAGGACATCAGACATTTGTGCAATAATAACATAGAGCTGTCTGTGGTAGATGGAAAAAAGCCCAAATTCACTAGAAAATATATACTAAGTGCTTTTCCAGTCATATGGATGGATTTGTGTTAAACAACTATAGTTTCTCACCTCTTGGTCTCTAACGGATACATTACATATATTTTCAAGTAGGTGGTCAAAAGGAAGGAAGGCTCTAGAAACATGTGACCCAAAGATCAATAGCATTACCTTGGTGAGCTGAAGTAAATGAAACACATGGGTACCTCTTTGGAGAAAGTCATAGAAGAATGTATGCAAATAGTGAGACATTCTCCAAAAAAGAAATGTCTTCTGGGAAGGCATTATTCTTTCCCAATATAGGGTATTGGGTCCCCTTGTTCTCTTTTCTTCTTTCAATTTCTGTATTTTGCAATTACAATAAAAAGATTAGCCATGACAGATAGGAGTTCTTTTTAATAAGAATAATGTATATTATTATAAAATCACACAACCTAATCATACACTAGCAGATTTTTGAAAAAAGAACAGTACTTTTTCGATCAAGTTAAAATATTTCTTAATTAAAATATGTTTGTGATAAATACCCTTTTCTGTTCACATATAAGTACCCAATCCTGGTTGATCTTATATTTATTGCTAGTAGTAAAACTTTATGTATATTTGTGAGGAATTCTTAGTGCTGGCAAGGCTTTGCAAAAGAATGCATTAGTGTTTAAAAGGGACAGCAAGGCTGACCTTGGGAAGCCACTGAAAAATGTTTCACAAAACCAAACAGGAGCCCAAAAAAGCATTTGAAAGGTAGAGAATGAGTGATGAAAAAATGGGGAAAGAAAGTAAGGTGAAAATAGGGAAGGATTTGGGGGAGAGCCTATTAGTAGAAACAAATTAAAATAAATCATTAGGCACCCAGGGTGATTATAAAGAAATGAGATAAATGTTCCTGTGTGGCTTATGGAAATGTCTTCTTACTTCAGAATCACACCATGCCCTTAAATCTGCTCACATTTGCCTCATGCTGATCCCCATAGCAACGAATTTTCCATTAAGCAAACTTTGAAAATATGAAAGTCTTAATTTATGAACTTCTCAAGGGCGAAAATGGGGTCCTTCATAATTACATATCCAGTCTTTAACACAGTGTGTGGCACATTGGGGACATTCAGTAAATATGTAGTGAACAAATATGTTGATAAAAAGAATTCTATTTTAAATAGAAATTTAAATATAATGGAATTATAATTACACTTAAAACTTAATATTTATAAATTCTCTCAAGTTTCCATTTTCTCCCAAGTTTGAACTAATTTAATTCACATGGTTAATTTATCTTTGAAGCTATTTATTAAAGATAAGCAGATTTTAATTAGTTTTTCAGAAAATATAAATAAAATATTTTCAATAATTACTGAGCTGTATTCTTTCTTCTAACATGATATATTGGGGCAAAAAGGCCTTGACTCTGAATTCCTATTTCTGGGTTTAAATTCCTGATCTGTGTCTTCCTGGGCAAGTCATTCAACATTTCTGAACCGTCACATGGGTACAAAATAACCTATAATTTTATTATTGTTAGGATTAAATGAGATAATGGGTGAGACGATATATAAATATCATTCTTCTCTTCCTTCCCTTCTGAAATTTGAGAGGATTGACTGACTGATAGGTAAGAACGGACTTCATAAAATAATTTTGAACAAGAATTAGTTTGTATTTATTTATTTTTTTTTCAACGTTTATTTATTTTTGGGACAGAGAGAGACAGAGCATGAACGGGGGAGGGGCAGAGAGAGAGGGAGACACAGAATCGGAAACAGGCTCCAGGCTCTGAGCCATCAGCCCAGAGCCCGACGCGGGGCTCACACTCACAGACCGCGAGTTCGTGACCTGGCTGAAGTCGGACGCTTAACCGACTGCACCACCCAGGCGCCCCAGAATTAGTTTGTATTTAGTTGAAAGCTACTATATTTCTCCATTTCTTCTCTGATGATGTATCAGTAATGTTTTCTCCTTAGTATCTCCATTGATCAAATTTCTGTGAGTATTCTTTTTAAATTCAAATGCCTGTTTATTTGCTGAACATAAATTTATCTAGTGGAAAACAGTATTTCAGGTTTATATTCCTGTGTAAATGTATTCAAATAGTTTTCTAGAACTAAAAAGCTAAAGTTGTGAAAGCCAGATGTTATAATATACTGTCTTTCCTTGTCATTACCTATTTGCCTTTCAGTGCCCAACCCAAATACATCTTTTTCCACAAAGAAGCCGTCATCTCCCTGGACAAGAATTCTTTGCTTCCTCAACTCCTTGATTTCCCATTCAGTTTGTTTTCAGCCATATGTGGTGATATTTTTTATTTAATTAACACAGATATATTAAAGGCCAACAATGAGTCAGGCAGGGAATATAAAGACAAATGAAACAGAGGAGAAGAGGAGACAGATGTGTAATCATTCTATAATGTGATATTTACAATGAAGATACATTTATTTTAGCTCTTCCTTGTAATTAACTACCTTATCTTCACTACATTTACAGAGGATTGCATAAAACTTTGCTACATGTAATTTTCCTGTTATATTTTACAATGAAAAAAAAACCCACAACAGAATTTTACATGTTATAAACAATACCCCTTAGAATATAATATTCTTATGATTACATTTCTTTCTGAATCAGATTTGTTTACAAGCTAGCAGTTGTATAGAATCAAGACCAAATTTTTAGTCTTAGAACTTATTCTTACCAAGGTCAAAAGTAAAATGCTCAAAAACACATTAGATGGTCATCAACCTTGATTCTGTTCTTTTCAAATGCCATTAATTATTCTGTTACTCATCCTCTCTGTTCATATAGAATGAGTTCTCAAATTCAAAATTGAAACCAGTATTATACTGCATGCACTGTATTCTAGCAGTCTTTCATTTGCCCTAACAGACTTTGAGAATCATTTAAAATTCTATAAGTTAGTTAGCCGCTAACCCCCTCCCCATTCTAGCCTGAATCTCAGTATAATACATTTAAAAGTGAAATGCAACAGATTAATGTACATTGTATCCCTTGTTCAAAAGTAGACTCTTTACTGTATGATTATTCGCTTCTACCGGTGCTTTTGGTAAACATAAAATGCATCTCTCTCATGTTCATCACTTCCAAATTCATAATGAACATAGAGCAACTATTAGTAGCTATTGGTAATGAAGGATCCATTAGTTCCTTGGTCATGCTTGTCTGATGTACTTAATTTAAAATGCCTAACTATGTAAATAATGCACTGTCTTCATTCAGTGTAGCTTTTTAAAAATCTATTTTAAAAATACACTACCTTAACTCATTATACTCCAGGTCTGGTTCTGCTCTAATAGCAACAAATAAGTGGCCATTAAATCTTCCTTTTGTGGGAGTTGCCATTTAACTCTCCTTATTTTCTTTAATAATTAAAAAATGGTAATGTCACTATTAAATGATGCAATTAAGATAAACAGAGAAAGACACTAGGGATATTAGAAACAAAATTGGAATTAACATTAAGGGACACAACTGGCAGTGTTGCACATTTTCTCTGGAACTTGTTTAATAATAAATGTGTTCAAGTAGCATCATCTTAGGCAAAGTCCAGTTGTAAACTTACTGAGATCAGCCACCTTGCAAAAGAGTAAATGGAAATCTGACTAATGAATTTATAGATTACTTAAACGCAGACCTTAATATTTTGTCACCAGCTTTTAAGTGAAATTCACAAAGTAAGTTGCAACCATTCTAGGTTATTAGAAGACATTGATTATTGATTTGCTCAAGGAGAAGATTTGCTGGCAAATCTTCAATATTTGCAATATCCGTATCAATATTAGGGAAGGATGAAAATAGAATTTTCTTTTCTTCACAAAGTTTGAGATGAATACTCACTGATAAGCTACTTTTGATGCAAAAAGTCTTGCTTACTAGGCATGAAATAATCTTAAGAAAGTTACCTGTGGGTATATTTGTTACCACAATATCAGTTTCCTTTTTTTTTTTTTTTTTTAATTTATTTTTGGGACAGAGAGAGACAGAGCATGAACGGGGGAGGGTCAGAGAGAGAGAGGGAGACACAGAATCGGAAACAGGCTCCAGGCTCTGAGCCATCAGCCCAGAGCCTGATGCGGGGCTCGAACTCAGGGACCGCGAGATCGTGACCTGGCTGAAGTCGGACGCTTAACCGACTGCGCCACCCAGGCGCCCCAACAGTTTCCTTTTTAATAGACTTGCAGAGACCGGTTGGTGCTTCTAAAATCTACACTCGTCCAAAACAAAAGAAAACAAAACCATTAATTTTTGCCTTATTTAAATATATAACTATTGTTGCTACTATAATTTTGATGGCTACAGACAAAATAAATCCCAAAACTATCATTAACAAAGTTAATCGTGTATCTATGTGTGTGGGGGTTGTTTTAGTACATGAGCATCACCCTCTGTAGGATTTGTGACATTTTTACAACAGTTGTTACGTTATTACACAAGGCTAAGGAAGGAAGAAAATAAGCCTCTGCGTTGTGAAACATAGTTACAGAAATATTTAACACATGGAAACTAACTGTGGCATAAAGGATTCTTCAAATGGTTTTCAAAGTGGTGTCCATGCAGAATCTTCCCTGGCATGATCCTCTGCCACGAGTAATTAAACCTTTCTCTTCCAGCAGTAACTGGAAGAGAAACGGTCTAAACCAGAACGCTTAATTGCCAATCTGTCCCAGGAAAGGTCTGAGCCAGAAACTTAGAGAGATAAGGAAATTCTGCTCCAGGCTCCTGTTTCTCATCAGTATGTTAAGTGATGCATTCTGTTTTCAGCAGTGAATCCTGAGGAAGTTTGGAATACTGGAGAGGAGACTGATTCAGGCATCCTTTCTGCTTTTCCTGATAAACCTTACACAGGGTTGTTTTTGTCATTTACATAGAATAGCTTGAACATCAACAATGCCTACATTCAAATGTAAATAATAAGGTGTATTCCAGAGGATAGTGTAAAATGCATTTTGGTCCATTTAGTGACTTAAGTTATCTGCTGGATTGCTTCCATCCATAGTAGGGTGGATAATAGGGAACTGGCTCAACAACTTCTCTGTGCAAGGACCATCGAGTTAGGCCTTCCACCTGTAAAAATAAATACCACAATTACTGAATGTGAATATTGCCTACCATAAGTCCTTTCTAAAAGTAGGTGAAGAATAAGGTATAACTTTTGGAGGCACCTGGGTGGCTCAGTTGGTTAAGCATCTGACTCTTGACTGCAGCTCAGGTCATGATCTCATGGTTTGTGAATTTGAGCCCCACATCCGGCTCTGCACTAACAGTGGAGATTCTGTTTCCCTCTCTGCCCCTGCCCTGCTTGATCTCTATCCCTCTCTCAAAACAAACACAAATAAACTTTTTTAAAAAGAATAAATAATAACTCCTTGAGGTATTTAATGTCTGGGAAAAGGTAAATTAAATACTATCGTTATTCAAAATTATAAGAAAAAAAAATTTGTGGTCTCCCAAACTCTAAGAGCCACAGGCTTGCTTTAAGTAAATAGAAATTAAAGTTTTCTTTTTTTTTTTTTAATGCTTGTTTATTTTTGAGAGAGAGAGAGTGCAAGTTGGGGAGGGGCAGAGGGAGGGAGGGGAGACACAGAATCCAAAGCAGGCTCCAGGTTTTGAGCTGTCAGCACAGAGCCTGACCCTGGGCTCAAACTCATGAACCATGAGATCATGACCTGAGTGGAAGTCAGATGCTTAACCAGCTGAGCTACCCAGGTGCCTCTAAGTTAAAGTTTTCTAAACAATAGTCTAACCACCACATCAGTCCTTAACTCCCCAAATATTTATGAAAAAATTTATAAGAAAGTAAGATAGATGTAGTGTGCACCAAAAAATTCTTTACAAAGATTCTGTTCTAGAAAACACAGCATATTCTCAAAAGACCATCCTTTTATTTTAGTAGGAGGTATAAAGAGAGTTTCTATGACCAGTAAAAACATAGCAATCCAATGTTGTTTCTTTTTTTTTTTAAAGAAATTGTTGTATATATTTTTTAATTTTTTAATGTTTATTTATTTTTGACAGAGAGAGAGAGACAGAGCATGAGCAGGGGAGGGGGAGAGAGAGAGAGAGGGAGACACAGAATCCGAAGCAGGCTCCAGGCTCTGAGCTGTCAGCACAGAGCCCGACGCGGGGCTTGAACTCACAGACTGCGAGATCATGACCTGAGTCGAAATCGGAGGCTTAACTGACTGAGCCACTCAGGCGCCCCCCAATGCTGTTTCAACACACGTAGTTGTGCTTGAAGACTACCTTTCTGGGCGGGTGGGAGGGGGTGGAAAGAGATTTGAATAACATTAAAAATTAATTGTAGTTTCTGATTAGTCTTCTCTCTATGGGTCTCTCCCTCTTTCTTAAGAATCTAAGATTATATTTGACATCTGTATTAAAAATACAGCAAAGACTAAGACATGGGGATGATTTAAGTATTTCATATGTCCGGATTAATATTTAAAAGACAAGCAGGATATTCATTAAATTAAATATGTTACGGGAAAAATCTCCAACAGCCTGACTTCCACAATCTTATAGCAGTTGTTGCTAATATCATTGACTCCCCCCCCCTACTTGTTTTGCAAAAGGTGGGGAACCCAAGGCTCATGGGGAAGAATCACTTTGAGTTGTTCAGTGTCTCACAGCTAGACAGTAAAAGAGCCCAGCCTAGAGCACTGAGCTCTGCCAATAAATTTTGAGGAGCAAAATTTTGAGGAGCATCTAAAACACTGGGAAAACAAATATCTTGATCAAAAACCTACTGTTCTCTTTTGTCCTTTAATGGTTGTTGGCCAGGTACTTTTTTTTTTTTATCTTATCTTGAGTCTTAATTTATGCATATGTAATTTACTGTATGTATCCTGACTTTCTGCCATATTTTTAGTTTGTCAAACTCATACACAATGAGGAACATTATACTTGGCAACTCAACAAACCTGCAAATACCCAGGGCAAAATATCAATACAAAGTGCCCTGGAATGTGAGGTTTCAAAGGGTTCCAGTTGCATTTTGTTCATATTTGTATCCTAGCCTCTAGCCGTAGGTGACTGTCTAAATATAAGCTAAAATTAATAAAAATTAAATAGTTAAAATTCACTTTCTCAGTTACACAAGCCACATTTCAAGTGCTGCATAGTTTGGAAAAGCTCAGTAGCTCAAATGTGGCTAGGGGCAACTGGATTGGGCGGTGCAGGTACGGAATATGGCCAGCATTGAGCAAAGTTCTACTGCGCAGGGACAGTGCTGGGAGAGATGAGCAATAACAGTGGAACCAATATATTAGGGAGAGATTAGAGAGAAGGAAACACAGAGGGAGACAGTTGCTAGATTGATTAGATGGATGGTAGATAAAGATGGAGGGAAGGACAGAGGGTGAAAGGAAGAAGGGGAGACAGAGGAAGGGAAGAACAAGAGAAGGGCAACAGAGATAACGAGCTGAGACTCTGAAGTATTTTAGATGTGTTCTGCTGCTGGGTAATTGTGTAAGAAGTTGGCTCAACAACACTTTTCTAAGCCTTATAAAATGAGAATCAAACCCTCAGTGCACAGCACAGAGGAGCCGTGACTTATTATAGGCACCCCCTTCACCTCAATTAATTCAGCATACCCACCGTGAGGTAGGTGCTTTGAAGCAGAGTAAAAAATAGCGGCTTTCAAATTCTTCAGGCAAAAAGGAGACAAAAACAGCAGTAACGATAATTTAGGACATGGAGCCTCTGACATGTATATTAGTGGCATAGGGATACAAAACTGGTAAAAAATATCTGTATATCTGTGGTTTAAATCCGTGTTTATAATGTTTCCTTGAAGATTGTATACTGAGTTCCCATTGTACCCATCTTTCTGTCATTTCCTACTTGTTTTAAAATCATATTATTATATCATCCACAGAATTAAGTTTAACGTTTTACAAGCCATTTACCAGAGCTAATATGCACCTGTTATTAAGTATCACATATTACCAATGAAGATTATGATCCTTGTCTAATGACTACATGCAGGATTCTTTTTTTATTTCTTAGAAACATATAAAATGAAAATTTTTGAAAAAAGTCATCTATTAGTTTCAGAATCCTTTCCCAGAAATCAATAGTTCTATGAAGAATAGTCTCAGCGGTTTTTTCGTCACCCCATTTAGAATGGCCCATATGTTGGGGTGGCTGCCTCTTCCCCAAGGAAGCTGTAGTATCTAGAATGCAAGTTTCAAGTCATTATAGAAGCCTGTGGTAGCAGAGTGGAGTTTTCCCATCACATAGTGAAAAAGGAATATAAGCTACCTACGAGCAAATGCATTAAACAAAAGGTTTTCTTAACTACTCTGCTAAATCTGTATTGACTTTTCGCTTTGAACTTATAATTTTTTTGCTTATTTATTTATTTTGAGAGAGAGAGAGAGAGTGGGAGATGGGCAGAGACAGAGGGAGAGAGAGAATCCCAGGCAGGCTCCACGCTGTCAGCACAGAGCCCAACGTGGGGCTCGAACTCACAAACCATTAGATCATGACCTGAGCTGAAACTAACTGACAGAGCCACACAGGCACCCCTGAAGTTAAACATTTTAAAATTTTCATTCAAAGTATCAAATCATTCTAATGGGAAAGAGTCTTACCTTTTCTTCAGGATTGGTGGCACTCATGTGAAAATAGAGCCAAATGCAGAAAGGCATTTTCCATTTAGATATGTTAGTATACTGAAATATTTTCAAAAGTCAACAGTATGACCCACAAGGCAAATTGAACCATTTTTAGTGGGATACCATCCAAACTCAAGATCCATTTCCCCTCATAGCGAAGGGTACTCTCAATCCAAGGAAAGCTTCCAACTGATCTGTTTCTGTAAGTAGGCAAAATCTATTTTAGTTTCTGTCACACATGTTTTTGTTCTGTATGAGTTGTCTGTTAGAGTTTTTTTAATCTATTCAGTTAACAAATATTTTGCTATTCCAACTATGCTAATTCTGTGGCAGTGAATAAGAAATTATAGTTTCCGGTTCTATGGAGCTTAGAGTTTAACTGCGAACATAGAATCAAATATATAATATATAATATGTAATATAATAATATATCCTACTATATATTTTATGTGTGTGTGTGTCATATGTATATATATGTATATGTATATATATACATATATATATATATATATATATATATATATATATATATATTTAATGAAGGAAAATTATGGCTGCCAGGAGAATATATAATGGGTGGACCTAACTAGGGTGAGAGGTCAAAGGAGCGCTCCTGAGCAAGTAGTGTTTGAACTGAGTAGGTACTTCCATGTGAAAAACTAAGGAAGAACATTCTAAAAAGAGGGAACAGCATGTGAAAAAGAGAGTCTAGAATGTTCTAGGAACTGACAGGGCATGTGCCTAGAACAAAAGAGATGTGCACTGTGGGGCTAGAGAGGGAGGCCAAGGCTGGCAAGGAAATCGAAGAGGTGGTGGATCTGGGGAGGAGGGAGAGGAGCCCGAAGTGCTGCCGTGGAGCACCGAGTCAGTGCTCCCGAGAGGCTTGGGGAGAGGAGGACTCAAAGACGGCACGCGAAAGACGGCGTGTGCCCTTGGCAAATGCAGTCTCTGTGGATGGATGACTGTGGTGAGCCGTAGTGACATGGGTTGGTAGCAAATGGGAGGTGGAGAAGAGGAGATGAATACTGTAATTGATGCTTTTGAAAAATTTGGCTTTGAAAAGCAGAGGTAAAACAACAGTTGCAGGGAGTAGGTTAGTTTTTACTTTTAAAGATGGTAAATATTAAATTTGATTTAAATGCTGATGGAAAAGGTCCAGGAGAGAGGGGAAAGAAAATGGAGATAGAAAAACAAGAGAGGATAATCACTGGCATACAGAAATACAGGAAGAATGGAATTTTAAATAGTTATGTTTCTTTAAAGTATTATACATGTCTATCTGGAAAAACATTCTATACTGCACTGTCCTTGGAAAGTCTCTTTGTAGCTCTCTCTCTTTTAATATTAGTTAATTAGTTTAATTTTAATATTTAATCATTTGGCATTGAATTGTTTACTGTGCACTGTCCTGAAACTATCCATAACAGTTTTTACTAGTAATCTCTTACATTAACTTAGCATTCTCCTATTATTAATAAGTTACTAGGCCATATCAGCTGATATGACAGATAAAATTTTGATTTAATTGGCCACTTTCAAGAGTACGTATCTATTCTGAGGTAGAACTTTGTTATTGGGACTGAAGGAGTTTATGTTACACAGCAGAGTGAATCTCTCGATCCTCTGAAGAGAGAGGGGAAATAAAGAGTAGAAGCAGAGAGAGGGAAGATGGCAGCTTAATCCAATCACCAGGAGTGGTTACTGGGATCACAGAGAGATAGGGGAGGGAGCTGGGGGCAAATAAAGCCAAGGACTCCTCTGGGTACAGTTAGAGCAAGCATTTCTCTGTGAGCTGTGGGCAAACCGAAGAAACAGTCACTAAGAGCTCTGGGTGACAGTCCTGGAGAGAGCTCAACAGAGTTATTCTGATCTGTGACAAGCAAAGATGGTGTCTGATCATTTGAATGGCTCAGGAAGGTCATGCTAATCTTACAGAAACATGAAGAAGTCACGGGACCTGAATAGATAATCAGAGTCCTGTCTACCCTTGACATCAGAACATCAGAAGATGTTCACCTTTTAATCTAGAATATTAAAGCAAAAAAAAAAATCAATTGAATTCTTATATAACAGCAATCAATATCTAGAATGTATAATTTTAAAATATTTCATTGGCAAAAGAAGCCGGAGAAGGGCAGGAGGCGGGGAGAGGAAGAGAGGGAAGAAGAGGAGGGACAGGAGAGAGAAGAGGAGAAAAATTAATTTCAGTCTTAATGATGGCTTGAGCCCCACCACTCAGTGGAAGAATCTGTAGAACCTGTAGGGCTTTATTTGGAGTTGACATTCTCTATTGTAATTCTGCTTTTGTTTATTTTAAAATTTTCTTTTTGTTTCACCAGAAAGGAAAGACGATGTTTATTTTTAAACATGTAAAGTGTACACATTTTTTTGTTGAAATAATACTAAACATGTACACACATGCAAGTTTATTACAAACGTATTATAAAACTTTATTGAAATATATTAAAGAAGACCCAAATAGATGGAAAACTAAAACATATCTGGGGTAGGAAAGCTGTGGCAAATGTTTTGGAAATAAAGGTTGAATTTATACAGATCCTGTGACTTGGCAGTTGTATTCCTAGATATATAGGTCAGAGAAACTCTGATACACGTATACACAAAGAGACATCATCATTCTCATCATCATTATTATCAACATGGTTAACATTTACTGAGTGTTTACCATACGGTTCTTAAACATGTTGTGTGTATTAACTCACTTATTAGTTTGCACTATATGGAAATGCTGATATTTGACTCTTTTCGGCCTACAAAAATCACAATTACTCATGATTCAAGATAATATTCTCAATATTCTTATGAAGTAGATTTTATCTCCATTTTATGTATTTATTTATTTATTTATTTATTTATTTATTTATATGTTTATTTATTTGGTGGGGGAGGGACAGAGAGGGAGAGAGAGAGAATCCTAACAGCACAGAACTTGACACAGAGCTTGATCTCATGACAGTGAGATCATGACCTGAGCTGAAATCAGAGTTGGACACTTAACTGACTGAGCCACCCAGGAGCCCCTTATCTCCATTTAAAATGGGAAACTGAGGCATGGAGAGATTAGATAATTTTGCCAGGGTTGCTTAGCTATTAAATGGACTGCCATTGGTCAAATTCATGTAGCCTGACAGTGGAACCCATGTTCAAAACTGCTATGCCATCCTGCCTCTCAACTTGAAAAGAATGTTCACACCTCAAGATAGCAACAAACCTCAGGACAGCAAAAAAGCCGAAAACAATATAATGTCCCCTAACAGAAGAACAGATAAATAACAGGCACATTCATAGACTAGAATGCTATTAAATAGCAAAAATGAATAGAGTTACTCCTATCCAATTGAGTGACAAAAAGAGGTGTTCCAGAAAAATATATAAAGTATGATTATTTGTATGAAGATGAAACACATAGAAAACTGTTACATATTGTTGAGGGATAAAGATGTATGTGATACACATGGGAGTGATCAACACCAAATTACGATGGTGGTTAACACGTGGAGGGGGTGCCACCGGGGAAAGGAGAGGAGGAGATACCATTTGCATTGTGATATTTTAGTTTTAGTCAGGTGGTGGTGATGTGGATGCTTGTGGCCTCATTCTTAAGGCAATTCTGCAATCAGAGAAAGAGAAATGCAATACACAACTCTCGGCAAACAATATAAGAAATAAAATAAATAAGAGCACTTACTAGAGGCATGATAAAAAAAAGGACATTAAAATTTTCTAGGATGTAAGCAGAAGGTATGATATAATCCATTTATGCAAATGTAGCCTACATTTGCATATATGTTCAAAAGAGGAACATGACATAGGGATGCCAAGATCTTAACAGTGGTTGTTTCAGTGTGATGAGATTTCAGAGTGATTTATATATTTTTTCTTATATTTGTGTGCAATTTTCAAAATGTTTTACAGTCTGAATTTACATTCAGACAAATGATAAAAACAAGGTCTAGCCCACATTTAACTTCCCTCCTAGCTAGGCAAACGCAGGTCTCTCTTGCATTTAGGATGAGAAAGAAGCAATCAGTGTCTCCTACCAAGTCTGCTCATCAGGTTCAAATTCCAGGTCTGGCAGGTCAAGCTAGTTAATTATTTAATGAGGTCTCTAGGATTGGTTGGGCTGGGACCATGTCTTCCGGGTTGTTCTTATATCTTTGACACGCTGAAAGCCATTGTTTTTAACTAGAATGGTTGGGGAAGGGAGAAGCAGCTTTGGTAACTGAGGAAGAGAGAATTTTAAATTCGAAGTTGGGGATGTATTTTAGGAGGATGAATGGCATGGGAAATAGATTATTAGGAAGACAGCATGGGAGAAAGGATTTGATGTTCTATAGGGGGCATAATTTAGGAGGACAACAGGAGGCTCTTTCCCTGCCTCATGGAAAGGACTCTGTTCCATGCCCCTTGCACCGTGAGTGAGCCTTGGGTTACCCTGGGGAGAACTGGAACTTGGCAATGCTCTTTTTCATGAAGAGTTGACGTGAACACAGATGCAGAACTACCTCATTGCCCAGATAACGAAGTAGAGGATTTTTGAGAGGAAGCCATTGTCCCTATCTCTACTGGGAGTCTGGAGATTCTGTGTCACTACAAGGCTGGGATTTCATCAGCATCTGGAGTGAGCATCTTGCAGGGTCAGTGACCTTCTGGAGGAGGGCAGATGAGAGGTAAAGCTTCCCAGATGGCTTCCTGGGGAGCCGGAGCAGAAGTGCAAGTAAAGTGTCCGGGAGGCTTGGGGTCTCCTGCTGACAGACCAGGTTATGAGCAGTTGCTTAGAGAGCTCCTAAAAGTTACAAGAAGACTTGAGGAAGCTGATTTTTGGTAACAGAAAGGTGGATCATTTGTTATTACTGGTGAGTATATCTCGTCATGAATGACCAGGGTTATAGGCAGGAATATGGGTTATATTTATTTTGTCAAATCTGTAACTCTATTAAAGCATGTTATAGTGCTTTTTAGTGTTGTGGAGGATGACTTTTTAGAAAGTTGGTAGAAATTTCAAATTTGGTTTAGATGTATTTGTTTTTTAAATTGCGAATGAGAGAGCAGTAGAGTGTGAGGGAGAGCTAAGAGAGAGACAGACAGGAAGAAGGGGAGAGGGAAAGAAAGAACTTGAGTGAGACCCAGAAGCAGTGGGGATGGAGAAGAGGGACAAGGGACGGAGACCCGTGATAGCCCTTCAGTCTGTTTTTATAGAGGTGAACAGCCCGTCACAATGAAAACACAGAGCTGAAACTTGAGAGCCGAACAGAGCTTTAGATTTCATAAATTCCCCAAAGCTCATTATACTGATTAGGAGACACATCTAAAGGCTTCCTTAGGGGAAGAGTATCAGAGTGAACAGATTTCTGTCGAATGTCACATGTTAACTAAAAGCTTAATACATGTATTGTTAGCATTTTCTGAATTGAGTTTCTAGCAAATTAGTAGCAAATGAATCATCCGTAATTACCCGTGTTGGATTAAAGGAGAATGTTTTCCTACTTAAAAGGTAGGCTGGGGTCAGTTTTATGGCAGCATTATTTATGTTTATGCATAAAGACACCTGGTGGCCTGAAATTTCCATTTCCATTCCATCCCTTTAATGTTTTCACAAGTTTGTACATGTTGAACAGAACTGTCTGCTTCCTGCTAAATCCATTAGAAACCGATACAAGGGTGAGAAGAAAGCATGTAAGGGAACAGGTAAGGTATTAGAATTTAAAGGAATGTAGAATAACAGACCAGACTGTGACAAACATGGGTGAAGAGAATTCTCATCTTCAGAATGGAAAACGAAGGCACAGAAAGTTAAATCAGATACATGTTCTACTCTTTCGTAAGGCATGGCCTCGGGCGGACGTGAAATACTGTCTTACTGTAGTTCCAATTTGCATTCCTCTGATCGCTGCGGAGGTGGAGCGTGTTTTCATATGTTATGCATCAGTGGTGCTTCCTTAACTGAAAATTCCTATTCATATCTTTTGCCAATTGTTATGTAATTTGTCATTTTAAAATTTATCCGTAGGAATTCTTTATACGCTCTTCCTAGCAAACCTTTGGTTTGCAAACACATTCTTTCTACTTGAGACTTGTCCACTTATTTTTTTAAATGGTTTCTTTTGATGATCAGAAGTTCTTTAGGGGCACCTGGGTGGCTCAGTCACTTACGTATCCTACTCTTGATTTCAGCTCAGGTCACGAACTCATGATTCCTGAGATTGAGCCTCACGTTGGGCCCTGTGTTGTTAGCACAGAGATTGTGCTTGGGATTCTCTCTCTCCCTCTCTCTCTCTGCTCCCCCCCCATAAATAAAAAATAAACTTAGAAAAAAAGAAGTTCTTTATTTTAATGTGGCAGAATTATTAATCTTTCTTTTATGGTTACTACTTTTATACTTTTTTTAAAAAAGTTCTATCTTGAAGTGGTTAAAATATTCTTTATATGGTCTTTTAAAAGTTTTGGGGTGCCTGGGTAGCCCAGTTGGTTAAGCATCCAATTCTTGATTTAAGCTCAGGTTATGGTCTCATGGTTCACGGGATTGAGCCCCGTGTCAGATTCTCGCTAACAGCATGGAGCCTGCTTGGGATTCGCTCTCCCCCTCTCTCTCTCTGCTCCTTTCCCTGCTTGTTCTCTCGAAATAAATAAATAAACATTTTTTTAAAAGTTTGTGATTTTGCCTATAATATTTAATTCTGTAATTTACCTTAAGGTTATACATGTAGAGGATGTGAAATCAAAATGCAATTTTCATTATCTAAATGAAAATGGATATTCTTGTGAGTTGTGAGGTTTTTGAAGCCTGGTTATAGTTTCTGATGGGAAAGACATTATTTTCTTAGGCCAACAGGACAGATTTTTTTTTTTTTAATTATTGAAAGTAGTTTATATCTGGAGAAGTTAAACCTGAATTTAAAACAGGATTAGTATTTATAAAAATCTGAAGCTCTTCTCCAATACTAGAAGCCAAGGGGAAGTGTACAAAGACTGAGACACATTTTATAAAGCACTTATTACCTGAGACTTATTCTTTGTACAATTCACTGAGTTATAAGAAAAGAGAATCAGTTTTTGTAAACTTAAAGAGCTTAATTCATCTGCTTTGAATTCCCTTATATCAAAATAATATAAAAACTGTTTCTATACGCTGCTAGAAGTTTCGAATCTAGTTATAGATTCTTTGAATCTAGTTATAATTTTTGTATAGAATTGCTTTTTTTAAAGCTATATTTTTTCCACAAATAAATACATTGTGAGTAACAGTCTCCTTGAAAGATTCTCTTATTTATTCATTTCTGATTTTTATGCATTCCCTCTCACAGTGAGATTGACAAGCAACTGAGCTTAAAAGGGTCAAAACATCAAGAGACATTTCTTGAGATGTGGGGCTCAAAATTCACTTACACGTTCAAAACTGATCCAAAGTTCTTATTTTTATTACTTACACATTTACATAAGTGAAGCTTCCTATTCCCTCCCACGGATAGAAAGCCATTCTTCCAGCCTAGTGGGCGTGGTTGGGTGACCGCAGAGTATGTCTGCCAGACTCCCTGTGCAACAAGGGTGGTAAGCAGACACGGGTGTGGACAGCAGGGCTGAGTCAGCAGTAGTGAAGGGGTCCCTGCTCAGGTGAATGTAGGGAAAAACACTGTAATTGGGAAGAGAGCTGGGCCTTCCTCCACACGGTGGACAAAGACCACTTTCTTACACGTCTGAAGGGCCAGAAGTGAAAGTCAGCCCACAGCATGAGTGCCCAGGGCTGGGAGGACTTGAAGCTTGTCTTGAGGGGAAAGTACTCCCTCTTGTTAATAAAATGGAATCCAGTACAAATCTGGTGCTCTCTGATCCTCCGTCGGGGAGAGAAAATAAGGGGAGAGAGTGAGAACAGGGCAGAAGTTCTCAGCCTCACCTCCTCAGAACCCTGCATCTAGATCAGACTAAGTCTTTTTTCCTTGTGCCCACCTAAAGTCAACCGCCATGTCCACACCCAGGGGACATGACAACATTTGCTAGTTTATATTTGTGGCAGTTCTTCTCATGGTCACTTGTGTGGCAGACGTGGCTTTCAGTTTGTACTGTAACCATTTGCTATATGTCTTGTTTTCTCTAGTACATTGAATGTTCTCCAGGGACATGGTTCATGTCTCAGACATGTGTTTTTTTCCACTGCACAGAAAACACTGAAGTATCTTGTGGAGAATCATGGTCCCAAATCACACTGGTCTCAAGGCCCTCCCTCCACCTGTACAGAAGTCCCCAGGTAGGTCTGTGAACTAATGCATCCTAAGGGAAGTGAGGTTATGGCAAACAAAAATATGCTTCAAAATAACATCGTTCTAAAGAGAAAGGGTAGATCCAAGGATCTAGTTCTGATTGTTCTCTTAGTGTATGTGAAATTTACAGACAGGATGAGGCTATAGAAAAAAAAAGCCAATAAAAAATTACCAAAGCAGATGAAACTGAGGTGTACATGAACATATGTTTGTGGGGCAGAGGATGTAGGAGATTTCTGTCTGTCATGGAGTACTAAGTGCTTTCAGTGGATGGAGGACTTCAAAGGATGCAGCACCTTTCATCCAGCGCATTCAGAGTCCTGATGTTTCCATGACTGAAGCAACCAATGGTCGGGGAGACCACCATCCCCTGAGTCAATTACCTTGAGTGTAAGGCGACCCCTTTCTTGGCACTGATATCAGATCCATGACCAGTTTCAGAGACTAACTGAACTCATGAGATGCTTTGAGTTTTCTTGTACAGAAATTACCTCAGGCATCAGAAGAAAATTACTCATGTACTTATTTGAAACATTTGTGCTTATAGCTGTGGGAAATTTTAAAGAGATCTTGGGACTGGAGATCCACAGTGGTAAAAGGAGATGAGGAGGAAACAGTGCCTGCTGGATCCTAACATGTGGATGTAGCAGCTAGAGGAAAACTCGCTTTACTGGTGCAGAGTAGAGGCACAAACAATATTTGTTGACTAACAGCCAACCTTCAAAATTTTATTTCTGTGGGAAACCAATTCAGAATTTTCAGAAAACCATGGAAAAACAGAGAGATATAAAGAAATGGAGAGAGTTTTATTTCTTACATTATGTTTTCTTTACCTCTTTGATTGTCCTCATCAATTTTGAATTTGGATTTTCAGAATTCAATTCATGGAAGCTCATCTTTTTCCCTTCTGACTTTATAGCTACAATTTATCCAACAAGTATGAACTTTGGGTTATGACTATATGGTTCTACCAACTATATTGGCCTGGCTGGAATAGCTAGATATGAGAACCTTTATCTTGTCTTGCATTCAGTTAAGCTTTTTCTATGAAATACCATCATTTACTAAAGTAATGAAATAAAATAGTAACAAACCTTAAATTATTTGCTATAAACAAGCAGACAGAACATAGAATAAAGTTAAACATATATCTGTATTTAAGTTAATTACGTCTTTTGCAGTGAATGTGAAATGATTTCTTTCACTATTTCATCCAATTCTAGCTTTCCTTAAAAATTAAAGAAGAGTTGGGGCGCCTGGGTGGCTCAGTCAGTTGGGCGTCTGACTTTGGCTCAGGTCATGATCTCACGGTTCGTGAATTTGAGCCTGGCATCGGGCTCTGTGCTGACAGCTCAGAGCCTGGTACTTGCTTCAGATTCTGTGTCTCCCCCTCTCTTTGCCCCTCCCTTGCTTGCACTCAGTCTCTCTCTGTCTCTCTCAAAAATAAATAAACATTAACAAAAAATTTTAAAAAATTAATTAAGAGCAGTTAACTTTTTCTTACTCTACAGGCATCAACAATTCCAGAGACCTGGAATGTAGTAAAATTTCTTGAGTGCTCATGAATTTTGCCCACTCATATGAGTGAGATTTCACAGCAACTTAATGATACTTCATGGCCTTCTTAGACTTACCCAAAAGATGATTTTGATTGGTTCAACTGGCACTCCTATTTAGCTCTAGCATATTCTTTTTACCCCATTTGAGCAAAAGGACAAGAAACTGCCCCTCCCCCTTTTCATGCATATAGCATTATTTGTCTGCTTCCTTTCATTTTAGAACAAAACTGGAAAATCAAAAAACAAAAACAAAACAAACACAAAAAACATAAAATCCTAACTATTCAAGCATGTCCCTAAATCACAGGGGACATGTTTTTTTGTTTTGTTGTCTTTTGATTTTATCTATTTTTTTTTATCTATTGTCTATTTTTTTTTTGTTTTTATCGCAATCGGCAGATTTTTATTCCTGATGCCCAAGGTACCATATCACTTACTCTAATTAAGAGCTTAGGCATTTCATATGCTCTGTTTCAATAATTAAGATTATAAAACAGCCTTGGAGATTCATAACACATATTTAAGCTTGATTCTTAACGGAGCTTTCCTTTTTTTCCTCTCTGGTCACTGTCAAATTCAAATGAACAGAAGTACAGAATTGAGAGTTTCTTCTGTTATCTCATTCCGCGGTAGGACCTCGCCTGATATGCCTAATTTTCTTATTTCCTTCATTGAATAGAAAGAGTGGCGCAGAAAATATGAATGGCACTTTTTAAAGGTTAAATGATATCCATACAGAATTATAAGTCACAAGTAGGTGTTTGTGATGTGACTGAGATTATTTCAAGAAATGACTTTGACTTTAACATTCTATCTATTGCTAAAAAAGAAGAAAAAAAATTTTGGCTCTTCAGTTGTAGAAAAACAATTACATATGAACCACTGTTACCTCTTAAGAAAACATTTTTCTATCACAAATCAACAGCATGAAAGCAACAGCATTATCATTATTGTAGCCAAATGCACTTTTCAAAATCTAAAGTTTACATTGCTTTCTTAAAATGATAATGAACTGGTTCTTCAGCCCAATACGAAACCTTCTTCAAATGGCCTATAGCTTTAGAAATGCTTTAAAACATCAATATTCTCTTCATAAGTCTGATCCTTAAAAACTGAAAACTGGAAAGTCATAGAAAACATCACAATGGTTAAATTTTAGGAAAAAAGAAAAAATTAGGGTAAGCACATTATAGTACAAATCCAACATGATGTTTTGAATCCTTATGTTCTATATGCACACTTCTTTTTGAAAGCTAAAAGATACAGTATTTTGATTAGAAATAATTTTTAAGGCAGATATTTATCCTTCCTACAAGGGAGATGTTATAAAAATAAGAAAGAAAAATATTCATGAGTTCAGTCTAGCACTGAACCAAACCCACCACTTGGTCTCAAAATTTAAGAGATATTTAACATTAAAATATCCTTGTGTTTGCTTTATCTCATTTGTTGCATTATTCTTTTTTGAAAGTGTTAATCACCAGAGTCCAGAATCTCTTTCCTAGCCCTTTAGAACTCTGACATGTATGACCACTTCAGCAACTTATGAATGCAGGACACGTTATTTGTCTTCATATGACCAGTCTTCTTTTCTTCCACATGACTGATCTTTTTGTGGTGGCAAAATTGGGAATTAGGTTATTTTTCTTTTGTATTTTAAGTTTCATCCTCTAACTAGCTTTGTTCTGGATGCCTAGAAACCATCATGTTGCCCCCAAACCCCAACTGTTTTTCTGACCGTTCCAGGGAAGCCTGCTCCCCACCCCCACCCCAGAGCATGCCCAGTGCTGATGGAGAGTGGGAAAATTTTGCTGTCCTGGAAGTATGAGGCTCTTTATTCTACTCTTATTCAAGATAAACTTTGAGTGCCCTACTGTTTCTCAGTATATACTTGCCTTTTGGGGGGATAATTTCCAGACCTGGCACATTCCTAACTCTATGGAGACCAAGCATTCTGGTTTGTCCAGGACCATCCCAACATAATTAAGGTCCAACATAATTGTTAATGCTGCCCCTTATACTTTCAGAAATGTCCCTGTTTGGACAATAATTTAGATGGCCACCTTAGCTATAGATCTGTACTTATCTTCAACTTTTACAAAAGAGCAAGTGGGTTGACACCTGAAAAGAGAACACTGGTTTTAATGATTGGAATATTTTACTGGTCTTTGAGAAAGCCTTTATCTGGGGATTCGTGGGACTTGAAACAAAATGAATTGAAGAGTGTGAAACTGAATAAAGGAAACCTTATTTTAAACGGAGACGGGAGGCCAAAAGGGAGCGCCTTCATGCACTGCTACTCCTTGTAGCCCTGGGCAGAATGAATAGAAAGGAGCCTACACTTCACCTAACTGAAGCAGGGGGAAGAAAGGTTTTCTCCTCCCCTGTTAATAGTCCAGCCAATGAGAGACTGCCATAACTCAGCCAATGAGAAGCCATTACACTTTTTTTGTTTTTTAATTTATTTTGCTAGTACACTTTGAACTCCCGGTTTACTGCAATGGACTTTTTGTGTATAACAGCCGTCCCCGCCCCCTACCCCTCTCTAACCTTCATCTATAAAAGAGTGTTCCTCTCCTTTCTTCTCTAGACTTGCCTGTGGTTTTGCTTCAGCTTGCATGTGTGGAATTGCAATTACCCGCTATTTTTGAACAAACCCATTTTTCTGGTAAAATAACTGTGGCAGTTTTATTCTTAAAGTTGACACGAGAGATTTGAGGAGAGGACCATAACTGGAAGGGAAGGTAAAATCTTTCATAATGAATCAAAGCAATTCAGACTCGACATTTCCAAAATAAACCTCATCATTTCCTATTCATCCTACCAGCGGCTCAAAAAACAGTTTTCTTTGTCAAATCTCTTATGTCTTTGCCACCCTCCCACCCAACGTTTACCTACACTATGCTTAGAATCTACAGCATCGTTTTTTGGGGTTTTTTTCTCACAGACAGTTACTCTTTAATTACTGTGTGTTCCAACTCTGTCACTAGATCTGAATCAAAAAATCTCATTGGTTTTGCCTGTGTTTGGATTATTGCCACAACCTTCTAACCAACTACTTTCTTCTCCCTTTTCATTCATGTTCCACACTATTGATGGACTACTATTTCCTAGAGAAATATTTATCCTGTCCCAGACTACTTTAAAACTCTGTCTGCTTTCTACTGCCAATAAGGTAAAGATCAAACTGCTTAACAGGGCATAGGAGATCTTTCAAAATCTAATACCAATACATTTTCCATTGTAGTCCGTGCCCTTTGTTCATCAAACTGAAACTCTGGCCGTGCTAAAGTCTATTAGTTCCTAAAGATACAGGTCCTTTCTTCTCTCTGTTTCTCTGCTCTTTCCTTTGCTAGAATGTCTTCTTCCTTCTCATCCCACCCCACCACCTTCCATGCTTTGTAAATGTCCATATAGCCTTCAAGAGCCAACTCAAAAACGCCATCTTCTATCCAAAGCTTTTTCCAACTGGTTTTTAAGCAGAAGTTTGTATTACCTTCCTTTTGTCCCACTGCACTTTTAAAAATGTATTCATTCCACCACTTACAGTATAGGCCCAACTGGTAAGTGACTATCTAACTTTCAATTGTCAAATGTTTCAGGGCAGTGCCCAAGCTTTATTTGTCTTTATATTAAGAAAACTTAACAAAGTCTAGAACATAATTAGCACTCAGTCTGTATTTGTTGATAAAGATGAAGACTTGTCTGAGGCACCTTGCTGACTTAGTCGGCTGAGTATCCAACTCTTGATTTCAGCTCAAGTCATGATATCAGGGTTCGTGAGATCAAGCCCGTGTCAGGCTCTGTGCTGACAGCATAGTGCATGCTTGGGATTCTCTCTCTCCCTCTCCCTCTGCCCCTCCCACCCTCAAAATAAATAAATAAACTTTTTTAAAAATCTGTTAAAAAAATGAAGACTTCTCATAAATTTCACCCTGAGAGTTCTCTGTACCTGTTTTCTACCTTCTTTGGAAAACATGTATTCACTTTACTTTTTATTTTTCATTGACTCTGGTTCCCTTCAGTCTTATGATTTTATCTTTTGTTTCTCCACAAACTTAAGAATTTGCAGCATCCCAATATAACATCTAGAGTTCTGCTGATAACACTTGGAGAAATATAACATTATAAATTAATTTTGATATTTTAGGTGATTACTTGGTAATACAGTGATAATATACAACAATATCTATTGTGGGTACTAAAATTTTACAGCAATACACAAGCATAAGGTAGTCATGCACATGATTCAGAAGATGCTTATATTAATTTTCTAAATATTTTTATCAAAAGCAAAACACATAATAAAAGAGTCTTACAGAGAATCCCTAGACCTCTAACAGATCCCCTGATGCCATTTTGAGAACCATTGCACTATGGAGAACTCACTTCTTGTGTGCATTACCAGTGAATTACCCAGAGAATATATCAAGTGTCACAAAATGAATACTGTGGACATTTGACCACAGAGGGAACCTGCACCACCCTCACAGTCATACCTCATCCAAGAAGAAAGAGTTTGACCATGGGATAGTACTAAGACTAGAAGGTTGAGAAGATGGAGAGCAGAAGGAAAGAATGAGAGAAGGGAAGCCATAGCAGCAAAGCAGAGAGCTGAACTGGCTGTGGATATGTTCCCCTTCATGGATTTGTAGGGGACATAATGCACCGTAGGATCTTAACGTCTGCCATAAGCAACCTGCCATGGCATTTCTGCAATTAGAAATTTCAGTGTTCCATGTAAGAGTCTATTTCTTGCTTGGTAAGGAACATGGTCTCCAGAAATTCTGTGAAAAAATATCCGTGAATTATAGGACAAAAACAAAAGAAAAAACAACAAACAAACAGACCAGGTATTCTGTTTCATTTTCTACAGTAATTCTTTTTATTGTATATTGACTTCTTTTTAGCCACCTGCCATCTTCAGAGGTCTGAGAAACTGAGGCTGTGACACATAAGAGCAACAACAACAAATGTAATAACACAGACCATCTGTTAAAAGCGTAAGTGCCACGGGAGGGGGAGATGTTCTATTTATTTTACCTTTATGAAATCATTTAGCCCATAAAATTACCTTATGGTAATTTAGGTGCTATTATAAGTATCATTTTAGAGATGGGGAAACTGCCAAACATCGTATCTGTTGATTTTGCCATTATGTTCATCCAGTCTTCTTTTCAAGAAAACCTCTGGCCATGAACAGAACTAAAGATAAGGACAAGGTGACTCAGAAGGAATACATCTGTACAGTTAGGAGCCCATTTTCAACATATACCCAATGGAATAGGAGTATCCTTTTAATTTAACCAAAATAAATATTCATTCAATGTAAATGTATTAACTTTAAACTTACAGGCATGGGGCTGGGAGCTGAGAATTGACAGCTCAATGTAATACAAATAAAAATTGAGAAATATATGTGGAAACACCTTATATATGGAAAGCAATCTGTCTTCAAGGAGCAATATGTTATGCATAAAACTCTCAGGACCATGCCATTCTCCAAGCTTCTAGTCTATTCTTTCTATCCTCATCAAAGAATTTACCAAGCAAAACCATTTTTTACTTCAAAATAGGTTCCTCTATTCTTGCATCTGAAGATCAAAACTATTTATTGCCTGCCCTTTGATAGAATTGACCAGAGAAGACTGCGCTTTATTTAGATAGGGCATTCGTTTGTATTCTCAAAAATTATTGTTGAAACTGGTACAAGTCATTCTGGAAAACAGTATGGAGGTTCCTCAGAAAATTAAAAATAGAACTATCCTATGACCCAGCAATTGCACTACTAGGTATTTATCCAAAGGATACAAAAATGCTGTTTTGAAGGGGCACACGCACCCCAATGTTTACAGCAGCACTATCGACAATAGCCAAAGTATGGAAAGAGCCCAAATGTCCACTGATGGATGAATGGATAAAGAAGATGTGGTATATATATATACAATGGAGTATTACTCGGCAGTCAAAAAGAACAAAATCTTGCATTTGCAACTATGTGAATGGAAGTAGAATGTATTATGCTAGGCAAAATAAGTCAGTCAGAAAAGATAAATGTCATATGATTTCACTCATGTGTGGAATTTAAAAAACACAACAGATGGACATAGGGGAAGGGAAGGAAAAATAAGACAAAAACAGAGAGGCAAACCACAAGAGAGTCTTAAATACAGAGAACAAATTAAGGGTTGCTGGAAGGGTATGGGGGGATGGGCTAAATGGGTGACGGGCATTAGGGAGGGCACTGAGTGTTCTATGTAAGTGATGAATCGCTAAATTCTATTCCTGAGACCATTAGTACCCTATATGTTAGCTAACTTGGATTTAAATTAAACAAACAAAAAACAAAAACCACTTTGTTGAGCATCTACTCTCTGCCGGGCACTGATAGATGCTATTTAGATAGCAGTGGACAAGATAGAAATGGTTCTGAGTCTCATGGACATTACTGCCTAATGTGTGCTTTTGTGGGCAGCAGCTAAGTGAAAAAACATGTGCTACAAATCAACAGTTATTTATTCAAATTGCTAGCAGTAATGTGGCGTACCTCCAGTGATTTATCGTGCAGGAATCCCCCTTGCTGTGCATGTTCCTGCAAAGTCTCATTAAGACCTTTAAACTAAAAATATCTGATCCAGCTAAATTTTGGGAAAGGAAACTATTATTTGAGGAATTCATTTTCAGCAGCCGAGTGCCTCAGGAAGTTAGTAATGCCCTATGGAGCTTTATGCCTCTGGTCCTCTCATTTGAAACCAGCAGAGGTTGGAACAGTTCTTAGTTATTAACATCTAATGGCTGTTTTGTGACTTCTCAAGTGCGTTGGACTCCTCCTTCCAAGTCCCAGGGAATGGAAAGATACTTATTTGAATTTAATTAACTCAGAGGAGATTCAGCCTAAAGGATATCGATTGAATATACTTAGTACTGACTGTTCCTACATTTCCCCTACACCTTTATGATGGATTTGTTGGACTACTAATTTCCAGGAGTATGTGGAATAGAAACCCCACCTAGAAGTAAAGCCCATGGTAGGAAGTGACTGTCACCACTGCTCTCCCTCGGTGCCTACATTATGTTCTCACCTCTGGCTGTATCCGTCTTACTGCATAACACCCCTTGCAGAAAGCCTCCTTGTGGTCCAGGGAAAAACTCTGTAAAACACAGGTGAATGGCAACAAATGAGACTTCCAATCTTTTTTTTTTTTTTTTTTTTCCTTTGGGGCAAACTCTCAGTCTGTCTTTCTGTCCTAAATGTGTGCACACAAATGTTACTTTGTTAATCTAAAAAACCAAAACAAAACAAAAAAACCCTTCCATTTTGATAAGAGTCTCTGAAAACTTCCTTTCTGCCATCTAAATTCATACTGAGACTGAAGAGATGCTACGGGTAGACCCAATGTGATTTTGTAGATGCTGTGAAAACCTGTAAAAGTAATTCATTTTCATATTCATTCATTCTCAAATATTCTCAAATATTTATTGCCGGCCTGCTGCACATCAGGTATTGTGTTAGGTATTAGAGGCCGAACCAAGAGCAAGAAAGATGCAATTACTGCTCTTAGGGGGTATATTTATTTACTCAGCTACTTAACTAGTATGTGTTGTTTAAGGGATCGTGGAAAATTCCAAAAATGAAGAGGAAAGCACCCTAAAGAATAAGAGCAGATTCCCCGGACTAGGAGAATAGCCGTAGGATCAGAAAAGGGGAGATGAGTCCTCAGAGGCAGTTTAGAGATAGAATCCACATGGGATGAATTCTGAGGGGTGGAGGAAGCGTAGGTGTTGATGTGGGGGAGGAATTGAAATTTTTTCACAGCCTCTACCGAAGGTGACTGGGAGGATTGCTGGTGCCATTAAACCAGGTTGGAAGATGGAGGATGAGAAGCAGGTAGAAGGCAGGTTTCGGGGGAGAAAAGGGTGATAGTGGGAGAAGGAGGAGAGCATTGAGATTGGCTGAATTTGAGAGGATGCGCCCACTGTGTCCTTTTATGATTGGAAAAGATAGGCCTGTTTTAAAAAGCAGAGAGGGAAAGGTTAGGACCCGAGGTCCCCGGGGTGGGGAAAAACAACATATTTTGGAACAATGCAAACTCCCTCTGGGGTAAGGTTCCTTTTTAGAATGTAACAGACACCGCCTACTCCCCCTCAGGAATTTGACATAAGCAGTAGACCATAAAACGTATGACCCATAGGGAGTGATATGGCCATAGACCACCCCTCATACAATAGAAATGAGCCAATCAAGAATGGGCGACTCAGCACCTAGAGCTATCAAGCTCATAAGGGTAGAACCCAAGAAGAAACGAGGGGGAAGGGAAGGGAGGACTGACCAGAACCGTGTAAAACAAAGACCTTTGCCTGTAGTCACGGGCATTCACTTTCAAATGTCTCCTGTCTGCAAAGAGAGCTTGCATATTATTCTTACTTTCTAATCTCATACTGTAATAAACTTCTGCTTGCTGCTCATTTTATTCTGTGTCCACCTCTTCATTCTTCAAAGCTGCAAGACAACGAATCCCAGGTATTGGGGTAAAAAAATCCTGCAACACTTCTACATTCCAGCAAGAGACTATGAGCTACTCTCATCTCAGGAAAGAATGGAACTGCTTCACCAGATGCATGTATTAGGTATTATTTGTTTTTAATTCTAGATCTCGCTCCCAAAGGGTTTTTGGTAGCTTAAAAAGACCCACAGAATAAAGCAGGATAAAATGGAAATGAGGACATCAGGGCTGTGATGGATATTTCTATGGAATTAATCCCCCTCACAAAATAAAAATCGTTAGTTTTTGCTGTTTATATACCTGGAGCTTCCTGGCTCTCATCCTATCCAAAGTTTGGTTGCTTGACTTTTTCTTCAGTTCTGTGAGATAATCTAGATCTTTTTAAACTTTTGTCCCCTTCAAACAGCCAGAGAGGGTTTTCTACTGAAGAATCCTAACCTCATGTTTAAAATATTCCTAGGTGTTGCAAATCGCAGAATCTTGACTGTGTCACCAGCTGAGCTGAAGTAACGTGAGGCACAATGAGAACTCTCTACTGGTCTGGAAAGCTGGAAATCCTGTGACATAGCAAAGTGGTTGTTTAAATTCCATGTCTTGTGCCTTGGCAATCAGTCCACATACTTCCTAGGCTGGAGATTAGTTACTTGGTAGAAAAATAACAGAGTTTGGCATGTGCTGACTAATTTTCAAAGATTCCATGAAAAGAGACAACCTTTACTTTAGTTACAACTTGATAATGTAAGAGCAAAAAAAAAGTAAAAACATACTTTATTTTGTTTTATTTTGTCTATTAATGAGCCCTTTTCTGGCCTATGACTGGAAATTTGTGATAGCTAAGAGATTGGAGTCTTCGCAGATACAAAGCTAGGCTTGATGGGCTGAACTAGGTCAGTGTCCAAAAAGTAAGATAAGAAATAGAGTAGAGGGTAAGATAGGACCTCAGGGAAGATAGACACGGCAGGCCTACCCACGCACCTCCTGGTCAAGGTCTTCATCATAAGAAGCCAAGGCTAAAATGAAGTCTGAGGGCAAAGGACAGGTCACTCTTGGCTCCTTCCCTGAGGCTTCTGCTTCAGCTTCTGCTGGAGGCAGATGAACTCAATACCAGCTAAAGTAGGACAGCCCCAGTGGAGAATCCTATTCAGGCCGTCTGAGCTATGCCAATAGAAGTAAATAAAGAAGATCCTCACAGAAAGAACTGGAAGACAGGTTGGTGAACCAAGAAGCTCATTCTGCTGGGAGCAATCCAGTTCTTACTTTCTATGGACCCATTACCAACTCTGCTATTTTGGCGTCTTTTCAAAAGAAGAGGAGGGATTTGTTCCATTTTATAATTATTCTTTTACACCTCCACCACTGCATACTGTGTGTATTGGGGATGGTTAAATATATCACCGAAGTATGTTTAAATATGTCATTTAACTATGGGTTGCTCCACCAGTAGAAGTTAATCTGGATTTGACCTAGAGACGTTCGTGTCACTCAAAAATCCTGACCTTGGATCTGGAGGCAGATACTTGTCTAGAGGACAAGATTTTATGATCTCTTTCCTTGGGGAGGAATTGAGTGGATTTTAGATGAATATTTAATATGTGCATTAAGTTTGGTGTGGGTATTTTTAAAATTCATATTTGAATAGAAGAATCGACATGCAAATAGGAATGAGATGAGCAGTTATTGTGAACATCTGTTGTTTTTGCCTATTTTATCAGCCAGTTTAGGCTAAGAATTATTTGGTGTTCAACCTGGTATTCAGTGGCTTAGAACAACGAAGTCTTATTTTCTGCTCACGTTACATGCTCTTATGTATGCCCTCTGCCATCTTCGCTCCAAGACCCAAACTGATAGAGCTGCCCTTACCTGGAACACTTATCTGAAACAGTGGGATGAGAGAGCTCGGCAGAGCACGCCCACGTTCTTAAAGCTTCCACTCAGAGATGACACGTGTCCCTACTGCTTACAGGTAGTTTACCACAACAAGTCACAAGCCAATGCCGACAACAGTGGGGTTGGGACAGATCATCTTCTCAAGAGGGAAGGCATCATAAGGAAGGATTCTCAATGTTCTTCCTTTTTATTTTAATAGTCACCCCATTTTCTCTTGGAGAATAATCCCTAACCAACTCGCTGCCAGTGTGGGCTTGGCAGAGTTAACCCAGATCCAGAAGGAGCATGAGAGCTTGGGATAGCTAATGAGGACTTTCCATTCCTTGGGCCAAAGCAAATCTAATGAAATTCAGTTCCTGGATGGAGAAATTCTTTTTGTGTTGGAGTTGCTAAGTAGATAGCCTGTAATCTTGGAGCTACAAGGAGTTATCTAAGTGGAGAGAGAATCTGCCTACGAATGAAATCATCATAGGGGCAAACAAAACTGGGAGAGAGAATGGACATGCTGAGGCCTCATGTCAGAATATGACTTCATGTATTTATCCACACCATGGGAAAAGTTCCAAACCTGGAATTCCTAATTATGTTAAGTCTGTATTTTTTTTCCCTATGTAGTCAATTTAGGTTTCTGTTTCTTGTAACTTAAATATTACTCATAATAAAGGGCAGAAGTTAGTGCCTAAGATATATATATATATGTTCCACATAAATGGTTCTGTATACTTGGTTATGGGTATGGGACACAGTTTTGGTTACAAGCTTCTTAGCTCTCAACTCAAAGAGAAAAATAGGATTATAATATACCATTGCTGTTCCATATCTACTGTTACAAGAAATTGTCCCATGTATGTTAAAAAATGATCAAACATTGGTAACTTCCCAATTGCACCCAACCCAGTGCAATTCACAGTACTATATAATGAAAAAAAATTTTCCAGAAACCAACAGCTTTTCTGAGGGTAAATTTCTACACAGGACATTGATACAAAGTATGGTCCAAAGACCAGCAACATTGTCATCACTGGGAATTTGCTATAAATGTAGAATCATAGATCCCACTCAGACTTACTAAATCAGAATTCATACTTCTACAGTATTTCCAGATTATTTTTTGCACATTAAGATATGAGAGGCTTCTATATGGGAAACTCCTTGTGATATGCTAAATATCTTCAAGAACACCCCTTGAATATACTTATTTTAAGATTGTACAACGCTTCTCGTTATAACTTAATGGCATAATGTCAAGTAATTCCAGGAGGGTTGAAAAAAATTGTAGGAGGGTGCCTTCGGAAGCAGTTTAGATTATATGATCCAGGTATATATTATTGTTGTGTTTCCAAAATCAAAACAACAGATATGATCACAACTAATGACCTCCCTAATCTCTCCATACCACAATGAAAGGAATACAAAAATTTCATTGATTCAGGTAAAATGTGGGTCTCCTTATGGCATGGTCCACTCCCTACTTCAAATCTGTTCCAGTCTGAGCTATAGTTGATTTCATCTGATGGATTTCTCCACTTGCATTTAAATATAACTGGATATTCTGAGTCTTGTGGCTCACTGTGATTCCCAGGACAGCAGTAATGAGGTTAGCTGGTGACCCCATTCATCAGTCCGTCGGCCTTATCTGGGGAAATTTGGCCTGGACAGTTGGAGACTGACTCCTTCTTCGTGCTTCCCCAGACCAGGTTGCTGACCATGTCACAGCCCCGCTGGCCCTCCTCGTTTCCTCCACGACCACAAGGTAAGAATTTGTATCTGCCAGGTTAAAGAGCTGTCTAGGCAGAGGACAGAGCCAATCTCACATAATGTTCAAATTCGGTCATCACTGGTATGGATTAGATTCTTATTTCAGTATAGAGAGAATTGTTTCACTAAGGAGAAAACTAATAAGAGAGGGGCAGTTGACTTTATTAAGGCTGAGTTCTCAATGCACAGTAGTCAGTGTTGTGAGCATCAGTGTGTCAGATTATACATTGCAAATGTTTTGCCTTCCCGTTAATCAGAGCATGGATTGTGCTGCTAACCTGTGTGGAGTAGTGTATGTGAGCACAGCTAACCTGCCTGCATATGGAGTTTCCAGGCACCAGGCACCAAACAGAGGTATAAAGCATCTGGTAAGAACATTTAAAAAAATAAGTAGATTTTTAAAATCTCTCTGCTTCAGCTCCTGGGATAAATTTGCAGTTGGGGAGATCTTTATATACAGACTTAAGCTTCTAATTAGTGAAGGTAACATTTGGGTATAGTTTATCCAGCATAAGTAAACATTCTGAGCTCTTTCATTTGAAACCAACAAAAATAGTATTTCTTCCTTTCTGTTGTTGCTTCTGACTTTATTTTTTTAGGGAATTAGCTTCGATATCTCTGCCATTTGAACAAAAGATGGCACTAGAGAAATTTATTTTTCTGAAATTAGAATCTATTTCTCTATTGGATTGGAACTAAACAATGGAAAGAAAATTGATAGTGCAGATATATTTTTCTCACTGTTAATATGAATGAGTATTTTTGGACACGTACTTAGATCCTTCTACCAATACAACAATTGAAAATCAGAAGGACGAAATGCCAAGAACTCAGCAAGTATATGTGTCTCTTCCTATTCCCTCTGTATTCATGGATGTGTGAGGTGATGTGGTGGTGTTGATTCAAAAGCATTCCAGGAGCAACTGTGCATGAGCCTGGTGGCCAAAAATGGATCCTATCCGGGGTGATATTGAGGTAATATTTTTAAATTGTATGTAAAAATATCACTTCATCTTTACTTCTATAACAAAGTAGAACTCTTCTGTGTGATTAGTTTTAACCGACATTATTTCCAAACAAGTGTGTGTTCCTTGACTGAAGGATTGGTCTGAGAAAATTTTATGTCAATTCTTAACTAATTAGTGTAGCCATTTTGGTAAGATTGTTTGAAGAAACAAGACCTCATGACTATAAAAGAAGAGAGGAAATATACAAGATAGGAAGAGAAGCTTATGAGAAACACTTTATAAAAATACAGTAATACCTTGTTTTAGAAGTCCAATATACACTAAAAAAATCAAATATACACCGATTTTAATAGCATTTTTCCATAATTTTGGTCTTTCTTTTTCAGTTTTTTTCCTAGGGAATACTGATAAATTAGTCTAAAAAAATAACTTGAGATGTCCAAAACTCCGTGTTCTGGGCATAACCTTAATTTTTTTTTAATATTTATTCATTTTTGAGAGACAAAGAGAGCACAAGCACGGGAGGGGCAAAGAGAGAAGGAGACCCAGAAGCAGAAGCAGGCTCCAGGCTCTGAGCTGTCAGCGCAGAGCCAGATGCAGGGCTCAAACCGATGGACTACAAGATCATGGCCTGAGCTGAAGTGGGACATTTAACCAACTGAGCCTCCCAGGCGCCCCCATGGGGCATACCCTTAAATATAAAGAAATGATTATTTTGTTGGGACGAACAATTAAAAGAAACAAACATACACCATTAATTAGTCAGAAAAATTTTCCTGTTTATCCCCTATTGAGTAATGCTGTTCTAAAAAACAAAGGATACTAATCGTTTGTGTGTGTGTGTTATTGAGCACTTACTATGTGCCATACCCCTGCTACACGTATTTCTTCCATTGCTTCAGTTAAATTTTATACCGGTCTCTAGGAATTACTTTTCGTTTGAAGGCAGAGGGTCTTGGGAGAACGGTCCCACTGGGCAGGCAACCGTGACAGTATTCAGTGACTTTCCAGGTGGGGAAAGTAAACAAAGATTTTCAAAGCAACAGATTAAGAAAGTAAAATACAGGGGCTCCTGGGTGGCTCAGTTGGTTAAGCGTCCAACTTCGGCTCAGGTTATGATCTCACTGTGCATGAGTTCGAGCCCTGCTTCGGTCTCTGTGCTGATAGCTCAGGGCCTGGAGCCTGCTTCAAATCCTGTGTCTCCCTCTCTCTCTGCTCCTTCCCTGCTCATGCTCTCTCTCTCTCTCTGTCTCTCTCAAAAATAAATAAACTTTAAAAATTACAAAAACAAAGCAAGTGAAATGCAGTTTCCAAGTAGGGCAGTAGAGATGGGAGTGGAAGACTCCCTGATACTGAAGCCTGTACATCCACCAAGAACTTTTAGTTTCTTGAAAGCAACGGATTGTGTGTATTTACCTTTACTAGTTCATGCTAGGACGGTACCTGTCAGTGTTAATAAATCCTGTGAATTTTGTCTTTTAACCATATTTCCTTACTATTCCCTCTGCTCCTTTCAAACCCCAGTTCTGATACATTATGTCGTTCCCTCATGTGGACAATTGCAATAAACTCTGAAGTAGTTTGCCTGTCTCTTGGTTGTGTTTTTTTTCTTCTGCTTTTCTCATGTTGTTTTATTTATTTATTTATTTTTATTTTAGTTTTTATTTTTTTAATTTACATCCAAATTAGTTAGCATATAGTGCAACAATGATTTCAGGAGTAGATTCCTTAGTGCTCCTTACCCATTTAGCCCATCCCCCCTCCCACAACCCCTCCAGCAACTCTCTGTTTGTTCTCCATATTGAAGAGTCTCTTATGTTTTGTCCCCCTCCCTGTTTTTATATTATTTTTGTTTCCCTTCCCTTATGTTCATCTGTTTTGTCTCTTAAAGTCCTCATATGAGTGAAGTCATATGATTTTTGTCTTTCTCTGACTAATTTCACTTAGCATAATACCCTCCAGTTCCATCTACATAGTTGCAAATGGCAAGATTTCATTCTTTTTGATTGCCGAGTAATACTCCCCTGTATATATATATATATATATATATATATATATATATATATATACCACATCTTCTTTATCCATTCATCCATCGATGGACATTTGGGCTCTTTCCATACTTTGGCTATTGTTGATAGTGCTGCTATAAACATGGGGGTGCATGTGTCTCTTCAAAACAGCACACCTGTGTCCCTTGGATAAATGCCTAGCAGTGCAATTGCTGGGTCATAGGGTAGTTCTATTTTTAGTTTTTTGAGGAACCTCCATATACTGTTTTCCAGAGTGGCTGCACCAGCTTGCATTCCCAACCTGTCTCTTGTTTTTTAACTACAATCAGTCTTCCATAGAATTCATGCCCTCTCTACTTGTCCAATACCTACTCAGATTACCCCTCACACTTACAGTGGACTCATGAAGCTGCTTAGTGTTCTCTGAACATGAAGACAATACAAATTCTATGACAATATTCCTCCATGACAATACCCCTTTTTCTCTACTGGAATGACCTTGTCTACCGGGGGCGGGGGGGCAAAAAAAAATACCTCTGACTTATCCTGCAAGACTCATTTCAAAGTTTTCTCTATGGGATTCTTTTGAATCTACCCAGAATTGGCAGGTCTCTTCTCTTTGCTTGCATTGGGTCTTGTATAAACACTGTTACAGTAGGTATTACCCTGTGTTGCAATGATTTGGCCTATGCCTGTTTCCTCTAGTAAACTGGAAGTTCTTGGACTCAGAGGCATCTTATTTGCCACAACATCCTTAGAACACATGCACTTGGACTAAATAAATGCTATTTAATGAATTTTTGTTGATCAAGTGGTTAGATAATGCTATGCTTGAGCAATGAGACACTAACAAGTGCCAAAAGGGCATTGTTTTCCTTATTAGAGTTTATAATCTCTGACAGAGAAACTTACCTATCCACACAGCATGAAGTCACAGAACTCCAACTCTCCCAGAATGCTGGGAATAGGAGTGTGACACTGTAAGCAGTGCTTACACTACCTAGAAACCCACACAGATTACCATCACGTTGTCTAAAATCGACATCCAACCTCGAGCAAGAATATTGCTCCATGGAGTGGTATGGTTAGGTCAAGAGAACAGAATTCACTTGGGAAAAAAAATCTAAAAAATAATATCTTGAGATATTGAGAAGTTACAGTGCTTCTCTCTAAGATGTAATTGATTCAGAAGGATATTTCTTACTAATGGCAAGTTGAATAATTTTAGAATTAACAGATCAAGTTTGGCAAACCATTTGGACCCCTTGATTCCAACTTCCTATTTCTGGCAGGATGCTGATCCCATTTCAACTTGGACACTTCCATAGTGATGGGAATCTCATTGGTTTGGAGGCAACTATTTAATTTTGCATTATTCATGTTAGTTTGAAATCTGTCTTTTTATAATTTCTTCCATTGACTTGTTGGGTTTTTTTTGGAAGCTACATTTAATTGTTTTTCCATAGGAAAGCTACATGTATTTGAACACAGCTATCATTTTTCCCAAAGCTTCCTTTCTCCAGGATTAGAAAAACTGCATTTCATGTGGTAATTTCCTTTGTGATATTAATTTAAAGCCTTTTAGCTCTATTTGGTTATATTCCAATGGACAAATTGCAGTGCATTGCTCAAATATGGAATTCAGCACTGCAGACATAACCTATACACTGCAGCCTATAAGGAAACATCATTCCTCACTTTATGTGTATAATATACAAATTTATTGTAATCAAATATTGTATTAGATTCAGTGAATAAGAGGATCAAAATATTGTTTGCCAAGAATTGTTCTTGGGGCTGTGAGAAAGGTGAGTAAACAGAGTCTTTGCTTCAAGAAGCCCACACCGTAACAAAAACTAACAGTACCCTCTTAATATATCCTAATATCTATAATTGAGGTATAAGCAAAGTATGATCACCAAGTGAACTCATATATTGGGCTTCTAGACAATTGAATATCTCTGTGTTTTTGTCAGATGACTTGATCTTTGTCAAGATCACCCTAATTCACACTTGTGCTGCTAATTTTTTAAAATCTAAATGTCAGACTCTATGCATATCTTCCCTAATTGTATCTTGTTGATTTTGTTCCAATTCCAGCCTGTCCAGGTCTTTTAAATCTTTATTCTGTCATCAGGCACATTAGTTTCCCTTTCTAAGCTTTGTGTCACCTCTAAGTCTGATAGAAACAGAGAAATTGGCTGCTCTTTACATGAACAAAATGGTTTGTGTTCTATTTTCCCAGCAGAAATATGTGTTTGGGAATTTGGTTAATGGGAAGTGGTAAGGCGTATATTTAGAAAAGGCAGTTTATTCACCCTGGACAAATATAGACATTTGGAATTCTACCCGCGATGACTCATAGAAAGCACAGAGGCTTCTCATCCTCTGACTGTTGCACGGTGTTAGCTGTTGGCATATGGTGAAGTCAGGGCCTGAGAAACAAAGGATGGCAATGGTTGATTGCTTTTCACCCCAATTTCTGGCTGTATTGCAAGTTAAATGGCCACCTCAATTCCAGCCATCTTAGGGGAGTTTATGATGTGCTTACAATAATCAAACTTTTTTAGGGGTGTCTGGGTGGCTCAGTAGGTTGAGCGCCTGACTTCAGTTCAGGTCATGATCTTACAGTTTGTGAGTTCAAGCCCCGCATCGGGCTCTGTGCTGACAGCTCAGATCCTGGAGCCTGCCTTGGATTCTGTGTTTCCCTCTGCCTCTTCCCCTCCCCAACTTGTTCTCTCTCTCTCCCTCCCCCCAAAAACTAAATAAATAAACAAACAGACAAACATTTTTAAAAAACTTTCTTTACATCTCCATTTGAATGACATCTTGCTAGGGAGTCCTCTTAACATCTCTGCTTCTGCATTCCTTGTCCCTTGCCCTGCTGCATTGTTTCCCGTGGCTCTTGTCACCATCTGGCATATGCCATATGTCTTACTTTTTTATTGTAGGGTTCACTTCATCCCCCCTGCCCACATGCACTGGACTATAAATTCCTTACTACAGTGTCCTCACTGCTCTGAACAGTTCCTGGCATTACTACATGCTCTCTTGGCATGTGCTCAATAAATGTTTGTTGAATAAATGAATGGCTATGGTGGTAAATTGTTCTTGTATTTGTCTGGCAAAGGATTTTAAAAAATAATGACTGATAGAAACATGACAGGGTCGTGTTTACTTGATCCTTGAAAAGATCATATTAATTATACAAAGGATTTTGAGCTTCTCTACATAAAAGAACTTCATATGTACTTTTAGTATATGGTGGTGTTCCTTAGTGATGTATACAATAGGGTTTGTGAAATATTAATAATAGATACCCTTTCACCAAATTACCACGTAATAAGCTAACTGCTTAACATTTATTTTGTCATTATCACAATATTCTCATAGAGTAGATTTTATTGCGCATTTTGTTTATGTGGAAATGGAGAGCAGAGAACCTTAGCCACTTATCAATGACCCACCGCCACTCAAGGTTCCAGAGCCCCAAACTGTGTCTGTTAAAGCTACTCCCTCCTTGCAACATTTAGTCGCAAGTAATAAGCAAAGAAACAAATGTCTCTTCCTTTTATGAAACTTCTAGTACAGTTGATACAGCAGATCAGAGGTCTGCAGTGAGTATAGCTGTATACTCAAGTTGGCTGTACTTAGGAAGGTGACCACCAAAATGACATATGGATATTTTCCACTCCCAGCTTTTCTTGCAAATCAAATTTGCCAAGAAAATCAGGTAAAGTAATGCTTTTGAAGCTGTCAGCATTCTTTACATCTGAAACAAGTTATGCGTTTTCTATCACATTCATCACCCCCTCAACAAAGATTTTATAATCCAAATGGGAGAGCTATGGGAAGAAAAGTTTGCACTTCTCTTGTGCTGGCAATTTTGCTGGGTAAGATAAACTAACAAAGCTTGCTCTTCAGACCCTATCTGAATTTTGAAACTCTCACAGACGCAATTTTCACCCAGGGGTTACCAGAAGGAAGTAAAGGGATTGCTTATAAACCAGACAAATATTGCCGGGAAGGGACTGATGGTGGCTGTACTGTGAGATGGCCCTTTGCAGAGCTATTCTTTCAGCTTCCCCCACGCAGATTGCCTGATGTCAGCCATGACCTTGGATAGCTGCACTTTCGGAAACCATTAGAGGGAGACCCTCCAGCTTTTGCACCTCTGGTGCATGGCGTAATTATTGATCCCACTCTGCTACACTTTGCTGAAATGTATGTGCTCTGCACTTTTACAGAGGTCGTATCTTCCCCATTTGGAAAACTCTCTCTTTCCTCACGTGCCCAAGCATCATGTGTTTCCTGTCAGCACCACTTGCAGAGAGAGGTAAAACGGATGAGAAGGAAGACGGAAAAAGTCAGCACTCCGCAAAGACAACGCAATTTGTTAGGTGCAGTTCCTAACACAGTTTCTTCAGTACTGTGCGTGGAGGTCCCTTCCTGTCAACAGTTCTGGGATGGGTAAGCAGATTCTCAGGGTGGCTGCCGTGCCTTCCTCATCTCCTTCAGCCAACGTAAAATGATCCGATTTGAGAAATGTTGGGCTTCATCCCCACAGGCACCTCAGGTCTTGATCTTAATTATGGCAGGGAGCACATAATGGGCTGCTATCCAAGATGAGTTCCAGTCTGACCTAGTGCATTTGAAGACTTTGTAACAAAAGGTGGTGAGCTCATTAACATATAGATAGAGCAGAAGCAAAATTCAGACTAACTCCCTTGTAAGACTTCATCCTCCGACCTCAGTCTAGTTTGGAGGCAGCCCATTCAGGGAAACGTAGATCCGTCATAGACCCAGTTTTCCTCATCTCGGCAGAAGGGATAGAGACAGGTACCCAGAAACCCTATTTCCTAAGTAGGCATTCCTGTTTTGACAGCTGTGCAGTAAACCACAGTCCTGCGTCGGGACTCCAAAGCCTTGGTCACTAGGCAGGGTCATACCCACAACACTGCATTTCTTCAGTGCAGGGTCAGTGGGAGAAATAGTGTCACCCTTCCTGAAACACTACTTTCCTTCCTTCGTTACCAGATCAAAAATAATAATAACAACAACAGACCTAGTGAACAGACCATTTAAACATAGTAACTTTAAAACTCTATTCATAAAGTAAAAATATTATTAAGTATCTACTGTATGTGGGACATTGCATAAATTTCTGGAGTGATATAAAATACAGTACCATCTTTTTCAAAATCTTGAAATTTTTGGTGGAGTTTGGGGGTGGGGGAAGAGGGAGGACGCAGACATTGAAACCAGAATTGCCAAGCAATATTTTGTCATGTCATTTCTTATCTATATCTGTGAACGTTGTCCCCACACCCTCAATTTCATCTGTGACAAGCCAAGTTCTTAGTCTTGACAAACAAGATCATCCATGGTCTGTCTAGTCCAGTCTGCTCCAACCTCATCTTTCCCTTTGTCCTGCCTGACATTTTCTAGTCCAGCATCAACTGTCTGCCAGCACTTTCCTTGATGTTCCACAGAGGTTTTTCATCTCTATTGCCCTTTCTTTCTATGAAAGAAAGCAGAGACGTCTGAAACATTCCACTGAATAAAGGCCCACAGACTAAGACAGGAGAAACAAAATGAGGTTGTTTATGGAGAGTTAAGTCTATCCAGAAAAGTATTGTGGTCTTTATTGAGAGGGCAACTGGGAGCCACTGATGGTTCATGAGAAAGAGAGTTACATAGTATCATACTTGGTTTTGGCAGCACTGTGGAGGATGGTTTAAAATTCATTGTCTTAGAAATCCAGGAAAGAGTATTTCAAGAGGAGTGTCGCCTCTGTGAAACTGGATGGAACTGAGAAAAGACTACTTGTAGGCATGGAACCAGCAGGGGTGGAGAGGAAGAATAAAACGTGTGACCAGGGGAGGGCAGGAGACACCAGAGGGATGGAGACTGCAAGTGAAGTGGAGGAAGTAACTTTGGAAATTCGTGTAGATTCTTTCCTCTAAGAAAGGAGGGCAGAAGGAGAAAATCTGAGGTGAAAGCAGGGTGGAGGAGATTTAATACTGATAATTCAGTATCAAAGTAGGGTATCTTTTATATTCTCATTTAGGGAAAGACAGGTCTGATGATGACTGCAAAGAGAACGAGGGATGGGTTTTGAGTTTGGATAGAGTAGGAAGGGTCCAGGGCAGTGCTGTCGGAAAGAAGAGAAGGAGTCAGTGTTCAGTTAAGAACTGACACCACACCCGTGGGCTCTTGCCTGAAATACCCTATCGTGACTTTTTGTTTTGTTTTTGTGGAGGCCATCACCACGGTTCCAGGTGCCTACTGCAGACCAACAAACCACCCTTATATTATATTCATGATCTCTGGGTCGTAAATCAGGACACAGCTTGCCTGGGTGGTTCTTCTGCTCCACATGCCACTGGCTGAGGTCACTCCGTTTATTCAGCTGGCGGCTGACGGGCTCTGGAGTGTCCAAGCAGGCTTCACTCTCGTGTCCGGCACTTTGGCAGGCATGGCTGGGAACTCGCACACCTGCGTCCCTCTCCATGCACCGGGGAAATTTTACATACAATCCCATCAAGATTCTCCAGACTTCTAACACGGTGGCTTGGGAAAAGAAGCAGCCAGCCAGGCTGCAGGTCTGGGACTGGAAGCCAGCACAGAGCCACTTCCACAGTTGTTTCTTGGTCAAAGCAAGTGGAGAGCTTCTCTGGGGAGGGGAATTTCAAGGGCAGGGCCTGCAGCCTACTTCTTGTTGGGAGGGGTGTCAAAGCACTTGGACTACCTGTTTACTTTCGCCAAAGCGTTAGTCATTGTCTAACGTGTATTTTTCTCCTGGATCCCCACTGGAACACACAGAGCAGGAAGTTTTTCTGTTTTGTCCCAAGGGTCTGATACATAGTAGACACGTCCTATTTGTCACATGGATGATGGGAGAATGTAGACAGGAGAGTGGGTAATACGGGAATGAAGTGCCCAGGGCTGTGGTCTTCCAGGGAAGTAGGGAAGAACATCAAGAGACTGCAAGTTCATGGGTCCTTCCACATACCTGTACGAAGGTTATAGCACTTCCCATCAACCACTGTGGCTTAGTAAGGCTGTGGCTTTAGCCTCCAGGAAGAAACCGTATCAGCCTCTTTAGCACACATGCTCCAGAGTCCTAGTGAATATATTTATGTTTATTCCAATGGGAAGTCCTCCTTCAGCTGCATTGACAAGTTACCAATTAATCGTGTGGTTTGTAGGAGTCTTCATCTAAATATCATAGACTGGATTTGCAGTTCAGGAATCCCTCCAAAATTGTGTAGACAGATGTATTATCTTAGGAGAGGCCCTGTGGGTTTCATCAGTCTCTCAAAGGGAGATTTGACCCAAAAATATTACAAAGCACTGTCAGAATAAACTATATTTGGATTTTACCTTTTAAATATGAAAGCCGTCTTTCAAATACTATGAAGAAAAAAAAATAACCTGAAATAGGAAAAAAAAAAAAAAGGCCACTTCTAACACAAACTAAGGCCACTTATGTAGCAAGCAAATTGATGCAATACTATTTAATGATTCCCCTGGAGCTATTAAGTTTGATTTGGTTAGTGGCATGTGAACCTGCAGGGATTTACAGGTAAAGTTATTCTACCTACAAAGAGAAGCCATAGCATTGTGTCAAAAAGTCACTTAAAAAGGAAAAAAAAAAGTATTAGGGGAGACAGACTGTAAGAAGGTATGTTTCTCAATTAGTGCTTAAAAGCCTCTGATTATAATGTGGTAATTTATTTTTTCTTAAAAAGAATCTCCTAAGTGTATTTTAACAATTGAACTAAAATTATAACTCCATTATTTGAAAATACTTTCACATACTTTTCTTTCCTCCTCTTTACTCACTAAAAATAAGCAGTTTTTTTTTAAGCTTATGCTTGTCCGAGTTTTAACAATATACCAATATAATGGGGATATAGAGGGTCAAGTATTTTAAAAATTGAATAGTTTGGGGGCACCTGGGTGGCTCAATCAGTTAAGTGTCCGACTCCTGATTTTGGCTGAGGTCGCGATCTCACTGTTTGTGAGTTCGAGCCTTGCATTGGGCTCTGTGCTGACCTTGTGGAGCCTGCTTGGGATTCTCTCTTTCTCCTGCTCTCCGTCTGCCCCTCCCCACTCTCATAATAAATAAATAAACTTAAATTGAATAGTGTGTAAATTGAGGTTATAAAGATATTAGGGAGATTATATCTAGAAACATAAAATCTCCAGATAAGCTAATGTAGGTTTAAAATGGTTCATAAATATTAAGATGCAAAGGACTTTATAAAGTTTTGTTCATTTCCTTATTTTTATATGTGAACTACCCAAAGGATATCACTATTAGAGTTTCTTGTTACTTGTTATGACCCAGTTTTACACAGGCTAGAACTACATCTCAGCCCTTGCCGGATTCCCTTCTCAATGCCCACATTATGTGAAATGAACAATCACTGCATGAGATCACCCTTGACTTCTTTCCAGTCACACGGATCTGGTACCCTCATCTTCTTAGCTGGAATCTCAGATTCTAGAACTTTCTGGGTCATATAGCCCAGGTGGGAAATGCATAGATAAATACACTTACACAATCTGTATTCTGATTCAGGCCTTATTCCCAATCCATAGCTCAAATCCTAAGTTTCCCCTGTCTGCTCAAAAGTCTACTCCATTACTCAAGATTCTCATGATTTTCCTCCAAGATAATACCTTTACCTCATGTTCCTGGTGCTAAACTACTTTATTTTTTCTTTCGAGTGCTGCCGGGACAAAACTCTGTATAACAGTCCATTTTCTTTTCAGGTGCCAGTAATGGCTTCTCATTGCTCAATGAAGCAATACTGTGCCTCTTCTTTCTCTCCTACCAACGCATAGGTGACATAACCAGTTAGGCAAGGATGAGTGAGAATGAGGTTGCAATTTATGATTGATTAATTCATAAATAAGGATCCAACAAAAGAATATAAGAGAATTTTTTTTTAATCTCCCCTAGTTTAGGATCCAGGATCCAGGAGTCAACTATGTGAAGATACAGTGTTAGTAAAATATGCACAGTGTGAGTCTGAGTCTGGTACATGGTACAGAAGTGAACGGCTGTATTATACTTTCTGGGTCACAGGAATTTGTGTCCTGTTGGCTCTGGATCTAAATACGTGTGATGTGTGTACGCAAGTGGTAGAGAGACTTGATAGGGAAGCAGCACTCCGGTCCTTGCTGGACATTTGCATAAGCGTAAGAATTGCAGGGGTGCCTGGGTGGCTCAGTGGGTTAAGCAGTGGACTCTTGGTTTTGGCTCAGGTCAGGATCTCCTGTTTGTGGGTTCAAGCCCTGCATCAGGGTCTGCAGCTGGCAGCCCAGGGCCTGCTTGGAATTCTCGGTCTCTCCCCATCTGTGCCCCTCCCCGACTCGTACTGTCTCTGTCTCTCTCAAAATAAATAAATAAACTTAAAAAAAAAAAGAATAAGAATTGAAGGAAGAAGGTGTGCAAACTCTATGATCAACCTGTGGTCTATCAGTCACCAACATAGGCTCACTCACTCAGTTGGGATAGGCTCTTTCCTTGGCCCCCAAAACAGTGAGCTTCCCTTCTCATCTCTGTTAATGCTGTCACTCTTCATTTGAGACATGCCTCTGTATCTTCTCCACATAGCCAAATCCTTCCGTTCTACTTCACATTTCATTTCAAATGCCACCGAGAGGAGTTCCAATTCCATCTCATTCATGGTGCCGTCTCCAGCTTCTTCATACTGACCTGTCTCTTCTCGGAACTTCTGCACACACAGTGAATAATGGCCACTTCATACGCACTCAGTTTCATCAGTAGAGAACAGGGAACATGTTTTTAACTTGTTTTCTGTCTTACATGCCGCCTAGCATAGTTCTAAGAGCAACAAACAGCCTTTGGATGATTGTTTTCATCAAAGCTCAGTTTTTCCAAGAAATTATTAAGCTTTGGGATTGTAATATTTGGAAAGAGCAAGAGAGAAATACAACAATCATAAAACCACAGAAGTTAAGACCTGAGAGTGATATTAGACATCATCTCTTTTGACCCCCTCAGTTGATGCACCAGGGTATGCAGAATACGTTTGTAATTTCCATCAAGCTAACCAGTAAACTAGTGACAGACCCAAGGCCAGATCAGGACTCCAGCCCTATTCTAATGCTTTTTGCTAAGCTGGACTATGGTCTAAAGTACCTCATGAAAGGCAAAATTGAAAAGATTTTAAATATGCTTGCCTTTTGAAATCGTACTTAGGCATGCCTTCGTACAAGCTGCAAAATACGTAGTTTGAGTCCTAGTGTAGCTGACACTGTTGGCTGACTATCCAGTGCCCTTTCTTCCTTTATTATTACATCAGCGTATCCACACAGAAGGACAGACAACCCAGAGGCATGGGTATGTGCCCCGATGAAATCTAAAAGCTCTCAGTCCTCTTGGTGTTGAATCACTGTGTGGTATGGTTTTTTTGTTTTTTGTTTTTTTGTTTTCGTTAATAAGATACAATTGTGCAGTCTCTCTCTGCTGGTCAGGACAGCAGCATGGTGGGTGCTGAGGTGTGGGCCTCACTGGAGCAGCAGCCGGATGGGCACCCTGGCCATCCGCACAGAGGTCGTGGGGTACCCGGAGGTGTTTACAGTTGAAGAACAGTTGAAGAAATGACGCCTCATATCCAGCATTTGAAAGGAGCACATAGTAAGAACTTATTTCTTACAGACAAGAAGAAAAAAAGCTATTGGCTGGTGACACTTCATGTTCAAACGATCTTGCCAAGCAGTTAGGCATTGGGAGTGGGGATCTTTGGTTTGCTGAGGAAACAGCCATGCTAGAAAAGCTAAAAGTTGGCCAAAGCTGCGCCACACCCTTGGCACTCTTCTGTGGTGATGGAGATGTGAAATTTGTTCTGGATTCCGCTTTTTTGGAAGGTAGATGCGGAAAGGCGTACTTTCATCCAATGACGGGTGCTGCAACCATGGGATTGAGCCCTGAAGACTTTCCCACATTTGTGAAGAAGACGGGATATGATCTCCCGGTGCTAAATTTTGGTAAAAGCAACGAATTGGGCTGGTGTTTAGAATATGTTTATTTCTGAAAGCTGTTTTTCTTATTTGTAATTTCTTAAAAAAACATTAAAAGTGACAAGAATATTTTTTAAAAAAAAATAGAATTGAAAATCTGCTGGGAAATGACTACCTATACAAATATAAACAACGATATCTCTGTGTGGAGAAGGTTTTTGGATCTTTATCTCTTTGCCCTTTTTGTGTCTGGAGTTCAGATGTGATACTGGAAGCATAGGAGCCATCTTGTGATCATGAGGATGAAAGCCACAACCAAGGATTAAGAACAGTGTGATAGAAGGAATCCAAGTCCTTCATAGCATTCATGAGAAGCTGACCCTGTCCTGAGTCAACTCCCGACTTCTAAATAAGAACTATAAATCCTTCCTTGTCTAGTCCGTTAGTTATTACATTTTCCTTTACTTTTGTATAATAACACCCCACTCCCCACCAAAGACATAATCACAAAATATGTTAACATGCAGGAGAACTGGTGACCTCGTCATTCATATTATTTGACGAGGCACTTTGGCAGTGGCTTTGCTGCAGTGGAACTTTTCAGTTCATAAAAGCATAACTGTTTTATAAAATGGCCTAAATATGCTAAGCATTTATGCTAAGCCCTTTAAATATATCATCATCATCATCATTGTAGAGACTGTGTGAGGAATTCATTGCTATCTTCTTTATAAGGAAGAACATTTAAAGCAGTTGCTTATCACATAGTAAGTGATAAACGTCCCTGTGATATGTATGATCATGTTTTGTCCATTGGTCACACCACATAATAAGCCATGTGAAATGCAGTTGTGTTAATTAATGTACTGTTTTAAAATTTAATATAGTTGGCCAACAATCTTGTTTTCTTCTCCAGGAATGAAACTTGAAAACTATAGTAAAAAATACAGAACCTGGGGGCGCCTGGGTGGCTCAGCCGGTTGAGCGGCGGACTTAGGCTCAGGTCGTGATCTCTCGGTCCGTGAGTTCAAGCCCCGCGTCGGTCTCTGTGCTGACAGCGCAGAGCCTGGAGCCTGCTTCAGATTCTGTGTCTCCCTCTCTCTCTCTGATCCTCCCCCCATTCATGCTCTGTCTCTCTCTGTCTCAAAAATAAATAAACGTTAAAAAAAATTTAAAAAAATACAGAACCTGGATGATGCATATGTAACCTAGACAGAAAATTAAGTTGTGAAGTTATGAAACTGTTACTTTGATAGTTTTGTGAAGAATTCATCATAGAACTGATTTCATTTTTTTCTCGGGCTGGAGCTTGGCATTACATTGCACTGGTAATTATTGCAGGTGTAGAGGCCTCAAACGAACTCAAATGTTACATTCCACAGCCCTTCAGCATTTTGACACCAGGTTCTTTTAAACTGGAATAGCTTCTAGACTTGCTTTCCTCTTACGAAAACATCATCTAGGTTTAGATTCCAAAGGGCGTAAATCCCTAAATCTTTCAGGTAATTTGTGGTTTCTGATTCTTTATTCTCTAGGAATTATTTTCTTCATTGTTCCCTCAGAAAACAAAAGCGAGCATGAAAAATGACAAAGGATGCTCCTAGATAAAAGGAGTAAATATCTATGACAATCAAACAAGACAGTTGAATACTCACACCACTTAAATTGCCAGTAATTAGGGCATCTTTTTTAAAAAGGTAATTGAAAATCTAGTTTTATCAGCTCAACTGAGGAAAGTGGTATTTTGGAGTCAACTGTAAATGTACATCAAGGTAAAAAGTATCTTTCATTCTCTCATTAACACGAGATAATTGAGACAAAACATTTTTCCAGTTTGAACTGTCTGCATATTTTCCACAGTAAAATGGAGAAACTCAATCATAGCTTTCTAGATCAGATTCAGATTCTTTATCCAATGTTCAGTGCTTTGGATGAGAGAGTAAAAATTCTCCGAATTTGTAGTTTTACATGAAGACTTCTGGAAAATGTAGACTATGAACCAAATCTAATACTGATCAGACTAATTGATGATTACCTTGTGGATAATGTGCTATGAGGATCTTTACTGAGATCCTTTCTGAAAGTACTTTATACCACCTTCACTGGGTTTGCATATATTCTCCACAATACAGTTTCACTTGACTGAACACATATTATGTTTGAGAGAGGCTCCATGAGCTCCAGTGCAATTGTTTTAGAGGTAATTCCTGCAAAGAGGAGAATCCCAAGTCCCTAAGAGCCCACATCACTATAGCCATCCATCCTTCTCTGTTAGGGAGATGTGAGCTGTAAGACCTCCACGGGTTATCAGCTCAGTGGAGAGACAGTATTTGTAAGCAAGAAACAAATACAAGTAAAATCGGAAACAGTCTATATCCACAAGTTAAACTGGGTGACACAAATCAGAAATACAGCCAGACATCAATGGGAAAAAGTCATTGTAGTCACAAATCGTGGCACTGGACACCCTGCCCTTTGAGTTTATCCATTCATGCACCCAGTACTCCCTAGGTGACCACTGTGTGCTGGCACAGTGTTAGACTCAGAATATAACACGGGACTGTGACCTCAAGGAGTCTGCAATCTAGTCGAGATGAGAGGAAAAGCCATGTAAATGAGCGGTTGTGGTGCAAAGTGAAAAATCTACTCCAGAGAAATGTATAGCTCCCGAGTGTTAGAGAGGAGGGCGCTTCTAATGCAGTGACAATATGGTGAAGGAAGTGCTGAGAATAAAGATAAGTAATTCATTAATTAAAGAAATATTGCCTTTGGATAAAACCCCAGAAGTGGAATTTCTGGATCATATGTTAGTTCCATTTTTAATTTTTTGAAGAAACTCCATACCGTTTTGTATAATAGCGGCACCAGTTTACGTTTGTACCAATAATGCACGAGGGTTCCCTCTTCTCCACATCCACTTGTTATTCCTTGTCATTTTCGATGACAGCCATTCTGACAAGGGTGAGGTGATACCTCATTGTGGTTTTGATTTATAGTTCCCTAATGATAAAGTGATATCCAGCACCTTTTCCTGTACCTGTTGACCATTTGTGTATCTTCTTTGGAAAAATGTGTATTCAAGTATTCTGCTCATTGTTTAATCAGATTTTATTTTATTTTATTTTATTTGCTATTGAGCTGTATAAGGAAATGCAAATAGGATCTCAAAGAGATATCTGCACTTCCATTGCAACGTTATTAACCAAGATAGGGAAACAACCTAAGTGTCCACTGGATGAGTAGATAAAGAAGGTGTGGAATGCATACACAATAGAATATTGTTCAGCCGTGAGAAAGAAGGAGATCCCGCCATTTGAGAAAAACATGGATGAACTTTGAGGGCATTATGCCAAGTGAAACATCAGAGAGAAAGACAAATACCGTACAATAGCACTGATACGTAGAATCCAAAAAAAGCCGGGGAGTAGTATAATGGTTACCAGGGACTATGGAGGGGATAAATGGGAGATGCTGGTCAACAAGTACAAACTTCCAATAAGATGGAAATATTCTGGGCACCTCGTGTCCAGCATGGTGCTTATAGTTAATAACACTGTATTAAATACTTGAAACTTGCTAAGAGAGTCAAGTCTTAAGTGTCCTCACTACAAACATAAGGTAGTTACGTGATGTGGCGCTGTTAGCTAATACTATGGTGGTGATTTTATAAAATATCAAGTCAACACATTATACATCTTAAAATTACACCGTGTTTTATGTCAATTACATCTCAATGAAGCTGGAAAAATATATTTAGTGAGCATCTACTCTGTGTGAATTCTTACATAGTTTTAATGAAATATGCTAAATGCTAGAATAGAGATAAAGTACTTTGTGAATTTTTTTTTAAAAAGGAAAATTCACTAAGGCTTTAGGAAAGAGGATTTCAAGTGAAGACTCCATTAAGGAGAAAACTACTGAGCTGAATGCATTTTTTGATAGAGAAATTAAAGAAGATCATCAGAATAACAAGCACAGTAATGTAAAAGAGCATCAGTGTGGGGAGCAGAGGAACTCCACTGTGTCAAGACCAAAGGAAGCAGGGAGGAAGGAGGAGAAAGGGAGAGGAAGTAGATGGAGCTGGAAAGTTAAATTGGGGTCAGATAATTGAGGTGCTGTAGGCCAGCTTACGGAAGTGCTAAAAGTCAACCTGGAAGAGGTTGATGTGAAATCCATGAAAATGAAGGATGCCTTCAAGGAAGAAAGAATACATTAAAAATAGAGGAGCTGAGAGTAGAGAAAGACTAATCCACTTCCTTCCATAAATTTACTTAGGGAGACCAGAAAGAATTGCCCACATTAAGTGCTAATTTTACTAGTCTTCACCTATGACACAAAGATTATTGATGCACCATTAGCGGGCCCTGGCATTAGTGGTTTTCCCAGCAGTGGGGATGAATTTGCACTAAATGTCAAGACTGCCTTGTTATCACCTTTTCAAGAAGGCTGGGAGTTATTAACAGTTGTAGGCCAGGGCTCAGACACAGACAAAATTCGGAAGGAGGCAAAATTGTTTTTTAGCTCCCACCAAATTTGTAAATAGGGAGAGAGAGAGACAAGAGACAGAGAGAAAGAAGAGAAAGGGCACAGAACGATATTCCTTTGGATTACAAATCTGTATATATTTCAAGGAAAATATAACCTGTTTCTAATTGAAGTAATTATAACCCAACAACACTTTGATTTGGCAAGAAATACTGGAACCCTGACTAATTCCTTACAACTCCTTTTGTAAACCTCCTTAAATCTTTCTTGTTTGCAGTAAGAATTCATAGCTTGCCAGCTGGGAATCTTAGAGAGATTTGAGTTTTGTTCCTGGCATTGGGATGGCAAACTACATTCTACCACTCCTAATTGTAAGAGAGACAAGATTCTTGTCCGATCATTCTGAATATAAGGCAATTATGCAGGAACAGTAATTTCTGAGAACACAAATGCACAACTGTGAGCCAGTTTCATTCTTCTGAGATGTGCGTCAGAGGGAAACACGGAACATGGAAAGAGTTTGCTAAACTAACATTGAGCAAAACCCTGTAAAACAGCTACTTTGATTCTTTTAGACTGGCTGGCTGCCTAGGAGGTAACCTTGGGCAATTTCAGAAGCAAAGAAATAGAGATTTGAGCCAGAAGGTGGTGAAGAGAGAGAGCAAGTAGTAATGTATTTCTCAGGAGAAATGGTGAACACTCCTCAGTGACCAGGAACCGGTCGCATAATATTCATGTGTAATTTTAATATGCGGGAGTGGAACTATTGGTCATCAAAATATATGTGGCATTTCAATTTAATATTTACTTTCCATTGATGATTTTGCAATATAATGTTATTTTCACCCACATTAATGAATGTTGACAATCTATCAGTTCTAAGAATGAGAATAAAAACATTTTGGCGTGTATTCATCTTTAAATGAATTTATTAAAAAGCTCTTGATATTCTCTAGATATTCATGTCAGGGACAACTGATTTTTAATTTGTCTTTTTGAAGTCTTTTCAGAACATTCATTAGGAAAGACAGGGCTGCAGGAATTCATACATCAAGGATTTTATGCATGACAAGGTTCTTGAAAAAGACTTAAGTACTGCATGATTCTTGACAACATTTACCACCAGATGATTGCAATTTGCTTACATTAAAAAAAAAAGATATACATTTGATTCAAATTTGAAACAATGTTGAAATCTTCAACTTGCTGAGACATTAAGTAAGAAATGTAGCCTATAGGAAAAGGAAAAAAAATCACTTTAAAATGCAATGTTTATCATTTCGGGGGGGAAAAAGTGTATTCAGTTTAATATGAATAAAAATATCTATGCTGTGTAGACAGTGCTGATTATTTCCATTATCTGGTCAATAGCAGAAAGAGAATCATGATGAGAAATGGATGGGAGAGTTGCAGATTCCAGAAAATTTACAGTTCTATTGCATCTTTAGCAGATGAACTTTAAATGAGAGGTTGTGTTGCTTACTAGGAAGTTTTTAAAAATAGATTCATTATAAATAGTGCTACAGCAGGCAGGCTCCACACTGCGGCTGGTGCCTCTTCCCATCCCACTGCTAGGACCCTAACTAAGGCTGTTGTTATTTATTAAGGGGGTACTGCAAATTCCTCTGTTTTGCTTCAAGCACAAAACAATTCTGGATTTCCCACCCTCACTTGCCCACTTCCCATTTGTTATGGGGTGAGTTGTGTCTCCATCCCCAAAAGATGCTGAAGTTCTAAGCCCATACCTGTGAATGTGACCTTATTTGGAAATGAGGTGGTTAAGGCTGATCAAGTTAAAATGAGGCCATTAGGGTGAGCCCTAATTATATATGATGTTGTCCTTCTAAAAGGGGACATTTGGACATAGAAACGGAGATAGGCCCACACAGAGAATGGTTCCTGAAGAGACTGGAATTACATGACCCAAGGAACTATAAGCAACCAAGAGAAAGGCCTGAAACAGTTCCTCCACTAGTACCTTCAGAGGGAGTATCCTGGTTTCAACTTGTAGCCTCCACAACTATGACAGTACATTTCTGTTGTTAAAGCTGCTTGGTCTGTGGCGCTTTGTTATGGAAGTTCTAGCAAACCAACATAATACCCCATTCATTCTATTCCATGGCCAGCATGTACTTTTAAAACTCTACGCGATTTCACCACTTTTCGGTGATGATGTGGCTTCATTACCGCCTGCGCCTAGAGAGTGTCAGACACGGATTAGGTACTTAGAATTATTTGTTGAAAAACATGATAAATGGCCAAATTAATTACCTACCAAGTTAAGAAAAATTACCTCATTCAAAACATTAAGAAAGTGTACCATCTGTCTTCAACCTGCTTTTTCAATCTTTTACACGTCTCGAACATTACAATCCAACTTGGCTCTTAGCCCTGCTTTCAAAACACTGAGTTTATGCGCTTCACCAGAATATTTTCATACTCTGTGTATCAGGATCTGTGATGTTCATTTTGCACTGATATTTCATCCTCTGCTAGCTTCTCTTTCAAATTTTAACTGGTTACAACCTATATATTCTTTAAGGTCCATTCCCCCACCTCCGTGAACCCCAGTATTATTCCCCAATTCAATGTTTTATCCACTCTCTCTGAATCCTCAAGCACTTTTGTGACTTATTTTAGGCCATTCAAATTGTTCCTTGGGATGTGGATATCTGGTAACTACATTTATGTCTGTAATTAAATGATAAATTATTTGGGGACTGGGATTGCATTTAATCAGAAGAACACTTCACATGATATGAGTGAAAGAAATACACAGAGTGGATGCTCAACACATATTTTGAGTTCAATTATAAAATTAATGGGCCATATTTAAATGTGATTCTAGGACGGTCTTTGCTGATTTTGCAGGAAAGAGGGAGAAGTGACAACAGAAGCAGAAATTACAGTGATGTGAGCCGAAGAATGAGGCAGCCCCTGCAAACCCAGGAGGCAAGGAGAGGGAGTCTTCCCTGAAGACTCCAGGACCCAGCCCTGCCCTCACCTTGATGGTAGTCCTGTAAAACTCATTTCAGAATTACAGTCTCCAAAACTATTGCTGTATTAATTTGTGTTGGTTTAAGCCACTAGTTTTGTGGCCATTTGCTAACAGCAGCCATAGGAAGTTAATACAGAACTGAAAGTCTTACTACTGGGCACACCAGGATTTCCCTGAGAAATACCATAGAGAAAAGGGTCCTGTAATCAAATATATTGGCCACTGTGACATCTCCCTCCTGGAGATTCAAAACAGCATCTTAGGCTCTGAGGAGACATAAAATAAAGAATCTGTTTAACTCAGCATTTATTAGAAGTGTCTGGCCATATAACCATCCCCCCCACCCCGCCCCCGCCACACACACAAACACATACAGACCACACATCACCTATTAACATCCCACAAGAACACATTTGGGAAATGCTAATGGAGCTAATTAGATCATCAGGCAAGTGTTGCTCACCACTGCAGTACCACAGAGGTATTTCCTTAGCTATACTCAAATATTACCATCTGACATAGCAACTTCTAGTTCCCAAAGTTAAGCTCATCTAGATTCATGCCACATTCATTGTGAACATCCCTACTAAAAAGTAATAAAGAGCATGTAATGTTCTAAATAATAAAACTATCTTGACATTCAAAACATCAGTGCTTTAGATATTTAGGAATTTTAAAGTAGTCAGAATCATTTGAAGTGTTTATTTATTTATTTTGAGAGAGAGAGAGCAAGCGTGAGCGGGGGAGGGTCAGGGGGTTGGGGAGAGGGAATCCCAAGCAGGCTTCATGCTGTCAGCGCAGAGCCTGATGCTGGGCTCGGTCTCACCGCCCTGGGATCATGACCTGAACCAAAACCAAGAGTCAGATGCCTCACTGACTAAGCCACCCAGGCGCCCCCCTAAAGCTGAATATTCTGATTCTAAATCATCACAGACCACATCATGAAAGAATACTCTGGGTCATCCAGTGAGGTTGTTGTCCTATTTTCCTTAAACCTTGTTAACAAGGAGATGTGTTATCTAAAACCCATGGTTCTTATACTATGATTGTTGATTAACTCGTTTACTTTAGTCAATCAATGTTTATTGATTGCCTAATAGCTGCAAGTTTTGAGGGCTGCAGCGGTGAGGGAAAATGAAAACAAAAGCGATGCCACAAACCCCTCTCCTTGCCTTCATAAATCGTACAGTCTAGGGAGTGGAAAGATATTAGTCTCAGAGTTAAACAAATAAATCTATTGGGCAAGCCACAAAATAGACTGCTACTGATAATTTAATTACAGCAGCTTTCATTCAAGTACAGCTTATCTCTAGAAATCAGATCATATTCAGAATCAAAGACAAGAAGCTTTCCTGCAGAGGAAGTTTATTAGTAGACACAACCTTGCTTATTTCAAAACAAGGGAACTCCTCAGATTTTATGTCATAAAATATATCAAGTCTGCTCACATTTTTTTCAGAACTTAGGTTGTAAAACACTCACAAACATAACAAAACACACAGTGCACTTCAGAGTGACCACTAAAAAGCAGAATGCAGAACATCCCAATCACCTGGGCTGACATTAGGTGGAGGGGAGCAAGGCCATAGCTAGGGTGCAAAATTTAAGGGGTCGCTAAAAAACCCAGTGCTCAAGATAAGTTACTATAATAGCATTAATTTTGATAAAACATCAAAACGAGTGCAAAAATACATGATGAACAAAATATAAAAATTTGAAATAAAGCTGGAATCATTATCACAGATATTTGGCTCAGCATAGCACTGGTCATTACCCTTCTTCCCTCCTCTGCTGTGCGGCTATTGTCTGTTTGTCCATCTAGACTCAGTCCCCACCCTTCTCCAATGGTTTTGTACCTCAGGAAGCTGATCTTTAGAAGCTTCCGTCACTGGTCTCTCTTGGTCTCCTCTTTATGATTAGGCTCAGCCAATGGGAAATCAGTGCAGTTTAGCAGAGGGCACAGTGAGATTAGGATATTTATCCCCTGGTTCCTTCCTACTGAGTGGTGACGAGGGCTATGCTCCCATACCAAAGGCCACAGCTCAGTCTCCCTCCCCCCCACCGTGCAACTTACAACCCCTTTGTCTGATCTTTTGAGTCCAGGAGTGGTGATGGCTTTTTTCCATTGCCCGGATGCTTCTGCATCTGTCCTGAGTCCCCATACCCCTATTCACACCTCTGTAAATAGATTCTTTATTAAACTCTCTGCCAGTATCTTGTTTGAATAGGCTAAATATTCCCTGCTGGGACCCAACAGCCTTGCACCAAGCCAGGTCATGTATATGCAATGCCAAAATATAAACCATGACTAAGCAGTATCTTTACAGTCTATGATTAAGAACTTAATATGATTAGACCTTGTTCCCAAAGCAATGCCTCTTTATGATCTCTCAAGTATTGACCTGGCTACTTTGGCCTCACAGGACATGCCCCAGTCCAAATCTGGCAACTTACTTGTTTATGGATAGTGAGCAATTTTCAATGTTTGTTAACACTAGGCAAAATACTTGCATAATTAATGTAATTGAGAAAGGTTTGCAAATACATTTTGAACTTAGATGATATGGAGCACTTATTTCATAATTCAGGCATTCAGTCAAAATTTCTCTTAATTATTAGACCAACTTGAACAAAAACTGTTTGGGTTTTTTAAAAACCTGATTAGGTAATTAGATTTATGATGTAATTCTAGGATGGGTTCTGGGCTGAACTGAACTCAAAGGAGTGGTTCATATGACTACATCAGTTCCCATCTTGCAAACCATGCACTTTTCACATTAATACTAACAAAAACAATATTCAAAATGGCCTATTTGTCTAATAACGTAATTCTTTCTTGTGAGGATCATAAAATTTTGGTAATTTAATTTTTTCATTGTCAGTTATGTGGTAATAATTTGAACATTATTACACTATTTTCTTGTTTCCTAATATTAGTGAATGCTTCAGCTTTTAATTTTTAAGTATGCATTTATAATTGCAATCTTTTATTATAAAGAAATAGGTTATTTTATCTTATAATAGACTATTACTATGAAAATAATAGAAGGCAGAGATTTATAAATATTAATTTTCATAAAAATATAAGAGCAAATTGATTGAAATAATAACCTATGCTTGTTCTTCATGATAAATGGTAATTAATATATACTTGCTTGTTTTAAGGCAGGACATATGGTAACAATAGCATAATGTCTACTTTTAATAGGCTAATGTATTTTATGAATTAATATAAAGTTCTTTGAGATCCTCAGACGAACACTGCTATATAATTGGAAATTAGTAGAAAATCTATAATGCCTTGATTGTAAAATATATGATATTCTATTTATTGATATCCAACCACATTTCCCTTCCCTCCCTTCTCATGTAATACAAGCCATAATGCATTTATGTTTACATGGGGGATAAGGGACACATAACTTACTCACTGAAATCTTTCTTACATTCTTCAGCTCTTTTTTTTTTAAGTTTATTTATTTGAGGGGCACTTGGGTGGCTCAGTTGGTTAAGTGTTTGACTTTGGCTCAGGTCATAATCTCATGGTTTGGGAGTTTGAACCCCACATCGGGCTCTGTTCTGACAGCTCAGAGCGTGGAGCCTGCTTGGGATTCTGTGTCTCACTCTCTCTCTGCCCCTCCCCTGCTCATGCTCTCTCCCCCCGCCCCTCTCTGTCTCTCCCTCTCCCAAAAATAAACATTAAATTTTTTAAATTAAAAAATAAAAGTTTATTTATTTGAGAGAGAGAGAGCGTGAGCAAGGGAGGAGCAGAGAGAGAAGGAGACAGAGAATCCCAAGCAGGCTCTGCACCTTTAGCACAGAGCCAGACCTGGGGCTTGATCCAACAAAGTGTGAGATCATTACCTGAGACGAATGCTTAACTGACTGAGCCACTCAGGCATCCCAGTTCTTCAGCTCTTCAACCTACTGAAGTTTCAGATCTTCATAAAAGGCACTAATGTTCACATCGCTTTCTATGTATTTTACAAGTATCCTCTATAAAATCAGATGTTCTGGGTCTTGTGATTTGGTCAAAATTTTATTTACTCACATTATTTATCATTGCTAGAATTTTACAAGGCTATAATATAAATCTGAAATATTGAGCCTTCAGAAGTATTCCAACAACTCAAATTCTACAAATTCTTCTCAAATAAAACACGTCGGGGGGCACAGGCAAAAATGGAGCAAATTAGATTTTTCCTGTTTTTTAAAAAAAATTTTTTTTTCAACGTTTTTTATTTGTTTTTGGGACAGAGAGAAACAGAGCATGAACGGGGGAGGTAGATTTTTCCTGTTAAGATAGATCAGTCAGGATGCAATGAAATCAATCTAATTCGGGCAGCCACAGAAGCATTATACTAAACCGAAACAGTTTGTGTGTGTGTATGTGTGTGTGTGTGTGTGTGTGTTCCTGAGCTTTTCATTCGAAACAGCAAAGTTTAATTAAATGTGGATTGAGACTCCCAACCACGAAATCAGTCCTGTTCGATGATAGATGTAAGTAGCTTTGTAGCTCAAGACTACACGCTTAATCCAACTATGTTTTTCAGTTGCCAAGAATTAAATAAATAAATCCCTGCACTTAACATTTACTTGATGCCTTGCTTTTTAAGGACTGAAATGGCAAGTCAGATGAAGGAAAACATAGCTAAATATGTCACGGTTGAGAGCGCTCCATCTATTCTGGGGCCCCTCTCCTACCCCTCCCTGAGAGATTAACCAACACAACGTGTACACACTCATACTCACCAGTATCAGTGTAATAGAGTCTCTCAGGGCTATCACTTCACTGCCCAGATATTTTAAATGTAAATTAGAACACCTACTGAAATAGATTGAAAAGAAAATTCATAAGATCAATTTCACAGGCCAAAGGAGAGCAAACTAATAATATGGATATTCAAACAATAGAGTACATAAAATAGCAAGGATATCAGGCAATTTGCCCCAAAATTACATATTCCGGGTGACCTAAAACTACTTGCATATGCCACTGTGCTACTGTTGTCGTGTTTTGTTTTTTCCTCCAGCGGTTTTAGGGCTCTGGTAAAATTCGACCTGCACAGTTTACAAAAAGGCTTCTACTGGCTGCCTTCATTTAAAGATTGCATTAGCATAACAAGTGTAATAGTAATCACCTCAACATCATGCGCTTATTGCAATCATTATCAAACTCTGTGGTTCAGAGTGTCTGTGCTCCAAGGCAGGCGTTCCCAGCATGCCTCTGGAGGGAACGCAAGTTGCATAATGAGAATGGCCAAGGTACAAATTCCCCGTGTTGTTTTGTTTTTGTTTTTTATCCCCTCTGATCATTTGGTTTTTATCTCCTTTGTTATTCCCAGTAGCATCCATTTTTAAAATTACATACAAGGCATGGATTTCAGTGGCTCTATGCATACACTGCAGAGTTACATGCATCTGGGTTTGAATCCTGATTGTGCCATTTACCTGTCTCGCGTTTGGGCAAGTGACTTAACACCAGTAAACTTTTCTCATCTGTAAAGGAAAATGGTACCCAACCCATGGGGCTGTTGCAAGGATTAAATAGCATCATATTTATGGATAGCCTAGCAAACTGCCTAGTGCCATAGAAGGAAGCTGTTTCATAAGTAGCTTCAAAGTATGTTTTTCTTTCTGCATCTCTCCTTTGCTTCCAGTCCACCCAATACACTGTTCATCTCTCTCCTGCTTTCTCTGTCTGCATCTTGCCATGCATCGTCCAAAGGTGTGTGCACCAAAACTCTACATCTACTCAGTCTTCCTTTCCGGTATCTGCTCCTATCAGTGCCAACCACAAACTCTGCGACCCAGACCCACTGAACTTCTTCCGGTCCACATCACTGAGGGTCTCTCCTTGATCCATACCTTGTATGTGCTCTCTCCCCACTGTGCGAACAAACCTTGGGTCCCTTTTCAGAACTATACTCATGTGTCACCTCCTCATCTCCACACTTGCTTCCTTCTTTCTCTATATCCCCTCTGACCCCAACAGCACTCATCTCCTTGCATTGTAATTAATTGTCTGTGTATTTTTTTTTCTTTCACTAGATGACACTGAGCGGAGATCAACCACAAGTATCTCTGGATTTTTGTTCATTTCATTTTCCTTTGCTTGTCCTAATATGCTGACAGTCGTACCCCAGGAGTTCAGTACAGGTTTGTTGCATAGAGGCCGGGGCATCTGTGAAACAGAAATAGGCAACAGCTGGATTATTCAATGAAACTCAAAGTTGTGTAGCGTGGGAACTGTCGTTAATAATACCGTATTGTATTTCTGAAAGTTGCTAAGAGAGTAGATCTTAAAAATTCTCATCACAAGAAAAATTGTAACGATGCGTGGTAATGAAAGTTAACTAGACTTATCATGATGATCGTTTTGCAGTATGTACATATATTGATCACTATGGTGTACACCTGAAACTAATATAATGTTACATGTCAATTACATCTTGATAAAAACTAAAAACAAAACAAAAACCTTGTTTTCCAACCCTCCCCCTAAAAAAATCACCCTATGTTCACACAGCATGCATGAGTAAGATAGTCCTTGTCCTCTAGATACTGAATATCTTTGAGGAGAGATGAATATGCAAACAGAGAATTGCAATATAACATGCAGTAGAAGGGACTGTGGCCATTCAGAGCAGGATCGCTTACTTAAATATGAAAAAGTTAAAAGACATTCTGATGGGCACCTGGGTGGCTCAGTTGGTTAAGCATCTGACTTTAGCTCAGGTCACGATCTCACTGTTCATGAGTTCAAGCCCCACATGGGACTCTGTGCTGACAGCTCAGAGCCTGCAACCTGATTCTAATTCTGTATGTCCCGCTCTCTCTGCCCCATCCCCTGCTTACACTCTATCTCTCTCTCAAAAATAAATATTAAAAAAAGAATTAGAAAAAACATTCTGAAAGTCAAAACCTATGCATCTAAAGGACATCTCTAAAGCATTATCATCATTGTTTACTGTTATCATTTATTTTCAAATTTGGCAAGTACAGCAAATTCCAAACATGTGACCAATGTAAATGTCTATGAACTTAATATTCTTGTTAATATAAACAACTATATGGAGAGATTATTACTCCTGTGTAATAATTTCATATAATTCATATTAACATATTCTTAGCTGTAAAAATTAAATTATTTCATAATTGCATCTCTGATGATTCAGAAGCCACATTAAAATGCCTCAGTGACTCAAGGTCAGTGTGAAATTAAGTCCTAATACATGAAGCAAATGGTTATTTGAACATTGTTCGAAATGTCTTCAAGTAAGTATTTGTTGAAACATTTCAAAATTTGCCACTCGATATGTAGGACTACGTAGTTGATACTCTAAAGGCCATTTGCTGTCATAAATAACATAACAATGTACTCTTATCCCCACCCTTTGTTCCTCTTCTCCAAATTTAAGAATCCAACTCTATAGGACTAGATGTGTAGATATGAGGAATTTATGAAAAATTAGAGAAGATGGCTATTTTGTTAACGTTCATCAAATTCTTTTAAAATTTTTATTTAATTGGCACAGAATTAGTGACTGAAAGATTTTAAAGTAAGCACAAGGGTGGTGAGTCAGCTGGAAGAAACTTCCATTAAGAATTACACTTCAGTCTTTGGTAATGTAACTCTTGCTGGGTTAGTAACTCTGTGAGAACACTTTCACATTGAAATGTTCATTTTCAGAGAAGAAAATTCCTAACCATTCTACTTAGCTTTTTTTTCTTTTTACCTAATCCATTCAACAAATTTTAACAAATTGTCTTATCTCGGGGCTTATATTTTGTCCTAAAATTTTTGGAGCAGATAATACAGAAACTCCTAGTCTATAACCCCATTACCAATATCTGTAAGAACATTTAGAGTCAACAAGTCATGAAACATAAAGCTGAAAAGCAGCAGTAATTGATTTTGTAGTTTTTTTTAATGTGTTTATTTTATTTAATTAGAAAGAGAGAGGGTGAGAGAGAGGGGCGAGAGAGAATCCCAAGCAGGTTCCCTGCTGTTAGCACAGAGCCCGATGTGGGACTTGAACTCCCGAACTGTGAGATTATGACCTGAGCCAAAATGAAGAGTCAGATGGTTAACCGACTGAACCACCCAGGCACCCCACCTTTTATAGTTTTTGATGTACGGATTATGGATTATATATATTTTTTCATTTTTGGATACATGTATTAACCATAAGTACTGTGGATAAATTATTCATAAAAGTGAGAGTGAGGTATATGAAAAATAAACCAAGGAAAATTACAGATCACTATAAAAATTAATATCCTACTTGCTTCTGTTAACCTGCCTTGTACAGGACTGGCATTACTACGCCTTCCTGCTGTACAGAGAATTCAGACATCCTCACCAGCTTGCTTCACAATTCATCAGGAATAGGGAGAATACATATGATTACATGGCAAATGAAAACATTTAGCGTCACAGAAAATAGATTTCTTTCACTGCATTAATGTCAGCCCTTCCACAAACAATAGCAACCCAAGCAAACATGAACACAAACACGTGGAGCGCCGGGGCCTCTGCCGCTTTGTTTCTGGGACTCGGGGCCGACCTGGGCATCTGCAGGGCTTCGATTACAGCTGAAGCTTCCAGAAGCAGCTATGGACGGAAATAAGTCTTTATTCCGAGTGAATGCAAAAAGGACTCTTCTAAAGACATTCATTTTATAGTGCACAGTAGCCTGGCAAAAATAGCAGCACTCTTTTAATTCCCCCATTCTGATAAAAATGAGGACAATAATTGGACAACACACAGGAACAAGCTTGGGTTCTATCTTATTAATCTGCTTCGTGTTAAGAAAGATGAAAAAAAAAGAGCTCTCCTTTTACTCCATGTTTTGTTTTGCTTTCATCCAATAAGATAAAAATAATTTAAGTTTTGTAAGTTTTCTTGTATAGGCAATCTAGTCCTGTGGCTTAAAAATCAAAATGACGTGTAAAGAAGATGATTGGAAAGAACCATGATTTTGAGTTTCTTTTGTATCCTTCAGTATTTCTTTATATATACAGATACGAAGATATGTTATTTCTCCATTTCTTAGTAAAAAATTGCATACTACAAAGATTGTTCTTCACCTTTCCCTTTTTTGCTTATAATGTATCCTGAAGGCTTCTTCCACAGCAATGTAGAAGCAGTTTGCATTGTTTTTATACAGAAGCGTGGTATTCCATTGTGTAGATATGCAACTGTTTATGCATTAATTACTTTTGAGGTTAGGAAAATGCAAGCTGAAGGTTTCATGCCCTTTTTTTTTAAAGATACAAGCTTTTAAATGAGATAAGAATATTTTAGGTCAAAGAAGAAAAAGAGTTTAAATCTAGTGTTCTTGGGTCTTCGATGGATGTTACAGCCATAAGTCAAGAGATGATAGTTTCATGCTCATATTGCAAAATATTATTGGTTCTGAACATACAAGGTAAGTACACACTATATATAACTACATATGGTTTATGTATTAGTATGACAGCTGCTATCTCTGAATATAAAGATAATTTTAAAAACTGGCCACAAAAGCATTTATTTAAAGGTTCTTTGAGATTATACTTGCCTCATAATACTGTATTATTGTCAATGACTGGTTATGTATGTTAATAGTTGTTTCTTCCTTTTAAGTAAGTAAACTCCTTCCCTTGTATTCCCTGTCTTTTGTAAAAATAGGACAGAGCTAAGGATGTTGGGGCTTTACAAACGAGTTTAGTCTATTGTAGCAATACTTGTTCTCAGTATTTTTACAGCTATAATGTTATTTTCATGACATTCTTTTGCATTATCTGAACCACTAGTTCTCTCTGTTGAATAAATAAATTAAAACCAATGATATCCACGTAATTCTCAAAGTGACTTGATATTCATCCATAGGCAGAGAAATTCAAGTCAGAAAAGGACCTTCTGGAATCTCTTATCATTTTACAGATAATTCAGTCGAGTGCAGAGAAGTTGAGCGAAGTTGTCCATGATTGTACAGATGAGCCAGGATTTGATTTCAGGAAAGTTGATTCTGACTGATCTTCTTGGTCCTCCGAGACCCTGCTTTATCAATTAACAAGCCTGGCGTATGCAACGTACAATGTACAGAAGGAGATGAAGAAAAGAATCAGATCTCCTTTTCTAAGGATATCAAATATAAACTGAAAGTGTCAAACTTAGCAGAAAGTTAACTTTAATGATAAATGACTTTTACGTTTTCAAGGCATTTTATTTGTTTAAAAAAATTTTTAATGTTTATTTATATTTGAGAGAGAGAGACAGAGCACGAGCAAGGGAAGGGGCAGAGAGAGACAGACAGACAGAATCTGAAGCAGGCTCCAGGCTCTGAGCTGTCAGCACAGAGCCCGATGCAGGGCTTAAACCCATGAGTGGTGAGATCATGACCTGAGCCAAAGTCGGAGACCCAACCGACTGAGCCACCCAGGGGCACCTTTCAAAGCATCTTAAAAGTAAATTATCAAGTTCGTAGCAATTGTTGTTATAACTTCGGTGTAATGTTTGGCACGTTCCTAGGACAAGGTCGAGTCTGTGTGTTTTCTGGGTGGTTTCAGAGTGGGTAAGGCCATAGAAGGAGCTAGGGAGCCAACTCAGGCATCTTTAGCCTTTGGATCTGGTAACTGAAAAGCTACTTGTTGTTGTCCCAGAGGAAGTCATTTCTGGAGGAAGAAGGCTTAATGGATTCAGATGGGTAAAGTTATTCAATTAATAATTACTGGTCACTGGGCCACCTGTGTGGCTCAGTTGGTTAAGTGTCCTCCTTTAGCTCAGGTCATGATCTCACAGGTGTGTGGGTATGAGCCCGGCATCGGGCTCTGTGCTGACAGCTCAGAGCCTGGAACCTGCTTCCAGTTCTGTCTCCCTCTCTTTCTGTCCCTTCCCTGCTCGTGCTCTGTCTCTCTGTCTCAAAAATAAATAAACGTAAAATATTTTTTAATAAAAAAATAATAATTACTGAGCACCTACTACATGCTGTGGACTATTCTAGATTCTGAGGATACAGTGGTCCTATCTTCCTGGGGAGAAGGGCATACTTTTATAGTGTCCTAGAAAGTGACAGGTGCTCTAAGAAGGATGACAAAAAGTGAATGGGGTTACAATTTAAGGCAGGTGGCTGGGAAAGGTGTTGCCAGTTGAACTATGTCTCGTCCCCAAACCGTGCACTAAAGTCCTAACCCCCACACCTCAAATGTGTCTTCGTTTGGATATAGAGTTCTTACAGAGGTAACCAAGTTAGAATGAGGTTATTAGGGTGGGCCCTAAGCTAATATGATTTACAAAAAGGGGAAATTTGGACACAGGGATACACACAGAGGGAAGATGATGTGAGTATACAGGGAAATGTCATTTGAACGTGAAAATGGCCATCTCTAGGCCAAGGAGAGGGACCTGGAACATAGTCTTCCCTCACAGCCCTCAAAGGAAACGACCCTGGTGACGCCTTGATATGGAACTTGTGGCCTCCACAACAGTGGGATAATGAATTCCTGCTGTTCAAGCCATACGTTTCGTGATACTCTGTTAAGGCAGCTGTAGTGAACTAATTGAGAAAGTCTCAGCGGAAGGCAGTGTGTGAGTGAGGACTTGAAAGTGATGAGAAGGGTGGCTGAAGCTTTTGAGGGAACCGTGTTCCAGGCAAAGAGCAAAGAACTCAGGCCAGAAGCCACCAGGTCTGTTGGCAGAACATCAGGAGGCTGTGTGGCTGGACCGAACGAGGAAGCCGAAGGAGAGCAGGAGCGGGTGAGGTCAGGAGACTGAGGGCTCGGGGAGGTGCCTTATAAGGCATTGTCAGGACTTAGCTTTTACTACGAGCGAGATAAGAAGCTACTAGGGGTTTCTAAGCAGAGGAGAGATCGGATTTTTACTTCACAAGATCATTTTGCTACAGTGTTGAGCCCAAAACCTGTGAGTGCTGGGGCAGGTGGAAGCAGGGCCACCCTCTAGCCGGCGTTTGCCATCCTCTAAGCAAAGGTGGTGGACACTTGCCCTGGGTTAGCGAACTCGAGCAACGGCTACATTGCGGAAATCTTCTGAAGGTAGAACAGGTAGAGTGGTCTGATGGCCCGGACGAGTGAGAGAAAGAAAGGAGATGAGAACAACTTGAGTTGTCATTGGTGACACTGACGAGAGTGGCAGGGCAAAGGGACCGGAGCGAATTTAACGAGAGAATAGGAAAAGGATGTGATGCAACGAATGCAAACATTTTCAAAGAATTTTGCTATGAAGAGGAGCAAGGAAGTGGGAAGACTGGAACAGGGGCGAATGGGGCTAAGAAATATTTGGGGGGCAGAATAAAAACCTGCTTGCATAGTGATGGGAATGAGCCAATAAAGACGGAAATTGCTGGGGTCGGTGCTCTGGTAAAGTGCAGAGGGAAGAACTGAGGGAGCAATGACCTTGAGCACAAGGAAAACGCTGATCACTGGGAAGGGCTGGAGGAGGACCAGTGTCTGCAGGGGGGACAAAATTCTCCAACCAGAGAGCAAATGAACTTTACTTCCAGCTCCATTTAGAAAAGTCTCAAGAAAGAATTTTAAATTGGCCTCGCTTGGGTCACAGGTCCACCCTTGGCCAGTGGTGTCCCAGAGGGTAAGGTACTGAAATTGGCAATATTTACCAGGACTACATTTCTTTTGAAAAACTTAAATGTTGAAACCATTAAAAAGGAAAAAAAAAAAAAGGTCAAATTAAAGCAGGCCAAAGTAACAGAACACCCAATAGCTTATTTATTCATCCTTCCATTCATTCATTCATTCATTCATTCACTTTGAGAGACTGAAGAAAGGGGCATAAAGAGAGGGAGAGAGAGAGAATATGCATGGGGCATTGAACTCATGAACTGTGAGATCATGACCTGAGCAGAAATCAAGAGTCAGATGCTTAACTGACTGAGCCACCCAGGCACCCAAAAGAGCATCTTTTTTAAAAAAATATTTAAAATAATGTAGCTTGTAGTACTGTAACAATAATGTAAAAATAGTGTGTATATAAAACTGGTAACAATGCATCATTATGTTGCTTGGGAGTTTGGGGACAGGAAAGAGAGAAAGAAGTGAGCCAACATACCAAGAACAGTAAAAACCCTGAATATAAAATTCATAAATCCTAAGTGTTCCTTGAATTTCTTTTTTTTTTATTCTTTTCTCATTGACACACTGCTGTACTCTCTTACTTTTAAATTGGTAGAGTTCATCACTGGAGACATACTCTGAAAGGTGGCTCCTTTTAGATTATGGAAGTAGTAGGTTCAGAGGAAGTATTTTTACAAAATAGGCAGTTGTAGCTTGTTTCAAATATGTATCACTTAAGTGAAGCAGAGAGTTGAATAGAATTGCTCAGTGGATATTCTGGGGGAAAAATGGTCAGGCTAGGTTATTATCGACCTTCTCCAAAGAACTGGGGTTCTAATTCCAATGCATAATTATTCAACTTCCCAGTTCACTTGAATGTATATACACACAGCTTTAGTGATCAGCTTCTGGATAAGAGAGGGGCAAATTGGAAGAGATAGAAAATCAAAGTGGATGTCTATTAATGCAATTCACAATTCAAACACCTAGAGTAAAACTAGATAGATAGAGGTGGGAAAGAAGAAAAGTTAACAAAAGATTCCAGCTCCTTGACCTAGAACAGAAATCTCAGTATTCATCAAATGCAAGGAGTTATATTACAGGAATCCCTGGACATATTTTTAAGTGCCTTTTCAGCATAAGCCTTAAATTTGAGTCTAGCCTTGATTCTAGTTTAACTAACTGGTTAACTTGGAGAAAACCACTTACCATCTTTGAGCCTTATTGAATAAATTTCAAAAATTGTAAACTGATATGAAACATTAATCACTACTTATAATGAATGGTACTCTACTATATATAGTTATAGGCTATATGATATATGCATAATATGCATATATATGGTGTGCATTATATATATCCTGTATGTATTACATATATGTGATATGAGCTGGGAATATTTTATTTTATTTTGTTTTTTAATGTTTTTTTTAATTTATTTTTGAGACAGAGAGAGACAGAGCATGAGCAGGGGAGGGGCAGAAAGAGAGTGAGACACAGAATCTGAAGCAGGCTCCAGGCTCTGAGCTGTCAACACAGAGCCCGACGTGGGGCTCGAACTCGCAGAGTGGGAGATCATGACCTGAGCCGAAGCTGGACGCTTAACCGACTGAGCCACCCAGGTGCCCCCATTTTAATTTATTTTATTTTGTTTTATTTTATTTTATTTTGACTCTACGTATTGCTTATTAACTGCACAGCCTTCAGCATCATGCCTAGCCTCTCTAAGCTCATGTTTCTTCATTCATATCTTTGCTGAGTTGTTTTGAGGGTCACATGCAATTTTCTATAGCTTCTGCCACATGTGGGCACCTAAAACTATAAATTATTAATATAATTATTTTTATCTGTTTTCATATTTTTTTTTAAATAATGTTTATTTATCTTGAGAGAGACAGAACTGTGGAGGGGCAGAGAGAGGGGGAGAGAAAGAATCCCCACCAGGACAGTGCAGAGATCAACTCAGCCTTTATCCCACAAACCGTAAGATCGTGACCTGAACTGAAACCAGAAGTCAGATACCTAACCATCTGAGCCACCCAGTTACCCCTTTATCTATCTTCATATTCTTTGGCTTTAATGTTATCACACATTTTGAAGATTCATAATCATCTCCACCTTCCACTTCTCATTTTTAGTTCTAAAACCAAAAGAGGAAGGATACCATATGCATTTCTACTATTGTGTATTGTTATCACTATACTTCTAGCACCGGATGCAACAGAGGTTGAGCTTATTGGAAAAAATTGTGACTCAGAAGTAGAAGTGAGTCCTATCAAGTACTTCTCAGAGACGTGTCCTATGAGAATTATTGGTTACACTTCTAGAGCAGATCACTAGGCTTGCAGGAGCATGCTCTTAGAACATCAGTGATTTTTCTAAGTATATCATAATCTCCTATTAATTGTGAAAGAGACCACTTTTAACTCTGCTTCCCATCACTTCTGGCAGAAAAATGTGGAAGGGCTTGGTGATCCCATTTTAGGTTCCTTTAAAACTTGAATGATGTTGGCAGAATTATGGAAATTGGCTTAGTAAGCAACTGCCAAACTCATGATTATACATTTAAATAAATAATAATAGATTTAAAACAAATATAAATATTTCCATATATAATTCAAGTATCTTATTTTGATGTAATTTCAGTATAACACTGTGTGTTCATACTTGAATGTAATTTCCATTGCATTTTTGCGTAACTTCTTTAGCATCCGTATTGTTATGTAATTGACACACAATGAAATTAACCATTTGAAGTGTTCAATGGTTTTTCGTGTATTCACAGACTTGTACAAGCATCACCACAATCTAAGTTTTTGGAATATTTTTATCAACTCAAAAATGAACCCCACATGCATTAACATTTGCTCTATAATCCTTCCTCCCTCACATACCTCAGCCTTATGCCCTAGGCTAAAAGACTTTCTGTCTTTATTGATTCACCTGTTCTGAACTTCTTTTAAAAATGGCATCGTGTAATATGTGGCCTTTTGTAACTGTCTTCTTTCACTTAACATAATGTTTTCAAGGTTCATCCATATTGTAGCATGTATTGGTACTTTATTCCTTTTGATTATCAAATAACATTTTATTATTTAGGTACACCACATCTTAATTATATATTCATTGAAGGACATGTGTGATATTTCCATTTATTTTTCCAATTTTGGATGATGCTACTATGAATATTCATGTACAATTTTTGTGTGGGTATATATTTTTCTTTCTCTTGGGTTCACACCTAGAATGGAAATGCTGAGTCAAATGGTAACTGTTTAACATCTTGAGAAACTGATAAAATATTTCCACAGTGGCTGTGCCACTGCTATATTCTTACTAGCCGTGAGTGAGAATTCCAACTTTTCCATGTTATTGTCAACACTTGTTACTGTCTATCTTTTTGATTATAACCATCATAGTGGGTACAAATTAGTGTCTCATGTGGTTTTAAGTTGCATTTTCCTAATAATTGCCGATGTTGAACATGTCTTTCCGTGTTTATTGCCCATTTCTATGTTTTCTTTGGAGGGATGTCTACTCAGCTTCTTTTCTCATTTTTAAATTGAATTGTCCTTTTATTATCAAGTTGTAAGGAATATTTACATATTATAGATGTATAAAAGTCCATTATCAGATATGTGATTTTCAAATATTTTCTCTGATTCTCTGGGTTGTCTTTTAACTTTCCTATTGGCATCAATTGTAGCATAAAGGCTTTAATTTTCATGTCATTGAATTTATCTTTTTTGCTGAAGAGCACTTTTTTGGGTGTTATATCTAAGAAACCACTGTCTAAACCAAGGCACACAGATTTACAACTATGTTTTCTTCTAAGCCTTTTATACTTTTGCTCTTATGCTTATGTCTGTAACATATTTTGTGTTGATTTTTGTGAAAAATGTGAGGTGGATGGTCCATCCAAATTTATTCTTTTGCATGCAGATATTCATTGTCTGAGGGCCATCTGTTGAAAATTATTCTTTACCCACTGAATAGTCTTGACACCCTTGTTAGAAATAAACTGACTATAAATGTATGGGTTCTTTCTCTTTTTTTTTAAATGTTTATTTATTTATTTTGGGAGAGAGCAGGGGAAGGGCATAGAGAGAGGGAGAGAGAGAATCCCAAGCAGGCTCTGCACCCTCAGTGCAGAGCCTAATGCAGAGCTCAGACTCATGAACCATGAGATCATGACCTGAGCCAAAATCAAGTGTCAGACGTTTAACCAACTGAGCCACCCAGGTGCCCCTGTATGGGTTATTTCTCAACTGTCAATTCTATTCAGTTGATCTATAAATTTATCGTTATGCCAGGATTTCACAGTCTGGATTACTATATCTTTGTAGTAAGATTTGAATTTGAGATTTGGTCTTATTTTTGAAGGTTATTTTGGCATCCTAGATTTCCATACAGATTTTTGAATTAACTTGTCAATTTCTGCTAAAAGTCGTGAGGCCTTCCTGTGATTCACTGTGGCCCTTCCTCCCGCAATGGTCACCTCTGCCTGCTCAGGCTGCCTCTGTTGCTTGGACTGCTCTGGAGAAAACATGGTGTCTGCCCTCAATTTGTGAACAGTGCTAGCCCTCAGCTCAAAGGCAAATAATTGAACTTTGTGAATTGATCAACAAGAATAAGGAACTTTTTGCAAGTAACTTATCATATCTGGGCACTATGTTTGGAGCTTCTGGTGTACTGGAACACTTCTTGGGTGTCCTTGCTGTTTTGTTTGCAAGGTTTTCTATGCCCAGCATTCCTGGTTCCCAAATATGATTATTCCAGGTATAGCTTTTCATTAGTACTTATAATGGGGAGCATATTCAATATGCAACAAATAACTTTGCTGGGCTTTGCCATCAGTTAACAAATGCACTTGTGGAAAGCAAACAGCCCCTGGGAGGAATTGGCATCCTTAATGTAGCAATAGACAAGCTTCAGATGAATGCAAACTAACTGACTCCCATACCTGCTAATCTTTGCCAGCTTTGCTTGCAGGCAAAATGCTTTAAGTGTGCCCTTCCATATCTTGACATAGATATGATAGGTAGCTGTAAAGAGAATAGAGCTCTATTCATCTTGGGTTTTGTTTTCGGTGTTTTATGATGCTTTGACAATTTGGAGGCCCTGTGGGCCTGGGGAGGGGTTAGCTAATTCCTAGAGACAGCTAACAACTTGCCTGTGAGCATGCATTTGACATGCAAATTAATCAGTCCCTTCAGATACTCCTCTGCCTGTCTCACTGTCAGACTCCTGCCATTGGGAACACATCCCCCTCCCCCCCGCCCTTAATCACCCCAGATCCAGGTATGGGACAACTACGGACCACCACTATAACCCAGAGCCTACCAAAATTATTCAAACATCCATTCCTAAACTTGCTTAGTTTGCCTGCTTTACCTTGCAAGTTTCTTCCCTCAAAAACCAGAATAAAGTCTTTGAGCCACACTTTGCCCTGGTTCCTTCTGCCCCCTGATTGACCGTAGTGCTTCCTCATGTGGTCCTGTGTGGAGTGCTGTGCCCTCTCCTCTTGGGAAGTATAAACGACAATATTTTCAATGGCAATTATCCCCTGATCTATTGGCCTCTCTATATCTGAAAATCCTAGGTACATTTTAGAACAGGAGCCTATGATGCAAAGCACTTTTTATGATACTGTTATATGGAAGAATTATCTGGGCCAGGCTGACGAGCACTTTACTTTTCTGAACAGGTTAACCCAGGCCTGCTGTGGTGATCAGTCATATCATGTGGGAGTCATGTATAAGTGCATTCTAGCTACTCTGATGCTACTTAGCAAAGTACAGTAGCTACCAAAAACATAATGTCTCAGATTATGAGTAGATTCATTAAGTCCCTTAGCAGTGTTTACCATGAGTTACCACAAATTTATCCAACCAACAATCTTTCAAGACTTTCAAACCTGGTAAATTAATTACAGTGAAATTTTTGCTTAGGATAACATCATGCAACTAGAGAAGCAAAACTTGTTATCTCTTTAAAAGAATCCTGAAAGGCTTGCAAAGACTTTTTAAACATTATCGTCATGAAATTTGGCAAGGTGTGCGCAATTACCTGGACCTCAGGAGACAGAAAAACACATACTACACATGACAGAAGATGGTGAGATTTTTGCAAGCATGTTATGATCAGTTTTTCTAATGACTACCCCAGAATCTAATATACAATCCAGCCATGCTTCATAACATTGATCCAGAAATGTTGAAATAAAGAGAGCTTGATGAGTGACCGAAAGCCATGGATTAAGAGGCTGTGGTGAATCCCCAATCTGCACAGAAGAGAATGGAATCACAAGGTGAATCAGTAAACAAACCATATAGTTGCTCTTGAAACTAACATGCATCCTGAGGTAAATAAAGGTGAAACCAACCATCGCCTTGGCCAGAGGCAAATGTTACAAGGGTGGCAAGAGAGGACCAAGACTGTCTCACCTGGATATTAGAGAATTAAAAATTTTTTTTGACAAATCCTGGCGATATCTCCTAGCTGCAGTACCTTTAACTGCTTGCCCCGTTGCTGAACACAGGCCTCTGCTTGACACAGGCTCCTGCTGGACATGAGAGACTCCATGTTCCTCTCTACAAATATAGCACAAGTTTATTCCTTTGCAGTTCTGGAAGTCAGAAATCCAAACTAAGTTTCACTTAGCTGGAGTGAAGGTATCCACAAGGCTGGTTCCTTCTGGAAGCATTAAGGGGAGAGTCTGTGTCCTTGCCTTTTCCATGTCTCGTGGTTGCCTCTATTCCTTGGCTTGTGGCTCCTTCCCAAACTGCCAAAGTTCTCGACTCCTATCTCTGCTTCAGCAGTTTCATTGTCTTTTGACTCTGACTCCTCCTGTGTCCTTCTGATAAGGACCATTGTGATTTTACTGTATCTATGTGGATAATCCAGTGTGATCTCTCCCTGTCAAAATCCTTAGTTAAACCCCATCTGCAAAATCTTTTTCACCATACAAGGGGATATTCACAGGTTCCAGAGATTAGAATGTGGATGGGTTTGGGGCAGTGCGTTACCGCTGCTTAGAGTACTGCCATCTTAACAATACGACGTCTTCTGACTCAAGACCATGGGATGTGTTTTCATTTGTTTAGATCTTCTTTAATTTCTTTCAACGGTGCTTTGTCGTTTTCAGTGTATAAAATTTTCACTTTTTCTGTTAAATTGATACTTAAGTATTTTATTCTTACTGATCTATTATCAATGGAGTTGCTTAACTTCATTTTACAAATGATTAATCTAGTATCCAGAAGCGCAATTGATGTTTATATATTAATATCGTACACTACAATCTTATCGACTCATGTATTAGTTCTAATAGCTTTATAGTGGATTATGTAGGATAGTCCATATTCAAGACCATGCCATCTGAAATAGAGATTATTTAATTTCTTCTTTTCCAATCTGGATGACTTTTATTTCATTTTCTTGCCTACTTGCCCTGGGTAGAAGTTTCAGTAAAGTATTGAATAGAAATGGTGGGATCAGATATCCTTGTTTCCATTACATATTTATTATAAATGAAATCTCATATTTAATTTAGAAAAATCAGAATTTACAGGTAGGTAAAATATCGGAAAATAAAATCATCTGTACTTCTGCATTTGGATGGAGTAATTTGTAACAGATCAAGCTACTACTAAGAACAGGTAGGGGGGAGAAAAGCCAAATAAAATGTAAAAGATAATTTAAAAAAATTTTAATGTTTATTTATTTTTGAGAAAGAGACAGAGCACAAGCAGGGTAGGGGCAGAGAGAGGGGAAGTCACAGAATCCAAAGCAGGCTCCAGGCTCTGAGCTGGCAGCACAGAGCCGGATGCGGGGCTCGAACCCATAAACCACAAACTGTGAGATCACGACATGAGCCAAAGTCCGACGCTTAAGTGACTAAGTCACCCAAGCATCCCTGTAAAAGGTAATTTTTAATCGCATTAGAAAGCTATGGAAGCAACATGTACTAGAGGAACTCTGGCTGAGGACAGAATTTTGGAAAGGTGAGCTGATCATCTGCAAGTACATTTTTTAGAGGGCATCTGCAATTTTGGATGCAACCTCTCATCTGAGAATATGAGCTTGGCCTGTGTCGAAAGCTTTAGAGGCTAAGGGCCAAGATAAGAAATGAACCAGACACAGACTGAGTCCTAATAAAACTGAAACCCAAGCTTTACTCAGCTTAGTTTTAAGGTGAGCAGCCCTCCTCTCTGTTTGCATGTTAAAATTTACAAGGTTTTGGTTATAAAAATATTGCTATGTTTGCCAATATAAAGGATTATATAATTGAACACAAGAGAGAGAATAAAACTACAATAAACACACACCTCTACAAACTCAAGTGTTAAAAATCAGACAAGGGCAAAATAACCTTTACTAATATATTCAAGGAAAAAAAAGAAAAAGATGAGAAATAGATTAAAAGATGAAAAATTTGGGGCACCTGGGTGGCTCAGTCACCTAGGTGTCCAACTTTGGCTCAGGTCATGATCTTGTAGTTCGTGAGTTCAAGCCCTGCATCAGGCTTGGTGCTGACAGCTGGGAGCCTGAAGCCTGCTTCAGATTCTGTCCCCTTTCTCTCTGCCCCTCCCCGTCTCACTCTCTGTCTCTCTCAAAAATGAATAAACCTTAAAATAAATAAATAAATAATGAAAATTTGCTTTGAATTCTATAAAATGAATAAATGGAAATACTAGGATGGAAAAATTTATACCAAATTATATTCTGAGAATTCTATGAATGAATTTATCACAATAACAGGGAAATCAAATGCCAAAATATACAACTAAATTATTTCCATACTCTCAATGTTAAATTAGGTATCCCTAAAAATTCCATGGGTCAAAAGAAGAAGTGAGAATAGAAATTAAGCAGTATTTATACCGAATACCATTGAATACAAAACCCATTGAACTTGTGAGATGCAGTCAACGTCGAGTTTAGAAAGAAATTTGCCATTTAAGTGCATATATCAGAAAATAAATGCCTAAAAATATCAGTGATCTAAATTTGATCTCACTAAGCTAGGAAAAGAACTGTAACCTATATAATGTAGAATGATGCATATAAATAAGACAAGAGCATTAGTCAACAAAATAGAAGATAAAATATGTAATAGAGAAAAATAAACAAAGCCACAATTTGGTTTACTGGAAAAAATAATAAAAGCAATAAACCGCTATCAAGAAAAGTTAATGGAAAAAAAGAAAACACACGTGACCAGTATCAAGAAGGAAAAAGAGGATTTTAACATATAGAGTCTGTGAAAAGAAAATGAGAGCATGTTTTGAAAGAATTAAAGTCAATGATCTGATTAGAAAGTACATTGAGTTTTGTCATTTTTGTTTTCAGAAAGCTTTCAAAGGCTCCCTGTTACCCTGAGGTTAAACAAGGGCAAATATGATCTGCTGCTTATCCATATTTTCCTCTCATCAATTGATACTTGACCTGCTCTTCCCTCTTTAGGCCACAGCTATACTGGCTACTGCTTTTTTCACTCCTCCATAAATACTGATTCTAACCAGCGTCAGGATTTCTACAAATGCTATTGCCTCTGTGTTAGACTAGGTGAGCCAAAGAATCTTTAGTACGGCTCCTTACTCCTGAGAGTCCTTGAAAGCATACTTTGCAATCTTAATTTAACATGATATAATTTCTTGGGATATGAAAAAGCCCAGAGCATAATCTCCAAATAGATTATTGCAGTGAACTCTGTAATCGATTTTTCTTGAATTAAAAAAATATATAATGATAAAAAGTAGTTGACAAATACATAATAGTAGAAAAGAGGAAAAAGCAATCCATATTCCAGTCTTCCAAAAGAAAAGTATTAGTAACATTGCTGAGTATAATATTATACTTCATTTTTATATAATGTAATTTTAAGTAATTCCCCACATTGTACTTTTTATGAATTTGTAATATTCCATTATATGGATATATCATAAATAATTATTTCCGTTCTGATAGAAAATTAACTTTTGATTCTTTTCTATTGTAAATAACACTTTGATAAACATAGTTTTTCATAAAACATTTTTGAAGTTAGGGTTATTTCCTTAGACCATATTTCCTAATTATGTCACTATCAGGTCAGAAAGTATGCACAGTTTTGGAATGATTCCGCATGATGCCAAAGTACTATCTCAAGCAAAATGCAGGGCACCTGGGTGGCTTAGTTGGTTAAGCAACTGACCCTTAATCTTGGCTCAGGTCTTGATCTCAGGGTCATGAGTTCAAGCCCTGCATTGGGCTCCACTCTGGGCGTGAAGCCTACTCAAACAAAATAATAATAATAATAATAATAAAGCAAAATGCTGCTGCTCACCTCATTAGAAGAGTATGACGGTGCCCTCTCTTTTAAGCTCTTCCCCAAACCGGATTTTCTCAATTTTAAAAATATTTGCTAATCGGGAATTAGATACCATGTTCATTTTAAAGACACATTTCTATTTATTTTATTGCCAGTACTTTCTACAGAGGTTCATGGTTCAGTTACATTTTCCTTTGTATATGTTTTTACTCCTTTTTTTAATTGCAAGAATATTGTCTTTAGGTTGATAACTTTTCAGACTACTTGAAATCATTAGCAGTAAAGTTACACTGCCCATATGTATAGAATAGAAAACAACGTATAAATGCCTTTAAGAAGAAAAGGAGGTGTTAGTTTTCACGAAAAGTACTTGAATTGACCTTCAGACCATTTTTCACATAGTTTACAGAAACTAACCATTCCTCAATTTGTTGTTCTTTACTACTTCTTGCAAAGCACTATGTTAGACATAGTTAAAAGCACAAAGTTCCTAAGGAGGCATGTCTGCTCTGTATTGGAGAGAGGTTGCTGATAAAATTGTTAATTAGCAATTTATCAAGATATCCATGTCACTGTGTATTGTAAAATGCCCATGGGCCAAATGTAAATTATTCAAAAATTAACATAGGAAAAGCAAAAGCTGGATCAGCAAGTTGAAGGTCATATCTACCTGATAGACTGAAATGCTAATCAACCCATAATTATTAAAGATGAGTATAGATAGAAATAAGCATTTCTGAACAAAAAAAATACATTATAATTTACCTTAATTCACTTAATAAAACTTTCAAATTAAATTTATGAAATTATTAAGTCAGTCACAATTCCTGTTTAATAAATCTAAAATTTTTCTAGTGAGACTTATACAATGTAGCTTAAATGAAAGGAATTCCAGTTTTTTGTGAAAAATGCCAAAAGGAAAGAAAAACAAGGATCATTGCCCTCCACCTCTAATTCCTATGAACACTTTCTAAATTCTGTTCTATTTGTACCATTTCCTTTTTTTTTTTACTATGTATTTATTTACTTTTAAGAGAAAGAGAGAGCACACACAAGTGGGGGTGCTGGTGGGGGCAGAGAATCTGAGGTGGGCTCTGGGCTGACAGCAGAGAGTCCAGTGCAGGGCTCAAACTCACGAACCATGAGATCATGACCTGAGCCAAAGTCCGATGCTTAACCGACTGGGCCACCCAGGCGCCCTGTACCATTTCTAAATACAATTACAATATTCAAAAAAATCATGTCAGACACCTAGAGTGCCATAAAAGGCATTAGGGGAAACTAAACAGATTTTATTTTCTACTAGTAACAAATGGGACAAAGACATTTTTTCCGGAATCATACATGCTAATTTACAGCCACTTGGCAAACAACGAAATGTCTGTACAACAATATAGATGTCACTCTTGGTTAATTATTTTCAGCTTCTATTAAGAATTAATCTAATGTTTGAGTGCATCTCAGGTTTTCTACTATGGTGAACAGTTTATTATCAAATATGTCAGATCATTTCAAGTTAGTAAATATTCATTGGGCCCTATGTGTTTACAGCACTTCTAGCTGTGAGCATTATCACAGTGAAGACAATTCAAGTCCTGCCTTCAATGACATTGAAGTAATGGATATGTTCCTGATTGAACTGGGATTTCGGTTAATCAAACTCTTTGTTAATTAATGGCTTACTACCCCCAGAATTGTCCACTTAACTCTGCTCCAGGGAACTGACCAAGTTGCCTACGAGAGCACAAAACACCCTCAAATGGGTGCAAATCAAGAACTTACACAAAAAATAGCATATTTTATTTATTGAACATTTTTATGTGATATAATGAGGAACTTTTTAATATATCTAGTGGGGAATTCTTTATGTATATGTAAATGTTTTTTGCTTTATCCCTTACAACAATGTATAAAAAAGCTAATTTTGTGAAAATCACTTTACGGATGAGAAAACTGTGGCTTAGGGGCTTGATAATTTCGCCAAGATCCCGTAACTAGTGACAAGTGTTGCTGACCCATCTGTGATCCCACAGCCTGTGGTGTATCTAAACTGCTCAAGAGCATGGTCTTCTTCAAGGCCAAGCCATTGCTTCCAGAGCCACTTAACTTACAACAAGATACAGCGTGTTTTATGCATTCCTGTCTATAAAGAGAGTAAAGAAACAATCCAACCTCCTCCCGGAGCCTCCTGACTCCATTTCTGATCTGCAGATCTGTAGGGATCTTTCCACTGATTTGCACTCTGATTACCATTTCCTTTTTTGCACAATCAACTGTGGTCTGGTGCCCTTTAAAGAATAAGGAAGAAGCTTTGTGTTAAAATTTGTAAGTACTTTGAATCAAATTGCAAATAAAGTGATCAAACTCTGGGAAAATAGAATCCAAGTTAATAATGCTAATGTAACACTTCCACACAGAGCAGACGCTCAATGTTCAAAGATCCCAACAACCTGTTGATGCAATCATACTTCTAAGGGAACAAATCTGTGCTCCTGAGTATATTTCCAAGTTTTAATGAGCATTCACAATGTTAAAGCAATTTGCGTATTCTTCTTTAATTTATTTGTGTTGAATAGAGCTTATTCAGCCACCAGGAAATGTGCTCAGCCTTGTGATCGCTAAAACATAGAGAAGTTTGTGAACACTTGAGAAAAGGAAGGTTGTTTGGAGAAAAAGCAGAAGAGGAGGAAATCATGGGCTTTGAGGATATTAGAAAGTAAGCAAGTCTGGTAACCAAGAAACACAGACAGAAAGGAGGCGTTGAGAGAAACCAGCCTTTCCAGAGAAACACTTGGCCCAAGATTATCAGGAGGGTCAGATGGGGAGAACACATCACTTCTGAGGCCTCTTGTGGTGCACAAAAATCCTCTGGTCCAAGAGCACTGACCCATGCCTTCACAGTTGCTTTAAATAGATCAACTCTAACTGGACCCTTCACAGGAAGTCAGCACAGCCTTATGTTTAATTGTTCATCCTCAGGTATGAGTTGCCAGACGAGTGACTGCTTCCTGGCAAATCTGGGCAGGCCCAGGACCCACTGCCTCCTTCATCCATTTTTATCAGACCAAAGTGGGTGTTAATGAATGTGAAAAGTGAGAGATTGTGTTTCTAATGCTTTATAAAAATGTACCAGTTATTCTTTTTCAAATGTTATAAACTCAATTTTTTAGGTTTTACAGATATGTAAACAGTTATTCTAAAATGCTGCTCCTCATGTTCTTGGCTGTAAAAGAAGAAAATTTTGTCTCACTCCCAGGCCACAGAGTGAACTGATTTATATATGCAATTTGATAAACCAATCTTGCTTTTGGATGCAACTTTTGGTAGCTTCTTCAATTATTTTAAAAATGTTTGCTATATCAGTAAGTTCCATAGTTAATTTTTATTGAAACCCAAGAGTGGTTCCTTGAGGGAGAGGATTTGCTGGTCTCATTGGTGGTGATGGGCCTTTGAGAGTCTCAAATGAGATCATGACACTTGCTTTGGAAACTGTAATGTACTCTGTAGTGTGGAAGTAGTATTTTGATTTGGTTTGAATAAAAAGAATAGCAACAAGCAAATATTTGCATTCGGTCTTGTCTAAAGAAATGCACAGCTCTATTAGGTTGTGTTGAAAATGAGGAGTGAAGAAACACCCAAATGAGGGAAAACACGAATCAAGCGTCATTTTCTTTTAATACCAAAAAACATACCATACTTTCTCTTGCTTCAGGGGGTTGCCACATGCATGTAGTGTCCCCTGCTTGGACACCCCAACCTTCAACCTCTTTACCTGGTTAACCTCGGTACTGTCAGCTTAGGCATCACTTGGGAATATGAGTTGATGAGATTCTTGCAGAACTGGGAGGAAGCTCTGTCTTCTGTCTGGTTTATCATGTGTACAGCATAAAGATGCCATGTCTTTATGGGAAACTCTTCACAGAATAAACTAATTCAAATGAAGGACTCCTTGGAGGTAGAAGTGACCATGAAAATGTCATCCTTGCTCCCTTGCTCAAATCCCCTTCCAACCCTGAAATTGACAAAACTTGGGTGAGAGTTTGGTCATCTCCACTGTTTAGGAGGGGGCTTGAGCCAACCTTATGTAAATTCCAGGGAGCTGGGAAACCTCAGCTGATATCTGGAAGACATGAGCACAACCAGAAGAGTGTAGCCTGTTGTCAGGAGGTTATTTGGTAGAGAGGTGGGGGTAAATAAAGAGAAGACAATGATCACTTTCATTTATGCTACCTTGCAGTATGTACAGAGATGCCTGAATCTTGTTTAGGTGATTCACTGCTCTGTCCTATCCATCTACCTCTCTGGATCATAGGTTCACAATGTTTTATGTTCGTTGGGTCTGCTGGGCTCTTAGCCGAGACTTCTTTTATGGATGAAAGACAAATTTATAGACAAAAGGACAAATAGCATGCCTGGAGATAGCATCTTATAGCCCTAGTAATCTTTCCAGAAAATTCAAATCTATAAAAACCTTTTCACAATGTACCAACAATACAGAACTGACGATATGATATCCAGATTATTGAAGGGCTCACGGAATAAACTGTGGCACATATAATCCAATAAAAGTGTTTAGATCTATTGTTCTTTGACTTTTGTTTTAGAAAAGATTCAACCAGTGTTTGTGGGGAAAAAACAGTTGTCAATAAATGAGTGGATTTATTCTCCCTCTCTGATGGATTTATTCTCTCTCTCTGATGATTTCTAAAGATAGCCTGTGCCTTTACAGGTGATTTATTGGTCCATAAAAGACCTTCTTTTTAATATAATTTAAGGGATGTAATTTATTTAAACTACAATATTTAACATAAAATCTTCAATAAAGAAAAAAAATGGAGAAGGCAAAATACCACGACGTGTAGATACTTAGACCAAATAGTTCAGATAAGTTCATTTTGTAAAATCTATTGAACTACCTGGTAGTAGGTTCTGAATAGACATTCCTCTTCTGCTTGTGAGCAGTTAGAAAGGAGTTTGGGGTAAGGGCTTTGAAGATGAGGAGGTGCCCGTGGCTCTTCTGTCATTAGTTACAGACTTGAGCTGGCAAAATAGACAAGTATTATTGATTTTATGAAATTTGAGAAAATTGCCAGAATTTAAGAAATTGCAACGTGAAAAGTTGGCTGAGGACTCTTACTGTCAACAGGTGGGGAGTGATCATGGTCTAGACCATGGCATTTTCCCTTAAATCTCACAAATAATGGAGTCTTTATAACAGGGTAAAAACACATGGTACCCTTATGTTAACAGCATTCAACTAGAATTCTGAGAAACACCCTTTTTTGAAGAATAGCAGTATTGACCTTTGCAAATAATTCTCACGATAACCATTTCGTGTGTGGGCTTTGAAGTCACAAGAGCAAAGTTTCAATGCTGGCTCCACTCCTCAGTAATTGCGTGACTCTGGGCATTAATTAACCTCTCTGTGTCTCTGTTACTTCACCTATAATGTGGGGATAATTATAGTATCGACCTCATCTGTATGTGCAGGGGTAATAATAGTATCTACCTCAGAGGTGTTTTGAGACTTAAGATAATAAATGTAAAGCATTTAGAACAGTATATACTTAGCAAGGTCTCAATAATAGTAGCTATTAATATCTTTTCAATGTCTTAAATTTACAGATGAGCAAGCAGAAGCTCAGGGAGCCTGTGTGCGCTACAGGTTATGTCTCTAGAAAGTGGCAGAGCGGGGAATAAAGCGCAGTTGCACCTGATTACAAAGCACATATTCCTTCCCACATCATCATATTGTAAGTCTGCATATGGGCCAAAATAAAAGAAGAAAAAGAAGCAGGTCATTGGTTTAGTTAGGTAAGGGAGAGACAGAAAGGAAAGGGTGGCTGATTATAGGAAAATGGTGGGTTTCAGACTCAGCAGTAGGGGCACCTGGTTGGCCCCCGTTGGTTGAGCCTCCCACTCTCGATTTCCCCTCAGGTCATGATCTCACATGGTTGTGACATCAGATACCCCCCACCCCTGCATTTGGTGCCAAGCTTGGTGTGGAGCCTACTGAGGATCTCTCTCCCTCTCCCTCTCTCTCTGCCACTCCCCTGCTCACACACACACGTGTGTGTGTGTGTGTGTGTGTGTGTGTGCATGTGTGAGAGAGTGCTCTCTCTCTCTCTCTCTCAAAAAAAAAAAAGACTCAGCAGTAAGGTTATTTGAGCTCGTGATTTGGTCTAGAATATGACTGTGGGCATGACTTAAGAAAATGAAATAAGGTGGTTGTAGTTTGAAGCTATCCAAAAGTTTATCCTGCTCAGAGATATTCGATATAGGATTGTAAACAAATTCTTAATATTCTGCGTCTTAGTTTTGCAATTTGTGAAATAAAAAGAATAGACCAAATCATCTTTTTACTTGCCTGTCACATGTAAATCTTTGACTCAGTGACACAACCGGTGTTAGTTTTCATCTGATTTGAACGTCAATCTTTCATATTTTAAATGAACCCTTTAAGTGAGCCCTACCTTATTTATGAATAAATATTTGTTGAGTCCTTACTAAGCATATAAACCATGACAACTATTGTAAGAGTTAAAAAGAGACATTAGTGTTTACCCTTCTCTTAAGACATCCCACCTGCCACATTCTAGCAGGAAGAGCAGGGCAGACACACAAGGCATTCACTAGAAGCAGAAAGCAAGTAGTTCTCTTCTAAGCACTGAAGTGGAATGCTACTGACATTTCAAACCTTGGTGGGTGTGCAGTTTGAGCGGGGCTGAGAATTTGAATAGGGGAGAAAAGAGATACTCTGATTAAGTTTAGGGAACATAAATACTTACATGAACCAAAACAGCTTTGACGGAGTGTAGGGAATGTGAAGACACAACTTAATATATACAAGCCCAATAACCCAGAGGGCAATAAGGAAACAGATAAAGTTTTAAGCAGAAGATGACTAGATTAGAGCTATAACATATTTTGGAAGCACTGTGACAGCAGATGGTTTGGCTGGGGAAAAGAAAGTGAGGAAAGGTCAGCCAGTAAGGAATTGCCATTGTTAATCTATATCACCAATGGACAAATGTGTGTCTTCGGTTGGAGGACCTGGTTTAGCCCGTTGGTAGCCATTAATATGCTTTTTGAATGAATAAATAATGGTTTAAGATTAGAAAAGAGATGAGAAAATGCTCTGCTGACCCATAATAAAATCCAATAGACTTGAGCTGACAAGGATTAATGTAATCCTGACAAAAATATAATAGCATTATAGAAAGCAGATTAAAGAACAGGAGTGTTTTTGTACACACGACCAAAAATACAATCTAATACATTAAAATGTCCATGTTATTTGCAGAATGGCTCTGTTTGATATTTTATTTTCACTCATTTCCATATATGCAATCAAAACTCCAATATATTTCACATCCAAGCTTGTGCTATGAAATAGGATAGTCTGGTCAAACAATATTATAATTATACAGCCTCGAAAATTTTACATGAAATCTTTCAAAGAAAGTTTCCTCCACAATATGGATATTGTACAATCAGTTGGTGAGTCCTTTTGCAACATTTCCGTTTCAGTTCAATTTTGGGTGTGCCTGTGGAGGGCCCAAATTAAATCAAACTGGGTGAGGTGAGCCACTTAAGTGTTAATTAGCACAAGACTTCATTGATGGCTGTACAGAAGCCTAGAAAATATAAGGACTGTATTGAACAGGTCCTCCCCTTAAACCGTTTTCTGATATTATTAACATGAGTAAAATACAGTATTTTCTATTTATCCTGGATACTTGGCAAATATAACTAGCAAGTTTACACTAGAGCTTACAAATTTACCAGGTCTTATATAGTTGATTGCTATTGCAATTTTTTTTCTTGTCCGCCTAGATGTCTTAGTAATTTTCATATCGTTTCTTATATGACGAACTTTTTTGGAAAGGGGGGGTAGATACATGCCCCAGCCTCCCCCTTAGTACCTAAGAGACATAGCCTCTTTTACAGAAATGGCTCTCCTATCCCATTTTTACCTGTCTTTTGTATTCTGAGTCACAGCCCTTAAGCAAAAGAGAGGGAAAGCTAAGTAGGTGGTTACTGTGGAATGTCCTGTACGGTGAGGGTCTGGAAGTAAATGCTGGTATTCAACAGCCTGCCCACTGTGCTTCTCGATGGCCCCTAAATGCATATAGAGACCTGGAAGTACTTCAATAAAAGTAGAAGAAGGCTATGTTCTCTTACATGATTCAATTTAGTCCTTTCTCTAACTGGTTATTTGAAAAAGTTAGTAAATGGGAGTCATAAGATATGATAGTTATATACCTTAATATTTTATCCATCTATCTATTTAATTGGTAATTTTTGATAGGAGGCTGGACTCATTTTTAAATACGAGTTTACATATTGGGGGTCTGATTTTTTTTTTTTAGATCACACTCATGATGCATCTTTACAATTTTAGAATTACAGTTTCTTTAGAATGATTAGAACTTAATGACAATCTGGGTGGAGAACCCTAGAGGACTTTCTCCTCCGCACCAGTCTCTTTCGGTTGTCTTGCTCATGCACAAAAAAAATAGTATATTTAACAGCCTTGTGTTGATAAGCCTTCCACCAATTTTTTGTTAGTTTTTACAGAAATAACAGCTCTTCTTTTTTGCACCCATATTTCATCACTTTGTTAAACAGCTAATTAAAATATATAATTATAAGCAAGCCTGCCCTAAACAGGTTTGGGAAAAAACACAAGGAGCACTTGTTAAGCAGAGGGCTCATGTCACTGTAGCAGAATTGCACCATGCGGGTGGCCTGGAGCCGGCCAGCCACACGATCTCAGTGTGCTGTGGCAAGGTGTTCAATGTAAGAAATGGAGAACATCCATTAACTCCTGAGTTAGTTAAAAGGAGATTGATAAAATAAGCTTATTCTTCCCTGCTTTGTCAGCACCTGGGCTATTAATCTCTAAAGCAGTTGCTTATTTCAAGCACATATAATACAGATGAGGTAGCTTGATCTTGTGTAGTTCCCCAGAAAATGGTTTCTTTTGCCTTTAAATAATGGGTACATTTCATAATAAACTAAGCTGTAGCTGAGAGCTACCAATTATTATCAAGCATTCAAAACTTAACAGGTGCTGCGCTCAGTATTTTTAATTATTTTATTTAATCTTTTTAACAACTCTGCAGATTTGATATCACTGTTATCAGCACTAGCAGATGAGGAAACAGAGGCTCAAAAGTGTAAAGTCATCTATCCAGAGTCTCACAGGTAATAGGCACCTGCCACAGATTAAAATTCACATCCCCGTGAGCATAAAGCTGAAGCATTTAACCATTACACTTTTACTACTGTTCCATTTGTTTATTCATATGTTTTATTACATTTGGGGAATCCATTGATGGATTATGAAGGCTTCTCAACCTTGATTGCTTTCCTATTAGTGTTTCCCTAAAGATGCTCATCTTTAACTTCTCTGTCTAGGGTCCATGCTAATTTCCAAATTTAAATAATCAAAACTCATGCAAACTTTTCATGAGAATATTTTTATCACTCTTATTTTTTCAGGGCCCGAGAGTCCTTCAGTCTCTTTTCCTCCTCCCCTCTCTCCTTTCTTTTCATAAAAATAGTGTCTATTATGACATTCATTAATGTCATAACTGATCTTTCCTGCTTCCATCTTATCCCCCAACAGTCTGTTCACAGCTCAGTAGCCAGAGTGATTCCACTAATACATAAGTCAGACCACATCATTCCTCTGCTCTGGCCTTCCAGTAGCTTCTTGATTTACCAAACGTGCAAACCAGAGTCCCTAAACACATGCAAGGCCTTAAGGGATTTGCTTCTCCATCTCTTCGCCTTTCAGACTTCACCTCCTTCCACCTCTCCCTCCCTCTGTTCTAGCCAGGAGCCTCCTTGCTGTTTATGAACACATCAGATGTGCTCCTGCCTCAGGATTTCTGCCATTTGTTGGTCCCTTCCCTGGGATCCACTTCTCTCAAATGTCTACTCCCTCACTACGTGTTGTTTTTGTGTGTGTGTCCAAAAGTCATACTTGCATTGAGATCTTTTGTTGCCCATCCCACTTAATATTATAAATCCCAGAATTTTCTGTCTCCCTTTCTCGCTTACTATACTTTTCTCCATAATACTCATCATCTTCTAATAGTATATATATTTTACTCATTTATGTTGTGACACGATGTTTGGTGTCTATCAGAGTAAAATGTCTGCTTTGTTCCACTGCTGAATCCTCAGAGCCCAGATAGTGCTCAGCACTGAATAATACTCTCCATTTTGTTGGATGAAAGATTGAAAGAATGAATGAAGATTTCAATAAAAATATTTTATAAAATCATATTGTACGTGGGTAGGAGTGTGAACATGTTTAAAAGCATTAGTGAAACTGTAGGCAGTTTGAAGATCAGGTATTTAGACTCTACATTCAAGGTAGGAAGAAGAATAAATTCATAAGATAAAATAGTATTTTATTTTGACAATGGAAAATTGTTGTTTACCTTCGGAAAGATTTTAAAATGCTGAAATTTCATCACCTAGTGATAGCATAAAGGAGAATGTGACTATATACATATAGTTAAATGACATGTATACATTTTACACATCTCCATATTAGAATCTTAGAAAGTACATTCTCAGGTTTTATTCAGCAAAAAACACCACAGTACTCCGTCTTGTATTATTTTATTATTAAAAAAAATCTTTTTTTAATGCTTATTTATTTTTGAGAGAGAGACAGAGCACGAGCCAGGGAAGGGCAGAGAAAGAGGGAGGCACAGAATCTGAAGCAGGCTCCAGGCTCTGAGCTGTCAGTACAGAGCCCGATGTAGGTCTCGAACCCATACACTGTGAGATCATGATCTGAGCTGAAATCAGACTCAACCGATTGAGCCACCCAGGCGCCCCTGTCTTGTAGTATTTTATAATCTCCCAAACCAACTTCATATAAGTCTGTCACAATTAAGGGTCAAAGAACAGGTACAAATGGACTGTATCAAGTAGTTCTTCAGCTTAAAAGCTTGACTAGCAGGGAATTATATCAACCTGTTCTTAAGGTCAGGTTAAGAGAGAGGTTAAATTACACAGCTGAAAGAAACATTCTCAAATCTTGCTTGATGTGTGAGTTTCCATGAGAAATTCAGAGACCAAAAATAAATAACCAGCGTCTTAACTTGGTGCAGAGCAATGTCACATGCTTGCTAGGTGAGTAGACGTGGAAAGATTATACCCATTGTGGCTATTTAGAAGAAATATTCTGGCTTTCTGTTCTATGTTTTTGCCATAATAACTCCTACTCATTTGGCAGGAGAGATATATCAAGTGTAATTTTAAGATCAATATTAAAGGGAGGCATTTTTACTCACAGGACAACCCAACTGTAGCCACATCTGTCATATCCATACAAGGATTTTGAACTAGGAAGCCTGGATGTTTCTTTCCAATTCTATTGTGGTATGAGCTAACAGATCTTAAAATTCACAATTTGTCTCATATTGCAAATCTTTTTGAGGCCCAAATCATGTTCTGTAGTTCTTAGCCACACCATAGCCTTGTCATCATTCTCCATAAATGCTAGTTGTTCTATAATGTCAGCTTTAGAAAACTACTAAACTAATAACTATACCAGTTACGTTGCCCTCCTATCTGACTAGTTAGATGGTAGCCTGACCAGAGGAAATCCTTAAAAGTCATTTCTCCAAGGCTGGCCTGTGAACAAATTAAGCTGGATGATACATTGCTAGCAGGTTTAACACACAAGAAGACCACATTCAGTTGAAAACTCTGTTGTTTTCATGTTCAATTCTGAGTCGCTTCCGGATAGGTAGGGAACATACCAATGGTCCGCTTAATTCAATATGAGAGAGTCTAGCTCACTCAAGGTTTGTTCCTGGCAATATGGAACAGGACTACAGTGACCTGAGCTTATCTCAATTAGTTTGTGTCTGCTTCTAAAGCTTTATGAGCAATTACTAGAGCAAAAATCTTGAGAATGGGTCAACAAAGGTAGTGCTTTTTGGAAAGATGTTACAGAATTTTAAAAATGAGGTCTACTATGTCACTGCATCTGTTTCTGTTCCTGCAGTTAGCCCTATGGAGGGCAGCCCTCAGATGATTCCTGAGGGGAAATCAGATTGCGTGCTCTCCTCATCCTCCCCTTTTTGACCCGGAAAGATCTAAAAAAAAGCATAGCCATGCTGAGCCAGCTACTTCTCTGGCTACCATTTCCTACACCTGCATCTAACTCCTTACTAAATATATACCTACAGGGCGAAGAGTTTCAAGCAACACTTAACTCAAGTTATCTTTTATAAATCTCGATTCTACAGAGTTGATTTGGGCAGAAGATCAGTGTTTCTTTTTCTAAGATCTCTTGCCTACCAGCGTCATGCAAAGGCAAAGAGCTTTCAAGCTCAGATGCTTAGATGCTGTCCTGGACATTCTCTAGCTGCCCTGCAGACCTCCTCGCTTTTCCTCCTCAGCGCCACCTCTCTCCCGTCTGAAATCCCAATCTTCCTCCATGTACCAGATGCTTGATTGTGTTCCTCAACGTGCGTGGGGTTACCCCTACATCCTTCTATTTCGTAAATTGTTGCTTCTTCTATCCCTGGTTATAAGTCAAAAACTATTATTCTACCTTCTCATTCTGCCTAGAATCAGTTTCATTTCTGAATGTGGCAGGGACAAGAATGAACATTCAAGTACTCCTCCAATCTCATCTTGGAATTCATTCAAATTTACTCTCATTTCCATTCATCATATCCATCAAGACACAGCTAAAGATTTACTTTGCCTAAAAAGCATTCTTTACTGATCCCCCTCAAATTATTTTAGCACTTCTTTGCACTACTTAAATATTTGCTCATATTTTAAATATTTCTACATACAAATATTATATTTCTCCATCCATAAGGTTAAGTCAAGGAAGGAGGCTTTCTTCTCTCATTTTGAAATTTACATTTAGAATCAGAGGGTATTAGACCCACGCTTCACCTTAGAGATCATCCAGTCCAATGGCCTCATCGTAATGAGTAAATGGAATCACTTTACAGCCTCCCATTAACATATAACACACTATCCACAGTAAATATGCAACAAGCATTTGTTGAATAAATGGAGTTCAGCTGCTCATTTAACTGGTCTCATTACCTTTACATGGTTGGCAGCATTTATTAAGTGCCCACTTCTGTGTGAAACAGTGGTAGATGCTGAACAAATGGAATTGAATCACAGTATGAGACAGAACACTGAAGCAGTCAACTCTGTTGAAGCTGTACACAGGGCAGAAGGGTTGGGTCGGTGTGACTTGCCAGTAATGAGGTGGTGACTAATGACCAAGTTTCTAGCAGGGAGTGCACATGGCAAGGGGTCTGCCAGTCCTCCGCAAATTAGTAAAAACTGATTTAATGGAAAGAGGAAGGTTTTAGAAGTTGAATGGCAGTGCTGAAGCATCCAGGAAGATGGACCAATCATTCATTTTGTTGTTTGCTGTATTAATGACTGGTTGGGCATAGGATCAACCCTCTTGAGAGAATGTATTCTAGATTCTATCTACATTTCTAATTAGTTCTATTCTTTCCTATCGCAAGATTCTTCCAGGACAGTTCTAGTTGTTGAATCTTTAACGTGCTTTCATGGTTGTTAGAGAAACCGTCTTTATTTAAAGTTTTGTGTTTCATGTTGGAAGCATTTAATTTGAATATCTAAGTTAAAAATGCAGTTAATTGGTCTCTGGCTTAAGAGAGAATATGTTTTAAGCCATGCTCGGGAGCTAAGAATGATTGCCCAAATCTATTTAATCAGTTTCTTTCTTCAGAGAGATGAACTTTAAAGTTCAAAAAAGAGAGGAAGGGCAGAATCAAAGTAGGAAGCTACCTCAGACCAAGGACAATGAGTACATACAGTCAATGAGTCTAAGTTGGAAAACAGATGACTGAGGCGGAATATTTGGAACGCAAAGTAAATGCTATACACTATAAAAACACACAGTTTTTTAGAAGTGTAATACACATTTATGAAAAAATTCAGACAGTATATAGAGCTGTTTAGAGGAAAGCAAAAGTCTCATTTCCCACATTTTGTTTGAAACCCCCCACCCCACCCACCCCCGGATAAAAATATTTGTTATCAGTGCTTATTGATTCCCTCTCAAAAATTCCCAAACACACCTCCACCTCTATTTCACCTACCTACTTACCTCCCTCTCTTTTAATTTACCTACAACCATATTGGGGTGCTTGGGTGGCTCAGCTGGTTAAGCCTCCAACTCCATCGCAGCTCAGCGCATATCTCATGGTTGGTGAGTTCGAGCCCTGCCTCCAGCTCTGCTCAGCACAGAGCCTGCTTGGGATTCTCCTTCTCTCCCTCTCTCTCTACTCCACCCTGCTTGTGTTCTCTCTCAAAATAAATAAATACACTTAAAAATTATCTGCACATATCAATTTATATATTTTTATAAGTCTCTGTCTATGGCTATATGGAGTTTTAAGATAAATGCAATTATCATACACCCCATTCTACAACTTTCCCTCTTGTTTTAAAAGTCAACAACATATCTTGATATCTTTTCAGATCAGCAACCATATTCTACCTCCTTTTTTCCCCATTGCAAAATATCCTGTGATATGAGCATACAATTTTTAAAGTTAATCACTTCCTTATTGATAGACATTTAGATTACTTCAAGATTTGTTTCATTCAGTTCTCCTGGGCATATATCTCTGTGACAGATTCAGAGCATTTTAAAGCCTTCTAAGAGGAGAAGTGAGCAAAGTTTTCAAGAAGGGTACATAGTTAGAGGAGAAATAAGTAAACATGGTTCGAACCAGATGGAATATTGAATGCAATCAGAGTCAGAAACACACTGCATAGTAATACATACATATGAAATTCCTCACTGTGCTCAAATTATTTTTAGTTAAAGCTAAGAAAGTTAGTGAAATTTTCCATATTTAAAAATCCACTTAACACTGATTATATAATCCAAATGATCATTCTGGATATTACCAGTTTTTAAGTTTGAATGAAAGGCATTTATATAGAATAGAAGCAGCTTTTTTTTCCCCCTTGGCAACATTTTTCTTTTTTTAAATCAGAGTCAACAGTGAGTCTTTCCAGGAACTGAGCTTTGTACTAAATCATTCTCTACTTAATTGTTTTTCAGAGATTCCCAAACTACCAATGATTCTTTCCCTCAAGTTTTATAATTCCTGCAGAATTTAGAACAGGAAAATAATGCCAGGTTGGAAAAGCTAATTTATGATACTTTCAAAATCTATTCAGAATCCACTTCAAATCTGTAAAAAAAAAAAAAAAGAAAAGAAAAGAAAAGAAAAAGAAAAAGAAAAAGGAAAAAGAAAAAGAAAAAGAAAAAGAAAAAAGAAAAAAGAAAAAAAAAAGTCTACTCCAGATCCCCAAGCCAGGAAAAAGGTAATAACCTCTCTCACAAGGATGGCATAAAGAAAATGGTCAAATTACAAATGTTTAATAATGAATTTTAACTCTTTTAGTTATATGCAAAATGAAGAGGGTCAAAATGGAAAACAAGGTTATTTTTTTTTAAAGATCTTTAAAAGAATCCTTAAACATCTTTAGTCTTGTGAGTGTGGCCCTTGTAATAGGCACGCTGTACTGAGGTTAGAGTCTCTCCGTGGTTATGGGGGTATGTTAACTGTATATTTTTGCCCTGCCCTGATAGAGGAGGGGTTTGAACAGAGGAAAGGAACTGAGAAGACGTGAAAGAGGTCATTTAGACAAGAATCATTTGCACAAGGGGCGCCTGGGTGGCACAGTCGGTTAAGCGTCCGACTTCAGCCAGGTCACGATCTCGCGGTCTGTGAGTTCGAGCCCCGCGTCAGGCTCTGGGCTGATGGCTCGGAGCCTGGAGCCTGTTTCCGATTCTGTGTCTCCCTCTCTCTCTGCCCCTCCCCCGTTCATGCTCTGTCTCTCTCTGTCCCAAAAATAAAATAAAAACGTTGAAAAAAAAAAATTAAAAAAAAAAAAAAAGAAAAAAAAAAAGAATCATTTGCACAAGGCCAGACAAGAGCTTTTCAAGCGCTTGAAAGAAGAGCCAAGGATTGGGAACAGCAATTGCTTTATTATTTAGGATGGCGCATGCATCTAGATTAGTACTTCCCGATTCTTCCATTTGCACCTGGCTGTTACAGTGGGGGTGGACAATGTCATTACGTTAGCGAGACTGGTGCTCTTGTAAGGCATCAAAGGACTGCAGATATGGTTCTATGAAAGTGGATGAAATATTTAGCAATTTCTGTTATTGTTGGAATGTTAATTTCAGTTGCTGAAGAAAACATTTTTGGCAACTAGTGTCAGAAAATGAACTGTGGGTGGGCACCCAGTTCTTAGAAACCTATTTTGGTCTAGAGTTATAATTCCACTTCAGGAGACTCCGGAGCACGGATGGAACGTGAATTGAAGAAAACCAAAAGGAGAAAGGGCAAGGGAATGGAGAGAATTGAAAGAAAGTGACCCCATACATCTCTAATCTACTGATCGACCAACAGAAATGTTAGTAGTTCTTTGTGGGTAAAGATTGCTAGCGTGTTAGCAAATAGATATTCTCTACATCTGCATACACAAATCAATTTCATTGAATTAAAAAAAAAATTCATTTGTTAACTATTCTTCTCAAGTGCAGTGCCAAATCACTAGTGTAATCTTTCATTTTTAAAGCAGTTTTCCTTCTCATTTTGGTAAAGCCATATACTTTTAAGTTTAGGTTGTTTCAAACAAAGAAAGTGACAGAAATCTTATCACATGGAGGTTGAATTCCTGCATATTTTGTCATGTCTCCTATCAGTACTAGAGCTAAATGTGCCACGCAGCTTGTGCCCAAACATCCAGTATATGACCACTTAGATGTGAATTTAGATGGTCAATTTATTGCAAATCTTTAAGCCATTTGTATTAATAAATACGACATATATGTTGGAGTCATATTAAAGCAGATTTTAACTAAAAGATAAGAAAATCATTAGAAATTACAGAGAGTCTTTCAAGTGCTGAAGAAAGGGGAAATAAACTTTAAAAATGTAATATAAACATATTTCCTGAGTTTTTGCAATTTTAAGTGTGAATAAAGGAAGAAAATAGCAACATGTAAGGTAAAGATGGAATAAAATGTTTACATACAGGATCAATACTCACATGAACTATTTTTTTTTTCCTTTTCTATTTATCAATACCATCATTTTCAAGAAGCACAACCAAGGCCTGGTATTTTACAACTGTTGAGAAAGCATTTTTTTTTAATTACTTGAACAATAATCTAGGAGTTTTTAAAATGATTACATTAGTTGAAGAGAGTAGGAAAGCAATGTATTGACTTCACAATTTCCTTTTTCAAAACTTGCCTATGCTATATTTATTTTATTCGTGTACATTTTAGAATTAACTTTCATTTTGAGCAAAGAATGGTATGTCCTTCAGCTGACTCTTACACATGCTATTGTTACGCATGATTATACTTGGTGCTTTCCACATGTAATCATAATTTAAAATTAGATTTAATGCCTTAAACTTGGGTCAAAGTGTTGATAGAGAAACACCAAGTAATTTGATTTTAAGCTGTGCCTTTTTGTTTGTTTGTTTTTTGTTTTTACTTTCCAGCCTATCTCAAAATAAGTTTGTTGTTCTCAGAGACTTCTGGTAACACAGTTGAAGTACCTGATGCCATTTCTAACCACATGTAGATCCTTTAAGAAATTAAACTAAGGTGTGTACCCAAAATATGCATAATTCTTACCCTCATTTTCTAAGTAGATAGGAAGCAGTCAGTGAATAACATTTGTTGGGTTCCCACTGGGTGCTGTGCTCAGTGGAGGAGATTATATGTAGAAGTGTTGAAAAACTCTGGGCAATGTATCCACCTGGTCTAGAAAAGTTTCCCTGGTTTACTAATGCTCCTACAAAGGAAAGAGTCCTTTTGACGTCAGTAAGAATTCAGATGAGATGGGAGAGAGGTGAGAAGCTGACCCAGAATCAATAGCTAATTACGATATGTCAGTGGGTAATCCCAACACTCGATGATAATAAGGCTGAATAATAAATAATAAAAGTAAAAAAGAAAACTAAAATTTGCTGTCCGTATCTGGAAATCCAAGTCAAGGAAGAAAAAAAAGACATAGCAACTCTGTTATTTCATGCAAATTTTTGCTGAGGATTTTGTCGGTTTATTCATCTATCTCTTTTACTTTGATTCAAAATCGGAACTTAAAGAAAATATTAACTTTCCCTTAACCTGATAACTGTTTCGTGGTCTAACTCAGTATGTTAATGATATAATCATAAAGACAATATTCTAAACATCAGTACCCAGAGAAGAACACAACTATAAAGCTGTGTCATCACCATACCAAATGTAGGTGTTTGTCTGAGTCATCATGTTGGCTTGATTAAAAAAAAAAAAAGGATTTTTATTTTCTTTTTGGGCATTATTCAAATGTAAATTTCCACTGTATGTATTTGATTCAGTTTCTTTTGTTCAGTCAAAAACCAATAAATAAAAATTAAGCAATGCAGTATGTCTAGATTTAAACACTATTTATACTATAAACAGATTTAAAAAGCTGTTTATACTCTAACAAACAGAAATAACACTCCAAAAATGTTCTAAATATCCTTTATAATCGGCTTATTGGCTTCTTTAAATAAATCCCATCACTGCAACTGTTAGCAAATGTCAGAGCCATTATCTTCCATACTTTCTATGGCCATTTCTAAGTTTTTCACTACATTAACATTTCAGATGTTGTTAGTAGTAGGTGATTAAAACAACAACACAGCAAATGAGGTCTATGGTAGTGGTATCAATTCCAAAATTGCTGTCGTACGTTTTCAGATTAATATATGAACCAATTACCTTTTTATTTTTTTAATTTTTTTTAACGTTTATTTATTTTTGAGACAGATAGTGACAGAGCATGAAGAGCGGAGGGTCAGAGAGAGGGAGACACAGAATCTGAAACAGGCTCCAGGCTCTGAGCTGGCAGCACAGAGCCTGATGCGGGCTCGAATTCACAGACCGTGAGATCATGACCTGAGCCGAAGTCGGACGCTTAACCGACTGAGCCACCCAGGTGCCCCATCCAATTACCCTTTTAAAAGAGTTGTATCTTCATGCTCACGATGTCTACCTAAGTCAGAGACATGACTTTCTTTCTCTGAGGTAATAAGTACTCATCACAGGCAATGCAATTGCCAAAACTCCTGGAAAAGATAATGAGGCACAAAAAAATACACATAATTTCAAGTTCTAGTGTGTTTGTTTTATAGGTTTGCCTTTATTTGCTGAAAACATAATATACAAATACTTCAAATCTTGGAGGAATCAGGCTCCAGATTCTGTTTTTACTGACTTCTTATTCTTGAATGTGTACCATGGTATCTGTGAAAGGAACAAAACTTAATTTAAATGTATCTTTCCTAATTGAATATCTGACTTGAAGATTCCCAGGCCCATGTTACACTGTTCATCTCATTTCTCCTCCTTTCTCTGTCTCTGGCCTTACTTTTCGCTTTTTATGAATATGTATTGAAAGGAGATTTACTTTTCTCTGTTTGGAGAGGAGCAAGAATTAAAATGAAAAGTTGCAATGAAATTCTGCTTTATTTATTTACCAGCTTTATCAAGGAGTGAGAGAAGCCCCTAAAGTCGATCAACACATTTTTTTCTTTTAAATATGATGAACAAAGCCATTTTGATTTTTTATTTTCCTTCAAAAGACAGGTGACATTTCCTGCAACATTGACTTTTGTTCATAATCCCCTTTTGGCAAGCCAAAGAGAATTACAATTGGAAAGATTTTCACAGTCAGACGCTCCACTAGAATGAAATGCTGTAGAGCGCTTCACTTCAGCCAAACCAGCAAAATCTTTCCATTGCCAATTTTTCTTTTATATTTTGAAGTTGGCCTCTCAGCACAGATTTGATTCACACCATTTAAAAATAAATCTGGCGTCCGCAAAGCAGAAAATTTAGGCTGTGTTGTCAAAGTATCAGTATTTCATTCTTAGGCCTGGGGACAACTGAGGCTTCTATAGGGAACCACAATTCCTAATCTATACTAAAAGTAAAGACTAATTTTATTCATGCTGTACATATGATCTTTATATTTACTAAAGAATAAAAGTACCACATCGACACAAGGCACATTAAACATTTTTAGGAATGATTTAATTCCATGAAAAATACATATTTGTATTAAGATGTGATAGCCTGTTGCAACAATTGGTTTTGAGATATATGCCTTAAATAAGAACTTGAATTCAGTATCACTGTGCCATTCTGTTCTCACTTTCTCATAATGATCTCATCATTACCTGCTTACAAATCAACTAAACGATCAATGACATTCGCCTGGCATACATAGGGTAGCTTGCCTCTAAAGAGGTTCTGTGACGACTGTGCCCATGATCTGTGCACACACGTGCTGCCCTGCCCATCCAGAGGTGGAACTTGTCTCCCTACCTGAATTCTGTGATGCTTTGACCAAGAGGATGCCGAGGAAGTGATGCCCTGGGACATTTGAGCCCAGACTTGAGAGTGTGGTAACTTCTACTTCCTCTATCCTAAAGTCTTGAGCCACTGTGTATGAAATTCAGGCAATCCTGCTTGTATGTACGAGTGTGTGTGTGTGGGGGGGGGGGTACTGTGTGGAGAGGACCTGGAAGATAAGACACCACGCACGCGCACACACAAACACACACACACACACACACACACACACACACACTAAAAGCAAGACAACAAGTACACTCAGGAGCCTAAGGAGACACAACTAAATATAACATGGTGTCCTTGATGAGATCCTGGAACAGGGAAAGACATTAGCTACAAAGTAAAGAAATTAGAAAACACAATCTGGACTTTAGTCAATAATTACACATCATTATTGGTTCATTAATTGTAACAAATGTACCATACTAATATAAGATATTAGTAATGGGGAAAGCTAGGTGTGGAATTTTTCTCAAGTTTTCTGTAAACATAAAACTGCCCTAAAAAAATAAATTCTATGGGGGAAAAAAACGCATGCAGCTGCTGAGAGGAGCATTAGAGCTGGACACGGAGCTTTAGTTGTCTGCCTGGGGGGCATGAGAAGCTTCAGGTAAGGCACCAGGGGCACCCACGGAGCCCTGGCCAATCCTTAGCACCAACAGCTAAGAAAGCAGCCCCGGAAGCTGTATCTTTTCGGGTTGTTTGTTATGCTGCAGCAGGTAACGGAGCCAATATGCCACTTTAGTTTGGTTACATCAAGGAGATATGCCTACTTTGTTATATTTACCTTGAAAAAACCAAATCACTGAGAATTTCATTCCATTGGAAGGACTAGAGGTGTCTGGAGAAGAGGTTGCTTTCTGGGAAAGATGATAGCTCAGTTTGAAATATGAACACACGGGTTCTGGAGTCGGAAACCTGGGTTTATATGTTCAATTTACCTCCAACGAACAGTTAGGTAATACATGTTACTTCTCCCTATTAACTTGGGGATTTCCCCCCTCTGTTCAGGGTGTTACCATGCTTGTATCATATAGTTAAAGTGATAATTAAAAGAGATAGTGCTTTAGGGTCTTAACACAATTCCGGGCACAAAGAACACATGCATTAAATGTTAACCCATTAGTGGATCCACTAAACAGGCCACACTGTCAAGTGGAACCTCCTCGCCCTGTCCGTGAGGCTGCATGAGCGCCCTTCTTCCCTATAGCTCAGTCACCTGCAGATCTAGCTCCAGTCCTTTTAAACCAGGACCACCCGGGTGGCTCAATCAGTTGAGCATCCAACTCTTGGTTTCACCTCAGGTCATGATCCCGGAGTCATCAGATGCAGCCCTGCGCCAGGTTCCACACTGAGCGTAGAGCTTGCTTAAGATTTTCTCTCTCTCTCTCTCTCTCTCTCTCTCTCTCTCTCTCCCGCCCCACCACCCCTCTCTCACATGCTCTGTCTCTTTCTCTCTAAATTAAAACAAAAAACATGTCTGAGCAAAAATTAAACTCCTAGTTTTTGAGTAATTAGTGTATGTCAAATATTATATGTGTGTGTGTGTGTATATATATATATATATCTCCTATCTTACTTAATTTTCATGACATCTAAGATGGGTATTATCACTTTCTTATATTCACCAAGAAACATCATGCTTTAAAACTCTTTAAGTTATCTGCCAGAGTTCAAACAGGTAGTGAGTGCTAGAGGTGGGATCCAAGCCCATGCTGTCTGATTTCACGCTATGCTCTCAAACACACTATTCTTTATTTCTTCTCTCTGTATGATTTAGTGTTTCTTTGTCCTTATTAATTAAATACTGCTCTAAAATGTACTATTTTACCTTGAGCCTGGAAATACTGGGTTTGTATTGTGTTATGAGAAAGGAACTATGTCATGTCTTTAGGTTACTAGGTTAGCACTTCATAAGCTGTTAAAATTATTTCACTTACATGAAACAAGCTAAATATTAACCAGTCTGATCTAGGTCAGATTTTTGTAGTTTCTGTTCTGTGAAACCCTATCATAAAAGAAGATATATATCATATATATATATATATGTATGTGTGTATATATATATATATATGTGTATATATATATATATATATATATAGTTTAAATTGAAGAGGACTAGAAATGGAATACTCAACTAGTGGAAGGAAATACTTTCATACTGAAAGAAAGAAAAATTCAGTACAGCTAGATAAAGGTCAAGAAAAAATCTCCCACAACTCTGCAGTGACTGAGTTGAAGAATAGAATTAGGTTGTGATCAAGGGCAACAAATGATAATGGTAGAGATATGAAAGGGAAAAATAAACAAGATAGGAGAAATACAATATGGTCCTGCTAATATTGACAATGTTCCCAAGAATTCAGCCACAGGGAGGAGAACCAAAGTCACATAACCTGTGATCATAATCTCTTAAGGGTAAATAAAGAAGGAACAGGAGGATTTCTATACAAACATTCCACAAAATAACACTTTTTTAAAAGACTTAACGTGGATTATCTGTAAAATGACCACGATGCCCAAGTCCATCAGTTTAGAAGCTGTATTTCTTGAGGATGGGAACGAGTTTGCCTCCTGATAAAAACAGCATTCCCATGTCATCCTCAGGGCTCTGTCACTGCTGTGGTAGTAAGTGCAGAGGAGGCCAAAGGAGATCGGGATAACAGAAAACAGCTCCTTATAAAGGAGGGCAACACCTGTTTTACAATTGCTTTTAATGTCCAAACAGAGGAATAGTTACATTACTTCCTTACTGAATTGAATATCCTGAATTGATTCTCTCTTCTGTGGTATTCTATAGCAAGATGCACATTCTGCCTTATGTGACTGCTGTTGATGTACTTGTTTAATTTACTTGTTCTTATTTACTTTTATAAATTTCATAAGATTATATATACATGAATTTTGAGGTCTGTAGTAGGTAGAATAATGCCTCTCCCAAACATGTCCATACCCTGATTCCTGGAATCTGTGAATCGGTTATATCACAGGGCAAAAGGTTCTGTGTAGATGTGATGAAGGATATGGTCCTTCAGATGGGGAGGGTGAGTTGTATTGTCCAGCTGGATCCAATCTAATCACAGGCGTCCTTAAAAAAAAAAAAAAAAGGTGAGAACCTTGCCTGGTGGGTCAGAGGGATACGAGAGAGTTTCTGCTGAAAGTTGCTGGTTTTCAAGATGGAGGAAGGGGCTGGGAGGTGAGGAATGTGGTGGCTTCTAGAAGCTGAGAATGGCCCTCAGTTTATAGAGAGCAAGAAAGGGGAACCTCAGTCCTACAACTGCAGGGAACTGAGTTCTGCCAACAACCTGAATGAGCTAAAAAACAGACTCCAAAAAGGAACTTAGCCATGTAAATCTTGATTTTCACCCTGTGGGATGAGCAACGGACTTTCCACCTATAGAATCAGAAGGTAATAAATTTGAGTTGTTTTAAGATGCAAAATTTGTGGCAGTTTGCTACGGCAGTAATAGAAGACTTATGTACAGCCAACTATTATACTTTATCTTTTTACAGAGCATAGCACTGTGCCTTATATATAACATATATAATGATATTTAATTATTAGTTATTGCTAAAATTTATTTATTGTTTATTTTCTTGTCCTAAAAATGAAGACAAAGGGGCATACCATTATTACTCCCATTTTACAGATAAGAAAATGAGACTGAGAAAACAGAAGGAAATTCTTAGGCATTTCTATTTCTTTTCTGGATTTTCAAAAGATTCTGTCCTGAAATTACTTGAGGTTCCCATCAGGGAGAAAAAATAACCCAATTTGTTAATATATAAATAGTACTTTTTTTCTTGTTTAGAAATAAGTGGCATTGCTCTGATACTTAAGTATATTTTGCCCTTAAAAATGTTTCCATTACCTCTTTGCTTTTAGCTGAGTCCTACCTGTGTTGATCATGATTACTTTTGCAAAGTATCTGAGTGTCACAAACTAAAGTATAGAGAACAGACTGAGAGTTGATGGAGGGAGATGGGAGGAGGAGGGGCTAAACGGGTGATGGGCATTAAGGAGGGCACTTGTTGTGATGAGCATTCTGTGTTACCTGCAAGTGATGAATCACTAAATTCTACACCTGAAACCAATTTCACCTTGTATGTTACTAGAATTTAAATAAAAACACCTGATACCTTATTTCTACTTCCAAGTTAAGGTAATAATAAATAGGATGAAGAGAAGGCTATATGTGTGTATGTGTATACATATATATGAAATATGTATTTGAATAATATATAACTAAAGAATATCTAAAAAATACATCTCAAAAACATATATCAGGACTATATATATTTTTTTCAGATATATATAGATATATTTTAGATAATTATATATATCATCTGATTATATATATATAATCAAATACATAACCCTGATCATATATATGTATCAGGGCTATATATGTATTCAGAAATAATTGATGGATTTATGTAAGGGATATTTGAGTTGCAAAGGTTAAGTTCTCAATTCACATTTTTGAGGTCCTTTTTATTCTACCTTTAAGAGATAGGCCAAATATATATATATATATATAGTTGGTCCCAGAGGTTTTATTTAAGAAAACCGAGTTTAATGTTTTCACTACCTTAGAATCCAGGATCTCTACTGATAAATAATTGAATCATTGAATTTACTCATTTTTTGCATTAATTCATGTTATTAATTCTTTTGAAGATTTCTTTTTGAAAAATATGTTTTTTTGCAATGTTAGTATGCTGCTCTAGCAAGAATAGTCACCTGGGAACCAAAGTATACTTATGAAACCTACATTCACCTCAACTTTACCTTTCAGTGATGTAGCTTGATTTGAGAAAATAATCATACCGTCTTCAAACTCTGTAAATCTAGACTCCAAGTTACATAAATCTGAATTCCAAGATCCAGGAATTACTTTATTTATAAATGATAAGATTTTTAAACAGATGCTTTGTACATCTTCGTCTATAAAAAACTAAAATTATTTTAAAATGAAAACATGGTGTGTAAAGGACCCTGTATTTTAATAGGTATGAAAATATTTGAGAATTTTTGATGAAATAAATGCAACTACAATGATGTTTAAAAACCAATATTTAAAGTAGAGGAAAATGTTTACCCAGCATTTTCACACATATAAAATTTTAAAAGACACAACTTCTGCACACTTATCATATAGTAAAAAAGAGTGTTCATCTTTAATTTTTTCACTTATTCCAATCATCACAAATCGACCACTAAAATTTGTTAATAGGATGTGCTGTACAAAGAGAAGAAAATCTTGTCTTCAGGGAGCATTTTGTTGATGAGACAAGTTTTAATAGAACCTTTCTAGGGCTTTGCAAAGTTCTATTATTCTACATCCAACTCACACAAGTCTTCCCCCTTGAATTAGTTTTCTAGGGCTGCCCCATCAAGTCACCACAAACTTGATTTATAGATGTATTACTCCAGTCTCTGCCTCTGTCATCATTACCCCCCTTTCTATGTCTCTGTCTTCTTTTAAAGACACCTATCATTGGATTTTTGGGTTCACCCTAAATCTGGAATGATCTCAATAGCAACTTTATTACATCTAAAAGACATTTTTGCTAAATGATGTCATCTAAACAGGTTCTGGGCATTAGGACTTGGACATACCTTTCCGGAAGCCATTATTTAGCCTCCCGTGCTCCTCTTTAAAATCGTGTGGCTCTTTGTTCTATAGTACACTCAGTCATTGGCTGTCCGTGTTATTATGTGTCTGCTTTAAGGAAGTAGTAGAATGTAGTGCTTGCTTAACAGCATGGACTCCAAGTCAAACTGCCCTGAAATCCTGGTCAGTTCCTGGCTCTGTATTTTACTAGTAATGTGATATTAGTTGTGCTGCTTAACTCTGTCTTGGTTTCCTTCTGTGTAAGATGTGCATAATAATAATACTTGACCCATAGAAGTTTTGTGTTACTGTGTGTTAACACACACCAGACTGTTGGTAATTACCATTAAGGAGGTTTTCTTTAACAGATCTTATTTTAAAGTGTGGTCTTAGTCACAAGAGCAGTCCATGGAATTGTTAGTTCTGCAGATCTGCGTTTTGGATGGCAGAGAAAAAATCCAGGGTCTTAGCTCAATAATGTGACAAAATGGCAGGAATCCATTTAAGTTTAGGGCAGATTCGGGGAAAGGAAAATTTTAATCCTTTTAACGTCAGCCCTGCCCCTAGATAGAACCTTCTGGCTTTTGGGAGCTACAGGGCAGGAGGAGCCAAGTCAAGGAAGAGAATGGGGAGGAAAAGTCATTTCTAGTTACGTACGTTGAGTTTGAAGTAACAGTAGACAGGCTAAGCCAGAAATTAGAAAGTAGAATGAAAGCTTGAGAGTGGAAATTTGTTTTTCACAGAGAAGTAAATGAGAAGACCAAGCAAGAAACCTTAGAAAACTAATAACCCCAGAGAGAAACAAAACCTTAGAAAACATCCAACAGAGATAAACAGACGAGGAAGAATTCCCACTAAGATAAGAACAGGTATTTGGAGATATAGGTAAGAAGACAGAATATGTGATCTTCAAGAAAAGGAGGGGAAAGAATTTCATGACACAGATCAGAAACCACATCAGATGGAACCACTATATGCCAAGGGTGCAGAAAAGACAATGGCTTTTTCTCAGTTTGCAATTAGAAAGCCATTATTGAATTTTAGATGAGCAGTATTTGTAGAGATTTGGGAAATCCACTGAGATTGCAAAAGGTTACACAATGTATGTGTTGAGGAATTGGAGCCAGTAATTATTCCAGAAGCTTAGCAATAAAAGAAATGGATAAAAAAATGGTTGGTGGCAGGATTTGTTTTCAAAGCAAGGTTTTGGAGCCTATCTGAAGATTGAGAAGACGAAGCTAACAGTGTAATAACTGAAAGATAATTTTCGCAAAGGCTTAGAGGATGCAGGAGAGGAGGGGCTGCAGGAGAGGAATGGAGACCTTGGGACTGGAAAGGACTCGGGTGAGCCACACACAACAAACATTTCTATGGCCCAGAGAAAGTGTATTCTCATTTTTCTTTGCTTCAGCAAATATGTATTGAACACCTACTATCAGGCAAGCACTAAACAATAGACTCAGAATAATAAAATGGACCAAAAACTCCTTCCTAGACCTCCCATTCTAGTTGTTAGGTGAGCTGAGATCGATTTTGTAGAAAAACCAAATGGCATCAAATAACACTTAATTGATGGATGCATTACTCCAGTCTCTGCCTCTGTCATCATTACCCCCCTTAAATGAATGACATTTAATAGCACTGCTTTATACACTGAAGAAAGTTGAAGGTAGTGTCACCTAGGGTTCAACAGTTGCTTACAGTAGAAGCTGAAAAGATCTTGCCTGGTTAATCTAGACTGCTAGCTGGAGCAGGGTTTCTCTACCCCAGCCCTGACATTTGTGGTTGGATGATTCTTTTGTGAGGGGCTGTCCTGTGCATTGTAGGATGTTTACCACCCTCCCTGATCTCTACCACTAGATGCCAATTGCATTCTCCTCCACCAAGTTGTGACAACGAAAGCTGTCTTTTTGTATCACCAAATGTTCCCTAGAGAACAAAATCACCCTAGGAGAGAAGTAATGAGCTAGAGAAATATGGGTATGGCTGACAGAGGCCCAGTATGAAGGGAAGAAGAAGCTAACTGGAATGATGTGAGGATAGAGAGGAGTCCAGGCAGAAGAGGCCATGATGAGTGCGAACAGCAGATTCTGTATGAGTGAGGGGGTAGGAGAGATGAAATGATACGGGTGTATGGTTCATTTTACGTGTCAGTTTGGGCTAAGGGATGCTCAGGCAGCCGGTAAAAATATTATCTGGGTGTGTGTGGGAGGGTATTTCCAGAAGACATTTGAAGCATTTGAATCAATAGATTGAGTAAAAAAGGTGGTCCTCACCAATGTGGGTGGGCCTTGTCCAATCTCTTGAAGACCTGAATAGAACAGGATGTTAGAGAAAGGAGAATTTTGTTCTCTGTCTGAGATGGCACATCCACCTTCTCCTTGGATAATGGGCTCTGCTTCTCGAGCCTTTGGACTGGGACTAAATTAAATCATTGGCCTTTCTGGTCCTCCAGCCAGTAAATGGCAGATCATAATTGTATGGGCCAATTCCTATAATCAACCTCTCCCTCTCCCCCATCCATCCATCCATGCAATCTGCCTGCCCATCCTATTGGTTCTGTTTCTCTAACACAGAGTGCTGTCAATAGCACTAAATAGAATGTGGTATTCAGAAGACCTGGGTTTGAGTTTTGATTCCCCATGTGTGACCTTGAGTAAAACATTTACCTGCTGAGTCTTCACCCCCTCCTCTGTAAAATGAGGGTAATATTACTGGTTTTTTTAGTTTTGTTGTAGAGTTAAATACTGTCTAAGAAATTACTTTATACAATGGAAACTACAAAAATAGCACTTTCGTTAAGTTTGCAAATAGGAGAAGAAAAAAACAGTTAAAGGTAAAACAAAGAGTTTTAGCTACTTCATACGAATACCTTGGAACATAAGCAACGTTTCCAAGAAGAGCAGTTTATAAAATAAACCTCAACTTTTTTAGGTTTCTAAAAACTTTCTAATGCTTTCAATATTCTCTGCGTAATCATGATGGAAGACAGATTTTGAAAAAAAATCAGACTAGAGAGCTTGGATAGTAGCCTAAAATTATGTGTTCTTTTTGTGTCCTGTGAATTTCGAAATAAGACATTTCTGGTTTATTTTGATGTGTTTAAATGTGTGTAATGTACAGCTATATTTGGGCCTGAAAATCCTGTGTTCCTACCGCCCTTGTGGGCTACATGGTCTAAAAATATAACACTTTTTCACAAAGGTTCTATGCCTCGGTCCTGCCTGACTTTTATAGTCAGCCTATAAATTCCAGATAATATAGGTTTATGATGGAAATGCTGACAGGCTCTTAGGTCTACACATTCTAACTTGCTGGCCCTGACTTGTGGCCCCTCATGATGCCGCTGTTAAAGGTTAGTCGGAATGATCTTTCAAAAAGAAGGACTCTGAAAAGGTGAGTTTGGGTGAATTCACACCATCAAAAACAAGATGTTTTGACATTTAAATTATTTAATGCAGTACTCTCTTGGTCCTAAATCTGCATGGATGTCAGACTGTTTCCACTTTTAAATAAGTCACCTTATCCAGATGGGTGTGAGGAAATGCTTAGGAAAATCCTTTTTTAAAACATGTATAAATTATTACAACGATTCCTTTGGACTAAGTCAGCCTTGAACACCTACGAATCCCTTTCCCTGTGGTCCGCTGGAGTCACGATTGTCATCTTGCTCTCCTGATGTTTGCATTTCATGGGGAGAGAAAAAGCTTCATTCTGACGTACACTTGGCGTTATGGTCTATACTTCTTTATGCGTAATTGCCCTGAACAGACTGCCAGGTGTTAACAAAACCATCAGAATGACAAGACCAAGGTAAATAATTTCATTCACGTGTTAGAAAAACACTTGGCTTTCTTTTCTAGGTTTTTTTTTTAAATATGAAAACTGATTATAAGAACACACCGAAATTTCACAAATTCAACCAATTCTCAGTTTCACACAATTTTCCGTTAATGTAAGAATTTATTTGCTCTTTGAACTTCAGAGTTGGCACCAGACTACAGTGGCTACCAACTTGTAATCTTTTGAAGCTTTGCATGCATGGCAGAAATGAGCACTAGAAGATAAGTCAATATAGAATGACTTCTAATATAATTTCCAAAACCACTTAAACATTTTTTTTAATCTTAACGTTTATTTTAGTTTTTGAGAGAGAGAGAGAGAGAGAGAGAGAGAGACAGAGCATGAGTAGGGGAGGGGCAGAGAGAGAGGGAGTCACAGATTCCAAAGCAGCCTCCAGGTTCTGAGGTGTCAGCACAGAGCCTGACCTGGGGCTCAAACTCACAAACCGTGAGATCATGACCTGAGCCGAAGTAGGATGCTTAACCGATTGAGCCACCCAGGCGCTCCTGAGACTTTTTTTTATATAAAATGTAAAAGATATAATTTCTATATATCCATAAATGATGTTATAATCACTTTTCTAGTTTGTCTTTTTTGCCTATAAAGTTGTAATGCACTTTTTGCCTTTGACTGAAAAGGTGCACATTAAAATAAACCAGAAATACTGAGATCACTTTTTCAGTTGAATTCACATTCCTGCCTTTTGAACCTGGTCACACAGAAGGAGAACGATATTAAATATCCCTGGTAAAATATTTTTACTTTTCTGAAGTCCCCTCTCCCATGTACTAAATCTTCTCTTATCAAATAAAATTTGCTAGAACATCAATATAGAGGTTCCCTTTCAATTATTTTTTGAAGTCTTTATGTTAGATTTTGGCATTCTAAACACAAAAGCCCTTTTATAGACTCTGTTCCTTTTTAAAACCTGCTGTATTCTTCTGAACATTGTGTATATCACCCATTGTTTGTTTGCAGACCCTCTAGGCATTTTCTCAGTACCATACAAATTAGATCTCAAGGGACTTATCTATTGAGTACCTCTTTCATTACTGTTTCTTCTATTTATTTCTAAAAACATGTTAATACTGGATAATACCAAGAGATTGAGTGTATTCCAGGATTGCATTGCATGAATACATTTTCGAGAAAAGAGATTCACTGCAATTTTTAAGCCAACTGTATGCAAGCCAGGATTGGGGATGCAGTGAAGTAGGGAAAGAATGTATCATGACTTTGATTTTTATGGAAATTCTCTATATTTTTATGTTGTGCTTTGTTTGTTTGTTGGAATGCCTAGTCCTGCAGTTGCCAGGCTTACTTGAGAAGGATCTGCTCTATTTTAAGCTGCTGTTTCTGTTAGTGAGTTCCCGGACCACTGTGTGCATGTGTGCAAGCGTGTGTGTACGTGTGTGTGTTTATCCGTTCCTGTGCATACACACATGGAAAGAGAAAAAGCCAGAGAAAGTGAGCTGAGAGGTCAGGCACCAGAACTTCCCTCTATTTTCTACAACCTTTTCTATAACTTTTGTTGTCACTTTGGCCCAATCAGTGCCATCCTTCTTTACAAGGGTCCTGTTATTTTTATCACCAAAACTTCCAACATTCTAAGATGCTGGTGCTTATGATCTGCAACGTACACATTTAACATTATTTATCTCCGTCACCTAAATGTCAACATTATGAATTGAACAATTCAACATTATGAAGTCTTTCACCATCATGAACATTAACGAACCAAAGTATGGTGGAACATTGCTTTGTACGTTGCAACATTTTTGTGCATGACATTGCTTCTAAAAGTTTGACAATCGTGTAGTTCTTCAACAGTTCTGACCCAACTCCTTCTCGTCAAGGTTTCTTTTGATTAAAACTGACTTTTCTACTTGTGTACCTGTCCCCACTATCCTATGACGGGATTTATTCTCTTCTTACCCATATTCTCTCTCTCCTAATTGATTCTATATTTTTTGCATTATTTACAGCATGCATATTTTTTTTTTAATTTTTTTTTTTCAACGTTTATTTATTTTTGGGACAGAGAGAGACAGAGCATGAACGGGGGAGGGGCAGAGAGAGATACAGCATGCATATTTAATCCCCATTTATACTCTTCTATTGTTCAGTTTATCATCTACATTTATTTTAGAGGGAAGTGACAAATTTAACTTAAAATAACATTTAAAAAGTGACTTCACTGGTTCCTGCAGCTAACATATCCCACTGTGGAAGTGTCTTCAAATGGGGATTTAGGCTGTGGCTCTCACTATAGAGGGTGTGTGCATAAGGTGGGGGCAGCACAGGTAGGGAGTTCTGTCTCCCCCTCAGGGAGGAATAGTTTACCACTTACGTTGCTTAGAATCATTGCCATATAATAACAAAAAAGCTCAACTTGGTTTATTTTCTTCACTTTTAAGGATTCCTGCTTTCTTAATGCAGTTTTCTTTTATTAATTATGTAAATATTTACATGGATTTAAAGTAAAGTTTAAAATCAGGTACGTTCATGGAAGTGTAGCTTCATCCTTGTCCTGAATACCCTATTCCTTCTGTCTCCCTTTAGGTAACCATTGCTTTTTAAAACACAAGTGGGTATATATATTTAACACACACACGCACACCCCTATATATAATAGATATATATTATAGATTCTTTCATCTTTCCTACAACAAAGGGAGCATACTATGAGCCCTGTTCTGCATCTTGTTTTTGTTTACATTGTTTTCTGGTGATTTTACAATATCAGTTAATAGAGAGCCTCCTCATTCCTTTTGTACAACTGCATTATATTATACTTGATCATGCAATGGTGACTTACATAGCTAGGTCATTTTCCTTTAATTAAATAAAATTTAATTGAAATTTGATTACTTATTTAAGGAGACTTAATTCTAAATATTATGGAAGTATATTCCTTGAGCCCCACAACTCCCTCTCTGCGAGTTCATATTTGGAGAATGTATTTATTCAACTGTATTCAGTATTAAAAATTTTTTAAAGCACCTCCCACTTAGGGAGTTTCCAATATAAACCCCAGAATATAAAATAATTTGGGAAAGTTTTCCCTTTCTCCTACCAGCAAAGATTTTCCCTAGTAATTAGTGGTGCCATGTCTCTCCAAAAGAAATTACACTGTGACTTTCTCTTCGAAATCAAAAACTCTGCTGAAGAACATAGTTATTTGACAACTTGTGATTTTGTTGAAGAACCCTGATGAATTAATGCCTGATGTCATGGTTCCTCCTTCTGTAAAATTATGTGTGATTCCCTGAACACGTTGTTAGCCTCTGCCTAGGACAGTCCTCTCCCACTGGTTAATTCACTTTAACACTTAACTCCTGCTCTCTTCTCTGCATAACCTACTCTGATGTACCTATCACAGACCAAAATTAGGGGCTTCTCTTTTACACTTGACAAACATTGTGTGCATAGGTCAGTCTCAGCACTTACAGGGAGTCAATCATTTGTCTGCTCCTCTCCTATCTAATTGGAGTGCCTCTGGGATGGGACTGTGTCACTCCCTTCAATACTTTCAACACCTTAACACAGTACCTGGAAAGCTAGGTATATTGAAAATTGTATGTATGGATTATTAATTGTGTCACATTCATTTTTGTGCTCTGATATGCCTAAACATTGCATAAACAGAGATGGGAGATCGGGAATCTTTTTCGAACTGCAAGGTTTAAACACTGAAAGGGGCATTAGCATCGATTTGGTTTCACTTAGCACTGATACCTCTATTTTTACTTAATGTTAAATATATATATATATTTATATTTATATAATATAATATATTATATTATATCTATAATATATATTATATTATATATTATATTTTATTTATTTATTATTATATTATATATTTATTTATTAAATATTATATTTATATAATAATTATATATAATTATATTATATATATATATATATCTTACCAAAATTGTTCAGTTATAGAAAATGGATATGGAACAGACCCTATGGGTTTGGAAATACAACAGTAATAGCACATACCCAGAGATAATAAGATTTTGTTTATCTCTTTTTCATAGGCTGCAGTTAAAGTATTCTTTCTGGGTCATTCTGCCATGAATTCTGAGGTATTATCGCTCCTTGAGTTGAATAGAAGAACTTTCCCTCTGATTACAGGAACAAAATTTTTTCTAAAAAAAAAACAACAACAAAAATAACAGTTAAGCGTTTGTAGAAGGGTGGCCATGCTCTCAGATATTTAGAAAAAACATTGAGAAAATAAATACAAATTATTCTTGGTAGATAGAATTATTCTGGATTTTGAACATTTTAAATGGGATTTTCTTTGATCATTTCAACAAGATTTTATTCCTCCCCCCCCCCCCAAGTATTATATTACCCCCTCTGAAATACCCTCATGAAGTTTATAAAATTCTTGCATTAGTTACTTGAACTTCAGAAAATAACATCTGGTCTGTAAACTATGAATAGTACAAACATATTGTCAAGAGCAGAATGCAGACTTCTATTTTAAAATTGGATTGAATATGAATATACTATATAAGAAAGTATAATACTCCACATAATAACTTCATGGTAGAAGTGAGCTATATAGATTTCCTTCTAGAAGGATATAGGTAAAGTCATTGGCCAAAAAATAACAAAAAACATTTTCTCCGCATAGGACCCCTATATCATTTTGGCCTGTACCTAAACAGTCGTCATAAATTCTCTATTAAAAACGATTAATCAAAATAATTCTTTGATCCTGAGAAAAGTCAGTCTGTCGAATCTGTTATTTTCTCAGACTTTGTAGATAGTAAAATAATAATCCTAACTTTTCGCCTTAAATGAAAGGTTAACACCGGCAATACATTTTGTTGTTTGCTTCTTTCTGAGACTGTTTTTAAGTTTTAGAAATAATTTGCTTTCAGTAAACCCAAAAGAGATGCTATGTCATTATAATAACATTACATTTTTATAGTGTTAGTGTGAAGACAATATTATTCCAATTACTAAATATAATATTTTAATATGCTGCTCTTTGCTGAGAATGGCTCAGATTTTCTTATAATTATGTTGGATATCTTCTGGCTGCCCCTCCATACCACACTCCACCCAGTTCTACCTGCTTTCTGCCTCTAGGAGTTCCAGAAATACAAATTAAATCAGTGAGTTTGCTTTTTGACTTCTGGTTGACCTTGTCTGACTGGAGACATCAGAAAGAAATTATGATGGAAGGGAACTGAGGTGTGGCTCTTTGTTCCTCGGGCTTTCTCCCTGCCAGGTGTGTGTAGGCTGACTTTGTATGTCCAAGAAGGACCCCATCTCTTCTCAGGCATCCCTCTCCTTACAGGAGTCTCTCCAGATTGTGGAAACAATGTCTCCTATTTGCCCCTTCCGACCTAGCCCAGAAACAACTCCCTGTGACTAGCCTCAGCTGTTGCAAGATGCTTCTTGCTTTCCCTAAACCCTGCCTACAGCTCTGTAAATTCTCCTCTATTAAACTCTTCTCAAAATGCCCAACTGGAGAGAGCTGTTTCCAGACAGGACTCAGACTGGTATATCCACTATTTTTGCATATGGTCCACTGAGATTCAGTCCTTTAATTTCTATGGAGATTTATTAGTGTTCACACATATGGTATCTGAATAGAATATCAATAGAAAAATAATAAATAGAATAAATTAGAATAGCTGAATATTCATGGTACAAGTAACAATGAGAAATAGCCATACAAAATGGACTATCTGTTGTAGGTTTTGTAGTCTATAAACTTTATTCAGAAGCAGAGTATCTCATTCAGAGTCACATTTCTCATTTTTAGAACACAATCATAATTAGCTTGTCTCTGTGTTTGCCCTACCTAAGACATTTTATAAACTACAAATTGGAATGCAAGAACTTAAAAGCACAGTAACAGCAAAATTTAGCGACACATGACAGCCGAACAGCAAGAGAGGTGACAGAAAATATAAATAGAAGACACAAGCCTTAAAAAACATAGCTGTCTAAAGCAAAAGGAAAAGCAAACATTTCTAGACACCTTGATAGACACTGGAAGGATCATCGTCCTCTAACTCAAAGGATAAACTCACGTCCATATTGACGACCCCAGGCTACATTACATTGTGCCTAAGAACACAGGCACACAATGCATGTTAGAAAAAAACCATGATGATTCACTACGCTTTTTCTGTAAGTGGAATTATTTCATTTTCTGGGGAATAAGAAACTTACATCAGAATTTACACACACCTATGCAAACCTTACATAAAAGACTGAACAGCATGAACTTAATTCTACACTATTTCATTTATTCTTTGATTAACAACTTCTATGTATTCATCTACTTCTATCTTGAATTTTTTTTTTTTACCATTTCAGTATATATAAATGTGATCTTTCCAACTGTTGGGTTTCTTAGTTTCTTAACTTGTTCTTCAAGAATAAAGTCCTCCGACCTCAGTCAGCCCTGTGCTAGATCTCACGATTACCGTTATGTGCAAACACCATTATTTCTATTTCATAAATGAATGTTCCATGACCATCACCTCTTATCTTTCCAGCTCCGTCAATCTACAAGAGAGAGTCTAAAGAAGCTAAATTCCATGACCAGTCATTATCATCTCTCCCTAGAATACATGTTCCTCCCTTTCCTTTTTCTCCATGGTGGACTGAATAATGGCTCCACGAAAGAGCTCCATATCCTGATTCCTGAACCTGTGACCGGTACTGCAACTGACATAAATAAATAGATGTGGGACATGTGATTACACTAAGAATTGAGATGGAGATATTATTCTGGCTTTTCCGTGTGTATTCTAAGTGCAGTCACATGTATCTTTCTAAGAGGGAGTCTGAGAGAAGAGTTGACACACCCAAGAGGAAAAGGCAATGTGACCACATGGCAGACTTTGGAGTCATGCAGCCACAAGAAGCCAAAGAATGCTGGCAGTCACTAGAATCTGGAAGAGGCGAGAAATGAATTTACCTCTATAAAAAGTGTGGCTCTGTTGACACACTGATTTCAGCCCAGTGATACTGATTTGGACTTAGAACTGTGGGAGAAGTTCCTGTGTTTTACATCACCATATTGGTAGTAATTTGGTTGGAACTACAACCCAGTTAAGTCCAACCGCTGTTTTATTCTACACATTGCCTCCGTGTAACTGAGAATCATTGGGTAAAAGTGGCAACCGCACTGGTGACAGTTTAAATTTAGACACACTCATATCCTGTCCAGTCACTGAGTAGGTCCTCGTTGTTTCCACCAATCATATTATACTTGCTCGTCTGTCCCAACATCTAGATGAGTTGCATGCCTTCTGTCTCCCCAGTCTTCAACACTGCCGTCCCATGTGCGCTCTCAGCTAAAGATCTTCTTACTTCATTGAGAAAATTCAAACTAGAAGAAAGTGTCTCCAGATTCTTACTGTGAGCTTATAATGTAAGGTTGGACGGGGTTTTTTTGTTTGTTTGTTTGTTTTTTCCTTTCTTGTAAATGCAAGTGCCTGGCTTGGGCTTAAGCTTTGATTACAAAAGCCTCCATTTAAAAATTTTTTTAATGTTTGTTTATTTCTGAGAGAGTCAGAGTGTGAGCCAAGAAGGGGCAGAGAGAGACACACACACACACAGAATTGCAAGCAGGTTCCAGGCTCTGAGCTGTCAGCACAGAACCCGACGCAAGGCTCCACCCCACGAATTGTGAAGTCATGCCCTGTGCTGAAGTTTGGCACTTAACCGACTGTGTCCCCCAGGTGCCTCTTTTTTTAGAAAGACATCCATTTCAACGACTTCTATCTCAAGTTAATGCATTGCTAGCCATGTAACTAGACAAAGAGCCACATCACCTACTGCACTGAGGCTCGTTTGATTTAGAAATCTTGACTGCTTTCCATAACTGACCATTTGGACTTCTTGTCTTTTCTCTTTCTTGCACTTTACATTTCTATTCTTGGGTTTTAAATTCACCAGTAAGGAGATGAGCTTGCAAAACCCTATGCCCCCAGCCTGTGATGCAAGAAAAGCACAACTCCTTGGCCCATGCATGCACTCTTTTGTGTTTGCATTGTCTCCGTGTACCTGTGGCTTTACTGTGTGGCCCTGGGTGTTGCTGTTTAATTTCCACGTCTTGTAAGTAACAGATTTTTTCCCAAAGTTTCCTGAGGGCATCAGAATTTTCCTGAGGGCATCCTACAATCATAATAAGAACCAGAAGACCCAGTCTCATCATGACATTGGTTATTGGTAGGCTGAGGTTAGCCCAAAACACACACCACCTCATCTTCTTCTACCCACAAACTTTGTCCTCCTGCCTGAAACCATAGATAACATCATAATTCTAAGTGCAACTCTTCAACTTCTGTACCAGGGCCTATCCTCGTTTGTCTATTTCAGAAAAATAATTCTATCCTATCATCAGCCTTTTCTTCTCTAGCAAAGTGTTACCATGACTACTGTTATTTCACCAATCTTTAAAATTCTTTGCACCCACTTATCCTTTAGCACAACTCCTCCAAGAATTATGTTTTCATCACTCAAGTTCCCCTTATTCTCTGTTAACATGTTTGACTCCAGCTTTCAGCTCATCCATTCCTTTAAAACTGCTTTCCTAAAGGTCACCAGTGACCTTTGTATTGTTAAATCCAGTAGTCAATGTTCTGTCTTCATATTTCTCAGCTTATCATTCATATTTGACATAGTTGTATACTTTTTTGTCCATAACTTATTTTTCCAACTTGGCTTCCAGAATATTCCATTCTCTTTGGTTTTCCTTCAATCCCATTCATTCTTCTTGTTGTTGTTGGAATATCTTAAATCCTCTATTCTTTATATACTTTGAGTCTCTTGATAATCTTTCCAGTCTCATGCCTTTGAATGCCATCTATAGGCCAGCGACCCAAAGTCACTTCCACAGTCGAGACCATGCTCCTGAACTTGGGTCTTACATACCCAACTCCCTCCTTGATATCCCCATTTGGATTACTTAATAGTCCTGCCAAACTCAATGATTTCTAAAATTACACTCTAGATCTCCACCCCCCCCCCCAAATGTGATCAAGCTGCATCCCTCCCTGTCAAAGTTGATAACTTTCCCCTTGGATCTATCCCCTTGCTCAAGTCAAGAATATTAGAATCCTTGATTTCTTTCTGTCTTTCATATCCCACAATGATATATCACGCTGGCTTCACAATATACCCTTAAACCATGCCTTTACTTTCTTTCTACCTCCTTTAAGCTATCATCCTCTTTGCTTGACTTCAGTGGCCTCCTAATGGGTTTCCCTGTGACTATGCTCTTCCCCATCGCATCTGTTCTCAACACACAAGCCAGTGTTCCTTTTGAATGTAGGCCAGAAAATGTTGTTCTGCTCAAAATTCTTCTAATTTAACTTAGAGTGAATGTCTAAAATCTTACATTGACCTACAAGGTCCTACATGATGAAGTTCCTCTATTACATGCCAGGCACATTTCTGCCCTGGGGCCTTTGCACTGACCATTCCTTCTGGATGTAATTCTACCTAATGAACTCTCATGGCTAAATTCCTCATGCCAGCTATGTAATTTCACTTAAAATCCTTCTCAATAAGGCTTACCTTGACCCCCTCATAAAAAGTGCATCATCACTGGGCTCTTAATTCTCCTTGCCCTCTTAAATTTTTCTTTTTATTTACCAAAGTACTTACCACCTTCAAACATACTATACAGTTTGCTTATTTTTATGTATATAATTTATTGTCTGTCTCCCCCTTCTGGGATGTAAACTTTTCAAAGGTGGTATCTTCGTTTTGTTCACTGATATAAGTACTTAATTATATGGCACATAGTAGGTGCTAAAACCTTTATTACATTGTAAGAGTCAGTTAAGAGTTGTTTAAGAGTATAAAATTTTTATCATGAGAGATATAATGAGTATAAATTAATATTATAATTTTAATCATGTTACTCTCTGAAGCTAATATTAAGAATTCTCATCTCTTCAAATATTTTAAATTTGAACAAAAACACAGTATTATCATAGTCTGATAATTTATTATTTTGGCCTGGAAATTTACTGGTTTTATTTTGGAATTTGTCTTAGAAATTCTACTGAAAAATGGGGCAAATTCTTAATCAAAAAATCCATAATTGCCATACTCAAAGGATTATGTAATATTAATCAATTTGGTCCTATATATACTTGTATTTATACAAATAACCTGCACAATTCATAGAATGTTAGAGAAGCAGAATAAACGACTAATGTTTACTGAGTATCTAGCTTCTGTCTTTAAGATATTGTGCATCCTAATTCCACTATTAAAACACAGTTCATGTTTCTCAGCACTGTGATACGTAATTTACATGTGCTGTTTCAATGAATTATCTCAATACTTCTAAGTTAATAAAGTTATATGCATTTTATAGGTAAGAATACTAAGGTGAGGACAATTGGAGTCATTGGCTCCAAGTGGCATGAATAGAAGATGTCAGAACAGAGAGACGTAGGGGTCCGTGATCTCAAAGTCCATGTGATGGCTACCATGCTGTGAGAGGTAACTGTGCTAATTTATGTAGGAAGCTAGATTCAAATACCATTTTTAACTTAGGGGTATTCCTTTAAAAAAATGCAAGTTCTCACAATGAATGGAACACAGTTCCATAGCAGCTGTTTTTGATATCCATTCCAGAAACTTATGCATTCTGAGCATAATTTGTTCTCAAGTTGAAGACACCTTTGGCTGCTCTTCATCTAGAACTTCGGCTTCACTTTTATCACATGATGTAATAAAGTGCAGATGTAAAAGACATGTTGTTCTTTTACAGTGTATAGGAGACTGACCACTAATGTTGGCCCTTGCTAGAGGAAGGGCCACACACACACACACACACACACACACACTCACGCACACAGCTTTTCCAAAAGTAGAGAAAATCTCATGTTATCTGTATTAATATAGGTTAAAATAGAAAGCAGTAAAAAAGTCTAGTCATATTCACACATTCCTAGGCCACCCCTAGGAATGAAACGTTTAAATGAGAGGAATCTACAATTTACCCTCACTATTTTAAAATGTCGCTGAGGAGGTCTCCAAGCAAATATGCTTTGTGGTGGGTGAATTGTTATGAAAAATATGAAGGGATAATTCTCACATTTTAGGATGTTGAGACAGGGTATATAACCTCTGGCTGCAGTTTCAGAGCCTTAGAAGACCTACAGGATGACAATCTGGCTCTGTTCAAATGAAGTTCCTGGATTTTATTTGTAGTTACTTAAGTGTGAATAATTCATTATACATATTTACTTCGAAGTTAACGAAGAAGGATCGCAGTTCAAATGAAGAAAACATTATCTTTTCCCCAATGTATCTGGTAACTAAAAAATCTGTCTAAAATTATTCTTTAAAATAAAGTTTAGTGATTCTCAGCAATAGATGAAAGAAATTAAGAAAGGGAATGAATAACTTAAATAATAGTAAAAATGAGAAATATAAAGTAATATTTTAGAGGCTATTTATATTATTCAAACCCAGTGAAACAGACCCCAGAATTTTAAAAAAAAATGTGTGATTTTGATATTCGTTTTAACATTTTAATTCCAGTATAGTTAACATACAGTGTTAAATTAGTTTCAGGGGTAATAAAGAGATTCAGCAATTCTGTATCTTACTCAGTGCTCATCATAAGTGTATTCTTAATCCCTATCACCTATTTCACCTGTCCTCCCAGCCCCCTTCCCTCCATAACCATCAGTTTGTTGTCTATAGTTAAAAGTCTGAGTTTTTGGTTTGTCTCTTTTTTCTTCATTTGTTTTGTTGCTTAAATTCCACCTATGAATGAAATCATATGGTATTTATCTTTCTCTGACTGACTTATTTCACTTAGCATTATGCTCTCTAGATCTATACATGCTGTTGCAAATGGTAAGATTTATTTTTTATGGCTGAGTAAAATTCTATTGTGTATAAATACCACATCTTTAGCCATTCCTCTATCAGTGGACACTTGGGATGTTTCCATATCTTGGCTATTGTAAATAATGCTGCAATAAACACGGGGATGCATATATCCTTTTGAATGAATGTTTTCGAATTTGTTGGGTAAATACCCAACAATTAATGGATAGAACAATTAATGGATCATATGATGATTTTATTTTTAGTTTTTGAGGAATTTCCATACTGTCTTCCATAGTGGCTGCACCAGTTTTCATTCCCATCAACAGTGTCACCAACATTTGGTGTTTCTTATGTTTTTGATTTTAGTCATTCTGACAGGTGTGAGATGATATCTCGTTGTGGATTTGTTTTGCCTTTCCTTGATAATGAGTAGTGTTGAACATCTTTTAATGTATCTGTTGGATGTCTGTATGTCTTCTTTAGAGAAATGTCTGTTCATGTCTTCTGACCTTTTTGATTGGGTTATTTCCTTTTTGATGATGAGTTGTATCAATTCTTTATATATTTTGGCTACTAACCCTTTATCAGATATGTCATTTGTAAATACCTTCTCCCATTCAGTATATTGTCTTTTAGTTTTGTTTGCTTCTTTTGCTATGCAGAAGTTTTGTTTATTTTGTTTTTTGTTGTTTTTTAATTGTGATGTAGTCTCAATAGTTTATTTTTGTTATTTCCCTTGCCTCAGGAGACATAGCTAGAAAAATGTTGCTAAGGCCATTGTCAGAGAAATTACTGCCTATGCTCTCTTCTAGGGTTTTTATGATTTCAGTTCTAACATTTAGGTCTTTAATCCATTTTGAGTTTATTTTTGTATATAGTGTAAGAAAGTGGCCCAGTTCATTCTTTTGCATGTAACAGTCCAGTTTTCCCAGGACCAACTATTGAAGAGACTGTTTCACCCTTGTCTTTTTCCCTCTTGCCTCCTTTGTTGAAGATTAATTGACCATGTAATTGTGGACTTATTTCTGGGCTCTCTGTTCTCTTCCATCGATCTCTGTGGGGTTTTTTTGGTTTGTTTTTGTTTTTGTTTTTTGTTATTCCTAGGTATTTTTATTATTTTGGGTATAATCGTAAATGGGATTGTATTTTTCATTTCTCTTGCTGCTACTTCATTATTAGTGTACAGAAATGCAGTGGGTTTCTGTACATGGATTTTGTATTATGTGACTTTACTGAATTCATTTATCAGTTCTAGGGGGTTTTTTGGTGAAATCTTAGGGTTTTATGTATACAGTGTCATGTCATCTGCAAATAGTGAAAGTTTTACTTCTTCCTTACAAGTTTGGATGCCTTTTATTCCCTTTTCTTGCCTGAATGCTATGTCTAGGACTTCCAGTACTATATTGAATAAAGGTGGTGAGAGTGGACATCCATGTGTTGTGGACATCCCGATCTTAGGGGGAAAGCTCTTGGTTTTTCACCACTGAGTATGATGTAGGCTGTGGGTTTTTCAGAAATAGCCTTTATTATGTTGAGATGTGTTTCCTCTATCCCTCTTTTGAGGATTTTTATCATGAATGGATATTATATTTTGTCAAATGCTTTTTTTTGCATCTATTGCTATAATCATATTGTTTTTATCCTTCCTCTTGCTGATGTGATGTATCACACTGATTGATTTGGAAATATTGAACCATCCTTGCATTCCAGGAATAAATCCCACTTAATTGTGGTAAATGATTTTTTAAATATTGTTGGATTCAATTTGCTAACATTTTGTTGAGGATTTATTCATCTGTGTTCATCAGAGAATTGGCATTTAGTTCTCTTTTTTGTTGTGTCTTTATCTGGTTTTGGTATCAGGGTGATTGATGCAGCGTTCATAGAATGAATTAGAGGTTTTCTTCCTGTTCTGTTTCTTGGAGTAGTTTAGGAAAAATAGATATTAACTCTTATTTAAATGTTTGGTAGAATTTGGGGCACCTGGCTGGCTCAGTCGGTTAAGCATCCAACTCTTGGTTTCAGCTCAGGTCATGATCTCACAGTTCATGAGTTCAAGCCCCACATCAAGCTCTGCACTGACAGTGATTCTCTATCTCCCTCTCTCTCTCTGCCCCTCCCCTGCTCATTCTCTCGTTCTCTCTCTCTCTCTCTCTCTCTCTCTCTCTCCTTCAAAATAAATAAACTTAAAAAAACCTGTTTGGTAGAATTCACCTGTGAAGCCATCTGGTCCTGTACTTTTATTTGTTGAGAGTTTTTGATTACTGATTCATTTTCTTTGCTGGTAATCGGTTCAAATTTTCTATTCCTGCTTCAGTTTTGGTAGGTTATACATTTCTAGGAATTTACCATTTCTTCTTCTTGTCCAATTTGTTGGCATATCGTTTTTTATAATCTCTTAAAATTGTATTTCTGTGCTTTTGGTTATTTCTCTTTTCTCATTTGTGATTTTATTTGAGTCCTCCCATCTCACCTTTTGTTGAGTCTGGTTAAAGGAGTATCAATTTTGTTGATCTCCCTCTCCAGCTCCTGGTTTCACTGATCCGATCTACTGTGTTTTAGTTTTCATTTCATTTATTTTTGCTCAAATCTTTATCCTTCCTTCTACCAGCTTTGGATTTTGTTTGTTCTTCTATTTCTAGATTTTTAAGTGTAATGATAGGTTGTTTGAGATTCTTCTTCTTTTTGTAGACCTGTATTGCTATTGGACTGTTTTTTTTCATTTTCATTTGTTTCCATGTATTTTTAAATTTCTACTTTGATTTCTTGGTTTATCCATTTACTATTCAGTAGCATGTAATTTAACCTCCATGTATTTGTGTTCTTTCCAGATTTTTTTTCTTGTGATTGATTTCTAGTTTCATAGCATTGTGGTCAGAAAAGATTCATGGAATGACTTTGATCTTTTTGAATTTGTTGAGATTTGTTCTATAGGCTAACATGATCTATTCTGCAGAATGGTCCATATGCACTTGAAAAGACTGTGTATTCTTATTTTTTAGGATGTAATGTTCTGAATATATCTGTTAAATCCATCTGATGTAATGTATCACTCAAAGCCACTGTCTGCTTGATGATTTTCTGTTTCAATAATCTGTCCATTAATGTAAGTGAGATATTCAAGTGTCCTGCTATTGTAGTATTAATATTAATTCCATTATATTCATTATTTGTTATTAACTAATTTAAGTATTTGTGTGCTTTCATGTTGGGTACATAAATATTTACAATTTTTGTATCTTGCTGGATTTTCCTCTGAATAATTATATAGTGTCCTTATTTGTCTCTTGTTACAGTCTTGGTTTTAAACTCTAGTTTGATACAAGAATTGCTACTCTAGGTTTCTTTTCACTTCTATTTACATGATACATGCTTACAGTGTTCAGGTTGTTTTCTGGGTTATCTGCACTGATTTGAATGATTTTTATTCATGGGACGAGTTGAGCTCACAGTCCTCCTACTCTTCCATATTCCCCAGAAGTCCTCTGTTCTATTTTTAAAGCAGCTTTACTGAAATAAAGTTCATATCCCATAAAATACATCCATCTCAGGTGTACAGTGAATGGCTTTTAGTATGTTTGCAGAGTTGGGCATCCATCACCATAAACAATTTTAGAGCATTTTTATCACCCCTAAAAGAAACCACATAGCCTTAATCTATCATACTTCCCCCCAACCATTGAATCCCCTGCTATCCTAAGCTACAATTAACCTACCCTCATTCTGTAGATTTGTGGATTGTAGACATTTTATATAAATGGAATCATAGGTGATGTGATCTTTTCTGGTTGGCATTTCACTAAGCACGTTTTCAAGGTTCATCCATGTTTTAACATATTAGAACTCGTCCCTTTGTATTGCCAAATAATATTCCTTCGTGTTGATTTACTACATTTTATTTATCCATTGATCAGTATATTTGTCTTCTTCCTACTTTTTACCATGATAGATGTGCTACTATGAACATTGTATACACATTTTTGAATGGCCATGTTTTCATTTCTCTTGGATATAGACCTAAGAGTGGGGTTTCTGGGCCATATGGTAACTCTATATTCAGCCTTTTAAGGAATTGCCAGACACTTTCACTATGTAGTGGCACAATTTTACATTCCACAAGCAATGTATCAGAGTGCACTTTCTCCACATCCTTGTCAACACTTACTACTATCTTTTTTAGTGTAGCCATTCTAGTGCATATAAATGGCCTTTTATGATGATGTTGACTTTCATTCCCCTGATAGCGCGTACTGTTTAACATCTTTTCATTTGCTTATTGGCCATTTGTGCATCGTCTTTGGGGGATTTTCTATTCAAATTCTTCACTCCTATTTTAATTGCATTAGTTGCCTTTCTGTTATTGAGGGGTTATAAGCATTCTTTATATATTTTAGACACAAGTCTCTTAGATATATAATATGTAAAAATGTTTTCCATTCTATGGGCTGTCTTTGTACTTTCTCAATGGTATCCATTGATTACAAAAGTATTTAATTTTATGAAGCCAATTCATTCTTTCTTTTGTCATTTGTGCTTAGAGAAGATTTTGTCTAACCTAACATCTGGAAATTTACTTGTATGTTTTCTTCTAGGTGTTTTATAGTTTTTAGCTCTTAGGTTTATGTCTATGATCCACTCTGAGTTGATGTTTGTGTGTGGTGTGAGGGAGAAATCCAACTTCATTATTTTGCATGTGAGTATCCAGGTGTCTCAACACTATTTGCTGAAAAGATAGTTCTTCTGCAGGTTGTCTTGGCATTTCAATGAAAATCATACATGTGGAAGTCTGCTTCTAGACTCTAACTTCTATTCCGTCGACCTAAATGTCTATCCTAATAACAGTGCCATGCTATCTTGATTACAGTGATTTTGCAGTAATTTCTGAAATAAGGAAGTGGAAGTATTCCAACTTTTTTTTTAATGGTTTGGCTATGCTGTGTCCTGGCATTTCCATATAAATTGTAGGTTGTTTTAAATATAACCTCTGTTTTAAATATTCCTCTTCCAGGAATTAGTATATTACCTGGGTATAGTTTGCCTTCAGCTTTAAAGCCACTTCATGTGGAGTCTTGTTTGTTTGGTTGTTTTTTTTTTTGTTCTTAATTTTGTTGATATCCCCAAGACCACCTATCAAAGAGTGAAGAAAACGTTAGGAGATAAGCTACTATTTTATGATTCTTTCCTTAAATTTTTTTTTCATTTCATTCTCTCCTCTTTCTCTGAAATTTGTGGCCTGGAGTTGTCCCATTTTATTTAATTCCTACCAGTTTTGTTTTCCCTGAGTTTTAAAGTTTTGTTAATTATTTATTGGAGTTGGGAAATTCTGTATCTACTGTCATGGTAACTTCTCCCTGGAAGTTTGAAGCCAAAATTTAAAGTAGAATATTTTGGCTAGTATTTGCAGAAATGTTTAGATTTTTTTTATATGGAAAGCAAAAGCATAGGCTTTTTCCCCCCTCCCAGTAGAAGACAATCTGATAGGAAGAACTTGGTGGCAGAGTTCTTCACTAGTGATTGACATAGGGCCCATCCAGGTTGTGCCACTGACTCTGACACTGTGTCCCTAGGAACAGAGACATCTACGTTCTAAATACACTGTTTCAGCATCTATTATATTCCCAGCATTTTATCACTGGGGATTCCTTGTTAAAGTAAAGCAAATTTGAACCCTCAAGGAGCTTGCAATCCAAAGAATTGAACATTCCTATAAAATAGAAATTAAAACGTAGAGTTTCACTGTTTCTAAATCGGCCTTGAGCTCACTTTCCCAACTTAAAAGGAGAGGCTTGATTAAATGGCTGAATGGTACAATACCATTAGCTTTAATATTCTTAGATCCTCAAGGACAAGAATCAGAACAAACAAGCTATTGATGAGAAAACAAAAACCAAACAACAGAAAGATAAAACCTCTCCATCATGGAGAACTTAGCTAAAGAAAACATAGAGTTGATAGGTTTGCACTTAAAACACTTCAGAAAGAATGGGAAGCCTGTCAGCATATTATGTGTCCATACTTTACTAAATTGTTAAGTCCTTAAGTTACTGAATAGGACAGTAGAAAATCTGATGTCCTTGGGCTCTATACTGCGTGGTCTCTTGGCGACTTATTTGAAGGAACCTTTCATTGCTTCATCCGTGTACTAAATTTTTCAGTTTTAAAATTACCGAGCTTGATCCTGTATTCTGTAATTTTCAGTACTGTAATCACAAAGAGAAAATATTACAGTGGTTTAATGTGACAGGTAGACAAATAGTGAAAGGGATTTTGTTAAATCTTCTTCTAATTCAGGGACAAAGAGCACATTAAGAATCATTGTTCTTGTTCCCAAATTTTCTCGTGCCCAAATGGCTGATTATTGAATTCCAAGAGGAGAGGGACGGGAGATTTGACTGGGGCCCCCTTCTTTTCCCTGTGCAAAAGCTACAGCTAAAAAAATGTAAAGAGATTTGAACACTCAGCAAGGATATCAGGAGTCTGTTCAAACCTTGTTTCTGAAGCTTCTTCACCTTCAAATGATTTATGTATCCCACACACAGTTCATTAGAGCTTCTCTTAAAGATGAAGAGAAATAGCAAATAACAGTACCTACCCTCTATAACCAGAAACTGTCAACTCTTTTCAGGAGGTAGTACACAAGGAATGAAGTATTAGCTACATAGGCCTAGCTTGCTGGTCTCAAGTCCTATGCATATGAGTTAAGTACCAAGATGCTTTTCTATAGAAGCTAATAACCAACGTATTCTTGTGTGTGTATATATATACACACACACACAATTTATTCACTATAATATTGCTAGCAGAAGACTGGAAATAACTCTGATGTCAATCAATAGAGAAAACGTTAAATTATGTTGTAGCCATACAATGAAATTCTATGCAGCTGATTAAGAAAGTTGAAACCTGTGTGTGTGTGTGTGTGTGTGTGTGTGTGTGTGGTCAAGGCAATTGTGAGTTTGAATTTAAAGAATGTCTAAGTCATTTCCTGTATGAGTAAAGAAAATATTTTATAAATTTCCTAAAGTAACATAAACTACCCTCCATTGTGACTCCTGAGCTCTGGACCAGTATTTTAGTTCTTCGTTAGTATGCCCATCTCTTGGACACTCGATCTTTGTTCCCAACTCCTCTTATGACTATCTGAGGCAGCACTGTAACTGGGGAAGTGATGTTCAGAGCTTCAGGAGACAGCACTAATTCTAAATTCAGTTTCCGGAAGTAAAATGGATTTCAAAGGTTGGCGTCACTATTGGTAATTCCCAGGTTGGCCCAGCTGGCTCTGAAACCCCTAGGACTGGCCTGTATCTGAAAAGTCTGCTGACATACAAGCATTGTCATCACCGCTCACCTTTGTTGAGTTCCTGTCCTGTACCAGTTGCTTTTTTAAAACTTTTTTTAGTTTATTTATTTGAGAGAGAGAGAGAGAGAGAGAGAGAGAGAGAGAGAGAGTAGAAGGGGCAGAGAGAAGGAAAGAGAGAATGCCAAGCAGGCTCCACACTGCCAGCCCAGAGCCCGATACAGGGCTTGAGCCCATGAACCACCAGACCATGACTTGAGCCGAAACCAAGAGTTGGATGCTTAACCACCCAGGTGCCCCTTAAAAAAATTTTTTTAAGTTTATTTATTTGAGAGAGACAGAGGTACCAGTTGCTTTATATTCATTAATTCGTTTCTCTCTCACCATAACCGCATGAGGTAGGTGCTGTTATTGTCCTCATGTTAAAGATAAGATTTAGGAAAAGTAGGTGACTTATTCAGGAATACACAGCCAATAAGGGGTTGAGCCAGAACTGAAATACAGGCGCTCTGACTCCAGAAACCTTGCATCGTTCACGAGCTGAAGATTCTGTCCAAAGCTCAGTTTCAGCCCAGGATGCTACTATTCAAAGTGCTCGTGGTTTAAAGAAATCTAGGCTCTTACTGGCCCAGATCCTCGCTCCAGCATGGTGTGGCGATACAACAACCTGGCACAGGAATTTGGCTCAGAAATGCCTTTCACTCTACGTAGGACTCTCTGGCTTCCACTGAATGGTTTTGAGCTGGCCTACTTTGAAATGTTTCACTAAAGCATCATTAAATGATTGCACGCAGTCATATACTCTGGGCACCTAATAGCAGCGAAAACACACCCACCTGCAAACATTTCAAAAGGCTCCATGATTACTTTTTCTGCATCCTCACCACTAGCCAAAAAAGTGATTCACTGTTTGCCACAAAAGATTCACGCTCTTCTCGGCCCTCTGCTCAGACTCATCCAGTGCCCGTCTAAATGTCACCCATCCTTCACGGCTCAAAAAGTACACAAGCTTTCGCAGTGTTCCTAAGTAGAAATGACAGTTCTGTATTTTCATTGTGACATTTGTCATTCATTACCCTCTTCATCTCAGAGCTATTTTATCCCTTCTATATTTCTCACCCCTGGCCATAGATGCATGTTTTTCATACCAGATTTAGTCTTCTGTACCCCACAGTGCCTTGTCCATAGTAGAAATTCAGCAAACTTTTTTTTTTTTTAATAATGAATGAGTGTGTTGAGGTGCCATGATACAGGGCAATGCCAGCAAATTTTGAGGGAGAGATTCATAGAAGGAAGCATTCATGTAACAATTGACAAGTTTGGCATTGTGTCCATAAAGCAAGTGCTATTACTCAGAGAACATGATATTTTCATGCAGCATCACCAAACGCATATGCAACTCCCCTAACAGATCTTTGTAGAATCCAACTATCGTACTCCATTCTGATAGAGGTGTACAGGGATATGACAAAAAAGACAATGAAATCACCATGGGATATTTAGGATAAAATACCTGCCTTCACTCGTGGACGTGCTTTGGAAGTTACACAGGGAAGGGAACACAGAGAGGAGATTCCTCCACTAATTTCACTTTCTATTTTGAGAGACCGTTCCCAGATGTTCTTTCCTATCAGAGGCTTTGGTAAATCCTACTTAGAGCGTATGGTGGAATAATTTAACTCTGACTTAAGGGGTATCCCGGTATCTCTAAGCCTTACTTGGACTCCTTCATAGTTGCGGGAGATGGTGCAGATTGGGCTGTCATTTAGGACTTCAGCCTCTCAGCGCTCATTAATTGTTCTCTAGTATCTGAACCTCAGCCTCCTTTTTCTGAACACCTGAACCTTGAATGACCACAGGCAATAGCTCCTTCGGCACGGACATTGTGTAAAAGTCTGTAAAGCAGAATATAAGTGTGTATATTTATAATTGGGGATGATCTCTTCTCGCCCCTATGCAGAGCATGTATTTCCTGATACTGAGGTAGCAGAAAGCCAAGATACTTATCAAAGACTGCTTGGTGGCTTTCACATTGGACCAAGGGAAGAGAAGTGATGTATATGAGTGTCCTCAAAGTGTTGGGAAAGTTGACTGCAACATTCTTGCTGCACTGAGAGAGCACTTCCCCAGTGAGTTCTCTGGGTTCATTTCTGCTTCCACAGCTATAGTCCCACGGACAGACTTACTTCTGCTCTTCTAGACCGACCACTCTCTTCCCACTGGCACATCCTTTCCATAAATGATACGGACACTATTTTTATATCCCAGTTGCCATGGTTGGGGGAGATATCCTCATGGAGCGCTCTACATAATGTCACCTTCCTGGTCAGGAACGCTGGCTGCCACAGAACGCTACAGAATCTATCTGCCATGGAGTGCCCAATTATCTCCCCTTCTTTCGCCTTTTTGGGTAATAGTGTGCCACTCAGTGTCAAACAAGTCTATTTTTACGACTTCCTTAAATTTTTACTATGAGTTTCAACTTCTTTTCTTCCTTCATACGCTTCTCCGGGTCTGAAATAAATTATTCTCCTTTGTTTGCTCAGAAGCTTCCTTTTCCTTCTTCAGAGAGCTCTCAGAATCTCCATTCTTAAGCTCTCCCAATTAAAGAAAGCAATTTTTCTTTTCTTCATTTTTTTCTAGCAGCTAATTTCCATATTGCAAATAATCATTCAGGTCTGAAATATACATACAAAACTTTTCTAATTTGTGCCCTTGCTGGGATGTCCATATTTCGACAGACAAGAGATAATAAAAGATTTCAAATATATCAAATTTTGCATAAAATTCTTAGCTCTTTGTCTGGACACTCTGTGTTGGTTCACTCAAACTCTTTGGGAAAGAAGGTTAAGAAGCTAAAAGCTACACTTTCCACCCTTTTCTGAATGCCAGGATTCTGGACTGATGTAATCATGAGAAATTTGAAAGGGCGAGGTGAACAGAGTCCATCTTCCTGAAGGTTTTGGATGGTGCTTCCAGCAAGTTCATGGAAATATGAAGTCCCTCCAGCACCAGCCAGTGTCGGGATTTGGGGCATTAAGAGGCAGTGATGACAGAGGGATCAGTTTTAGCTTCTTCCAGCAAACTTCCAGGTGACCTCAGAGATCAGAGTCTATTTTCTCTTCACTGTGTGTTGTTTTGTGTATTTCCAAGAGGTAAACCTGGACTTACCCTTTTACGTATCTTCCAAACATCAAACTTACCGTATTAGCTGCCTTTCTGCTTCACATATCTGGAGTTGTTTCTGGTTCGGGCAGCAAACCCTGCCTGACACATTTTGCCCATGCTTATGTAGAAAATAGGAACTCCAGAGGCCTCCAGGCCAGTCTCCCCTATAAGGCCTCTACCGTCTCAGCAATTTCAGCTCGTCGCACCATACGGTGTGATCAGGACACCAGTCAGACCCTGTCACCCTCTTCCGTGTTTCTTCGCTTTGAGTGTGTCCTCTCCTGTAACCATGTCCCACACCCTTCTTCTCATCTCCTCCCTGACCCCATTCTTGCACCCCAGTCTTCAGTGTCCTCCGTAGCTTCCTTCAGCCCCTGGAGCCAAGCTAGCTATTTCTCCTGCAACCTGTACACCTTTCTGTTGCTGAACTTGTTGCCTCACATTCAGGCTTCCGTCTCGTCTTCTGGAGAGTTAGTTCCTTGAACTCTGGCACCTTTACGCCGTTTGCTCTCAATCATCTCAGAAACAAAAAATAATTACTCAATAAAATTTTGAATGAGTAAATGGAAATGATCCATGGCTGCCCATTGACTTTATATTATTCCCGTCTCCTTCATATTTGATAGACTCTGCAGCTGCGTGTAAATAATAGCGGCTGGTGGATGACAGTGGGTCCAGCGATGAATGAAGCAGAGCATTAAGACTTCTCACCCTCCTAAATTGCATTTACGTATGTTTTATGGCTGTTTTCAAGCTGATTTACCCCATCCAACGTGTTTACATTTGAATAGGGTCTGATGTGTAGCTTAAATTCTCGGAGGGGAAATGGCCAATCTGTTTAGCTTATTTGATATAGATAACTGCGTGTGAGTCCTTCAAACAAATAACTGGGGGATGATCATTTAAATACTCACGGTAAGTGAAACATTCTCCTGAGAGGCTTTTCCATTCTGTGCTTGAACGCAGAAGCATCCATATTTGTTTCTTCATGTGTGTGAAGAACGTGCTCTTGAGCTCACTACCTGGGGCAAAATTATAGCAGATGGCAATTATACCGCTTCAGAAAACTGGTATTGCTTTTTATTGGGATTAATATATGAATGCAGCATGGGAATTTTATCACATAGCTTCTGTTAATACTGAAATGTGCCGCTAAATTTCAGCATAAAATTTTACTTTCTACTAACTTTCTCCTTCTATCTGATCATTTTCCTTTAAAGCACCACATATGCACTGATGGAAATGCCAAAGCAAAGAATGTATAAAAGTTAATGTGTCTTTGTTTTAATAGAATTGGAGAGAATTTAGTTTTTGACAGCATTTACTTTTAACTTTTAAAAAAAAAGTAGGATCTTTTTATTAGAAGGCATGTTATTCCAAAGAAACATTAAGTAATTTTTAACTGAAAATTATAGCCACTATTTCAGGCTTTTATGTTTTCTTTATATCACACCCAAAGTCAAAAGTCAGTAATGAGTACAAAATATTTATTGGAAATGAAAGTATAAAATAGGGCCATAATGGAATACTGACAGATTTTATATTGTTTTCATAACCATTGCTAAGCTCCCTGAAGAAATATATATTCCCTCCAGGAGAAAACACACACTAACTGTGTTTTTGTAAATGTGTTATTTTCACACAAAGTGCATTCCAAGCTGCTTTTACCAACCAGAAACCTTTGCATCTTTGACAGTGAAGGTTAGAATTGGCCCAGAATTGGCCCAGTTATTAGACAGTAATCCCAGTGTCACCATCAGCTTGCACAGGGAATCTTGGTGCTTTTACTAAACATCTTAACTAAACATCTACTAACTATAGAAGTTTCTTTTATGATTTTAATATTAAGTGAATTGAAAATACTTTATATTGATTTAAATTTAAACATTTAAAAGGCTCATCGTTGTTGTGGCTACTCTGAAGGAATAAGATGAATTTTCACACAAAATTTAATTGGTTTGGATGTCAAGACTAATGACCTACGTAGCAACAGGGTCAAAAGCTTTACTTTTCACATAATGAGACATTTTGGGGAAAGCAAGGAGAACTTCCCAAGTAGGCCCCCAAATAACTAAGGAGAGCAAGAAGGGAAATGGGTTAGGGTTATTTATTTATTTATTTATTTATTTATTCATTCATTCATTCATTCATTCATTCATTCATACACACACACACACACACACATACACACACACTCGGGTGATTAGAGTGTGCACTGAGGTGGAGATTCCCTAGTGTGCTATGAACTTCCTGTTGTTGCCAAAGGAGAGAGCACCCAGATTTTCTTATCAGTTTGCCCACAGGAGGGAGATACAGGGTGGAGGGAGAAGTTAGGCTTAAAAGTTGTCAGCAAAGAATCTTTAACACAGTCGTGCCTGGGACTGTCTCCATTTACTTATACCGAGCTCCCTTGGGGAATTCACAATGGTTTGCATCATGCAACCTGACCAGCATGGCACCATGAACATGAGCTTGGGATATAGACATGCTGAATCCACCTATTAGTGCTGTTGCTTTTTTGTTTTATTTTGTTTTGCTGGTCACATGACTATAATGAACAGTAAATGAAAATAAATGAATGCACAACATCAGATGCACAATAGTCAATAAAAGTAACTATTACTGTGTTCTGCCTGAGGTTTACTCCAACGTTGAATCCTCTGGCTTTTATGGCAATTTGGGTGCTCTTGTCACAAAGCAAATACAAATAAATTTTAATCTCTGCCAGAGATCAACAAAGTTGGATACTGGTGAAAATGGTAAGGACAGATTTTAATCAGCAATAACTACTTTAACTACTGCCATAGGGGAAAGAGTCCAGCGTGAACGAAACTCAAGTTTGATTTGCATGGAGGTAAACGGGTGTTTTAAAGGGAAAGTGAGGGAATAAGAAGGGTGACGTGGAGTTTTAGCAGAGTGAGAGAAGCAAGCAATTATAAAAAGCAAGAAGGGGGACTCATTCATGTCAAACCCATCTGGGTTTGTTAACGGGCACTTATCAAAGTTGGGCTCCTACCCTCCCCTAGGGACAGAGAAACAAGAGCCCTATCTTCAGGTGCTGGCTGAAGCAAACAGTAAATTCTTTTGGCAGCCTTGGATTTTCCCTGGCAGGTACTTCGAGGGGGGGCTGGAGTCATCCTAGGGATGTGGCCTCTAGCTGTTAGAGGTAATGTTAGTGTTAGTTCCACTCCTCATGGGACAAGATTGAGGCCTAGTGGAGAACAGGGTTTAAAGGGTCCTGCCTAAGTTTGGTCAAGGAGAGAATCTTTGTCACCTGAAAAAGGAATATTAGAGAAATGGTTCTTGCAAGTTTTATATGAAATTTAAAAACTGTTAAAATTGTTTGCCAACATAAAGTTTAAAAGTCTTGTTTAGAGGTAAAAATCTCAGCATATGGAGTCATTCACATTAATATGAGGTTGAAAACATGCATGAGATTTCTTTGTTTTGAGAAAGTTTTATGAAGGCAATTATATCATCTTTATTTTGAAGTGATGATAGATTGACAGGAAGTTGCCACGAAAGGTACAGGAGGTACTCAGTCCCCCCCCAGTGGTGACATCTGACACAATTACAGCACAATATCAAACCCAGGAAACTGATACTGGCCCAATCCACAGAGCTTATTTCAAAGTTGTGAGTTTTATTCTTGTGTGTAGGAAAGTTAGCGTTCTAATTCCACAGTGATAGGCTGCCTCTAAAATGCAGGACCCATTGGCCATACCACACTTGGGCATGTACCGATGACTGAGCCTGTTTTTAGTACCTTTAATTCTGCCATTGCTGTACCCTAGGCTCAACCTTCTCTCTCATCCTTTTGCCTCATTTTGCTTTCATATTTATTTTGACAAAATTTCAGACACTTATAAAAGTTGTAAGAATTGCACAACTTTAACCCTGGTTCCTCAAACATTCATACGTTACCACATTTGCTTTATCTGTCCTTCCTTCTACCTCTTCCTCTATCTGCGCGCACGTCCGCGCGCGCGCGCGCACACACACACACATTTTACTCATGTCCTCCTAAATACGTTAGTGTTTATTTCAAAGCAAGGACATTATTTTTTTTTCTAATCCCAAGCACAACTGTCAAAACCAGGAACAGAACACTGACGCAGGATTTTACACTTTACAGACCTTGTTGAGATTTTGCCAATGTCCCCGTATCCTATACAGCACGTACATTCAGGTGCCATGTTTCTTTGGTTTCCTTTAATCTTGAACACTTCCGTTTTCCTTTGTCTTCTGTGACATTGACAGTTTTGAAGAGTACAGGCCAGTTATTTGGTAGAATATCTGTCAATTTAGGTATGCCTTCTATTTCCTCATGATTAGATTCAGGTTATGCATTTTTAGCAAAACATACCACGTAAGTAATATTATGTTCTTCTCAATGCTTCATATCAGGGAGGTAAAAGAAGTTTATTTGTTCCCTTATGGGTTATATTAATTTTGATCATGTGGTCAAGGTTGTTTAGAGAACTCTATTCAATTTAGTTACTATTTTCTTGTTTGTATTTATTAGGCTTGTGAGGACATAACCTGTCTCTCCTCCTCTTCCCTCAATCCTTCAAATTTCAACTCAAATAGTCCTTTCTCTACCTGACTTAGCCTCCGCTATATACCTAAATTAGTAAGCACTTAACTTTATTATACTGTTTGTTTTATTGAAAAGAAATTTTTTCCCTTTAGTAACTAGTAGTTTAGAAATCTTAGTCATCAGAGACATGATTTTACTCATCATTGCATATTCTAGAAAAACAGGGTTTCAACCAGTATTAATTGAGCAAGTTGGTAAATGAACTGGTGAATTCCAGGAGGCAGAATTAAGTATTATTAATTAATTAATAATTAAGAGGTATTATCTTTTCCATTTTATAAAGAATACCAAAGGTCAGCACAGTATGATTAAATTAGGAAAGCAAGCTCTTAACAGAGCTGTTCATTATGTAACCATGGGCATTATTGAGCTCATTTCCTTTGATTCCGAGAGGCTATTTTAATTTACTGTATCCAAAGAGCCGAAAAGGCAACATACTTTTTTTTTTACATCTAGGTTCATAATCCCAGATTGTGGCTGTTGATCATACACAGGGTATAAGTTAGCCAGTGCAAGGGTAACGCTATGAAACAAGCTACACACAACTTAGAGGCCTGCAGTGGTGATCACTTTTCTCTCTCACATGTTTGTGGGGTATCTGGAAGTCAACCCACCTAGACTGAGCTCAGCTCAGCACTGAATCCAACTCGTTCAGTTGGATTCAGTGACGTTCGATTTAGCTTTCATTCTCCTTGGACCAGCAGACTCTCCCAAACCAGAAGAATTGGGGCTGGCCATAACATGCAATGTTTCCCGAGGCTCATGTGCAGAAGAGCGCACTGTAAATGACTTCCGTCTACTGACTTTTTGCCAAAGCCACTTGTAGAGCCACGCCTAGCTTCATTACAGCAGACACATACACTAGGTCTCTAGTCAGATGGCAGGAGGTGTGGATCCAAGAGGGGCAAAACTTTAAGAGGAATAATGAGAACAATAGTGCAATTACCAAAGGAATACAAACCTAGGGATGGCTATAAGCAAGCTTTGTGTTGAGGAGGGACACAAGAAGATGGCAAATCATGTGAGAGATCCCCCTGAATGCCTGTGTGCAAGCATGCTTCCCTGTGTTCTAGCTGAGTCCCTGTTCTCGCTTAGATTTAGAGGTCTTGGATTTCCTGGTGACTACCCATGTGTGCAACCTAAGGCTTTAGACATTTTGATGTTGACCATATGCCCACCTTAATTTACAGAGTTGTAGTGAGGATAAAAAGTCACACAGGAGAGAAAACTGAAAAGTTACAAGTACTGTCCCAATGTCTTACTGTTATTACTACTCTTTTGCTCTTCAGATATAAATTGCTCTCCAGACAGTATGATGATACCCATTTCCAGAAGAGTAGAAGTTACTCCCTGAGTGGAGACCCATCAAGGTTTATTGGACAGAAATAAATTAATTCTTCCACTTACGGAATTCCAAGAAAGAACACAGCAAATGCCCTGGATGTCAGGTAATTTTTCAACAATTAGAAAAGAGAAAAATGAAGAAACTTCCAAAAGCAAAGCATCTTTCCCTGTAGTTTCCATTTCTAAACAATATTTAAAGCTGAATTCTTAAACATATATTTGCTGAGTGCTCTTTGGAAAACAAATTGTATCTCTATAAACCATGCAATCAAATAAAAAGCATGATATACTCGGGTAAAGTTCACTAAGGGTCTCTGCCTGCTTCACAAAGAGCAGACAAAAAGGTATTTTCCTCAGGTTCACTCTGCTTCGATCATTGAAGCCATAACTACAGAAGTCATGGGTCTGCTTTCATGGTTCTGTGGGTCTTTTTGGCAACAGAAAACAAATGTTTAAGTCTGGAATATGAGAATGCAAAATCACTGCTTTGTTCTGTCATCCAGTCATGACCGGTCTTTACATCAAAACAAAAGATACAACCAAACAATCATTTGCCAGGTTTGTTTTATCAAGAAAAAAATAAAGGACAGCCGTTCTTAGTTTTAAACAGAGAATGTGTAAAGAAACTAGTTACTCTGATAGATAAAAGGAAAAAGATTACATGGAGCCACATGGATGCCTCTATAGATCACAAACTCGAGAAATGTGTTTACTACCTTCATAATCTCATTTACCCCCAAATAAAAATGTGTACATTCCAGAGCCTTCAAATTACAGATTTGTTTTCTGTGGTGCCAACATTCCATTCTACTTATTAGCAGCCGTCCTTTTTCTTAGCTAGTTTCCTTGTTCTCTTCTCAGTGGAGTGACCGTGTAAAGGATAAAAGGCTCAGAGTTTCTAAGCAGCTTCTCTGAATAGACTGGTCTCCGGCAGAACTAAATGTGCCTAAATTTGACATTCACAGACACTGTTTTTGAATAGCTCTCTTAATTCTCCTCTCCCTCTCAAACTTAAGTGTTTTCAATAGGTACCATAATCACATGTTCAAGACTGGCTTGAAACATTTTCCTAGATTTCATTTTGGTGATTTGCATTTTGCAACAAATATATCTTACACAAACATAATGCCTACAGAGCGTGAAGCATGCCAGTCCTTCCCTATTACATCTCAGACTTCTCACCTGTCTGAAAGTCAATATTGATACCAATCATGTTAAGCACATACTATAGTTCTTCTCCAAAGGCAAACACACCTCTGGGGAAAATGCAGAATGGAGAACACTCTGTGTGTTTGCTGTTGTAGAGAATGAAATACCTGGGCTTGTAGAGCTACCTTAGATCTCAGAAAGCTTGTCTTTCTTTCTTGTCTTTTAAGTTCCATGTCATTTGCAACACGGGTCTTTCAGATGACAGGCTTTGCAGGAATAACAAGAATGCCATAAGGAAGAACTAAGTTTTGCACTGACACTTTATCTTCGTCCTTCCTTCCTTCCTTCCTTCCTTCCTTCCTTCCTTCCTCCCTCCCTCCCTCCCTCCCTCCCTGTTTCTTTTCCTCCTATATTTAATTATAAGATTTGTTTTACCAAATCATTGATTTGTTATATTCCTTGTTGAGTTTATATTTGGTTTACAAAGAGATTTTAAATTTCTCATCACAAAATAAGGGAGAGAGGGAGGGAGAGAGAGAGAATGAATCTTGAGTGTTCATCTAAGTCATTTTCCAGGATGGTATTACATGATTTCCTTTTGTCTGTTCACATTGCCTTTTCTGTGTAGCATCTTTAAAATAGCCGTGTATTTCTTGTTTGCTGGTATAATTCTTACAAAGTCAATCTACATGTAGTATGGATTTTATTTCAAAGTTTCAGATATTATAATCACATTTTCAAATGTAAAAACTGTAGGCTTACTATTTCCTTTATTGTAAAAAACAAAATTTGCCATTTTAACCATTTTTAAGTGCCTACGGTTCAGGAGTGTTCAGTATATTCATATGGTTGTGAAAGAGATCTCCAGAACTTTTTCATCTTGCCAACTCTATACCCATTAGACAATTCCTCTTTTCCCTCTCCCTGTAGCCCCAGGTAACCACCATGTTATTTTCTGTTTCTAAGAATTCGACTCCTTTAAATACCTCCTATCCGTGGAATTGCACAGTATTTGTCTTGTGCGACTGTCATATTGCACTCAGCATAATGTCCTCGAGGTTCAATCCTGTTGTAGCATATGTCAGAATGTCTTTCCTTTTTAAAACTGAGTAATATTCCGTTGTGTGTATATGCCACATTTTGTTTATCCATTCCTCCATTGCTGGACACTTGAATTGCTTCCACTTCTTGTCTGTTATGAGTAAAGTTCCTGTGCACATGGGTGTACGTACATTGACTATCTCTTACAAAGAACAGAACTCTATGATAGGAACGTTAAAATGTTCATTCATCAGAATGAAAGCTTAGGGGTATCTTAGATTCTGCAATACACAGTAAAGAAGTATTTTTAATTAAATACCCTGCCCAGAAACTCGTAATGGAGAGTAACAGATATAATTAGAATTAAAAATGTATAAATTAAAACTATCTTTCACTAAGGCCTTAGTTACTTACTTACTTGGCTCAGGGCGTTCTTACAACCTAAAAAGGAAATGTATATGAGGGAGGTACATTTTAAGGATTACTGGGGTACCTTCCCTTCCCCACAGAGGGCAAAAGCAAAGCTTCACTAATACAGTCAGAGGAGGGGTCTGTTTGCTCTCGGTGGCCTCCTAATAATGACTGTTACACAATCACAGTGCTTTTCTGATCGCCGAATTGCCAAGAATCGCTCTAGGAACCTGGACCTTTGTTGCAGCTCCTGAATTATCCATAAAATCTCCTTTTCCATTGCTATCCATGACCAGTGACTGAACTTAAGGAGTTCACAATAAAAAGGGTAAGCAAAGGGCTGGCTTAAAGCTTATTCAAAGTGACACTCACACCTGCTTGACAACATCATGATAAATGTTTATACAGTGATTATATGACTTCCACACTACAGCTGACCCTGGAAAAACAGGAGTTTGAACTACGTGGATCTAATATGCAGAATTTTTACAGTGTAGTACTGTAAATGTATGTTCTCTTCCTTATGATTTTCTTAACATCTTTTCTCTAGCTTACTTTATTGTAAGAATCGAGTATACAATACATATAACACAAAAAATAGGTGCTCATCAACTACTTATGTTACTGGTAAGGCTTCCGGTCAACAGTAAACTATTAATAGTTAAGTTCTGGGGGAGCTAAAACCTATATAAGGATTTTTGAATGGCATGTAGTTAGTGCCCCTAACTCTTACATTGGTCACTGGTCAACTGTGTATTATAATAATCAGTTTATTGGTTTCCTCTTTTAGACCATGAGCTCCTTAGGAACAGAGTCTATGCTTTATTCAGCTAGGTATCCACATGTAATATTACCACTATTTACCCATAAGTTGTACTAATAAGATACAAAATGTGAAACAAATTTCAAAACCGTTGAAGTTTTCTAAAGGGCAAGGGCCTGTAGCGTGTGCTTATTTTATTATTTGCTGATATATGAGGAGGTTCAGATCTGTCTGGTCACAAAATAGGAATAGATTCCACTGTAAATAAGTTTGCCTTTATATGACCGAGGAAGCAAATTTCTGACACTCATTAAGAAAAAAGTGTGCATCATTAATAAAAACAATGACTCTTGGGCCCTTCAAACATTATTCTGACCCACATAAGCAACATGAATATACCTAATTATAACAAATCATATAGCTTGTGAAGTGGTTTAGATATGATAGAAAAGTGATATTACCAGGAAGCTTTTTTTTTGATGTCTCCTATTTCAATTTTTGAATGTATTAAAACATTCATACAAATTAACTCATTAATTGAGAATTTTCATTGGTATGTGTGGTTAACAGAAAAAATAAAAATTATTTCCTTGATCCTCCCTTTGGATAATAATCCAAGCTATTAGAATCTCATTTACTCTCCTGGAGCAGTATCACCAGGGAGCCATGCTTTCTGACAGGAGAAAATCCTGTCTTTACTGGGAATGCTACAACTACTGTGTCATAAATCAAGAAGCTCTAATGGGTTGGGGGAAGGGAAGGTGCTATAAGGAAACATAATTAAACCACTCTTTGAAGGCAGTGTATGAAGGTAACTGAATCCATTTATCCCTTCCATGAACTTCACTCTTATGTGTGTTTGCTAAGGCTGTATCAGAAAACCAATTACGGATGTAGCTTCTGCAGTTTGCTTGCTATCACTGAGGAGCAGCTAATGTCCTATAAACACTACTCTGTTATCTCATTAATTGAAGAAACTCAACTCAAAAGGGAAGTGTGTTTACTTTCATGGTAATTAAAAGAAATATCTAAAAGGCTGGGGATTCAATATCAACCTGCTTGCCTTTCAGAAAAAGTGAATGACCTTAAATTTCTATTTAGCGTTAAGGTATATACATTCTCACCAAGAAGTTCTGAAAGGATCAAGTTAAATGTGTCAGATAAAGGTTTGTCCTGTAAAGATTTATAATGGAAGGAAATATTGTCTAGAATATAAAAGAAATATTTATATCCTTAGACAAAGGACTTCAAACCAGTAGCCAAGAAACATACAAGCAGTCTAGCAAATGTTTTGAAGGTAGAAATGAAAGCTCATGAGCAATTCAGGAACAAATAGAGTAAGACAAAAGAAACTACTTCTCATCTAGAGTTAGCTGGAAAGACTTTGAGATTAGATGCGATTTTAAGAGCTTTATAGGTAATGAGGGTATTTGAACTGGTGGTTTCTATGCAATACATAATTTATTCTACAAAAATACAGAGACTCTAAAAGTTTAGACTGCAGAGAGATTCTTAGAAAATAAACACTCAAAACACTCAACCAAATTTTCTCCAAGAATAAATTATGCCCTGAAGCATTGCAGCAATAATTTACTTGAATGGTCTGAACTAATGAATGTGTTTCTTATAGTACCCAAACCATGAGTGAAAAGAAAATGTGATTATTTATACATCAAAGTACTTTTGGTGTAAGTTACCAACAACCAAAATATAGTATATGATTACAACTTAGCTTAACAGCTTTTTCAGTGTCTGCATTAGAATCCCAGCTGTCAGGGGCGCCTGGGTGGCGCAGTCGGTTAAGCGTCCGACTTCAGCCAGGTCACGATCTCGCGGTCCGTGAGTTCGAGCCCCGCGTCAGGCTCTGGGCTGATGGCTCAGAGCCTGGAGCCTGTTTCCGATGCTGTGTCTCCCTCTCCCTCTGCTCCTCCCCCGTTCATGCTCTGTCTCTCTCTGTCCCAAAAATAAATAAACGTTGAAAAAAAAATTTTTTTAAAAAAAGAATCCCAGCTGTCTCCATAGAAAGGACTTTCTGGGTCAATTTACTTTAAAGTCCCAATCTCATTAAAGATGCTTTAAATGGGCAAGTCTGTCTTAATTTTCTCAAATCATTTTTAATAAGTTATTTACAAAAGCAAGGAACTAATGGATTTATCCACTTTTACCTCTTGTATAATCTGAACAAGAATATCTAAAAACAATAAAATACAGAGAACTTGTGAATGGATAATTTGGGGTGGTGTTCAGTGTGTGTTTAATGGAATATCTTTAATGTTTTCTTCAAATCCTTATGAGAATCTAAAGTGACATTCTGAGGCAAAGTACATGGTAAGTAACCAGCAAGAATGTAAACACAAAGTTAGGATAATAAAAATGGTCACATAGCATTCGTATGAATTTGGTAAATGACTGTCTTGTCAAGCAGAAATCCTTGCTTAGCATAACTCACTCTAGCTTGCAAGATGATGCTTTAGAATGTCAGGAGTTTGCTGAATGCTTATAAGAACTACTTGGATAATTCTCTTCTCCTATGATATAATAACTTAAGTCAACTCTTGGAGTTATGTAAAAACTGAGAAAAGTAGGCAGTGATATGGGAATTGGTCTAATTTCCGTGATGTAATATTTCTTTCTTGGCTCCTTTTCCTTCCTTCAGAAAATAATTCACAAAGAGTACGTCTTGGATCCTTTTCAATTAAACCAGGTTTCAGACCTGCTTAGAAAATACAGAAAATATCCCAATAAATCATGTACTGTATACTTTTATTTTCACAATTAATATCTCTAGTTACACAAGAAAAAAATAGAGGGAAATCAAGTGCTTAAATGTAGAAGACGACAGGGATCCAGCTGGGTTTCTAAAACAAAATCTTACCCTTCGATTTATTCCTCTATTGTGAATACTTTGGCCTGTCTCAGATTGCCCTTTTAAAATATAAATCCTCCTGGGATTGGGTTATATGTTAGTATATGAAACCCTTTCCTTCTGGACAGCATTTCTATGAAGAGGGCCTTAGTTCATTTCACAGTTTCAAACAGGGAGATGTAAACCCCAATTGAGTACTGAGATATAAACCCTATCTTCTGACTCCTAAAACTGGATTTTTACCACTCTACCGGACTTAATGCCTTAATGCCTTAAATGGGAATTATTTAAAGAAGTGGGAATTTTAATGGAGGGATTGACATGATGGATTTGGACTTTGTGTTATTTTTAACCCTTATCAAAGCAAAAACTATATAGCCCAATTCAATTAAAATTTATAAGGTATATCCTCTGCTCAGGGCAGTGTGCTCAGTGCTGAAAGTTATGTACAGATGGGAAGATTAAGTCCCTGTCTTCAAATAATTTATGTTTAGCATGAAAAAAGAAAATAAGATTATATTCAACCAGTCTATGACTATCCAATATGTGTAGGCAAGCACTGTATCTTGTCTTATATAAGTGTCGTTAGGAAAATGTGAAGTGCTATATGGGGCAGGAACAAAGGAAAGAATCCTATCCCAATGCAGGGGTCAGCTAAGAAGGAGCCTGATATAATTACAGTGACTGAGAGAGACAAGACATGTAAGCCGTGGAAAGGAGTCACAAACAGATTTTCTTTGCTTAAGAGAAATAGAACTCTTCTCTTGGTATCTCTGTTTCCGGTACAAGTAGGCTTTGTGTGGCAAAGTCTCTTTACCCGGAGACAATGTTAATGGTGATGACAAAGGAAAGACTGGGTAGAGTATGAGACCATTGAATTAAGCCCCAGGTAATGAAGCAGACGGGAAGAAGCAGGAGCCCACTGATGTTTAACGAACACCGGAAGGGGAGAAGCCACGACCCGTGGTTTCCTCCTCTCCCTGCCATCAGGCCATGTGCTTCTGAAATCTCCCCTGCAAACCTTCCTTCTCTCCTGCCCCCTCCAGCAAGATTCATCAACCTGAAGTTCAGCATATTTTAGAACTGACTTATGGGAATGGAGGATGGAGTTTATGGAAAACAAAAGGGAGATTGTTTTTGGACTACCTGGCCCTTGCCAGTGTGTTGAAAGGACTCCCTGAGGCATGAGGAGAAATAAGACAGGACAAGAAAATAACCCAAGGGAAGAAGGGTGAGAAATAAGCTTAGAAAGGTATATATGCCTTAGGGGAAGAGACTACAGAGTGACCTGGTTTGGGAAGGAAAAGAAGAGAAAAGTTGGCAAGCCCAGGACAGTAGGAGTTTCCACCTGTGAGCAAGAAAGAATACCTTTCTGGTTTGTTGTACTCTTCAAAATACACAGGAAATGAGCAGCAGTTTTTAAAGCTGTCCTCAGGAGTGTCTCTTTATAAGTTTCTTATACATAGATTTTTCTCACTTGGAGATGATCCCACTACACGCATGGAACATGGAATATCGCAGACCCGTTCAGGATGCTGTAACAAAATTATACAGACTGAGTATCTTATAAACAACAAAATGTACTTGTCACAGTTCTGGAGGCTGGGAAACTGAGATCAGGGTGCCTGAATGGTTGCAGATTCTTCTGGGTTGCAGACTTCTCATTATGTTGCACATGCTCTCTGGGGTGTCTTTAATAAAGGTACCAGTCTTGATCATGAAGACTGTTTTCATGACCTAAATCACCTCCCAAATGTCCCATCTCCTCATAATATCACTTTGGGCATTGGGAATTAGATACACAAACTTTGGAGGAATGCAAACATTCAAACCATAGCATAAAATAACTCACAAAAGATTATTCCCCCCCCGCCCCCAGCCAAGGATGATTTTCATTGCTTTAAAATAATTCATGTAACTTCATAATGGAATAAAGGATATAGGGAAATTGTGATTGAGAAGACAAGAAGTGAACTATTTGAAAATCTCAAGGGATTCTAATTCTTTCAGTTCAATATAGAATTTATCAATAATTATACTTGCTAAGGAAGGTAGCATTTTGAGTTCCCACCAAGTGACAAACATTTTGCACTGTTGGGTGATTTTATTAAGTTTTCTAAAAATCTAGAAATTAAACAATGTTATTCTCATACGACATTGAAGAAATGGGTCTCTGAGAGCTGACATAGTAATTAGAAGAATCAAGCTTTGAATCCAGCATAGTCTGATACCTAAGGTTTCTGCATGTTTATACTTTCAAGGTAGCAAACTCAAAGGTCTACAGGATTCAGTCAAAAAGTGTGAGAGTTAGAGTTGGCAATTCTGAAGTTGTGGGAGGATAGAGATTACAGAGCTGTACCTACCTAATAGTATAAAAGTTTTTTTTAAAAACATTAAGCATGCCCCCAAAAGGATAGTGGGGGATAGATTTGCCCTGAAGGTCACCAGTTTGTGACCGCATCATAATAAACTACTTCATTAATTTCATTGCCTTAATATAGACATGGCCTTAAAGTAATTTTCACTTGGGTTTAAAATTTGTGTCTCAAATAAAAGTCTGTGTTTACCTCCTCTTTATAATAAAAAGTAAATGCTTTATCCTTTGCAGAAAAGGAGCTTTACAAAACAGGAAAATATGCCAGTGGTGTTCAGATTATTTTTTCCACCAATATTCTTGCTAATATGTCATAAGAAACAGTGGCTGCATTTGAGTTTGGCAGAATGCCACAAGGAAATACAATACTGAATGCCTGAAGTTTAAAATTTCTGCATGCACATTCAGGATAACCACCACTCAGTACTCTAAGTCATGATGGACATGTAGCAGTTGCGTCAGTTTGAAACCTTATATTTGTGCTGACATTATCATTGCCCTGGGACAATCCGTGGATTTCAGATAGAGAATAAAGAATCACCACTGCGTTAGAAAAACACAAATGTTAGTTCAAAGACGGGGGAGGGGAAGATGTGGATGAGGAGACAAATGTGTGATGAGAAAAGTACGTAAGCTCTTTGCACATTGAATCAGCTTTTGAGGAACAGTTGTTCTTTATATAAAACATGCTTTTTTAAGTAGGTTAAGACTTGATTTACACATGTTTGGCAAGATTATTGAATTTCCATAAAGTATCTAATTTGGACACTGGAATATTCAGAAATGTCCACTTAAGTCAGATATGCTTTTTTGTTTGTGTCCTCTACCCACATTTGGTTTGTCCCTACATTTAGAATCCAACATAATTTCAGTTGATTAACACAAGATTATATAGAAACATGACAATAAAGGAGCATTCCACATAATCAACTATTTTAATTATACAAAGAAGGGGAAGGCAATAAGATTTGTCTGCTAACAATAGTCTCAAAATGGAAAGGGAAAGCACAATGAGGAAAATATGCCCGTGTTCTCTATCATTGTTGTGATCACTAAAACATTTCCTCATTGTTTTCTTAGGGTTTTTTAAAAATAATTAAAATTTGATAAGCGGTTAATATCCAAAATACATAAAGAATTCATACAACTCAATAGCAAAAAGACAAAAAATTTCATTAAAAAATGGGTAAAAGACGAGACATTTTTCCAAAGAAGATATAAAAATGGTCAACAAGAACATGAAAAGGTGTTCAACAGTATCAGTCATCAAGAAATGCAAATCGGAACCACAATGAGAAAGCACTCCATATGTGTTCAAATGGTTATTACCAAAAAGACAAGAGCTAAGAGATGTTGACAAGAATGCAGAGAAAAGAGAATCCTCATATTCTGTTCATGGGAATGTACATTGGTGTGGCCATTATGGGAAACAGTATGGAGGTTCCTCAAAAGGATTAAAAATAGAGCCATTATATGATCTAGCGACTCCACTTCTAGGGATATATTCAAAAGATGAAATCACTATCTTGAAGAGATACCGGCACTCCCATGTTATTGCAGCATGATTCACAATAACTAGGACATGGAAACAGCCTGAGTATCCACTGAAAGATGAATGGAGAAAAAAATTTTCGTATATACGCAATGGAATATTAGTCACAAAGTAAGGAAATCCTGCTATGTGTAACAACACAGGTGGACTTTGAGAGTATTATCTTCAGTGAAATAAGTCAGAGAATGGCAAATACTGTATAATTGCATTTATATATATAATCTTAAAAAAAAAAACCTCATTGATACATAAATCAGTGGTTTCCAGAAGGAAAGCGGGGGTTGGTGGGATAGATGAAGGTGGTCAAAAGATACAAACTTCCAGTTATACAATGAGTAAGGCCTAGGGATGTAATGTTCAGCATGGTGACTACAGTTAACACTGTTTTGGGTACTTGAAAGGTGCTGGGAGAGAAGAGATTTAACGTTCTCACCACAACAAGAGCAGACAACATAGTGAGGTGATGGATGTGTGAACTAATCTTATTGTACTAAACATTTCACAACCTACACGTGTATTAAATCCTCACACTATACATCTTATACAATGTTTTATGTTAATAAACATTAACATTATTATGGAAAGAGGGAGAGAAGAATTTTCACAAGCACCTCAAACTTAACATATCAATTGAAGCTTTCATTATTTTTTCTCCTAGAATTCTGTAGGAAGCTTCTAAGTGGTTTTGCTATCACTGTTCTCTCCTTATCTCCAATATATCCTCTGTACTGATTCTAGAATTTTTTTTCCCTAAAACAAGAAGCCAGACATCTCACCCCACTATTCAAATTGAGGCAAATATCAAATACTACCTAGTTCCTTACTATGACATACATGTCTTCATAATCAGGCTCCCCCACACCCTCCCTGCTCCTACCATATGCACCCCTACCATATGGACTTCTCACCGCCCCTCCCCTTTTTCTGGCCACATCATACTATTCCAAGTTTGATTATACCATACTTCATTCATTTCCTTCTGTAATGACATGCACTGCCTCCTTTGTCGAGATATCCCACCCCCTGTGTCTCCGCTCTATCACAAACTGGGGAACTCCTACTCATCCTTCAGGACACTGTCCATATATTATCTCTCTCTAAAGCTTTCTCTAGCCACTTATTATTTTTCCTTCCTCTTGGGTTGCCATACAACTGTTGCTAAAGTGACGATCCTGTACGATATCTTCCTGTTTCTCCACACAAAGGTGACAAGACTATAACTCACGTATGTATTATCTAGTGGTCTGCTAGCACTGGCTAATGTCAGCATCTCAACTCATTGTCATCTTGTGAGAGATGATCATAACATATTCAAGTCATTTGTTAAAATATTAGTAGCTCGAAAGTGATTGTGGTAGGAATAGTTACACCACAAAATTGAGCAACATCACGTATAAGGACTCTTTTATTTTTTTCTTGAAGGTACAATTTGTGGAAACATCTGGGTTTATCCCCCGTAGTCAGTCTAGCAGAGTCCCTGTGTATTCAGTAGAATTGCTTGATTTATTAATGTGATTTTCGTTAGTTGAAAATTACTTGGGCATAAATGGAACAAAGTTAACTGCAGGAATAATGGTAAAATTTCATTTATTATTACAACTTGAATTATAATCAGATGACAAAAAAAGATTATGGATTTCAACTTGACAAGTGCTTGGAGATTTTATTACAAGACAAAATGATTGGTAGACCAGTAACAAGTGGCTCAAGTACAGGGATGTTTGCTTATTTATCTTCAGGTCATTATGCATCATGCAGTATCTGGCATGTGGTTGATCCTCATTAAGTTCTTATTAAGCACATTTCCACATGAAAAACCATAGAGTATATTTCTGTATCTGAAGGATTGGCTATTTTTATCCACTCATATAGAATCACTGCTGCAAACTGGCAGCATTTATATGGTAAAATTTTTGTTAAAAAAAAATAAGCTAGTTTAAAGCAAATAAGACATCTTCTGGAAAAAATATGAAAATAATTGCTGTTTCTCTAGAGGTCTTGATTTTTAAAGAATATTCTAGGGAGGGAGGAGTCAACATGGCAGAGGAGTAGGGAGACCTGAAGGTCCCTTGTAACTCAAATGCAGTATTATTGAGGCCAGAAGCCTTGGAAATCCAGGAATCTGGGCTACAGAGTGAGAGAAACATCTCCAGGGGCCCACCGGGACAACTTGGCAGGACAAAGGTGTGTGATTGAAAATTGGGAGAGAGAAAATGGGCAGTGTGGTCATGGAGGGGAGGCATCCCCTTCTGTGGAGAGACAAAAGGAAGAGAAAGAGAGTCTGTGGAAGTGTAGAATTGTATTTGGACAAGAGAAAAATGTCCCGGATCATAGACCAGGGAACGGAAAAAAACAGGGGGAAGGGGAGCCAGCCATGGGCTGAGTACTGAGCTCAGAGGTACAGTCAGAACATTCCCCTCCCTCAAGTGCTGTTGGAAGAAGGTATATAACTGCTCCAAGGACAAAAGACTCTGCAGGTGCCCACCAGTCAGAGGCCCATTGTCAGCTGGCTGGGCAGAGTGGCACTACCCTGAACCAGGACACACCAAGACATCAGGGTGTGAATCCCAGCTGAGCACCTGGGAGGTGTGGGCCACTATGGAGCGGGACAAACTGACCTCCTTATGCCCACAGGGCACTGTGAGGATGACCTGAACAGAGTGATCCTGGACACCAGCGGGGGGGAGAGATTGGGATGTTGCCATTTTTCTCTCCATCACCAATAAGGTGGGGCTTCAGGGAACAGGAGAGGGGGCCCCCAGTGGGGGCGGGAGCTGTCTACACCAAACCATGCCCCCCTGTGCCTGATAACTACTTATCTACGGGAGCAAGATGGACACTGACCAAACCAACAGCTCCTCCTCCAGAACAGCACAGCCGCTGGTTCCAAGCCACCGTCAGATATTGGTCCAGTAGTTTTGCATTTTCTGATTTGATTCTTGGTCAATTCTTATTATATATGTATTTATTATTTTTTCCTTCTTTTCTTCCTCATATCTTTTCCTTTATTCTGCTTGTTGGTTTGTTTAAGCAGATGTTTTTAATCTATTCTTTTTATACTTCTTCTGTATCTCTTTATTTTTCTCTCTCTCTCTCTAGATTAAGCAGTATAGTTGCCCTGATTCTTTGCCTGGTAATTTGTTTTTTCTTTTTCCCTGCCCCTGTCATTTCCCTCTTTGTATGGGATAAGGCTTATTCTACCACTGCCCCCCTTTTTAAATATTCCCTAGGCTTGCTTCAATGAACAAATCAAAGCACACCTGGTGGAAGGTCCAAAACACCACTACAAGTAGGGAGATAAAGCAACCAGAGTCACAACAACAGAGAGCAGGCAACACACTCCAAAAACACCTCCTGAAAGGCCAGGCCCTGGACAGTGTATGAACCCTTTTTAATATAGTAGTGCTTACAGGTGCAGGACACATAACAAGCTATTAAAATATCTAAAGGACAACAAATAGCTAAAATGACAAAACAGAAGAATTTTCCTCAAAAGAAATTCCAGGAAGAAATAACAGCTAGAGAATTGCTCAAAACAGATATAAACAATATATCTTATCTTATCTCCTGCAGAGATCAAGGAAGTAAGGAATAGTCACACGAATTAAGAAATGCTCTAAATGAGATGCAAAATAAACTCAATGCAGTGACAGCAAGGGTGGAGGAAGAAAGCAGAGGGGAGAATAAGTGAAACAGAAGATAAATTTATGGAAAATAATGAAGCTGAGAAACAGATAAGAAAATACTAGACCACGAGGGGAGAATTAGAGAACTAAGTGATTCAAGGAAACGTAATAATATCTGTATCATAGGAGTTCTGGAAGAAGAAGAGAAAGGGGGATAAGGTTTACTTGAACAAATTGTAGCTGAGCACTTCCCTAATCTGGGGAAGGAGACAGACATCCAAATCCAAGAGGCACAGAGAACTCCCTTCAGATTCAATAAGAATAGGTCTTCACCACAGCATATCACAGTGAAACTGGAAAAATACAAAGATAAGGAGAGAATTCTGAAAGCAGCTAGGAACAAACAGGTCTTAACCTACAAGGGTAGACACATAAAGGTAGTAGCAGACCTGTCCCCTGAAACTTGGTAGGCCAGAAGGGAGTGGCAGGAAATATTCCATGTGCTGAATAGGGAAAAAACTGCAGCCAAGAATCCTTTGTCCAACAAGGCTGTCATTCAGAATAGAAGGAGAGATAAAGGCCTTCCAAGTCAAACAAAAACTGAAGGAGTTCATGACCACTAAACCAGCCCTGCAGGTGATCTTAAGGGGGACTCTGTGAGTGGAATGCTGCAAAGACCACAAAGGACTAGACACATCACCACAAGCATGAAACCTACAGATAACACAGTGACACTAAATCCATATCTTTCAATAATTACTCTGAATGTAAATGGACTAAATGCCCCAATCAAAAGACATAGGGTATCAGAATGGATAAAAAACCAAGATCCATCTATATGCTGTTTTCAAGAGACTCATTTTAGATCTGAGGATGCCTGCGGATTGAAAGTGAGGGGGTGGGGGACCATCTATCATGCTACTGGAAGTCAAAAGAAAGCTGGAGTATCCATACTTCTATCAGACAAACTAGACCTTAAACCTAAGACTGTAACAAGAGATGAAGAAGGGCATTATATCATAATTAAGGAGGTGTAGCCATCATGAAGAGCTAACAATTGTAAATGTTTATGCCCCTAACTTGAAAACACCCAAATATATAAATCAGTTAATCACAAACATAAGCAATCTTACTGATAAGAATACAGTAATTTCAGGGGACTTTAATACCCCAACTTACAGCAAGTAAGATCATCTAGGCAGAAATCAATAAAGAAACAATGGCCTTGAATGATACACTGGACCAGATGGACTTGGCAGATATATTCAGAACGTTTCATCCAAAAGCAGAAGAATACACATTCTTCTCAAATGCACATGGAACATTCTCCAAGGTGGATCACATATTGAGTCACAAAACATCCCTCAATAAATATAAAAGAATTGAGATAATATCATGCATATTTTCAGATCACAACACTATGAAACTTGAAATAAACCACAAAAAAATTGGAAAGCCTCTAAATGCATAGAGGTTAGGGGCGCCTGGGTGGCGCAGTCGGTTAAGCGTCCGACTTCAGCCAGGTCACGATCTCGTGGTCCGGGAGTTCGAGCCCTGCGTCAGGCTCTGGGCTGATGGCTCGGAGCCTGGAGCCTGTTTCCGATCCTGTGTCTCCCTCTCTCTCTGCCCCTCCCCCGTTCATGCTCTGTCTCTCTCTGTCCCAAAAATAAATAAAAAACGTTGAAAAAAAAATTTAAATGCATAGAGGTTAAAGAACATCCTACTAAAGAATGAATGGCTCAACCAGGTAATTAAAGGAGAAATTAAAAAACATATGGAAGCAAATTAAATTGAAAACATGACAGTCCAAACCCTTGGAGATGCAGCCAAGACAGTCTAAGAGGAAAATATATTGCAATTCAGGCCGATCTCAAGAAATAAGGAAAATCCGAAATACAAAACTTAACCTCACACCTAAAGACTAAAAGCAGAACAGCAATGAATCTAAGAGCTAGTTTTTTAATGAATAAACAGAATTGATAATCCCCTAGCCAGCCTTCCCAAAAAGAGAGAGAACCAAAGTAAATAAAATCATGAATGAAAGAGGAGAGATCACAACCAATACCACAGAAATACAAACAATTATTAGAGAATACTATGAAAAATTATATGCCAACAAACTGGAAAACCTGGAAAAAGTCACAAATTCCTAGACAACCACACACTACCAAAACTCAACCAGAAAGAAATAGAAAATTTGAACAGACCCATAACCAACAAGAAATTGAATCAGTTATCAAAAATCTTAAAACAAATAAAGAGTCCTGGGACAGATGGCTTCCCAGGAGAATTCTACCTGACGTTTAAAGCAAAGTTAATACCTATTCTCAAGCTGTTCCAAAAACTAGAAATGGAAGAAAAGCTTCTAAACTCATTCTGTGAAGCCAGCATTACCTTCATTCCCAAACTAGACAGAGACCCAACAAAAAGGAGAATTATAGACCAATATCCCTGATGAATATGGACGCAAAAATTCTCAAGATACTAGCAAATCAAATTCAGCAGTATATTAAAAGAATTATTCACCATGATCAAGTGGGATTCATTCCTGGGCTGCAGGGCTGTTTCAGTATTTGCAAATCAATCAATGTGATACATCACATTAATAGAAGAAAGGATAAGAATCATATGATCCTGTCAATAGATGCAGAAAAAGCATTTGACAAAATACAGCATCTTTTCTTAATAAAAACTCTCAAGAAAGTCAGGATAGAAGGAGCATATCTTACCATCATAAAACCCACATATGAAAAGTCCACAGCTAATATCATCCTCAATGGGGAAAAACTGAGAGGTTTCCCCCTGAGATCAGGAACACAACAGGGATGTCCAGTTTCATCACTGTTGTTGAACGTAGTATTGGAAATCCTAGCCTCAGCAGTCAGACAACAGATGAAATAAAAAGCATATGAATTGGCAAAGAAGTCAAACTTTCACTTCTATGTGGAAAATCTGAAAGACTCCACCAAAAAGCTACTAGAACTGATCCATGAATTCAGCAAAGTCACAGGATACAAAATCAATGTACAGAAATCAGTTGCATTCTTATACATTAACAATGAAGCAACAGAAAGAGAAATCAAATTGATCCCACTTACAATTGCACCAAAAACATAAAATGCCTGGGAATAAACCTAACCAAAGACATAAAAGATCTGCATGCTGAAAAGTATGGAAAACTCGTGAAAGAGAGAAGAAGACACAGAGAAATGGAAAAACATTCCATGCTCGTGGATTAGAAGAACAAATATTTTTAAAATGTCAATACTACCCAAAGCAATCTACACATTCAATGCAATCCCAATCAAAATTACACTGGCATTCTTCTCAGAGCCAGAACAAACAATCCTAAAATTTGTATGGAACCACAAGGACCCTGAATAGCCAAAGTAATGTTGACAAAGAAAACCAAAGCTTTAAAATCCCAGACTTTAACCTCTGCTGCAAAGCTGTAATCATCAAGACAGTGTGGTATTGACACAAAAACAGACACATAGATCATTGGAATAGAATAGAGAACCTACAGTTGGACCCACAAATGTATGGCCCACTAACTTTTGACAAAGCAGGAAAGAGTATCCAAGGGAAAAAAGACAGTCTCTTTAGCAAATGTTGCTGGGGAAACTGGACAGCAACAGGCAGAAGAATGAAACAGGTCCATTTACACCATCCACAAAAATAAACTCAAAATGGATGTAGGACCTCAATGTGAGACAGGAAACCACCAAAACCCTAGGGGAGAAAACAGGCAAAAACCTCTTTGACTTCAGCCGCATCAGCTTCTTAGTCAACATGTCTCCAGAGGCAAGGGAAAAAAAGCAAAAGTGACCTATTGGGACCTCCTCAAGATAAAAAGCTTCTGCACAGTAAAGGAAACAATCAATAAAACTAAAAGACAACCAACAGAATGGGAGAAGATCTTTGCTAATAGCATATTGGATACAGGGTTAGTATCCAAAACCTATAAAGAATTTACCAAACTTAACACCTGAAAAACAAATAATCCAGTGAATAAATGGTCAGAAGACATGAATAGACACTTCTCCAAAGAAGACGTCCAGATGGCCAACTGACACATGAAAAGATGCTGAACATCACTCATCATCAGGGAAATAGAAATCAAAACCACATGGAGATACCACCTCACACTGGTCAGAGTGGCTAAAATTAACAACTCAGGAAACAACAGATGTTGGTGAGGATGTGGAGAAACAGAAACCCTCTTGCACTGTTGGACATGTAAACTGGTGCAGCCGCTCTGGAAAACAGTGTGGAGGTTCCAACAAAAATGAAAAATAGAATTACTCTACAGCCTAGTGATAGCCATACTAGGAATATATCCAAATGATCCAAGAGTTCTGATTCATAGGGGCACATGAACCCCAATGTTTATAGCAGCGCTATCAACAATAGTCAAATTATGGAAAGAGCCCAAATGTCCAATTGATGCATGGATAAAGATGTGGTTTATATATATGGAATACTACTTGGCAATGAGAAAGAATGAAATCTTGCCATTTGCAACAATGCGGATGAAACTGGAGGGCACTATGCTAAGTGAAATAAGCCAGAGAAAGACAGATATCATGTTATCACTCATGTGGAATTTGAGAAACTTAACAGAAGACCATAGAGGAAGGGAAGGGGAAAAAATAGTTTCAAACAGAGAGCAAGGCAAACCATAAGAGACTCTTCAATACAGAAAACAAACTGAGGGTTGATGGGGGGGGGGCAGCTGGGGGAGGGGAAAATCGGTGATGGGCATTGAGGAAGGCACTTGTTGGAATGTGCACTGGGTGTTGTAAATACGTGATGAATCATGGGAATCTACTCCTGAAGCCAAGAGCACACTATATACAATGTATGTTAGCTAAGTTGACAATAAATTATATTTTAAAACAAACAAATAAACATTAGGGGAATAAAAAGAATATTACATATTCAAGAGCGCCTGGGTGGCTCAGTTGGTCAGGCATCTGATTTCAGCTCAGGTCATGATCTCGTGGTTTGTGGGTTTGCTCCCCATGTCGGGCTATGTGCTGACAGCTCAGAGCCTGAAGCCTGCTTCAAATTCTGTGTCTCTCTCTTTGTCTGTACCTCCCTGCTTGCACTCTCTCTTTCTCAAAGTAAATAAACATTTTTAAAACATTTAAAAATAAAAGAATATTATATATTGAGCATTTTGTTTTGCTTATTTTTATAGTATCCATACATATATGTATGTTAACTATATTATATATAATAACCGTATCTATAATTATATATCTAATTATAACCATTATTATAATTTATACAATTTCTTATAGTAACTAAATATACATATGTTAGTAACTACAATACTGTAACTAAACATAGTTACTTATAGCAGATGGGAAAAAATATTTATGTACAGGATAATCAAAAATTTTTCACTTATATTTGTGTTTAGGATTTTTTCTGTTTCTAAAATCATACGAGGTTACATTACTGGTTGTCAGTTTTCACATCAGTATCACCAGAGAACTGTATAAAACAGTGGGTCCTACTGTACACATGATGAAACCCACAGAGCCATATGCGAACCAGCTCAGGCTTACATTTGCTATTTTGGATAAACTTTGTTCAACACATTTATTTTATAAATGGGAAGTAATGTCAAGAGAGGGTGATTTTATTTGTTCATCTTCATAAAACTGGCTAAGGGTACAGCCAGGATTTTAATTCAGGTCGTTGTTAAGTAGTCATGTGTAATGTTACATAACCTTTTGAGTGTATGTGTGAGTGTGTTAGCTGTAAGGAAGCAAAGAATGCCATTCAGGAATTACTAAAAACTAGAGAGTGAAAGAAGAAGCATTTTAAACTTGGGGGATCGAATTAGCAATTCAGTCATGACCTGGGTGCCTAGAGAGAGATTATCTCTTCTTGAATGATGGACAAGTTACAGAGTAAAGCCCACTGCTCATCATTGGGTGATTGAATATGCACTTTCCCAGATTTTTTTTAATGTGTTTTGTTTATACATTGTGTGCTTTATACATTACTGTTTTGTTTTATTAAGTAATTTTGAACTTCCTACCATAACAAAGCAAGATCACTTTCTGTATTTTTCTCTTATTTCTGATTTAATATTTTATGATTTTGCAAAGTAGAGGAAGATCATTGATAAACAATTTTATCAAACTCCTTTACCATTGGTAGATACTAAAGGTTTAAGGAACGATTCTCAACATATAAATGATTCACACTTGATAATTCCTATAAGCTTCCTATAAGCTGTCCCATTTCCTCCATCTATAACAGAAGAAGTTTTGGAAACCCATTTCAGCTCAATTTATCTGAGCTTTAAAAACTCTTAGAAGAGTGTCTTTTTCAAATATCTTATTTTGGACAGACTATTTCCCCCCAAATTTCCCCTTGACTTTTCAAGAAGATCAAGATACTTGTTACAACTTAGCTTGAATATGTCTCATAGCTTAAATTTAAATTTATGGCCAGAGAATATAGAGTCTACCTCAAGTGACATACATAGTTTATCATAGTGGATCACCAGTTACAAATATTCACAGCCCGTCTTACGTCATCTCACCGGGGTTAATTATGTAATTCAAGAGGTAGACTTTCAGAATAAAAAAAAGTATCTTTAAGTTCTTATTGGAGGTAGATACCATATCATCTTTATCTTATCAGCCCTTATTACAATGTCATGCACAAATACATTGTCAATAAATGTGTATCATTTTGAAATAGATTTAAAAAATGAGTACTCCAAAACAAAAATGATCTCTGCTCTCCTACAAGGTTCATTTTTTATTTTATTTTTATTTTTATTTATTTTTAATGTTTATTTTTGAGACAGAGAGAGACAGAGCATGACTGGGGGAGGATCAGAGAGAGAGAAACACAGAATCCGAGGCAGGCTCCAGGCTCCGAGCTGTCAGCACAGAGCCGGATGCGGGGCTCGAACTCACAGACCCTGAGATCATAACCTGAGCCAAAGTTGGATGCTCAATCGACTGAGCCACCCAGGCACCCCCATTTTTCAAAACTGTCTTTTGGTTTATAGTCTGCATAATTATATTTTAATAGATATTTATATAATACTATGTTAGAAATGTGTGTCTAGTTTTTGAGCTTGTTAGATTATTTAAAATGAAAAGTAAAATGATTTAGAAAAATAAAGGTTCTTTTTCTTTAATCCAGAGAGAATTTCAGAATCTTCTTCCAACGAATTAATGTTTACTGACAACTGAAAATAGTTTTTTTTTTTTTACTAGAAAAAGATCCAGGGCCTAGAATTAGGAACAAATACCCGTTTATTACAAGTCCCACATTGTAACCTATTGCTGACCAAGCACATGTGTACTATTGTCCAGTAATGAGAGAGAGGAAGGGTTTGGTGAGATTCTGACTTAATTTATTTCTTCCTTTAACTGTTGCTCTTGTGAGATTCTTGTGAAATAATGAAGTGTGGAAATAAGTGGCCCTCAAATGGCCACCTTAAAAAATTATATTTATTTTAATGCATTGTGAATTATTTCTACATCTCAATGATAACTAAATAAAGATAAGTGATGATAAAAGTAAAAGGTATGGAATAAGATGGAAAATAAAATTATACAAAGAAGTTTTTTTAGTTATTAGTTAAAATTTTATCAGTTAAACTGAACGCTGAACATTTTCACTTCTTAGAAAAGATTAAGATGTTTTATATAATTTTGTTAAATTACCATCCTTTATTAATGATGTAGTTTAATTCTTTAGTCAACATCTTTGGTGATAATGAACATCTTAAAGCTTGACTCTAGAAATATTTGTATAAAATTCTTTAAATACCCAATTATGCAAATATGATATATACTTTTAATTATATTTATCTCCTAATTTTTCTCTATTTCATTATATTCTTGCCATCTGTGGTATTTCTTTGGGGTTTATTTTCATGTTTCAAATGTTCAGATATAGATTTATACTGGATTTCAGATACTAATGAATATTTAATTCCCAGATAGTTAGATGTGTTATAATATGTAATTTACATTGTAATAAGACGCAAAGGCAATTAAACTGAACACAAGAATCAACTGCCTGTCTTTATTTGAGACCATAACATTTTTTAAATGCTTATAAAAAATGAAAAATTTAAATATAGTCGTAATGAAACAAAATTTTCCTATAGGAGTAATATAAACACCTAAGCAACAATTTACTTCACTACCTACATAAAAAAGGATTCTATATAAGCTGATATAACTATATCTGAAACTAATTATATGCAAATAGGTAGATAACTGGAGAGAGAATATTGTTAATGAGACTGTCAAATCAGAGATAGAAATCTAGAAATTCATTCTACTTCTTGTTTCCTGAATATTGTTTTCATTTGTTTTTTTTTAATTTTTTTAATGTTTATTTATTTTTGAGACAGAGAGAGACAGAGCATGAAAGGGGGAGGGTCAGAGAGAGAGGGAGACACAGAATCAGAAGCAGGCTCCAGGCTCTGAGCTGTCAGCACAGAGCCCGACGCGGGGCTCGAACTCACGGACCGTGAGATCATGACCTGAGCTGAAGTCGGACGCTTAACCGACTGAGCCACCCAGGCGCCCCTCATTTTTGTTTTTATTTTTATTTACATTATTATTCTTCAATGATAAAAATTCTAGTAAATTATGTGTAGTAATGTTTGAATTAATGATAATACCACACCCAACAATTATTTACTGAGCACCAACTATGGTCAGGCACTAAGCTAGACTCTGAGATAAAGCCATGAACAAAATAAGGTTCTCCGTCCTTGTAAAATTGTATTTACATACGTGTATTGAAGGGTGGTTGGGAAGAAGGAGGGCAAATAATAAACAAAATAAGTTAGTTTGCAAGTTATCTAATATTCTGATAAATGCTGTGGGGGTGGGGGAAAGGAAGTATTGGGAGAGGTATGGCGACTTTTATCTGTGTGGTCAAGCGTGGACTCAGAAGTTGAGATATGGTATCAGCAGAAAAACAATGACTCTTAAGGATGTGCGTGTGTTGAAAAAGACCATAACAGATAGGGGGTGTCAGAGCCAAGGCCCTGAGGAATGTGCCCTGCATGATTAAGGAATGGCTCCAGTATGATTGGAATGGAAGAATGAGCAGCAAGGCAGGAGGGAATGACATCAAAGAAGTAACATGGGATCAGAGCAGATTTGCCTTGTGCTTTGAGATGCAAAACAATTTAAAGCTGTGAGCACAGAAGTGACACAACCTGTTCATTTGAGCAGGGTTATTCTGGCTGGTGGCTATGAGAATAGACCATAGGAAGGCAAGATAGGGTAGAAGCAGAACATTAAAATAATCCACTTAAGGGATCATCATGTCTTTAGGCCAGGGCATCCCCAGTGGAGGTGGTAAAGAGTAGCCATATTTTGGTATATGCTGAAGACAGAGCCAGCAGTTTTGCTGGTGGACTAAATGGGTGAGAATTAGGGGAGTTTAAGACTGTGGTTTTGAAACGAAACAACTAGAAAGTTGGAACTGCTGTCAACTGAGATGGGGAAGACGAGGTAAATCACATTGTTTGTCTGTTTGTTGTGTCAGGGTGCAAATAACATTGGAGCTCATTTTTGGACATGTTGAACTTTAGGTAAGTAGACAGATGATAGATAGATAGATAGATAGATAGATAGATAGATAGATAGATAGATGATGGTAGATAGATAGATAGATAGATAGATAGATATCACTTTAGAGTCCCAGGAGAGGACCAAGTTGAAGATCTAAAGTTTGAAGCAGTCAGTTTGTTTTAAAGTTATAAGACCGAGTAAGATCTTCACTGGAGAAAATATAGACAGTAAAGACATTCAAGGACCCACACTTGAAGCAGTCCAGCTATAAAAGGCCTGGGAGACACAGAGGAAAGAGCAAATGAAGCTGAGAAAAAGTGGCCAGTGAGGTGAAAAGAAAACCAGGAGAGGGGGTGGGGTCTTGGAAGTTGAGTGAGAAAAGTGTTGTTTGTTTTTAAGGCAAAGGACATGCTCACCTACATCACATGCTATCGATAGATTAACATGGAGACCTCAAATTAACTGTAGACTATAGTAATGGCATGGTCATAGGTGAGCTTGACAAACGTAGGTTTTGTGCAGTAAGTGGCGGGGGGTGGGGGTGGGTAAAAGCCTGAATGGATCGGTTTGAAGGAGGAGGGTAGAAAAATTGGCAAGTGGGAGAAAATGTAATTCCCAAGGGCTGTTGCTATTAAAAGAGGCAAGTAAATGGGACTGAGAGAAGAAAACGTGGTCAAGGGAGGGGTTTGTTTTTAGATGGGAGGAAAACCTTGTTTGCTGATGGGAATGATCTGGCAGAAAGGGGGAGAAAAGAGGACTGAAGGGGCTGTGGGGAGATTTTACTGTAACCATATTTTGGTGTTCCACTGGAAGCACCGGGTTTAAACAGCATGAGTAGCTCAGGAGCAGAGGCACAGGGAGAACAGAACACAGAACAAATGCTGGGCTGAGCATATGTCGTGGGAAGAGCTTGTGGAGGGTCTCTCCTAGCGGCATCTGTTTTATCAGTTGAATAAGAATCCAGGTTATGAGATGGATATAGCGATAAGGAAGGAGATTTGGAGGCTTGACAAGAGAATGGAGAGAGTATGAAACAGTCACCTAGTGGAGTATCAAAGGGAATATACTGGGACAACGTGTTGTAATCCCACACTTAAAAACCCACTTGAAGGTAGTTGTTGTGAATTGAGAGTGAGAATATCAGGATAGCAAACTGTGTAACATACCTCTTGCTGCGTGTTTAACTCATTGGTCTGATTCTCAACCCTAGTGAGGAAGCCAAAGAGATTCAACTGGTGTTAGGGGTTCCTCAGGCGCAGTGCTGGTAAAGAGATTGTTTTTTATTAGGAGTGGGTACAACAAAACTCAGGGAAATTGCAGAGTTGAGTCATCGGGGGGGATTGAGACACAGAGACTTCTAGTCATTATAATGGCTTGAGCACAGACTCTCTTCCTTTGCTCAACCAATATTTACTGAGGGCTTTAGGCATTAAGAATATAGAAGTTAATGGGGTGCCTGGGTGGCTCAGTCGGTTGAGCGTCGGACTTCAGCTCAGGTCATGATCTCGCAGTTCGTGAGTTCGAGTCCTGCGTTGGGCTCTGTGCTGACAGCTCAGAGCCTGGAACCTGCTTCATATTCTGTGTCTCCCTCTCTCTTTCCCTTCCCCACTCATTCTCTGTCTCTCAATGTTAAAAAAAAAATTAAAAAAAAGAATACAGAAGTTAACAAAAAATGTAAGAGTTTACAACCAACATACCTTTAAAAATTCTAAAGAATATCTACCTAGAAGGAATATTGTCCCAGAAGGAAAGTCTAGGATATAAGTAGAAATGATAAACAAAGACATAGTCCTCACAATAAAAAAATCCACATATAATAATAATGAGGATGCTTAATTTGTGGGAATAAATGAAAATAGAAAATCTGTACAAGAAGGGACTATTAGGGGTACCTGGCTGGCTCAGTCGGAAGAGCGTGCTACTCTTGATCTTGAGGTTGTGAGTTTAAGCCCCACATTGGGCTTACAGATTATGAAAAAAAATAAACCTAAAAGAGAGAGAGAGAGACTATCATTTGAGAGGAATTATCAGCCTTCATTGGTATCATTGTCCCACCGGAGGAAATGTTTCATGTGTGTCTCCTGTGCTGCTCCCAAGAGTTTCTCTTTGTCTCTTGTGTTCAGCAATTTAACTATGATCTCTCTTTTACTGTCTCTTATTTATCTATCTATCTATCTATCTATCTATCTATCTTACTTACTTACTTACTTACTTACAAGCTTGCTTGGAGATTACTGAGTTTGCTGGATCACTATGTTTGTTTTCATAAAATACTTGAAAATCTTGCTCATTTTTTCTTTAAATAGTTTTTTCTGCCTATTGTCTCTTCGTTCCTTCTCAGAGCGTAATTACAAAGGACATTCAGATACTGTTCAAGAGTTCACTGAGACTGTTCATTCTTTTTTCCAATTTATTTTTTCTCTTTTCCAGAATAAATACTTTCCAGTGACCCATCTTCAAGTTCATTGACTGACCTTTTCTTCTGCCATCACCAATTGACTGTTAAGGTAATCCAATTTTGTTTTCGTTTTAGGTATTGTGCTTTTCAGTTTTAGAATTTCCATTTCATTGCAGTTTCTGTTCCGCTGAGATTCCTCATCTGTTTATTCCTCAAGACTATATTTTCCCTTCAAATCCATTAAAAAATCTCTAGTAGATGGTGTCATATTTTTATCTGTCAATTTCACTGTCTTCGTTATCATGAGGCCTCTTTTTATTAATTGTTTGTCTCTTGACTGTGGGTCTCATATCGTTCCCTTCAAATGCTGATAGTTTTTACTGGACACTGAATAATAGATTCCAGTGATTCTCTTCAGTTGTCTTCCTTCACATGTTGATTTTTGTTCTAGAAGACGGTGAATTCAGCTGGATAAGCCTTGTCTTCTCTGTAACATGCCTCAGCTGAAATCGGACCCTCCTGTTCTCCCCTTATATGCGTAGTTTGAGAAATCAGCCAAGGATTCGGGTGAAGTTTGTATGCAGATAGGGGGACTTCCGCCTTCCCTTCTGTAGTTTTACACTTCCTTTTGAAGCTCCTATAACAGCTTCCAAGTCAGACCTCTGTTACCTGACTTTTTCAGTTTGTGAACTGTGGTGATATGCTTAAATTCTGGGTGTTCCATACTATGTGGCAAGTTGGTGTCCTCAAGCAAAGGCCACATAAAAGTAAATGTCACCCAGTAGCATCTCCTCTGGCAAAGGTTGTTTTCTCTCCATTATCTACTTGAAATGGATCACTCTCCTGTGACTTCAAATAATATTAAAATATTTTGAGTAGTTTTTTAAAAGCCCCCCCCCCCGAGGTTAATCTGATACTAGCTACCCTGCCATTATTCTACTAATTGAGTTTTTATGCTCAGTTTTTAACTGAACACATGGCGTATATTAGGAGCTCCAAACGGATAAATCAGTTACTAAGTATATGACTGTTTAAGTTGTTTAGAATACATTGTTATATGTTGTCAGCCACCTTAAATATGTCTTGAAAATGATAGTTAACCTCTTTGTTACACAGTTTGAATTTTAGGATATATTTGAAATGGTTCTGAGTAAAAGTAGAGCAATAGTATTTTGGGTAAATTTAAACCTGATGTGGATTTTAGTAGAAAATTTAGTAGGAAAATAGTCTAGCTTGGTTAAGTAAATAGCCAGGTTATAAAGATTTCAGGTGGTTGGGAGAAGAGCCGACACTCTAAATGCTCTTAAATATCTGTCCAAGGAGTTGGGAATTTAAGGAAAAGTGAAGGAATAGGTTAATCTCCTTAACTAGTTATGGTAAAATTAGAAAAACACATTTTCAGTTACTAAAGTGATGTAAAATAGAATGGATAATTCTTTTTTTTTTAATGTTTATTTATATTTGAGACAGAGCACGAGCAGGGGAGGGGCAGAGAGAGAGGGAGACACAGAATCTGAAGCAGGCTCCATCTAGGCTCTGAGCTGTCAGCACAGAGCCCCACGCAGGGCTCGAACTCATGAACTGTGAGATCATGACCTGAGCCAAAGTCGGACGCTTAACCGACTGAGCCACCCAGGCGCTCCTAGAATGGATAATTCTAATAGAAATGGGCGCAATATTCTCTAGTGGCTGTTTTCCTTTTATGTTGAAACTACTTATAGATTGTTAGATTTATTTGTAACGCCTATTTATAAGCTCTAAGTTTTCTTTCTGTAACTATGTCATCTCTGAATCTGTTCACACAAACCCTGAAGTCCTTATGGCCCATCTGTGTTTCACCCAAGGACAGAATGAAGATGTTTACTGTACCCTTAAAAACTATGAATTATTTGATATTATTCTACAGGACAGATTAGAGAATGGCACTCTCTGTGAATTTCAGATATGAAGGGTTTCTTCCCAGTTAGAGAGTATTGGGTTGTTTGGATGGCTGTGTCAGATCCCGGATACCAGAAATCAGAGCTAGTGTAGTGAGCCTGAGTCTCACTGATTCTACAAGACTGAACAGAGATAGAGACACCTTAGGCACAGGGATCACGAAAAGAACTTTCACAATAATGAAAATCAAATCAAATATCTCCCCACAAGGGACAATCAACAACACAGCAGAGTGTTTCACTTTTGAGCATAATATCATTGTACTCTTATGTTATTTTGCCAAACTCCTCCTGAAATCTCTTTGGGCAGCCTCCCCTCTTCTATGCTTACTTTGGCTGCACTGATTTTTCTGAAGGTTGGACCTCCATTGTGGTAGCAGTGGAGATGGAGCGGGGGCGGGGGTGGGGACAAGTGATTTAATAAAGAATTTTTGTGCCAATTCTAAGTGCAAAAATAATTTTTGGCAGATGAAGCTTTGAGCATCTAAATATTGGGATTTCCAGGATAGTATTAAGGTTTGTAGGAGAAACAATATAAGAAAACTTCAGAAAACTATGGGTCATATAAGAATATTTAGAGCATATGGTCACTATGGGTGTAGTAAATGGTGCAACAGTTTATTAGAGGATTTCTGTGGGACTTGTTCTCTGTAGCTTCCAGAGACAGGGAGTTGCACTATGCAAGACTCTGTCGTGATTGCTTCAATGGACAAGGAAGGCCCCCAGAGACCCTTTTAAACCCACCTTGGTGAAATAAAAGGACCTGGTGTAATTTGTTCAAGAAATTGGTGGTTCAAAATCACCAAAGCAGAGGTTCTTCTGTATTATCGGCTCTGAAAACAAATTAATTAAACAAATAAACCCATAAAGTCCATTTAGCCTGCATTTTCTCCATGCACTCACTACTTTCCCCAGATTGTGGGGTTTTAAATGACCTGGCAGGGAAAACTCGGAAGAATTCTTGAACTAAAACAACATGCTCAAGAGCGTAAAGCTTTCCTCAGTGACCAGAGCACTCACTGCTCGTCATACCCAGGGAGCCAAATGACCCTCCTTAGGTATTAAATTTCTGCTTTTGATTTTAAGGTCCTACAGGGCAGGATAATTCTCTTTGTATGGTTCCTAGAACAGCACTGCACACATTTGAACATTTAATCAGCGCTACTTGATAATGAATATAGGATTTTACAACACAGAATCAAATTGGTCCTGAGAGAAAAATATCTAACTCTCGGAGCTAAGTGCTTTCTTCTTAGTTGCTGAGTAGTGTCTTCGCCAGCTCATCATTGTGAAACATCCTTGGGTAAAGAGCCACTTTCACTTACCTTGAACCTCCCCAAGGTCAGGCACAGGGATGACTAAAAAGAGAACACAGATTACATGGTCCACTTCACTTAAAAACCTCAAAAACCAACAGTGATTCTTGAAGGGTCACCCACACTTAAGGCCATTTTGCAGGAAAGTCATGTTGCCCCCAAACTGCCACAAACTGAGAAGCACTCAAGGCCCAGAGGTCCTTAAAATGTCTTGAGAGACTATTGAAAAGATAATTCATCTCCAACATCGAGGACATAATTCCTTTCACTACGTGAGAGAATACAATGAGCACTACACATCCGCTCATTAGACTCACGTTTCAAAGTACAGTCAAGGTCCCAACAAAGCCATCAGGATCCAAGGGCAGCTGCACAGTCCGAGTGGAGGGCCAGTTATGTCTGGTTAGGAATACTAAGGCTAGTTCTCACCTGGTCTTCCTCTTTCTCTGTTTCTGCCTAGACCTGTTTTTAAATTTGACTAATTCTACGAGCTACCCAATATCCTTCCCACAGTTTCCTTTTCTCTGTAAATTAATCAGTTTCTGTTTACTTACTTGTTTAAAATTTAAGAGTCCTGGGGTGCCTAGGTGGCTCAGTCAGTTAAGCATCTCAAGTCACGGTCTCGCGGTTCATGGGTTTGAGACCTGTGTTGGGTTTTGCGCTCACAGCGTGGAGCCTGCTTGGGATTCTCTCTCTCCTTCCCTCTCTCCCTCTCTGCACTCTCACTCTCTCTGTCTCTCAAAATAAATAAATTAATTAAAGAATGCTGACTAGTAAAAATGGGAGCTTTATGAATGTCTTTATGAACCAGATGTGTTGATAAATTCAGAGAAAAAACAAAAAAGAACAATATTATATAATACCACTTTTGTTTAAAATATATTAATATGTACACAGGAAAATGGAAAAATGTCTGTTAAACATTGACTAGAGGATGGTACCTGGAAAAGTAGCATCACAGGTATCTTTCATTTATCTCCTTATGCATTTCTATGTTGTTTTTCATTTCTGACCAGAGGCTATTACTATAAAATAAGACATAAAAATACTCATTTCTAGAAAAGTCCACAAAGAACCAGTAATTTCACACTTTTCCTAATCCATAGACTCTTGCAGCTTTGACTATTAAATGTGGTAATAATGGTTATGCGGAGAACAACAGTGTATTAAATACTAATGTCCAACAGTGGAGGGGGAAGGACAGGAGTAAGTATAAGTAAGGCCTTATAATGGGTGTGGGGTGGAGTGGCGAGTAGTGATATAAATCGTGCATGGCTATTTACTAAAGAAAATTAGAACTAAAATTTTAGCATGTTTTGAATGCATGCGTGTGTGTGTGTGTGTGTGTGCGTGTGTGTGTGTGTGTCTGAGAGAAAGAGAGAAAATAGTTCATAGATAAGTTGGCCCCAAAATTCAGAAAGAGGAGGATGGAATGAATAAAATCCTATTAATGAAGCTTAGGTACTAACATTCCACCATTAATTCCAAGAAAACTCAAATACACTTTACTAGCACAGAGGCCCTGATCCATTTAGAACACGCCATATACGACATGTGATAATACTATGGGCATTTTGTAATCAAAAATATAAGACTATATAATCTTCTCAAAGGAAAACAAATTTAAATCTATCAAGATGTTAATTAGTAAAAGAATCAAAAAAGTAACCAATAAAAGCTGTGCATAGGAACAATGTCAAAAGCTCAGCAGCTTACAGTAGCAGTGATCTACTTCTGCCACATGTTATATGGGCACTGTGACTCAGTGACAGTTCCCTCCCAAGTCTCCTTCATTACTAGGCTCAGGATGATGAAACTATTTGGAAGATATATGGCAAACACTCACTGGATCTTAAGGCTCTCTCTTAGAAGTGACATGTATCACTTCTACTCACCTTCCATTGGCCAAAATAAGTCAAATGGCCAAGCCTAATTTTAATCCCTACAGGGAGAGGCAGCAAGAATTGTAAACAATAATACCTTTAATCGCAAGAATATATATCATTAAACCTAAAGTTCAAATTCACCGGCAAAGAAAAACACTAAGGTAAGTTAATAGAGTATTCCTGTTATTTTGCTCTCCAAATTATTAAACTATTTGCATACATGAAAAGTCAGTGCATTTAATGTAATCATATCTTTAAAGTATTGTTTATATCATAAGACATAGTGCAATTAATGCTGAAAAGACATCTAATTTCCAAAACTGTTTTCATTTTCATACTGTTAAATAAATCTTGATGTGTTAATTTTAAGTCTGGTCTTGACTTAGATTTCAAAAGTACTCAAGTTGACTAAATCACTTGGGTGGTGGGAGAATAGTACTAGGGAAAAATTAATAATATATATATTTCTATGGTTGAGAATTCAGATTCACCAAAACCAAAAAAAAAAAAAAAAAACCAAAACAAAACAAAAACAAACCCACTAGCAAACATTGAGCTCTATTAGATGTCAGGCACTACAACAGATAGTTTCACTGACATTTTTGTTTTTCACGAACTTTTCCTTAAAAATTCTTTGGTTGGATAATTTGTATTTTTGTGAATGAGAAAATGCATTAAATTCATCAGGGTGTCAGACTGAGACTTAGACCCGGGATATCTGAGTCCTAAATTCATTGCCTTTTTTCTTTCTATCCACACATTTAAGTCTATACATGAAATGTATCAGGGAGTGCCAAGGCTTGGGATCAGACTCAGAGAAATTCTCTAACATTTAGGCTACAGCATCCAGGAGAGATTTGGGCAGTAGATAATTTGGCAGCTTCCAGAAGGTTGCCATCTTCAGCTCAAGCAACCCTTAGCTGCTTGCTCACTGCCACCCGGTCTGCCGAGCTTTGTGAGGTTATATGCTCTCCTGAAAGAGATAAACAGGTTCTCCCATTATCCAAGTGCCCCAGAAGAGAGGGGTTCACAATTTGGTTAAAAGAAGGAGCTCAGACAGGTCTTCAAATACATCCACAGAATTCGGGCTCTGGGCTGAGGTTCCTCCAGACTGTTGCCTCTTCTCCATGAGGGAGAAGCCTTGGGGAGTTACCTGTGTCCTACACATAGTCCTCCATGGCCCATGTGTGACAGCAGTCCTGCTTCCATTTGATGATCAGGTCAATTACCTCACCAAATTTTTCTTTTTTCTTTTTTTTAACTGCTGGTCTTGGACAGAAGAAACCCAAAGCGGCCAGGCAACAGTCACATCTTATAGTTGAGTAGGACTCTCATTGTATCCTCTCATGAAAATGTCACCCTCTGGGGACTACTGGGATGTCTAGTCCTACAGAGCCCAGAGTTGTCAAGGTGGAAAGCCGAAAGTCTCCTAGTGGATTACTGAAAATGTTAGGAAGCAGGGTCACCCCTGCTTCTGCCCTTTGGTTCCCCAACCTATATATTTTTCCTATTTGGTACACAGTCCTGTTTAATGACTTTGATTCAAGGCATGTACTACATCCTGCAGGATTGCAGCTAATCCTCATAAAGTAATACCACTGAGCTGGTGCTTAGCTACACCTTCAGCAGGCTATTCCAATACTCTATCTTATCTGCAGCTCATGGGTGGGACATAATATAATATGACTAGTGGATCTCATGGATCCTATTGCAAATCTCCTTTGCTGTGAGTCCACTTACCTGATGCAGTGCTGTGTGAAATTCCATGCCAGTAGATCAAACACTGGGTAAACCCTTGTAATAGGAAAAGCAAACCTCAATCTGGAATGTATGTCTGCTTCTGTGATAATTGTTTGCCCTGCAGGTTGGAAGGGGCCCAGTGTACCCAACTTGCCACTGAGTGGCCAGTTTGTGTTCTTGAGAGAGAGTTCCATTACTGGGGCTCAGCCTTGGTGTCTGTTGCTGGCAAGTTGGATGTCTGGTGGCAGCAATAGTTTAATCAGCCTTGATAAGCAAGAGCCAATACATAGCCTCCATTTCTTGCACTGTGACAACTTTTCACTTAGGCTCTTTGTGCCCAGACTAGAGCTGGCTACAGATAGAAGCTGGCTGATGTCAACTCACCAAATTATTTTATATAATTGGTTGTATTAACATTCTTCTATTCGTCTTGTAGGAGTTAATATGTGATACTATAAAGATCTTCACATTCTGTGCCCGCTCTCGTATGACCATCTACATTCTTCGGTTTCACACTTTCTTGTCCCTGTTATTTCAGTCTGTCCTCTTCTAGTTTCCTGAACACCTTGGTCAGGCCATTTGCCACTGCCTATGAATCTGTATCTATTCTAGCCTTGGTCCATTTTTCTGTCTGCTTGAAGCTCTACCCATTGTGAGGATTTTTCTCATCAATTTCTTTTGAGGCCACCGCTGAATAAAGCTGTCCAATTTTGGATGCATCCACATTCCAAACCACCACATGCACAAATAAATCTCTGTCAGATGTTTACAAGAGATTTTTTCTCCACAGGGCCACACGGGTCTTGGGAGAGGGGGGTGCCCCCGCATGATAGGGGATGACATGAGGATCTGGGATGCCTGGTGCTTTCTCTGATTCTGCTCATGTTAGATCCTGCATGTGTCACTTTCATCTTATGATGGATTACCTTTGTGTCCGACTGACTCAGTTCATGAAAGAGAGTTCCAGACATGCGGGACTTGACATGTCATGGTCAGGTGAAGTGTCTGTATCAGGACTTGGTAATACGCCAGGAGTTGTTTTTCAAAAGGGTGGAGTTCTCCACTGAAGATAGTTTGGCCATGCTCCTTGCCCTCCGCAGGCCTGCACTATGATTCTCTCACTGGGGTGTGCCATATATTCCGTATGGCTGCTTCTCCTGCCTCAGAACCCTCTAATATCAGGGTCTGCTGAGTTGTGTGGCCCAAGTGGCAGGACCACCTACCCCAGGGTCTGAATATGACATAGAATTATTTCTGGCTCTGGCCCCACTCTAAGCTGGAGCCCTTTTTGTCACTAAGTACATGTGTCAGATCACTGTTTCCAGGTGTGGAATATGCAGCTTCCAAAACCCAAAGAGGCTTAGCAGCATTGCATTTTCTAATTCATGGTGGGATGTGTGATGCAGTCATTTATCTTTTATTTGGGTTGGTATGCTTGGCATGCTCATGGTGACTGACTGCCTAAAATTTGTAGTAATGTGGAAGAATTCTGACCAGCCTCTGCAGCCCATATATCTAAACAAGGCCTTCAACAGGCTGGGCACGTCTTGCATGTCCAACTTGACTAGCATGATATGGTGGATCAGGGTGATATTCTACAGGATATTCAGACAGTTCAGAACACTGCAGATTATATTATGGCAGAGGGAGAGAAACTTAATATAGCCCCAGGGAAGAACTATAAATGTACACTTTTGTACATTACAGGTGAATGTAAATTGCTTCTGAATTGTCTTTTCTGATTGGAATAGGAAAAAATCAAAGCAAAGGCCACGTGCCATGTACCTTAAGTCATTAATCAAAGACAGAACATCTGGCATGGACACTACATAGGGCTCCTGCCTGTAGTCTGCTGTCATCCTCACGATGCTTCTGGTTCCTGGAAGAGCCGGATGACTCTTAAATGGAGACATGCTGAAAACCACCCTTTAGATCTTAGGGGAGGCACTGGTTTCTATCCCTCTTCCTCCTTACCCTGAGGTACAGTACTAGTTTTAATTTACTATTTTGGCGGTTTAAGGGACAACTTTCAGGAGCTTTCATCTGTATCTCCCACTATCATAGCTTTTATTGTAGGCAAAGGACCCAGTGTGGACCATACCAAATACAAAGTGGGTACGTGTGTGTGTGTGTGTGTGTGTGTGTGTGTGTGTGTGTGTGTATTCCAATTACATATTTGAGGGCCAGGAAAATGACCTCTGAGTGGGTTAGCAGGCTACATAGACCCATTTTGAGCCTGGTCTCAGAACATCATTTAGTATCTTCCCCCCGTCCTCTCCCCCCCGCCACATTCCACCATACTAATAGAGGAACTATAATGATACTTCAGGTCTCCAGGTATCAGTATCAACTTGGGCTTTGTTCCTGGCATTCATCGGGGGCAATGCTCCCATTTCTCCAGTGTGAAGTGGCCTGAATGAATGGCCATCAGTCCTCCTAAGGAAGAACTGGGAGATCATTATTATAAACACTTGCCATGCTGTTGCAGGGTCATTTGTTTGGAGGCTCCGTTCCTTCTCAGTCCATGGGTTCTAAGTCTTAAAAGTGCCTCAGGACCAGAAATTAGATACATAAATCTGCATCTATACTGGAATATGGGAGAGAGCTAAGGACTCTTAGCATCCCAGCAAGAGAGGCATCAATGCACGCCTTGGAGGGGGACGTGTATGGTGGATCGCTGTGTCCATTTTAAACTCTCTCAGTTATTTCTTTTAATAATAAGGTTCTCTTTGATAAAACACATGAGCCTAATGCAACTCAATGAATACTACTTTTAGACAATTATAGAAGGCACCTGTCAGACTTAGTGAAAAAGGAGGCAGAGATTGAACACCAACTTAGTGATTATTTCTGAGAGTATGGCCTCACTATTATAAGTGTTAGCTGTCATTATCAAAAACCCTTTAAAGATCATTAAAAGGGGGGCGCCTGAGTGGCTCAGTCGGTTAAGCGTCCGACTTCAGCTCAGGTCACAATCTCGCGGTCCGGGAGTTCGAGCCCCGCGTCAGGCTCTGGGCTGATGGCTCAGAGCCTGGAGCCTGCTTCCGATTCTGTGTCTCCCTCTCTCTCTGCCCCTCCCCCGTTCATGCTCTGTCTCTCTCTGTCCCAAAAAAATAAATAAACGTTAAAAAAAATTTTAAAAAAAGATCATTAAAAGAAATACAGAAAGTGGCCACATTGTGAGATAAGGGTACCCGTACAGAAACAATATAAAAGAGAAAACTAAAGCAGTTCTAATGTCCCAGACGTTGACAATCAAGGTTTGTGACCAAAGTGTCTCAAGTAACTTAAAGAAAAATGATGATCTTGGGCTGTGGAAAAACATAAGATGATTCAAGAATTGACACTCGTAATGGTTAAGATCCTGATGTTAAAGATACACGTGAAGAAAATGGCTAGGCAGCCTCTCCCTCCCTGTCTCTGGAGTAAGTCTTACGGTCTGCTCCTCTCCTGACCACGTGATGCATGGAAAGCTTCCACGAAAATTTCCATGAGTTCTCGCATCCCTAACTTCAGAACCGTATGACAGTTCCTTGAAATAGCCAATGCAATCCTTCATTAAATGAATATAATCAACGCAGAACCAAAGTTGAAGTCAAGCAAGGTAAGGAGGAACAATGGAGAAAATCTGGCATGGGAGCAACAGAGACATGGAAGAAACAAAGAGGAGAAATGAAAAAGCAGCATACTTGAATTGAGAGCAAAAGAAGAGCCAGAAGAATAAAAGTTCAGTACCTTTGCATGTGCACAATAAGGCTCTGGAGAGGAAGGCGTTTTGTTATTTTAGGTATTTTATTTTCTGCTTTGGGCCTTTGTAGACATCTTTAGGAAATCTCATTTGGTGGACATTTGGCCTATTTCCTAAAGTTTATCAGAATCCTATTATACTTTAATCCTCTCCTAAAGCATTTATTCTTGGCTCTAGATTGTCCACAAATCCAATTAGCACACTCTCAACTCAATTTACCAAGTATTTAATAGCGAGACTGAGTAGAATGAGATTGAAGAGGGATTCCTCTAACATAACAAGTGGTTGTTAGACTATTAAAAATAACTGCAATTCATATTCTGCAATTTCCCCCTTAAGATTGGAATGAAATCAAAACTATTACTGTAACAGCAGTAACAACAACCAACACGAGTATACTACATGTATTTTTACAAAACGAGTTTGCAAGCATCAGTTTTGTTATTCTTCTCAATAACCCTTCGAGGGCAGCTAAGCATTACCAAATAAATTCTTGATACAATATTGATCTGACGTGGGAAAATGTGAAAACAGCCATTCATCTTTGTAACACTGATAAAATAAAACCCCTAAAATGGCTTAGGCGGTTTGGAATACATAAAGTTTAAACTTCTGTTCAATATCTTAGTATTGCCTATTAACCTTGTCTCACCTATCAAGCCATGTTTTTCTTGTCTCAAATATGCATCCTTATCTGTCATCAAACAAAAATCAGCTACTCTTTTCACACATGTGAAGGAAGGGGGAAAAAAAACGATTGCCGTCTAACTTTTCTGATATTCAGCATCTATCAGCACACCCAACGCAACTGTACTGAACCACTGTGTGAGCTCATGCTGGCTCTGGCCACTGTTGTGGGAGGTTATGTGTCATCATCCTATAAGATGGCTTCTTCTCCCTTCTTCTCTGCTAAGGAGACCTTGCTGCAATGGACCTCGGCTGATGACCTGAGAAATACCGAGGCTACGTGGAAATTTTCCTTTGAGCATCTTTCGAATCTCGGAAGTTGAAACAGTCAAACTGTTTTCGTTGGACAATGCAGACCGTCACTACAGTAACTGACCTACCCTGTACTCAGGACACTTAGCACATTTACACACACTCCCAGGGGCAAATAGTCACAAGGACTCATTTTAGAAGCAATTGGCCATAAGATTCTCTAACCCCAGTCAGGTATTTTAAAGTTACCGTGATGCCCCCATCGGTTTATACTGCTTTGCCAGGAAAGAGCACTTTAGTGTCTGTCTGTCTAAAGACATTATTAGGATCTTTAAATTCCAGCCGCTGTTCTCTGAGAAATCCGGGACGCGCGCACTGACGGCGTCTGTAACAGACACGGCACAGGCACAGGTGTATGGAGCACTTGCCACGCAGGCTGTCTGGCTGAAGCCACTGCTGGTTTCAGAGGGCTCATCCTTGCCCGACTGTCCTGTTTAAGGGAAGTCTGCTGAGCCAGGAAGTGCAAGGCCTCCCCTCACACTTCGCTGACACACCTCTGCATGTGCGTGGAGCTCTCCCCAAAGCCCTCCAGAGCAGCGTTACACGATCGGGTTACTCTCTTGCACCCGAATCTCCGCCTGTAGCCGGGGGAGGCTGAAGTCTCTCAAGGAGTCTGCTCTGAGTCTGGGAAACTGGGTTTGTGCTTTTAACCGGCTTTCCTGAAAACCTTGATGTTTTTGGTGGTGCTGAGTTTTGAGGAGAATATTATTTCTCAATCAATCCTTTCTCTTTCTCTTGTAAAATTTCTTGTCGTCTTCCGTGATTCTCTCCGGAGCTTTTACTTCCTTTTGCAATCAAGGGTGGGCAGGCCGCCAGGCAAACGTTATAAATGTCCCCATCTATGTGGGAAGATATATTCAGTTTTCACATGACCCAGATAAGAAACTTTCGGTATGAAAGAGAAGAATTTAATCACCACACCAAGCATGACATACAAAATTTGGCTCTGCTCATTCTGATTCACTTCAGCTGTTCACTCCCCCAGACCACAGTGCAAAGTCCAAAAACATTTTTTATTATCGTCGTCTTGAGTCCCGATAAACAAAGGGCGTGGTGGCACATGTGACTCTTTTATTAGGGAGCGCGATCCCAGGCACAGGAGTGGGTGGAAAAGGCTAGTGCACGCAAACAGAGGTTGAGCAGGGAAAGAGCGACCCCTTATCAGTCACCATCCGCTCATGGGTCAGCCTCTCTCTCAGGCCTGTCTCTGCAGCAATCCCCAATTGTCCACCCGTAACCATCCATGAGAGATATATTTGTCTTCCAAAACACAAATTCATATCACTTTGTAAGTTGTATCCTGAAACAGCCCTTACTAGTCAAGAAATGCAGCCATAATTTTGGTAACAACATGGCATATCTTTTTAAATTCATTAACAGCTGTGGAATGATTAATTTCTCAGGCTTGATGAAATCAATAGACTTGATTTAACATAAGATATAAAGCCAAATAGATAAGCTCTTCTCTCCTTCTCCCCTGGGCCACCGGCACTCATATGTACTACAAAAAGCTCCCTAGAAAACAGAAGGTATTCATAGTTCTAGAAAGAAATCGAAACAGGAAGGGGCACATGCCCTGTTCTAGGGGCAATTGTAGGCTTTGTTGGTTGCCAACGACCCTGCAAACTCTTAGCAAGAAGAAGGGGTATCTTCATGTCTCATACGTGTACAGCACAGGGCTGACTTAACTGATGTGTTCGATACATCTCTGAATATAGTACTTATAATCAGGTAAGTGGGCGCAACTCAATCCTATGGAAATCCCAGGCTTTTTTCAGGCAGTGTTTATCTCAGCGTAGGAGTTCTGACTAGTTGTTTCATTATTCACACATAACATGGAATGTAGTTATCCTATATAGTATATAGATAAACTCAGTAGCCTTTGACCTCTTGTGTTATGTTTGTTTTTCAAATAATGAAGTGTCTGTGAGCCATACATCATCACCATTTTTCCTGATTTGCAAAAATCACTTCTCCCCTTTTTAAGCTAAGATTCCCTCTGGCTAGATGAAATTTAATGAGCTGACCTCTCTTGCATAATTCCCTTCAAAGATGTACAGAGAGATATTCTTTTACTACATTTATAATTATATACCAATTTTGTAGAACCCTCAGCAACATGCCTGGAAGAAAACTCTCACAGATTGGTATATGTGATGAGAAATTATTCCCACAATTTTGTATTCTCTCATGCAATCTGCTTGTGGCAAGGGAAGGCATTAATATGGAAGAGTGTATTTTAAAATAGTAGCAACTGGATGAATGAATCATTTAGTCAAAAGGCAATAAAACAGTAAGGTTTTGTGATTCTACCATAATGTCTGCAGGACGGTGATATGTTAAGTAGCTCAAGTAATCCTACTCGGAGCTAGGTGAGCAGCAAGTCTCTCTTGGATTTATCCTTGCATTTATTCAGGTGTCTTTACACAAGCCTCTTCCTGCTTGCATTAGCGTCTCCTCTATTTACTATGGCTTCGTAAGAAGAGTGGAGAGGGTTGGTGTTGAATGAGGCAAGGTGGCTATATGGATGGGGCAGGGGACGTAAGAGGGTAATGTGGCACATTTTCAGGGCAATATTTTGAAAGCAGACTTACTTGGAAATTCACACCATGGCCCTCATGATGAAACCGTCGCTTGCCTGTGTTCTCTAATACGTGCTTACCAGTTGATAGCCTAAAGGAATAAGTCTTGACATTTCTGACTTAGAAACTTAGCATCTCTACCTAAAGAGAAATCCTGGGGGGTGGAAGGAGGGGAATCAACACAAAATCAATGTGTGGGACAAAGAGAACAAGGTACCAGGTAATAAACAGGATGCTCTATGAAGATGGTTCCCAAGAGACTGCCATCATCCTGCCCCATCCTATTTCAGTGGAGTCTTTGTTCAAAGCAATAGGTAAAATAAAGTTGAATGCAGTTTTGAATATGGGAAAGACTTTATATTTGATAGCATTTGTGTGTTATTACCCCATGTACCTCCCATACATGGGCATAGTTGTGTGTGTGTGTTGAAGGCTATCAGATGTAAACGTTAGCACTCAATTTTGTACTGCTGTACAATATCTGAGTTACTAAATTTCATTTGGCATGTTCTGAAAAGGAGTAACTTCTCAACTTCTCCTAAAATCTAAAATGGATTAGATGGCTGATTCTGTCGAGGATTATATTTTACCTCTGTACCATTCATTTTTCTCCCCAGAGAAGCTTGATATAAAACTAATTTTTAAAATTTTTATTTGCATTCTAGTTAGTTAGCATATAGTGCAATATTGGTTTCAGGAGCAAAATTTGGTGATTTATCACTTACATATAACACCCAGGGCTTATTGTTAACAACTGTCCCCCTTAATGCCCAGCACCCATTTAGCCCACCCCCACCCGTCTCCCCTCCAGCAACCCTCAGTTTTTTCTCTATAGTTAAGAGTTTCTTATGGTTTGTTTGTTTCCCTCTTTCTCTTTTTTCCCTTCCATTATGTTCATCTGTTTTGAAATCATATGTTTTGGTTGTAATCATATGAAATTTGTCTTACTCTGACTAATTTCGCTTGGCATAATACACTCTATCTCCATCCGTATCATTGCAAATGGCAAGACTTCATTATTTTTGATGGCTGAGTAACATTTCAGTGTGTGTGTGTGTGTGTGTGTGTGTGTATGTGTATGTGTGTATATATTTGTATATGTACACACACATAAATATATACCACATCTTCTTTATCCATTTATCAGTTGATAGACATTTGGGCTCTTTCCATAGTTTGGCTATTTTTGATAATGCTGCTGTAAACATTGGGGTATCCTTTGGGTAAATACCCAGTAGCGCAATTGCTGGATCGCAGGGTAGTTCTATTTTTAACTTTTTGAGGAACTTCCATACTGTTTTCCAGAGTTGTTGCACCAGTTTGCATTCCCACCAACAGTGCAACACAGCTCCCCTTTCTCTGCATCCTCGCCAACACCTGCTGTTTCCTGTGTTGTTCATTTTAGCCATTCTGACAGGTGTGAATATTAACTCATTGTGGTTTTGATTTGCATTTCCCTAATGAGGAGTGATGTTGAACATCTTTTCATATGTCTGTTAGCCATCTAGATGTCTTTGGCAAAATGTCTATTCATGTCTTCTGTCCATTTCTTAACGGATTATTTGTCTTCTGGGTGTTGAGTTTGATAAGTTCTTTATAGATTTTGGATACAAATCCTTGATTGGCTATGTCATTTGGAAATATCTTCTCCCATTCCGTAGGCTGCCTTTTTGTTTGTTGATTGTTTCCTTTGCTGTGCAGAAGTTTTTATCTTGATGAAGTCTCAATAGTTCATTTTTGCTTTTGTTTCCCTGGCCTCTGGTGACGTGTCTAGTAAGAAGTTGCTCTGGCCAAGGTCAGAGAGGTGTCCTCTTGTCCTGTGTCCTCTTCTAGGATTTTTATTGTTCCTATCTCACATTTAGGTCTTTCACCCATTTTGAGTTTATTTTTATGTGTGGTTTAAGCAAGTGGTTCAGTTTCATTCTGCATGTCTCTGTCCAGTTCTCCCAACACCATTGGTTGAAGAGATGTCTTTTTGCCTTTGGATATTATTTCCTGTGGCTCTGCTTCTGGGTTTTCTATTCTGTTCTATTGATCTATGTGCCTGTTTTTGTGCCAGTACATACTGTCTTGATGACTACGGCTTTGTGATACAGTTTTGGTTTTCTTTTTCAGGATTGCTTTGGCTATTTAGGATCTTTTGTGGTTCCATACAGATTTTAGAATTTAAAAGTGATTAAATGCCTAATTGAAGTAACAATGAAAGTAAATTTGTAACAGAAATTAACAATGGATGAAGGATAGCATTTTGGAGTTTTGATGTTTGACAACTGTAAAAAAATTTTTTTTTACATTTATTTATTTTTGAGAAACATAGTGAGACAAAGCGTGAGCAGGGGGAGGCAGAGAGAGAAGGAGACACAGAATCTGAAGCAGGCTGCAGGGTCTGAGCAAGCAGTCAGCACAGAGCCTGATGCGGGGCTCGAACCCACAAACAGTGAGATTATGACCTAAGCCGAAGTCAGACGCTCAACCGACTGAGCCACCCAGGTGCCCCTGATGTTTGACAACTTTTTAAATGTTTATTTATTTGTTTCTGAGAGAGAGAAAGCGTGAGAACATGAACCGAGGGAAGGACAGAGAGAGACAGAGACAGAGACAGAGACAGAGACAGAGACAGGGACAGAGAATCCCAAGCAGCTTCCTCCACGCAGTCAGTGTGGAGCCCACCATTGGGCTCAAACTCAGAAACTGTGAGATCCTGATCTGAGCTGAAATGAAGGGTTGGATGCTTAACTGCTTAACTAGTTGAGCCACCCAGGTGCCCCAATGTTTGACAATTTTTGTTTGCTTATTCTAACAACTGTAGCGCATGAAGCACTTTTCCATTTTGTAAGTATAGGATTATTTCTCAACTTGAATGACACCCTCTGAATAGCACTGTGATGCTAATGGTAATTTCTTTCTATGGGTTAAATTCCCCTAATCAGAAGACCAGGCAGATTAAATACACATGTCTAATATATTGTATATATTATATATTATATGTATAATGCATTATATACTCATTATCTATGTTTTCACAGGCTATACATCTAAGTACATTTAAAATATCCCTATAAATAGTTATAAGTCAACATTTTCTAGGTAGTGCTGATATTTTGAGTGTCTGTAACAAAACTGAGAAAGAAGCTGACAAAGCCACGGCTGTGTCCTTCAGAGGTTACATGAATAGTAGCAATGGCTTTTCCTAATTTGTTTATGATGTGGCCAACGGTCCTCACCATTCAGGAGTCCCATTCTTGTTCCAGGTATTGACCTTGCGGTTCCCTTAATCACAGATTTTACTTTCACCGGATCCAATCCCCGCACCACATTTGGTTATATAGCATGGCATTGGCGACCCTTTACAGGCTGCCCTGAGCGCCTAAGTTCTCACAGAGCTGTAGTAATATAGTTTTTCTGTATATTCTGTGCCTGGCCCTGCTTTTAAGAGCTCTAACACATTCTCTGATGTGGGTAAGGCAGGGAGAAAGTGGAGAGAGAAAACCATACAAGCAAGATCTCTCTCATGGACTCACTGCCCTAAGTAAGACGTGACTTGTGCCCCTAGAAAAATGTTACAGTGAACATTTTTGTTGGTTTCGTGTACATGACCAAACACATCTGAACTTTCTGGGGAACAAAGCTAACACTTAAAACCTGACATAGTCTCTATCACCTGTTTTTAAAAAAATTTTTTTAATGTTTACTTATTATTGAGAGACAGAGAGAGAGACAGCATGAGCAGGGGAGGGGCAGAGAGAGGGGGAGACACAGAATCTGAAGCAGGCGCCAGGCTCTGAGCTATCTGCACAGAGCCTGACACGGGGCTTGGACTCACAAACCGTGAGATCATGACCTGAGCCGAAGTCAGAAGTTTAACCCACTGAGCCACCCAGGTGCCCCGATTACCTGTTTTTTTAATGTACTTTTCTAATATATGATGAGAAAGGGAGAGATGTTTACATTAAGTCAAATTTTACAACGCAGACAATGTATTCTACTCAAGACTCCCATACAAACCATAACACCAAATGCTAAACCTAGCTGGTTAAAAAAAAAAAAAAAGGAGAAGAAGAAGAAAAAAGATAAATGAACACAATACAAAAGAATCTGTTTTTTCCCCTCTACTGTCATGCAGTCAAGAAAGGTGATGTTCTACTTTAAAAATATCTCCAGGTTCTGTGGAAGGGTGCTATCGTTAATTTGGCCTCTGTGTATATCTAATTATATAAAATAACTCCTGTTTCAGGCCTCTTATGCCATGGCTTAAAATCCTAGCACCCATTCAATTCAGTCTTTTGTTTCCTATACATTCATTTAGAGTGCTTTTATTTTTTCTCAGTATGCCTACCGTGGAGTAGGTACTTCTTTGTACTAAGCTAGTTTCTCCCGAAATACAAATGATTACCATGCATTATCTTTAACTAGCACAGCTTAATTTGCCAATTTGCAGTCCCCTCACAGAGAGCGAGGTCCTACAGCAAAGAGTAAGTTTTGATGTGGCTGTTGGAAATAAGGCTGTTACTTGCCACAGATTGCTTCCTAAGTGGAATGCCACACTGAGGTATTTTGTTTAAACAAAGAATACCAAAAGCATAAGAGAAGTGTGTGTCAGGAAGAAGGTGGCAAGTGGTAAGAAAAGGTGTTCTTAAAATAAACTTGCCAAGACTATAGTAAATGAGGCATGGAGTTGAGTGCCTCCAACGTCAGATTAGGGTGAACAACCATCTAGATTTGTCTGGCGTGGAAGAGTTTCCTTGGATGTTGGACATGTAGTGCTAAAACCAGCACAGTTGTTCAACCTAACCCAAGCCTATTGGAATCTTAGTTGGGATTATGACACTCAAACAGTAGAAAGAAATTACATAGCAAGGACCAGAAGATTCTCTCTGGGTATCAATTTTATTTCTACTTTCTTATTAGGACAATAAAAAAAAAAAGCCACTTAGCTCTTAGAACTCCTTGTGCTACTTGAAAATTATTCATCACCTAAACTCACTTGATACTTCTAAAACTGGTTCTTTAAGGAAAAATATCAAGGCTCATAACTTACAAAATTAGTTAAAAAGACTGGAGCCACCCTTATAGTGCCGGGAAATTTAATTTTTTCTGCTATTAAAATGACTGCCTTTTAGGCCAAATAGATAAAATTTTGTATATTTTTGTGATTAACCTAGAAGTACTCACATTAAACTGTTAAAATGGAGTAAATATATATTCTAAGATCACTCATTTACTTTTGCCCACGTTACCACTTCAAGTATAAGTAAATATAATTAACATTTATGTAGGGTCATGCAATTAAAAAATATATTAAGATATTTGATTAGTTATACATATCAAAAAAAGGTTTGTTTTTTTTTCCAGGAAAAATTTAATATCCAAATAAATCTCAATATATCTTTGACCAAATAGTTCACATTCCACTTTATTTTATTGTCTACATCTGAATTCTAAAATGCTTTATATTTATAAAAAAACAACTCTTTTTTTTATAATTTAACTTTATTTTTTTATTTTTTAAGATTTACATCCAAATTAGTTAGCATATAGTGAAACAATGATTTCAGGAGTAAATTCTTTAATGCCCCTTAACCATTCAGCCCATTTCCCCTCCCACAACCCCTCCAGCAACCCTCAGTTCTCCATATTTATGAGTCTCTTTTGTTTTGTCCCCCTCCCTGTTTTTATATTATTTTTGTTTCCCTTCCCTTATGTTCATCTGTTTTGTCTCTTAAAGTCCTCATATGAGTTAAGTCATAGGATACTTGTCTTTCTCTGACTAATTTCACTTAGCATAATACCCTCCAGTTCCATCCACGTAGTTGCAAATGGCAAGATTTCATTCTTTTTGATTGCTGAGTAATACTCCATTATATATATATATATATATATATATATACATACACACACACACACACACATACATACATACCACATTTTCTTTATTTATCCATCTATGGACATTTGGGCTGTTTCCATACTTTGGCTATTGTTGATAGTGCTGCTATAAACATGGGGGTGCATGTGTCCCTTCAAAACAGCACATCTCTATCCCTTGGATAAATGCCTAGCAGTGCAATTGCTGGGTCGTAGGGTAGTTGTATTTTTAGTTTTTTGAGGAACCTCCATACTGTTTTCCAGAGTGGCTGCAACAGCTTGCATTCCCACCAACAATGCAAATGAGATACTGTTTCTCCACATCTTCACCAACATCTGCTCTTGCCTGAGTTGTTAACGTTAGCCATTCTGACCGGTGTGAGGTGATATCTCAGTGTGGTTTTGATTTGTATTTCCCTGATGATGAGTGATGTTGAGCAGTCTTTCATGTGTCGGTTGGCCATCTGGATGTCTTCTTTGGAGAAGTGTCTATTCATGTCTTTTGCCCATTTCTTCGCTGGATTATTGTTTTTTTGGGTGTTGAGTTTGATAAGTTCTTTGTAGATTTTGGATACTAACCCTTGATCTGATATGTCATTTGCAAATATCTTCTCCCATTCTGTCTGTTGCCTTTTAGTTTTGCTGATTGTTTCCTTTGCTGTGAAGAAACTTTTTATTTTAATGAGGTCCCAGTAGTTCATTTTTGCTTTTGTTTCCCTTGCCTCCAGAGACCTGTTGAGTAAGAAGTTGCAGCGGCCAAGATCAAAGGGGTTTTTGCCTGCTTTCTCCTGGAGGATTTTGATGTCTTTGTGTCTTACACTGAGGTCTTTCATCCACTTTGAGTTTATTTTTGTGTATGTGTAAGAAAGTGGTCTAGGTTCATTCTTCTGCATGTCACTGTCCAGTTTTCCCATCACCACTTGCTGAAGAGACTGCCTTTATTCCATTGAATATTCTTTCCTGCTTTGTCAAAGATGAGTTGGCCATACATTTGTGGGTCCATTTCTGGGTTCTCTATTCCATTGATCTTATCTGAGTGTCTCTTCTTGTGCCAGTACCATACTGTCTTGATGATGACAGCTTTGTAGTATAGCTTGAAGTCTGGGATTGTGATACCTTCTGCTTTGGTTTTCTTTTTCAAGATTGCTCTGGCTATTTGGGGTCTTTTCTGGTTCCATACAAATTTTACGATTATTTGTTCTAGCTCTGTGAAGAATGCTGGTGTTACTTTGATAAGGATTGCGTTGAATATGTAGATTGCTTTGGATAGTATCGACATTTTAACAATATTTGTCCTTCCTGTCAGGAGCATGGAATCTTTTTCCATTTCTTTGTGTCTTCTTCCATTTCTTTCATCAGCTTTCTATAGTTTTCAGTGTATAGATTTTTCACCTCTTTGGTTAGATTTATTCCTAGGTATTTTATGGTTTTTGATGCAACTGTAAATGGGATCAATTCCTTGATTTCTCTTTCTGTCACTTCATTGTTAGTGTATAGGAATGCAACTGATTTCTGTGCATTGATTTTATATCCTGAAACTTTTCTGAATTCATGAATCAGTTCTAGCAGTTTTTTGGTGGAATCTTTTGGAGTTTCTGTATAGAGTATTATGTCATCTGCGAAGAGTGAAAGTTTGACCTCCTCCTGGCCGATTTGGATGCCTTTTATTTCTTTGTGTTGTCTGATTGCAGAGGCTAAGTCTTCTAATACTATATTGAATAACAGTGGTGAGAGTGGACGTCTCTGTCTTGTTCCTGACCTTAGGAGGTAAGCTCTCAGTTTTTCCCCATTGAGGATGATATTAGCGTTGGGTCACTCGTATATGGCTTTTATCATCTCGAGGTATGCTCCTTCTATCCCTACTTTCTTGAGGGTTTTTATCAAGAAAGGATGCTGCATTTTGTCAAATGCTTTCTCTGCATCTATTGAGAGGATCATATGGTTCTTGTCCTTTCTTTTATTGATGTGATGAATAACGTTAATTGTTTTGCAGATATTGAACCAGCCCTGCATCCCAGGTATAAATCCCACTTGGTCGTGGTGAATAATTTCTTTAATGTATTGTTGGATCCAGTTGCCTAATATCTTGATGAGGATTTTTGCATCCATGTTCATCAGGGAGATTGGTCTATAGTTCTCCTTTTTAGTGGAGTCTCTGTCTGGTTTTGGAATCAAGGTAATGCTGGCTTCATAGAAAGAGTTTGGAAGTGTTCCTTCCATTTCTATTTTTTGGAACAGTTCCAAGAGAATAGGTGTTAACTCTTCCTTAAACGTTTGGTAGAATTCCCCTGGAAAGCCATCTGGCCCTGGACTCTTGTTTTTTGGGAGATTTGTGATTACTAATTCGATTTCCTTACTGGTTATGGGTCTCTTCAAATTTTCTATTTCTTCCTGTTTCAGTTTTGGTAGTGTATATGTTTCTAGGAATTTGTCCATTTCTTCCAGCTTGCAATTTTATTGGCATATAATTGCTCATAATATTCTCTTATTATTGTTTTTATTTCTGCTGTGTTGGTTGTGATCTCTCCTCTTTCATTCTTGATTTTACTTATTTGGGTGTTTTTGTTTTTCTTCTTGGTTAAATGGGCTAGTGGTTTGTCAATTTTGTTAATTCTTTCAAAGAACCAGCTTCTGGTTTCATTGATCTGTTCTACTGTTTTTTTTGGTTTTGATAGCATTAATTACTGCTCTAATCTTTATTATTTCCTGTCTTCTGCTGGTTTTGGGTTTTATTTGCTGTTCTTTTTCCAGCTCCTGAAGGCATAAGGTTAGGTTGTGTATCTGAGATCTTTCTTCTTTCTTTAGGAAGGCCTGGATTGCTATATACTTTTCTCTTATCACCGCTTTTACTGCATCCCAGAGGTTTTGGGTTGTGGTGCTATCATTGTCATTGACTTCCATATACTTTTTAATTTCTTCTTTAACTGCTTGGTTAGCCCATTCATTCTTTAGTAGGATGTTCTTCAGTCTCCAAGTATTTGTTACCTTTCCAAATTTTTTCTTGTGGTTGATTTCGAGTTTCATAGCATTGTGGTCTGAAAATATGCACGGTATGATCTCGATCTTTTTGTACTTACTTAGGGCTGATTTGTGTCCCAGTATATGGTCTATTCTGGAGAACGTTCCATGTGCACTGGAGAAGAATGTATATTCTGGTGCTTTAGGATGAAATGTTCTGAATATATCTGTTAAGTCCATCTGGTCCAATGTGTTCTTCAAAGTCATCGTTTCCTTGTGGATTGTTTGACTAGATGATCTGTCCATTGCTGTGAGTGGGATGTTGAAGTCTCCTACTATTATGGTATTACTATCGATGAGTTTCTTTATGTTTGTGATTAATTGATTTCTATATTTGTGTCCTCCCACATTTGGCGCATAAATGTTTACAATTGTTAGGTCTTCTTGGTCTATAGACCCCTTGTTTATGATATAACGCCCTTCTGCATCTCTTGATACAGTCTTTATTTTCAAGTCTAGATTGTCTGATATAAGTATGGCTACTCTGGCTTTCTTTTGTTGACCATTAGCATGAAAGATGGTTCTCCATCCCCTTGTTTTCAATCTATAGATGTCTTTAGGTCTAAAGTGGGTCTCTTGTAAACAGCATATAGATGGGTCTTGTTTTCTTATCCATTCTGTTACCCAATGTCTTTTGATTGGAGCATTGTGTCCATTGACATTTAGGGTGAGTACTGAAAGATATGAATGTATCGCCATTATGATGCTTGTAGAGTTGGAGTTTCTGGTGGTGTTCTCTGGTCCTTTCTAATCTTTTGTTGCTTTTGGTATTTACATATATATTTTTTTTTTTTCATTTTTTCTCCCCTCAGAGAGTCCCCCTTAAAATTTCTTGCAGGGCTGGTTTAGTGGTCACAAACTCTTTTAATTTTTGTTTGTCTGGGAAACTTTTTATCTCTCTATTTTGAATGACAGCCTTGCTGGATAAAAAATTCTTGGCTGCATATTTTTCTGATTCAGCACACTGAATATATCCCGCCACTCCTTTCTGACCTGCCAGGTTTCTGTGGATAGGTCTGCTGCAAACCTGATCTGTCTTCCCTTGTAAGTTAGGAACTTTTTTTCCCTTGCTGCTTTCATGATTCTCTTCTTGCCTGAGTATTTTGTGAATTTGACTATGATATGCCCTGTTGATGGTCAGTTTTTGTTGAATCTAATGGGGGTCCTCTGTGCTTCCTGGATTTTGCTGTCTGTGTCTTTCCCCAGGTTAGGAAAGTTTTCTGCTATTATTTGCTCACATAACCCTTCTACCCCTATTTCTCTCTCTTTGTCCTCTGGGACCCCTATGATTCTGATGTTGTTCCTTTTTAATGAGTCACTGATTTCTCTGATTCTTAAATTGTGCTCTTTTGCTTGTGTCTGTGTTGGTTAAATCCCTGGCTGTTGTTTCTTCGTGCTCTTTCTTTTGGGGTGAATTCCTTCATTTTGTCATTCTGAAGGGAGAAAAGGAATTAATGAGGTAGAAAGATGGAAATTTAAAAAAATTAAAATTAAAAAAATATTTAAATTAAAAATTAAAAACACACCCACACAAAAATTGAATAGATGATGCTAGATCCTAGGTGTGTTTTGGTCTGGGTATAGTGAGAAAGTGAGTTGACAGATTAGAGAAAAAAAAAAGGGGGGGGGAGAAAAAAAGGAAATAGTTTGAGAATTTGAAAAAATGAATACACTAAAGTAGACTCAAATACACAAAAGTAGAGAATATAGTAAGAAAAATTATAGAAAAATATTTTTAATAAAAATTAAAAAGAAATATGAATTTTTTCATTTTCTGTATTTAAGAAAAAAGAAAAGAAATGAAAAAGAAAAAAGATTAAAAAAAGAAAAAAGAAAAGACAAAAAAAAGAAATCGTTTGAAAATTTGAAAAAGTGAATACCCTGTAGTAGACTGAAATAAAATGACGGGAGTAAGATAGAATTAGAGAAAATTTACATAAAAGCAAAAAAATATAGTAATAAAAATTAAATAAAAATATTTTTAAAAGAAATTGAAGTAAAAATGAAGTTTTTCTCTTTCTGCCTCAAGAAAAAGAAAAGAAATGAAAAAGAAAAAAAGAAAAAGAATAAAAAGGAAATTGAAAATTTGAAAACGTGAGTACACTGAAGTAGACTAAAATAAAATGATGGAAGTAAAGTCAAATTTGAAAAAATTTACACAAATGTAAAAAATATAGTAATAAAAAAGACAGATATTTTTAATGAAAACTGAAAATAAAAATGAGTTTTTTCTCTTTTTTTCGGGGCTTCTTGCTCCCCAAGTTCAGCTCTTTGTGTCATGTACCTGCTGAATTCTGTGGTTCAGGTTGTGCAGATTGTTGTGTTAATCTTTCAATCAGTTTTCTAAGTGTGTAGGATGGTTTAGTGTTGGTCTGGCTGTATTTCATGGACACGAGACACACAAAAAGCTTCCATGTTGTTCTGCCATCTTGGCTCCTCCCCAAAAGAACTCTTTTCTAAATACAAATGATCATATTTCAAAAATGAATCAATTTTAATAAGGTTGTCAATGAGTTAAATAGTCTTTTTTTTTCAATGTTTATTTATTTATTTTGAGAGAGAGAAAGAGAGAGAGCGCAGAAGCAGGGAAGGGGCAGAGAGAGAGGAAGAGAGAGAATCCCAAGCAGGCCCTGCGCCATCAGCATGGAGCCTGTATGAAGTTAGATCCCACAAGCCATGAGATCATGACCTGAGCTGAAATCAACAGTTGGTTGCTTAATTGGCTGAGTCACCCAGGCACCCCAATGAGTTAAATATTCTTAAGTATAGATATTATTGATTTAGTTTAAAGATGTTTAAATACAAGCAGTGCCTGAAATTGGGGAAATCGGTAAAAAAGAATTGTCATGCTAATAGGGTAGTCATTGTGTAATAACAGGGGTGAAAAATGCTTCCCTGACACCCTCAGCTGATAAGATTATATCCTCAGTCATGAGTCTGCCCTGTACATGTTCGTTGTTATGAAATGCTCCAACAATTAGCTTGTGGAATAGAAATTCCTGTAGGAGACTCGTATGGTGGTGAATGGTTCGTGATGGTTTAAGGACATGAGATTTACTTTTAAAAACGTATTCTTTTTATTTGATCATTAATAATTGTGACTGTCCACTTTTTATACAACTATTGCCCCAAAAGAGAAAGGCAGACAGATGCACTAAATCTGAAAGAAAATCCATCAGGCCTTCCATACTTATTTTCATGGTTTTTTTTTTTTTGTACTTGTTATGATTCAGAAACATTTTAATGTAATGTTTTTCCTTTTTTGGTGTACTAATTGACTTTCACTTATTGAATAACTTGGTCCAAAGAAAGGCCAAGTTATTTGGATAAAAGAAAAGCCAAAATAAAAAGGAATAGGCACTGTGGCATCTCTGTTACTGTATGTATTCAAACTGAATTTCATTGCTCACTAGGAGTCAAAACAAATTTTTAAAAAGTAAAATGGAAATATGTAGAAGAATTTTCTGGCCCAGAAAAAGACAATGGCCTTTCTCTGGCTACTACTAAATAATGTCAGAACTTTGATTAATTATTGATAATATCCATCCTGAAGTCATATTGTAAGCTTGTGAAAAATGCATTTGCTAGTCCAGTTTTATCAGCTCTAGGAGTAAGTTTTTGTTTTTGGTTAACAAACTTTTCCTCAAGAAACAGAAAACAGAACTATATGTCATATATGTTTTCAAAAACCTCAGCTATCTATTGCATGATCTCTCTTGCTCTGTTACGTAACTTTGATTCTTTTGTGAATTATTTTCATTTGAATAATTTGTCTCATTTTGAACACGTTCTCAAAATGAGGAGACTAACCATAGCTCACATATTTTAGGAATATAATCACAAAGCAGAAAAACCCAAAGAACTTAAAGACCAGGAGTGTGTTTACTTACTCATGAATCTAATAAGTATTTATTGAGCATTTACCACATGGCAAGCACTGCTGAATGTCTGGGGATATCATGGCAAATAAGAAAAATAAGATTCCTGACCTCAAATCACTTACATTTCAGTAGATCATATGGGTGATAAACTCTAAAGCAATAAACTAAGAAAAGAACTTCAATTTGTGATGTGTGAATGCAGACAGAAAGTCAGGTGGTGAGATAAAAAGTGGTAGGTACCTCAAACCTACAATAGTCGGTTTCATGGAGTTAGAAAGCAGAATGGTGGTTACCAGGGTCTTCAGGGGGCGGGGAGGACAAGGCATGGAGGGTTAGTGTTGAATGAGAACAGAGTTTCAGTTCGGGGAGACAAAGCTTTTCTAAAGATGGGTGATGGTGAAGATTGCCAACAGTGTGAATGTATACAATGCCACTCAGCTGTATACTGAATCATGGTTATGATGGTAAATTTTACATGTGTATTTTACCACACACACACACACACACACACACACACACAAACTAGAAAATACAGTGGTAGGAAAAAAAGCTATCTACCTACCTGCCTACCTACCTACCTATTTATTTCAAGTTTTTATTTAAATTTTAGGTAACATATAGTATAATATTGGTTTCAGGAGTAGAATTCAGTGATTCATCACTTATATACAACATCCAGTAGTTGTATATCCCAACTAGTGCCCTCCTTAATACCCATCACCCATCTAGCCTATCTCTCACCTACCTCCTCCCTCCATCAACCCTCAGTTTGTTCTCTATTGTTAAGAGTCTCTTATGGTTTGCTTCCTTCTTATTTTTCTCTTTCCCCTATGTTCATCTGTTTTGTTTCTTAAATTCCACATATGGGTGAAATCATATGGCGTTTGTGTTTCTCTGATTGACGTATTTCACTTAGCACGATCCACTCTAGCTCCATCCGTGTCATTGCAAATGGCAAGATTTCATTCTTTTTGATGGGTGAACAATATTCCATTCCACTATACATACATATACATAGCACATCTTCTTTATGCATTCATCAGTGGATGTACATTTGAGCTCTGTCCATAATTTGACTATTGTTGATAATGCTGCTATAAACATTGGCGTGCATGGGTCCCTTCGAGTCAGTATTTTTGTATCCTTTGGGTATGTACCAAGTAGTGCAATGGCTGAGTTGTAAGGTGGTTCTATTTTTAACTTTTTGAGGAACCCCTGTACTCTTTTCCAAAAGAATTATTCACAGTCAAGCGGGATTTAGTCTTGGACTCCAAGTGTTGTTCAATAATTGCAAACCAATCAATGTGATACACCACACTAATGAAAGAAAGGATAAGAACCGTATGATCCTCTCAATAGATGCAGAAAAAGCATTTTACAGAGTACAGCATCCATTCTTGATAAAAACCCTCAACAAAGTAGGGACAGAGGGAACATACCTCAACATATATAAAACATACCTCAACATATACAAAAGCCATATATGAAAGATCCACACTAAAAAAAAAAGAAAAAGGAAAGAAAAAGCTATTTTAGGATAGTGATATAGAAAGATAATCCAGAGAAGGCAATCCCTCAGAAGGTGAAAGAACCAAAGACACAAGTATACAAAGACTGGGGGAAAAGAGGATCCCTTTTCTGAAAACAAGCAGAGCTGAGTGCCTGGAAGAGGTACAAAAAACAACTGCTGTAACTTGGGCAGCCCGAGCCCACAGTGTGGTTGGTGTAGATGAAATTGGAGAAGTTTGCCCAAGTACCACAGCAAGTGACAAAGTCTGTCAGTTTTCCAGGTTGTGCTCAGCCTGAAAGTCACATCTTCCTGTCCCAAGACCACAGGGCTACATCTAAAGTCACTGCTGGTGGCACTGGAGAGTGAAAATGCTCAGAGCAGAGGACTGAGGGTGGCAGAATCTTCCCGGGTAAGAGAGAGAAAGCCGTCACCACTAGGGCAACCAGAATTGGGGCCTACACTTGCAGGTGCACTTAAAGAACAACTTCTTGATGGCACTTTAGAGACGGTATTGGCAACTGTTACTAGAAACAGCCCTAGAGATACTGAGGAAGCATCTGTGCTTAAGTGTGAGTCACTACAAACAGGGAGGCTGAAAATGCCACACAGGCATGAGAAAGGCCCTGAAATAAGTGTAATGTGAGGCCATCTGTACGCATGGCCCCTTCCCTTTAATGTACTGCGACTAAAGATCTACCCTACATGTAACAGAATGTTTGTTTCACTTCTCTTTGGTGGAGCCTCTTCCTCCAGGACTTGAAAATATTATTGGTTTTCTATTATCCGCTTGAGAGTCCACCTTCACCTGTCTTCCCACTCTTACCTGGGCAGTGACCACTGCCCTGGGCTCACCCTTGGGCCTCTGCTGGCTTGGCTATTGATCAGTCCAACTCCGGAGTCCTGCCCGCTTCCTGCTTTCCCCAAAGTCCTGGAAACACAAGGCAAGTGTGGTGTCTCCTTTTGTGTTTTACTGAGAATGTTTAGAACAAAATAAAAGACTACTTTTCTGGGGTGCCCAGGTGGCTCAGGTCATGATCTCATGGTTTGTGAGTTCGAGCCCCTCATCGGGCTCTGTGCTGACAGCTCAGAGCCTGGAGCCTGTTTCAGATTCTGTGTCTCCCTCTCTCTTTGCTCCTTTCCTGCTCGTGCTCTGTCTCTCTCTGTCTCTCTCAAAAATAAATAAACATTAAAAAAATTTTTTTAATAAAAAAAAGACTACTTTTCCTGTATATGTAGTAACCAGTCTCTATTAGAGGATGTTTTGTTACCAGTGGTCAGGGATCCTGCCATCCTGCCCAGCCTGTCTTTCCTTCCTTCCACCTGCTGTTCCAGAGTTCTACCAACCACACATTCCCACCTTCATTAGCAAACTCCAAAATTCCTGGTAGTGTATTTGGCAACACAAGTTAATTCTTCATCTGAAATATTCCCACCCAGAGGGCGCCTGGATGGCTCAGTCAGTTAAGTGTCTGACTTTGGCTCAGGTCATGATCTTGCAGCTCATGAGGTTGAGCCTGGTGTTGGGCTCTGTGCTGACAGCTCAGAGCCTGGAGCCTGCCTCAGATTCTGTGTCTCCCTCTCTCTCTCTATCCCTCCCTGGCTCATGTGCTAGGTCTCTTGCTCTCCCTCTCTCTCTCAAACATAAATAAACATTAAAAATAAAATAAAATATATTCCCACTTAGATCATCCTACGAGCGATTACACAAAAACAAGTGATCGCACCGATATGTTGCCATGATCCATATTTAAGCCATTTAAAGATTAAAGTGTGTCTGTTAAATTTTCTCATTTTAAGAAATATTTTTCATGAGCCATATTTGATGGTCTATTGTAACTGCTTTATCCTTATACCCTCAATTTAATGGAATATCAAAGAAAACCAATGTTTGGATAGCATTTTGTTTTGTTTTCAAAAAGTCTTCAAACATGTCATTACATCAACTCTGGGAAACACACAGAGATGACTGCTCATTGCTTGAGGATACTAAAGATCCAAGAAGTTTGAAAAATAGCCTGAGTCCTCCTACCTCCCCATGGAGTTAAAGATGAAGAGAAATGAACAGACTAGTGCACATACTTTTACCCCCAAGGTCAGTAAGCTTAGCAAGAGACACCCCAGTCCCCAAAGATATCCTAGTCTAAAGCAAGCAGACCACTAGGACTATGTGCTGGAGAAAGGGGACTGTGTGAAGTCTTTACCCAGCTGCGTCTCATCCTCTCTTAGGGGAAAAATTTCCCTGCAATCAAAAATACAAGGCCTGGGGCTTTGTAATATTGTGATTCATAACAAAGATATATATTTGGTCTTTGATTCCTTTTCTGGTACAGAACTCCTAAAGTGTTTGGAATTTCTTAAGTGATAAGAGCAGTAAAGGGCATTTGTTATGTTAATGAAGTAACTTTTGGACACACCTAAGGTTGGGGGCTGGTGACCAGGAGGACCAACCTTGTGATTGGAGGGTTGGAACTTTCAGTCCCACCTCCTGAGTTCCAGGGATAGGAGAGGACAGCAGGTAGAATCAGTTGCCAATGGCCAATGATTTAATCAACAGTGCCCATGTAATGAAGCCTCCATAAAAACTCAAAAAGGATAGAGTTTGTAGAGATTCTGGGTTAGGGAACGCATGGAGACTTGTGGAGAGTGGTACTTTAAGAGAGCATTTTACTGTATGACCTTGCTCCATTCCTTGCCCTGTGCGTCTTTTCTACTTGGCTGTTCCTGAGTTATATTCTTTTAGGATAAACCAGTTGCCTAGTCAGTAAACTGCACTTCTGGGTTCTGTAAGCAACTCTGGCTAATTAACCAAACCCATGGAGGAGGTTGTGGGAAACTCCAACCTATAGCCTAGTCATCAGAATCACAGGTGACAATGTGGATTTGCAGTTGGCATTTGCAGGGGCTGGAGGCAGTCTTGTAGGACTGAGCCCTTAACCTGTGGGGTCTGACACTGTCTCCAGGTAATGAGTGTCAGAACTGAGTTGAATTGTAGGACACTAAGCGGGTGTCAGAGGTTTGCTTGGTATGGCAAAAACACAAACAAACAAAACAAAAAAACCCAAGCATGGGTACAAATTGGGTACAAAATCTTAGGCTTCTTTCTGGGCTATCATTATATAACTGTTGCTCTCAAAAAGATTCTCATCTTCAGCTTAAAATAAGCTCAAAGATAAGGCTTACTTTTGTCTTGGAGGCAAAATAGAATAGTGACTTAAGGCTTTAGCTATGGAGTCAGAAGGTCCAGGTGTGAATTCTGGATCTGCCAAAATTCTATGACTTTAGGCAATTTAAACCCTCTAAACTTTAGTCCTTTCCTCATAAAATGGTGATGATAATTGTATTTATTTCCTATGATTTCCATGAAGATTAAATGAGATGATTCAAGCAAAGAGTTTGGCACATTGCAGGATACAGAGTCAGAATCAATAAATATTTAGAATAATGTATAAGGATCTTGTAGCACTCTTTAATTTTCTTTGGGAAGTCTCTGGGTTGTTTATGTTTCACTTTGTTTAAAAAAAAAGAATTTTGTTCTAACAAACTGAATTAATGACTGAGCGGGAAAATACAAATTGGCTTCAATTAAAAGTTAAAACAGTTGGAACACATTTCCTGTCTTCAGAGTATAGATTATATAAAGGTAACTGGAGGTGTTTTAACTATAAGCTTCCAAGTCAGTGTCCATTTTTCTTTCCAAACACACATTTGTCCTTTAAGATTTTTAAAAATTCCACAAAGTTATATCGTCTTGAAGAGATAAAGACCTCTTCTCTTAGTTTTTTTTTTTTTTTTTGCATGAAATAAGCGGTCCTAAAAGTTAACTCTCATGATCATTAAAGTAGAATTATTAATAAACTCTTGAAAATACACATAAGGAAAAATAAGACCATGTTCATATTTCTCCTCTGGCCTCAAAGAGAGATCATTTGGTCACAGCTTGGAATCAGCCAGCAGCTCCACCATGGAAAGAAATGACCTATTTCACTTTGGTATTTCTCACTGGAGATTAAGATATATAAAAGTTTAACGGGTGATGTCTGCTGGAGAGATCTATTCAAGAAATCTGTATAAATATAGAGACATACAGTATATGCTTAACTTTATAAAACTATAAAAAATTACAATAAATGCATTTCAAATGAATGCATTTGACTTACAGTTTAATATATTAAAATCCTATAAACATTTTATTATAGCTTTTGGTCTGCCAATTCCAGGAAGAAAATACAATTAAAAAAAAAAGTAATCTTAGATTTGTATTTCATGAATTTTTGCTCCCCCCCCCCCCAATCTGGGTTGAAAATAAGTGCCAGACTTAATTCCATTCAGCTATATTTTAAAAATAACTCCTTGAGTGACGAGATTATAACAACGGAAAGTCCTGAGTTGATTATAGATTGCTGTTCCTCTCTTTACTTTCTCAGCCCTTATTTCCCAGCCAGGGTCACAGCAGCAGAAACTGCCTCTCAGTTGGGTTGACAGCTGCAGGATCTGTAGGAGCTATTGGTGAGGGAGGGGCTGCTCTTACTATCCTTGTTGGCAAGCAGCTGGTTCTAGAGTTACTCTCACTCTTAAGCATCCCAACCCACTCGGTGTCTGACCCAGAAAATGGCATTTGATTGCTTTTGGACTTCATTATTTCGTTTATTTCGTTGTTTCGTGCCTCCAAAACAGTTGAAACAAGTAGAGTGAGGCATGGAAAATAATTAAATAGCATCATGCTACAAATGGATGTAGTGTATACCTAGGTACCAAATTCAGTGCTAAATTAGGGTGTTGAGTGTGCCAGGACCTAGATATTCAAGAGACTAATCTTTGGATTGACAGAGTTGCCTCAAGTTTGGTTAAGGTTAGCATAGATGAAGAGAAGGAGGGCTTAACTGCAGTGCGTACATGGGAAACTCAAGAGTATATCTTCTGGTGGATTGGATGGTGCCCGATTGGGGAAGGCATTGACTGACCCCCAGATAGAGGAATCTGGGTTTGGTAATATAGAAAACGGGAAAAACTCAAGTGTTTTCGAGTAAGGGGAAAGCCTGGTGAAAAGCCACATGGCACCTTTAATTCTAAAACCTCAATTTTCCAACGTGTAAACATTGAAGTTCTTGTGCACTCACATATTACAAATAGATCCTGTAAGGAAAAATTTGTTTGGGGGAAGGTAGAAATCAACAAATGTGTTAGTGACATTCTGCCGTGAGAAGCTCATAATCTCTCAATTTGTGTTAACATTAATATTAACAGTATAGGTTCTTCTTTTCAGAGCTTGTTTATAATCCTTCCAGTCACTTGTTAATTCTAGCAATGGCTGTGACAGCTTCGTCTCCAGAATGACAATGACAAAGGTAAATAGCCTGACATCTATCCTGTCTGTGGGCGTTTAGGTAGGATAGCCACTGGTAGTACTTTATTTTGGGGTATGAAATTATATTCTTATTTCGGAGGTCCTGAAACACAGATTCTAAAGAAATCTAAAGGTGACTACAATGTAATGGAATCTGAGAGGAACCTTGGAAAAACTAGCCATTCCTGTCAGCTGGGACGGGCGTGGGTTTCCAAGACGGAAGCAACAGCAAATCACATGTGTGGATGCTGGACCAAACCCAGGACTGTGGCCAGCAGGGGACCAGGAGTACCAAGTGCTCTGTGAGCCAGGAACAAAGGCATCAGCATCACAGTGTGAGCCCCGGTTCACCCTTGTATTTGCTGAAAGAGGACTTTGGCCAAAAGTACAAAATTAAAGGTGGCTTTCTGAAAACCTGGCTTTAAATTCACATTACTACATTTCTTAGGGTTTCCACAAGGCTCAATAAGTTGTTTATAAATGAATACTTCAAAAAATTATAATTGGACGGCATATTATAAAACAACATGCGAATACGTATTTTTTCCTAATTTTTAGGACAGTTTTACACTATCAATTCAAAATTTCCAGTTTAATTGCTTAATGTGCTGAAGACTAATATTTCTCCGAACAAGACAAACACTAACAGATGTCCTGTACTTAGAGTGCTTTCTGTTTTTCCCATATTCCAGGGGATGACTGGAATTCATGTTCTCAAATCTAGGAAAAAATATCTTTGAGACCATAATGGATTTTATGTAGGTTTTCCCTTTTGGCTCTCCTTTTAAAAGGCACTGCACTTCATCTTCAAAATTTAAAGGCCACTGACATGCAGAATGATAATAAAATAGATGTCTCATTGTTAGTGTGGAAAGTTTTACAGCTGGGTTTTAATTAAGTTATTTTAAATGGATATTTCAAAACCTGAGTGGGTGTTTTAATAATGTGTTAATGTATGCCGCTGATAATGTCTTTTCTCCCATTGGATTATCAGTGAATTTAGACTTTTATAGGGATTTGTCACTGTCATTTCTTCCTCGACACCCTCTTTTTGTTCCCTGGATAGGCATTCTGGTGGCAACCTTGAAAACATGAATAACCAGGAAACAAAACTGCGAAGCCATATTATATGGCCTCACCTCAAATCCACTGTACATCTGTACCTCTTATGTCCACGTGGCTGAAGATGCCAAACGACGTTTCTGGTTCATAAAGAAGTATGTCATCTGAAGATCAAGCACAAGGGAAATTGTTCTGAACCCAGATCCTGTTGTTTAAGATACACTGGGGCCTGCTTGACATACTGGAGGAGAAGAATGAGCGGGTGGACCCAGAGTAGTCTGTGGTCTAGCAACAAGTCCAGTCTCTGAATCATTTCATTTTTTATTACCAGGAACTCTGAGTTCTAACTGGTGCTGGAATCCACTTGAGATCTCTGAAGATGATATTTAGACTGAGAAGACTCCCTGGGCCCTGCTGCAAGCCCAGAGCTGATAATACCACTCTCTCCTGAGAGTATCCCACAGCTGGCCCACCGACCAGAACTTCTGACCCCAGACTATGTTTGCAGTTCGTGTAATAGGCACAACAGGCTTCCATTCTAAGAGTTGCCTTCTTACAATCTCTGGTAGCTAAAGCAAGCTTCCACCCAGATGTCTACTATGACCCTGGGCTTCTCATTCTTGGTGTACATCTCACATACATGTCTGCTTTCCCACACTTCCAGCCCTCTCCTAATGGTGGCCCAGTAGCGTCACTTTGCTTATATGCATTCTAGCCAATGTTGAGGCATTAAAGAGCATTCAAGAAAAGTTAAGACAATCTGTGAGTTGGACCTATGCCAACACTGACATCATCTTATACCATAAAGTACTGTGCTAGAGTGTCAAAAGAGAAAGGAGAGGGGCACCTGGGTGGCTCAGTCAATTAAGGGTCCGACTCTTGATTTCAGTTCAGGTCATGATCTCACCATGCATGAGATGGAGCCCCATGTTGGGCTCTGCCCTGACAGTGTGAAACCTACTTGGGATTCTCTCTCTACTTCTCTCTCTGTTCCTCCCCACCCTCATTCTCTGTCAAATATTTAAAAAAAAAGAAAAGAAAAAGGAGAAATAGCTGTACTACTGTTCTACTCACTAGCCAAATTTGAGTGGTTCAAGGTAGTACATTCAGTTTTCATGCCTCGATGCTGCAATGACATTATTTATTACAGGAATGCACTGATGTATAGAAATGATTAGATGGCTAAAAATTCAGAATATGAGAAAAATAAATGTGGCATCCTGAATGGAAGTTGCAAATTCTAGGATACCCTGTACAGTTTCAATGGGCAATGCTAGTTGTTTTGATAAAGTAGCGAAGAGGAAGCAATCTGGACTTGGGCTATCCACATTCACATCCTGGTTTTACTATTCTTACTACTTGTGTCTGACGTTAGGCAAGTTCCTTAACTTCTCCAAGCTTCAGTGTCCCTGACTGTGAAACAGTAATGCAGACCTTCTGTGATTGTTGTAAGGATTTCAGGAATTAGTATACAATTAGAAAGGCACTCAAGCAATCCTATGTATTAACCATTACTGGATCAAACAGTAAAAACCGAGTGGATCAGTTTGAATCAGTGCTAGAAAAATAACTCAGTTAAAGGCAAGTAAAAATGCATGCTTGAAGAAAAGCACGTTCACTCTATAGCAGATAAGAATCTGGCAAATATTTTCAGTATACAGATCACAAATAGAAGATGCAAATTGAGTCATCCCAAATCAATTTTTTCAGTAAGTTGTGTTCTACTCAGTTTCTAGTGGCAGAATGTTTTAAACATTCCCTTTTAAGCTCTTTGATTGCTAACATCCCGAAGGTAGTTTTACAAATTTGTTCATTTGTCCCTTATTCTCAAACTTCTCACATGCCCCAAGTCTACGATGCCCACCAGCCCTTCTATCATTCACCTGGGCTGTCCCCATTTTCCTCCTATGTCTTTACTAAGAGGGAGCTTTAGAAATGAATACCTCCAGATTTTAATTCAAAACAAATATTTCACTCTTCTCCGAAAAGTGCCTATCTGTATTAACATGATGCTTGTTTGGCCCCAGCATAGAACCCAGGATGGAAAAAGGAATTGAAAGATGTATTATGTAAAGTGGCCCCAGAATTCAGCGGGAGGAAACTACCAATAAACAATTACCACAAAATTAGATTGAGTTTCTGATATAGTTAGCCAAAGATGTAGACACAGTCCACAGCAGGTGGAGTCTTGTAGACCGGAGCACATCAGTTTCTTCCTGTTTGACAGTCTTGCATATTCATTCAGGAAAAAGGAGTATGCTAAAAATTGATACATGGATGGGCAGACACGGTGCCCCTCTTGATTCCTGATGGGAACCAGCGACCAGCAAGTCTCCATGTGCATCTAGAAGGAGGATGAAGAGCTGTCAGCCTGGTGCTCCCAATTTCTATCTCTAATTTCACAGTGTTCCATTTCCCAAGCTCCAGCCTCTACTCATCTCTTACTCTGCCATGGTACAGGCAGTTTGGCTCTGACCTTTGTCTGATCAAAAATCCAGTTATCCACAAAATACTATACTCGTCCAAAAAGAAAATTATAGTAGGTGATATCTTTACTGCAAATAGAAGCATTTGGTCAGGGTAATTTCATAGCCTAAAGAAAAATCAGGTAAACTTATATGTATGTGCAGTCATGATTATGGCTATATGTATCGGTCTTCTTGGGCTGCTACAACAAAATGCCATAGACTGGGTGGCTTAATCAACAGAAATTTACTTTCCCATAGTTCTAGAAGCTGAGAAGTCCCAGATCAAGGTCCTGCAGGGTTGGTGTCTGGTGGGACCCATCTTCCTGGCTTACAAAGCCAGGACACAAAGCTGTGTCCTTATATGGCCTTTCTTCTGTGCATGCACATGGAAATGTCTCTCTTCTTATAAAGCCACCAATCGAGATTAGAGCTCCACCCTTATGACCTCATTTCATCTTCATTACTTCCTAAAAGCTCCATCTCCAAATAGAGTCACATTGAAGGTTAGGGCTTCAATGTAGGAATTTGGAGACAGGGGCACAATTCCATCCATATCCTATAACGGTCATATGGACATCACTCATAAAAATTTATTCAGGAAATTAACATATTGTAATCAATTGTGAAGTCATCCTATTTACTCTATAGCCCATACCAGTCGCTCTGTCTTTCACTTCTAGGCCTCTCTCAATAATAGGATAGCTTTTCTTATCACCTTTTATTCCTGATGAGTTCAGTCAACACATCCAGCATTATTTCAGCAGTTGGTACATAAAATCAACAACGCTGCTTTTCGCACACCAGCCAATTTCTTATGTCATACCGGCCAGTTCTATCTTCTGACATTTGAACCTGTGGCACTTTTCCTTTTCGGGCTTCTCTAGTAGCTCATTGCACACTACAGTACCTAATGTCTCTGAGATGTGGAAGCTGTACCAGAAGTAGTAGCCGCCTCACATCCATATGAGTTGGCATGTCGTGTCTGAAGCTCAGCTCCCCACACTTCTGAGACCTCACTATTTGTCAAGAAAAGGAGACCTTAATTGTGGTCATTGTATTTTCACCCTGTCTCCCTGAGGTTTTTCAGATTCCAACCCCAGTATATCACTCTTGATTTCCCTCTACTTACCATTAAAGTCTTCTGAGTATTCTTCCCGTCATGCCCGTGAACACATGCGCTATTCCCACCGCCACTTTACCTCCAAGCACATAAACACTGTCCTTTCAGGGTCCGTTTGTCCATTATTGCCATGCAGTGACCTCTCTTCAGCAGAGAGCTTGTATCTCACAGGCCCTATAGATCACTTGCCCTGCGTATATTGAGAAAACATCACAGAACTCAAGCCGTCAGACCAAAGCCTAGCCTGTTGTCCTAATTACGGGCAATACAGCTCGGAGTTTTCTTGAATATTTTCCAAGAAAGTAAGCATACACTCCCCTGACAGTCCCGGCAGGTGCTACTGTGATAAAAGAACACTAAAATTAACACTTTATGACATAGATCATATGTGTCTGGCAAATCTAAACCTAGAAGCTATTTTAGATGGCTCTGAGGTATTTGGGGAATCGTTTTAAAAACTTCAGTGGTTTCTCAATCAACAGAGGAAATAGTATAAAAACTTCTTATTTACTAATAATCTTCAGTTTATTATGACTTTATTCAATGCTTTTCCTGTCCAAGACCTCACTTACCTGATCTTTCTCCTGACTGTAGCTGAAGAGATTCATGATAGAGGCTTGAACTAAACTGGATCATGAGGTTATTGTGGTTTTTGTTTTGTTTTTTATGGTAGGAATTTAGAATGGAGACTGAGAAGTTAATCACTCTCTATGGGCCCCTTGAGCTAAAGGCATATGAGTCCAAGACCTGCAGGATATTCTTCTGCCATAGAGAGAGCCAGGCTACAGAGAATGATGCTTGAAGCTCAGGCACAAGGAGAAGCAGAATTAGGATCCAGGCAGCCACAGAGGGAGAGGGACAATGACTGACAGAATGAACTTCCCAGTTGCTGTTTCCACTGGCTTCTGAGGCCTGGCAGCTGCCCCTTCACTTGAGTTCCATGACCTCCCCCACGTGGTGGGGTGAAGGGCATTATGGACTGAGTGTCTCTGTCCCTCCAAAAGCCGTAGGTTGAAAGCCCAATCTGCAATGTGATGCTATCAGGAGGTGGTAATTAAGTCATCAGGGTGGAGCCTCAGGAATGTGGCTGGTGCCTTTATAAGAGCCATTTCACAGCTTGCTTCCGGTCTCTGCTCTCTGCCACCTGAGGAGGGAACAATAAGATGGCCATCAGTAAGCCAGGAAGTGGGTTCTCACCAGACCCTGGATCCGTCGACAGCTTGATCCTGGACTTCCAGCCTCCAAAACTGTGAGAACTAAATGTTGGTTGTTGACGCCATTCAGTCTGTGGTAATTTGCTCTAAGAGCCCAAACTTACAAAGATACATGGTGCCCCCCAAAAGCTATGTCTATCTGAGATCTCAGAATGTGGCCTTATTTAAAGTCAGGGCCTTTGCATATGAGTAAGGTAAAGATCTCAAGATGAGATCATTCTGGATTAGGGTGAGCTGTAAATCCAATGATGGGTGTCCTGTTAAGAGACCAGAAAAAGGAAGACAGAGACAGAGATTGTAGTAATGCTTAGACAAGCCAAGAGAGGTGAGGATTGTAAGACAAGTACTGGAAACTAGGAGAGAGTCAAGCAAGGAATCTCTCCAAACATCCTCAGAGGCAGGGCGGCTCTGCTGACAGTATCGAACTTCTGGCCTCCAGAACTGTGAGGAGATTAATTTCTCTCATTTTACATCAGCTGGTTTGTGGCAATTTGTTACGGCAGCCCTGAGAAACTAATATACCCTGTAAATCTTGTAATTCATCCTAACATGAGCACAGCTTAATTTTACTAAAAAACAGAGGTTATGCATAAATAAAAGTAGTTTTCCAAAGGCAATAGAATTATTGTAGAACAATTAAAATGTTATTTAAAATCTTAAAATATGCAACAAGGGCACCTGGGTGGCTCCGTCGGTTAAGCGCCCAACCTCGGCTCAGGTCATGATCGCGTGGTTCGTGAGTTCAAGCCCAATGTTGGGCTCTGTGCTGACAGCTCAGAGCCTGGAGCCTGCTTCAGATTCTGTTTTTCTCTCTCTCTGTTCCTCCCCTGTTTGCACTCTGTGTGTCTCTCTCTCAAAAATAAATAAACACTAAAAAAAAATTAAAATATTCAACAAACTCGAATCATAACAAGGAGATCATTTATAACAGGGATAGTAACCTGCCCATAATTGTATATTCAGCCATTTGACATAAGCTCAACATCCAATATGAATATTTTCCTTCCCAAGATGTGAAGGTTCTTGCATGAGTATCCTTTTTCATAGTTTTGTTTCTTAATCATCCCTGGGAATGATAATTGCTTTTCTCTATGTGCACCAAAGTGCAGTGCAAATATATAGAATATGAAACTGAAAACAGGAAAGGGAAAAGGGGCAGGGGTTCTAAGGACTCTTGACTGCATTTGCCAGGCACGCTCGCCTCCACACATGGATGGGAACGCTGTCTTTGCCTGTGACCCATTCTGTAGTATTTTGGGCTACAGTAAGATATTCCCCCGGGGGGTGGGGGGGTGGTGGGCATCCAAACATCGAATCCACATAAACCCAGAAAATCGACCCAAACACTGGAACAGGAAATGATTTAATCGAACTCCCTCAGTTTACAGAGAAAAAGCTAAGGCCCAGCCAGGTGATGTGAATTCCCTACAGCTGCATAGCTACTTAATGTATCTTTGCCGCTAGTAAATGCAGGAATAAGGAGGTAGTGGGGGTGGGCTACGTAGAAATTCACAAGCCTGAAAAGGAAAAGAAAAAAAAAAAAAACCCAAAACAGCAAAAGCAAAACACAACAAGATTTTAAAATGCTATTTTGTGGTCACTGGAGGAAACTCTGAATTCTGCCTTATCCAATTTCTCTGTCCCCGAAGTGGATACGAAAGAGAAGTTCATGTTTCTTTTGAAATCTATGTTGTCTGTTCAATAAACACTGAACGGTAAGAAAATTAGGTTCTGCCCTGCCCTTGTCTGTGTTTTTCAGCTAGGTGTGGATTCCCAAGTCGCGTCACACATCTGCAAGAAAATTAATCCAAAAGAGGAAAATAGGGTTTTTATTTAAAGTTTGAGGCATTTCTTAAAACATAAGTATTTGGTCCAATGGGTCACTGATTCCGTTTTCAGTACACTGATAACAAAATCCATATATTTAAACACCAAAAAAAAAAAAATCATGATAATGTAAACCTTTTACTTGTTTTTTGCTTCTTCTCCATGACATTTCTTGAGGGCTTGGGCATTTGGCCCCTAATTTTATTTTCACTTCACTGCTCTGACAGCTAAGCTGCATAGCTTGACATGGAGGAAAAAAAAAATCAGTACCAGTGGTTGAAATATGTAATTTCCTTGGTTTGGGACAGCTTGCAGTGACTGGTCACTTACTTCCCAGCCATCTTGGTTGGTTTTACTGACAGGATGGGTCACACGGCTTTGCGATGAAAGATGAATTGGAAAGAAAAGGGGGAATATAATCATCTGGTCCCAGAGGCCAGTGCAGGGAAGATGCACTGGGTAGCTTAGCACTAACTTGAATCCCTGCCCCCTTCCACCCACCAGGACAGGAATGTCAGCGTGGTCGATGCTCCTGATTTAATATTCTTGGCATTACTCAGGCAGGAAAGTAGTGGTGGTTTTTTTTGGGTTTCGTTTGTTTGTTTCAAGCAGAGTCCCTGTATTGTCTGTGATCCTTATAATCATTTGCTTCTACTCTCAAACCCTGGCAAGTTAGTCTTCAGATTTACCAGTAAGATCCTCATTCTTATCAGACAGGAATTCTCTCGGGCTGTCCCTCGTGACTGCTGCTATCTTGGTCGGTTGCTACCTCAGGCCTTTGGCAAATCAATTGTCACCTTGATTCCAGCCCCTTTGTAGACAACTTTCAGGTGAGACTGTTAGATTCCAAGGAAACGGAAGCCTCCATCCAGCCTTCCTCTAGCTGTATCTATGATTTCCATTATTTCTCACTCGGAAACAGCAAATTGCACTGAAATCACTCACTTCTTGGGAATAGGCTATTGAATAGTCTCAAAATCTTCAGTTGTTGTATACTGTTTGGGGACAAAGATCCTGCTGCCTTTCAAGCCTAACCAGAAGCCACAGAGAGTCATTTTCTTAGCCAGATTTGAAAGAAGGGCCTGTGTTTGCTGAGTTGATAAATTGTCAATGAACTCTGTATATTCTGCACTGTCATGGTAAAGGAAAACCTAACATTTAAATATCTACTCCTCAAAAATAAGCAAGAAAAAATAAAGAGTGAAAGTTGAAGGAATTTTTTCTTTAAGTTTATTTTGAGAGACAGAGAGAGCGAGGGCTCACAGGCACGTGCAAGTGGGGGAGGGGCGGAGAGATTCCCAAGCAGGTTCCACGCCGTCATCGAGGAGCCCAGTGCTGGGCTCGAACTCACGAACCGTGAGATCATGACCTGACTGAGCCACCCAGGCGCCCCTGTCTTTTCTTTTTCTACAAGACCTAATGCAGGGCTGCACTGTAACTAGGTGGCTGTGAGCACGGGGCTGCTGCTTCTCACCCAAGTCGGTCAATGCAGTGACCTTACCTTAGGGACAGGCTTGGGGAAGAGCTGCCACAGGTATAGTCAGGCAGGGGACAGATACCTTGTCACCTTAAGTTTGCCTGCAGCACAATTAATTTAGGGCCCTGCCGGCACACTGTGAGAGAAGCCTCAGGTCTGGGAATACCTCTCCCGCCCTAGTGAATTGAAGGGTTTGAGGCTGACATGTGTTTTTTTCTGGTCACTCTGTGTGTTCTGCTTGGAATTGGGTTTACCTAACACTGCATGCCCCCTTGCCCTTTAATGTAACAGAACATATATATGTTATTTATCTCTTTTCTCTATTCTTGTATATTCCAGCCTTTCCAGCTTATCACCGTTATTTATGGCTCTACTAAAATGTAAAACTGGCTTCAGAAATGTCAAACAGAATAATGGGAATGGAGAAATCAGAGACAGAAGTCAGCTCTAACCGGTCCCATAGCTCCTGCTCCTACATGGCACATGTGAATTATTTTCTTACATAGAGTGCTTTTGTGGCAACGTGAAAATGCCATTCTTTAAAACACACACACAGGCACAAACTTGTCTACAGAGGTAAAAAGACTATTTGCTGAGATGTCAGTTTACTGAATTAAGTCTATATTTAGTCCTACCTCCATTTCATATTTTTTGGTAGGCTCTTCTTGGTAACAATGAGCTATGTAAGCTCATTTTAACGGGCTATATTTAAATCAAAAGAGAAAATTAGAAAGGAAAAAGAAAGAAAGCTGAATTATTCAAAATGGAAAGAATGGAATAATTTCTTATGAAACAGCAGATACTGGTAGGTAGGGATGAAAGTCAAAAGTAACTTGAGCAGGGGCACCTGGGTGGCTCAGTCAGTTAAGCTTCTGACTTCGGCTCAGGTCATGATCTCACGGTTTGTGGGTTTAAGCCCACATCTGGCTCTGTGCTGACAGCTCAGAGCCTGGAGCCTGCTTCAGATTCTGTGTCTCCCTCTCTCTCTGTTCCTCCCCTGCTCACACTCTTTCTTTCTCGCAAAAATAAATAAAACATTTAAAAAATACAAAAAGTAACTTGAGCAAATTTCTATCTTTCTCAAAAATTAAAAATTACCCGTTACGCACTAAGAAAATGGGGAGCCCTAGGTACTAGTTATGGATCTTTTTCTAGGCATGCAATAGATAAACTTCTCAGCCGTACGGTACCTCCATTTCCTCGTGCAGGAAAAGGAGAATTAGAACAGACAGTGTCTAAAGTCTGAAGGTATGTACATTTAAGTCAATTTTGAAAATTCATATGAAAAAAATCAGAGGGGGTTAATGAGGGTATGATTTTGAAAACTTCACTGATTATTATTTTTAATAATGGTATTTTTCTTTTAAAAATAGGATTATGTTTATAAATGAGAACCTATTTCTCATTTACACATTTGTTCGTATGCAGCTAATCTCATTTGGAACGTCATCAGATATCTGGAGGGTGGATGCAATTAAACTGACTTTTAAGTGTAGATGCTGAGCTGCAGAAAAACTCAAATACGAAAAAAATACAAGGCCCGGACCCAAAATCCAAGTTTTCTGAGTCCTGGAGCCATACTTACTCGTTTAAGCCTAGCCTAGCTACTTTTTTGAAGGTACAAGAAACATAAATAACTTCTTAAAGAAACATTGAATACATCCCTAAAATACTGAGATTAATTCCAGTAAATTTGAGGGAGATCGTAGAAAACAGAAACGACATGGAGTTCTGAAAGGCTCAGAACATCACACATACAAATCTCTCTCCATGCCAGAGCAAGAGTGAGGAGAGGCTATTATTAATGCCTGTTATGCATATAGGCCGTCTTAGCTTGGTTCCCTGGAAACACTGTGTAAATTGGAGATCTAAGTGCTCCCTATTTATTGGGGACTGGTCTTGGGGATTATACATGTGAGGCAGTAAACAAATCAGGGGCAAGCAGGGGACAAGTCTGAACCACGATGTACTTGCAACGCAGACCTCAAGTGATTCTTCAGGGAGCCCTAGAATTGAGCTCCCTTACGGAGCTGCCTCTTCCTGAGACCAGGGGACAGTCCTTTGTATCCCTACATTGATCCGCATTTAGATGCAGGCTTTCCCTTGGATGGAGACATAACATTGGACGGAGTGATTTCCTTCCACCCAGGGAGATTTTCACATCAGGACTCCGCTGTCAGATGTTAGCACCCAGTGTCCCAGCAGCTAAGATAATCAGGTCTCTCCATCCTAGTGGGGCATCTGGGTGGTCACCACAGCATCTGCTCCACAGTCCACCTCTTGGTTAGGTGGCTCCCTTAATACCTAGCCACTAGGAGCTCAGTCATAAACAAATGTATTCGGAAAACCTGAAGGGAGGAAGAAAGAGACATCTCCTGAAAGTCAACCATCCGTCTAAGATTGCCAAGTCACTAAATCCTCAAATGAGATTCTTTTTATGTATATCACACACATTAGGCAGTTCTGTTTGTAAAACACCAGGGACTGAGAAAGAAATCTCTACTCGTATAAGTATATGAGAAAAAAAAAAAGGAATCTAGGAGGTGACTGCTGACAGCAGTGTTTTTCTTTGTGGGGGTTAGTATGGAACAATATCAAAGACATGAGTTTCTAAGGCAGATTAATCTAATTGCATTAACCTTTCTGATCATGTCTATTTATCCTTCTCATCAAAAGCACCTTGCATATGAATCATCTCATTAACCAAGAAACAATTATTGATAAACTACACTCTCTAAAATGTTGCTTGTCTAGGCAATGCAGGGGAGACAGAGAAACATAAAACCCAATCTTGCCTTCCACTTGTATAAAAGAAGGAAACATGACACTGAGTAGAAGACACAATAAGGTAATCACAATGTAGAGTTAGAAATATACAGAACATATTTTCAGGTAGGAGCTACATGAAATACATAAATAACCATGAGTAAATTAGTCATAACACAGGGATGACGTTCCTAATATAATGGGTAGTGGGAGAAATAGATCTAAGGTTAGATATGGCAAGATTGTAGAAGGCCTTGAATACTGAGCTAATAGATGAGGACTCTAGTAAATAGGTTTGGAGAAAGGGATATAAGCAAATTGGCCTTTTAAGGGGCATGTAAGAAACATGCAAATGGATTGGATTGATAGGACAACTTAAGGGTTTGAAAACAGTCTGTGGCATTTAAGGGCGTGTTGGTTTTCCCATCCGTTAACCTGACCGGTGTAGACAATCAGCTCATTACAGAAATGGCATAAGAGATAAAAATAATAAAAATCAAAATGTCTATGCATTTTTATCTCTATATGATATGACTATTATATAACTGATCAAAATATTTGGTTAAATTTTTTTTCTAAAAAATAGAGCACCTAGCAATTATGTTTTGTCTAAGCCCACAATATTCATTAATTTTCCCAAAAGCTAACCTTTCTTTCTCTAGAGTTTTGATTAACAGTAAAACACTTTGACTATATTTGCCTAGGCTATTTGAAGGCTTTCCTAATATTTGCCAAGATGTGTTACCTTTGTTTCTCTATATGTTTAACTTCTATCTTCTCTGACAATTTTTTTTTTAATTTTTTTTTCCACGTTTTTTATTTATTTTTGGGACAGAGAGAGACAGAGCATGAATGGGGGAGGGGCAGAGAGAGAGGGAGACACAGAATCAGAAACAGGCTCCAGGCTCTGAGCCATCAGCCCAGAGCCCGACGCGGGGCTCGAACTCACGGACCGTGAGATCGTGACCTGGCTGAAGTCGGACGCTTAACCGACTGCGCCACCCAGGCGCCCCTTCTCTGACAATTTTATGTGTAGCTGGAAATCTAAACATTTCTTTCCTCTCAAGAAATGTATTAAACTGCAAAAACATGAAATCCAGGGTTTGAACAAGACAAAACAAACCAACCTCAAGATATTCATGAACTTCAAATCATTCAAAATTCACAAATCTGTATACATTAAGCTGCAGGAATTTTAGCAATATGTGTAATGTGACATGCTGTCTGCTTTACATCTAGACTAAATAAAAATGGCAGTGGTTTTGTGGAAATCTCAGTACACACGAACATTATAAGATACATTAGGTAGGAAGTCTGTTATGAACATTAAAACAGCATTTTCTATATGACTTTTGCATTAAAGAACCTGACCCAAAGATCTGGTGGGGACACATGGTTACATCTCTTTTATTTTCTCAAGCATCCACAGTTGAGACAATTTCTGGAGAGAGAAAAATTTCACCGATTTGAATCCATTTTTTCCAGTCACTGCCAGGTGGATATAGACTCTGCGTAAAGCCTTTTCCTCTACTTACCTTTTGCATACTGAGGTCTCCCAGCTAGATTCTAAGCACTCTTTTCTTACTCATATGCACTCTTTCCTAGTTGATCTCAAGCATTCCCGTGTGTAGGTGCCATCTATAATATAAATGCTACTTCAACCCAAACTTCTCTCCTAGATCCAGGCTTACATTGAATGACTTTTACACATCTCAAATGATAGCTTAATTTTTCCCAATATGTTATTTTACCCTCCCAGACACCTTCTTGGCACAGTCAACCACATCTCAGTAAATGGTGCCATCATACGCTTAGTTACCAGCCAAGAACCTAAGATTCACCTTTGATCCCTCCCTTCTCTTACCCCTCAGGTCCACCAACCAGCCTGCCTTGGGGCTTCTGTATAGAGCCTTACCTGCTTTTTTCTGTCTCTGCTCTCTTTACCAGGATCCAAGCCACAGTGATGTCTTGTCTGGATTATTCATTACATTGGTCTCCCCGTTTCAACTTTTACCCTTTCAACCTACTCTCCCAAGAAGCCACAAAAATGATCTGAAAATGAAACTCCTATCATAGGAGCAGGATACTGCAAGACGCTTCCCACTTAAAACCTTTGGCTTTCCATGACTGACAGGGTTCTGCATGGCTTGGCCCTTGCTTTCCTTTCCAATCCTTTATTTTTCCAGCCACTGGACCCATTGCACTAGTCATACACTAAATTCTCCCATCTCGGGGCCTTCAGATTTACTCTTTTCCTGTCCTTTGATGTGAGTGGATTTTCCTTTAAGTCTCCATTTAAACTTCAAATCCATAAAGAGTTCCCCACCCTAAACCATCTTAAAGTAGGTTTTCTAATCTTTTCTCTGTTTTAAAGATTCAATTATTAACACATAAAGACCCAGAAACCCCACTTTTGTTTTTTTATAACACTTTTCACAGTCAGGATTTTATTTATCTGATTACTTAGGTCTCCCCCACAAGAATGTGAGTCGCAAGTTAGGATCTGTTGAGGTTCGATTCCTCATACTAAACACAGTGCCTGTCATCTAGAAGATAAGCCAAAAATACTCTGGGGTGAATGAGTAAATGCATGGATGAATAAAATTTAGAATTTGAATTTAAAATGTCAACAGTACTAACATTACAAATTCCTTTCTAGAAATTATTTTCTGAGAGCTTAGTGGTTAAGGGTATTGGTAGAACTGACGAACAGCCACCATCTTGGAACAAAATTCTTCTCAAAGTCATAGTATGGAAAAATATAGGAAGTAAAATATTTCCATGAGGAAAAAAATAGACCATTTGTAATAAGATTGCCACAAATTTCTGGCTGTTTCAAAAGGAATTGGCAGTCTCCAGTTGAAATCAAGCCAAGGACAGTAAATAGGATGTGGTAATATATCTCAGGAATCATTGGCAAAGTTGGAGGAAGACAATTTTTCAACCGCTGCTTCTATATTTGGGCATGAGATAGTATCATTAGTCTTTTTCTTCTTTTTAACAGTGACACAATTTACAATTTCAGGAAAACGACTTCTTTATTCCTAAAAATGAGTCTAATTTCATAATCTTCACATTTAATAGGGTGTGAATTCATAGGGCCTTAACATGATGTCATAATTTGGGAATTTATGAAACACTCCAGTTTTATTTAAATTTGCTACAAAATCACTATTATAATTAAAGCACTTGGGTTTTGCTTACACTGGCATTGCAAAAGAGGCAAACCAGTAAGACATATTTCTAATGCTAAAATACATGAACAATCTTTGGTGGTTCATTTCATAATTTTGGAACCAAGACTGAGTTTCTTCTTAAAGGGAGGAATTTTTGCAGACCTCTTACATTATGTCTATTCCCCAGAGTTTCATTGTCACTGTCAAAACTCTAGTCCCCACTTGTGATTTTGATGATGATGTATTTTGCTTGCTGGGGCAGAGACAAAGCTATGTGTTCACCAGACCTGCTTTTATTTTCCTCCTGGGCTTAGGGAGACTGTTTCTCAGCCCTGCTTAAAGTTAGGGTGGGGCCATAGGACTGAATTCTGGTCAGTGTAATGTGTGTGGAAGTGATTTATATTGCTTCCATAGCTGACCCCTAAAGATCTTACAAGGTCTTCTTTGATTCCTCTTTGCTTTACTATTGGGACAAAGGTAGAACCTTCTGGTGTGGAAGTTCCAAGATTTCACAATCGCTGAATAGAAGGAACCGAGGTCACTGAGTAACTCTGTGGGATAGAGCCACGACTTCATCTTCGCCTACTGGTTAACATTGGACTACAACACATGCCGGAATTAAACCTTTACTTTGTTTTTTTTTTTTTTTAATGTTTATTTTTGAGACAGAGAGAGACAGAGCATGAATGGGGGAGGAGCAGACAGAGAGGGAGACACAGAATCGGAAGCAGGCTCCAGGCTCTGAGCCATCAGCCCAGAGCCTGACGCGGGGCTCGAACTCACGGACCATGAGATCGTGACCTGAGCTGAAGTCGGACGCTCAACCGACTGAGCCACCCAGGCGCCCCAAACCTTTACTTTGTTAAATAACTGACATTTTTGATCAGCATTTTTATACTAGTCAGTCTTTCCTAACTAATACATCAGTAAACCCAGATTTTCTAACTATTCAGCTAAACCTTGGGACCACATTTTGTTTTAATTAAATTATGTTAGCTATTGAGCACTTTATGAGAATTACCTTATTGAAATAAATGAGGATAATTATTTAAGTATCTTACTGGCCAGTTACATGTATCATTTTACTTTATTTATTTTTTTGTAGTAAAAAGATGTCAAGAAGACTTTGAAGTCAAAAAAACTTGTGATACAATTTTCTGAATGCTGAAGTCAGGTCAGCAAGTATATAATCAGTAATTTAGCTGTGTAAGATTAAAGGTCCACTACTTTTTAAAAAATAAAATATATCTTAGTCTGAAAATTTATTCTGTAATGTATATATTTTCCTATAAATTCCCTACATATACACTGGAGATATAAAAAAAATACCTGTTTTATTTGGAAGAATACAGTTTTTGAAGTCAGGCTAACATAGTTTTACTTTTGGTTCTATTACTACTTCTGGTTTTGTGGAGATGCAAGTAGTCAAAATGCCTTTCTCAGATTTCATTTTTTCATCTGTAATATGGACCTATCAATACTTAATATTCTTGGTTCTTGTGAGAATCAATAAAATATTCTATGCAAAGAACATAATATAGCACCTGATGGATGGCAGGTACTGAACAGTGACTTAGAAATATGTGGTAGTATATAAGGTAAAATAATGCTTTTTCCTTTTTGTGATATTTATCACTCATGATGAGAAAATATATGAATAAGGAAAAAGTGTGCCAGGTGACTCTCTTAAACATGCTTTTGATCAGTTTATCACTATAAAACCAGAATCTATTAGACCCAAAGAGCCTTTCAGACCAATTAATGTGGAGAGCCCCGATATGTAAACAAGTATTACAATGTTTAAATCCTGCTATTGTCTATGGTTGTGTCATGAATATACCAGACAACTAGGGATCCTCAAGAGTGGGACTTTTGATTTTAGAGAGAATTTTCTCTTGTTGATGATTATGTGGCCTAAAAGAGGATCCCAATAATTAAGGACACATTAGGAGAAAACAAGCAAGGAGATTGACAAATTACATGAATGAAATAAAGTTAAATGTCAGTGCACAGTAGGAAAAAATAGTGTCTCTTAAGAATCATAGATATAATTTTTGTGTTTCAGTTGATTTTCTAATGATTCAAGCAATCAAATTATACAAAATTCTAACATTTTAGAAGTACGAAAAATTCCTTAAATTTATAAAATCTATTGGTATAAAAATCAAACATTCTGGGGCACCTGGGTGGTTCAGTCAGTTAAGTGTGCAACTCTTGATTTTGGTTCAGGTCGTGATTTCTCATTTGGTGAGTTCGAGCCCCGTGTTGGGCTCCACTTGAAATTCTCTCTCCCCTTCTCTCTCTGTCCTTCCCCTACTTGTGCTCTGTCTCTTTCTCAAAATAAATAAATAAACTTAAAAAATCAAACATTCTTCCCCAGTAAAGAAATTATTCACACTGTAAATGCATGCAGGGCACTGGATATTTGCTTCTAAGTATTGGAATATCTTTCAGAACTCTTGAGAAGTATTCTGTTGCATATATTTTATTTTACCCAATTAGTCCAGAACATTTATCTTCCATATTTTCATTGAATTCTTCTTCGAGAAATTCATCTGAAAAGCACTAAAGTTTCCCTTTCATCTTATAAAAAAGCACATGTACATTTCAAAATTAAATTTTAATATTATCGTTAGTTCCATAATAATCAGGGATCAGAAGTAACCTCTTTCTCACTGTCTCTTCCCCTTCTTGTCCCCTTTTCTCTATACAATTAAGACCATCTTGAAAATGTCCTCTGGATGTATCCTATTAGACATTACCTTATTAGATACTGTCAAGATGATCTCAATTGTACCTGTAATCAAGAATAATTCTGCTTTGCATCAAGGTCTCACTAGGTACTTTGGGAACTCTGAATCCAGCAGAGTCATTATCCCTGTCATTAATTGCATTCATAAACTGGACCTGGAATTTCTCATTTTTTATAGTGGTAGGTGAAGCCTGGCAAAAAGTCTTTCAACAACACAAACAGGAGAAGCTGTTCCGTAAAGTCAGCATTAGTACCTCCACCGGAAGCCGGGGTGCCCTCCCTCAGCCATAATTACTGTGAACAGCCACTCTGTGAATCCCGGGAAGCAATCTCAGCGCAGGATTTAGGAGTTATGTGGTGGGTAGTACAAGTTCTTCCATGTTGTGTCAGAGTCTCAAAGGACCTCTTATCAACTCCTGTCTCTTCAGGGCCTTAGGGAATATCCTTTCTACTGACTGAAAAATTTTCCCAAAAGAAAACTATACCTTTAAAAAGCAGACACCTTATACGGATACCTTATGCCCTCAATTCCCCACCCAATGACATTTCCATTGAAAACTTTCCCAAGAAGCCCTACTGACTCATGTGTATCACGTAATCACTTCTTTTAAATTTGAATTTGTGAGGCACCTGAACCAAATGTAGCGACCACATGGTAGATCAATTTCAGATTATTTATTAAAAATATTCTGGGAGACAGACACCATATAAACAGTTAAACAGTTATCAAAATAGCATCAACACAAAGCTCTATATGTCAAAATTATTTTGCCTATAATGACTCTCAATTAAATATTGAGAGAATAAATTTCTAGTATAACTAAGAGATTTTTACAGTCTCTTAATAGAATTGAAGATGTTTGATTTGTGTTTAGAAATGGAGTGTTTCTCAAAGACTTTTATTATCCATAACACAATATTTGCCAAAACATATCATTTTTGAAAGGATTTTAAGGATGATTCTCAAGAGAGTTTCCAGCTGCCTGCCATAAAGCCACTGAGCTTTAATATAATTACTTAAATATCTGATATAATATTTGATATATTTAAAAATTTTTAGATGTTCATTTTTGAGAGAGAGAGGAAGAGAGAGAGAGAGAGAGCATGAGGGGTGAGGGGCAGAGAGAGAGAGAGAAAGAGAGACACAGAACGTGTAGCAGGCTCCAGGCTCTGAGCTGTCAGCACAGAGCCTGACACGGGGCTCGAACTCAGGAACTTTTTATATAATATTTAATATATATATTATACAAGTATCTTAGTTCGTTTGGGCCGCTGTAACAAAAATACCACAAGCTGGGTGGGTTCTAAATAATGAACACTTACTTCTCACCATTCTGGAAGCTGGAAAGTCCGAAATAAAGGTGCTGGCAGAGTTGATCTCCTCCAGTGATGGGCCACTTACTGGTTCACTGTACCCTCACATGGTAGAAGGACAAAAGAATTCTCTCTAGCTTTTTAATTATTTTTTTTTAAGTTTTTAAAAACTTATTTTGAGAGAGCGAGAGAAAGAGGATCTCAAACAGGCTCAGCACCGTCGGCACAGAGGTCCGACTCGGGGCTTGAACTCACAGACCTTGAGATCATGATCTGAGCTGAAATCAAGAGGCGCTCAATCGACTGAGCCACGACGTGCCCCTCTCTCGCTTTTTAATAAGGATACTAATCCCATTTGTGAAAGCTCTACCCTCATGACCTATTCACCTCCCAAGGCCCCACCTCTTAATATCATCGCGTTGGGGGTTAGGGTTTCAATACGTGAATTTGGGCGGGGGGAGGTATGGACAGTCCTTGCCACCAGGTTATAGATTGGGTCAGATGCAACATTTGAAATTTAACCTGAATGATATACAGTTGGGATCTAAATATATTAAAATGGGAATTGATATAAACGGCAAGAAGAGCGGACTCAGGAAGGGAAGTTTGTTCCGGACATTAGAAGCTTCCTTGGAGCCCTAGAGGTGTCTCACTTTCCAAACCCATGGGTGTCGCATGACATCACTTCCGCCAAGCCAGCCCTTAGCGGCTTTGAACCGTCATCGCGGACACGACTGTGACCATCACCTGCCACTTCAAATCCCTTCTCCTGGGCAGTTGCCTGCAGGCCCAAAAGAAGAGAGTGGTGCACACACACAGGGCATGAGTAAGGGTGGAGAGCGTGTAAGCGCAGTGTGTTTAAGGAGATGGGAAGGGTTATCCATTCAACAAGGGTCTTTGAATGTCTTGCGTGTGCTGCGCTCTGTGCCGGGGGCTGGGTATGGCGGGAACCAATCAGACACAGGTTCTGTCCCCATTGAGTTTCCTCTCTGGCGGAGAAGACCCGTATTAACAAACTCAGTCGGTATGTGAAATTCCAAGTAGGAATAGTGGTATGACAAAAAGATACATGAGGGAGGAACCATCTAGTCAGGGTGGTCAGAGAAAGGTTCTTGGAGGAGAAGGTATCTTAGCTGAGAGCAAACGAGTAAGCAGCAACAAACTAGATGACAGAAGGAGAGTGGTGTCTTCCAAGCATATAAAACATTATGTGCAAAGAGCCTGTGGCAGATCTTTGTCAAAGAGAGCCCGGGTAGCTAGAATGAAGAGGGAGAGGCAGTGTGGTCTGGGATGAAGTCCACAGACTACAGGGAGGGGGTTTCTTTTCGTCCTGCTCTCAGTACAAATCCATGAAAGCGTGTAAACAGGGGAGTCGCACAGTCAAATGTTTTCATTTAGAAATTATCACCCCAGATATTGACTAGAGAGTGCTTAGAAGCTTCGATAAATAATACCTGGCAAACTTTGATAGTTACGTAATTTGAAAAGCCACATGTAATGACTAACCAATCCATTTTCTGAGACTGTAACCTCAGTTCAACCGCTTTGGCCTAGAAGAATCGGATTTTACTTTTTAATGCTAGCTTTTGCATGCCAGAAACTCTGATGGTATATTCATATTTTTTTATAAATATGATACTTGGTAAGATTCATTCATAACACTTAAAAATAAAAGATTACAGAAAGTGTATACATATCATTATCAGAAATGACAGTCATTATTTTAACTTACAGAATTTACACTTTGAAGAAACCAGGCATAAAATCTATATGTACAAAATTAATAGTTTATGGCTAAATTCAAGAAAAACCTATCACATTGATTACCTTCTCTCCCATAAATATATATGTAACTCCCTGAAGAAATGGAGTTAGGCTCATATTGACAATTTCCTTAAGTGACCAACCCTGTACTTTTCAAGCTGTAGGAGCTCAATGAATACTTTCTGACTTAATGAGTTTTCTAAGTACTAACACATTCTACCTTAGAAGAACATTTTGATTTAGTGGTCAGGGTAATGGCCAGGCACTAGATGTTTTATGTTTTAGAGAATGGAAATGTCTAAACTATGATGTCCAAGTTTAGTAAGATAAAAAGAATTTCCTTCCTAGTGAAAAACATTTTTCCCTATAAAATAAGTGACACTCACTGAAATTCATATTCAATGAACTAAGAAGCAGAGGACCCGTCATAAGACTGGTATGGATTAAAAAGAGGCTGTTGAAAGCACAATTGATTTATAGGGCTTGGACTCAAGGTGGAAGTTTATGGACAAGGCATTTTTTGTCATGTATTTTCCCTGTGACAGGGCATTTACAGACTAGCCAAGTGTTACTGAGCGGATGAATTTATTAAACTAACCTGCCATCCTAGGGAATTCTGATGGGGGGGGGGGCAGGAGGCACTAGATGGCTTGGCCATGAGACCTTTAGTTACCCTCGCCTGCTCTCCTGGAAGCAAAAGCACACACCAAGACAGTCAGTGTTTTTACTTTGGCTTAGGAATATCTGGGCTGAGAGGTGAGATCTCAGACATGTGCTGACCTGGAGGACTTTTACAAGGACAGCCTGGCCCCAAAAAAGGCTTAGGGAAAGGGTCGTAGATCGATTTGGGCCATCCCACTTTGAAACTGCCCCCAGAGAATTTCTAGATTTAAGAATCCTCCAGGATATTCTAAATTCCTAACGATACACGTTGAAGCAATTCCAGACTGTCTGTTTCACAGGTAACCTTTCCAGAGTTTGCAACAGTGGAGTTCCCTTTAGAACTACTGATTTCCCCAAATTAATTGCTTATCTCTTTGAACTTCAATCATGGAAGCAAAGTATTTGAGTCTCTTATGCGAAAGCCCTGAGGGAATAGAGCTAGTACACCTTTTATTGTACTTTCTGGGCCTTTAAGGTTACATACATTCATAACAAAATGAATAAAGTAAAAATTTTAAAACATAGAAAAATAGAAAGAACACTACAAAAAAGACATAAACTCACCATCCACATTAAACTATGGTTAATGGTTTGCATTTTAGGCCAGTCGAGATCTGTACTCTATGTAAATCTATACTTATATCATTATTTATGTCTATCTGGCTAAACATGTAAAATATTTTTTATAAAGATTATGACACCTTCCTCTAAATTCTCCAGTATGAAAAGAAATGTTCTCCTGTTACCCCACCTCCAGGTCCTTTGACTCTTCTGTGTAGAAACAGACGTGAGGCCAAGCATGGTACAGGTAGCATTTATTGCCAGCTCATGTCTGGGCATGGGGGAGACAGCCTTCGTAACGGGGTACCGGGCTCCTCCCTGAACAGTGGCTAAGGAAAGGTTTTGAAGGGGCTGAGGCAGGAAAGGAGTGATGTCTAAGCAGGTAGGGGCAGAAAACACAAGAAGCTGGGCACACAGGCATTATTGACACAACACGCTTCTTCAGACCTTGTACGTTTTATTTGCATTCGTTAAGTCTTCACCCCTGGTGTGATTTTTGGCATTACAATGATGGGGAAAATCAGTGAAAAGTCGGGGCTGGGGTCCATGTTGGCTCTGACTGGTCTGGTCTTTGCAGGGACAAACCATTTGTAAGGTGGACCCTAGAGTTTGCTTCACGCTAGTGAATATCTTTGGGTTTCCTGATTGTATCTAGCACCTGCTACGTGAGCTAGAGAAATGGGTCTATGAGAGGTCCTGAGGTTTTCTGCAAGTTCTTATTTTGTAAAAGAAATGCCTCAGAAGAGAGGACTACAAATGGACAGGTGTTTAAAGAGCTTTCATTTTGAAACAGGCTGAAATTGCAAGATTAGGGAGGGCATAAAGCAACTTTATCCCAAGATATGCTTTTCCAGGCAGGCACCTCAGAATCCCTCACCATCTCACTCCCATATGATCACACGAGCATTATCACACCTAAGAAAGTGAATAGCCATGCCTTCATAATATCAGATAGTCTATATTCAAATTTTCCCAAATGTCTAACTTTTTTTTTTGCTAAATCAGGATTCAATCAAAAAGTACTCAATACATTTATGTCTCTTAAGTCTTTTTAAATCAAGTATAGCTTCCTCCTTTTTTTTCCTCCCCAAGCTATTAACTTTTTAAAGACATCAGACCAGATGCTGTGTAGAATGTCTTACATTCTGCATTTGTCTGATGGTGTTTTCATGATGTAATCTGCGTGTTTCTCCATCCTCTGTATTTTTTGTAAACTAAAAGTTAAAACCAGCATCATGATTAGATACAAGTAAAACACTTTTGGCAAGAATAGTTCATGGAGAAAATTGGTATTTCTTGTTGCATTTCATTTACAGAATGTCTGAGTGGTTCACTAGTAAGTGGTGCTAAAGGATTAGAATCCTTTCTGTTACAGTCAGAATTTTCCACCAGAAATGTACGTTTCCTCCTTTGCAATTAACAAGTGATCTGTGGAGAGATACTCAGCATTACGTGAATGCTCTGTTTCCTAACATTTCACCAAAAAGTGTCCACATCCATTGAAGTTTCTTCTCTTAGATGTTTTGTTAAAATTAACAAAATGATAATTTTTCTAATTCTATTGCTTTTACATTAATATGCTTCTGTAAATAAGTAAAAGGTTTTCTTTATCAACTAGAGTGACTTTTTTACCTTAAAATTACAGTTCTTATTAGAAAAAAAAAAACAGGATAAATGGGGCACCTGAATGGCTCAGTCGGTTACGTGTCCAACTCTTGCTCCTAGCTCAGGTCTTGATCTCAGGGTCATGAGTTCAAGCCCTGTGTTGGACTCCACACTAAGCATGAAACCTACTTTAAAAAAAATTGAATAAAAACCCTAAAAATAGGATAAATGTTTTGCTCTCATCTTTTTAAAAATTTTTAAAATGTTTGTTCATTTTTGAGAGAGAGAGAAAGAGAGAATGTCAGGGGAGGGAGACACAGAATCCAAAGCAGACTCCAGGCTCTGAGCTGTCAGCACAGAGCCTAATGCGGGGCTTGTACTCATGAACCATGAGATCATGACCTGAGCCAAAGTCCGGCGCTTAATTGACTGAGCCACGTAGGTACCCCTAGTTCACATCTTTTAATTACCAGTTATCTAAGTAAGAATATTATTCATGTCTGATGATGACAAATGAGTTCATTTGATTTATTCTCTTTGCTATGTCTTATTATCTACTCAGTAGTATATATTTATGGATTTCAATGCTTTATAGTTATTGTTATTAACGTTTAACTGTCCCAATTTGGAGTGGGAGGAGACACTTCAGGCTGGTTACTGTGTCCTTTTGACATTGCCCCATTAGTCCTTCATACTTTTTTCTTAGAATTTGTAAGACACGTGTGCTGTAAAAGTCGCGGCTGCTCTCGCCCAACCTCCTTGCTTCCCCCTCTAGAATCAGCCACTTTGTAAGGGTCCCTGATTCCTTCAGTGTGAATGACAATTAGATTATGATATTTTGGTGTGAGAAGTGCTGATTTTGTGGGTTTTTTTTTTTTAAAATAGACTTCACATCCAGTGCAGCCCAATGTAGGGCTTGAACTCTCAATAATGAGATCAAGACCTGAGCTGAGATCAAAATTCTGATACTTCACTGCCTGAGCCACCCAGGTACTCTTGAGGAGTGCTGATTTCTACAAGGAGTATTACTGCTTTTGAAGTTTCCCAATGGAGAGAGCTAGAAATTTTACTTTTTAAAATCATAACTTCATGATTTTACTCTTTGAGAGAGAGAGAGAGAAGCACAGTGTGAGCAGGGGAGGGGCAGAGAGAGAGAGAGAGAGGGAGACACAGGATCTGAAGCAGGCTCCAGGCTCTGAGCTGTCAGCACAGAGCCCAATGCAGGGCTCAAACCCGCGAACCATGAGATCATGACCTGAGCTCAAGTCGGACGCTTAACTGACTGAGCCACCCAGGCGCCCCAATAATTATATCACTTGTTTATTTCATTGCAACTCTTGGTTCTTAAAACATCAGTTACCATTAGAAGTAAACAACTGAGATAATTTTAAGATTATTCTACCATGGGACTTCTGGGTGGCTCAGTTGGTTAAGTGTCTGACTTTTGATTTCAGATCTTGATTTTGGCTCAGGTCATTCTCTCCTGGTCATGAGATGGGTCATGATATCGGTCATGAGATCGAGCCCCACCTGGGGCTCCACGTTGGCTGTGGAGCCTGGAGACTGCTTTGGATTCTCTCTCTCCCTCTCCCCACCCCTGCTCCCATGCACTCATCCTCTCTTTCTCTCAAAAAAAAAAAATTCCTCTGCATTTCATAACCTTAGAATCTGTCTCTAAGAACAGAGTAGTATGTTTTACAGTCACTCTGATATGAGTACTTATATTGTGATAGGGTTCCAAGTGCTACACATTTTTTGTCTTCTAAAAATCATTTCTTTATATCCCCCTTTCTATTGTTTTAGTATAGATCTTCTAGTAGTTTCCAGTTACCTTTAGTATGAAATCTAGTTGAATTTGGTTTTCGCAACCTTAGGCTACATTTCTACAATCTCTCGTGTTACTTTTAAGCTAAAACTTCTTCCTCCAAAAATAGAAAAATTTCATTCTCCGATACTCCAACCCCAGTGCTGATTTCCTGGATTCCTTCCTCACTTTCAGAACTAATCCAAAGTCTGTCTTCAATGTTAACAGGGCCTTCTTTAGTAATACCTGCAATTACATATTTTTAAAGACACTTGATTATATTTTTATGCTGTTTGTCATGGTTATTGGGAAGAGAAAGGAAAAAAGTCATTTTAAACCAATCACAACATGACACTGTGATACTCAGAAGTTACACTCTTGGAATGAATCCACCGTTGAACTGGAGAGAGAAAGCCTTGGGTTGAAACAATTATTCTGACAACTGAGATGGGAAAAGAACTTAACTGAAGAATAGTACTACTGTGGAAAAAATGAGAAATTTGGCTAAAATTATCGCAATTGAGTGTCTAGTTTGATCAAATCCTCAAAATAATGGCCAGGGGTTCTAGGTTGTTTTTTTTTTTTTTTTTCCTACTTGACACCATGGGCTTTTTCCCAGTCCTTGGAGTTGTGGAAAATAATCGCAAAATACATTCTTGCCCATTATCAGAGTTGTGCTGTTTTTCACTGTGGCTTTCAGTGTTTTTTGTGAGTGATGACTTTGACTCTCTCCCCAACATTTTGCATTTACTTAGTAAATGATGTATTTCTCAGACAAATAATTTTGAGGGAAATTTTATGAAACAGAAACTTTTGGTGCTCCATATGAAAGTCTGCCATTTCCATGAACTTCACTAATAGCCTGCCCCGATTCTTGTGGCAAATATGAGTTAGCTTTTACCTCATTCTCAGACTCCAGGACAACTAAAAGATGTTAAAAAGGATTTTAATTTATTTGAGAATGTCATCAAAGTATGCTAGCTGTCCATATAGATATCCATTCAAACAGAGTTGATTATACTTATTAGACAAGAATAGTTCATGAAATTTCTATTTGTACAGATCCATCTATATCTTGGGCAACATATTATAAAATATTAATATAGTATCTTTTATGTGATGTTTTGACTGCCTTCTGTTTTAATCTCAGAATGCATACTTTCGATGACAAGAACTCTCAGAATCAGTAATATTAACTACAGGAAAAAACTGAACTAAAGTACTTTTAAAAGGAAATATAGGCACATAGAATCTAACTGCATCCAAAGCTTTTAATCCTATGAGTTTTGAAATGCATACCATTGTGTTTTGTTCTATGCAATATTTTACTCTCTGTGTGCTTTTTAAGGACATCTAATTTTGAAGAAAATGAGCAGAACAACATAGAGAAGAACTTGTAGAAATATTTACTGCTTCATATTTTGGGAGCCTGAGTAATGACCTTGAAGATATATTAGTAATATCAAAAAGGATCAGCATTATTGGTGGGTTCACACTAGAAATACCAAAATCTAAAGAGTAAATTGCGAAACATAGATTCATCCCTCACAATCTGAAATTTAATTTTTCTTTTGGATAAATACTAAGAGTAGACACAGAAACAACATGGAAGAGACGGAAAGCATCTATTTTGGTATTTTTGGGAGATAATAAAACATTAGACATGAAGCAAAAGAGAAGAAATGAATTAAATCCACCAAATAATATGATAACGTTCTTCAGCCACTGAAGAACATAAACAATAATATTTCCAGCCATAGGACATCTTAAATAAGAGCATTTGGATGTGTGACAGCTGTGGCAGTCAGATAAGGGGAGCATTGTGAAACAGTAGAAGCAATTTTCCTGCAACTCATTTAGAGTCGCCAGGGCTATAAAGGTAGTCGGAGAGGGTGTGGGTGGCATAGAAAAATCAATCCCAGCATTCAAGAGAAAAAACTCAATACTTATTTGGTAAACGTTATACATTGGAGCAGCGATACTGTTATTCCACTTCATTTCCCACACTTTTTAGATACAAATCGGCCCAATGAAGAATCCTCACTGGTGCCAAGATGCGTCTCTTGGTAGTTGTCAAATGTTGTAAGACAGCTGTAAAGCTGCTAAGAGTAATTCAATTTTAGCAGATCCTAATGACGTTTGTGTTGACAGAATAATGCTCATGGCATGTAGTGGGACGGAGCCTCATGGAGATCTAATAACCTTCTGGCCTAATGTGAATGCCCATCTCCCTAAAGAAGCCAACAAGAGTTATTTGAAACAACCTGCGGAGACACACTGTCCTCTGTTCCTGAAATTTCCACTGGGCATTGAGCCAAGATACCAGTTCGATTACACAATCTACCCCCCTTTAAATGGGGAAGGGAGGAGATCTAGTTATTGATCAGTCAATTGTTAGAGTGTCTTTGAACTCTTTCCTTGGACTTCCTAGTACAGTTATAAGAGCAAGAAGAAGGAGAGAAACAGAGAAACATTTTTTTCCTTCCCTTCCAAGAGGGAGAGGCTATGAAATCATAGGGAAAAAAATCTTCTGACAAAATACGGTGTGTAATCTCTTAAAAATACCCTGTATGCCTTTTTACCCTGAGTGCTTCTGCTGTGAAAATAATATGCCTTAAAAATTGTAAAATGCATCTTTTAAGAATTAGATCTTTAAAGTAGATTACTTAGAACACTGTGGCTATTGTCTCCCTAGCATCTCCAAGAGGATTGGCTTACTTTCTCCCAGAAAGAGAAATGCCGGGTATTACTCCTCGAAAGACCTGAATGGACTCTTGAAATAGCCATGCAGTATTCCAAAAATAAAAGTGTTAGGGATATGGGAATCCCGGGGTCAAAAATCCAGCCACTAGGCACCATAGTCCCACGTCAGCTTACACCCTCTCTGTTGGGGGAAATCACAGACTTTGATGCTATTTAAATGCCAGTCTTCTTCAGAGGTGACCCAGGAGCCTTGTGGGTCAGATATGACCAAGGGGCTGTTTGTATAGGGCAGCAGGAATGGAAAGAATAGAGAATAAAATCAAAGAGAAAGTTAAAAGAAAATCTCTTCATTCTGGAGCATGCAGAATGAAATCTAGAAAAACTGAGAAAACCTAGTTTCTTTATATAGCTATTGCTGTGAAATCAGAATAATTTTTTTTACTAATTCTTTTAAAGGGTCTTTTAAATCAGCTGGCCTTAGAAATCTCTCTTTATCATTTACTTTTTCCCCATGACATACAAGTGTGGTGCTTGGGATGTAACAGAAGTGAAAATAAATTCAGTAAGACTCAGTCTCTGTTGCCTGAGGCATATATTTCACTCACCCTGTTCACATGGCTGTTGTTGCACTGCCTTACGTCCTGATTTTATAGATTTATCTGTGTCTGTCTTATTTCCCTTAATAAGGTGTAAAATTCTTGAGCATGGGGACCTTGTCTTATTCAACTTGTCTCCTTCAAAGTGTGAAAGATCCTTAAGGAGGGCCAAACTTGGCAAGATAAACCGGATCCACGAAAGCACACCTAGCATAAAGCAAAACTTCGTCACACAGACGTGCCCTTTGTCTCCTTTTCCCTCAATTCTAATGACTGTAATGGCAGAGCATGCATACTGTGATAGAAAATGTAATGCAAATGCCAATAATACTGGATTCCGTTTTTAGAAAAGGGCACATTGGTGTGCCTGGGTGACTCAGTCGGTTAAGTGTCTGGCTTTTAGTCAGGATCTCATGGTTCATGAGTTTGAGCCCCGCATCAGGCTCTGTGCTGGCGGGACGGAACCTGTTTGGGATTCCTTCTCTCTCCCTCCCTCTGTCTGTCCCTCCCCCACTTGTGCTGTTTCTCTCTTTCTCAAAATAAATAAACTTAAAAAAATACTTAGGGAAAAAAAGAGCACATTTAACAATTTTAATATAGTTTTACTCTTCTTTCCCAAATAAAATTATGTATTGAATCTAAGAGTAGCACAGGAGTAGAGTGACAGCCGCAATTATATGTATTTGGAAATAAAATGTTGGGGTTTGAAACATATTCTGTAGTAGGTCTAATCTTTGTCTATACCATCCAGCTGAGAAGGAGAAAAACAGAAATACTTTCATTTGTCCGTTGATAGTATAGGTCATTCTTCTCGTGTTTAAACAGTAATAGTCTATTAACTTCCGCTATTTCAGATGAAAGCTATCTGTTGGATTGCAGCTAATACCACCCTCTTGCATGCATTTCCATAGCACACATGTGTGCACACACGCGAGAACGATAAATGTATGTGGACAACACACAACTCCTGTACAAGATGGCATCTAGGTGAATGAAGGGGAAAGCAGATACCCTGCTAGCAAGAGGGAAAGAGGGACTTAATGAGGTTTTATTTGCATCTTTGCTTGCCTTTACTCCAAAGTGTTGGGTGAAATTGTTGCCTGTTGTAATTACGGTTAAGGACTGTGGCCATTCCTTGCTCACGGTGCTGTCGATGCCTGTGGATCTCAGCTTCATCCACAGTGTGGCACCTTACAGGGCCATCCACCCAGTGGGAGATCTCTCAGCGTGGTGGTCCTAGGCAGGCTTGTTCACCCTTACCTCAAGGAACTTTTGCCTCTGGATTCTTTCCATGACACACAGAAGCTTGAAAAGAATTACCCAGGCCACTTTCTGCCTAATTGCACCATGCCACCTCTCAAAGCCCCATGGCGCAGCGGTCCTGCTATGGCTGTGCCACAGCTATTGAGCCCCGAGGTTCCATGCTTTCCCTTACGGTGCTGGCGGTTCCCCTGCAGTCTCCCTTGTTCATATGAGACTTCCCAGTGAGCAGCCTTCTCTCAAAGTTCCAGATGGAAAAAGGAGTATTAGCCCCCTCTGATCTTAGTTTTTTTTTCTCATGATCTAATCTGCACCGCCCCCGCCCGCCCCACCTCCATTCTCCCTGAGTTTTTATCCACAAGAGTGAACTGAATGATCATTGTGGCTGTCTACTTTTCTTACTCTTTCTCCTCTCTCCATCATCTCAGATATGTGGGGTGATATCTCATTGCATAAACGTACATGAAACTGGGGGGGCATTACACTAAGTGAAGTGAGTCAAATGGAGAAAGACAAATACTGTAGGATCTCACTTATAGGTGGAATCTAAAAAAAACAAACTCATACAGTGAATAGATTCTTGGGGGTGGGGAGGATAATAATGTTGGAAGGTGGTCAAAGGATACAAACTTTTAATTATTAGGTAAATAAATTCTAGGGATGTAATGCACAGCATGGAGACTACAGTTAAACAATACTGTACCATAGATAGTACTGAACTTTATATATACTGCATTTTTTCTTATATATGCATACCTATGATAAAATTTAATTTATCAGTGTGGCATAGTAGAGCAGATCTTAAAATGCCTTACCAGGATAAAAAAAACATTATAATTATGTGATCATGTCTTAACTAACCTTACTGTGGTAATCACCTTGCAATTTATACATGTATAAAGTTATTAGGTTGTACACCTTAAACTTGCACAATGTTATATGTCAATCCTATAACAATAAAGTTGGGAAATAGAAACTCATCGAATTGCATACATTAAATATGTGCAGTTTATTATGCTCCAATTATATCTCTATAAAGGTGTTTAAAATGAATAAAATATTAAATGGGTTGGGAAGACCGTGTTGGGAAAAAAGGAAAGAATGTGCAAAGCCATGGAAACCATGGGGCGCCTGAGTGGCTCAGCTGAGTAGTCAACTCTTGATTTCGACTCAGGTCATGATCTCATAGTTTCTGGGTTCAAGTCCTACATCAGGCTCTGTGCTGATGCTGTGGAGCCTGCTGGGAACTCTGTGTCTCCCTCTCTCTCTGCCTTTGTCCTGCTCGTGCTCTCTCACTCTCTCACTCTCTCTCTCTCTCTCAAAAGTAAATAAATAAACTTAAAAAAAAAAGCCATGGAATCCTGAAAGAGGAGTTCTGAGTTTCTCAAGCAGCACAAATTTCAGTGTTACTTCAGTGTAGATTTGAACAGAGCAAGTAGATGAATCCCACATCTTTAGTTCACCTACTAGGTGAAATCCTTTCTCTTTATTTCTATTCCACTTTGCTCTACAGAGGAATTCTGGCAAATGAATGGTTTGCAATAACATGATTCCGTGAACCTTTGGATGAGCTTCCCGGCAATAAATACCATACACAGATTTCTTTGGAGTGTGTGAACCTGGGAACCAAAAAGCAAACAAAGTTATTAGATGTAATTTTAACACAATCCAGTTTGGAAAAATATACGATAAGAAACAAAACAGAGATTAAAAATAGTCATCTCCAAACTAGGGAATTCTGGACAGACGTATTAGAAGAGGAAAGTTGATGTCACATACATTACTCTTAATGTTGTGATAAAGCGAGGCCAAACGATAAGAAAAACTGTAGACGGTAGTTTGGCGTGAGTCAGAGGAAAGTCTCGATCATTCAGGAAGATTTTTCCAGCTCTAATTTATCTAATTCTGTGAATATTGACAGATTTGTTTAAAGAAACACAACAATACAGGAAAAGAAGCTACATGGAACTTGCCAATAAACAAAGTATGTCAATTTCTGTGCCAAGTTATCTTTAAAAATAAGGCCCAGAATTACTATTAAGTGACAATTAAAAGGCAAACATATGCTCAGCACTGGCTTGATGTATTGGGGGGTGGCAAATTTTGAAAGCCTTGTAATTTAGAAATGTGTGAGTAATTTCTGATATATAGTGAATGTACACAGGCTAAGATATATGTTTTCAGTGATGAAAAATACCAGTATATATGTGACCAATGTACTATTTCTCTTGCCATCAATTTAATCATTAATTCATCATGAGTTAATATAAAAAAATTTTAAACTTTATTTGATTAACTTAAATCCGTATTTTGACAGAAAACTAAATCCAGCAAAGTCCCAGCAAACAAAAGAGGGAAAGGAATAAATAGACTTTTAAAAATGATCTCTCCAGGGGCACCTGGATGGTTCAGGCAGTTCAGCATCAGACTCTTGATTGCGGCTCAGGTCATGATCTCACAGTTCATGAGTTTGAGCCCAATGTCGAGTTCTGTGCTGACAGCACAGAGCCTGCTCCTGGAGTCAGTGTCTGTCTCTCTCTCTCTCTCTCTCTGCCTCTCCCCCACGTGCACATGCGCTCTCTTCTCTCTCTCTCAAAATCAATAAACATTAAAAAATATACATCCCTCTGAAAAGTTTAAACCAGATTAGAATAATTGTAGAGCATTTTCTTGATCTAAAATTAATGGCAATCTGCACAGCAAATAAATTACGTCATAAACCAGCGTGGCTTGTTCACTTATGATAAATCTAGAGATAATGGGAAAGCCACCAAGTTAGGTCCATTCTCTCTGGAAACTTTTGACTCCTACAATACTTTGTCTGCTTATAGACACTTATTACTAACCTATCTGCCATTTTGTCATATGCCATTTTTATGGAAGTGTTCAATACTATGATACCTTCGTTTCTTGGGTTGTGTGAGCTCTCTTTCAACTGTACCATGAGGCCAGCCCACAAGAGCAGACACAAGAAAGAGCTCTAATTTCTTGCTTTTAATTCTCAGAGCCCATTAGATTCACTCCAGGGCCTGGTGTTCCAGAGTAAAATAAAATGTTACTTTTTGTTTCAGATGGTGGTAGAACATAATTATGGAAAATCTCCACTATGGGGGAAAAAGTCAGAATGTTATGATCTGGATGTTGCCGCAAACAGCCCGGTTCTAAGATTTATGTTTTGTTTTACAGACAAAAGCTTATTTTGTGGAAAATAATGTAGCTCTACTTAGGCTGTCTAAAGAACAGCACATTTCACAGGGGCTAAAGAAAGGTTGATGCAGAAATCAGAGCCTAGGTTATTTACCTAAAAGGATCTGGAGAAATAACAAAGCTGCTTTCATAGACGTCTTTCTAGAGATCAGACCTCTGTGATTAGGATGTGAAAATCAAGGGGTTTGCTTTCTAATATATCCCTTTCCATGCTCCCTTCTGGGTCATGACAATTAATTGGCCTACTTGGGGCTAAGTGCAGCTAGGTCTGTGATATTTGCTAAAACACCTATCTTGGAGTCAAAATAACTCCTTGGGAATTTCACTTTGCAGTCAGTGAGAGACGCGGGGACAAATGCTCCCTAGTCACCTTTACGGAATGAATGAAGCCGGAACAGTTAGCTGTCGCTTTTGCAAAGCTTACCCACGAATGATCGTATGCAGTTTGAAAGTTATATTGTTAAATAGTAGGCTGGAGAAATCTTTTTCGAGCTACGGTATTGAGTGTTGCTGCCTTTCATCTAGTTTGCTCATGACTAAAGTGATCCATATGGATTAAGGAAATAATTCAATCTGAATGTTTGCTTTGTATTTTAAAAACAAATGAAATGTTAAACAGTTGTCAGGTGTTAGCTTGATCTTTATTGTAACTCTTTGCTAAGATTACAAGGATTACACTGAGCACTTGAAGCAAGATTTCAATAGTGACAAATACCAGGTTACTATTATCTTGTTTTAGCATCAATCAAGGAAGTATTAAATAATCAGATAATGTCTCCAAGCCCTCAAAAAATGAAATCCCTCTATGCTAGTCCACGCATGCTACTAATCATAAGGCAACCACAGGAACTACACAAGAAACAGCATATATGATTCTATTCACAGATCCTGCCTCCACTGTAAACTAAGAATTAAGGTATCCTGTTCTGACTCATCTACACGTCATAGACCTATAGACGAGGAAAAATATCTGTGGGTTTGCAGGATTTCTTCTAACCGGAGAAGCGCATTGTGGGATCTCCATGCCTCCTTCTGGTGATTCCTTCCTATATTTCACTGAACTTTGGACCCACCTTCGAAAATGGAAACATATAGGGGCGCCTGGATGGCTCAGCCTGTTGAGCGTCCGACTTCGGCAAAGGTCCTGATCTCACGGGTCACGAGTTTGAGCCTCGAGTCAGGCTCTGTGCTGATAGCTCAGAGCCTGGAGCCTGCTTCAGGTTTTGTGTCTCCCTCTCTCTCTGCCCCTCCCCTGCTTGTACTCTGTCTCTCTCTCTCAAAAATAAATAAAAACATTAAAAAGTTTTTTTAATGGAAATATAGATGTCTTATCTATAAAGCGGATGCATTAGACCTCCACTTCGAAGGTCTAACTCAGAACTTCATAGATAAGACTTTATAGATAAGACAACTGAAACCTACAGGGTTACAGTTCATTTGTAGTACAACTCAAAACTTCTGACCCACAGCTCACTTCTGTTATTATTACATCAAATTACTCTGTTTTTGGAATTTTATTGTCTGTCTACTCTCCAAGTCATCATTCTTTATGAACAGGAACACGTGTAGAGTTTTTTAACTTAACTCTAGAGCACTTTGTTTTTTTAATTTTCATTTGATGATGTGGGTGCCTTCGTAAACATTTTCAATGAGAAGCAAGTATTCTAAGTATACCATAAAGTTATCATGTTTACTTTGGTAGGTTCTTGTTTGGTGATAATGATTGATTGACTGCTCCCCCTCCTTTCTACCATCTCATTTCTCTCCTACATATGGTGCCTCCATTTCTTTGAACAGATGATTTTCTCCCACTCACCATCCACTTTTCTCTGCAATTTGGTCTCCATGTTTCCTAAGTTCACTGAAACCTGTGATTTTTCCTAGATCAAAGTCAACAGCCTTTCTCCTGCCATCTGCACACTGCACTGGACAAAATTGCTGACCCTCTTTCCCATTAACCCAGTCTTACTCTGCATAATTCCTCCTTTAACTTCTATGTCTGTGGGTATTTTCCAAGACTGAATCTTTGATCTCAAATTTTTAAGTGAAAATTATGGAGCTGGACAACAATTTCTGAGGCACTGAGAAGTCTCAATATAATAGGTTTTAAAAAGACTTTATACTGGTAAGGAAAAAATTAGGTCAACTCACCTCGTAGCTTTTATTGCCTTCATACATTTTCAGATTGGTACAGTTACTCTTTCTGAGGCCCTCAAACTTAAATGGTAGACCTGTTTTTTCCCTTCTTGGTCACTGTCCTATTCAAGGAGTCATTTAACATTGGATTATTTATAGCTCTCCCACCTTAAAAATAAGAGAATCCTTCTCCAAATCCTACTTCAGTTACTGCCTCATTTCTCTGCTTCCACTCAGAACAAAATACAGTAAAACCTGGAAAACGAGGCATTTGTTCTGCATATGCTCTGCAAGACAAGGAAACATTTCTCATAAATTTTAACTCTATAAACGAGTGATGTCTTTGCAATACAAGTAGTATGTGACACCAAAAGTCACATAATCACATCTGAGCCAGTGGTTCTTGAAATTCACTTTGATATACAAGTGCTTTGGATTACAAGCATGTTTCCAGGACAACTTAGGCTCGCAAACCAAGGTTTTACTGTGTACCACAATTCTTGTCTATGCCTGCTTTCTGCTGTCTCTCTTCTCAGTCTCCACCTGGTTGGGGTCTGTCCTCTCCACTCCATGGAAATGGCTCATGTCAGGATCACTGATGATCTTCACGTTGCCTCTGGCAGTGGTCACTTCTCTGCCCCTATTTCACCTACTCACCAGCATTTGGTTCAAGGTGTTCTTTCTTTCTTCTTAAAATCTTTTCTCCTCTCGGATTCTCAGACCTAACCCTCTTCCAGTGAGAGTTCAGTTCTGGACTCTCCTTTCTTTTTATCTTTTATTCTTAGCCATAGCTAAGCCTAACTATCTTTAAATGCCCAGGTAGGTCTAGGTTAATGATTCTTTGACTTCTGGATTTATCGATCCTTTATTGAATGTCATCTCTTTTTTGGTCTAAATTCAAATTTAACAAAGCCCCTTGTCTCCCATCCTTAGTTTTCACCATCTCAGTAAATTGCATGCCCTCCTCCCTGGATAGCCCAAACCCAAATCCTAGAAGCATCGATTACTCTCTTTCTCTCTCCACCTACTTCCAATCCATCAGTAAGTCTATAGTATTTCCAGAATCTGAATTTGTCTCCTTCTTTACTGCTACATCTCTATTTCGAGCTACCATTCTCTCTCACTTGTGTTAATGCCTCGACCTCCTGTTGGGCTCCCACCTTCCATTATTGCCTTGGTATCCTCCAGTGCATTCCCCACACAGCTAAATACAAATCAGATTGTCACCAACAGTTTAATCCCGCCTAATGCCTTTCCAGAATAGGTAATTAAAAATCCACATTCTGGGGTAACATGTCCTTTCTGATCTGGGTACTGTCTACTTCTTCAACCTCATCTTCATTCTCCAGCTCATTTAGTACTTTCCAGGCACACTGGGCTCTGTCTGTCCTTCAGATCTGAATAAAACATTACTATGTCAGGATCTATGCATTTCTCTATTTCTAACGTTGGCTTGCCTGGCTCCAACTGTCCTTTATATTGCAACCCTAATCTGGTATAAATGCTTATTTATTTTTCTCATTTATTTTCAGAATCCTTCACAAAAATGTAAGCTTCATGAAAGCAGGTAACTTTGGGACACCTGGGTGTGGCTCAGTCAGTTGAGCGTCCAGCTTCGGCTCAGGTCATGATCTCACAGTTTGTGGGTTTGAGCCCTGTGTCAGGCTCTGTGCTGACAGCTCAGAGCCTGGAGCCTGCTTCGGATTCTGTGTCTCCCTCTTTCTCTGCTCCTCCCCTGCTCATGCTCTGTCTGTCTCTCTCCTTCAAAAATAAATAAAAACATTCAAAAACTTTAAAAAAAAAAAGCAGGTAACTTATGGGTGAGTTTGTTTTAATTTTGCTTTATTTTTTCTATTGTTTCTCCACTGCCTAGCAGAACGTCTAGCTTGCACAATTATTTTTCTGTGAAGTGCCTATCCAAATTCTTTGCCATTTTTATACTTGGTTTACATGGATTTGTAAGGGGTTTTATATTTTAAAAATGTGTTACTGTGCTGGGGTGCCTGGCTGGCTCAGTCAGTTTAGTGTCTGACTCTTGATTTAAGCTTAAGTCACGATCTTACATGGGTTCAAGCCCTGCAACAGACTCTGGGCTGACAGTGCAGAGCCTGCTTGGGATTCTCTCTCTCCCTCTCTTTCTGCCCCTCCCCAGATTGTGCTCTCTCTCAAAATAAATAAACTTAAAAAAAAAAAGTATTCCTTGCCAGTAAGTTCTTAGCCTTAAATGAAATTTGTAATTTTCTTAATAAGATAAAGAAAAATTATTTATAAACATATAGAAACCTTAAAAAGGCTGATAATCATGATATAATTATTTAATAGAATAATCAAAATCTAAATATTATTGAGTCCAGATTATTTTATAGAAATATTTATGTTAATCTTCAAATAATAAACAGGTTTTACACTTTAAAAACTACAAAAAAAAAAAAAACCACCCAAGAAACAAACAAAAAAACACTGTTTAAGAAATGAGGGGGTGAAGTAGGTGAAGGGGATTATGAGTACACTTATCTTGATGAGCACTGAGTAAAACATAGAATTGTTGAATCGCTATATTATTTATTAATAATAAAATTAATATTGCACTAGTATGTTAATTGTACTGGAATTAAACATTTTTAAATAATAAAATTAAGTGAGTTTCTTACAGATGGCATATAGTTAGTTGGGCCATGAATTTTAATCCACTGTGCCACTCTGCTTTTATTTGATATATTTAGACTATTTATATTTCACATAATAATTGATAGGTTAGAGCTTCTGCCATTTTATCATTTGCTTTTGTTTATTTTTCTATATTTCTCATTCTTCTGTTTCTCATTGGGAGGCTTCCCATAAGTTACTTGAACATTTTAAAGTTTTTATCTTGGTATATTTAATTTATCATTACTCCAGAGAAAATGAAATACTTCGCTATAAATCTAGAAAAACATATACAGCACTGATATCCTGAAAATTACAAAATGTTGATGAAAGAAACCGAAGAAGAACTAAAGAAAAGGAGTAACATATTGTGTTCATGGGTTGGAAGACTTGACGTAGTAAAAATGGGCATTCTCCCTACATTGATCTATAGATTAATACAATATCTATCAAAGTTCCAGCAGGGATTTTTACAGACATAGAGAAGCATATTCTAAGTTTATATAGAATGACACAGACCCTGGAATAACTAAATTAATCTTGGAAAGAATAAAAGTGCATAGAACTGCTCTACTCCATGCTAAGGCTTTATGATCGTCAAGACAGCATAGTATTGGCAGAGGAACAGATACGGGTCAATGGAACCAAATGGAGAAACCAGAGCGAGATCAACGCAAATATTCCCAACTTTATGTAATAAAGTATCTGAATAATATAATAACAAAACTATTTCTTGAAATAGAAAGGGAGAAAGTACACTTCAACTCTATTCAGGCAAGCCTAGCCTTATTATCAAAACAAGGGAATTTCCAAATTTCCACTTCTAGTTATGACTGGGTAACTCATACTATACTTGCCTTCTACTGTAAACATTGGAAAGCAGAAAAAAGAATACAAGGGAACTCTTTTCCAGCTTTGGACAAGAGGCAGTGTAGGATTCATCCTTGAATAAAGGCAAATGCGTAAGGTTCATCCAATATTAATCCAAGCTTTCTCCAAGTAGACCCTTTCGAAACCACAGTGCATGGAGGATGAGCAGAGAGCCCAGTGGTTTGGCAGAGCTGAAGAGGCACAAATTGAAATTCAGAGATACAGAAATGGCTGGAATTTGTTGTAAGGACTCTGGAGAGGGGCCAGCTGAATACAGAGGAGTCTTAGATGTCTGAATGAACGTTCTGCCTAGGTTCTTACCTGAGAACTATCATGTAAATCAGAGGCAAGACTCTGGCAGGCCTACCAGGGAGTAGTTGTTGTGAGACTGGGAGTTGAATGGAGATATGGTCTCTTGGAGACTGAAGTTCCAGTCTGCTCAGAATGGAGAGACCTTGCTGAGATCGTTGGCCATTCAGCGGAGACCTTGGAAAGGCCACACCTTAGGAGGGAGAGCTACAGTCCAGAATAATGGGCACATGCTGTGAGTTAGGGCTAAGGAGATCAGCTCTAACAAGGAGAAAAGCTAAATCTAACAGTATCAAAAGGATATAATGGTAATTAACTGTCCAAGAAAGAAAGTGTAGTAGCCTTTAAAGAACAGAATATTAGCCAGAGTCCCGATGACATATCATTCCAAGATGTTTAATACGCAAAACCCTATAATTATGAGTGAAAACTCAAATGATTAGGAAGAAGTAATAGTTACTAGAAACACAATCCAATATAATCCAGATATTGATATTAGCAGATAATATTTTTAAAACTATAGTAAATATGTTCAAGGATTTAAAGGAATAAGTGGCATAATAAGTGAGAGTAATCTCAGCGTGCAAATTGTCAGTGGTCACAAAAAATGTGACAGAGTAAATGGGGGTGGGGAAAATAACATAAGCCATTCCCAAAAGATTAGATCACAATGCCACCTTTCTACCTTTCTGTATGGATTGTAGTCACAGGAAATACCTATACTTCCTAGCTTCTTACCTGCATATTAATATTGGGAATAAATTAAGTCTGTTTTAAAATTCTTAAATATGGCCAGTACAAAAATATCTGTATAAAGACAGAAGGGGTTAGCTCTAAAATTAATCATTGGACATTTCATGATACTAATATTTATTGATTTTATTATGTACAAAACACTGTTTTAGGAGCTTTCATATATTAATTAATATACACCATCATCGATATTTTATTATTTCCATATTACTTAGAAAAGTTTACTGGGCACCTGAGTGGCTCAGTCAGTGAAGTGTCTGACTCTTGGTTTTGACTCAGGTCTGGATCTCACAGTTCATGGGATCGAGCCCCACATTAGGCTCTGCACTGACAGCATGAGCCTGCTTGGGATTCTCTTCCCTCTCTCTGTCTCTGTCTTTCTTTCTGCCCCTCCCCTGCTTGCATGCTCTCTCTCTGTCTCTGTCTCTCTGTCTCAAACTTAAAAAAAAAAAAGTTAACTATATTTCTCAATGTAACAGAGCTGTAAGGGGTTGAGAACTTCTTCAAAGCCAGGGTTGTTCATTCCCCAGTCTATTCTTTAATCAATAACCTATAATGTTATTTTCAATCAATTAAAACATAGCCTGTGTTCAGTACATACATTTTTTGAGATATACACAGTGATTAAGAGTGAGATTCAAAATTCTCATGAAGCTAAGTTTAAGTTCTGAACCTAAATTGAAATGTTCATAAAATAGTTTCAATGTCTGAAATCATTTCGGTTTCAAATCTCTTTATCCTATTTTAATACAGTCTATCTCTTTGATGAATAAAGTCATTAGCAAGTAAACATTAGTACTATTACAGAACTGTGAAACATCATAATTTAAATGCCTAGTGAACACCTAACAAAGTTAGCTTTACTATGTTAAGGTTGAGTATATAAGTTATCAAATGTTAAGTACAGACTCAAGCACTTCGAGTAAGGCAACCACTGGGGTGCCTGGGTGGCTCAGCTGGTTAAGTGTCTGACTTTGGCTCTGTCATGATCTCATGTCACGGTTAGTGGGTTCAAGCCCCATGTCGGGCTGTCTATTGTCAGCTTGAAGCCTGCTTCAGATCCTCTGTCTCCTCTCTCTGCCCCTCCCCAACTCACTCTCTTTCTCTCAAAAAAAAAAAAAAAAAAAAAAAATAAGAGAAATACGTTTTACAGCTTGGCTTCTATTCTGCCTTTCATTCTCAGGCAATCAAGTAATTAGGTGTGTATGTGTATTTGTGTGAGTGGTAATGTGTGCAGGTGGATGTGGATGTGCACGCACACGTGGGAGTTCCACAGGTAATGTGGGCTAATACGACAGTGCTCCAGTAGCCAAGACACTTCTAGGGCAAAGAAACTGGAACTTTAGTATCTAGGTGCCCCTGGGTAACCACCTTGGATTATAGGAATTGATCTAGTAGGCTTTTTGGCCAGAGTCCAACTCAGTGGGATGTCACATTTTTCAAAAGTGAGTTTGTAGTTTTGTATGTTTATTTATTTATTTTGTAACACCACTGAGGCTCTTCAGAATTGAAACTCTTACTACTTTTTAAATGTATTCTGGGAAGTGTATTTAGATGTTCTTTTTCATGTATAGTTTCAAATTGGGTTCAGAAACCTAAGGCAAGGATATTCTGTGTCCTGACCCTTAAAGTTAATGACTTCTAATTAGCCCAGCAAGAAGCTAATGACTTGTAATCACTTGCCAATTGATTCTGAGTATTTGCTTTGTGAAATTAGTCTGGGTGAACCTGGGAAGGCTCTGGCTGGTAGAGAAAAGGCAGAAGGGGATCAGGGTTTAAGAAGTCATTCACAAGGTGAGTTCTGGAAGATATTCAAGGTGATGGGAACCATATATGTGGTCTTTTGCCAATTATTGTAACATCTATGAATGGTGTTATAAAACAGGGTTGCACATATTGGAAACTGTATAACCGAAACCCTGAGAAAATTGTTACCTGATGCCAGTTCTGTGACATTAGTGTTTATCATTTGCATCCATTCAGCTACAAAAAGAAGAATAAGCACACAAAATTATGTATCAGATCATTGATCTGATGAGACACTTTAGTTATGGAGACAGACTTCCTTTGCTTTATTCAAGTTCTTCTATAAGAGTAGAGATGGGGGGCGCCTGGGTGGCGCAGTCGGTTAAGCGTCCGACTTCAGCCAGGTCACGATCTCGCGGTCCGCGAGTTCGAGCCCCGCGTCAGGCTCTGGGCTGATGGCTCAGAGCCTGGAGCCTGTTTCTGATTCTGTGTCTCCCTCTCTCTCTGCCCCTCCCCCGTTCATGCTCTGTCTCTCTCTGTCCCAAAAATAAATAAATGTTGAAAAAAAAAAATTAAAAAAAAAAAAAAAAAAAAAAAAAAAAGAGTAGAGATGGAACACGTGCAGTGATGAATCGTATGAACCTGTATTGAGAATCTGCTCGTGGCTCAAGCTCTGACTATGCATTGGCCATTGAAAGATGAATGATCAGCAACCCCTTTCTCTAAGAGTTTTTGTTCATGGCTGAGTTTACCTGGTCCCAGATTAGCAAATGATCTCTGAGAGTGAGAAACTCTATGACAAAGAAACACTCTACAAGGATATCGGATTCGAAAACGCACATCTAGTCTTTTCAGGTCCTTCATACAAAGCATACGTATATTTTTGTGCCTCTTAAAATTTGCCCGTTAGTAGGAACATTGAGGTTCAGACGGGTGACAAAAGACAGAAGAATCTCCATATGAGGAAGATTTGAGGGAACACTGTTGGCTAGCCTCATTTGAATTGCAAGAAATGTTTTAGAGAATATTCAGGAACAGTCCCTACAGCTCCAGCTATGGAATAAGATATCAGGTTTAAGACGAACACTCTTCAAAACCATTATGCATTAAAGAGAGTGTCTTATGATTAGGGATAATTGGTTGCAGTAGGGTGATAGGTAGCAACTGGAAAAAAAATGTCATTGGCTACTATTCTTCAAGGTAAGAAAAACAGAAAAGCATGGCATTATAGAATAATTTTTACAACCATGATGTAAAGGGCTGTAGCAATAAGGAGAATTTTAAAAATAAAAGAAAGCCAAAAATGCAGTGTTTCAAACGCTAGCCTTTTCTTTTCCCCTTAGTAAATGATTAAAGAGCAATTGAGCCCTATAATTTTTTTTCCAGCAGAGAAAAAAGAAGGTCAGAGTTATCAGCAACACTGGGTATTCATTAAGCCATGGCCCTCTCTGCCTTTGGGCATGGCCAATACCTAATTTCTCCTCAGTCCCACAGCAGAATTGCCCACCGGCTCATTTACATTTACGTGGCACTCCTCTTTCTAAATGCCTGCCAAAATATCCTACTTAACTACTGTGGCAAGAAAAAATAATCAAATTAGGAGAGTAAGAAAGAATAAGGCCATGTGCAGGTACCTTCTATGCTGGCCTGTCATATTCCCTGGGAGGAAACTCTGAACGGAATTGACAGCCCTGGTCTCAGATCAACCACTATGACTCTGTATGACCTCAGTCAAGCCTTTTGACCTCACCCCTCTCTTTAGGGGTTGAATATGAGTGCTTGTGCTTGAGTGTGTATGTGCAAGCATCTGGATATGGCTAATCAGATGCCTGACACCTCTTAACTTTGACTTTTTGGAGGGAGTATCACTAATTTTTTTCTGTTTTATTTGGTAGTTTTAGTTGATTTTGGTAATTCTGATATAAATATGTATATACATGTACATATCTATGTGTGTATATAAAATGTATACATATTATGTTATATATAATACATTATATATATACATATATATGAGTGTGTGTGTATATATATGCATATATATATATACACACACACTCATATATATGTATATATACACAGCCTTATAGTCACATTTTTTATTGTACTTTTACCTAGTACAAAAGCCAATTTGAGAACCCTTGGAACTATAATCAGAAATGTCTATTTTTTTTTATTTTTTTCAACGTTTATTTATTTTTGGGACAGAGAGAGACAGAGCATGAACGGGGGAGGGGCAGAGAGAGAGGGAGACACAGAATCGGAAACAGGCTCCAGCTCCGAGCCGTCAGCCCAGAGCCTGACGCGGGGCTCGAACTCACGGACCGCGAGATCGTGACCTGGCTGAAGTCGGACACTTAACCGACTGCGCCACCCAGGTGCCCCTGAAATGTCTATTTTTTAAGGATTCATGCATCTGTGTGCTCTTAAGGACAGAAATGAAAATAGCAATTCAGCATGGTAACACAGATATATTGGAAAATAAACTCATTGCTTTTCCTTACAAAACAAAACCTGAAATACAACAGAGTTTTACTGTTGTTTTAGACCAGAGGCTGGCACTTCTGGTTTCTCTTCTCATCCCAAAAGCTATCCATCCCCCACCCCGACCCCGACCCCCGCCCGCTTTCTATGTGATACTCTATATGATACTATATATGATATTATACTCTCTATATGATACTCTATGATACTCTATATGATACTCTCAGCACTGGTAATCCCAAGAGAAGATCTAGTTTCTTTTTTCTTTCTTTAAATGTTTTTATTTAAAATGACAGAGCATGAGCAGGAGAGGAACAGAGAGAGAGGGAGACACAGAATCCAAAGCAGGCTCCAGGCTCTGAGCTGTCAGCACAGAGCCCGATGCAGGGCTCAAACCCACAAACTGTGAGATCATGACCTGAGCCAAAGTCGGACAACTAACCCACTGAGCCACCCAGATGCCCTGAGAAGGTCTAGTTTCGAGAACACAGGAGAGTTCAACCCCAACAGCTACTTGCACCAGTAAAATACAGTCTGTTATCCTGGCAGATAAATATAGAGAATGATCATCAGTTGATCTTTCCTCCAAACTGTGCAACCCTCCAAGTAAAATGAATAAGGACAAACACTCTTATGCCCCATTAGCATGGGTAAAATGTTTATGTAAAGAATAGCTAGGTAAATGTAAATGGCGGCAAATCACAGACCTAGAATCTTTGCCTTGCTGTTTCCTCTGTCTGGAAGGAAATTTTCTAAGATCTTGACATGGTTTCTTCTCTCTTATTATTGAGGGTTCCGCTCAAATGTCACCTACTAACAATGGCCATTCTTAACTATGCCATCTCACAAAGCACCCCAAGCTCCCTTTCCGCATTACCTTGTTTAGTTTTTTTGGCATTTGGATCTTTATTTATTGTTTTTTTTGTTGTTGTTGTTAGTTGGCTGGCTGTCTCTCCCATTAGCCTCCAAGCTCCATGAGAGCTGAGATCTTGCCTCTGTGATTCACTACAGTATTTCCAATGCCCAGGATAATGCTTGCCATATAGCATCTTCAGATGAATATCTGATCAGTGAATGGATTAAATAAATAAAATGTGTTTACTGTAAAAAATCAGTAAAGAAAAGGATTGCATAAAAATAAAAGGATGACCAATTGCTAGTCAAGTTCAAGACTAGCATTACATGGAAATATTTGCATAGTTTACCAGACAATGCTTACTGGCACACTTGAATTTTCAGACCTCAGTATATTAATCTTCCTGAAATTTCACATATAATAGCCATCACATATAAGTGTGGAGAACATGCAAAAAGAATACACAAATAGCAATGACAAATGGAAAGTAGTGAAGTAAAATCAACAAATCTGTGCTTCTCAATGTGACAATGGGCTTACAGTTGATTTCCTAAGTAATTGAACAAGAATCAAGTTGCCCTTTTTTTAAACAAATTTGCATATTGAGGCACACTAACTCTATCTTCATTGTAAACTCATGCAAGATAGCAATTATAAATTAAAGTAGATTGCAGCAATAAAAATACAAATTATAACTCAGTTCCCTCCTGGGCCACCTATGGACAACCAATCAACATAATACAAAACAACAGAAATCATTTCTTTCAATATGTGTTCTTATTGTGTTACATGCTGCTGTACAATTTGATTTTGAATTCTCATGAAAAGAAAACCCTAAAAAAAGAATGCTTTTTCTTACCCATAAAATCAAAATATGGGTTGTATGTCTCGTAGAGTACTTTTTATGGCTTATCTTTTTGCTATAAAAATGTCATAAATTATATCATTCAAAAACATACTATAATTAAAGGAAATGACTGTTTGGAAAGATTTCAATCAAATCATGTTTCAAGAATATTAGTATGAAACACCTTTCCCCCCTATTTTTAAGTGTCAAATCTGCTGTAAGGCAGAGATTTCCAGAGTAGTTGTGAACGAGAAAAATTCATTTGCAGACTCACAGTGGCTATTCTCACTGTATATAGGATAGAACAAAATCATCTCAATTCATTCTGTATTGTATTAATAAAAACATAGCATATAAAATTATGTTTTTTAACTTGTATATCTTTCCTTGATCTTGCCATTTGGGAAAATTTTTGTTTTAGGTTAGACCCCAGTAGTGAAAATATATGTGATTCATTTTAATATCTGCACCCAAAATATGAAAATTAGATTAAAATATAATAAAATTTTAGGATCAGGATTTCTTTTACCCTGAAAGGTAGTCATATGTGGATAAATGTGGATTTACTAAACTAGATTTTTTTTAATGATAACTGAGTCTCTTTTTATAATGTAATATCTTTCAAGTCAGACCATCAAGAAAAATTGATTCTGAAAATCTGACATACTTACGCTGGAAATACATACGACTGCATTGAAGATTTATCATGAAGAACATGTCCTTACATGGTTGAAGGTTGGGGAAAATATTAAACCTGTAGAAGTTAAGTGTCAGTTTGTTAAAATCAGTGATACAAATTATGAACTCAATTGAAGAATTCATCGTGAAACAATGTGGAGACACGTTGGTGTACATCCAGGACAAGCCTCCTGGGGCCTCCTAATAAATATTCGGTAATCACAGTGTAACACCATTTTGAAACATTTTTAAAATCCAAAGTTGTTAGAACAATTTCTGAGCCTCTATTTCACTGCACAAAGGAAAATTTCAATTACTTACTCCAAGATGCTTGCAAGTGCTAATACCCTGGGGGGGTGATCTATAACCGCTGGTGATTGATTGACTGGTGTCTCAGTTCTGGACAGAAGCGTTTCTAAGTCACGCATTTTACAGCGTTTTGGTCTTTATTTATTGTTCTTTTGTTAATTGTCTGGCTGTCTCTCCCATTAGCCTCCAAGCCCCATGAGAGCTGAGATCTTGCCTCCCTGATTTGCTACAGTATTTCCAATGCCCAGGAAAATGCTTGGCATTCTTGCACAATGAAGATTTAAGTGCAGAATTGTACATATTATAAAATCACCCCTTTGAACTTGTGGGTAATTCACACCATCCGTGTAAATTCAGAAAATTTTATATAAACAGATAGGGCCATGGTGAAATTCAATGTCTGTTGTGTAACAGAATATTATTTGATTGTTTTTAGTTGAGAAATATCCCATTAGTTTTATAGTTTTATTTTTAGTTTAAATTATTTTGGGGCAAAACTAGATCTTCTAAGTTCTCTTGTGTTTTTCTCAGAATCACTGCTGAACATAATTTTGCCCCTCCCTTAATGGAATTGCTGCTAAGGATGTAGTTATTTGAATGATTTATACTTTAAAAAATCAAATCCAGAAATATTACAATATCACTTTCTCATGGAACCTTGGTCAAATCCTGAGGAAATATTGACAAAATTATTATTTTTAGATATTAAGGACCAGTAATATGTGTGGAAATCATGCTAAATAATATATTAAAACCCACCCTGTTAAGAATGTTGGGAAAAATTAGTTCATGGAAAGCCTGGAATAATTTTTATTTATCAAGCTGTTTCCTAACCTCAATCTTTCTTCTCTCCTCTAGTGTTTTGCATATTTTAGGAAAATCCTGATGAGATAAAGATTAATGAAAACCAGCTCATACTAGAACACAGTCTTCAGTCTATTGGAAAAGACATATGTAAATGATAATTAAGATACAAGCTGTGTAGAAACTATAACCCTCATAGGTTGTTGGCAAGAATAGAAAATGGTGCAGCCAGATCAGAAAAGATTTGGGCAGTTTCTCAAAATGCTAAACATAGAATTATCACATTATCCAACAATTCCACTCCCAGGTATTTACCCAAGAGAAATGAAAATGCACAGCCACACAAACACTTGTAGACAAACATTTATAGCAGCTTTACTCGTAATAATCAAAAAGTGAAAACAACCCAAATGTCCATCCACCAATAAGTGAATAAATAGAATGTGATATCCATGCGGAGGAATATTATTCAACAAGCTCAAGAAAATGAATTACTGATGCATGCTATAGCATGGATCAACCTCTACAATATTCCAAGTGAAAGAAGCAAGTCACAAAAGACCACATACATTTATCTATTTATATGAAACAATCCAAAATAGCCAAATCTAGAGAGAAAGCAAGTAGATAAGTAGTCCCTAGAGCTGTAGGAGAGGAGTAGGTGGGGGTGGGGAAGGAAGATGGAGAATCACTGCTAACAAGTCCAAGGGTTGTGGAATAATTAATAAAGATGCTGTAAAACTAGGTGATATGGTTGCACAACTCTGTGAATATACTAAAAACAAGTGAACTACAGGTTTAAATAAATGTTACAGCACATAGATTACACATCAATAAAACTATTAAAATACAAGGAGATGTGTTATAATAGAACAATAAAAAGTGAAGTGCTCCTGAAGGATGAAAAGTAGACTGAATAAGTCCTTGTGAGGAAGGATGAGGGAGGAAATGAAATGTTCAAGTTTTCCTAGAAGAGTAAAGTTTTATGCTGGATCTTGAAGAATAGGTAGAAGTTCTCTGAGTTGAGAAGCTCATGTTAGAGGGACAGAAGCAGAAACCCAGGAAAGAACATAGCTTATCTGAAGGATGATTGAGTAATGAGAGGCTAGACTTATGGGATGGAAGGTAGTTGAATTGGTAGAGAATGCCAGGTAAGGAGGCTAAAAAGACAGGTGGAAAACAAGACTGAGAACTCTTTAGGCCATGTTAGGGAATAATATATTTCCTTGTAGATGACAGAAAGCTACTAGAATTTTTGTTAAAGAAAATTAGCATACTTCTTTTTGTTGTATAGAAATAAAATACATCTCTTGAAGGTAAGATTTCTGTCCCTGATCAAAATTGCCTATGGAATCTAGGAATTGGCAAGACACTTAATGGTTTTTACTGCCCAGCAATGGAATCAATGGGAAGAGCAGAACTCTTCCCCTTTTTGCAAAATGACTTAAGTCTGTGGTTTAAGAGGAAACTGGCATATTAGAAACATATGTCCCTGGCCACAGATATATCCAACGATAACCCTGAAGCCAAGTAAGGTCAGTAGTAGTCTATCATGATTCTGCCCAAAGTCTCTGGCCCCTTGTCATCATTTACTTTTTTCTCTAATTGAGTCTAAGAAATCAGAGTCCCTTTCTGCTTGATGCTAATTCCAAAACAGTAAGTTAACTCAAAAGCTGCTGGTCTCTTTACTACCAGCATCACACAGAATATGTGTCTATCAAAACTAAGCAGAGAAACAAAAACTGGTAGCAATGAGGGACCTGGCCATCCATCAGGGCATCCTGATGGTATTCAAATTCATGGCTTTAGCCAGCTCTGAGGCCACACCCCTGCCCTTCTTGTAATTTGGTAACATGAGCTATTAATTTTCCCCATTGGCTTGAGCTGGTTAAAGTTGAGTTTCTTTCACTTGTAGAAAAATATTTTTAACAATAGCGGAGTTAGCCAGGTTGCCCAGTCACTAGTAGATCCTTGATGACTTATTTGGTGCCAGAATTTATTAGTCATCGGATATCTGTGACCTTCTGATTGAACCTGGGGACTCAACTCAGAAGCAAGAACCAGAAGCATCAGTTCCTGGCCATAGATGTTGTGATATTCTAAATGGACACAGTTACTTTTAGAAAGCCATTTGCAACTAATAATGTAGATCAGAGATACCAAATATCCAGCATGTGTGTATCGACTTTCCCTTGGTACTTTGGCAGCCATGGCTAACTGACCCCAGAGCTATTTCACTATGCCCCAGAATTCTTCGTGAAAAGCCCACTAGGAAGCCGCTGACAATTAAGTAGAGTTTGCATGAGAAGTAAAATCTACCCGCCAGCCCCGGATTAGGTTAGTGATAGTTATCTTAAATAACAAAATCATTGTGATGCCGTTTCCCTCTTCTGCATAAAGGTATGTCCTACTCCCCATTTAAGACTGAAGACCTGCTTTCAGGAAATCTATTATTCATATATGCCACAGAGTCAGTTTAAGCGAGGAGTCACCTTTCTCAGTGTATATGCATTTTAATCCTTTACTACAAACATTGGATGAAAGGATTTCCTTTTGGTGATAAAGAATTCCAGGCATCTGAGAGCAAATGGAAGAGTTATTTCAGGAAGACTTTTTCCCAGAGCCCCTGAAAGCCCACCATGTGTTTGGAGCTAATCCTCCTTTGTCAGAAGTCACACCGTGTATATTCCGCTCACCAGGCCCACTCTCGGCAAAGAGAGAAAGTCTGACCCGGTTCATTAACATGAAATACATAAAGGCAAAGGCTGCACACACTTCATTTTATAGATCAGTTCAGAAGTCTGTCAAGCCTTATTTGAATATATTTCAATACTCTGTAGACCTAAAGTTAAACAGTGGTATATAGTTTTCTATCTGCTATATTGTCTCATTCCTCTTAGCCAAAGTAGTGGTGGGGGAAAATCAGCCAGCTGTTTCTAAAATCTAAGCTCCTGAATCCTTGCAACAACTGTTTAGGGGGCTGTTCCCTTGTAAAAACAAACACACAACACACACGTATGCACGCATAAGCCCCCCTCCCCACATATCCACAAACAAAGGAGATTATGACAAACTAAAGAAACCCTACTAATATAATACACCTACACATGTAATGCCAAGGGTAGAAATTCAGAAAGCGTGCATGCAGGGAAAACCTTGTCTCCTTCCTCCCCTCTTGAAGTAGTCCCACTGTTCTTTGTTTCTTTTCAAGATGTTCAGAACAATGAGCGGTCTGAGGTTCAATCCAAACTAGAAGTGAACTAGAAGTTAGAAGTTTGCTTCTAGCAAACTAGAAGCACACCACAGTTTCACAGATTCTGTCAAAAGCCATGAGACCCATAGACAAAGGCAAAGGACTTTATTACTCAAGAAGTATCAGTAGCCAAAATATCAGCATTGTCTTCCTCCAGTTCTATGAACAAAACTCCCAAAGGGCAACTCTAAGTGGGCCAGGTGATATTTGTACCTGCAATGGGTTGTGTTAAAGAAGATCCCTGAGCCTAGGGAACTCAAATCTTATATAATGGATAGTAAACCTGTCTGCTCATGTGTTCTAGAGGAATTACATTATATTATATCACATATCATGTCCTATCATTATTATATTAGGAAAACCTGCCTCTGCTTTAGAGAGAGACACTGTATCTCCCAAGGCTGTTAGCTATAAAAAAAATTCCTTGAAAAAAATAGCACAGAAAAACAGCAGTCACTGCCTCTGATCACAAGACATGTAAAAACAAGAGACACATGGAAATTGATCTCCCAGCAGATGTGTACAACAAATTATTTGTTGGTCAATAAGGTTTTGTTCCTATTAAAAGTAATATAAGTGAAATTAAACTAATAGTGATGAATAGATTTCATGATAAAACTTTTCACTGAGATTTCTTTTGAGTTAATATTAATAACTGTCATATAACTGGGAGACATACTGTCAATATATACATTCAGAAAACATCAAATTTCAAAAGGAAATAGTTGCCATTTTATCCTCATTTTATTTGAAAAGTGGTACACACATTGAAAACAGGAAAATTTTATGTCTAGAACAGCTTCATCTATCTAAAATCAATCATTTGAAGATGGTGTAGTTCACATTGGACATTGGTTTGCCTTTGTAACAAATGTGTAAAACATATGAAAATTAATTGCGTGTGACCCAGGACATCAGTTTTTGCTTTAGATAAAATATAAAATTGACTAAAATAAGCATCATCTATATGCCAAAAATGATCTCACTTCAGATTTTATAATCAAAATCTGTAATCAAGTAGTAGTTTAAAACTATGGCATTGCTAACTAGAAATAAGATTTGACACACACTCCCCTGTAATATTTAATCAAGTGATTGAAGTAATTCCGATGTTTTGACTGTAAATTTGCTAGATTTGTAAAATGCCACTACCCACACACGCGACTCACATAGACGCTTTGCTCACAGTTCTGGCGCAAGCAGTGATCCCATTTCCAAGCTAATTTCTGCTTATGAAGGACCTTTAGCTCTTACTCTGGGCACAAATTGAGCCTTGCCTACCCTGGTGGTTGTAAGATTATATCCTTTCTAGGTTGCCACTTCATGTAGGGGACCCCAAAAAAGAGAGGCATTTTGAGGAGTTGCCACAGAATTAATACACCTCATTTGAGTTGTATGCCAACCACTGATCCAGCATGAACTTGATCCGAGATCACACCTGATGGGCTTGAGACTGGATCGAACCTCTTGCACCACCTGAGTTCCATGCGATTATGACAGTATCCATGGTTCCAGGGCTCTAAATATACCACACTCTAGTATTTTCCTATGGTTCCAGTGCTCTTGATTTGTCTATTATTTTCTAAACATAAGTTTGAAGGACCGTACATCAGGTTATTATAGTTCAATTGAAGGCTTTTGCAGTAGCAAAGTTGCCTTCCTTGAGAGTGAGCCTATATAAGTAGATGTTCAAGTATTTCCTCTCTGCCATTCTCCTTGCTTGTATATTGCATGGTATGCCTGAATGTTACGCATTAATGTTTCACTTGTCATCAGGCTGGCCTGTGCCTTGTACTAACATTTCCTTCATTCTTCCATCACTGCACATAAATCTTCACCCTGTCCGTTTCAAGTTATTCTCTGGGAGCGTGGCTCCCTGATCAGCATGCCCTCTACCCTTTAGTAAGGGTTGGTTCAGTGGTATCTTTAACATTTTAAAAACACTGTTACAGCATGCAGCATAATGACCACTTGTGTTTTTTCTCTACTTATTTCATGTCTGAGCGGCAGAGTGTACAATGAATCCTGTAAATACGATACAAGTTTGTATTTTTCTTCAGTGTAAAGCCATAATTAGCTTGTTTCTTTTATAAAGTATAAAATGAACAAGATGGATTAGAGTGCTTGCGTCAAGTAATTATGTAATTAAGATGTGTGTGCGCCCCTAAGTGAATTCATAAGATTTAGGAAATTCTTTTCACGTATAACTAGTGCATAGTAAGAAATGCTTTAATTTTGAAAATCGCAACAAATTTTTTTCCTTAACCTGCCAAATTAGACTTTATCACCATGTTGACCTACAAATTTTCCTGTTTAGATTTAAATTTTAGGTGGCATAGAAATGAACCAGAAAGGTTCATGATCAAGTCTGAAAATCTGAATTACCTAAAGGGCACTTGTTAAAAATTACTTCAATGCACTTACTGAAACTAATAGTCAACAGCTTGGGTTTTATGTACTTCTCACTTTTAAGAGCTTGCTATGAATTAAATCTGTATAACCTGACAATAACATTATCTGATCATTCAAAATTAATTACACTGCTGCATATATTCTGCAGAAAGCTAAATCAATATGAAATTCAAAAGTGCACAACAGGCTTATTTGCTTCATAATGCATCTATTTACTTTTTTAAATTATAGCATTGTGAGTTTTGAAATTAACCATCACTCCATCCTAATTTGTCTTACATTAACACCTAGACAGAATCAATCGGAAATGAACAGAGAATTTGTTCATTCAACATTTATAACCACCATTCAATAATTCATAACTAATGAACCAGACAATATTCTAACTTGTGTTATAATTATATTTGTACCTGCTTTATATTATCTCTGGACTCTATCTTATCATCATCAGCCAAAGCACCTAGTACAGTACATTGAACACGGATATACACATAGCTGCTGAAGAAAGGGATGGGAAGGGGGCATGAAAAGGTAAAAAATGAGTGGAAAGGGGGAAGGGAAGACAGCCCTTTGGATTTTTATTATTTTACATATATTCAGAAGTTAAATATAAGCATAATTACAATGGGCGAGGCTATTATGAAAGATCCCAATGAACACAGCATTTTGACTTTTGCAGTGAGATCATTAAAATTATTTTGACCCTTCTCGGGCGCCTGGGTGGCGCAGTGGGTTAAGCATCCGACTTCAGCCAGGTCACGATCTCGCGATCCGTGAGTTCGAGCCCCGCGTCGGCTCTGGGCTGATGGCTCAGAGCCTGGAGCCTGTTTCCGATTCTGTGTCTCCCTCTCTCTCTGCCCCTCCCCTGTTCATGCTCTGTCTCTCTCTGTCCCAAAAATAAACGTTGAAAAAAAAAATTATTTTGACCCTTCTGGGTAAAATTTACTTTTAGAAGAAGTTGAGACTATGATGGTTAGTACTTTAATGTCGGGAATAAAATTAGTAGAATATTTTCTGGTTTTAACTCTAATATTTTGCAAAGGTATTTTATTTTCTGTAAAATAACTATCTTTAAATATGTTTATGGTTTATGAACACTATAACTAAATCATACTTTCCACAAATATGAAACCATTCTAACACCATTTTCAAATACTTTTACCCAGATTTGACTTTTAAAAAGTAATATAAAGACCAGTATTTTTACTAATATGATCAAGGTCTTTAGTAATTATGGATTTTCACAAGATATTTTTTTATTTTTGACTCCTAAGATTTCAGGTCATCAAAATAGGAACACGTTCTTCCTTTCTCTTAACTTCGAAGCTCTCCATCTTTCTCTTTTACTTTAACTCCAGTTTGGAAATGGTATCTTGTGGTTAGCCTCAAGGTGAGCAATGTCCTCGGAGCTTCACCTTGAATTAACCTTATGCTGACCTTACTTAATACACTGTCATCTCCTCCACACTTCAAACGTCTCCATCTGTCTCATTAACATTACAATTCAAAAGTAGCATTAATTTCACCTAAAACTTAACTTAAACTCCCCAACACTAGTTCCCCTTTATCTGCTGATTCCTTTGACGCAGTTTCAATGACCCGAGATCAACCGCGGTCTGAAAGCGGAAGACCCTCCCTCTGACGAATCCTCAGAAGGTGAATAGTAACCTAACTTTACGCAGCAAAGGCCTACGTCACTCGCCTCACTTCCTCTCCTCAGTCGTGGGCGTTTTGTCGTTCGCATCCTCACGAGGGTGAGTCAATGCAATTCAGTGTAATATTTTGAGAGAGGGAGGGACTATGTTCACATAACTTTTATTACGATATATTTTCATAATTCTATTTTATTGTTAGTCATTGTGTTTTTGTTGTTGTTGTTTTTTTTTACTGTGCCTCATTCATAAGTTAAACTTTATCATAGGTAAATATGGATGGGAAAAACCAGCATACCTAGGGTTTAGTACTGTCCACAGTTTCAGGCATCCCTGTGGCGTCCTGGAATGAAGGTGTCCCCCATGGAAAGGGGGGGCGTCTACTGTATATTTATCCCTCATCTTCCTCTTTGGGTCTATGGCATCTATACCCCTAGTAACAGATGCTTGAAATAATCCTTGACCCTGCTTAATCCCTCTGAGCGGTGACAGCCAACTTGTTCTCTAAATTCTTGTGGCGTTAGACTTTTCTTGGAAAAGAATGGGAACCACACACTGGGAGTCTTGTGATGCTGTAAGGTAAGAACATAGTCACGAATTGCTTCCGGTTTTAAGATTGTTAGATGGATTTTTGGCAAGAAGGAGCGATGCTATTTAAAAGCAAAGCCCTGGAGGGGCGCACCGGGTGGCTCAGCCAGGTAAGTCTTCGACTTCGGCTCAGGTCATGATCTCACGGTTCGTGGGTTCAGGTCCAGCCTCAGGATCTGTGCTGACAGCTCAGACCGTGGAGCCTGTTTCAGATTCTGTGTCTCCTTCTCTCAGACCCTCCCCTGCTCGTGCTTTGTCGCTGTGTCTCTCTAAATAAATAAGCAAACAAACATTAAACAAAGTTTTTAGTAAGTAAATAAAAGCAAAGCCCAGGAATTGTGATATGACCTGTGACGTTGTATATCAGGTGACTTCACTGGTCAGGTAAATCCAGCATTGAGAAGTGGTATCATACTCCAGAGTCGGCAGCAGGAAGCCACAAAGCCCTCTTGCATCTCCACCAGGATTTACACATGTTCCTGACGAGAGAGGAAACTTGATACCCTTTGAGGTACACCATAAACTGGTGAAAATGTCAGCCATAACGTTACACTTTTTTCTCGGCCGTCTCGGCTTTTTTCAAGCCTCACTCATGAGCTGTTGATTCTTGACCAATGCGTTACAGGTGATAAATATTTATCCCTAAAAGGAGTCTCTTCCAAATAGTTCGGATTTTCTACCCTTCTCCAGTATCTTATGGGGAAACTAGATTTCTAGGATTCTGGTTGTGGCCAAATTTCATGAGGTCATCTGTAACTAGTACAGTGCACAAACCTGATGTGTGGGATGCTTATCACCAAGCAAACTTATTTGAATTCTTATGTTCATTGAGTTTTCCAGGAATCTATTTTACCTTACTCCTGGGTTAAGCAAAAAATAAAAATAAAAAGCAGTTCCTTTATTTTCTGAGAATTTTTAGAGTCCAATGGTGACCTAAGACACAAAATACACAGTAACTTTTTTTAATAGAATGTTTGGTTCTATGAAGTAATCAACACTTTGATCTTCATTCAAAGATAATTCTTCTCTGTCATGCAGCTGAGGAAAAAGAAATGATCAGTTTCTTCCCTTCTCCCCTCCTTTTATTTTTAAGTTTATTTATTTATTTTGAGAGAGAAAGCATGAGCAGGGGAGGGGCAGAGAGAAGGGGAGACACAGAATCCGAAACAGGCTCCGGGCTCTGAGCTGTCAGCACAGAGCCCCGACGCGGGGTTTGAACTCACAAACCGCAAGATCATGACCTTAGCTGAGATCAAGAGTCAGACCTTAACTGACTGAGCCACCCATGTGCCCCTCCCCTCCTTTCCTTTTTTTTTTAAACTTTTTTTAACGCTTATTAATTTTTGAGAGACAGAAACAGAGAATGAGCGGGGGAGGGGCAGAGGGAGAGGAAGACACAGGATCTGAAACAGGCTCCACGCTCTGAGAGCACAGAGCCCGAGGTGGGACTCAAAGTCAGATGCTTAACCAACTGAGCCACCCAGGTGCCCCTTCCCTCCTTTCTTAATAGCTGCTGCTTCTATGCCTCCAGGTGTGGGGCAGCAGGGATTGAAGGTAGGAAGAAGGAGCAGGAAAATCCTTAATGAACAGGTCCAGTGCTAAATACGTTTCATTCTCTGAGTCTGGAAATTGTTCGAAGAGGTCTCTCTCCTCTTTGCATGTTACTAGGTTATCTGAAGACTCCCAGCTTTTTTCTTTTTTTTTTTTAAGTTAAAAAAATTTTTTTTAACGTTTAATTTATTTTTGAGACAGGGAGAGACAGAGAATGAACGGGGAAGGGTCAGAGAGAGGGAGACACAGAATCCAAAACAGGCTCCAGGCTCTGAGCTGTCAGCACAGAGCCTGACGCGGGGCTCAAACTCACAGACCGCGAGATCATGACCTGAGCTGAAGTCGGACGCTTAACCGACTGAGCCATCCAGGCACCCCTCCCAGCTTTTTTTCTATTTCTCCCTCCATGTATCAGTGAGGATCTCTGACTTACAGTTCTTCTCTATTCTGGCCACTTAGTTCTTTGGTAGCTTTTCGGAAGTTTGGGGTCTAGCTCCAGCAATTCTCTCCATGAGTAGCTCCATAGGGCTGTGGGGAGTGGGGACAGAGCAGGAGGAAAGTAATTAAACCATACACAATCTAATCACTTTTTTCCCATCTTGTTCTTGTTATCAGCCAACTCAGGCTTTGGGTAGGAAGGGGACTGTAAAAACACATGCTGAGATGAGACATTGAGAAAGCAAGAAGCATAAAGGAAGGTTAGATTGTCCCTGTAGAAGAATTATTTCCACTCAGCCTATGAAAAGGAAATAATGTGGTTTAAGTTTTAGATGCACGAATTAATTAAACATCCATTGTATTTCCTAAAGACTCAGAGAATCCGAGTCTATTAAAAAAATTCTAGAATAATTTTTCCTCTAGCAGTAGAAAGTTAGTTTCCACCTTTTTTTTTTTTCTTTTTAAGTCTGTGTTATAAAGCAGTAGCAAAGTGAAAAGCCGAAATGTTTTGGTTCTATCCATATTCGTCCATGGCTGTGTAGAACTGACCTAACTTGCTTACTGGTAGAATTCAGTCTCGCCTCCATTCTGTCTGTTACATGGCATTTTAAAGCTGAAATTGCCTAAGACCTTCAATTTGACTTCCAAGCAACAGTTGGGAAAATCCCACAATGGCAAAACATTTTGGCAGCAAGAATGGAAAAGTGAGCTTTGTCAGGACAAAAGGACAGACCTCACCCCTGAAAGTAATCAGACACTTTTCAAAGAAGGTTTCATAAAGTCAAAGCATGTACTAGCTGGATAGAAACTCCACACCAACCAATTCTCTTAGAAGGTTAAAATTACACCAATTCAATATCAGAGCTTTCAGTGCAGTTTTGATATTGAAGTGTGATACTTAATTCAGTGGGAAAGAATTCTCTAGTATAATTAAATCCAAAGCTCTGGTGAATGTGAAATGTAAAAAGGACATGTGGTTCCCCAAGCATTGTGACTCAGAGAATATGTTTGTTCATCAAAATTGTTCAAGATATTCAGGAGTAAATTGATGATAAGTGATTTGTCCACCAAAGTAGGGGGCAGGGAAGGAGGTAGAAAGAAGACCGGGAAAGGTGAAAGGATTACAAGAAAACTAAAGCATTTAATCTCCTTCTATAATTTTTTCTTTGCTTTTAATATAAATATTCAAAAGCCTGACACTGTGCTTTTCCATGGTGTTCCCAGAAACAAATACTTAAAAAGAAAAACAAATCCAATTGATTTTAAATTGCTGAACACGAAATTGTCAATTCAGAACAACTTCTAGGGGAAAAATAAAATTAGACGCTAATGTGAGCATGCATGGCCTCTGTGTCTCGTGAAGCTGCAACCAGCCGAGGCCACTGAACCCTCGTTAACCAGGGACAAGATGTAGCCCATCAAGGCCATTAAGCAGCATGACACAGGTCCAGAAGACTGCAGGCCTGGATGGGAACTACTTATGCTCCATCTGATGGTAGATATTATTTGATTACTGCTGTGAAATTTGAATTTATATGTCCTCTCCTCTGTCTTCACATCATCGATTTCTTTATACCCATGCCTATTTCTCTGTATCGTACAGTATCTATACTGTCAGCTTACAACAGCCTATACTCATGCAAAGTCAACGATATTATTAGTTAATATAATAATTGCTAATTATTTTATCAGGCTCACAACACAACCTAAAATCTTTATGTTTTAATAGGGAAAAATAGGAGCCCTAGCATGTTCCATTAACTCGCCCAAGGCCATTGTTTATCCAGCTAGAAAGTGTCAAAGTCAGAAATTGAATATAGGTCTTACTTAATCAGAGCCCAGGCTCAAAACACCACTGCTTTTTACCTTTCCCCCTGTAGGGGCGGCCTTCATTTGCAATGCTTCTCCAGCCTACCTGTCAAAAGTGAAGTGTTCTCTCATTTTTTTAAAGCTTATTAGTTTATTTATTCTGAGATAGACAAGACCGCACAAGTGGGGGAGGGGCAGAGAGAGAAAGAGTGACAGAGAATCCCAAGCAGGCTCCATGATGCCAGCACAGAGCCCAACGCAGGGCTCAAGCCCAGGAACCAGTGAGATCATGACCTGGCCCGATACCAAGAGTGGATGCTTAACCAACTGAGCCACCCAGGCGCTCCCTAAAGTGCTCTCATAAATCAATACTTACTATAGTATTTATTCCTGAATCATTTGGCCAACTTTCATTGCCCACCTAATGAAAGGCATTTAAAAAAATTTTTTTTAATGTTTATTTTTGAGAGAGAGAGGGAAAGACAGAGCATGAGTGGGGAAGGGGCAGAGAGAGAGAGAGAGAGAGGGAGACAGAATCCAAAGCAGGCTCCAGGCTTTGAGCTGTCAGCACTGAGCCCGATGTGGGGTCGAACTCACCCACTGCAAGATCACCACCTGAGCCAAAGTCAGACGCTTAACCGACTGAGCCTCCCAGGCACACCAGAACAGCATTTTTAAAGATCTACCCAAATATCTAGAAGGGCAAGCCCTCGTTCCCTCAACTTTCCATCTGGCTGCATTGGGGGCAGCTGGACAGGTGAAATACTGAAGACTAGATTTTCTCTCAGGTTACACAGTGTGAACAACTTTTAACTACACCCAAGTGAATAGAAAGACCAGCTTCTCTTGTAGTTTCTTTCCTGTTTTGGAACTGTGACGTGCACGCAAATACATACCCTGGGAAGATGGCAATGACAATGCTAAGTAACAAGACAGAATAGAAAGCTCTTGTATACAATTGATGTACATTTATTTTTTAATTTAAATTCCCTATTTGTATGCCAGATCTAACTCAAATCCCTCTTTGATAATTATATGGAGAATAACATATATGTCTGCACCGGCAACATCTATTAACAAATTTAATTTCCAGCAATCAAATAAGCAATCTTCCCCAAAATATCATTAAAAAAATCTAGTTGTCTTGCCTTAGGCACTTCATTAGCTGATATCCACAAATAAACTCACATTTTTTAAATGTTTTATTTATTTTTGAGACAGAGAGAGACAGAGCATGAACAGGAGAGGGGCAGAGAGAGAGGGAGACACAGAATCCAAAACAGGCTCCAGGCTCTGAGCTGTCAGCACAGAGCCTGATGCAGGGCTTGAACTCACAGACCACGAGATCATGACCTGAGCCGAAGTCGGACGCTCAACCGACTGAGCCACCCAGGTGCCCCTAAACTCACATCTTTAGAATTTTTTATAAACTTTATTTGCAATATATGTTTGAGTCATTTTTCCTCGAGACCTAAAATAATCTTAAGTACTTGCTGTCTTTCTGCCTATAGTGCCGATTGCCCTCCTGTCAAAATCAGAAAGTCCTTTTACTCTGTGTTAGGCTGCCACCCAACTCTTGTAACCAAACTCCTGGGGTTCCTAGAACATCAGGGGAGTGGCGTGAAGTTGCCCTTTGAGGTAATGCGCACACACTGTTGAGTCATCTGTCTTTGATCTTCCCTCCCCTCCCCGCCCCCACCCTCTGCTTTCCTCCTGCTGTAGTTGCAGTTAAATATCACCTGGCATTTGTATGACGTTACCAAGGTTGCAATATTGTGAATGCCATCTAAGGAGTTTCCATATTTTGCAGCTCCCCTGTGGATTAGCTCCCATCCCTGGGAAGCGTGGCGACCTGGCTCTGTTCCCTGTGTCACTAATAGGTGACCCTCATCACAGTGGAGGAAGTCAGGGCTGCCTGGAGAAAGTGACTCTGTCTAGGATGGGATAAAATAACAATCATGACCTGTGATATTGATAATTATATGCAGTACTCATTGAGAACTTACTGCATGTCAAACAGTGTGCTAAATTCATTGCTTCCTCGCAGGAACCCTGTAAGATTATTGCCCTTAGATTTTTGAGAAGCAAGAAGCCGAAGCACAGAGAAATGCAGTCATTTGCCCAACATCGCACATGAACACAGCATAGGGGAGATTTTACGCCCAGCAGCCCAACTACAGAGCCTGCTTTCCCAGCAGTATTGCAAACTGCCCATGGTAGTTCGGGTGGACAATACTGAGAAGGCAGAGTGGTGGGCTATGAAGCAAATGAGGACGGATGAGCTTTCTAAATGAACACCGTTCAGTATGTCCCGGATTCCACCGTTGTTTGAAACGAATAAAAGTCAGCGTGAAGGGGACATCAGGGATGGATGCTTTCAAGACTGTACATTCATTTTACTCAATCTAGGTGCATAAGAATACAGATGGCTGCATAATTTAAGCCAGTCTATGTAAATGACTGGCAAAATAGCTAAAGCCCTTGGCCTTTGGGAAAATTGCCAGTGTGGTTCCAGATGCTTAGAAGATGTGCTCCCTGGACTAAGCCAGGCAGGGTCCCTTAGGTGAATTAGCACCATTCTGTGAATCACGCCCCAAACATGTAGGCTGTGTACTGTATTTTTATTTATTAAGCAACCATGAAAGACAAAGCTGCAGAGAATTCCCAAAGCCCCGATAAACAATGGAAGACAGCCCAACTGTTGTTTTGTTCACGCTTCAGTTTTCCCACATGCCCCTCTTCTTCTCAAACTGCAGAATTACTATTCATCCCCAAGTTGACTTTAACGAAATGTGGTAATCTGTAGGGATCGTTTTCTTTTAGGAGCAAATAGCAATGAAGCTTGCTATTTAAATCTCCTTTCCATTGATGCACTTGAGTATTTAAATTGCACAGTTAAAAGTAATGAGCACTTAGTATCGTTTTCTGCCTGCATCAAACTGCTCTCTTCCATTATGTAAGAGAAGGTATTTCATTCTGAGCTTCTCAAATGAAATGGAGAGAATAGGAGACAATTTTTACCTGTTTTTCTTCTGTATTCTCTTGATTCCTTGGTTCTCCCAAGTCTTAGCCCAACCTCTTTTTGATACTCACATGCTTTCTTTAAATAATAAATAGCTCTTTGAAGCTGTCTCAGCAATAATGTCTTCTGCCTGCTTTTAAAAGAGCTGTCAAAAATTAGTAAATCCACGACATAAGTGTTTTATCTATCATACATTCTTATTAGCTTCTGCTGTGAAATTCTTTATAAAACGGTAAAGATATAATTAGCATATTTCACTTGTAGCACAATGTGTGGCTTGATGTTTTGCCAAGGCACTGATCCCCAGTTGAAGGTGTCACAATGAAAAATAAGGCTTTAAAAATAAACTTGCTGATGTTCAGTGACCCAGGCTTTGGGGTCTAACCGTCACCCAACAGTTACTTCTCAGTGCTATCAAAGATTTATCATCAGAAATCTCCATTGACATACAATGTCTATTTTTCAATTAGATTGTGCTTTTTCCTCCCTCCTTGGGCTGTCTTAATTGAAACACAAGGCAGTCAAATGGCTCATCCAGAGTCATGCCCTGAGCCAGTGGCTCAGTTTGTAATGAACGGTGTCCATCTGGCTGGCAGTCTGTTTTCCGTCCTGCTCCCCACCACCCGAGCCTCCCTCAGCTGGTCTTCCTCACTGTGTCAGTGACCAACGGGAGGCAACACACTTCGTGTTACTTTGCCTATGAAAAATGATATCTACATTTAGAATACGCCAGATCTCTTCACACCCAAGGGACTCCAACCTTTCACCTACCACCCTCCCCGTACCTGTCTCTCGTGACTTGATGCTGCACTAGACTGTGTGTTTTTCTTATAAGAATGTATTTTTTTTCTTAAAAAAGAAAAAACAAATATAAGTCCAACAGTAACTCACTGTTTTTTGAAATAAACTCGTTTATGGAAATTGAAATGACAGCAAAAGTAAATATTTGTGAGTTATTTTTTAACAAGAAAGTATGAAATCTTGTTGAAAATGATGTTCAAGTAATTTACCAAAACTGCATGTCTAATTTTAACATCTGAGAGGGTACTTTCAGATGCAGGGAGGAGAAAGTCTCTCAAAACTTTTCCTTTGTAACTTGTTAAAAAATAAATTCACGTTGTAACTTAATTATTTCATCACATTATTTTATATTACTATCAAAATACGTGCCAAACATGTGTACAGTATATAATATTTAAAGAATGATAAGACAGATACTCATTTAGCCATCGTTGTATATTATCAATAACTTTGCTTTTCCATTATGGTGAATTTATTGATAATAATGTAAACATATTAGTATTCCTAAGTGATATGTTATTTAGTTTGGCCTGATTTCCCTCTTATAATACCACATATGTATGTAGATTTGTGTGCATGTGATATTCTTTTGTTGCTCAATATTATCCTTTTGACTTGAATGCATGTTTAAATATTTGACTCTCTTTTGTTCTTAATTTTTTTTTATGTTTAATTATCTTGAGAGAAAGCACAAGCGGGGGCGGGGCACAGAGAAGGAGAGAGAGAAACCCAAGCAGGCTCCACACCCCCAGAGCAGAGCCCCACACGGGGCTCGAATTCACAAACTGAGATCATGACCTGGGCCTGGGCCGAGATTGAGTCTGGCACTTAACCGACTGAGCCACCCAGGCGCCCCGACTCTCATTTGTTGTTACAAGACATTGATTTGCTTCCAGGTCATTGCTCTTGTGAAAACATAGCTATGAACATTTTATTGTGCGTTTTCTTGCTGCATATAGGCAAGAGATTCTTTCGAGTACATTCTCAGGAGTGGAATTGCAGTGTTTTTAGGTAATATGTGTGTTTACCTTTACTAGGTAAAGCCAAATTGTATCCCAGAGAACCACTGATTAATGAGAATCCCAATCTTTTGAACAATTCTAGTTTTAGACTTTAAAATTTCTCCTAGTAGGTTGAGTGTCAAATGGCAACTAATTGTGATAATACCTTTATACCTATGATTTTTTAATTTTTTTTAAAGTTTTTATTTTATTTCCATTTAGTTCGCATACAGTGCTACATTAGTTTCAGGTGTAAATGTAGTGATTGAACAACTCCATACATCACCCAGTGCTCATCTCGGCAAGTGCACTCCTTAATCCCGTTACCTAATTAACCCATCTCCCACCCACCTCCCCTCTGCTAACCATCCATTTGTTCTCTATAGTTAAGAGTCTGTTTTTTGGTTTCTCTCTCTCTCTCTCTCTCTTTCTCTCTCTCTCTCTCTCTCTTTCTCTCTTTTTCTTTTGTCCCTTGTTTCTTTGTTTCTTAAATTCCACATATGGGTGAAATCATATGTATTTGTCGTTCTCTGACTGACTTATTTTACTTAGCATTATACTCTCCAGCTCCATCCATGCTGTTGCAAATGGCAAAATCTCATTCATTTTTATGGCTGAATAATATTCCATTATATATGTATATATACCACTTCTTTATCCATTCCCTAATTGATGGACACTTGGGCTGCTTCCATATCTTGGCTATTGTAAATAATGCTGCTATAAGCATAGGGGTGCAGGTATCCCTTTGAATTAGTGTTTTTGTATTATTTGGATATATACCCCGTAGTGTAATTGCTGGATCATAGGGTAGTTCTCATTTTAATTTCTGAGGAACCTCCATACTGTTTTCCACAGTGGCTGAACCAGTTTACATTTCCACCAACAGCAGAAGAAGGTTCCTTTTTCTCTACACACTTGCCAATACTTGTTGTGTCTTGGGTTGATTGTAACCATTGTGACAGGTGTGAGGTGATATCTCATTATAGTTTTTATTTGCATCTCCCTAATGGTAAGTGGTGATGAATCATGGTCTGTTGGCCATCTATGGGTCTTCTTTGGAGAGATGTCTATTCATGTCTTCTGTCCATTTTTTAATTGGATTATTTGTATTTTGGGTGTTGAGTTTTATAAGTTCTTTATATACTTTGGATACTAATCCTTTATTGGATATGTCATTTATGAATATCTTCTCCCATTCCATTGGTTGCCTTTTAGTTTTCTTATTTCCTTCACCATGTAGAAGCTTTTTATTTTGATGTATTCCCAATAGTTTATTTCTGCTTTTGTTTCCTTTGCTTCAAGGGACCTATCTAGAAAAATGTTACTATGGTCAATGTCAAAGAACTTACTGCCTGTGTTCTCTTCCAGCATTTGTATGGTTTCAGGTCTTACATTTAGGTCTTTAATCCCTTTTGAATTTATTTTTTCTATGATGCAAGAAAATGGTCCAGTTTTATTATTTTGCATGTAGCTTCCCAGTTTTCCCAACACCAGTGGTCAAAGAGACTTTTACCCATTGCATGTTCTTGCCTTCTTTGTCATTTAATTGACATATAATCATGTATTTATTTCTGCACTCTTTGTTCTGTTCCACTGATTTATGTGTCTATTTTTGTGTCATTGCCATACTATTTAGATTACTACAGCTCTGTAGTATATCTTGAAATCTGGGATTGTGATACTTTCAGTTTTGTTTTACTTTTTCAGGATTGCTTTGGCTCTTCAGGGTCTTTTGTGGTTCCGTATAAATTGTAGGATAGTTTGTTCTAGTTCTGCGAAAAATGCTGTTGGTATTTTGATAAGGATTAAATCTGTAGGTTGCTTTGGCTACTATGGATGTTCAGGCTCATCCATGAGCCTGAAATACCTTTCTATTTGTTTGTGTCATCTTCAATTTGTTTCATTGATGTTTCATAGTACAGGTTTTTCATGTCTTTGGTTTATTCCTTTATACTTTACTATTTTGGTGCAATTGTAAATGGGATTTTTCTTAATTTCTCTTTCTGCTGTTTCAGTATTAGCACATAGAAACGCAGCAAATTTCTGTACATTGATTTTGTATCATGCAATCTTACTGAATCCATTTGTCAGTTCTGGTAGTTTTTAGGTGGAGTCTTCAGGGTTTTCTATATATTGTATCATGTCATCTGCAAGTAGTGAAAGTTTTACTTCTTCTTTGCCAGTTTGGATGCCATTTATGTATGTATGTATGTATGTATGTATGTCTGTATGTATGTATGTTGTCTGATTGCTGTGCCTAAGACTTCCAGTACTATGTTGAATAAAAGTGGTGAGAATGGACATCCCTGTTTTGTTCCTGATCTTAGGGGGAAAGCTCTCAGTTTCTCACCATTGAGAATGATGTTTAATGTGTTTATTTTTCATAGAAGACCTTTATTATGTTGTAGTATGTTTCCTCTAATCGCCCTTTGTGGATGATTTTTATCATGAATGGGTGTTTTACTTTGTTAAGTGGTTTTCCTGCATTGATTGAAATGATCATGTTTTTCATCCAATCCTTTGTTGATATGATGTAAACATTGATTGATTTGCAAATACTGAGCCACATTTGCAACCCAGGGATAAATCCCACTTGATTGTGGTGAATAATTTGTTAATGTATTGTTGGAATTGGTTGCCTAATATTTTGCTGACGATTTTTGCATCTATGTTCATCAGCAATATTAGCCTCTAGTTTTTTGTTTTGTTTTGTTTTTGTAGTGTCTTTATCTGGTTTTGATATCAAGATAATGCTGGTCTCACAGAATTAATGTGGAAGCATTCCTTTCTTCCTCTTCTATTTTTGGAATAGTTTGGGAAGAATGGATGTTATGTTTTCTTCAAATGTTTGGTAGAATTCACCTGTGAAGCTGTCTGGTCTTGGACTTTTGTTTGTTGGGAGTTTTTTTATTATTGATTCAATTTCATTGCTGTTAATCAGTCTGTTCAAATTTTCTTCCTGCTTTAGTTTTGGGAGGTTATATGATTCAAGGAATTTATCCATTCCTGTAATTTGTCCAATTTGTGGGCATATAATCTTTCATAATATTCTCTTATAATCCTTTGTATTTCTGTAGTGTTGGTTGTTATTTCTCCTCTTTCATTTCTGATTTTGAGTCTTCTCTTTATATTCTTTTATAATTTTTTTTGTGATTCTGGGTAATGATATATCAATTTTGTTAATCATTTCAAAGAACCAGCTTCTGGCTTCTATTGTGAGTTTTTTGTTTTTTTTGGTTTTTTTTGTTTTTAGCTTCTATTTCATTTATTTCTTCCTGAATCCTTATTTTATCCTTCCTTCTACTGTTTTTCAGTTTTGTTTGTTCTTCTCTTTCTAGCTCCTTTAGGTGTAAATTAGGTTGCTTATTTGACATTTTTGCTTGTTTCTTGAGGTAGCCCTATATTGCTATAAACTTCCTTCTTAGAACAACTTTGCTGCATCCCAAAGATTTTGGACCATTGTGTTTTCATTTTCATTTTTCTTCATGTAGTTTTTAATTTGTGTTCTTTCTAGATTTTTTTCTTGAGGTTGATACCTAGTTTTATAGTGTTGAGGTCAGAAAAGATGCATGGTATGATTTCAATCTTTTTAAAATTGTCAAGATTTATTGTGTGACATAACATGTAATCTGTTCTGCAGGATGTTCCATGTGACCTTAAAAAGAATGTGTATTCTGGTGTTTTAGGACAGAATGTTCTGATATATCATTTGATCCATCTGGTCCATTGTGTCATACAATGCCACTGTTTTTTTCTTGATTTTCTCTTTGGGTGATCTATCCATTGATGTAAGTGGGATGTTAAAGTCCATTACTGTTATTGTATCACTGCCAATACCTCTTTTATATTTTTTAATAGATGCTTTGTATATTTGTGTGTGCTCATGTTAGGTGCACAAATATTTACAATTGTTATATTTTTTTGTTGGATTTTTCCCTTCATAGTCATATTATGTCCATTTTTGGCTCTTGTTACAGTCTTTGTTTTAAAGTCTATTTTGTCCAATGTAAGTATTGCTACCCCAGCTTTCTTTCACTTCTATTTGAATGATAAATTCTCTCCAACTCTCCACTTTCAATTTGTATGTCTTTAGGTCTGAAATGAGTCTTTTGTAGGAAGCACATAAATGGGTCTTGGGCTTTTTAATTTGTTTTTTAAAGATAATTCAGATTTATTTATTTATTTATTTATTTATTTATTTATTTATTATTATTTTTTTTATTTATTGCTTGCTTGCTTGCCTGCCTGCCTGCCTGTCTGAGTGGGGGAGAGGAACAGAGAGGGATTCTCTATGTTTAGCTGTGGAGAGTCTGTTCTGCCAGTCCTCAGGTTAATTTCTGGGTTATTTACACTGATCTGGGTGTTATCTGGGTGTATCCATGGGACAACATGGCCTAGGATCCTCCTATTCCACCATCTTCCCCAGAAGTCTAATAATTTCTTTATATATTCAACTTTATATGTTCTGGCTAACTTTTTATCAGTTGGAAGTGTTAAATGTGGCTGATATTGTGTCCTAAGTTTGCTTATTTTCTCATTCTGTTGTCTTTTATTAAGAACAGAAGTTCTTAATTTTAATGTGGTACAATTTAGCCATTTTTACTTACTCAGCTATAATTGTTTTTATTAGACAACTGTGTTGCTACCACTAAGAAATAAATTTATTTTCCTATTTTATCTTCAACATTTTAAGACATTTTTTATCACGGAATTTTTTGATCAATCTGGAAATTATCTTAAATTAACCCAAAACAAATCCACTGATCTATAATTTTATTTCTATCATATTTCCATCTACATATGATTCTGTTTCTGGATTCTTTATTCATTGTATTTATTTATCTGGGTTTTTTTTCCTGTAATATTGACTATCTTAACTACTATAGCTATTTACTAAGAATTCCATATATTAGAGCACATTATCCTGACCTAATTTTTTTCTTCAGGAATAACTGGCCATGTATGGTGCTTTGTTCTGCATATATGATTTTAAATCTGCTTGTCTAGTTCCATGAAAAAAAATTTTTTTTTTTGGAAATCTGACTGGAAATACCAAGAATCTCTGGATCAGTTTGGGGGAAAACTGACAAATTTATGATGCTGACTTCCCCCAATCACTATACATGATCATGTGACTTCACTTTTCATTTATTTAGGTCATCTTGGATATCTTTCCATTATTATGTGAGTCTTCATAAGAGACTTGTGTATTGCTTCTGGACTAATTCCTATGCCACATTTTTGCTGTCATTGTCCGTAGTTTATTTAACGATTTCTAAGCACTATTTGCTTAGAGGTACTAAAGTACTAAAAGTGACTTTAGTACCTTAAGTTTTTTATTCAGCAACCTTGTTAAACCACTTTATTAATCCCACTTTGTAGATTTCTCTGGGTTTTCTGTTTACTTTAAGATAAAGATGGTGTAGTAGCACACCCTGGAAAGGGTTGGGAGAAATGTACAACCAGTTTAGATCTGAGATGTATGTGATAAGCAGTCTAACAATAATATAGAAAAGTATGAGAACAGTGCACAGGCCACCCAGGCATCCTCAAACTGGGGTGTCTCTGAAGGTGCTTGTGTAGAACACATCTCAGTGATTTCTTTCAAGTTGTCCATTTCATTGCTCAGTTTTGAATCAAACGATCCAAGAGCTTTTTCCATAGGTTTGTTACTCTCTGCCATCTTCTGGTTCAGATATTAATGTTGAATAATTAATTAAAAACATACTTTTACCTTATAAAGAGTAAATTAAATATAATAGAACATTAAACAAACATTATACAATAGATATATGATGGCATTTTACATGAATACAAAATGCTTTGAAACCATCCCTACATTAAATTCATTTTTCTGCCACAAATATTTATTGAGGGCCTTGTATATGCAAGACACTGACCCATTAAGAAAAGTATTTGTTTGGTCATCCCTGTCCTAGGAAAATTAAGAAGATAGTAAGTTCAACTAATTTAAGCCATCAATCTTAGAAACAGAAACAACCCCCACCCCTATCTTTATTCTGTAATAGGTTTTTCACCCTGATTTATTGGATAATTGCCTAATCCATCTTGAATATGTAGACAAGAATTCATCAACCTGAAGTACTTAAATGTATTCATCTTTGAAGGAAAATTCCAACTAGCTAACCATTATGTCCTAATTCATTAGTTATGGTCATCACTCAACACTTTCTAAGGAAAAGCCATACAAAGAAAATACTCATGAGAATTCTTTTTCTTACTCAGTGAGCATTCTCTATTTTTCAGTTCATATATAAAACATGAAAATACTATAGTAATGTGTAGTCAACCTAGAACCAGAGAGTTCTTGGGATATAATTTCTGACTCTACCTCTTATAGTATGTGAATTCCTGTAAGCCTAAGAAACCCCTGTATGTAGTATGGATCTTCAATAATTGTTATCTTCTCACTTTCCCTCTCCTTTCTTCCTTTTAGTTGAGGGTGCAGGTGGGGAAATAGTTTTCAGAGGAGGTAATACTTTGAAGACTCAATTAGATGTTAGGTATTAAAAGATTTGAAATGTTAAATATCCTTCCATTTAATTCCATATTTATTTGAGTTATTCAAGTCTTTTATACTTGTTACCTTTACTAGTAATACAGGAATATGCTTATATATAATAAATGCAAACAGGGGGTGCCTGGGTGGCTTGGTCAGTTAAGCGTCTGACTTCAGCTCAGGTCATGATCTCACGGTCTGTGAGTTCAAGCCCCGCGTTGGGCTCTGTGCTGACAGCTCAGAGCCTGGAGCCTGTTTCGGATTCTGTGTCTCCTTCTCTCTCTGCCCCTCCCCTGTTCATGCTCTGTCTCTCTCTGTCTCAAAAATAAATAAACGTTAAAAAAATTAAAAAAAATAAATGCAAACAGTATTACTTGTGGAAAGTTTGAGTTATTTTGCCATGTTAGAATTTTGTAGATATCTTTCTCTAATATTTCAGTGCCAGTTATCAAGAAATTATTCCTATTTTGCTTGTTACTTTCCCTATTTTTACCTACATTTTTAACTCATTCTTAGGCAATTATGCCCACTCTTTCATTTTTGATAGAGAAATATTAGAGTAACTCAAATGTCAAACTAAAGTGGTGAAAGAAAGAAAGAAAGAAAGGGAGGACAGGGAGGGAAGGAGGGAAAGAAAGGAAGACAGGAAGAAAATGAAGGAAGGAAGAAAGGAAGAGAGAGAGAGAGAGAGAGGAAAGAAAGAAGAAAGAAAAGAAAGAAAGAATTAAGCATACGACTCTTGATCTTGGCTCAGGTCATGAACTTGTGGTTTGTGAGACTGAGCCTAGAATCAGGCTTTGTGCTTATAGCACAGGGCCTGCTTAGGATTCTCTCTCTCCCTCTCTGTCTTCCCCTCCCCTGTTCATGCACACGTGTACTCTCTCTCTCTGTCAAATAAATGAACTTTAAAAAAAGAAATAAAAAAGAAAGCAAGCAATGTTCCATTTTACCCTTGCACAAAAAGGAAATGTACCCAGATAAGCAGAATAGGCATAATAGTTTTTGAATTGACATTTTTAAAGTAGAAAAATCCCATCCTTCGAAGTTTCAGTTCTTTTTCTAATTAATGATTATGTGCTTCTCTTTCTACTTTTCCATGTTGGAAGAGATATTTGTTTTATTTTAAACATAAAAAATATGATTAATAAAATAGGAGCAGGAAAAAAACTAGAATTATACCTTTCTAAACTTTCCATTAACTTTTTTGTTATCTCAACTTATGCTTTCTAAAGTGTAAAGTATGGTTAGTATATGTTATATAAATCTATGCATCTTACTTGTCAGCAGAAGTGAGATCACATCATTATTTTGTAACTTAAGATAATTTATTTAGGCACCTTATTAAATGTTAGGTATTTATTTTATTCCAACATCTTTATGAGTGTGCAGGAATAATTTCTATATCAATTATAAATGTAAAAACAACAAGGTAAGAATAAAAGAAATAATTGGTAAAACATGAAAAGAACATGACTGAACATTCTATTAGGTATTAAATGGCAAAAGTAGAAAAATACCTCTATATTGGAAAAGAATATGTAATGATGTATGAAGGTCTTCAAAGTGCCCCATGGTCTACCAAAGATGACTAATACTAGAAAAACCAGTGTCTAGGAATTTTCATTTAAACCCCATCATCACTTCAGCCAAAATGACCTGTTGACCAACTTGCTTTCAACTAAATTGCTTTCAACAAATTATGTTCTATGAAATTGCATTTGTTCAAGTTGTTTTTCTAAGGTTATTTTTAAGTGGTTATCAAATCATATGCTGCTATCAAGGACAGAACTAGAAATCTAGAAGCAGTTTTTGTCTCATGCTTAGTTCCTTTTTCTAGCTCGGTCTCCGTTGGTATTTCTCTCTCTCTCTCTCTCTCTCTCTCTCTCCCTCCCTCCCTCCCTCCCTCCCTTTCTCTGATCATCTTTATCCTTATATTTCATGATGAATCAATCCCTATCCAGGGCCATGTGGTTATTTTTGTGAATGTGGAGACCCTTTGGAAGATGACCTTCTTCACACCATATCTTTAGAAATACTGTAGAGTATTTTGGCTTTTTGACCATACTATGTCTAAGTCCAACCTTCACTTTATCTTCTAGTTTGGAGGCATTCTTTTCAGTAATATCAAACTAAATTTCATGTATCGTATTTTTGCCTCTCCTTATCAGATAAAGACTAAAATTTCCAGTAAACTCTTGAATACAACTTCTGGTGCTATATAACCAGTGAACAAAATCAATGGACTATTCCATTGTGCATTGCAGAATTTTATGATAGCACGCTCTTTCCACATATACCCAGATTTCTCCATTGTTATAGCTTCGTCCTCTCATTCCCAAAGCTATCTGCACAATGTGATTCTCATGATAGCAATGTAATAGAAAAAAAACAAGTTATTCACAGCTTTTCTCCCCTCAATCCAGGGATTCATGTTTGAAAGGTCATTTATTGGCTTCTTCACTGTGATCCCAGATCCAAATAGCAGGCCCCAAATCTCAGTAGTGTCTGAGACTGCACTGTCCAGTGGTTGCACAGGGCAAGGCAGTGCTGTAGTACGATAGTCTGGAAGAGATGTATTGGACATTGTTCATGAGAGTGTGTTGAGTGAGGGTTAAGAAAGAAGTAGGAACAGGGGTGCCTGGGTGGCTCAGTTGGTTGAGCGTCTGACTTTGGCTTAGGTCATGATCTCACGGTCTGTGGGTTCGAGCCCCACGTTGGGCCTTGTGCTGACAGCTCAGAGCCTGGAGCCTGCTTCCGATCCAGTGTCTCCCTCTCTCTCTACCCCTCCCCCACTCTCACTTTGTCTCACTCTGTCTCCCAAAAATAAATAAATGTAAAAAAAAAAAAAGAAAGAAGTAGGAACGAGTGAAAAAGTATTGAATGGCATGAAGGAATAGGAAAATATTTTATTATATGTATGCATGATGTTCTTGAATGTATGATACAGAAAGAGGACATTTTGTCTAGAAAGCAGGCAATGTGAAACTTCCTGTGTCATACACAGAGCAAAATGCCTGGGCTAGAATTCTTCAGAAGGTGGAAAGCAAAGATGATGCCTCACAGCTTCTGGAGTCAGACCTGTGTTTCCTTTTAATGTGACTCTGCAGAGACTGGGTGTCTGTGGGGACATAGCTTGTATATATGATCACCTGGTCAAGAGCTGAATAACATGTCCTGACCACTTTCACACAAGTGAAATTAGAATAAAAACCACCCTCAGGGCATCTGGGTATCTCAGTTGGTTAAGTGTCCAACTTCAGCTCAGGTCATGATCGTATGGTCGGTGAGTTTGAGCCCCGCATCAGGCTCTGTGCTGACAGCCCAGAGCCTGGAGCCTGCTTCAGATTCTGTGTCTCCTCTCTCTTTGCCCCTCCCCAACTCACACTTTATCTCTCTCCAAAATCAAATCAAATAATAAAATAAAATAAAATAAAATAAAATAAAATAAAATACAATAAAATACAATAAAATACAATAAAATACAATAAAATAAAATACAATTAAAATAAAATAAAATAAAAATCAACCACTCTGACCTGATGACAAGCTCCCAGGGAACACTCCAGTACTAAGGGGCAAGTCTGGCTCCCTTGCCATAAGTTTTGCTCCATCCATCTAACTAAAATTTGCATAGCAAACACCAACTATATTCTATCTCAAATTCCTCTTAACTCTAATGTAATCCCATATCATGTTTTGCATTAATCCATTTTAGCCTGACCACAGCACCCTCAGCATCTCATTTGACTATGGAACATAAGTCTGTCATCTGAGCAATATTAAAGTCTTGTCACAACAATGCTGGTTACAGTATTTATGAAATTGCATGGTTCTTAAGAGAAAGCCTGAGAAAACATGATCCGTCTATAAACTCCTCTATATCTCATGACATCCTTTTACCACCACCATGCCAAGAGCACCAGAACTCACCCTGGCAGGAGAATGAAGGGGGTAACCCTGGAAATATAGCAGATGTTTAATTCAAATGCTATGACAGTGGCAGCAAGAATTGCACATATTTTCAAAAGAAACCCTGGGGTAATGGGTTATATAGGTGATTGAGGGGATTGAGGAGGGCACTGATGATGAGCACCAGGTGATGTGTGGAAATGTTGAATCACTAAAATGTACACCCGAAACATATTACACTGTATGTTAGCTAACTGGGATTTAAATAAAAACTTCGAGAAAGAAGGCTATTTTCAAGAATTCCCCTGGACCTGCTATGTAATCTCCTTGTGTTTCTCACTTTCCTTGACACCCTTGTCTGCTTTTATCTCTCAGAAGGATATCCTCATGTTGACACTTATTTCATTTGCTGTTTCCTATCTTGTGAAGATTGGACTGGTCCCTAACTTTGTGTTTCCCCTAAGCGTGCCTGTTTTGTTCGCCGTTGCATTCCTGACACCTAGAACAATGTTTGGTATATAGCAGGTGTCCACATGTGGCCTTCTGTATCTTTCTGACTTCTGTCTCTGTCCCAATAGCTCAAACTGTGCGTCTTAAGGAAGCATAAAGAATCTGCACTGACTTGAATCATCAGAGGAGAAAAATGTGTTCATAGTAGTCGAGTTAAAGATAGGAAAGATAACATCTTTGGAGAGAGCAGAGAATCCTTTTACGAAAAATGGCTAAGAACCAAATGATGTTTTGTAATTGTTTGCAGTGTTCTAGGAGCCAAAGTTTAGGAAGAACCCAAAATTGTGTGTTTTTTGAAAATACAAGTATTTTATTTATTTGTTTGACAGTTCTGATTATGTACCTGGCCATGTTCTAAGCACTGGATACAGTGGTGAAATGAAGAGATTGAGTGTCTATCATGCAGCACATTATTTAAAAAGCAGAAAACAGAAAATAGACACGCAAACAAATAAATAAGACCATTTCTCATGGTAGTAATTGCTATGAAGTGATGAAAAGGGTAACTTTCTAAGAAGGGAGGTTGCCTGTGTGTGGTCAGGAAAGGCCTGTCTGAGGGTATTTTGGTTGAGAGCCAGATAGTGAGAAACAGAGAGCCATGTGCAAACCTGAGAGATCATTCCAGGCACAGGAAAGGGAGTGAGTTCAGAGGCCCTGAGGCAGGAAGGAGCCCAGCATGTTCTAGGGGTAGGCCCAGGAGATGAAGTGACAGTAGAAGGTAAGGGCACCAAGTAGGCAAAAGTCTGACAGATAATGTAGGGAAGCGTATGTTGTAGAAAGCAACGTTTTCATCCTAACTTCAAAAGAAGTCGTTAGAAGGTTTTTAAGCAAAGAACGTTATGCTCTGATTTACACTTTTAAAGATCAGCAAAGTCACTTTTGAAAAGACTCAGTGGGCCCTGTCTGTCTGCAACCCAAAGTCTATGCCCAATAGTGTGGGATTCCCTAATAGATATCCAGGTGTACAGGAGAGTTACGATGAATGAGAGAGACTCTCATTTTAGATAGCTAACATTTTAAAAACTCATACAGAAATGTAAGGAAAAGGCAGACAACTCAACAGAAAAATTTGATAGCACATTTCCAATAAATGGATGGCACGTCACAGAAATGGATATCCGCGTGACCAATAAATTTATGGAAAAATGCTATACATATCTGTTGTCGGATAAATCCAAATTATAACCGTAATAAGTATCACTATATACTCACCAGAATTGCTAAAACAAACAGAACAACAAAAACAACGGTAAAAGCCCTTGTCAAGTGTGGGAGTAATCAAAATTTTAATACAGTGCTGTGCACTTCTTTGAAAAATTTGGTGGTATCTGTAAGGTATGCTGAAGCAGACTTAACTGGCTTGTGAGACCCACCACTGATTGACTGAAACTGACAAAGGTGATAATATTTACACCACAGAAGTTGACAAATGCCACAAATCAGAGTTTGCTTGTTTCCCTCACCCCAGAGACCTAGTTGTTTAATATTCAGCACATCATTGACTGAAGTGAAGCATACCTGTTACTGGCTGGGAAACTCATACTCATATTCTTGGTCCAGGAATTTCTATCTATAATAAAGTGTGGAATATTCATAAAATAGTATGCTATATAGCGATAAGAATAGCACGAGGCAATGACATGGATGGATCTTACAAAGATAAGACTGAAGAAACTAAGCCAGAAAAAGAAGAGCATATAATGTATGATCAATGTATATAAAATGCAAATTTAGCCTGAACTAATCTGTGGTATTCTGTCTATAGTAATCAGAAAGGGAGATGACAGTGACTGATAGTGGGAGAAAGTGTTCCAACTACGTTTTCTTTTTGATATGTGTGCTGATTACATGGATATGCTCACTTTTGAAAATGTATTGAGCTTACTCTTGGGCCTTGGGTACTGCTGTATATGTATGCTATCCTTCAGTATGTGTTTTAAAATATCAAATTAAAGAAACTCACATATCGAGTCATGCTCACTTATGTATTATTATAGGTAAAGGAACTAAGTTTCTTTATTTCAAATCTCGGGGCAGAATATTTAACAACCTTCATTATTGGTGTAGAAAAATAATTTCTAATTCATCCTTAAATATTTCTTATTTTAAAAATATCCTCTAATTTGGGTAATACAACTCTTACTATATTTGGTGTTGTTGAGATTAGAGAAGGAAAATATCTAGAATCTTGGTTTTCACTTTTTATTGTATATGAGAGTCCCCAGGGGGACTTGTTATGAATTCAGATACCTGAGGCTCCACCACAGAAACTAATTCACGAGGTTTGTTGGATCCACATATCTGCATTTTAATAACCATCTCATGTGATCTGAAGCAGGTAAATGCATGGGGAAAAACTTCGAAAAAACTGATCTAGATGGTTAATGTTTACCCCAGGACTATCTAGAGAGGGAGAGATGGAGAGAAAAAGAGAGAGATGGAGAATACTCTATTTTGTTCTGGTGGGTAGTTGCCAGTGAAATAGAGTCCCAATATTAAGGTTAATGATCAAAAAATTATAAGTTCTCACACTTGAAAAGTTGTACACTTAAGTGTTTATGCAGTTGAAATTACCCTGGTATAAAAATAATTTTTAAAATATATTTTCATGTAAATTTTGAAAGATACATTATAATGGAAGGAATAGTACAGGAATTACCAAGTATAAATACAAACAGAAACATACAAATTAGTAGGGATATTTATTTATAAATTTCCGATTAAAAAAAAACTTGCTTTAACTCATTTTCATTGGACAAAATACACCCTAGAAAATGGCAAATTAAGCCTAGAGACGTCAGGATTATTTGTAACCATGGTGGGAAAGTACGTTACTTCAGTTTATTTTTCTCTGTAGATGACTTTCTCATGTTACATGGAGTTGCCCACACTTCTGTTTTGATAAAGGCCTGTGTGAATGAGGAAATAAGTGCAGTATTATTAAGAAAAGTATCATCATGGGGCGCCTGGGTGGCGCAGTCGGTTAAGCGTCCGACTTCAGCCAGGTCACGATCTCGCGGTCCGTGAGTTCGAGCCCCGCGTCGGGCTCTGGGCTGATGGCTCAGAGCCTGGAGCCTGTTTCCGATTCTGTGTCTCCCTCTCTCTCTGCCCCTCCCCCATTCATGCTCTGTCTCTCTCTGTCCCAAAAATAAATAAACGTTAAAAAAAAAAAATTAAAAAAAAAAAAAGTATCATCAAAGGAAATATCGCCAATGAATGTTTAAATATATAAAAATGGAACTAATTCTGATAAATTATAATAGGGTAATGACATCTGTAAATGACAGGATATATGTCAAATAGAGCTGATAAAAGGTTGATCTCAAACACATATGCACACACACAAATATATAAAGTTACCAGGCACAATCTGTTGAATAAGTAGTCGTGATAGTTAAAAACAAAACAAAACAAAACTTACCCATAAGGAAATAGAAATCACAAGCACTACCAAATAAAATGCACAAAAACATAAAAACAATTTTGTTACCATTTCAAATTGCAGTAAGAGTTAAAAAATAAATTGCAGTGTTGCCTAACCCTATAGCGCTCTGTACTGGCTCATTCCTCCCTCAGAAAAACCTGTTTACATGTAATAATACTGTTGAGGATCAGACTACATGAATCATATAATATTTATATTAAAATGCTTTATAGAATTATGCTAATATTTGGAAGCATAAATATTTTGTGAATTTCAGAAGTCACAATGAGATAAGAAATAACAAGGAAACAAAATAATTTAACAAATTATATGTAATTATTATGTAAAATGAATATTAGCAAGAATTGAAGTAGAAATTAATATTTTTGCTTTTCATGTTCACAAGTGTTTTGTTTTTTTAAAGTTTCTTAAGCATCTTAGGCAATAGATATTTTAAATTCCCTGACACACTTTTATCAATAGTAAAAGGAGGCTTATCTTAGGTAAGGAAGGGTTATTTTTGTTTCTCTCTGTTGATGAGCCCAGATTCAGCTTCTTATGACAGTTTATTTCTCTGTGAAAGATACAGTCTCTCAAAATAACTTTTACTTCTTGTCTTCCTGGCATCTCAACCTAAAATCTAAGGTGATAAGATCACATTTCACCATTTCTCTTACTAAGGATTGTATTTAAATGTTTATTTATTTATTTTGAGGGAGAGAGAGAAGAGAAGAGAGGAGGGGAGGGGAGGGCAGGGCAGGGCAGAGAGAGAGGGAGAGAAAGAATGCCAGGCAGGCTCCGTGCTGTCAGCACAGAGCCCAACACGGGGCCTGACCCCACAAACTGTGAGATTGTGACCTGAGCCGAAATCAAGAGTCAGATGCTTAACCAACAGAGCCACCCAGGCACACCAGGATATTTTATTAGTCAAGGCACTTGCTGTTTTCAAAACAACTAATGACACTAGGTATGGAATGCTGTCCACCATTTTCCGGATTTGGGAGTCCCATTCTGCTAGCTCCACCAGAAGCTGTGCTCTTGCCTTCACTGGACTTACAGACCTATCCCCTTACCTGTTGATTACTCTTAAGTTCCCAAAGGAGAGGATAAAGAATATGCCCCTACAAATACAACTATTTGTTCCTGGCTGGGTTCCTGCCACAATCCTGTTTGCCAAATGTTCGTTCAGCTGGCCAGCTGTGGAAGCCTTAAGAACTGCACCTGTTCTTTTCCTTAAAGCCTAAAGCAGAGCTAACAAATCTAGGCTTTTCCTTCACAGTACTTCTACTCCAACCTGACTTTTCTAAATTTTCCGTAAGGAAAGAGGCCTCAAAAGCAAAGGAAAAAAAATTTTTAAATGTATGATCTCAGGGATGCCTGGTTGGCTCAGTTGGTTAATTGTCCAACTCTTGTTTTTGGCTCAGGTCATGATCCCATGGTTCTTGCGTTTGAGTCACTCATCGGGCTCTGCATTGACAGCTTGCACCCTGCTTGTGATTCTGTCTCTGTCTCTGTCTCTGTCTCTCTTTCTCTCAACCCCTTGCTTCCTCTCTTTCTCTCTCTCTCTCTCTCTCTCAAAAATAAGTAAAATAAACTTTTAAAAATTAAAAAAAAAACAAATAAAATGTATGATGTCAGATAATCTTTCAAATTCTTTCATTGTTGCCTGATGACCTGGGGCTCTCCAAGGGCAGGGTCGAAATAGGACATTGTTCAATGACCAGACTACCTAATATTAGCATTTTAACTCACCCTGAAGATATACATGTGGGAGAAAGTATGGTCAACATTTGAAGTCTGAAAAATATTTTCTGAACATATGTGTAAAAATGCCTGTTAACTAACTGAGCCACATCTCTAAGTTTGTGTCCAGTACTTTGCTTTCCCCCTTTTCTTGAAAAAACAATTAAAGATATTCAGATAGTTTCTTTTTTTAATGTTTATTTTTGAGAGAGAGAGAGAAAGAGAGCAAGCGAGCACACAAGCTGGGGAGAGAGAGGGGGCAACACAGAATCTGAAGCAGGCTCCAGGCTCTGAATGGTCAGCACAGAGGCCGATGTGGGGCTTGAACCCACGAACCATGAGATCATGACCTGAGCCAAAGTTGGACTCCCAACTGACTGAACCACCCTGGTGCCCCAACATTTAAATAGTTTGTTAGTGTGCTCTAGTTTATTAAGAAACATTTAGACTTGAGTAAGGGGAAAGGAGGTAAAACACAATATTGTAAAATACCTGATTGGGAAAGTCACCTAGAGAAAAAAATTTAAAGTACATGTGCAGATAACATTTATTTGAAAATTTAAAAAGACTTTCATCATTTTTCCAGACCATTTTATTGCTCAGATACATAATTTCTATTGGAACATAAGGAAGTGGACAAGCAGAGCGAAAACTTGAAACTTGAAAGGTAACTTATAACTTTGCACTGATAGTTTTCAAGAGGAAATTAATTATGTCTCTCTTAACAGAGGGATAATAAGGGGAAATAGAAGTCTACAGAAGATAGAGAAAAAGGCTATAAAATTTTTGATACTTGAATAAGGTATTTTAACTCCCACATGAGGAGCCAGTGATAAGTACCATAAAATCAGTATGACTGAGTAAAGACTAGGGATGAGCTAATTTTCCTCAAGAATGAGAGAAAACCTGCATGAATAATAATTGAAGATTAGGGAAAAATGTATTTAATCACACTTAACGTAAAAAAAAATCTGACCTAAATTATATATTATTCATTTATATGCACATTATTTAAATGCACTAGATAATAATTCTAGTAGACACTAAGTATAGCTCTTTAAGCACTCTTGGTGTTTTAAAAGACTAGAAAAGGAGCATTGCTTTAAATCTCTCAGTTAATCATTCTTACAGGAAGTCTAGAGGTTAATATGAGGTCTTAGCCCAGCTATCTCCATACACCTGGTAGACAAATGTAGACATTTGAAATATACTTCCCATAAGATAGTTTTTTTTTTTTAATTCTTGAGTTGCAGCCTACAAAACACATAAAGATACAGCTTTTTAAAAATATCAGTAGGGGCGCCTGGGTGGCGCAGTCGGTTAAGCGTCCGACTTCAGCCAGGTCACGATCTCGCGGTCCGTGAGTTCGAGCCCCGCGTCAGGCTCTGGGCTGATGGCTCGGAGCCTGGAGCCTGTTTCCGATTCTGTGTCTCCCTCTCTCTCTGCCCCTCCCCCGTTCATGCTCTGTCTCTCACTGTCCCAAAAATAAATAAAAAATGTTGAAAAAAAATTAAAAAAAAAAAAAAATATCAGTAAAGGGGCGCCTGGGTGGCTCAGTCAGTTAAGTGTCCAACTCTCAGTTGCAGCTCAGGTCATGACCCACGAGCCCACATCAAGCTCTGTGCTGGGCGAGGAGCTTGCTTAAGATTCTCTCCCTCCCTCTGCCTCCCCCCCCCATTTGCACTCTCTCTCTCTCTCTCTCTCTCTCTCTCTCAAAATAAATAAATAAAAAATATATAAAATAAAATATCAGTGTAAGTATATCCAAGCTGTTCTTTCAGTTTTTAGCTAGGTCAGTTTTGCCAACTGGTAACTTTGGAAAACTTAGAGAAGGCTACCTAATATTTGCTATTATTATGTGTCTTCATCTTTGAAGCATATTTTTCAGTGAATAATATACTAAGCTTTATGTCAGATTGGGAGAAGAAAGATGATTGCATTCTTGAACCTTCCTGCATAGATTCAGATGTTACAATCTTTTTTTTTGCTTCATTGTTGGGACCAGAGAAAATCAGAAATATGTTCTCTGTGAGCAATTTATATCTTTCCAATTTCTATTTTTAATAATGTTATTAATACTAAATAATAATTGGCCTTCCAGTATGCTCCCACATATGTATATGCAATTTTTCTCCACTTTGCAGCCATTTTTCATCTAGAGTGTACCCCATGCTTCGCTCTGTAAGTGATGTTTCTATGCACTACAGCTGGAGTTCTAGTCATAGAGCAGAAACCTTGTTTTCAGAGAAAGGACAACCAGCAGTGAGTTTATTTGCCTTGTGGTGTGATTTTTTTTTATAGAAGAATCTATCTTCCCTTAGAGAACACATCCTATGTATACAACACTAAACATTTGCTAATTTCAGAGGATAAAATCTTCTTAGATAATCCACATACTCTCCCCTACATCTTGTGTCCATTCTTCTACTCGAAAACCTGTGCTTTCATATTTACTGTTAACTGTTCGGTTATAAATTGTAATTTCTGCCATGAAAATACCAAAGACAGAATTTCTCCTGCACTTTGGACTGCATTTAGGGTGTTACTACTCTCCTTTTAGCTGAATTGTGAAAGTGTTATTAGCAGGTTTATATTGAACTTTGAGTACTCTGGGATCTTAGTAATCAAAATTATGTACCCCCGTGGTCTGACCAGAGAATTTAGTTTCGTTCTTTTATTTTTTTTTATTTTAAATCCATGTAATAAAAAATGTGCATTTATTAGTTTCCGTTAATAACAGTGATTGAGTATATTTGGAATCTTTCTTTTAGATTTTTTTTTTTTTTTAATTTTTTTTCAACGTTTATTTATTTTTGGGACAGAGAGAGGCAGAGCATGAACGGGGGAGGGGCAGAGAGAGAGGGAGACACAGAATCGGAAACAGGCTCCAGGCTCCGAGCCATCAGCCCAGAGCCCGACGCGGGGCTCGAACTCACGGACCGCGAGATCGTGACCTGGCTGAAGTCGGACGCTTAACCGACTGCGCCACCCAGGCGCCCCATTTAGATTTTTTTTTTAGCAAGATTTTCTTCCAACTGTAAAACCAGACAAAATTCTAATCCAATTCCATTTCTTCTATTTACTAACAGTTGACTCTTAAGCAGTATTTGAACTCTCTCACTTTATTTTCTTTTTTAAAGTTTTTATTTAAATTCCTCACTTCTCTCTGTCTTAAAAATAAATAAAACATTTAAAAAAACTAAAAAAAGGGGGGGCATGCAGATAGCTCAGTCAGTTAACCATCGGACTTCAGCTCAGGTCATGATCTCACAGTTCGTGAGTTTGAGCCCCACGTCGGGCTCTGTGCTGACAGCTCAGAGCGTGGAAGCTGCTTCAGATTCTGTGTCTCCCTCTCTCTCTGCCCCATCCCCACTCATGCTCTGTCTCTCTCTCTCTTAAAAATAAATAAAACATTAAAAAAATAAAAATAAATAAATTCCTCACTTTCTTAATCTGTGTAATGAATACAATACCAATGTCATGGCTGTTACAAAGATTGAACGAGAGGCTATGCTCAGTACTACTTCCCCTTAATCTAATTTTCTCATAATTAAAAATTTTGAGATAATTGTAGATTCCCATGGAGTTGTTAAAAAAAAAGGATAAGAAATTTCCACATAACCTTTAACCAGTTTCCCTCAGTGGAAACATTTTGCTAAACTATAGTACAATATTACAGCCGGTTTATGATGTTGATACAGTTTATTGCTCTTCTTCAGATTTCCCCAATTTTATCCATACTTCTGTGGGTATATTTAAATTTTTATTTAAAAATAATTCAAAACTTACAAAAAGTTGACAGAAAAGTACCAAGAGCTTTTTTATTTTTCTTTTTCCTAAATCATTTTATGTTAAGATTCTGACTTGATGCCCTGTCACCTCCTACATATAAATTTCTCACAACGACATCATTCTACCTAACTAAAATATAGCCATCAAAATTAGGAATTTAAAATAGATACATTTCTACCACTTAATCCATAGACTTCATTAAACTTTCACCGTTTTCCAATGATACCCCTTATAGAAAAGGATCCAGTTCTATTTCGTTGACGCGTAGTCTGTTTAGTCCGGTTCACCTTGGATCCATTCCTTCATCTTTACTTGGTTTGCATGACTTAACTTTTAGAAATTACAGGCCAGTTGTTTTGTAGTATGCTTCTCAATTTAGGTTTGTCTGATTTTTCTTCATGTCTAGATTTAATTTAAATATTGTCAGGAATATCAGAAAACAAAGATATAGCAATATTCTCATTGTACCTCAGCAAATTATAAGCAAGTTAGAAGCAAATTCAGTTTGTGACATTCCTGGTGATATTAAACATAACTACTTGATTAAGGTAGTTTCCTCCAGGTTTCCCCATTGTAAAGATTCTCTCTTTTATCTTTCTAATTAAGTGTTTTGTGCAGACGTTCACCAAATCTATGTAAAATTCCTGTATATCATCTAACTTTCACCCGAATGTTTGACATGCATTGATATTTTTGCCAAGGTTACTATTACTGTGATGGTAGTTCTTTCTGTATTTATTAATTGGCATTTGACTATTAAAATCTTTGACTTCTCATTCATTCATTCATATTTGCATGTACTTGTGGATTTCTTTTATTTAATTGGTTATAATCAGTTACTATTTATTTTGATGTTTAGATATCCCAGATTAGACTAGAAGGAGTCTCACGCTGGTTCATGTATCCTTTTGACATTTGGTTTCATCATTTATGGAACATTTCCTTATTTTATGGTACAACAAAATATTCCTTCTCTTTCTTCTCTTCCCCAGCCGAAGAATCAGAAATTTCTCCAAGGTACCCTTGTTTCTTTTAGTGGAGAATGGTATTTATAAAGCAAGAGCTGAGCGAAAGATATGCTTATTGCCAGTGGGGTATTTCTGCGTTCAGACTGTCTCAGGACAGAGCTAGGAGATATATATATATATATATATATATATATATATATATATATATATATATATATAATTATATTATCTGTCTATATATCTACATCCATATCTATCTATGATCTATCAGTTGAAAACTATGAATTCACATTAATATTTCCATTTCCAATCCAACATTGAAGAGTCTATTCTAGTTTTCCCTTTTTCCACATTTGTAACTTCCTTCTCCCCCAGCAAAAATCTGACTCAGTTATTCTCAGTGTATATAATTGATTATTTCCTTTCATAATGTACCCAACTCTTATTATAGCCATCATCATTCTCCTATCCACCCTCCTCATCCTCCATGACTGCTGTAGACAAACTCCTCAATCTGCTAGGTTCCTCAGTACCTTGTAACAACAACTAATTTTGTCATTCTCTCACATGGAAGACATCTTCACCCAACCCAGTCTCTAATATTCCACACCAGATTGCCCCTACCCACTTCCCCTGTCAGATATCTTCCCCAAATTGGGCATGCTCCACTGCTCAGTGCCAGGCTGCCACCAGTGCACCAGCTCTCCCAGACACTCTCCTTACCTCACTCAAATTCTGGAAGCCCCTGCCAGGTTGCTGTTCCTATAACTGTGAGGTTGTTAGTTTTTCACATCTTTATCTAATGGTTTGTCTACTAAATTAGGAAGAAAGGAAAGAAGGAATGGAGGGAAGAAAGAAATGGAGGAAAGGTTGGAGGGAAGGATGGAAATGAAGGAAAGAAGAAACAAAGGAGGAAAGGAAGGATCTTGTTGTTTTAAATCAAGGAATTTATGGACCCTTCTTTTACACTACACACAAAAATCAACTCAAATGGATTAAAGACTTAAACGTAGGACCTTAAGCCATAAAAATATAATGAAAAAAATGTAGGGAAAAGTCTCCCTGCGATTGAGCTTGGCAATGATTTTTTGGACATGACACCAAAAGCTCAGGCAAGCAAAGCATAAATAAACAAGTGGGATTATGTCAAATTAAAAATTATCTGCAAAGCAGAGGAAACTATCAAAAAATAAAAAGGCATTCTATGGCATGGTAACCTATGGGATGGAAGAAAATATTTGAAAACCATATATTTGATAAGGTGTTAATATCTAAAATAAATCAGGAACTCATACAACTCAATAGTAAAACAGACAACCCAATTTAAAAATGGACAAAGAATCTGAATAGGTATTTTTCCAAAGAAGGTATACAAAGGGCCAAGAGGTATATAAAAAAGTTGTCAACATCACTAATCATCAGAGAAATGCAAACCAAAACTTATATTGAGAAGTTTGTAAATTGGAAAACAGTATTAGGCTTCCTCAAAACATTAGAAATAGATCTGCTGGGGTGCTGTGGTGGCTCAGCCAGTTAAGTGTCCAACTCTTGGTTTCAACTCAAGTCATGATCTCACAGTTCATGCGGTCAAGCTCCTCATTGGGCTATACCCCGAGCCTGCTTGGGATTCTCTCTTTCCGCCCCTCCCCTACTCATGCACGCTCTCTCTGTCTCTCTCTCTCTGTATGTGTGTGTATGTCTCTCAAAATAAATAAATAAACATTAAAAAAATAGAACTATCATATGATTTAGCAGTCTGTCTTCAGGTTATATACCTGAAGGAAATAAAATCAGTACTTTGAAAAGATACCTTTACTCCAGTATTCATTATAGCAGCCTTCACAGAAACAGTCTATTGGCAGATGAATAAATGAATAAGAAATTTGGGTATATACATACAGTGGGATATTACTCAGCTTTTAAAAAGAAGGCACTGCTGCCATTTGTGACAACATGGATGAAAATGGAGAACATTATGTTGAGTGAAATAAGCCAGGCACAGAAAGAAGAATACTGCATGATCTCGTTTTTTTTTAATGTGGAAATCTAAAAAAAAAAAAAAAAAAAAATTGTTTGAATACCTAGAAGCAGAGAGCAGAATACTGTTTACCAAGGGCAATAAGGTGGAAGAATGGGGACACGTTGGTCAAACCAGACTGTAGTAACCATTTTACTGTATATGGGTATCAAAACATCATGTCACACACCTTACATATATACAATCTTTATAGAAAAAATGAAATAAAAATAAAACTACCATGTGAAGTAGTAATCCTGCTTTTGAATATTTACCCAAAAGAATCAAAATCAAGCTCTTGAAGAGATATTAGTGTGCCTGTGTTCACTGCAGCACTAATCACAACGGCTGTGGGAACAACTTAAAAATCCATCAGCAGATGAAAGGACAAAGAAACTATGGTATATACATATAGTGGAATACTACTCAGCCTTAAAAAGTCAAAAATTCTGCAATATTTGACAGTATTGATGAACTGATGACGTTGTGCTAAGTCAAATAAGCCAGTCACAGAAAGACAGATCCTGAGTGATGTCACTTATATGAGATATCTAAAATTGTCAAATTCGTAGAATCAAAGACTGGAATGGTGGTTGCCAGAGGCTGGGCAACGAAGTGGAAATTGGGAGATAACTAAGCAATGGGTATAAAGTTTCAGTTAAGCAAGATGAATACGCTCTAGAGATCAGCTGTACAACATCATGTTTATAGTCAGCAATAATATATTGTACATTTAATAAAATTTTTAAGAGGTAGATCTCATGTTGTTTCCACAGTAAAATTTAAAAATTAAATTTTAAGAGTAAGTCCATTCTAAGCTTAGTGTCTTGCACAGGCCTGCATGAATTGAAGACACGTTTACAAATATTTGATGAATAAGAAAAAATTAAAAAATAAACCAAGGGATTTATTTATCACCCCTCCCAGTAGAGATATGACAGAGAAATTGTTCTCCATTTAACTGGCAGTGTGCCTGTATCAAGAAGAAAATGTGGTAAAGGAAAATGCTAATTTGGGATATTTAAAATTGGCCACAAGTCATTCCCTGAAAAGTTTACAGAATGGTTAAAGTTTGGCTTTCATGCCCATGTCCTCCTCATTTTGTGTTTTTCTTCTTTTCTCACATATTGTGGGCACCCAGTACTGTCATAGACTCTCCTCACCTCACATCCAGCAAGGATCTGGAACTCATTCACATACTGTAAACAAACAAAAGACAGTTTCTTCTTTGGTAATCAATCCCCAGAGACTAGGTGCTAAGTATTCTTCATTTACTTCAGATCCTTTTCTAAACAAATGGCTTCCCTAGGCACTCAGTAATTCAACCTTGTCGTGCTTGCTTCCTCATTGTGCTTAAAGCCCAGGTCATGACTCAGCTCTTGACCTATTTAATCCCATATCTAATTCCTCCTTGTCTTGACCAGACCATGGGCTTGCTCTAGATAGTTTCCATAACTAGTTCTTGCTTCTCTGTAAATAAGAAGATAGAAAGAAATGGCTTCTCACTTGCTGATTGGAAAAACTGATTGATTGTAGATGAGATGAGAGATGTATGGAAAACCGAATCAACCATAGGGCCATTTGTACTCCTTCTTTCTGACATTGAAGAGGTGGGCAGACTATAGAAGCCGAATGCAAGCAAGACGGTTTGTGTGACAAGGAATCAGAGTTGCAAAAGGCAGCCGAGTTTTTACACAGAGACTAAGGGGAGACCCTAGAGAAGTGTTTTTCAGAAACCTGAGTATATGCTCCTGCCTGCCTTCGCTGATCATTGTGGTGAGCAGACGCTCAGAACCTCTGTCAGACTTTCTTTAGATTTTCCTTCCCTCATGCTTCCTACGTGGTGAGGTGTTTTATTGAATGTCTGGAGTAGCAGCATAGGAAAGTGTCATAAAAACGGAGGAAATTAAACGAAACATGCCCAGTAGGAGCCGAGCACGAAAGTGCCAGCTCCTGTTCTTCATTGCTGTTCTTTCCAGATGTGCAGAATTTTCTTGAAATGGAAGAAAAGAAAAAAAAAAGAATGGTTAGTAGTGTCTAAAAATATATAATTGGATTCGATGACTATTGTGCTGGAAAGGTGTTTTTCACAAGAACTTCCTGGAGGGAAAAGTCAGAGGAGAAATTATATTTTGGCTTGCCCAGTGACATTATTTTCCATCTGAGGGTTGTGACTGTTTTATCTGGCCATCATCCGCTTTGCTTCACTGAGTATTAACCCTCGGAACACATATTAAGAACTCGGTTCCAAGGTAGCTGTTCAACATCTCCACCTCCACTTCTAGGTGGCTGGCAATGGGCTACATGTTAAAAAAAAAAAAAAAAGATATATTGCTGTGGAATACGGGAGAATATTTCCCTTATGGATAGAGCTTAAGTGGAAATGTGGAAAAGAGTCACTAATGTTTTAAAAAGCTTTTTCTTTGTGTTTGAGTTGCTTGAAATCTTCTTACCTTCCCCACACTTAGTGTGTTGACTGAGGTTTACCTCATGCTGTTGACAGGGTTTGCAGTTCTGAAGGAAAGTCATTTTTCCCAGTACCTTTCTCAGTGGTCTTGTTTTATTGCCTTTTGTGGTGAGTGACTGAACTTCACTTGGCCTTTTCCCTCTTTCCAATGCCACTCACACACTGTGCTTCTTATCTGAAGGGGGAAAAAACTGTAAGTTGATCTTTGAAACTGATATTTCATAAAGTTACATATGCCCCTGACAAACTTCCCAACCCTGTACCCCTCGTATTTTCTCAATTCTGTTGTTTCCCAGCACAAAGTCTGAAATAAAAGAGCATGTAGGGGAGATCTTAGGAAAGGAGTGGAGGTGTCTGCAGCAAGAAGTCAACTTTGCCATTTTCCCTCTATAGAGAACATCCTGTTCATTAACACATTCGTTTAATATCTTTTGAGATTTACTAGGTTTAAGGTAGGGAATTACACACATTAGGTGATATAAGGATCGATTAGACATAGTCTTTGTCCTCAAAAATTTAGATTCTAGTAGGTGAGGGAAGATATTTTTAGAATAAAAGTACTAAGTACCTGCTAAGCGCTAAAACCAAATAGAGGAAAAGACATATGGGAAGCATGCAAGAGGAGATTATGGTGTTTCTTTTATTTTATGAACCAGTAAATTACTTTATGGGGGAAGTCCCATGTGACTTAGGACAGGAAAACATGAATTTTCATGGGTAGAGAAAGGGTGGGAGGAAAAGAATTCAAACGAGGAAGAACGATAAACACAATCCCTGACAAAGTCCTTATGGGGACTTTTGTTTGTGCCACGTGTTTTTCTCATGCAGGGAAGACTGCAAGAGTTTCCCACACCAGTGATGCTCACTGAAACATTTATGCCTTTTATTTTTCCTCCTTATTCCAACCCTAACTCCTTGAGAATGCTCTATGGAGTCAAAGAGCATACGAGAGCCTCCGCTTGTCCCCCTCAACTTGTCTGCATCAAGTGAAGTGTAAAACCAATTCATTGACCCTTGAGGCTGGAGAATCACATGCATGACAAGGATGTATACAACTTTAGCCCCCAAATGAATTTTCAGAAATATAGACTCTTAGTACTGGAAAGTCACTGAGGCCTTATGAATGCTTTTACAATGTTTGTTTGTTTGTTTGTTTGTTTACAACTACCCAACCCCTGCCTGAATACCTCTAGTGACATGGAACTCACTATTTCTGAAGAGTCCACACTTCCTTCTGAAAATCCTCACTACTAGAATTTTATTTTCACATGTTAAGTAGAAATGTTATCTTCTGCTGCCTTCTGACTTTTCTATCCAAGAGGACTGCTCCCCATAGCAGTGAGGCAAGGTGAAAATCCTCTTCTGCCACAGTGACAAACTCTATTCTCCTTATATAAATTGGCTTCAGGTTTCTCTCTATAGGGTGACACATGTACAAAATGCTTCCTACTCTCTAGCCCATTATTTAGAATATTGGATGGATTATTTTCTGTATTTGCTACTAAATTCCAGTAATCTCAAAAATATTTTCTGGAAATAAAACTCTTACCATTTAGAATGAATCATGAGGAAAGAAAAGAATACATTCAATTATCTTGGCCAAAAAAAAAATAATGCCTTTATAAACCTTTTCTTTTTTAATGACATGTTCCCTTATGGAAGCCAATAGCTTGGGTTTATAGAGTCTTCATTTCAGAATGTTTACAACATGAGCTGGGAAGATGGCAAAGCAGTAATTGAGGAGGCAAGAGTGGCAGTGGTTATTACGCTTTCAGGAATTGTTTACCACAGGCTGGCTGCAGGAGCCTGGTTTGCGAAGGGAGATAATGTTAGCTAGGACTTGGGGGAAAACCACTGATTGTCAAAAGTACTGTTGACTCTTTTATTAAACACAAAAGTAAACCTAAGCTCAGAGACCAAAATCCAGAATGGTTCCAAGTTTTGCTTTGGCTACAGGAACATGTCTGTATCTCCAAATAAAATTAAAATAAACAGCATTTTTGTTTTTCTCAATGGCTTGACGAGAAAAGCTTGTTTGTTGCCAAATGTTTGGTGAAGGTGAGTCCACACCTATAGTATGTCCAAAATGCTCTGGGTGCTTTTAATACCCCCAGCTGGCTAGTGAAATTCCTTTCTCTAAACTTACAAACAAGTTACTGGATACCAAATCTAATGGCCTCTTCGAAACCTATTCTCTTTACTTTTATAGGTTTGGACACTCTCTCTTTGAAGACCTAGCCTCTTCTTGAATGTAAACATGCTAAACAGAGCTAGAATAATACAATTCAGAGTTTGAGGATTTATGACACTATTGGATGATGATATTTTTTAGAAATCTTTTTATAAAAATTGGTAGATATAAAAGCATATCGCTCATTAGCATTATAGATTTGTTTGTAATATATATCTTAACAGACCATCAGGACTTTATTTTGTAATATGATGTGAGGTAGGCTCATTATTCTCTACATAATGAAACCATTTCTTCTAATATGATTTAACAAATATTCCATTCTTTATGAATGATTTTTTTTAAGGCCAGCTCAATTCTATATCAAAGTCTCATATATAAAGTACTGGCTGCATACACTCCTTTTTTTTCTTCTTCTTCTTTTCAAAATTTAAAATTTTAAATTCTAGTTACTTAATATACAGTGCAATATTGGTTTCAGGAGTAGAATTCAAGGATTCATCACTCACATAAAATACCTAGGGCTCATCATAACAAGTACCCTCCTTTTTTAAATTATTTTTTTAGAGAGAGAGAGAGAGAGAGAGAGACAGAGAGAGAGACAGAGACAGACAGAGAGAGAGAGAGACAGAGAGAGAGAGGGGAAAGGACAGAGGGAGAGGGAGACACAGAATCCAAAGCAGGCTCCAGGCTCTGAGCTGTCAGCACAGAACCCGATGTGGGGCTCAAACCCACAAACTGTGAGATCATGACCTGAGCCTAAGTCAGACACTTAACTGACTGAACCACCCAGGTTCCCCAAGTGCCATCCTTTTAAAAAAAATTATTTTTGAGAGAGAGAGATAAAGTGTGTGTGGAGGAGGGACAGAGAGAGAGAGAGAGAGAGAGAGAGAGAGAGAGAGAGAGAGAGGGAGACAGAAGATCCAAAGCAGGCTCTGTACTGTCAGTACACAGCCCACCACAGGGCTTGAACTCATGAACCATGAGACTGTGACCTGAACCAAAGTCTGACGCTTCACTGACAGAGCCATCCAGGCTCCCCAACAAGTGCCCTAATACCCATCACCATCTAGCCCATCCCCCACTACCTCCCCTACAACAACCCTCAGTTTGTTCTCTATCTTTAAGAGTCTCTTATGATTTGTTTCCCTGTCTCTTTTTTCTTTTTTTTCCCCCTCCCATAACTTTGCTTTGTTTCTTAAATTCCACTTATGAGTGAAATCATATGGTATTTTTCTTTCTTTGACTTATTTTGCTTAGCATAATATACCCTAGGTCCCTCCACGTCTTTGCCAATACCAAAATTTCGTTCTTATTCTTGGCTGAGTAATATTCCAGTGTGTGTGTGTGTGTGTGTGTGTGTGTGTGTGTATTCCATTATATATATATATATATTATATATATATGTATATATATATATATATGTATATATATAATATATATATATAATGGAATATATATAATGGAATATATATAATATATATATTATGTATAATATATGTATATGTATAATGTATATATATGTATAATATATAATATATATATAATGGAATATATATAATGGAATACACACACACACACATATATATGTGTATATATGATATACGTGTATATATGATACATATCACCTCTTCTTTACCCATTCAACAGTCGATGGACGTTAGGACTCTTTCCATAGTTTGGCTGTTGTTAATAATGCTGCTCTAAACATTGGGGTCATGTGCCCCTTCAAATCTGTATTTTTGTATCCTTTGTGTAAATACCTAGTGCAATTGCTAGATCGTAGGGTCGTTCTAGTTGCAACTTTTTGAGAAACCTCCTTACTGTTTTCCAGAGTGGCTGCACCAGTTTGCATTCCCACCAGCAGTTTAAGAAGGTTCCCCTTTTGTTGCATCCTCACCAACACCTGTTGTTTCCTGTATTGTTCATTTTAGGCATTCTGACAGGTGTGAGGTGGTATCTCATGGTGGTTTTGATTTGTATTTCCCTATTGATGAGTGATGTTGAGCATCTTTTCATGTGTCTGTTAGCCATCTGGATGTCTTCTTTGGAAAAAAGTGTTCATGTCTTCTGTCCATTTCATAACTGGATTGTTTGTTTATTGGGTGTTGAGTTTGATTAGTTCTTTATAGATTTTTGATGCTAACCCTTTATAAGATATGCTGTTTGCAAATATCTTCTCCCAGTCCATAGGCTGATTTTCATTTTGTTGATTGTTTTCTTTGCTGTGCAAAAGTTTTTATCTTGATGAAATCCCAATAGTTCATATTTGCTTTCACTTCCCTTGCCTTCAGCAACATGGCTAGTAAGAAGCTGCTCTGGCCAAGGTCAAAGAGGTAGTTTCCTGTTTTCTCCTCTAGGATTTTGATGGTTTCCTGTCTCACAGTTAGGTCTTTCATTCATTTTGAATTTATTTTTGTGTATGGTGTAAGGAAGTGTTCCAGTTTCATTCTTCTGCATGTTGCTGTCCAGTTTTCCTAACATCACTTGAAGAGACTGTCTTTTTTTTCCACTAGGTATTCTTTCCTGCTTTGTCAAAGATGAGTTGACCATACAGTTGCGGGTCCATTTCTGGGTTTTCTATTCTGTTGATCTGTGTGTCCACTTTTTTGTGGCATACCATACTGTCTTGATAACCACAGATTTGCAATCTAGCTTGAAATCCAGAATTGTGATGCCTCCAGTTTTGTTGTTCTTTTTCAGGACTCCTTTGACTATTTGGGGTCTTTTGTGGTTCCACACAAACTTTAGGATTCTTTGATATACCTCTGTGAAGGATGCTGGGCGTATTTTGATAGGAATGGTATTAAATGTGTAGGTTGCTTTGGGTAGTATAGACATTTTAACAATACTTGTTTTTCTGATCCATGAGCATGGAATGCTTTTCCATTTCTTTGTGTCCTCTTTAATTCTTTTCATAAGTTTTCTATAGTTTTCAGAGTACTGTTCTTTTACATCTTTGGTTAGGTTTATTCCTAGGTGTCTTATGGGTTTTGGTGCAGTTGTAAATGGGGTTGATTCGCTTATTTATTCTTCTGCTGTTTCATTATTGGTGTATAGAAGTGCAACAGATTTATGTACATTGATTTTATATCCTGCAACTTTGCTGAATTCATGTGTTAGTTCTAGCAATTTTTTTGGCAGAATCTTTTGGATTTCCTAATTGGAATAGCCTGTCATCCACAAATAGTGAAAGTTTGACTTCTTCCTTGTCAATTTGGATGCCTTTTATTTCTTTTTGTTGTCTGATTGCTGAGGCTAGGACTTCCAGTAGTATGTTAAATAGCAATGGTAAGAGTGGACATTCCTGTCTTGTTCCTGACCATAGGAAAAGCTCTCAATTTTCCCCATTGTGGATGATCTCAGCTGTGGGTCTTTCATATATGGCCTTTATGATTTTGAGTTAGGTTCCATTGATGCCCACTTTCTTGAGGGTTTTTATCAAGAAATGATGCGTTTTGTCAAATGTTTTTTCTGCATCTATTGAGAGGATCATGTGGTTCTTATCCTTTCTTTTATTAATGTGATGTAGCATGTTGATTGATTTGTGGGTATTGAACCAGCCCTGCACCCGAGGATAAATCCCGCTTGATCCATGGTGAATAATTCTTTTAATGTATTGTTGGATCTGGTTTGCTAGTATCTTATTGAGAATTTTTGCATCCATGTTCATCAGGGAAATTGGCGTGTAGTTCTCCTTTTTAGTGGGGTCTTTGGTTGTAGAATCAAGGTAATGCTGGCCTTGTAGAATGAGTTTGGAAGTTTTTCTTCCATTTCTATTTTTTGGAGCAGCTTCAAAAGAATAGGTATTAACTCTTCTTTAAATGTCTGGTAGAATTCCCCTGGGAAGCTGTCCGGCCCTGGACTTTTGTTTATTGGAAGATTTTTGATTACAGATTCAATTTCTTTACTGGTTATGGGTCTGTTCAAATTTTCTGTCTCTTCTTGTTTCAGTTTTGGTAGTTTATATGTTTCTAACAATTTTTCCATTTCTTCCAGATTTCCCAGTTTGTTGGCATATAATTTTTCATAATATTCTCTTATGATTGTGTTTCTGTTGTGTTGGTTGTGACCTAACCTCTTTTGTTTAGGACTTTGAGTCCATTTTTCTTTTCTTCTTGATCAGTCTGGCTATGGGTATATCAATTTTATTAATTATTTCAAAGAACCATCTCTTGGTTTCATTGGTATGTTCTACTGTTTTGCTGTTGTTGTTTCTCTTTCATTTATTTCTGCTCTAGTCCTTATTATTTTCCTTCTTCTGGCTTTAGGCTTTATTTGCTGTTCCTTTTCTGTCTCATTTAGGTTTAATGTTAGGTTGTATATTTGAGACTTTTCTTGCTTCTTCAGTTAGGACTGTATTGCAATATATTTCCCTCTTAGGACTGCCTTTACTGAATCCCAAAAGGTTTAGACTGTCATGTTTTCATTTTCAATTGCTTCCATGTACTTTTTAATTTCTTTTTTAATTTCCTGGTTAACCCATTCATTCTTTTGTAGGATGTTATTTAACCTCCATGTATTTGTGGTCTTTCCAAATTTTTTCTTGTGGCTCAGTTCAAGTTTCATAAGCTTGTGGTCTGAACAAATGTATGGAATTATCTCATTCTTTTTGTACTTGTTGAGAGCTGATTTGTTACCCCATATGTGATCTGTTTTGGAGAATGTTCCTTGTGCACTTGAAAAGAATGTGTATTCTGTTGCTTTAAGATGAAGTGTTTTGAATATATCTGTTATGTCTATCTTGTTCAGTGTGTCGTTCAAAGCTATTGTTTTCCTTGTTGATTTTCTGCTTAGATGATCTGCCCATTGCTGTAAATGGGGTGTGATTATTTTATTATTATCAATGGGTGGGTTTCTTTATGTTTGTTATTAGTTGATATATATATTTGGGTTCTTTCAAGTTGGGGACATAAATATTTAAAATTGTTACATCTTGATGGGTAGACCCCTTAATTATGATATAATGATGTTCTTCATTTCTTCTTACAGTCTTTGTTTTAAAAATCTAGTTTTTCTGATATAAGTATGGCTATTTTGGCTTTCTTTTGATGTCTGTTAACATGATAAATGAATCTCTATTCCCTCACTTTCAATCTGCAGGTGTCTTTAGGTCTTAAAATGAGTTTCTTGTAGGCAACATATAGATGGTTCTTAGTTTTTAAACATTCTATTACCCTATGTCTTTTGATTGGGGCATTTAGTCCATTTACATTCACAGTAATTATTGAAAGATATAAATTTACTGCCCCTGTATTACCTAAAAAAGCTGTTGTTTCTGATGATGTTCTCTGTTACTTTCTAGCCTTTGTTGCTTTTGGTCTTTTTTCACCACTCAAATAATCCCCTTTAATATTTCTTGTAGTGCTCATTTAGTGGTCATGAACTCCTTTAATTTTTGTTTTAGAAAATCTTTCTCTCTCCTTATATTCTGAATGATAGCTTTGCTGGAATGAGTGTTCTTGGCTACAGATTTTTTTCCTTTTAGCACTTTGAATATATGATGCCACTCCCCTCTGCCTTTCAGAATTTCTGCTGAAATATCAGTTGATAGCCTTATGGGGTTTCCCTATAACTGTTTTCTTTTTCTTGCTGCTTTTTTCCTTAAGTTTATTTATCTTTGAGGAGAGAGAGAGAGGGAGGGAGGGAGGGAGGAAGGGAGGGAGGGAGGGAGAGAGAATGAATGAGAATGAGGTGGGGAGGGGCAGAGACCCAGGGAGAAAGGGAGAATCCCAACACGCTCCACATGGCCAGCACAGAGCCCAATGCAGGGCTCAAACCCACGAACGTGAGATCATGACCTGAGCTGAAATCAAGAGCTGGATGCAGAACTGACTGGGCCATTCAGGTGCCCTTTCTTGTTACTTTTAAAATTCTCTCCTTATCACTACTTTTGTCCATTTTAATTACTGTGTGTCTTGGTGTGGACCTCCTTGGGTTGATTTTTTTAGGGGCTCTCTGTGCCTCCTAGATCTGAATTTCTGTTTCCTTCCCCAGATTCAGGAAGTTCTCAGTTATTATTTCTTCAAGTAAGTTTTCATTTCCCCCTTTTCTCTCAATCTTCTCCTTCTGGGATCTCTGTAATGTGACTGTTATTATTCGTAATGGAGTCACTGAGTTCCCTGTGTCTATTCTCATTTTGTGTATTGTTTTTCTTCCACCTGCTCAGCTGGTTACTTTTCATTACTGTCTTCTCCAGGTCACTGATTTGTTCTTCTGCTTCCTCTAGTTTGCTATTTATTCTGCCTAGTCTATTTTTTATTTCAATCATTGTGTTCTTCATCTCTGATTGGTTCTTTTTTTATCTCTTTGGTAAGGGTCTCACTGCCTCCACTCTCTTCTCAAGTCAAATGAGTAGCTTTATGATCATTAGTTTAAAAAAAAAGGAGGTTAGAGTGAGAGAGAGCAAAAGCATAAGAGACTCTTAAAAACTGAGAACAAACTGAGGGTTGATGGGGGGTGGGAGGGAGGGGAGGGTGGGTGATGGGTATTAAGGAGGGCACCTTTTGGGATGAGCACTGGGTGTTGTATGGAAACCAATTTGACAATAAACTTCATATATTAAAAAAAAATTCTCTATTGGATATATTACTTGTCTCTGTTTTGCTTAGGTCTCTTGCTGTAATTTTGTCCTGTTCTTTCATCTGGGACACATTCCTCTGTCTCCTCACTGTGTCTAGCTAGCTCTCTGTTAGGAAAGTCAACCATGTCTCCTGTGTTTGAAATAGTGGGGTACACACTTTTAACAAGGTGGTACTGTTCGTCTGCCCAAGGGGAGGCAGAGGCCACTCCACAAAGTGTGGGAGGGTAAGGCATGTGGTTTTGAAAAGGTATGCATGTCCTCCAGCAGGAGGTGACCAGCCACTATCATCACCAAGGAGACCAAAGCACTGCAATTGCACAGTTGGGAGATGCAGTGTTGGTAAGGTTCATGCCAGTCTTCTGGGGAAAGGGACCTACATTGCTGGGGCTGAGACAGGTCAGACTGGAGGGTGCAGAGTGCAGCATAAGCAAGTTAAGTACTGAATGCCTGAACTACACTGGATCCCACAGATGGTCAGATGTTTATGTTGGAGACAGGGGAGGGTATTGGCACTTGCCATCTCCTTTGTTTTTGGAAGAGTTTCCCAGGGATCTGTGTCCCGGTGGGACATGCTCTGTGATTAGTATATAACTCTCCCTCCAGTATGCTCCAGGCATCTTTCAAACTGCTGCCTTTATGCTGTGGGCTGATTTTTGTGCTGTCTTTTTGGAGATGGGGATTCCATTTCCTATCACCCTCCCAGCTGTCCCAGGGCCAAGTCCACTGATTTTTAAAGTTCCAGGCTATAAGTTCCACTGGTTATAAGAACTTACAAAATTCAGCCCCTCTGTTTTTCAAAGCCAAATGTTATGGGATTTGTCTTCTCTATGTAGGCTTCCTGGCATGATAGGCTGTTTCTCTCACTTCCCTTGGCCTCTGGGTCTCTCCTTCCAGTAGACAGACCCACAGGTCCATTTAGCTTCCCCCACCTCTGCCCTTTCTACCCTCTTTGATATGATTTCTTTTCTATATTTAATTGTTGGGGTTGGTTCTTCCAGTCTTTGGGTTTTTTTCCCCTTGGGTCATTTATACTGATAGGAATGTTATCTAGTTGTATCCATGGGAAGATATGACCTTAGGGGCCTCCCATTCCACCATCTTTCTCCAGAAGTTCACAACATTCTACAATTTGAGATCACTAGTAAGCACATCCAGTCTTCAAGAAATTTAAATAGGCCAGCAATTTAAAAAGTTAGCTTAAAAAATTGAAACAATGCAGAGAGGATTAATGTGGCCCCTGACAAGGATGACACGGAAATTGGTGAAGCATTAAAAAAAAAGTTTAATATAGTACTAAGAATTTAAAAAATCTAAGACATTCCTTACTTTTAGTAAACTTCATATAATTTTTCTGAATATGCAAAGATGACTAGGAACTAACCCATTTTATGTAACCTTGGATTTCATTTTCCAGAGTCACATATTTTTGTTTTTGATGGAGGGGAATTGGAGCAAACAGCTCCTCACATAACCCCTAATGGTTTCTACCCACTGATATTCATACCTTCATGTAATCTCTTTCATTGAGTCTGGGTAGGATATGACTTGCTTCTAATGAATAAAATATGGCAAAGGTGATGGATATCACTCCCACAGTTATGTTGTATTATATGAGACTCTGTCTTTGCAGACTGGACTGAAGTCCATCTTTGTGGGCTTGATGAATTAATGACTATTTAGGAGAAGCCACATGGCAAGGAACTGTAAGCAACATCTAGGACTTGAGGGTACCCTTCACCTGACAACCAGTGAAAAGCCAAGGAATGCCATCCAGTCATAGAGCCTCAAGAAAATTATGCCAATAATCTGAATGACCCTGGAAGCAATTCTTCCCCAGCCAAGCCTCCAGATGACAATAAAGCCCAGCCAAGTCCTTGGACCTCTGAGCAGGGGACTCAGATAATCTCTGCCCAGACTTCTGACCCACAGAAACAGATAATAAATGTGTGCTTTTCTAAGTTGCTAATTTTGTGATGATTTCTTATGCAATGATAGAAATTGCATATATACAGATGTGATAAATGAATGAGACAAAAGTTGAGGTATTTAATTTTTTTTAGCATAGAGAGTCCTAAACACAGAAGACAGTCTTATGATCTGTTGAAATGAATATCATAATAGGGACTGTAGAGAATTATGCAATTTGCTGATCCAAAATGAAAGTGAACTGCTTGACTTCGATGGACTTCAAAATTGGAATGCATTGAAAGCTGTTCACACATAAAGATGACTCTTGATCACTGGTATTTGATAAAAGCCCTTTAAAGTACATCCATATAAAAGAGACAGATAGTACAATAAATATTGGAGGGTGGGGTAGGCCAAGGCTTTACTGAAATTTCCTCCATAAAAGTCAGTGAATTGTAGGGGAGCTTGGGTCACTCAGTCAGTTAAGTGTCCGACTTGGGCTCAGGTCATTGTCTCATGGTTTGTGGACTCAAGCCCCATGTCAGGTTCTCTGCTCACAGCTCAGAACCTGGAGCCTGCTTCGGATTCTGTGTCTCCCTCTCTCTCTGCAAAATTATAAAATAAGTTTGTTTCATTTTTAATAAAAATTAAGTTAAATTGTGTTCTAAGAATAAAAATTAATCAAATAATAGCAGATTGGACTTTTATTTCTCCTCATGATATTTATTATATTCTAGAGGTATCGGATTTCCTATTTCCCATTTGAGTTTTTTTGTTTTGTTTTGTTTTGTGTTTTTTTTAAATATAAAATTTCTTGTCAAATTGGTTTCCATACAACACCCAGTGCTCATCCCAAAAGGTGCCCTCCTCAGTACCCATCACCCACCCTCCCCTCCTTTCCACCCCGTATCAACCCTCAGTTTGTTCTCAGTTTTTAAGAGTCTCTTATGGTTTGCCTCCCTCCCTTTTTTTTCCTCCCTTCTCCTCCCCCATGGTCTTCTGTTAAGTTTCTCAGGATCCACATGAGAGCGAAAATATATGGCATCTGTCTTTCTCTGTATGACTTATTTCACTTAGCATCACACTCTCCAGTTCCATCCACGTTGCTCCAAAGGGCCAGATTTCATTCTTTCTCATTGCCACGTAGTACTCCATTGTGTATATAAACCTCAATTTCTTTATCCATTCATCCGTTGATGGACATTTAGGCTCTTTCCATAATTTGGCTATTGTTGAAAGTGCTGCTATAAACATTGGGGTGCAAGTGCCCTTATGCATCAGCACTCGTGTATCCCTTGGGTAAATTCCTAGCAGTGCTATTGCTGGGTCATAGGGTAGGTCTATTTTTAACTTTTTGAGGAACCTCCACCCTGTTTTCCAGAGCAGCTGCACCAGTTTGCATTCCCACCAACAGTGCAAGAGGGTTCCCATTTCTCCACATCCTCTCCAGCATCTATAGTCTCCTGATTTGTTCATTTTAGCCACTCTGACTGGCGTGAGGTGATATCTGAGTGTGGTTTTGATTTGTATTTCCCTGATGAGGAGTGACGTTGAGCATCTTTTCATGTGGCTGTTAGCCATCCGGATGTCTTCTTTACAGAAGTGTCTATTCATGTTTTCTGCCCATTTATTCACTGGATTCTTTGTTTTTCAGGTGTGGAGTTTGGTAAGCTCTTTATAGATTTTGGATACTAGCCCTTTGTCCGATATGTCATTTGCAAATATCTTTTCTCATTCCATTGGTTGCCTTTTAGTTTTATTGTTTCCTTTGCTGTGCAGAAGCTTTTTTTCTTCATGAGGTCCCAATAGTACATTTTTCCTTTTAATTCCCTTGCCTTTGGGGATGTGTCGAGTAAGAGATTGCTACGGCTGAGGTCAGAGAGGTTTTTTTCCTGCTTTCTCCTCTAGGGTCTTGATGGTTTCCTGTCTCACATTCAGGTCCTTTATCCATTTTGAGTTTGTTTTTGTGAATGGTGTGAGAAAGTGGTCTAGTTTCATCCTTCTGCATGTTGTTGTCCAGTTCTCCCAGCACCATTTGTTGAAGAGACTGTCTTTTTTCCATTGGATATTCTTTCCTGCTCTGTCAAAGATTAGTTGGCCATACTTTTGTGGGTCTAGTTCTGGGGTTTCTATTCTATTCCATTGGTCTATGTGTCTGTTTTTGTGCCAATACCATACTGTCTTGATGATTACAGCTTTGTAATAGAGGCAAAAGTCTGGGATTGTGATGCCTCCTGCTTTGGTCTTCTTCTTCAAAATTCCTTTGGCTATTTGGGGCCTTTTATGGTTCCATACGAATTTTAGGATTGCTTGTTCTAGTTTCGAGAAGAATGCTGGTGCAATTTTGATTGGGATTGCATTGAATGTGTAGATAGCTTTGGGTAGTATTGACATTTTAACAATATTTATTCTTCCAAACTATGAGCATGGAATGTTTTTCCATTTCTTTATATTTTCTTCCATTTCCTTCATAAGCTTTCTATAGTTTCATCATACAGATCTTTTACATCTTTGGTTAGGTTTATTCCTAGGTATTTTATTCTTCTTGGTGCAGTTGTGAATGGGATCAGTTTATTTGTCTTTCTGTTGTTTCATTATTAGTGTATAAGAATGCAACTGATTTCTGTACATTGATTTTGTATCCTGCAACTTTGCTGAATTCCTGTATCAGTTCTAGCAGACTTTTGGTGGAGTCTATCGGATTTTCCATGTATAATATCATGTCATGTGCAAAAGTGAAAGGTTGACTTCATCTTTGCCAATTTTGATGCCTTTGATTCCCTTTTGTTGTCTGATTGCGGATGCTAGAACTTCCAACACTGTGTTAAACAACAGTGGTGAGAGTGGACATCCCTGTAGTGTTCCTGATCTCAGGTAGAAAGCTCTCAGTTTTTCCCCATTGAGGATGATATTAGCTGTGGGCTTTTCATAAATGGCTTTTATGATGTTTAAGTATGTTCCTTCTATCCCGACTTTCTCGAGGGTTTTTATTAAGAAAGGATGCTGAATTTTGTCAAATGCTTTTTCTGCATCAATAGACAGGATCATATGGTTCTTATCTATTCTTTTATTAATGTGCTGTATCACATTGATTGATTTGCAAATGTTGAACCAACCCTGCAGCCCAGGAATGAATCCCACTTGATCATGGTGAATAATTCTTTTTATATGCCATTGAATTCGATTTGCTAGTATCTTATTGAGAATTTTTACATCCATATTCGTCAAGGATATTGGCCTTTAGTTCTCTTTTTTTTTTACTGGGTCTCTGTCTGGTTTAGGAATCAAAGTAATACTTGCTTCATAGAATGAGTCTGGAAGTTTTCCTTCCCTTTCTATTTTTTTGGACTAGCTTGAGAAAGATAGGTATGATCTCTGCTTTAAATGTCTGGTAGAATTCCCCAGAAAAGCCACCTGGTCCTGGACTCTTCATTTGTTAGGAGATTTTTGATAACTTATTCAATTTCTTTGCTGGTTATGGATCTGTTCAAGTTTTCTATTTCTTCCTATTTGAGTTTTGGAAGTGTGTGGGTGCTTAGGAATTTGTCAATTTCTTCCAGGTTGTCCAGTTTTGGCATGTAATTTTTCATAGTATTCCCTGATAATTGCTTGTATTTCTGAGGGATTGGTTGTAATAATTCCATTTTCATTCCTCATTTTATCTATTTGGGTCATCCCCCTTTTCTCCCAGGCTTCTTGAGAAGCCTGGCTAGAGGTTTATCAATATTGTTTATTTTTTCAAAAAACCAACTCTTGGTTTCATTGATTTGCTCTACAGTTTTTTTATATTCTATATTGTTTATTTCTGCTCTGATCTTTATTATTTGTCTTCTGATGGGTTTGGGGTGTCTTTGCTGTTCTGCTTCTATTTATTTTAGGTGTGCTGTTAGATTTTGTATTTGGAATTTTTCTTGTTTCTTGAGATAGGCCTGGATTGCAATGTATTTTCCTCTCAGGACTGCCTTCGCTGCATCCCAAAGCATTTGGATTGTTTTATTTTTATTTTCATTTGTTTCCATATATTTTTAAATTTCTTCTCTAATTGCCTGGTTGACCCATTCATTCTTTAGTAGGGTGTTCTTTAACTTGCATGCTTTTGGAGGTTTTCCAGACTTTTTCCTGTGGTTGATTTCAAGCTTCATAGCATTGTGGTCTGAAAGTATGCATGGTATGATCTCAATTCTTGTAAACTTATGAAGGGCTATTTTGTGACCCAGTATGTTACCTATCTTGGAGAATGTTCCATGTGCACTTGAAAAGAAAGTATATTCTGTTGTTTTGGGATGCAGACTTCTAAATATATCTGTCAAGTCCATCTGATCCAATGTATCATTCAGGGCCCTTGTTTCATTATTGATCCTGTGTCTAGATGATCTATCCATTGTTGTAAGTGGAGTATTAAAGTTTCCTGCAATTACTACATTCTTATCAATAAGGTTGCTTATATTTGTGATTAATTGTTTTATATAGTTGGGAGCTCCCATATTCGGCGCATAGACATTTATTATTGTTAGCTCTTCCTGATGGATAGACCCTGTAATTATTATATAATGCCCTTCTTCATCTCTTGTTACAGCCTTTGATTTAAAGTCTAGTTTGTCTGGTATAAGTATGGCTACTCCAGCTTTCTTTTGAGTTCCAGTAGCATGATAGATAGTTCTCCATCCCCTCACTCTCAATCTGAAGGTGTACTCAGGTCTAAAATGAGTCTCTTTTAGACAGCAAATAGATGGGTCTTGTTTTTTTATCCATTCTGATACCCTATGTCTTGGTTGGAGCATTTAGTCCATTTACATTCAGTGTTACTATAGAAAGATACGGGTTTAGAGTCATTGTGATGTCTGTAGTTTTCATGCTTGTAGTGACGTCTGTGGTACTTTGTGGTCCTTGCAACATTTCACTCACAGAATCCCCCTTAGGATCTCTTGTAGGGCTGGTTTAGTGGTGACGAATTCCTTCAGTTTTTGCTTGTTTGGGAAGACCTTTATCTCTCCTTCTATTCTGAATGACAGACTTGCTGGATAAAGGATTCTCAGATGCATATTTTTTTTCTGTTCATCACATTGAAGATTTCCTACCGTTCCTTTCTGGCCTGCCAAGTTTCAGTAGATAGATCCGTCACTAGTCTTATCGGTCTCCCTTTATATGTTAGAGCGTGTTTATCCCTAGCTGCTTTCAGAATTTTCTCTTTATCCTTGTATTTTGCCAGTTTCACTATGATATGTCATGCAGAAGATCGATTCAAGTTCCGTCTGAAGGGAGTTCTCTGTGCCTCTTGGATTTCAGTGCCTTTTTTCTTCCCCAGATCAGGGAAGCTCTCAGCTATGATTTGTTTGAGTATACCTTCATTGCCTTTTACTCTCTCTTCCTCCTCTGGAATCCCTATTATACGGATATTGTTCTGTTTCATTGCATCACTTAGTTCTCTAATTCTCCCCTCATACTCTTGGATTTTTTTATCTCTCTTTTTCTCAGCTTCCTCTTTTTCCATAATTTTATCTTCTAATTCACCTATTCTCTCCTCTGCCTCTTCAATCGGAGCTGTAGTCGCCTCCATTTTATTTTGCACCTCATTTATAGCATTTTTCAGCTCCTCTTGACTGTTTCTTAGTCCCTTGATCTCTGTAGCAATAGATTCTCTGCTGTCCTCTATACTTTTTTCAAGCACAGTGATTAATTTTATGACTATTATTTTAAATTCATGTTCTGTTATATTGCTTAAATCGCTTTTGATCAATTCGTTAGCTGTCGCTACTTCCTGGAATTTCTTTTGAGCAGAATTCTTCCGTTTCGTCATTTTGGATAGTCCCTGGAGTGGTGCGGAACTGCACGGCTCTTCCCCTATTATGTCTGGAGTAACTTGTGTTGGTGGGCGGGGCTGCAGTCAGACCTGCCCCCAGCCCACTGCTGGGGCCAAAGTCAGACTGGTGTGTATTTTATCTTCCCCTCTCCCAGGGGCAGGACTCACTGTGGGGTGGTGTGGCCCCTGTCTGGGCTACTTGCATACTGCCAGGCTTGTGGTACTGCTTCTATGGGATCTGGCATATTAGCCAGGGTGGATCTGCAAGGTGCACAGGGGCAAGAGGGGCAGGCTTAGCTCACTTTGCCTTTGGTGGTCCACTGCGGGAGGGGCCCTGCAGCATTAGGAGGGAGGCAGGCATACCCGTCAGAGGGATGGATCCACAGGAGCACAGCGTTGGGTGTTTGCATGGTGCAAGCAAGTTCCATGACGGGAACTGGTTCCCTTTGGGATTTTGGCTGGGGGATGGGCAAGGGAGATGGTGCTTCCCAGCACCTTTGTTCCCCAGCCCAGCTGAGCTCTGTCTTCTGGGGCTCAACAACTCTCCCTCCCATTGTCTACCCCTCTCGGAGCAGAGCTGTTGACTTACAACATTCCAGATGTTAATTCCCACTGGCTGTCAGAACTCATGGAGTCTGGAGCTTCCATCTTTGCAAGTCAGACTCGGGGGCTCTGCCTTGCTGGATGGGCTGGCTGCCCCTCCACCTCCCCGGCTCCCTCCTGCCAGTCCGTGGAGCGCGCACCGCCTCTCTGCCCTTCCTACCCTCTTCCGTGGGCCTCTTGTCTACACTTGGCTCCGGAGAGTCTGTTCTGCTAGTCTTCTGGCGGTTTTCTGGGTTATTTAGGCAGATGTGGGTGGAATCTGAGTGATTAGCAGGATGTGGAGAGCCCAGCGTCCTCCTACGCAGCCCTCTTCTCTCTTTAGTCCCCATTTGAGTTTAAAGCAAAATTTAAATATTTATAATTTTTAAAATAATTTCTAGGTTTTATCTACTTTCCCCATAATCTTTCTTGATTTTTTAGTGGTTAAGTCATTCTATTTTATTTACTACTATTTGTTAACTTTGTTTCCTTTCCTTTTCTTTCATTGTTAGCTCATCTAGACTGCTAGTCTTTCATTTGTCACCGAGTTTGTCATGACCTGAGCAATCCTTTCACTGTTATTGGCCACATGAAATATTGCATCTTTTATAATATTCACCCTTTCATTTTACAGAAGTTTTATATTATTTTTCCATTGTATTGTTGAATATCAAACAATTTTCAAAACCACTCCCTGTCTCATGGCAAAGACAGATTGTAATATTAAATCTTAAATGTGAAATCTGCAAGTGCAAAGATTTGTCTGCTTTGTCTATAATAGTCTCTTCCGAGGTCTTAATGCAAAAACTTTGATTTTTACTGTGAAATCTGATTTGCCTTCTATTTCTAGCCTCATTTGGCCCACAGTTTCCTCTTCTTTTTATCTCTAAGAAGATAACTCTAGTCTAAATGCGAAGATAAAAGTCCATGAACTAGACTTTCTTGTAGGAACTCATAATTGGGGGAGATTACTTGGTACCTTCTTGTACTTTCAACCCATCTTATGGAGTGGCTTCTGTGAACCAAGAGAGAAGGAAAAGCTTCAGTCCTTTATTTTCAAGTGCTAACTAATTAAAACCGACAAATGTGCATATGTATCTATTTGTTGTCTCTTGATGTTATAGTTCAGATGTATTATACCTGTAAATCCATCAAGGTAAATTAATACATGTTGAATACAAAGTTATTCATCTTTCCTCTGCAGTCTTTCCCTTTGTCTCATTTCCACATGTACTATCTTATCAACTCTTATCTGCACAGTGTCTGGTACAGAATAGCTTCATAATAAATGGCCATTGAGTAGAAGAGTCACATCCCCAAGCAAGAAACCTAGTAATACTTTTTTTAAGTTTTAAAATACAAAATTATGTGTAAATGTGGGTAGTACTAAACTTCATGCTATCTTGATCAAATGCAAATGTAAGTATAAGAAAGACAAGGACTTTAGGGAAAATTTTCACTTTACACTGTGTTGAAGCAGGTCAATGTGGCATAACTGTGGGATCCATTAGCATTTAGCAGGCAAATGACTGGCATACACATAGAATCAAAGACCCTTTGTTTTCCTGACATAGACATGATTTTCTGATGATCAAATATGAGCAATGACAAGGCAAAGTTGGTTGCCATTTGAAATATTTGGCTGTAGCTCTGGGAGAAATCCAAGGCTTTCTAATAGATAAACTTACAGTATATACAGTTGATTAGTTTCCCTGATTAGAATACTGATTAGTGAGGCTCAAATTAGAATCTGAATTCCTGTGGAGATCAAATTATCTTCACTCTATACCATGGCCAACTCTTAACTCCAACAGCAGTTCAGAGTTGTTGGTCTCACAGTAATCTGAGTGAGAAGGAGCAGTTTTAAATTAAACCTGTCATTACAACTGGAGGAACGATTACAGTTGTAACAGTTGTCATTCTGGACTATGAAGACTTCTTTTCTGCAATTACAGCTAATCCAAAAGAACAAAGCAAAACATTAAATAATCTTTTAAGTAAGTAAGGTATCGAGATAGGATTTTTCTTTGTTGTAGTTGAACTGAAAATTCATCCACCAAGGCAGACTGACATCTTTGTTAGAATCTAATTCTAACCCATGAGATTTGCTGCTATGGTAAATAAAATAGATTCTGGTGTCATATATAAAATGAAAATGGCGACTATCAGACAGAATAAATTGCAGAATTGGATCCTAAGCCCAATATATAGAAAGTTTCAGTGTAAAAAGAGAGTTACAATATAATGACTCTTTTTCTTTTTTTGCTTCTATGTAACAATATAATTATGGTCAAATATGTTTCCTCTGTTTTTGTGTTGTTTCTTTGTTTTGTTTTTAGTTCAACTACAAATGAAGTTTTCTCTTCAAATAATCTGAAATCATTAAATTCTAGTTTTAAATTTTTTAATGTTTTATTCGTTTTTGAGAGAGAGCAAATGGGGGAGGGGCAGAGAGAGAGGGAGACACAGAATCCGAAGCAGGCTCCAGGCTCTGAGCTGTCAGCACAGAGCCTGACGTGGGGCTTGAACCCACAAACTATGAGATCATGACCTGAGCTGAAGGCAGATGCTTAGCCTAGACTGAGCCACCCAGGCACCCCAAATTTTAGTTTTTAAGAACAAAGAATATCCCTTGATTTCTAAGGGCTAATTTTTATTAAGAAAAAAGAATATCCCTTTTTGTCATTGTAAGTTTAATTATTAAAAATTTAGTTTCACTAAGCCATGAAAAAAAGCAATATAATGACCAAGTACTTGTCCTTGTTAGACTACTGATATTTTGTCTTTTCCTGGAATATTGACAGGGATATCAAAGATAATTAAACTTTCTAACAAATGTAAGCAACATAGAAAAGCAACTTCAAGAAATTTTTATTATAAAATATTGGAAAGGCAAATGAAAAATATAATAATACTTTTAAAGAAAATTCAAATTTTTATAATAAAAAGTCAATAAAATACTCACTGAAATTTAAAGCTTTACTTTTTTATCACTGATATTTACATATTGTATTTAAATATTGAATTTTTACTGTAAAATAAAGTATGTGATTATTTATTGAATTATTTTCCACATGAATGTTTTGTGATAAGTGGCCATAGGCTAAAATTGCAATCATTTTTATTAAGAATGAGTTTTCTTTGGGGCGCCTGGATGGCGCAGTCGGTTAAGCGTCCGACTTCAGCCAGGTCACGATCTCGCAGTCCGTGAGTTCGAGCCCCGCGTCAGGCTCTGGGCTGATGGCTCAGAGCCTGGAGCCTGTTTCCGATTCTGTGTCTCCCTCTCTCTCTGCCCCTCCCCCGTTCATGCTCTGTCTCTCTCTGTCCCAAAAATAAATAAAAAAAAAAGTTAAAAAAAAAAAAAGAATGAGTTTTCTTTGAAGTTAGCAAATATATACGAGTCCTAATAGAATCTATTATAAATTTTTTTCTAGCCCAGGATCACACATTGCTTTTAGTTTTAAATGTCTCTTTTAGTTTTCTTTAATCCAGAATGGGGCATCATTTTATGTGTGTGTGTGTGTGTGTGTGTGTGTGTGTGTGTGTGTGTGTGTCTTTCATGGGTTTGAAGGTTTTGAAGAGTAGAGGCCAGTTATTTTAGAGACTGGCCCTCATCTTGGCTTTGTCAGATGTTTCCTCATGATCAGATCTACTTCATGCGTTTTTCACAGGGTATTAGTATAACTGATGCCGTATTCTCAGAGCATCATATCAGGATACACACAAACAAAGAAATAATATAACCATTCTGCTATCTTAATGATTAGTTTCTTTTTTCAATAAATGTGCATTTTCCTAAATTTTAATACTTATAAACACAAGTATATGATTTTTATCTGCTTCCTTTTCCATTTCCAATATTATAGCATTTTTATATCTCTTTATAACTCATAATTTACTTAACCAGTCTCTCACTGGGGATTCAGGTTGTTTCAAATGCTTCACTACACTTCTTATTAAATAAATAAAAACATTATATGCTACATACTGTTGATGTCATTAGGTTCAACTGGACAAAACATTATGGTAATGTAAGTCAAGTTCTTTTCTATTCTCAGATATTTGGCAACCGCTCCCCTATTCTCAACCAATAGACTTACAAATGGAAGCTTTGCAGCAAACGGGATCTGGCAGGGAATGAAGGTGGGACCAACATACATTCATTCCCAATCCTAGAAGATAATTTTAAATGTAAGCCTGTTGACAGTGACCCAGCCATGTCATTTTTGTTCATGGGCCACAGAATGCTTTTGTATATAAATCTGCTTGAGCGAAAATATAATGTAAGTTAGCTTAACTATGCTTAAAATCGTCACTTAAAAATCATTTATTATAGAAAGCTTAAGTATGTATATCCAGAAATTTTACTCATGCCTTCTCCAACTTTTGCACTAGAAAACACCTAAAGGGAACTTTTTGCACACTTACACAAATGGAGACAGAACAGTGTTTTATATAAGGAAGCTGTGGTGAATGTAACCAAAATACTGTCAAGTGACGAGAAATAGTGTGTTGATGTCCTGCAGTGGAGCCTGACAGGTGCTCCATACAATATGAGATTTTTCTATTTGCGCCAGCAGTGGATCATTTGGAATATCTCAGAAACTAGAACTTGAATCAGAATGCCAGGCATCTTAACATGATGCCAAACTCTTCAGACAAAAAGATAGAGGGAAAGAAGAAGAAGAAGAAAGAAAGAAAGAGGGGAGGATATTCGTGATCTCTACAGAGGCTAAATTGTTGCCTAGGTTCACGGCCATTAATTGTGACTGTGTTTCTAAAACTTTCCAACCATCAGCCTGGTAAAGAGCCTATCTGAGAATCACCTGCTGTGTGGGATGGAAAGGATTAGCGTGGCTCTCACTGGTTACATCACTGCTTAATTTGGCTCTTCCCTATATCAAGTCAACTCATAATTATCTGCTCTAATGGGCCTCAGAGGGAGGGGTGGGAATGGGGAGCTGTGACACAGATAATACTGAATAGCAAAGCCAGCAAAATATTTTCGATTAGGCTTATGCATATATCATATGCTTAAGAAGGAAGTATGTTTATCTTTCTAATTATGTTTTGCTTAGAGTAATTTTTTTAATTCCCATGCCAGTGAAAAAGCTATTTCATATTACACAGATAGAAGAGAAAGCAGCCTAGGTTTTAAAATCTTCAAGATAAAATTCATGAAATTTGTAAACTACAAATCTGAAACATATTTTTCTGAAAATGTGGCCTCTCTGGTGTCCCTGTGTTCTGGCTCAGGCCTCCATTACATCTTAACCAGACTCCCCATGGCTTTCCCCCTCTCCAGTCTTCCTCCTTTTCAACCCTGTAGCCCAAAGAGAACCCAGTGGCCGTGGAGGGAGTGGGCGCTGGGTTCCTTCCACTGTCCTGACTTCCCATAGTGAGTCAGGTGCTAGGGGAGCAAGAGTGTTCCCTTCCATGTCACCAGTAGTCCCTCAAAAATTCCGCACTTTGTGTCAAAAGGCCTATGAGTATTTCAGCTCATTGGAAGAATAGTTTCAGGTAGTCAGTGAAAATGGCAATGGAAGGGTGGATGAGCTTCAAAAAACTATGTTGGAGAAAAAGAAACATCTACTTGTTTTTTTTGTTTTTTTTGTTTTTGTTTTCTTTCCTTCCCCCTCTCCCCCACTCTGCCTTTCTGATGTAGTAATCTGAACTCTCCTGTGGCAGGCAATTGACTCGCTCTGTTCATCCAGGAGATAGGGAGTCACTGACAACAAACTTTAAAAAAGCATGGATATAAATACTAAATCCGTTACTTTAGTGGAGGGATTGCTCTACAACACGGCTACGCACATGTTTAAACCTAGCATCCCTGGCATATAGACTGCATGTCTCATAGCCCCGAAATTACCACTGGCCTTTCCAGTTTAGTCTGTGCTTCTCCCTAACTGCACCAAACACAACAAACTATTTTCCATTCACCAAAGATGGCATGCTTTCTAGTTAATATATTTTAAGTGTTAAAAGAATGTGGACTTGTAAGCCTGAATATAGGCTCCAGGCCCATGTCAACCAATGCAATACCTTGGTCAGGGAATCAAAACTTTATTACCCTTGGAAATAGGCAGAACTGCTTGTCACCACTCACCCTGACCTTTCAGTCTGTTTCACTGTGAATTAAGGACAGTGCTGTCCCTGGAAATTGCATAATAATGAAGTACTGCCCCTAAGTTTTTTTTGTATGCACAGTTTACTGGGTCTGTGGTCATAGCTAACATGGAGGAAAAAGATTACTACATTTCTCTCCCCATGCCCCTTCCCTAGGACAAAGAAAAGAAATGTTTTATTACCAGACCAATTCATATTTTTTCTTTTGTTTTAATTCTAATTCAACAAAACCACTGAATCATCTACAATGTGCTGTGCTCTGAGAGGCATGCTGGGTCAGGTGCTTTCAAATTTTTTGACCTAAATCCATAGTAAGAATTACTTTTAATCCTGATCTATTATATGCAAACACTGCTTCCTTTATATAGATATAGATATAGATATAGATATAGATATAGATATAGATATTTAAGTGCATACAAATATATAAATATGCATATTTTCTTTATTATATGTGATGTTCTCTGATACCTTATATTCTGTTTCCATCCTATTCTTTTTGTTTTTGATGCTTGTTGCAAACCATTACATATCATGCCCCAGGCTCTCTGCCTCAACATGATCACTGGGTATAACTTCCTAAAAGGTGCCTGACTGTAGCTACTCTGGCTGGTTCTACACGGCTAGTTTGCCTGGTACAGATGAAGAGATCCTGTTCCCAAAATTACCACGGTCCCAGTTAGGGCAAAACTAAGTTGGACTTCTTTTTACCTGTCACCCCTCACATATTAGAACATCCTATTGGCTTCTCTCCAAATTATTTTCCAGCTGACCACCCCTCACCATCTCCCTGACCATCGCCCCAGTCCAAGCCACAATTGGCTCAAAGCCCCTAAGTCTTCCCTTTTACTCCATTGCCCCCTTAGAGTCTTCCTCACAGAGAAGCCAAAGTACTCCAGTGAAAATGTCAGTTACATTCCATCACTTTCCAGTGGGCACCCTCCAGTAGCTTTCTCCCACGGCACTCTACATAAACCAAACCAGATCCTGACCCATATCTCACCCTGCACTGTGTGGCTTGATCCATCCTGCCACCTCTTCAGTCCCATCTTGTATTTCATTTCCTGCTACTTGCACCTGCCCAAGCACTCCACCCTTAGACCAGTCACTTTATTTTTCCTCAAAACACCAAGCCCTGCCATGGGGCATTTTCAGTTGTCTGGAGTCTCCCTCCAAACTTATACAGTGATTTACTTGTTGGTCCTGCTTGTTGTTTATTGTTCATTTTCCATGTGTTAGAAGTGAGCTTCCCAAGGGCACAGATCTTTGTTTTACTCACTGGTGGTATATCCAAAGTATCTAGAAGAGTGCTTGACACATTTTGGGTGCTTCTTTTTTTCTTTTTTTCTTTGAGAGAGAGAGAAAATCTTAAGCAGGCTCCACTCTCAGTGCGGAACCCCACCCGACATGGGCTCCTTCTTGGGACTGTGGGATCAGGACCTGAGCCGAAATCAAGAATCATATCCTTAACCGACTGAGCCATCCAGGCACTCTAGATTTTGGGTGCTTCTTAAATGTTGATGGTTGAATGCAAAAAGTGCTAACTATCATATTAATACTGTCAATAACATAAGCTACTCTTGCCTGAACACATATACAACAATCACACTGCTCCATTTTTTTTAGCAGCAAACAAACCACGCCAGTCATAGATTTAACATTTTGAATACCAACCATATAAAGTAAGAGTGAGAGAAAAAAAATGACAATCAACTTTAGTATCTTTGTATTGGGTTAGTTACTAATCTTTTGTAATAAATGTTTCTCAAAAAAACACTTAGTAAGTTATGAAGTCTACTATCTATGTTTCAGGCTGTTTCCACCATAATCCAACTGAATATTTACGAGAGGTATTCAGTGCATGTTTTCTAGAAAAGAAATTTTTAAAAATGCCTACTTCAACATTTCAGAAAGTCATTTCTATACCTCTGAAGGTACAGAATGGAATAAATTTGATTCATCTAACACTGGTGCCAGAGAACCGGTTTGCAATGTGGGGTCTTTTTGTGCCCTCCTGGATTGTCATTTTTCATTCAGAATATTCAGATGAGCCCCTTCAAAATCATGTAGGTTATGTATTTGATTATTAAACTTGCAGACCGGGTAAGCGCAAGAGTTGACAACCTTTAATGATAATTCTCTGCCCATATTAGCCATTGTTTTCCTGTTCCTGCAACAGTCTTCAATTGTGTAATCAGTTAGGAGTTAATTCAGTTCAGGATTAACCTCTAAGCCCAGCCTGAGCATTTCTCTAGTGTAACACCACTGGGGATTAGCCAATGCTGGATTCTGAGTTCAGAGATCAGGAGCAACCAGGAAAGAAAGAGGGTAAAAGAAGATTGCCAAAATAAAGGTTGGGTCGCTTGGGTAGGTCTGCTTCATCCCCTTCACATCTCTAAAATCTGGAAGACTATTTTATTTTGGAAATTAATCTTTCCTTTAGTATACATTTCATTTTGCACAAGAAAATGGTTTGTTTAAAAATGTGTATACAAAAGTTGCCATGGTGTATGTTGTAGGTGCATATATGTTATATAAGGCATAAGGGGTAAAATACAATCTGGTTCATATTTCTTCCCTTGGGCAGATTCCAACATCCACCCTGCCAAGCAATAGGCCATCAATCTCTTCTTTGTTTAGCTCCTTTTGGAAGCAGTAAAATTTGTATGATTGACACTTAGAGAAGTCTTCAGGTGGTCATGTGTGAAAGCATTTCAAGTCCCATTATTAGATGCTAGTTAGCTCTTCCTATGAGTGCTATTTAATTAAGTGGGAAGCCATCTTTACCGTAAACCAGAGATGAATGTCACTGTAACCTGGTTAAGGGCATGACCCTGAGTTAGTTTGCCTGGGTTCAAACCCCATCTCTGCCACAGAATACTACAGACTCAGTGGTTTCAACAGCAGACTTTACCCCAGGAGTGTAAAATCGATGTGCCGGCAGTGTTGGTTCCTGGTGAGGGCTTTCTTCCTGGCTGGCAGACAAGCAGGCTTCTTGTGACCTCTGTTCTGGGCACACACACTCCTGGTGTGCATTTTTCTTAGAAGGACACAAGTCCTATTGAGTTAGGGCTCCACCCTTCTGACCTTATTTAACCTTAACTACTTTACGGGTCCTGTTTCCAAATACAGTCACACCAGGGATTAGGGCTTCAACACATGAATTTGGCAGGGGCCAGGGGGACGCACAATTCAGTCCATAACAAGTCACATATATGTTGCCCGGAGCACATTTGCAATAAACACTAGCTCTTATTTGTGATACAGTTTTACTTTTCTCCCCGATGTGTATAGGAGTCCTAGTTTTGCCATTTATTGTTTGGGTTGGTTAAAATTCCCATTTATAAGCAGAGGCATATTAACATGAGTAAACCCCAATTAGTGCATTTATTTAAAATGATAGTAAATGAAGTTTCGATTCTAGTGAGGTGACTTAAATGCAGACGTCAACACTTCACCCATTATTTTATGTAATGGATTTTAAAAGGCGCTTAACTTGAATCCTGTACAGGATATCACTGTCAGCAAAGTATGGCCTGTGGGCTAAATCCATTCTGTGGTTTGCTCCTGTACAGCATGTAAATTAAGAATTTTTTTTTTTTACATTTTTAAAGTGTGGCAAAACAAACATACACACGTGAAAGAAATATATGTAACTGAGGCCTTCTGTGGCTCACAGAGCTGAAAATATTTACTATTTGGCCCTTTACTGAAAGACTGCTAACCTCTGCTCCATGGATAGAGTTAACCCAAGCTCTTCGGGTATATCCATTTCTTGTAAGGTGGCACCTCCCCTTTCCTCTACCCTGAGCAAAGTTTCCCAGCCCCAACATTTTCTATCTTATTTATTTTGGAGAGAAGTAGTCTACAGTCCCTGTCCTGTCTCACCAACTTCTGAGAAAGATACTGAATATAATTTCACCTTTTCTTGGTTACTGTGACCCAATGATGGCCTCGAAGTGAAGAAGGATCCTGGTGGTTTTGAGTTATTTTTCCACATAATATCCTTTCTGGTCAGGTTAGGCCTGTTATTTCTTGTCACTGTTATCTGTCCATCTTTGAAACCTCCTCGTCTTCTGCTTCCAGTCTGCCTTGGTCTTGGAAAAGGAGAAAAAAGTCACTATTAAATACATTTTTATCTATAAGATTTCATTAGATTCTTTTCATATGTTAGCTCCTTTAATTCTCATAGTATGACTTTGTGGTTAAATGTCATTATTTCTACCTTGCAGATTAAGAAAAGGGTTAAATTTATTTGAATCCGAGCCCAAGTCCTTCTGGCTCCAAAATTCAAGGCCTTTCACCAAAGAAACCCAAAAACCTGGCTGACTTGAACTGTAAGTAACATATAAACAGACTAAAATGATGCCTTTGTTGATAGTGCCCAGTTGTAAAGTGTTCTAAGACATCTGTTTTGTTTTCTTCTCAGTTCTTAGCTATGTTCTATGGTTCCGTTGTGTGATAGACAACTTCCAAATTAGCGAGGTGCTGTGATGACACTTTGTTTGTTCCAGTATATCCGTGGCCACCATTCATTCAATGAATATTGAGTGTTTTTCAATAGCAGCTCACATCTGAAAGTATGTGAAAGGATATTTATTGAGATGGAGATTTACTTAAGCTCGCTTTGTGTATTTCTTCCCCAGTGAGGAGCAGGTGGGCCTCATTGTTCTCTCTTGTCATACTTAGGGAAGGATGGGATTCCAGGAGGAAAGCAGAGCTCTTTTAGCGTCCTTTGCTAGGATAAACCAGTGGGATGGGAGCGGGGGACAGTCCCAGCAGCTAAGAGGAAAGAGAGAAGATTCCCTGCTGTGTTGCGGGAAAGGGAATTAGTAGTTTTTGTTTGCACATGTTATTTAAAAGATCCGGACGGGGCGCCTGGGTGGCTCAGTCAGTTATGTGTCTGACTCTTGATTTTAGCTCAGGTCATGATCTCCTGGTTCATGAGTTGAAGCACCGTGTCAGGCTGTGCGCTGGGAGTGCAGAGTCTGCTTCCACTTCTCTCTCTTCCTCTCTCTCTGCCCCTTCTCCACTTGTTTTCTCTCATGCTCTCTCAAAATGAATAAATATTAAAAAAAAAAAAAAGATCAGGAAAAGCCAGACATTCATTCATGTGTGTGTGTGTGTGTGTGTGTGTGTGTGTGTGTTTGTGTGTGTGACTTTAGAGTGAAGGGCTGAAGGCCACACCAAAGGATCCTCTTGGTAGACACATTGAAGCTCTAACGGGAATTAGAAAGCACACAGAGATGGCGGTGTTTTGTTTCGCTGGGCAGAAGAGATGGTGGCAGATTGGGGGCCACCCTGAGAAGTGAACCGCATCATTCAGGCAGTGGTGACCTTCTCTGGCATAAAGCATGGCAGCGTGGGTTCACAGCAGCACTGGCCCCATCAGAGGTTGGAAGTGTCGTTTGATTTGAGCATGGGCGGGCACTCTCCCCAACAATGTGTTTGTGTGGAATTTTGGCCCAGAAACCCAGAATGACAAGACAGAACATAGTCCTTTATTACTTTTAAATCAACATATTTTGTCTTTAAAACTCCATCTCAGTTATTACTGGGAGCCTCTCTCCTTCCCTGGGTTCCACAAGATTATGAGAATTTTTTGTGGTATCTAGCAATTGGGAAAAGGACTCTTTAGGTTACCATGCTGATATACAGTCTCCTCTTCATCCCAACCAGTGGGTCCTTTCAAGTAGCCAGTTTAGGAGCCTTCTGTTACTTTGAAGGCCAAAGATACTTTCGTAAATATCAGGATTTAAGAATTCAGATTCAACCATAATCACAAGATCAATTCTAAAAAGTATTATGTATTGGTCTTTATTTTTCCTATTTATAAACATATAATTGATCAAAGCAGATGAGTAGAAAAACCCAGAAAAAGCGAATAAATATTAACATCTGCAATACATATTCTTCCAAAAATTCTTCCCTACCGAGATTTTTTTTTAATATGCAGAGGTAATATTCAAAACATTGAACTACCTGCACAGCTTAGACACCAACCAATCAGAATAAAGCCCTGAACCTTCCTTCCAAACTCCCCTTTCAGGCTTTACTTCATAGCTGCTTTATCTTGAGGAAGTCCAGATTTGCCATATTTGGGAGAAGCCATGGGTGGTGGTGGCAGCAGAGGTTGTGGCAGTGGCAGTGGCATTGGTGGGCTTGTCGGTGCATGGGCTATTTACCAGCAGATACAGAATTCCTTTAATAGTTTGACAACTGGTATGGGTTTATGGCTACCTGTACCAATATGTACTGATGGAGTTATTAGCCTGGAATGTATTACGATTCCTTATAGTTGGCATTGTCTTCATTTAGCAAAATTTAGTGAACGTTTGCCTGTAGCATAATATGTTCCTACAAATGAGTACTTTGTACTAGTCTTTGGGGATGCACTACAGACATGTCAAGATAAGATTCCATCACCTCTTGCAGTGGCTGGCTGGGCATGTGCCACCAGCTTCCAGAACCAGTATTCTCCAGCCCCCTTGACTGTTTGCCCTCGTGTGATATAAAAATACTGTCATTTTTCTTCACGTGTCATGATGTGAAAAGGGTTGGAAAGAATCGCTTTACAACAAGGTTTTTAATGGGAACATATCATCCCATCATATGATTATAACATGGTTAACTTAACCAACCCCCTATTAGTGGACTTTCATCTTGTTTCCCATTTTTTCAATATTTTATTTTACTCCTAATGGACATAAGTAAACATATATCTGATCATTTTCTTAAGACAAGTTCCCAAAAGAGGAATTTTGATATACTGGGTCCTCTTTAAGACCTGGACACACAATATCAAGTTTCCCTACCTTGCTGTGAGTACCAAAGAACACAGGCTCTAGATCTAGAATACTGGTATGTGCATCCCTGTCCCATTTCTTTATTAGTTGTGTGATTCAGTGCCTCTTGCCTTAGTCTCTTTGCTGAAAATGGGGATAATCACAGTATTTATCTCACTTAACTGTCATGAGGATCAAATGAGTTAGGAGTACTTAGAACAGTTCCTGGCTCATCGTTACCGCTCATTAAATGTTAGGTATTTTCTTTAGTAGTTGTAGTTTTTGTTATTTTAAAGTTTGCCAATTTTCACTCCTCCGGGAATATATGAGCATGTCTTCCCTCTCATAATACCAAGGGCACTGGGAATTAAGTTCTTTGCAATCATTGCTATAATATAATAGGTACTTAAAGATTTTTCTTTTAGAAAAATGCATTTCAGTTACTTATGAGATTGAATATGAGGTTACAGTCTTTGAGAGACATACACGTTTTGTCTTGTGCTCACTTTCTGTTAGGCTGTTTGTCCACTTCAGGGATATTTTTACAAATGGAGAATGTTCTGGGAGTCCTAGGCAGCCTCTTACCCCATTCTGTATAAAATAAAAAGTAGAAATGCTAAGGTAATCAGAACCTCATGGATGTATCTAGATAGGGAGCTGCGGTTTTATAACCTTGGCTGCCCATTGTAATCACCTGGGAAACTTTAAAAGCTGCTCACGACTGGACCACACCCCCAGAGATGGTAATTTAATTGGTCTGATTTAATTACCTGGCATAGGGATTGTTAAAAGCTCCCCAGGTGATTCTAATGTGCAGCCAAGACTGGTGTAGGTGGGTACTGATTAATTCAGGGTCAGCTGGGCGTGTCTGTGAGGCAGGGTGCTGGAGAGAATGACGTTCATAATCAGTCAGTACTCCACCCCAACTGAGTCAATTGCCGCCATGTAAATTGGCTAAGACTGAAAACAAAACATCCAATTCTGCTAGACTTTGCAGTATCGTAAAATTTTTGCTCTGGATAGTTACTTTCACTTTCAAATTTTTCTTTTTCTTAAAAATCAACCCAAATGTCACACTTACATTTTGGTGGTGGAAACGATCACTACATAGCAGATAACTTCACGCTCTTGACTCTTCCTACTATGTTGTGTTTGCTGTTGATGAAGCAAGCAATCACAAAAGGACTACATACAAAACAGACTGGATAATATGCACCCTGTGTACAAGAGCTTTGATCTTTTGTCTTACTTGGGGGTATAAGTGACTTGAGATTCGGCATTTTAAGAAGACTTCCTTTAGACTAAAAACTACAAACTGAAATTGTCCTTGAACTGGGAATATTCGGTTACAATGTGTTTTTAAGGGAAAGCTTTAAGAGTAGCTTCAAAGAAGTCAGAAACTTGAGAGAAGGACAAGAAGATGCTGATGTGTTAGTAAAGTCTACATTATTTGCTTCTGTGGTTTGGAGATGTAAATAGAAACAGCTACGGCAAAGAAGTTCTATAATTAGCTTTCATCCTGATTCCAAAAGTTGCTTATTTTAGAGCTATTAATAGTATATAACAACCACTGTTTAAAACTCTGGGTTTGAATTTTCTGGCACTTTAATGAAAAAATTAGTATTTTCAAGCTTTGTGGTTTCTCTAAAGTCATGTGCTAAACAAGTCGAAGTCCTCTGTTACTGAAAGGTTTTTGGGAATGTTGAATGCTCTGGTAATTTTCTTCTTCCTGGGCATAGTTTTCTCTAAGAGTCAGAGCATGAGTTTAAATCAGAAATTAAATAAATTACTGATCTAAACCGTGGGTCTAGTTATAGACAGACACTGGAATTTAGACACAACAAATATGCTCTTTAAACACAGTGACCTTACCCAGTTGTTCTTCCAAAACCACAACAGAGAACAATCTTGCTCAGTTAATCATGTCTCCTTAAAGAAACCACCACCTAGAAGGGTGTCTTTCAGAATATATTTGGCAGCAGGATGAGGCAACCACATCCTGCCCTGAAAAGCGAATCCTCAATATTTCCCTTCAATCCAAACCGCCAGTCAGCATCAAATCCCTTCCCTGAGCTCACCAAATGTGTTGTTTCATTATTTGTTTTTATACTTGGGTGAATTTCTTGTAGTTCTAAATCCTATAGGATACAAATTGAATCTGGAGAAAGACTTCGAATAACCGCCAACCATCCGCAACCAAATTTTACCCAGATGCAAAGTAGACCAAGTGGGCATAAGAGACACTAAGCCACGTCTATAGAAGAAAGAATGGAGTATTAATAGAGTCAAAGACCATTTATGGAATCCTTGAATTCCCATTTAACATGTTGCTAAGTTTCAGGAAGGAAATGTTAAGCAGTGGTGACTGATAAAAGCAAGTCAGGTTACGTACCAGGAAAAAAAAAAAAAGTTCTGGATTAGCCTCCTGGACACTATAGGGGAAATCTAGCCTGGTATACCCCCTAATAGGCAGAGATGGCAGTGAGCTTTGGATAATATCTTATAGAAATTAGTCAAATAAAATTAGTTCTGGGTTCCTCCAAGAATTCAGGATGCTGTTTGATGATCACTGTGTGATCCCCCTGGATTCACTAGAACCCACCCAATAGAGACTGAAAACTTCCCAGTGGTGGTTCTCAATCTTTATTTCTCAGAATTATATGTAGGGAATTAAAAAAAAATACCCATTCCTATAGCCTATCACAGAATGTCTGAATCATAATCCCTGGTGGTATATATTTTAAAGAAATGTCCATAAGTGTTCCTGATGCACAGCAAAGATGAACACCTCTGAACACAGGCAAATAGATGGGGTCAGGTTTCCCACAAGAAAATTGCTTTTCTGAGGACTAGAGATTTTTGAAGATTGGTTTAGATCATCTCAGCATCCTCTTCAGGGGATCTTCGAGATAGTCTAATGAACAAGATGATCACAGAAAGGACACTCTTTAATTGTAAGGGGTCTTTGAACATCAAAGTGCTGTGCACTTGAAAGCATTGTTACAACCAACTTTTTATGTAAGAATTAATTTAGGAAGTGACTTTTGTTTGTACTGTTTACAATTCTACTTTTAAAAAAGTATGATAACTCCTGTAGTTAACCTAGACAAGCTTCTATTTTCTATAAATATACATTTCATGTAAATATTTTCATATTTTTACATTCTATTATAGGCATTCCCAAGAATGTTTCCATTAGGAATTAATTGCCAACATAGCATACAGTTCATAAATAAATTTCATACAATTTATTTGATGAAAAGGAGTGTATATAGGAAGAGAAAGTTAGATGAGTATTTGTTAAGCTTTTCATATGCACTCTTTTAATAACAGATTGGTTATCATACTTTTTGCTGTTGAAAAAACTGAAGTTCAGATTAAGAGATATCTCCAACACCATACAGTTAGTAAGTAATAGCATCAGGATTTAAAATCAAGTCTGCTGATATATTTTCTAAATTGCATTATACTAGGACAATCAGTAGAGAAGCAAATGTCCTTACTTGGTCCTTGAAAACATTTCATTTTAATAAGTTATATCCTGGAGGACTATTCTGTATTCACAGTATGGCCATAAAGATTACACAATTGGGTATCTAAGAAGACTTTTTCATCTCTCCTATTTTCCATGAAGGAGGATGTAGACATTTTAATGAATCTTTAAGGGGGTCCAATATTTTAAAATATCTACTATCTTCTTAAGCAACTAAGAAATAAGGTCCAAGGGTGAGGTAGATGAGAACCTAATTATTGCTTTTATTATGGATGAACTTTAGACCGATGTGTTAGGCTTAAATCTGAAGCAAAGTAGGCATTCTAAATTTAAATCCCCGTTTTAAACAGACTTACCTATCCAGGCTACAGGCAGTTCCCGTAACACCTGAAGCTTGAAGGACTAGAGATTTATGTGTTCCTTCTCTACCCAAGCTTCCTGTTAAGAGAAAATAAAGAGAAAGAGTCTAGATCTCTCCAGACTCACCTATCAGATGGGTCACTCCACCAGCAGTGGAGAAAGTCCAGCATTGCTGCAACTCAGGATCTGCCTGCACCTGGGAAAAAAACATCAGAAGTAAAAAAAAATTGTGCTTCTCCTGGACAGAAAACTATGCCAGGAAGTTTTTCATATAGCTAACAAAAACGTGTAAAGACAGACACAGCTAAAGTTAGAGTTTGTTCGCTGAGTGTAAGGAAGAAACAAAAGGCTACCATTTAATGTCATTGTTTCTAGGATACACAGATAAAACAAATATTGAAATTGAGGGTTTGAAACAATAGTGTTCAGTGTCAGAGAAGTTAATAATTAGGACATTTTTACTTACAAAAAAATCCCATGCTTGCTTTTTATTTCCTTCATCTCTTCTGTAAACTTTGCTTTAAATAAGTATCTTTGAAGAAACATACTTCACAACAGAAACTGAAATTCCTTTTCACCCTAAACCCTCAGTTCTGTGTGAAGACTGAGACCCTGCAGAACCGACAGCATTGTCTGCTTACCTTTAGATGTTTGATTCTTCCTTCCGTGGTGTGTTTGAAGGCATTAGTTCCATTTAATATTTATAAACATGTGGAGTGTTTCTTCAGCTGATAGTCCATTTATACCAGGACACAAAAATAATTCATCATTAATATGCACTTAATTTGTTTCTCAAATTTAATTCTAACAACATCTTACTCTTCATGAATTTTTAGCTTACACTTTAAAAATGGTGTATAATATTAAGGCAGATTTCTTTTTTAATGTTTATTTTTATTTTTGATAGCACACACAGAGGAATGGGGAGGAGGGAGGGGAGAGGAGAAGATGGAAGGGGGGAGGCGGGAAAGAGGATCTCAAGCAGGCTCTGCACTGACAGCAGCAAGCCAGATGTAGGGCTCCATCTCACAAACCTAAGCCTCAAGTCGGATGCTCAACCAACTGAGTCATCCAGGTGCCCCAAAGCAGATTTCTAAATTATTTAGGTCAACCTCCATGCTGCCTCCTCCTAAAACATTTTTGTATCAGTTTGCCTAAATTTGAGCCAACATTTTTGTCTGATTTAACATTTCAAAAATTATAGCAAAAACTAGAGCTGGAACACAGTAGATCCAGGGCCCTCATTTCATAGGTAAAAAACAAAGAAACAAAAACTTGGACTTAAAAAGATTAAGTAATATGACAAAGACTGTGAAATAACTTACTTAGTAGAGCTGGAAGTGGAAATACATTCTTCTCACCCCTGAAAGGGTTTTTCAATGGGAGTTGCCTTGTTTTCCAGTTTACTTCTGTATTACTAATTTCCAGTTTAAAAACTCCAACTCCCAGGACAATATTTCTCAATCCTGGTGGCTTTGTTTAGTTTGATAGTACAGTTTTTATTTTTTAAAAAAATCTAGTGTGATTCTACAGAAGGAATGGATTTGTGTTGTCTTTATTGCTGTCTTTATAGCCACACACACACACACACACACACACACACACACACACACACAGAAATCACATGGTATCAAAAATCTTGCAACGCACTGGGTGTAGCTCCACTGGCTCTGATTTCAATACGCATTCTAACTTTCGTGAAAGATGTGCGCGAGCACTTTCCACTCACTGAATTCCTTGGTGCTTGGGTTTCTTTTCCCAGACTTGCTGCTTTGTTCGGGTTTGACTCTCATTACCCACATTTTGCGGGGGTCCCTTTGCCATTTCCAAAGGTACACTTCCGACTGGGAGAATCAGCTCAGCTTACAGAGTTGGGTATGGTTATGTTTATTTACTGTTCTTTGGTAAAAAGCTAAAGTGTCCCAGCCTGTTTATTACATTAGAAGATGTTTAAGTGCATTTCCTAAATAAGAAGCCCTTGGTTTCCACTTGGCTTCAGGTAACTCCGAAATCCCCGGGGGTGATCATGTCTGTTCTTGGAGGTTCTCCTTGCAGTCCGATGATGTAAAACAAATCTGCTTCTTCTCCAGCCCCATTTGGGTGTCTCTCCTTTCTCTCTTGTTCCCACTTGAGTAAAAAAAATTCCCACTAAGCTGCTCCAGATCAGAAGGAAAACATGACTTTCCTAGCCAGAGATTTTTGCATTGACCAAGTCTATTTAGATAGTCAAATTTATCTTTCCAGATTTGAAATCAGGTTTCGTCCATCTCAGCAACGATGTCCATCAGTATGATGCAGCCATTATTCTTTTCCAATAGATAAGCCTGTGAATAAGGGTACCCGTGTTCAAAAGTATCTTGGTGCAAAATGCAACATAACATAGCATATGTCAACGCAGTGGGAAACCACTGCCTCTGAGAGAAATAAATGAGCCTGATTTTCTGAACCACTGGCGTGAGAGTAAGTGGACTTGGATGAAGTGCAAAAGAAGCCATTAGAGGAAAGGGATGTTCTAATAATCCTACCCTTCCCAAGAGCACATCTGCTTTGATATGAGAGCACAGAGGAGTGCTGGAAACGGACTGTCAGTTTCCCACCACTCCTTAAATGGCTGGAGCACCAAAGCCCTGTGTACAGAGCAAGTGGAGGCTCAGTCCACAACCTCCAGGCTCTCAGGGCAAGGAAAAGTCGGAGTCATCATCTGTGAGCCAGATCTACTCTGGCTAAAATAATCATGTAATTGAAGTGAGATTACATTGTTAACATGGAATTACTGATTCATGGCTCCCTTCCTTCCACATGTATGGTCCCAGCCTAGCCATCTGAATTGGCAATCTAGATGCACTTTCTAAATGTCCTCCCCAACCTTTCTTTCTTTTGTATTTTTTTATTTTTGGCTTTCCATGACGTTCAGCCAAAAAAAATAGAGTGGACTTTTTCAGGAACTGTTAGGGAGCCAAAATGTGTGCTAGATGCATTAGGTTTATGCCGGATCTAGGATCTAAGGGAAACAAGAAATCCAGGAAAAGTTTAAAAATCAGACTGCGTCTAAGAGGAAGCAGTCTTTGGCTTCGTGCCTTAATGGACAGCAGGAATGATGCAGAGAGGATTATAAGTCACTCATTCCCCAATTAGATCTCATTTTCCCTGACGGCACAATAAAACCATGTCTCCACACAGCAGTAAAATTCATATTCCACTGATCAGTCAGGTTCTTTATTGCTGAATAGGTTTCCCAAGTAAAGAAGGTTCAGTAGTGGCCCTAATGAAAAAGCTTCAAATGTGATAGATGGAGAGAGTTGAGCCTCGCTTAATAGTACTATTTCAGTTAAGGTCTTTAAGACTGTTGCCAAATTGAACTTGAAATAGAGTTTCAGCATATGCAACCTGGCCATTTTCGCAGCACACCAGCTCTTGGACCTGAAGCTCCACGCACGGAGCAGAGTCATACGCAGAAGGTCACTGGCAGCCTGGCGTGCGAGAACAGTCGACAGGTCTAGACCATGGCCCTGATCTGTCCAGAACCATTCACGTCATTCCGTGGTGGGGAGTTTCCCTCTCTGTCCAGTGGGAAGGTGAACTCACGTTCTTTTCCAGGTGAAAACTGCTACGCCTGTATGAACGCGACAAACCAGATACTCTAATCACATGGAATCTGGCTTCTCTCCTGGGGGCACTTGAGCCAAAGCGACAACAAATGAGCATTTTGGGTGCCGCCTCTCATCACGTATCCCTCCTCTCCTCACTGCCAGCAGGTCCCAAGGTTTCGCTGTTCCCATGGCTGCAGTGTCATAGAGGCCAGGTGAGGAAGACACTGGACCAGTTACCTTCTGCTTAGACCCATAATAGCCCTCTCCTGAGAACAAGAGAACGGATAAAGAGTTTTTCAGGAGAGCAAAGGTAAAAGAGCCACAAGAATTTAATGTCAGATTTCTTCAAGTTCCTCTGCCTATTTTCCTGGAAAAAGCTGTGTTTCCAGTAGAAGAGATTGAGATTCCAAAGCTTCAGATCCTTGTTTCCCGTGTGTGTGTATTGGGAAAAGATGAGATAACCCTGTTCCTCCTAACGGATGTGTGTGGTGGGGAGGAGAGGACCCTCAGTGGTTCTGCACATAAGCATCAAGGAAGCGGGGACTCTCGTCAGTCTTAGAAAAATGACTTGGAGTCAAGTTCCTAGAATCCAGGCCAACTGCAGGATGACCACTACCCACATAGAAAGCCTGCCGGGCCAAGAAAGACCCACCAGCCATTCCAGCCAGGCGCTGGCTGCGGTGCGGAGAGGGGGACCCAAGGGCAGCCTGCACAGGTGTGAGTGGTGCTGGTGGCACCCCAGCCTCGGACACGCGCAGTGGGGCAGAGCTCCTTCCTGGTCCCTCCAGCTTCCATAGGAAATCTACTCTCTCGCTTACTCAGTGCAAAACACCCAGATGCCAGTTCCAAGAAAATCTGCTTCCCCTGTCACCAGGACCTCAGGCTGCCAGCTACCACCCCCCTCCTTTTTCATTATAAAACATTCCATTTGGAGATCCTATGCCAGTTATGGGTTCATGTCATAAAAATAATTTGCCCATGGGAATGTGAAAAATAACCTTCTAGTCAGCGGATGTTTGTATCCTACAGGACATCTGGTGTTCAACTCAGGAGGAATTCTCATTTGTAGTTTGCGGGGGTGGTACCGTGGAGCGTTGGATTTTATGGCACCAGAGTCTCCCATTCCCCCAAACTCTGGTAGGGAATGAAACATAATAAAATAAACCGGCTTTATTTATCTCATTTCATCTTTGCAAAGTGATGAGGTAGACTTCATTCTATTTTTATAATAAACTAAAATTCAGAGACGCTAACTGACTTGCCCAGACCTCAGTAACTCTAGGTTCCAAATGCTCTATATGTTTTTTTACTTCATCACACCATAATCTTTTTTTCCTTTTCTTTTCTTTTCTTTTCTTTCTTTTTTCTTTTTTTTTTTTTTTTTGAGAGAGAGAAAGAGAGAGAGAGAGACATGAGTAAGGGAGGTAAAGGGGGGGGTGGTGGAGAGACAGAATCCTAAGCAGGATCCACACACAGCACAGAGCCCAATGCAGTGCTCAATCTCATAACCATGAGACCACGACCTGAGCAAAATCAGGAGTCGGACACCCAACTGACTGAGCCATTCAGGTGCCCCAAGGATGTAAGACTCATACCTAAAATACCAGGTGCTTTTAAGCTAAAAAGAGAGAAGTTTGAATCCCACCTACCCAGTTCTGAGACTAAGGGAAAAGGCCTTCAAAGGTCCTGAGAATCATTCTCACCTGTCCAGTGAAGGGTAATGTTAAATGAATTGCTGTATTTAAAAGCCTGGCAAAAGTAGACATAATCCTTATTTAATGTTTCATACTTTTGAGAAGTGGAAAATATCCCATCTTTGAAAAATAATCCAGATATCAAAAAGTGATAAAAAGGTGTTCACAACTATTATTATAAGGACCTGCTTATCATATCTTCATTTTAAGAATATGTACCACTTGCATCAGAGTAATTTTTATAATTCCTTTTGGAAGCCTACAACACATAAGAATAGTGTGAAAAAAAATAAATGTCTTGCTCTATAATTGAGAACGCTCTCCTAAATAAGAATAGTAATTGTATCAGGATTCAAATACAGTTCAAACCCAGAGGCAACGTGAAGGAAGTGTCGAGCCCTTTGGGTTGACACGGAGTCTTACCTTTCAGTCACTGAAACTGCCTAAAATTTTACTTCCTTCCTACGGTTCCCCACAAATGGCATCAATTGTCTGATACATAGAACTTCTGAACAATAAAGTTCACTACCTAGTGGGTTTAACTGTTTAATGAAAGATCATAATTCCAGGGCACCTGTTGGCTCAGTCAGGTAAGCATCCAGCTTCAGCTCAAGTCGTGAATTCCCAGTTCGCGAGTTGAAGCCCCGCATCGGGCTCTGTGCTGACAGCTCAGAGCTGGAGCCTGCTTCGAATTCTCTCTCTCTGCCCCTCCCCTGCTCACACTCTGTCTCTCTTTCTCTCTCAAAAATAAACAAACAATAAAAAAAAATTTAAGATCGTAATTCCCTCCCAGATAATTCATAAATTTGGAAATCCACCCCACTAAGCACATACTCCTCAGCTCCTTCTGTGCTTACAATCTTTGCTAGATATCAGAGAAGATGCAAGAATGATTACGTTAAGGTAACATCAGGGAATTAAAGTGTGATGGGAAAGTTAGCCTAGCAATAGCAAGCCGTCAACCTGGAATGGATGGTGTAAGGCAAGTGGTGTAGGAGGATAGAGGAAGAAGCTTTGGTTCTGCCTGGGCACTTGAAACGGGCTTTGGGGAAAATAACAGTTGAGTCGAGACTTTAAGGATATAGAGAGAAGGGGAGGAAAGTGTCGTTCAGACATAGAGACAGCGTGAGCAGCGTGGAAGTGTAAATGTGAGTGATTCTTCCAGTAACAGCAAGTTCTCTGGTTTGACTGGAGCATAAAGTAGGTGGTAGCAAGAGGCACCATCGTGGTAGGCAGAGTATTGCCCCACAGTGACGTCAACGGCCTAAAACCGGGACCTGTGAATATGGTACATTTCATGGCAAAGAATTAAAGTAGCTAATCCACTGACCATAATGGAGAGAGACTATCGTGCATTATCTGGGCGGGCCTCATATAATCAGAAGGATCCTTCTTTTTTTTTTTTTTTTTAAATTTTTTTTTCAACGTTTATTTATTTTTGGGACAGAGAGAGACAGAGCATGAACGGGGGAGGGGCAGAGAGAGAGGGAGACACAGAATCGGAAACAGGCTCCAGGCTCTGAGCCATCAGCCCAGAGCCTGACGCGGGGCTCGAACTCACGGACCGCGAGATCGTGACCTGGCTGAAGTCGGACACTTAACCGACTGCGCCACCCAGGCGCCCCTAATCAGAAGGATCCTTACAAGCGGAAGGGGAAGAAGACGTCAGTGATACAATGTAAGAAGCATGTGACCAGCATGGCTGCCTTTGAAGACAGAGGAAGGTACCCCAAGCCAAGCAATGCAGGAAGCCTCCAGAAGCTGAGCGAGACTGGGAAATGGACTCTTTCTCCAGCCTCGAGAATGTGATGCAGTTCTGATGACACCTCAATTTTAGCTGAGTGTGATCCATAGCACGCTTTCAACCTACCTAACTGCGAGATAGGAAGTTTGTGTGGAAGCCTCTGAGTCGATGGTAGTTTGTTACAGCAGCAATAGGAAACGAATGCAGAGGTGAGGAGTGGACAGCTGAATTTGGAGGCAGTGTAGACGGTACAATGGAGGAGAGTGAGGTCAGGGGAAGGGGACCGTTTAGGGGGTGTTGCGATGACAGAATGGTGAGTTAGGGCCATAAATCTGGAGATGGAGATAGATCAGAGGGGGTCAGAATAACCAGGACACTGAATTAGTGCCACAGACCTAGGGTGCCATACATCTAGAGAGGGAAGTAAAATCTTGGTAGCCAGTTTGATGGCTGGTTTAAGCCAATTTCTCAAAGTTCAGGAATTGAATTCAGGGAACCAATTAGAGTCTCCTCTTTCAGGTTTTATCAATGATCACTTTCACATGACGTTTGTCATTGATTTATTAACATTTTGTTTTATTTCTCCCAAGAGGAAAAATCATGCTGAAGGGCAGGTTAAGAAAAGATTGGTTTGTAACAGGCAGTTTGGTGTGACTGAGCCCCTGGGTAGAAAACTCACAGCAGAGGACTGGATTCAGAAACCTCGTGGTCCAGTAGTTGTGCCGAGAACTCAGAAGGTATTAGAGATTTTCCCAGTGTGATGACTTCCTCAGGCACTGCCCACCTGGATTTGTGTCAGTGCAGTGATTCATCTAATCTATCTGAATAAGTGATAAACTCGGTTCCTTCAAGAAATTTTGGAGTAAGTAGATGACATACTTCCACTTATTCCCACCTCCAAAATAAAATAAAATAAAATAACAATAAGACCCACTAACGTCAGGTCTTCGCTGTGGCTTTGGAGATAGCATGTCCCTACCCTGGAGTTGCTTAGAGTCCTCAAGAAGGGCAGTCAGAGTTCATGACTGCAGAATGACATAACAGGGGCATGCACCGAGTGCAGTGGGAACACAAAACCAAATTATGACTAGCAAATCAGCAAAGGCTTCTTAGAGAATTTTTGAGAGTTGTATAGGCACTACCAAGATAAAAGGGAAGGCAGTAGAGATAGTACATGGGCAAAGAAAGGAAGAGTGAGACGATGTGGCATTTGAAAAAAAAATAGCAGTGTTCCCTGGGGAATATGAGAACTATCTGTATGTATCTCTCTCGTATGTATATGTTCCTCCACTCTGGACTCTATCTGGAGGAAACAAAACCAATGGGATATATATATAGAGAGAGAGAGAGGAAAAAAAAAGTTTTCTTCTTTTTTCAACTTTATTGAGCTATATATAATTAACATACAAAATTGTAAGATATTTAAAGTATACATCATGGTGATTTGATATATGTATACGTTGTAAAATAATTCCTCCCATGTCAAACACATCCATGACTTCTCATATTTACCTTTTTTTTTTTTGGTGAGAACATTTAAGTTCTACTTTCTTACCAAATTTCAATGATACAATACAGTGTTATCAACTCTATTTAGCACATTTTATATTAGATCCTCAGACCTTATTCATCTTGTAGCTGAAAGTTTGTACCCTTTTATCAACCTCTCCCTATCTCTCTCACCATCCCCCTCCTGAAAACCACTTTTCTACAATTTATATGATTTTGACTTTTTTTTTTAGATTCTTTGTATAAGTGATACCATGAAGTGTTTGTCTTTCTCGTTTTGGCTTATTTCACTTAGCATAATGCTGTCAAGTTCTATTTATGTTGACACAAATGTCAAGATTTCTTTCTAGTGGCTGAATGATACTCCATTGTATATATTTATGAGATTGTCTTTATCCATTCACCAACACTAAGGTTGTTTCCATATCTTAGCTATTGTTAATAATACTGAAATTAACACAGAAGTGCAGATATCTCTTTGATATCCTGTTCATATTTCCTTTGGATATATACCCGGAAGAGAGATTACTAGATTACAAGGTAATTCTATTTTTGCAGGAGCTTCCATACTGTTTTCCATAGTGGCTCCACGACTAACTGCACGGTTTCCCTGAACAAACAGCACCCTTAATAATATTCCATCAGAGATCATACTGTGTCTGAAACTAGTCACCTCTTGAATGACCCACTTGAAGAGCCTATACATTTCTTGTTTAAGAAAAGCAACATTAGTTTTATTTCTCTACTTGCAATTGAGGGATTCTTGATTGATACATCTGTAACCCAAGCAAAAGAAAATTGCCAATGGTTTATTCTTTCATAAAATTCTTTAAAAGCACTGAAGGTGTTAAAGTCAGAAAACCATGCATAAGGGCAGAAACAATACTCATACACACATACACCTATATAAACACTACTTCTGGATTAGAAGCTGCCCAAAATTCTAACCAAATAGGACAGGTACCCCTAGGCCTTATGCACCAGAATTGTTTCAATTTGTTGCTTTTCATAAGAAAGGTTTTATTTCCCCAGTTGATCAGAGAGCACACTTGGTAAAAAAAAAAAAAAAAAAAAAAAAAGTCTGTTGATATTCCCCTCGCTGAGTTTTAAATAGCCTGAGTATGTGTGATATATCTTTTGTAGTGAGTACTTTAGAGAAAAAGCATTGCTTTTAAATCTCATGCATGCCCCAAATGTAATGTGAAATAAATTCTACCCTGAATGAGCTCCTGCCATGTCTGAAAACTGAATTGTAATATGCAAGGTTTCTCCGAGACAGGCCATTTTTTTTTTTTTGTGGTCTTAAAAGCAGCAAAGCTAAGAGGATTGATAAATTTTAAATCTCTCTGGCAGATTTCATGTAAAACAGGAAGTTTATATCTCATGCAACTCTAGTAACAAAAGCACGAGTAATTCATTCCAAGGTTTCCCAGGAATTAAATTCCGTTCAATTAACAGGGTGCACTGTATTCAACATGGTAAAGTTGTGAATAATAATAGTTATTAATAATAATAAAACCAACAACCTTGGTTCTGCCCTCCAGGAACTTGTACTTAATCTCTGAGATAAACATAGTTTCAGAAAGTGGTGTCTGAATTTTTCCATTGTTTTCAGCATGCTTCTGAAACTATCAGGTTAAAATTAAAAGCTCCAAATTAATCAAATCCCTGTTAAGCTACTCACTTCTATAGGGAGTAAAGATGCAACATTTTCTTTGTGATTCTCTCTTCTCTCAAGGGTGAGGAGTCCTTTCTGAATTCTGAAAGAATATCTTACCTTCCCAAGACATCCTTCTCAAAATTAGTAGGAATAGAATTAAAATGGCAATACCAGCCATCATTTATTGAACACATACTACATGCCAGGCATTTCAGTAGCTTTTAATACATCATCTTCTTTAATTCATGCCATAATCTCATAAGCAGAAGTCTTATTATTTCCAACTTAAAGATAAAGAGCCTGAACATCAGCGAGGTTAATTAACTGAACTAAAGGTCATAAAGTTCTTAAACTAGGAGCCAAATTCAAAACTCATGGTGTCATTCACCAAAGCCTCTATTCTTTCCACTGTGCTATGCTTGCCTGAAAAAAGTGCCTCCAGGGTCTCATACTGAAGCTGTGAAGCGGCACATTAGAATAAATACAGTTATAGAGGCTCTGGCTTGCTTTCTTCTTACACACCTCAGATCATTTCACAAAATACTAAAGCTTGCTCTGTAACCTGAGAAAAAACTTCCCAGAGGCACTTCACCTGCCATCACTGAAGATAAGAAAGCATTCCATACACCACACCAGTCTTAACTAAACCCACAGAGCCTACCCCCTTCACTGTTACCAGGGTTTCCTAGCTGAACAGAATGGTAACCAGTGGGCCACGGGGACATTCATGTTAATAGATCAGACTTTCAAATGTCAGCACCTGAGTAACAGTTACATGCCATGAACCTCTGCTGTGCATGCCCAGTCTGAACTGAAATATGCAAAACAAATAGTTGAACAGTTTTTTTTGTTTCCTTTTTTTTTAGAAAAAATCATTTGCAAATGCAAATCAAGGCTGAGCAGGCTTGAACTGTGCAAAGAAAGTGTTAGGACATTCATGTCATCTTTTCAAGTTCCAAGAATTTTACAGCTGCTCTTAACGTGTGTGTGAATATTTTATGCATGTGTTTTAAAGGAAGTAGTGTATTACCTTTCTTAAAATTCCCTGTGAATGGCAGATTTTCGTAGGAATTTTTTCTCAAACACTTGTTTTCCTGAATCATTGAATCTTATTCTCAGAATCCATTGTGCTAGTAATGAGGTAACTCAGTGTCATTTAAGTTTTTGTTTTTCCTTTAATGTAATTTATTGGCTTCTGAAAAACATTTATGTCAGACATTAGATTTTATAGTTTTTTATTCTAGTTTTCTTTTCATGCTCTTATTGGTTACATACTGTTAAAACTGACCAGGAGGTTTTATTGGTTAAAATGACACAAGAGAAGAATGTTAGTTATCATAATGTTAAATTCCACTGTGGTAAGCCACATATTTTTTTTTAATTATGGCAAAATACACATAACAAAATCTGTCATCTCAACCATTATTAACTGTACAGTTAAGTAGTATCTAATACATTCACATTGTACTTAGTCACTCCTGTCCATCTCCAGAACACTTTTCGTCTTTCAGGACTGAAACTGTATCCATTAAACCATGACTCCCTGTCCCCCCCGCCCCCCACCATGACTCCTCATTCCTCAACCCCTGGAAACCACCAGGCTACTTTCTGTCCTTGTGACTACTGTAGGCACTCTGTGTAATATTGGGTTTTTGTGATGGTTTATTTCACCTAGCATAATGTCCTTAAGGTGCATCCATTTTGGAACATGTCAGACTTTCTTTTTAAGGCTGAACAACAATCCGTGGCATGTATTTATCACATTTTATTAATTCATTCATTCCTGGATGCTTGGTTTGCTTCCTCACTTTGGCTGTTGTGTATAATGCTGCTGTAAACATGGGTGTACAAATACCTCTTTGAGATCCTGCTTTCAGTTCTTTTCGGCATATATCCAGGAGTACAACTGCTGGATCATGCGGTGATTCTGTGCTTAATTTTTGGAGGAACTGCCATACTGGTTTCCATTTTACATTCCCATCAACAGTAAACAAGTATTCAGATATCTCTGTATCTTCATAAGCACTTACTGTTTTCTGTTATTTATAATTATTAGTATAAGCATCCTAACAGGCATGTGGTGGTGTGTTATTGAGCTTTTGGTTGCATTTCCCTTATGGTTGGGAATGTTGGACATCTCTTCATGTACCAGTTGGTCATCTGTATATCTGTTTTCTAAGAAATGTCTATTCAAGTGTTTTGCCCATTTTTCGGGTGTTTTAGTTGTTGAGTTGTAGGAATTCCTCCTATCTTCTGGATATGAAGCCTTTATCAAACATGGGGCTTGCATCTGTTTCTTCCATCCTATGTGTTGCCTTTTCATTCTCTTGATTCTGTTCTTTGTTACACAAAAGTTTTTAAATTTAAAATTTTAATTGCCCAATTATCAGTTTTTTTCTTTTGTTGCCTGTACATTTGGCATCTTATCCAAAAAATCATTGCCAAATCCAGTGTCATGAAGCTTTTTTCCTAAGTTTTCTTCGAAGAGTTTTATAGTTTTAGCTAATCTATTCATGTTTTTGATTCATTTTGAATTAAATTTTGTGTATGGTATGAGGTAAGGGTCCAACTTCATTGTTTCATATGTGGATATATATATAATATGTATATACAGGGAATATATATAAGGTATATATATAAGGTGTATATATATATATGTATATATTTAAGGTATATTTAAAATACATACACACACACACATACATATATATACACACACACACACACACACACACACACACACACACACCACTGATTCTCATTATTCATGGTAGTTGTGTTCTATACAGCCATTGTGAACACTGAATTAGGGAATACTGAATCATTGCTCTAGAAGGAATATAGTCTGTTGCAAACCTCTGGTCACATTTATATCAACCATTCAATACATAACCTTATTTTTTGCATGTTTGTGTCTAAAGAAATCCTATTCAAGGTGCATTATTGATTTATTAACATCGAGCTCACAGCCAACAGCACTATAAGTCATGCCAGAACAAAGCTTATCTAGCATACTTACTTTCTCTGTAAGATAGCACAACCTTACACTTAGGAATACTGGACAGTACTCAGCATCCCCTGTTTAGGGGCCATTTTAAGCAGCAAAATCACCAACAAGAAGCATAAAAGTGGCACTAAGTACACCATCTAAAGGACACATGTTTATAGTATGAGAGGAGAAACAGGAAGGCAGAGAATCTCCTTGTTCCACTTCAGGTGGGAACATGTGCAGAGATCAGCTCACGTGTTTGGCTGCTCTGCACAGGTCTCCACAGATGGCCATGAAAACTGCACAGGTATTGATTTGGGGAGTACAAGTGCATTTTAGTGAGTAGGCAGATTCACAAATATTGAACCTATGAGTAATTAGAATTGCTTGTTCAAATGTATACATACATACATACATATTCTACTTGCTTCAGGGATCCTTGTCTCTCTGGCATCCACGGAAGGAACAATGCGTGAGCATAATAAGCTGCAGAGAATAAAGATGCATGTGTTTGGTCTTAGTCCTCTGTCAGGGCCTTCAAAATAATTTATTTATCCCTGCCCTCCAAACTAACCTACTCTCTCTCAGCCATAGATATAATTTCAGAAATCACTTAGAAAAATGTTTATTCTAATTCTGAAATTACATTCTCCATGGTTAATTTGGTCCACATCATTGAATTTTCCAAAGATAGGTCAGGCTGACTCAAGTATCTAGACCACTTCACACATACCTACTTATTGCGTAGACGCATCTGATGAGCAAACCCCAGTGTCCTTAAATATTTGCAACACGTGTAGCTGGCTGCTGTGTAACTTGCTGTAGGGTGAGACTGCCTGAACAATGACAGTGAGTTCTGGTCAGCCTGGCTGTGAGATGTGTTGTTGGAAATTAACGGGGATGCTATACTGCTATGTTCACTTCTTCCGAACTGTGCTAATCTGAGAGCGCACAGGGAGGGAGGCTGGCAATTCTGGAGTACTAGTAAGATCCCAGTCTTGGAGAATTCAAGGCTGGGTGCAGAGATGAGTCTATGGTCAGTCCAAGTTTAAGATAATTTTGTGAAGGCTCTTGGGTTCTCCCAAGTTCATTTCTCCTGTTGAGACTTTATTCACACCTTCAAACAAATGAGTTGGTTTTATTTAAAACTAAAACAGAGTTATCTCTTTGTTTTACTTCATATTTACTGCATTCATAACAAATGCTAGTTTATGTCTGTGTCTACGTGCAGACTTTTGTGTCAAAAAATATACAAAATATTGGGGCACCGGGGTGGCTCAGTCACCTAAGTGTCCAACTTCGGCTCAGGTCATAAACTCATGGTTTGTGGGTTTTGAGCCCCGCAGTGGGCTCTGTGCTGACCACTTGAAGCCTGGAACCTGCTTCGGATTCTGTGTCTCCCTCTCTCTCTGCCCCTCTACCACTTGTTCTCTCTCTTCCTCCCTCCTTTCCTCCCTCTCTCCCTCTCCCTCTGTCTGTCTCTCTCTCTCTCTCTGTCCCTCTCTCTCTCTCGAAAATAAACATTGAAAAAAATATGTATATATACAAGATGTATTAAGACTGTGTGTCTGTTTTGCATTCTTCTATGTCTATAGAAGGACTATATCAATAATATCTTGGAGACTTGTGGCTCCTTCAGCAGAAATAGACTGTGCCTTCAGGTGTCCTTGTGGGTTGAATTGTGTCTCATTTGCAAATAGGATTCTTGTAGATGTGATCAGTTTAAAGTGAGGTCATAATGGATTAGGGTGTTATCCTTATAAGAAGAGGGAGATTCGGACGTAGAGGAACTGATACACAGGGGAAGAGATCACATGAAGACAGAAACAGGTTGGAGTGATGTATTGATAAGCCAAGAAAAACAGTGAGGATTTCTGCCAGCCATCAGGAGTTAGGGAGCAGCAAGAAAGGATCTTTTCCCAAAACCTTCGGAAAAGGCATGGCCCTGCCTGTACCTTTATTTCCAACTTTCAGCCTTTGGAACTATGTGAGAGGATGAATTTTTGTTGTTGTAAGCCACCCAGTTTGTGGTAATTTATTACAGCAGCCCTACAAAGCTAATACAGATGCCTTTTCCGAAAACGTCACTACGTGTACAATGTTTTGTCTTTTCTATTCCAGAGAATGTTTTCTTTTAATTGAATGTGTCATAGAGAACATCTATATTATTTGCTCATTTTATGGATATAGAAACAGAGATCCAATGACGTTATCTGTTTTAGATCACAGAGATGTAAAGAAGAGTCAAGAAAAATAATACAGTCTCCTAACTACTTGTTTTGTGCTACTTTTTCAATGCACACTCTTGCAAAGGAATTTAAAATTAATGGTTGAAAGAACACATAATTCTTTATCATCCTTTTAAACTCTAGTTATAGACTTAGCTGCAGTCACAAAATCTATTCCAAGCTACAGGAGCTAGCGTCTCACTATTCCAAATGTAGATGCTGCCTGGTCTAATAAGAACAGCCTGTTATGTTGTCTTGGGTTTTGCTCATTATTATAAGACTGCCTGTAACTAGATTCAGGCCAGCATCATTTAACTCCTGACTCTACCAAATTAAAAATTTTCTATCTCCCTTTCCCCAAATGTACCCCTTACACACATACACATTTAAAACCACAGTACTACTTGGACCTTGATTGGTGTATCACGTATGTGTGGAAAAATCCATGATTGATATATTGGTCAGTGAATAAGGTCTGTTTTCCCCCAAATTAATATGTGTCCAAGGAGAAAATATTAATGTTGGAAAGCTCAGCATCAAAGAAGAAAAGTGGGGAGGTGGGGGAAGGCAGGTGATGGCAAGAAATGCCACCTGCGATCACAGCAAAGACAGGAACTTCAGAGCTTATTAGTCATTTTATTTTCTTAAAACCAAACAATAAATCTTATTTCACAAGGCTAATTGAAGATGAAATTTGAGTTATTGTATTAATATCTGAGATTAAAATATACAGCTACCGTTATTAAAAGTCCTAGAGTTATTACTCTTGTTTACCTGTTTATAGTTATGTAATAACAATCAATGATATGTTCACTTTGCTGAGTGCAAGACCACGGCATTTAATGTTCTTCAAAATCACTACTTTATGTATGCTTACTGTTTCTTTTTGATGGAGTGTATTCATGAATTATGATTGTCTTAGGAAGAATTTAATCAAATTTATTTTACATGGCCTTTTTAGTGAGGGAGATTCATTGAAATGTAGTCCCACCTATACTTTTTTGGTATTGCATGGGACTTATTTGAAAGTAAATCTGTTGTGTTTTATTGCTACGTATGTACCAATATTCACTGACCACATGTTTTTTAGCCATGTTACTTTATAGCACCATTTTTAGTTTTTATATAATATTACTATAAAACCAAGTCTTATGAACTTTTTCCAAGCGCGCGCGCACGCGCGCACACACACACACGTATTTTTTTCAAAAAATTATTTTTTTTGTAATTAAGAAATATCTTACACTTTAAGTAGTCTTAAACACTAGAAAATTGATACTTTGAATAGTCTCTTACTACACTAATGTGGTAGCTGTTAACCACATGTGGCTATTAAATGTAAATGAATTAAAACTCAATAGAATTGAAGATTCACTTCCTCAGTCACACTAGCCGCATTTCTAATGTTTAATAACCACATGTGGCTAGTGGTTACCTTATTAGACAGTGCAGATATAAAAGATATCTGTCATTACAGGAAGTTCTGTTGGACAGTGCTATCTATAGCATTAAATGTTAGAATTTAAATTTGAGGAAAAAAATAGATTCTTTAAGCAGAATATGAATGTGGCCCACTCACATATTCCAAAGATGATATTTTAGGACTCTGTACAACAAAGGCCAAGATACTAAATATCCAGATGTCCTACACTTAATTCCGTATGTTTCTTCAGTTCTAATTAACTAAATTCTCAATCAAGTTTGTTTGCACCCTGTAGCTATACTTTCCATTGCCTTTTCCACTTACTTAATAATTGGCTTGCTTTCTATCACATACCCTGTCTATGTGCCATAGAGTGATAATCTTTAGTTACATTGTTAATAGAGTGTTCATTTCAGTTCAGATTTAGCTAGCCTGCAAATATCCAGATCTAATTTTAAATTGCCTGGTACATAACATAGTGACATGTGAATATTACATATAGTCTCTTTTCACTCATGTTATAGATGAATGCTAGGTAGATGGATAGAAGGATAAAATATATGTAATTCTGGGGTGCCTGGGTGGCTCAGTTGGTTAAGCGTCCAACTTCAACTCAGATTATGATCTCATGGTGGTGGGTTCAAGCCCCGCAGCAGGCTCTGTGCGGACAGCTCAGAGCCTGGAGCCTGCTTCAGATTCTGTGTGTGTCTCTCTCTCTGACCCTCCCTCGCTCTGCTCTCTGTCTCTCAAAAATAAATAAAAGTGTTAAAAATTTTTAAAAATATATATACGTAATTATGTGTAAAAATTAATTAATGTTTATCTTCATTGTATGTTAATTTAAGGTATACATTCATTTTTATACAAAATTTGAATTTGTACTCAGGAAAAAGGAAGACTATGAAAATTAATGCAAAATAATCTCTGCTAATGGAAAATAAACTATTGAAACAGTTGGAAAGGGGTAAATTTTGACCCTAATTTGAATTCCCCCTTGCTGTCATTCATAATTTCTAGCTTTTACTTTCAAAATGGGTGTTAGATAAGAAACATGACCAAAGCATGCCTTTACGATTCTTAAATAATGTGTCACAAAAACTGCTCAGGGCCAGGGTTCCAGCACCAGAGGGGAAAGCTGCTGGCTGTCCAGGAAGCTTCTGACTAACAAACAAAATACTAGTTTCAAGGATGCAGTGGTGCCTCCAGCCAAAACAAGAAGAAGGGTTTCCCTACAGAGATTATTGCTATAATAGTATGTGCTACCAGAAGAGAGCTTGACTTTAATAATGCAACAGTCTGTCAGAAACCTACGGCCATGTCCTGTGGTGCCCGGCCAGAGAGATATACTCTGTCTAACCAAGGAGATAACTACTCCCTCCCTTCTCTTTTCCTAGTCCTCATGATGGAAAAAGTTTTACCTCACTTTGTCAGCAGAATCTTCTTGTTTATAAAAGTAAATTTAAAAAAAAACCAGTACCTAGAACATGTTCAAATTGTAGACCTCATTTGAGTTATGTTAATTTAACAGGACACACTATGAAATTGTCTAAATATCGTAAGAATGCTCATTCAACTATCACATACCAATCGACCATTGAATGCTAATGTTCATTGTTGCACAAATAAAGATAAACACAATTCATGGACATAATAAGGAAGAGGAGAGGGACCAACTGGGAATCAAATTTAAACCTTTTTAAATTTTTTTCCCACCTTGTTTTAAATCTCCTCTGATTTGTTTGCCTTCTTTACCCATTTCCTCTGGAAGATTCGGAAAAGGAAAAAAAAAAGATGAGCAAGATAATTACAAAGAAAGTGTGTGTGGGAAAGAGACAGAGGACTCAGTTGTAGGATAAATTCTATGTAATCAGTAAATTGTACACCCTTGTACTGATATTTTGCCGTATTTCCAGCACCATGCTGTAATCTGAAAGAGGCACTGATTTTAGCAAATTAATTCGAATTACAGTGAAGATATATGTGGCATGCCTTAAACAACTTCTAGAATAAGGTAGGGCATTAATTAGTTAGACCAGACAAATAATTACACAATAAAAGTATCTTTAGTGTCACATTGTCTTTTATAGAAACATGTCTTTTTCATGTGATAATAGTTAATTATAGTTCAAAGAAGGGGAAGCCACAATTAGCTAGATCACCTTGATGAAGGAAATAGGAATTCACCTGGCCTTGATGGGTTATTCGTAAACATAGAGGAACAAAGGGGGAAGAAGGGTCCTCCAGAGCCCCAAAGAAACTGAGTCAAAGATGGGCACTTCCGAAGGCAGTTCAGGCTTGATTAGAGAAACATGAGTTTGCACACGAGCAGTGTAACACATCACATCAAGTTATGAGGGTCAGATAGAGGCCTTCTGTTGTGGTAGGGCTCAATGAAATAAAGGCCCATAAGTACACTGAGGAATAAAATTAAATTACGAAAGACAATGATGCAGGTGAAGTTTCAACACCAGTGTGTGACCTTGAAAGATTTCTGAAAGGCATTGAGGGATAGGGGTGCGCACAGCCTTCTCTACTGCTATGCTGCGGAGATGCTCTAGACCAGGTCGGTTGAGGCTGTGGGGGGCACCAGGCTCCAGTCAGCAGGTGCTGCTGAGGGCTGAAGTTGTGGCATGCAGCCAGACACAGACAGAGATTATTTGAATCAGCACTTATGTCCCTCAGTCCCTATCCCGGGTGAAAAACAAATATGGCTGATGCTACCCAGCTGACAAACCCCAGAAGTTCTTCTCCAACGAAATTGAAGCAAACATTTGGGGAAATCTGATGCTCCCAACATGGATGTTGATACTCCAGAATAAATCTTCCTTTGTTCTACTCTCTGGGGAATCTGTGGTCTGAGAGCTTGCTCTTTGTCCACTCACTGAAAAGAGGATATACTAATTAGCACAGCATGCCTCTCTTCATGTACCTCCACGTCATTTTTTTTTTTTAGCCAGGTTGGAGACCTAGCCAGAAACAAGTCATACTTATAAAGGCAGTAAATGATAACATTAACATGAGATTCCCACTCTTCTGAGTATGAGTTACTCAGCTGTTGCACAGAATTGCCTGTTAGCATCTCAGCAACATTTCTGCTTCTCTTTATGCATACACGAGAATCCCAGAAACTACATCGACCTGGAATGGATGGTGTAAGGCAAGTGGTGTAGGAGGATAGAGGAAGAAGCTTTGGTTCTGCCTGGGCACTTGAAACGGGCTTTGGGGAAAATAACAGTTGAGTCGAGACTTTAAGGATATAGAGAGAAGGGGAGGAAAGTGTCGTTCAGACATAGAGACAGCGTGAGCAGCGTGGAAGTGTAAATGTGAGTGATTCTTCCAGTAACAGCAAGTTCTCTGGTTTGACTGGAGCATAAAGTAGGTGGTAGCAAGAGGCACCATCGTGGTAGGCAGAGTATTGCCCCACAGTGACGTCAACGGCCTAAAACCGGGACCTGTGAATATGGTACATTTCATGGCAAAGAATTAAAGTAGCTAATCCACTGACCATAATGGAGAGAGACTATCGTGCATTATCTGGGCGGGCCTCATATAATCAGAAGGATCCTTACAAGCGGAAGGGGAAGAAGACGTCAGTGATACAATGTAAGAAGCACGTGACCAGCATGGCTGCCTTTGAAGACAGAGGAAGGTACCCCAAGCCAAGCAATGCAGGAAGCCTCCAGAAGCTGAGCGAGACTGGGAAATGGACTCTTTCTCCAGCCTCGAGAATGTGATGCAGTTCTGATGACACCTCAATTTTAGCTGAGTGTGATCCATAGCACGCTTTCAACCTACCTAACTGCGAGATAGGAAGTTTGTGTGGAAGCCTCTGAGTCGATGGTAGTTTGTTACAGCAGCAATAGGAAACGAATGCAGAGGTGAGGAGTGGACAGCTGAATTTGGAGGCAGTGTAGACGGTACAATGGAGGAGAGTGAGGTCAGGGGAAGGGGACCGTTTAGGGGGTGTTGCGATGACAGAATGGTGAGTTAGGGCCATAAATCTGGAGATGGAGATAGATCAGAGGGGGTCAGAATAACCAGGACACTGAATTAGTGCCACAGACCTAGGGTGCCATACATCTAGAGAGGGAAGTAAAATCTTGGTAGCCAGTTTGATGGCTGGTTTAAGCCAATTTCTCAAAGTTCAGGAATTGAATTCAGGGAACCAATTAGAGTCTCCTCTTTCAGGTTTTATCAATGACTCAATGTGTCATTGATATCAATGAGTTCAAGTGACCCAACCCCTCTGTGCCTCAGTTTCTTCACCTGGAAAAGAGGAAATATAGTCCTACTTATCTTGGCTGCAGAGTTGATGCAGCTAAAGGGCTGGACAAGTGGCATGCACATAGCAAAAGGCAAGTATTAGCTCCCTACTCTGAACTTTTACTTCTCGTCGCCTCGCTGCCTCACTCATTCAGGCCATCTGAGATCCTCATGTTTCTGAATCTAGTGCATAAGCTTCAGTCTTTATGTTTTCATACTTTCCTGGAGCATGTGACACTCTCTACCAACTGCCCCACAACCTTGGAATGACCCCTGTCTTTGGCTTCTATGCCAGGCCATCCTCATTTTCTCCCCACTCGTGTAGTATCTGTTCCTTTTTCTGAACTGCCGATGTATCTGATTAGGCTGTGTTCTTCCTTGACTCCGGGTTCCTTGAAAATGTTTTAAGTCAGGGTGCCTGGGGTGGCTCAGTCAGTTGAGCATCTGACTCTTGGTTCCGGCTCAGGTCATGATCTCATGGTTTGTGGGATCGAGTTCCATGTCATGCTCTGTGCTGACACACAGAGACTGGGATTCTCTCTCACGCTCTGTCTCTGCCCTTCCCCTGCGCATGCACTCTCTCTCTCTCTCTCTCTCTCTTTCTCTCAATAAATCAATCAATCAATAAACAAACAAACTAAAAAAAAAAAAGTGTTCTGGGACGCCTGGGTGGCTCAGTCCATTGAGTGGCAGACTTTTCGCTTAGGTCATGATCTTGCAGTTCATGAGTTTGAGACCTGCATCGGACTCTGTGTTGACAACTCAGAGCCTGGAGCCTGCCTCAGATTTTGTGTCTTTCTCTCTCTCTCTGCCCCTCCCCTGCTCATTGCTCTCTCTCTCTCTGTCTCTCTCAAAAAATAAACATTAAAAAAAGTTTAGAAAAATGTTCTAGGTCGATTGGTTCACAAAATATGTTGGAGCTTTATTGTTTTATTATTATTATTGCTGTTATTAATAATAGGTATTGCCAGTAGAGATTGGTGAGTGAGACAACAGGCTGAGAGCACCCTCACTGTGCATCGGTGTCAGCTAAGCTTCAGCCCCAGCTCCCCATCCTGCCTGCTGTTATCATATCTCTTAGGAGAGGTTCACTCAAGGCAAAGAAACCACATGTTACAGCTAAGATCCAGCCCATATTATAGTTGGCATCCTCTTAAATAATAATTGGACACAGAATCATTAATAGGTCAGACCTCAGGCACCATCCTGGAGGGATGAGGTCATGTGGATTGTGTCATATTTTCGCCATGTTCTTACAAGGATGGGAATGTCTCCAAAGGTTTTTGCCAATCCACATGTTCTTTTTTTTTTAAACCTCAATAATTATCTTTTCAAAAATTTATTTTAATTTTGTTCTTTTAATTTACATCTAAATTAGCAGATAGTACAACAATGATTTCAGGAACAGATTCCTTAATGTTCCTTACCCATTTAGCCCATCCCCCCCCTCCCACAACCCCTCCAGTAACCCTCTGTTTGTTCTCCATATTGAAGAGTCTCTCATGTTTTGTCCCCCTCCCTGTGTTTATATTATTTTTGCTTCCCTTCTCTTGTGTTCATCTGCTCTGTGTCCTACAGTCCTCATATGAGTGAAGTCATATGATATTTGTCTTTCTCTGACTAATTTCACTTAGCATGATACCCTCCAGTTCCATCCACGTAGCTGCAAAGGGAAGGATTTCATTCTTTTTGATTGCTGAGTACCACATCTTCCTTATCCATTCATCCATCAATGGGCATTTGGGCTGTTTCCATACTTTGGCCATTGTTGATAGTGTTGCTATAAACATTGGGGTGCATGTGTCCCTTCAAAACAGCATACCTGTATCCCTTGGATAAATACCTAGTAGTACAATTGCTGGGTCGTAGGGTAGTTCTATTTTTTATTTTTTGAGGAGCCTCCACCCTGTTTTCCAGAGCGGCTGCACCAGTTTGCATTCCCACCAGCAGTACAAAAGAGATCCTCTTTCTCTGCATCCTCTCCTACATCTGTTGTTGCCTGAGTTGTTAACGTTAGCCATTCTGACCGGTGTGAGGTGGTATCTCAGTGTGGTTTTGCTTTGTATTTCCCTGATGATGAGTGATGTTGAGCAGTCTTTCATGTGTCGATTGGCCATCTGGATGTCTTCTTTGGAGAAGTATCTATTCACGTCTTTTGCCCATTTCTTCACTGAACTATTTGTTTTTTGGGTGTTAAGTTTGTTAAGTTCTTTATAGATTTTGGATATTAACCCTTTATCTGATATGTCATTTGCAAATATCTTCTCCCATTCTGTCTGTTGCCTTTTTAGTTTTGCTGATTGTTTCCTTTGCTGTGCAGAAACTTTTTATTTTAATGAGGTCCCAGTAGTTCATTTTTGCTTTTGTTTCCCTTGCCTCCAGAGACATGTTGAGTAAGAAGTTGCAGTGGCCAAGATCAAAGAGGTTTTTGCCTGCTTTCTCCTGGAGGATTTTGATGTCTTCCTGTCTTACACTGAGGTCTTTCATCCTCTGAGTTTTTTTGTGTATGTATAAGAAAGTGGTCCTGGTTCATTCTTCTGCGTGTCGCTGTCCAGTTTTCCCATCACCACTTGCTGAAGAGACTGCCTTTATTTCATTGGATTTTCTTTCCTGCTTCGTCAAAGATGAGTTGGCCATATGTCTGTGGGTCCATTTCTGGGTTCTCCGTTCTGTACCATTGGCCAGTCCACATGTTTTGAACACCATTGTCTCACCAGTGCAAAGCCTCTTTCTAACATCCATCATGTTACCTGCAAACCCCTAATGTCACCAATGCAAATGCATTTCTAAGGTCAACTATGCTAAGTAACAAACCCCTCTGGTGTTGATAGAAGATAATAAAGATGAAACACTTTCAGGAGCTGACTCTGTAGAATTATGTTCCTCATTATACATGAACTGAATACCCCAAAGGTATGTGTTCCTGATTAGAGCAATGGACCCTGGAATTCAACCCCAGCTGCCTAGATCCAGGGCTGCCACAGGACACACAATGAATAGAGAGGTGTCTTTCAGAATGATTGGCTTGGCGCTAAAGAAAAGAAAGAGTATAATGGAAGGACACAGAGATGTGTGTTCCTGACCACCCCCGTGGAACATACATAAAATCACACTGTATCCAGTGATACCGTGTGAAGTAAATTGGAGACATCATAACATGTCTTATCATAGCCATCTCCATCTTCTTTTTCCTGCCCCTCCCCATGTGCCGCCTCTCATTGTGAACTTCCACAAGTGTTCCAGATCTCTACTTAGGTGTGACTTCCTCTCGAATGCCTCCTCATCTCCAAGAAAAGTCTAGCAAGTGCCTCACTACAGCTCTGCTGTAGTGTTGTTGCATTTTTTTGAAATTATTTATATACTTGTCTTAGTCTCTCTTCTAAGACTATAAATTCGTTAAGAGCACGGACTGGATCATTGTTCACCTGTTTATTCCCAGGCATCACATATACTCTAAATGAGTGACATTAGAATCCATGAAATGGAACATGCCTAATAGCTTATATCAGAAAACTCCTTTTTGGTTCATATTGAACAAAATTTTGAGTGGCTGTGATATGAAAGGAAATGTGCTGTGATCTGGAAATATGAAGGGAAATAAGTCAGAGGGCTTGATCTTAGGAATTTACATGATAGATAGATAGATAGATAGATAGATAGATAGATAGATAGATGATAGATAGATAGACAGACAGACAGACAAAACTGGCCGTTGTAACAGAACATGGGGAAGGATGTACACTCCCACTTTCAGGGGGAACCAAATCAGGATAATGCCACCCTCTTGTTCTAAAAACGGATTCCATTTTCCAGGCCTAAGTCAGTCAGTTTAGGCATTATCCTGTTCAGACCTTGTTTTAGAAAATGGCACATGACATTTAAGGGCCAGTGAGATGCATGGGCAATTTTGCAGTGATTTCTGGAAAAGAAACTTTCACATTCTTTTAGATAAACCAAAAGAAACACTTTCTCTTCTAGTCTGTGTGATGTGCTAATCAAACCCCGGAACAATAGCGTTTTGCTATCATGGATAGGCAGCCAATCTTAGGAAAACACAAATACTGTGGATGGGAACATGAGAAGGACCAGTTCTTTCATGTACAAGGATGAGTTGTCAAATCAAACCATCCCTGAAGCTGTGCCTTCTACAGGTTTTCCATTATAGTCAACCTTTCCCTGATCTTGGTCTCCTCCCTTTTCCCCATCATTTATATATAAAGCAATTAAGTGTGAAAATAGGACCCTGAATCCAGAGTCCGAGATTTGTATTTCATTTATTCCTCTGCATGCATTGGCTAAAAGCTGCCATTTTGACCACTATGGCCAGTCACTTAAGTTAAATTCATTATAGTAAGTATACTCGGATGTTAGAGTTATCTGGTGGAATTAACCAAGCCACCAGTAATCTGGGCATCAGGTAAACACTCAGTCTGGTTGGAACTACCAGGCATTCCTTTGTAGGATATTTAGTTGTAGAAGAAAGAATCAAGGGGGAAGGAAAATATCACACGAGTCTTGAGAAGAAAACTGAAATGGAATGACCAACCTCACAGGTAGAATGTAAAAAAGAATTTCTATACAATTTATGGAATTTAGCAGAAAAAGAAAATCAATACAAACTGTAAAATCACTATAAAATGATTAGGAGCCAAATCTTTTTAAGGCTGGATTTAAACATATCTACTATAGGTTGACCTATCCTCAAGTGCGTGAGGTTTTGCTGAACTCTTAAACGACTTGAAGTCAAACAAAATATATTTTTCAAGTGCTTTGAGAAGTTTGAGCACAAATCCTCATACTTGTTTGGAAAATTGAGCATAGCAGCAGCATTCAGAAGTAAATCCCAGCCCTACAACCTGCATAGAAAGAGGGGATAAACTGAATCTCATTACTTCTGCTGCTGCTCTGTTTTCCACATAATCCAAGGTAACTGAAAAGAATTAGCGTAACTCTTACAGATAATCAATTTATTTCAACAAATTTCCGGAACATTTTGTATGTGGTTATTTTAGAATACTAATGTTTGGCAATTATTCCATACCTAGGGAATGCCTGATTGTATAGTCTCAGTTCCAAGTTCTGAAAGGATTATTCTTATGCCTTAAATCCCATTGCCAACCACACTTCACCCGTTACCCTAACAAGTAGAATAGGCACAGGGTGAAATGAGCACAGTGTATACCATAAAAAGCCAGTGAGTTACAGTGAAGAAGAAATGATGGGCTCACATAAAAAAGACAGAATAGTCTTAAAGCAGGGTTCTTCAGTCTCCACACTATTAACATTTTGGGTTAGATAATTTTGGTTGTGGTTGTGGCGAGTGTTCTGTGCATTGTAGGATATTTTGCAACATCCTTGGCCTTCATCCACTAGATGCCAGTAGGCCCGTTATGACAAGTCTCCAGGCATTGCTAAATGGCTCATGTCCTGGTTGAGAAACACTGGTCTAAAGTAAAATAATTTCCAAAGGAAACAATGATAAATTGGTGCTGAGTGAACATTAATTTTTAGAGTACCTTGCAAAATAGATACCATTAGTTGATCTCAAGGGAAAATGGAAGTAGTGTAAGCAGGAGCCAACAATGGCCAAAGGCCCAACAACAGTTCTGGATTCAAATGCTTAAACGTATCTAGCACTGTGCTAGGCTCCAGACATTCAGCCGTGTCCAAGGCATCATTTCTATCCTGAGGAATCTTCCTTCTTTGGTATCTGGCTGAAGGGTGGTACAAAGAAAGACAGTGTCATGACTCTTCATGCAGACGATCTGGGAGGCACAGTGGTCAGAGGAGACTTTATAGAGAAAGACTGAGGGTGAATTGGAATTAATGAGACTAATAGGGGTGTCAGGGGGAGACGGAGTTTGGAGGTGAGAGAAGAGATGAAGAAGATTCAAAGAAACAGGGAGAGGATTTATAAATGCCAAGAGTTATGACAGAACATGGGACAGCTCAGCATGGCTGGAGAAGAGAATGGACAAGAACTCACTGCACCCCTGAATGTGTCTTAGAGCAAAATGATGAGCTGGAAATAAGATCAGTATTTTTCTAAGCCCCTCATTACATGTTGTAAAAGGCTATAGCCTGTCTCCAAAAAGTTGGTTATGGTCTACATTCCTTGTGCTTCCAAGGAAATCCAGGTCTCCGTATGTGTACCAGCCAAGGTATTCATTTGATAAGAGGATTAATGCTGTGTCAAGAGACTGTGCATTAAAAATGGACTAATAGTAAAACACTAAGTTGAGATGGTCTTAACCTGTTGAAAATAGAAAATAGGTACTCGATAAGTATTAACAGTATTTATTTAATTGTATTCATGTTATTACTTACCTCTGTATAGCTCAGCTTTTTTTTTCCAGAATATTCCTGCATACACACAAATCTAGTGAAAAAATATCCAATGTCACCCAACTGCAAAAGCTCTCTCCACTCTTTGTTGCTTTTATTATTAAACAAGAAGCACAGGGTTCTCAGAACAAGAAGCACAGGGTTCTGAGAGGTTTTTCAGAGATTAAGGAACTTGGCTCTCTGAGAGCTTCTGTCCCCAGGGTTGGTTCAGGTGAACTGTACTGAGAAGGCAGACCTTTGAAAAAGTACAAAGGCAAGCAGTTATTGACTGTATACTGCAATTCACGTGGAAGACATTGTGGGTTTCATGAGCATACTTTATGTTTGGTGTGTGAAGTAGTTCCCTTCAGATAAGAGTAAAGCAAACAGCTCACTGGATCTCAAGATGTAAATGAGCCAGACCTTCTCTTTGGTGTTGTCTTCACTGTCTTCAACTTATATCTTTAAGCTATGAATTTCGTGATTGTACTTAATGGATTTTGAAGCCAAGGGGGATGTAGTGTACTTTTTAAAAAATGCACTGGCATGACAGTCAAGAGATCTGGGGCACTTGATACTTTATAAATAGCAAGATTGACATTGGGTTGCCATAGATAAGTCACATGAATTGATTGGCGTGTGTCCTGACAACCTCACCAGGTTGTCGTGGGGATAAAAATAATGAATTCATAGAAAAGTGCTTTAAAAAGTGAAATGAGTAAGGAAAAATATCTTTGGGCATGATGTTTGCATTTCATGGCTCCCCAATTCTAAGCATCTACACTTTTTAAACATTTTAAAGGTTCCCTTTGTTTGCGTGAAAGAGAGGGATGGACTGCAGGACTAGGACTTGCAACAGGTCTTAAAGGAGACTCCTTTTCTAAACTTGTGTGGGTTCTTTCCCCATCCTCCTCAGGCAACACCCACTGTCAGCCAACCTCCTTTCTCTCTACAAAATCACAGTCATTGTATGTCAATAATTATAGTCTCTTCCATATTTAAAAAAGAAAGGGAATCCAAAACCCTTTCTTGGCTTTACTTTTCAGCTACCAACTTACTCCTTTTTTTTTCTTCTTTATAACCGCGTATCTTTTGTCTTTCTAAAAAATATTTTCTTTTTGAGAGAGCGTCAGCCGGGGAGGAGCAGAGAGACCGGGTCAGAGGATCCAAAATGGGTTCTGCACTGACAGCAGAGAGCCCAAGGTGGGGCTCAAACTCATGAACCATGAGATCAGGACCTGAATCAAAGTCAGACACTCAACCAACTGAGCCACCCAGGCACCCCTTTCCTTTTTTTTAAAATGTTTATTTATTTCAGATATCTTTTAAAAGTTATTTACACATGTGGTCTCTGTTTCCTTTTCTTCCATTGATTTGTCAGTCCCTCCAATCTACAAAGGCTGTCCTTAGGCTTACTAATACCGAGGTCACTAAATACTGAGGTATTTTTCATTCTTAGTCCACCTGACCTTTCACCTCATTCAACACTATTGCCCACTGCCCTCGCCTTCATCTGGAAAAGCCTTCTTCCATTGATGTGCACTTGACCTTCCTTCTACCTAGCTGTTCCCCTCAGGGAACCTTGCAGCTCATTCCCTGTACTTGACCATTAATTTTTTGAAATTTGTCAAGGTGCTTACCTTAACCTGATTCTCTGTTTTGTTATATAATCTTTCCCACATGTATGGCATTTGTGACTGCAATTTTAGTAACCTCCGTGGCAGACTGCACGACCGACCACCCATAGATGTTTTCTTCTCTCAAAGCAGCCCAGCATTTTCCTCCTAGGACTTGTCACAGTTCACAATTCTGTATCTCAGTCATCCTCTGATTAACACTGTGTTCCCCATTCTGTTCTAAAACTAATGGTAGAAGACACAGTATCTAGTTTTCTCACTCTTAAATTCCCAGTGACTAGCAAAGTGCTTGCCACATAGTAGACACTCAATAAAATAAGATTAACTGGATGACTAAAGAACTGGATGTAGAAAGGAAAGAATAGTAAAATATTTATGGATCGTAGGTTCCATGGGACACCCAAGTTCTAGTTTTTGTCTGTGTTTCTCTGATTATAAAAACAGCACATGCTTCCTCAACTTTTTTAAGTTCGTTTATTTATTTTGAGAGAGAGAGAGGGAGAGAGCACAAGCGGTGAAAGGGCAGAGAGAAGGAGAGACAGAAATCCCAAGCAGGCTCTGTGCCAACAGCACAGAGCCTGATGAGGGCCTGGAACTCTCTCAAACTGTGAGATCATGACCTGAGCTGAGATCAAGAGTTGGACACTTAACCGGCTGCACCACCCAGGCCCCCCATAAGAGACTGCTTCCTCAGTTTATTCAGCTCTTCATTTATATGTCATTGCCCTAGTTAAAAAGCACTCCTTCCCATCATGTACTATCTCCTAGACTCTGCTTTTTTTTTGTAGAATTTAGTACTAACATAGTTTTATTTATATATAAATAAATAATTTTACTTATATATTTTATGCATATATAAACATGCATATAAACGTGTGTGTGTGTATGCACGTGTGTGTCTGTGTTTCTCTCTCCCCAGACTAATCAAATGGTGAAGGGGAAGAATGCTGGGAACAGTATGTTCCAGGAGGAAAGACTGTTTTACCCCTGAATTTGTCTAAAATTGAGTAATATTTAAAAGATGACTGACATTTGGCGGGTTTATTATTTTCTTTTAGTTCTCTACAGACAATATGCCTTTATCGTCTGCATTAAGGGTGGACCACTCCGTCTGCCACACCCTTGGTGCACTAGTATATGCTCCACAAGAACAGGATATCTTCTATTTGGCTCATGGCTTCTTCCCATAGTAGATAAAGGAAAAGTCAGTTTATTTTGGAAAATAAATATGCACATACAAAGAAATAGAAAAAGGTATCCATCTATAATCTTTCCACACAAAGATTTAAATGTTTTTAACATTTTAACATATTTTCTCCCACCTTTTTCTGTGTATTTTTTAACACGACTAGGGTCCTGAAATGCATTCACATATCTACACTTCACTTTTCCCTTATTTTCCAAGTGGTTAAATGGACACAATCTGAGAGCAGATGGCCACAGTTTCAGTACCTGATCAACCACTTATTATCCTATGAGCTCTTAAGCCAGATGTTTAACATCTTTGAGTCTCAGCTTCATGATTTTAAAAATAGGATAATCACATAACTGTCTCACTGGGCAGTTACAAAGATTAAATGTGATAATGTATGTGTATGCCTTGTGGTAAATGTTAGTTTGGGGGATGTGCAGCCTCTAAAATGCTCCCCAGAGATCCTAGCCTTCTTACATTCACACCCTTATGCAAACTCCTCCCTCTGAGAGTGGACTGGACTTGGTGACTCATTTCTAGAGAATAGAATATGGCAAAACTAAGAAGGATGCCACTTATGAGAACTGGTTACAAACAGACCATGTGTGCCTTCTGTCTTGCACAATATCTCTTGTTCCCTTACTCACTGTGAGGGAGCTACCATGTTGTCAGCTGTCCTGTGAAAGGGCTCACATGGCAAGGAGCTGAGGGATGCCTCATGCCAACAGCCAGCAAGAAAATGAATTCTGACAACATGAATGGGCTTGGAAATAAATTCTCCCCATTCAAGCCATCAGATGAGACCACAGCCCTCACCCAAATGCTCTTGCAACCATGTGAGAGAACTTGAGGCAGCAGCACCCAGCCAAGCCATGCCTAGATTTCTGATCCACAGAAACTGTGAAATAAAATATACTTATTGATTTAAAATCGCTTCCACATTTTGGAGGAAGTTGTTATGGAGCTTTTATTAATGGGCAGTTTCAAATATTGGCATGTCTGGAGAGACTTCTAGAATATAACACTTTTCTTTCCCACCAGGTTTTTGAAAAAGAGATGGGAAATCAATATACCACTTTTAGTAATAAAGGCTAAGCTTGCCTAATTGGCTTAATGTGATGGTCACATAAGCTCTCTAACTGAATCTCAGAAGTAGGCAGACATAGAGCGCTATCTTGGGCAACACCAGATAGAACAACAGGCTTTCTTATGTGGGTAGAAAGAATATGGCTCTGGAGAAAGATTCTGTTGCTGAGGAGAAACAGAGAGCAGAAGGTTTCCCAAAGGAAAAAAAAGTATATAGCAGTTCATGTCCAGTTTTCTATCCCGAATTTACCAGTCATGTCAGGGGATGAGTGATGGGGCAGCATAAGACTAGGAGAACATGCTCACGGAGTTCCCCACACATAGAAGAAACTAAATCAGCGCTAATCCAGTAGCACTCCCTGTCCAATATAAGTCTTTAGAAATTACTTATGAGTATCACTATTATCCCTCTTTTTGCAATATCCATCTGTGAAGTTGTATTCTAGTTTATTAAACTAATCACCTCTTGTTGGAAGTTAGATTATTTGAAAATTTTAGTGCTATAAATATTGCTGCCATGAACATTTCTTTATTTCCTTAGCATAACTCCCCTAAAAGAGAGTTAGTAATTTACATGTAATTTACATGCTTTCTCTGTATGTAGCTAAATTGCTTTCAAAAGGGTTGACTAATTTCCATTCCCATCTGCAGTGTGTAAAAATGTGCTTCTGACCCTGGAAGCCTTAGGTTTTCACCTTTATTTGATAATCTTTGCTAATTTGATAAGTGAACCACATCTTATACTTAATTTACAATTCCTTGATTATTAGTAAGGTTGGAAAATTTTCATTGCTAATTAGTCATTTGTATTTTCTTTTCCATAAATTATCTGTGTGTCCAGTGCTCACAGATCTGCTGGCATCATTCACCTCTGTCTTTTTAAGCCAAACATTCAATTTCCCTCTTATCTAGAGAGTAATTCCAGGGAGAAAAGGGCCTGGGGGAAATACTAGTGGATATTTTGGGGGTTTTTTTAATATTTTTTTTATTTTCTGTCTTTTAACTTATTTTTTCTACAGTGTTTCATCTTCTATTAATGGCTCATAATACACCTAATATAGCATCATAAGAGTGCTGACTATGTGTCAGGTATCATGCTAAAAGCTCTGTGTATGTAGATTAACACGTTGGATGCACACAACCCTATAAGCTAGCTACTATTTTTACAGCCATTTCCATAAGAGGAGGCTGAAGAAAAAAGACATTATCTGTTTCGCCCAAGGTAAACAGATAACAAACAACGGAGCTGGAATCTCAACTCTACCCCTTCCATGCCAGCATTTATGAGCGTATCCACTAATCCACTCAATACAATATTGTAGTTAACCCTAGAGGATCATGGACTTCATTTTTTTAACAAATCATCCTTAGTGAATAATGTGTCTACAACATTAAAAATGGCAAGGATTCTCCCTTATTCTGATAAGGTTTTGATAATAAAATGATTATTTAAAAAATAAAACAGCCTTATTTTTTTCTGATTATAAAGTATATATTTTGATGTTTAAAAAATTCAGGGAGTGCAAATAAAATAAAGTAAAACAAAATAAAAATTAGATAATTTCATCCTCCAGAGGTAAAAAAACACAGTGTAAAAATATGAGAGTAATTTAAAATTCTGTTTTTACATTGTTACAAATAAATCTGATGGGATGAGGGAGGGGACTAAAAGCATACAGTTCTACTTCTTTTAGAAGACTTAACACCATCCTTTGACTGTACATGTTACACTATAACATTTAGATGTTACCAAAGAAACATGTATGGGGGAAATTTGATTATTTAGATACAACCATTTTAATTCAATTATAGACTGGAGATATAACCTAATTAAAGAGAAGAAACAAAGCATTTAAAAACAGCCCAGATAATCTAGAATATTTGTGTTGTTTCTTCTACTGTATTTCCTCTTCTAATTGAAACACTAATATTCCATTTATATTAACAAGAAAGAACTTAACACACACTTAAATTAATCAAACTTATGTAGTAAGTTACGGGTGAATATAATTTAGGTGTATACTGTATCCCCAAAGCTATGCTATTAAAACCTGATGACTTCCATTTTTTTCAGAGTTCTTAAAATTATGGCAAATATTTACTATCAATTAAGATTGATTTTTAGTTAATGGGGCCATTCAAAGAATACAGTCCAAAAATTAAAGGGAAAACAGCCCTCTTTTTAAATGTCACATTTATTTAATTTTTAAAAGTCTAAAATTTTAAAGCCTAAAATAATCTTTATTTCAAAACTTTTTAAAACTAAACATTGATCATTCCTCAGAAGTCATTAATTATCTCATGCTTTAATTGTCAGTGGTACAAAGTAAGAATTGATCCTAATATATTTTTTCTGGTCTTAAATTAATACCTATTTTAGCGGCTTCAAACTACTATGAACAATTATACCTCACAATGTAGGGGCATAATATATTCAAGTAAAGACAAGCACCATATCTTTATCTTCATGTGTAAGGATGCACCTTACTTCTAGTAGACGTGAAACCAAGAATTGTTGTGTTTTCTATTTAATGGTAAATATATTAGGTACGGGACATTTTCTGTTTTCATCTCAGTGTGTCACTAATTTCTCTTTCACTGAGTGTTTAAAATGCACAGCCTTAAGAAAGACAAACAAAAAGATCAATTACTCTGACAACAAATGATTCCTCTGTACTTGATCAATGTAGACTCCCTTGATTACAAAATCAAAAATTTGATTGAATTTAAAATGTAGTCTTTTTTCTTTCTTTCTCTGTTTCTAATTTCTCTACCCCCTACCCAGTGTGGTAAGCACTGAGCTACAGTAGACATGAATGAACAAAGGGAAGAACTAAGTTATATCCTAATTTCACCACTCACTAGCATGTAACTGTGAGCAAACTACCAATTTGCAAAATTAATGCCTCGTAACACCACCTAACAAAATCATACTATTGTCTAACATAATAATATTTAATAACTGTCAGTCCTTGTCTATTCATAGGTCTCTGTAATTTTTTTCAATATTTTTTTAATTATTCAAGGTAATCAAAGATGTGTCTTTCAAAAATAGACTTCCACCAAAAATAGGAAAATTCTAAAAATGTCAGTTGGAGAAACCCAAAAAGATAAAAATTTTGGAAAAGGTTGAAGATGAGTTGAAATGCTTCAAAATAGATGACATGATGATGAGATACTATGTGACAATGAGCAAATCCCACCTTTTCTATTTCTGGTTTCATTCCAGCCCAGCCAGGGAATACAAGGGAATCAATAGCTAATGTGATCTCATACTCCCTAGCTCTGTTCCTGGGCCTGAGGTTTCTTTGTTATGCCTTTTGTTTCTGAGAGAAACTAAGTGGGCCCTAGCCAGTTTTAGGCTAGCCTATATATAACATGGTGTGGGGAGAGGCTCATCCCAGCCCTGAATATTCTGGATCAGCTGTGGGAGCACTCTCTATGCTGGAGCCTGAGCCATGATGATAGCAACCATGCCCAGCCTATACTATAGAATAATCAAAGATGGGGTTGTGCATACTTTATTCTTTCTCTGCTCATTTGTTGTCTGTTACATGTACACTGTGTGTTGCTTAGTGGTGATACTGGAATCAAGTAGCCCAAATCCTACGAATCGTTGTTGAATGTGTGTGTGTGTGTGTGTGTGTGTGTGTGTGTGTGTGTGTGTGTGTTACTAATTGACAAACTAAATTAATTAATTTTTCTTTAAAAATAATAAAACCAGAAAATTTAAGCAGAAGCATATGTTCTGAAACTATTAAAGCCAGTTATCAAACTAAATCTATGCTTCATTTGGTCTAAGTCCTAAATAACCCACAGATGATATGCTTGGAGAGCTTTGGGAGAGAAGGAAAACCTGGAGTCTTGAGTAAAACCTCCAGATATTCACATATCTCATTTTCTCTCCTCCTACTTACACTGAAGCTTGAACCGTTACTATCACCATGGGAAAGCATTTGGTCCCTCAAAATGGAATTCTCTCACATGCCCTTTCCAGCCTTTCCATGCTCAAAGACTGAAAACCCATCAAAGTCCAATGGGATTGGTCTCTCCTCCATGAAGTCTTCCATAATTTTCTCAACTGGAATTTTCTCTTCCATCTGGGAACTTATCAAAACATATTACCAATATCTGTTGTGGAATACTTTATACTCTACTAAAGTAACATTAACCTTTCCTGGTGCATTAACAGTCTCTAAATCCCTAGTAGGTATGGAGTTCAGCTGAAAATATGAGAATACCCTACCAACAGTTCTGAAACAAGAAGGGCTTCTTCCCACCAAATAGTAATTTCAGAAGTAGGTGGTTGCTGGGATCTCTCCTGATCTTCCTTGCTTTCTCAGCCACTAGATGGGGGAGCAACCCTAAAGCACCACGTTCTCTTGCAATTGTGTACATAAGTGAAAAGCAGGCGACAGCATGAAGAGAGTCTCCTTGACTCCTTCCCTCCTTATATCTCATTGGCCAGTGGAAGTCATATCTACCTCTAGAACAGGTTCTGGGTCTTCTTACCTTCAGATCAAACTATCTGAACCAAATCAGGGTTCTGGTGGGAAAGAAGAGGGTCAGGGGTAGGATACTTTGGGGTAGGCAATATACTGTGTTTAATTAAATGAACATATATAGTACTTAGATGATAATTTTGACCATTTGACCAAAACTGAGATTCATATATAATAAGTAACTTGCCCTAGACCATACAACTGGGTAGGAGTAGAGAAAGATTAAATCCAAGTCTCTCTCTACATAGTTTAACTCTTAATATTAAGTACTAAGAGTTTATTATTTCCCCTTTTGAGTGTTAAATAATTTAACCGAAGTGGGTATGTTTGCTTCAGCTTTGTATGTGTGCATATTTATTGTATAAATTAAAAATACCTCCCTGAACTCTAGTCAGTAAGGTATTAATTTCCATAAATATGTTGAGAGGCTTAAGCAGAATTTACAATAGAAAGAGGAGTGGAACATCAGGAAATAGAATTGTTTATGAGGTAGATAAGGAGCAGTGGGACTTAACTGTATTTTAAAATACAAGGCCAGCTACTAGTTCCATGGCAAGAAAATTATTACTATTAATAATGAATGACAATACACTAGCAATTCTTGCAATTCACACAAATAGTATTCTCTATTAGCCTAATGATGTAGGAAATGGGATATTATTTATTTTAATTTTGCCATTGTTGACTTCTACATTTTACTAGAAATGTATTTCACAGGTTTTATGATCACTCATGATAACTAAAAGATAGCAATGTATATGTAAAGCAGAGGGTGACAGAGACCTTTCACAGTAGAATAGTTTTGAGGTACACTTGTTTTGCTTATGCTAATGTTAAAATGAGTTTGCTCTCCCTAAGCACATTCCAGTTGGTCTAAATACAGTAGAGTCCCTGAAGGAAAGTAGTATTTTTTTTTAATGTTTATTTTTGAGAGAGTGTGAGCAGGGCAGGGGCAGAGAGGGACAGAGGATCCAAAGTGGAATCCGTGCCTATAGCACCAAGCAGGGCTCAGATTCACGAACCATGAGATTACAACCGGACCCGAAGTTGATCTCTCAACCTACTGAGCCAACCTGGTGCCCCAGGAAGCCAGTATTAAACGGACTATCCTTTGTATAGTTTTAGACTTCTTGCATCGACTGTTTAATTTTGCAAGTTTTAGGCGAGGACAAGCAATTCTGCGCATTAAAATATTATGTTCAAAACTTGCACTTTTTTAATAACTGCAAGCATTCACCCAGTAATTATTTGTGCAGTTTTTATATTTTCTAAATAAGATGTCTCTCTGTTGAATGTACGCTTGCAACATAGACTGCCATCATTAGAATTAATTAAATATCAAGAAAAAACACTGTGTATTCACAAAGAACCACTGTTATTTTGGACTGCCATAAGGTCTCATGTTGAAAGCTAGGATTTATGTAGAATTTCATTTAGAAATATATCTATAATCACTGTTATCCTACCTTCAGACCGAGCATAAGGCTTCAGACTGCAATATCTTACACCCGCACTTTACAGCTGCCGTAGTTCCCCCATCTCTTTTTTATTCTCTTCTTACCTTTAATTAAAATGCATTAAAGAAAGAAAAAAGAAACAAATGGTTGTAGAAAGTAGCATTTAAATGGAAACGATTGCTCTAAATGTTGCTGTTTAGGAAATATATGGCGTGGTGTGCAGTTTTGCAAGGCGTCAAAGAGTATACATGAGATAACATAAGTATTATTTATGAGGATGTTGGATGGAGCAAAAACACCATTCCTGTGCTCTGACTTCCAGATGGAACTCCTCAGACTAAGTACTGAAGCATCTTCTGAATTTTTCACTTTTCAAAATCAGTTGTGTTTTCATAAAATTTAAAAACGCGTATAACTATGTTAGTTTTCTGTTGCTGCTGTAAGCAGTTGCCACCAATTTAGTAGTTTGAACACTATGGATTTGCTATCTTACACTTCTAGACATCAAAGTCTGAGCTGGGTCCCTGTGAGCTAAAGTCAAGGTGTCAGAGAATTTCATTCCTTTCTGGAGACTCCAAGGAAGAAAACATTCCCTTGACTTTTCCAGCTTCTAGAAGCTTTCCTTATTCCTTGGGTCATAGGTTCCTGATGTCTTCAAAGCCAGCAATGGCCAATCGTGTCTTTCTCATATCCTGTCACTCACATTGACTCTTCTGCCTTCCTCCTCTGCATTTAAGGAAGGACCTTGGGGGTTAACAACAGGCCCACCTGGATAATCCGGGGTGCTCTCTCTATTTTAAAATCAGCAGATTAATTTAATTTCATCTGCTACCTTAATTCCCATTACCATGTAATTTAATATATTCAAAGTTTGTAAGGATTAGGGATTCAAAGTTTGTAGGGACATATTTAAAAACATTTTTTTTAATGTTTATTTATTTTTGAGAGAGAGAAAGAGAAAGACAAAGCACCAGCAGGGGAGGGGCAGAGAGAGAGGGAGACACAGAATTCAAAGCAGGCTCCAGGTTCTGAGCTGTCAGCACAGAGCCCGACACGGGGCTCAAACTCACAAACCATGAGCTCATGACCTGAGCCAAAGTCAGGCGCTTAACCGACTGAGCCATTCAGGTGCCCCTAGGACAGGGACATATCTTAGAGGTGATTGTTCTGCCAACTACAAACACATACAGATAAACCCCACTCTGATACATTTAGAAATGGAAGTATTCAATAATCCTAGATGTAGACATATTTACAGATCTATAGATGATGAATTTTTGAGCATATATGTGACCTATGGTATACAAAGGAATCTCACTTTGTATTATAGATGTATCGTGATACTGTAAATATTCCTAAATAAAACAAATCGCATGCTACATGCACAAGAATAAATGTAAGCTCTTCGGCCTCACTGCCCTAGATTTTGCCTTACTCCAACCTACTTTTTATAATGAGAGGTTGATCAGAAACCTGTGTTCCAAAAAGCACAGGCGTACTACCACATTTGCACACACGCAAACCCACTTGCAGATACACATCCACACGCCTCATCAGGTTTCTGAATCAATCCTGTCCAAGGGAGGGAAAGCATTTTCATCCTGATTTCCAGGGGTTAAAGCTTTTAGTTGCCGTGGCTAAATCCACTCCCGTGTTGTTTCCCAGATTGAAGCCATTTTAATCCCAGCGATGCCTGATTCTGATAAGGTTATGGTTATACTGACACATCAAAGTCTAAGAACCCTATCTCCTTTCCCTGTAGGCAGACACCGTGGGTCCTGGTTCAGATTCAAGTGCAGGCTCACAATCTGAGGATCTCGTACTTGTGTCAAACTCTGTACCATGGGATCCGACGGACTCTTCTGGACTTGAAGATTTCTTGCCTCTCTGAGAGCTAGACTCATGTGCTCCTGCCCCTAAGCTCACAAACTGGGTCTCTGTTCCCTGTGAATATAATTCTCTAATGTTAATGCCCAGTTTGGAGTATAAAATATCACCAAGGGGACACCCAGTCACTTTTCCTGATCTTCCTTCGGAGGACAATTGGTGAGAATTTCTACTTAAAGGAGCTTGGAAATGGCAGGCTCAGAAAAGGGGGCCTTAGGGACCTGCTTTAATGCTGAATTTGTCTTAACAAGCACATTTTTTTTTTCATTTCCACTATTTGAGTTGACTTGGGAATGAGGCTGAAGCCAAAGGAACCTCCTTCCCTGTTACTGTCTCTGCCTGCTTGCACCAGGTGCCAGCCATTGGACTACACTGCTTCTTGCCTCTTTTGATTCATGGGGAGCATCTTATCTCTTAGACTTCAGGGCATTCTAAAAATATGGAGAATCTACTTATTATTATTCAGATATAATTGACATGTAACATGTTTGTTTCAGGTGTACAGCATAATGACTCAATATTTGTATATATTGTGAAATGATCATCACATGTCTACTTAACACCTATATTGTTCATCCTATCCGTATTGAGAATCTTGATTATAACAACAGCAATAACAGTGTTTCAAATAGAACTGGTTCTATGTGTGCTAAGAAGCTACCCTAGCAGTTGACCTATGAGGTTGCCTTTAATCCTCACAAACCCCATGAGATATGTATTTTTTACTTCAACGTTATAAGAGATTTAGAAAGATTAATCTCAGTGTGGTTTTGATTTGTATTTTCCTGATGAGGAGTGACATTGAGCATCTTTTCATGTGCCTGTTGGCCATCTGGATGTCTTCTTTAGGGAAGTGTCTATTCATGTCTTCTGCCCATTTCTTCACTGGATTATTTGTTTTTCGGGTGTGGAGTTTGGTGAGTTCTTTATAGATTTTGGATACTAGCCCTTTGTCCGATAGGTCATTTGCAAATATCTTTTCCCATTCTGCCTTTTAGTTTTATTGATTGTTTCCTGTCTCACATTCAGGTCCTTTATCCATTTTGAGTTTATTTTTGTGAATGGTGTAAGAAAGTGGTCTAGTTTCATTCTTTTGCATATTGCTGTCCAGTATCACCCCATGCCAGTCAGAGTGGCTAAAATGAACAAATCAGGGGACTATAGATGCTGGAGAGGATGTGGAGAAACGGGAACCCTCTTGCACTATTGGTGGGAATGTAAACTGGTGCAGCCACTCTGGAAAACAGTGTGGAGGTTCCTCAAAAAATTAAAAATAGATCTACCTTATGACCCAGCAATAGCACTGCTAGGAATTTACCCAAGGGATACAGGAGTGCTGATACGTAGGGGCACTTGTACTCCAATGTTTATAGCAGCACTCTCAACAATAGCCAAATTATGGAAAGAGCCTAAATATCCATCAACTGATGAATGGATAAAGAAATTGTGGTTTATATACACAATGGAATACTACGTGGCAATGAGAAGGAATGAAATATGGCCTTTTGTAGCAACGTGGATGGAACTGGAGAGTGTTATGCTAAGTGAAGTAAGTCATACAGAGAAAGACAGATACCATATGTTTTCACTCTTATGTGGATCCTGAGAAACAACAGAAGACCGTGGGAGAGGGGAAGAAAAAAAAAGAGGTTAGAGAGGGAGGGAGCCAAAGCATAAGAGACTCTTAAAACCTGAGAATAAAGTGAGGGTTGATGGGGGGTGGGAGGTAGGGGAGGGTGGGTGATGGGCATTGAGAAGGGCACCTGTTGGGATGAGCAATGGGTATTGTATGGAAACCAATTTGACAATAAATTTCATATTTAAAAAAAGATTAAGTAATTCTTTTCAAATTGCCCAATTAACTTTGCTCAGCAAATGATAGATTTGGTGTTTGAGATAAGATCATAAGATTCTAGAACCAAGTTCTAAATTGGTTGCAATACTGTCTTCTGTGCCAGCTCAGTGACAGTCCCTTGGGAATTAACCAGCCAACTCCTGGGAATCAACATGGGACAGTATCTGAATTATTTGAAGAAACACAATGTGTATAAGAATTCTTAAAAGGATTCATCTAAAACCCAGGCATGGGTACTAGCTTAGTCATTTCATTTCTCTGGACTTTTCTTTGGGGCAGAGGGATTGAACCTCTTGATATTTGAAGTTTTCTTGAGCATTAATATTTTATAATGTAATAAATCTTTTTGATCAACACATAGTGCTAAATTTTTCCCTTCTATAAAGGTAGTACTTATATTTTTAGAGTGTAAGGTTTAAAAGAGACACTCCTGTGCCCCCAGTGTAGCTGTGACCATGAAGCATTAGACCTCTAGCCTTCCCTGTATTGTGTTGGAGGTACGTTATGTGTAGCTCCCACAGATCCTTGTAGAACTCAGCAGACCAAGGAAATCTGTATTTATGTGAGACTGATTTCTTCTTTGGCCCATGGATGTCTGCTTTAGTATCTTGTAACCATGTCTCGTATTTTGTTTCTAGGAGGATTCTAGAATCTTCACTGAATGTTTCATATATTCCATTTAAAGTGTAAGATCTCACATACTCAACTTAATATCAGGTCTGGCTACTGAGAAGAAAATCACATTTATTACACAATGAGTTTTGTTCTCCTAGATAATGGAAAATGAGTTACACTGGCAGAATTCACTCTGGTTTTACACGCTTGCCTTAAAATAGCTGAAGAATGTTTAACCGCTAAGGCAGCCAACTTCACCAAAGTTTTATTCTTCTGAGAATCTAAGTCACTGCAATAAATATTTACTAAACACATATTATATGCCAGGCTAAACTCTTATTAAATGGGATACATGATGTGTGTACAAAAGAGAAAAAGGTCCCCGCCTAACAGGCTTCAAGTCAGAGGGCAGTGCTGTGCACTGAGGCAGCCTCACCTAAAGGTTGTTACAGGGTTGCATATGCAGGAAGGAATCAATTCCAAGGTCTTTCTCTTCCTTCTACCTGCTTCTCCTTCAAGTTCTACTGGATTTCCTAACTTACCTTTTTGTGTGTTTTTATCATCAGTCACCCATCACTAAATGGTAAGCTCAAAGAAGGAAGGGAATTTTTATGTGTTGGTCACTGCTACATCTTCATAACCCAGGACAGCCCTTGGCACTTAGTAGACGCTCCAGAACTATTTGTTGAATGGATGAGCAAATGAACTCAGCCCCTTCATCCACTCCTGGCTGCTTTCCTCCTCGGCTCCTGTGTCATGCTTTGGTCAGTTCCGATGGCCCAGGCCTTACTGGTTGGTGCTCAGTAAAGTTTAGGATTTTGTAACTTTAGCTCTCATACGTTTTACTTCTTCATCTGTAAAGCAAAGACAATAAAAGCTTTATTAGTTGTCTACTGCTGTATAATACATGACCTCACAATTTAGTGGCTTAAATGAACAAACAATAAAACAACAAAAACCTATGATTTTGCATAAATTTTATGGGTCATGAAACGTGAGGGGGGGTTGCTTAGCTGGTTACTAGAACCACGGTGTAGCAGTCAAGGTCTCTCACGAGGTTGCAGTCAAGAAATCGGTTAGAGCTGCAGTCATCTGGAGGCTGGCCTGGGGTTGGAGGACTCTTCTCTCACGTGCTTGGCAAGTTAGCGCAGGTTGTGGACGGGAAGCCTCAGTTCCTCCATATGTGTTCCTCTTCATAGAACTCCCTGAGTGTTCTAATGACATGGCAGCCAGCCTCTGTCTGGAAGTGATCCAGGAGTAGGCAAGACAGAAGCCGTGTGGCTTGTATGATCTAGCCTGGGAAGTCATACACCATCATTTCTATATCCTACTGGTTACACAGGTTGCACAAAGACACAGACACCAGGGGGTGAGGATCAATGGGTATCATCTTCTAGTTTGGCTCTCAGAGATAATTAGTAGGAAGATTGCCTGTATTTATATAAATCATAAACGTAAAGTACCTGGCATGGTGCGGAGCACACAGTAGGCAATTAGAAGATCATTAGCTCCACTTAGACACTCATGCGTTGTAGAACTGTCTTTCATAGTTCTGGAAGATTATCTCTCAGTGCTATCTCTAAAAGTCTGAATTCATCTATAGAATTCATATTGCTTTCTCATTCACTCGTTCATTCATTCATTCATTCATTCATTCATTCATTTTTGCGGTCTTCACATCCTGTGGAATTATCCTGATATCCGCCTAAAGTATAAATTCTTGGCACCAACCATGTAGTGAAATAATGACCCCCAAGTTGCTGGCCTATTACCGGGGTGTCAGAATGCTCTATTTCTTGGTGCTGTGTGCAATGATATTATCTTCTAGATTTCCAGAGTAGCCCAGGGTCCAGACAGGGTCTGTCCATGGGCTACTGTCCATGGAGAAGTTGGCCGCCTTCTCCAACCTACTCTGACAACTGTGACTCTTGCATCATTGCCTTCCATGCCTCCAACATTCTGACATACAGAAAGACATCGTGCCCTCAGCTGGAATGTAGGAGAAGTGTGCTAAAGACCACACAGGTCTAGGCATGACTAATATAAAGCTATGCAAAATAAAAGCAATAAGGAAGCCAATGACAAGAAATCTTTGACAGAGGACTGAAGACCAACGTGGGAACATAGAAAAAGAATATCCTTCTAAAACAAACTTCCATCAAACCTGAGATCAATTCGTAGGAAAAGAAGGAACTTTGTAAACCTCACTCCTTTGACTCTTTACATATTATAAGCTGTTTATGAGACACTTTCCTGTAAGCATTCTTTTGCACATCTGAAGAAACAAATCCTAAGCTTCCCTTGAAGCCAGCACCTGTTCAATTCTGTGTTGCCAGCATGGGTGCCACAGGAGTAAAGGCCTCACTCCAGGGAGTTAGCAGAAGATTAAACTTCAGCCAGAATGTTGGGAGAAGCTGGTATGCTGAGTCAATACCAAGTACTGGCTTTAATTTGATGTTTTCCACGCACGATCAAAATTGTGTTTTTTTTCTAACTGGAGACCCATTGCCTCCTCTGCCATCTTTCGTGGGTTCCCTGTGGAGTGTGTGTTATGCTCTGATATTTGAAATTGATCACGCGGCTTCTATTTCAAGGGTGATAATAAACCCGATGCAAAAGCTGGGGTTAGCGAAGGTGACTATTAACCTTTCTTCTAATATGGTCGATTTATTTTGCCTTGTGGCACAAACTGATTCCCAGTATGATCTGCTGGTAACTTCACTTTAAATATCATCTATTGATGAAGCATGCAGAAGCGAAAGAGAAATTCTTGTCTGAATTTTTTTGTAGGGGGAACTGAAAGAAGTCATCACTCGTTCTTCCCTGATTATTACAAATTTTGCCATTAAGGAATTTCTAAGTAAATAAATACAGACCTTTTATTATTAGCCACGTAGGGACTAACATGTAAAAACTATCCCATTTCTCATTTACTTTCGAAAGTGAAGATCAAGATGCTAAAAAACCTGAAGCCATTTTAATATCTAAATGATTCTTGCCATTGTGTGATGAAAAGAACTTAAGTTTTGGAAATAGATGAGCCAGATTTACTGTCCTGTCTTGGGCAAGTAACTTAATTTCATCCTCAGTTTCTCCATCTGCAAAAAGAACTAAGAATTCCTGCCCTTTCATTCTGTAAAGTTTCCGTTAACATCTCCAGCAGCTAGAAGAATCCTAGGTAGATGTGGAATAAAATACAAAACGCCTTCTCTCTCTGAGTCATCCTTACTAACATACTTAAAGTTTTTAAAAATTCTTCTCGCTTTTGGGTCTAAAGAACCTCAAGTTTTATTCTCTACAACGGATTTCCTTCAAATACTGCATTGGCAAGATGACAGATGAGTAACCTACTATCTAGGTGGGAACTCTCTGAACTTCTTATTGTCATCCCAAACTGTAGGTGTAACTTAGATTACATTTTGGCATTAATAAAAATATATACAACCATTGCCCTTTATCTGGCTGTTTTACCAGATGCTTTGTGACCAGTTGACTTATCTGAAGTGGAAGTCCAAGTCAATTTCATTTTGCAGTGAAAAAGGTTTGATTTTCAAAGTGATTAGTCAGCTGGAAAAATTATGAAACACAAGACTTGGGTAAGAAAGAGATTGGATCCTTCTCATAAATTCCCTGTTGCCAACAAAATCGACATGTATGTGATATTAGAACTATGTTTTGATACACGTTACCTGTTATCAGTCATTATATACATGGTTCTCTGTCTCCAAAATTAGGATTAAAAATGTATCAAACTGGGACCCGATGGGAACATGACACCCTAGGTTAGCTTGTCCTTAGAGTAACTAAGGGGAATTTTGGTTTTCAGGGTTTGAGAATAAGTATGCACTGAGATAACTTAGAGCAACATTGCAGAAGTGGGCATATGCTGGATCAGTACAGTTTTGTCCAAGTAGAAGCCCAAACCTCTTATGTCTTGCTATTGTGTTCTTTTGGGGTTGGGAGGAAGAGACATGATTATTTTAAGAATTTTAAAAATAATGTTGAAAACAACTCGAAGCTTCAGGAGACTCAGGGATGTGGTAATAATGGTCCCTCCAGGATGAAGCAGTGAAAGCTGAATCTTTTACTGAAAACAACTGAGATGAGTAACAGTGGTAAAAAGATTCAAGCTTCTGAATGCTTAGTTAAGTTGAAAACATGCAAGACAGACCCCGATGAGGTTTTTATTGAAAAATCTCTCTTGTGCTGCAGAAAATAATACATATTCAGGGCTATGGCAGATATATGTTGTATTTGGAAATATCCTGATGTGTTTAATGCAAATTCCTAAAATAATATATTCCAAGCATTATATGCATCTCGTCCATGGTAGGTATTTGGATCAAGCAGTGAAACAGAAGTCCTGCTTTGTTCATTATACGAAACCTAATTTTAACAGTAAATGAGCAAAAACAGCTAATGGACATAACTCAGTAAATTGTCATTTTACGCTAATCCTTTGTCATCAGTCTCCTGAGTTTGGTGTGCTTATGGGTGGTTCGAAGGGAGTGGAAAACCATGACCCTCCTTGTGGACCTGCCTGAGGGTCCTGGCCCAGAACTGGTGCAGGTTTGACTTTCCACCATATTCACTTGCTCAGCTGAATCCATGCTATTCCCTTCTCCCTAGGCTGTCTGTCTTTCAGAGAGAGTCTGACGCACTTTTTCTTTCTACATATAAAATTTTATGACTCAGAAATAACTTTAAAGTATAGAGACAGTTTGTGTGTTAAAGGGATGGCTTTAGGTGGGGGCGATACAGGCAGATCTAGCAAAATGTTTATATATCCTAAAATAGGATTTTTTTTATTAGAAATTGGTTTGACACCTTAAAAGTCCGGGTACGTGGGGCACCTGCGTGGCTCAGTTGATTAAGCGTCCGACTCTGGACTTCGGCTCAGGTCGTGATCTCACGGTTCCTGAGATTGAGCCCTGCGTTGGGCTCTGTGCTGACAGTGTAGAGCCTGCTTGGGATTGTCTCTGTCTCTCCCTCTCTCTCTGCAGCTTCCCCACTTGTGTACATGTTCACTTTCTCTCTCTCTCTCTCTCAAAATAAACAAACATTTAAAAAAGTCCGGGTGTTACAAACTCGTGGTTGGGACTGCTAGAGATAGGCCAATTTTGTTACCTTGGCCTTGGTTCCAGTCAGAACATAGGTAGGTTTTTTTATTGCTTAAACATTTCACAATTCTGTATGAGTTAAGAGCAGAGACTCATCAATTTTATATGAACCAGACACAACTCTGACTCTGGTTCTGCCACTTACTCTGTGACCTCTGACACCTTCCCTCTGTAAGCCTTTGGTCCCTTACCTGGCATATGAAGTTATATGCAGTTATAATAGCACCTATTCCTCAAGTTTTGGGGATTAGGTTAGACTTGTTGCTCATGCAGTGCAGAGCACAGTGATGTGTGCATATTAAGTTTGCAAAACATATTAGCTTTTCTACTGTCATCCTCGGTAGATGTTGGTTTTATTCCTTTCTTTCCTGAAGGACTCTGAGCAGTATTCTCGCCTTCTTGTCAATACTTTACTCTGTGCAAACTGCTCTTGCAGGTGCTTGTGGGAACCCGAGACCTGAGATCTATGGTTCCTGGAGCTTCCTCTCTAGTGGAGGTAGAGATGCATGAAATAATTGCAAAAAGCAATGTGGATGATAACTGTTAGAGCGGAGACACGAAACTCTTAACTTCTGGAGTATGGGAGGAAGGCCCAGGTGTGTTATTTGCAGGTCCAGTGCAAAACAAAAATGTTAAGCCCTTTGTTCAAACTTTAAGATGGCAGCAGCAGGGTGTCAAAGCAGGTGCAGGCCGTTTCTGAGCACAGGGCCCCATGTGGCTGCTAGAGGTCACGCACCCATTGGCTCGTCCGGACTGAGAGGCCATACTCACTGCACACAGGAAAATTAGAGAAGGTTTGCCGTTGGGAGATCTAGGAGCTGACGGTACCCTGAAGGATGGAAAGAACTTTGAAATAATGAGAACAGTCCAGACAAAAGAGAAAACTTGTATCAAGTACCCGTAGGATTGTTGTTTTTGTTTTTAAGTGAGACTTATTAGGGCAAAGTGATTTGGCAATCAGGGAGTGAGGGGAGATGGGGAGACAGTAGGCCTAAGTCTGAGGCGTCCACTAAAACGAAGCAAGCCAAGGGCTTTGAGGATAGAAACAAGATCAGATCAAGGTGGAAACGTGGCTCTGGTGGCAGAGAGACAAAAGGACTGGACTTCATGAAGGAAGCATGGGCAGCAGGAACTTTCCTGGTGAAAGCGATGTATTCTTTGCAGGGGAGCTGCGATGCTTTTTTTCTATTTCTCTGCCATCTGATGTCTGCTTTCCTCTCCCCCCACCCCACAAGAAGCTACACTCTGTTTCTGTTTTGAAGATGTCTTCAATTATACAATGCCAGCCAAAGAGAAACATAATGGAATTTTAACCAGTTTGCTTTTTTTCTCTGAGGACAGCATTTCAGCAACATCTCCATTCTGGTTATAGAAAGAGAGCTTGAAGACACCCAAATGTGCATTAAAAACCTATCACCTTTTCTTGGCCTTTCAAGCAGAATTGTATTCCAGAAGCACCATGTCATCTTGTATTCCAGGCAGTGCTTTTAAAGACAACATGGGTGAAACCCTTGCCCTATTCATCACCGAATGGAAGTGCAAGTCTGTGCACGTTCTGTGTGTCTGTCTCTCGTCCTGACAAACTGTCTTCAACGGTGGGAAAGTAAAACCTTCTTCCTTCCTTTTCTGTTTTTCTTATAATAACTCAGCCTTGAATCAGAGGTATATGTTCAGCCTCCCAAAAGTGCTTCTGTCATGGAAAGGAGTTCCTTTTGTTCGCTAATTTATCATGTCTTAAAGAAAGCTAAAATGTTCAGGATGACAAGGATAGAATCAGCCATCGTCTGAAAGTGGAGAAGGTACAGAGGGAACTGTATGTCAGTATCTGTAAGAGACAGGGAATAGCATTTTATCAGTATTGCGGATTCCAACAAGATGGGAGAAAAGGATGAATATATTTTAATACCAATAGAAAGCATTAAAACTGAATAAAAATTTTAAGGAACTCTCCTTAAGGTAAAATTTCAAAAATATTTTTCTTTTGCTCCTCCACTAAATTTTATTGTCTCTGTTACATGAGGCAAATGACTTAAGTCTCTCCAAGCCTCAGATTCCTTACCTGTGAAAAGAATGGATGCTTGCTAAAATCGCTTCACGACTACAACATCAGCATTAACATTCTCTGGCTGGGTGAATCTATTCCTCAGGTGCTTACCTGAGTTGGTAAGATGGGAGGGTCCACATTCCTGCCCAAATACGTGCCCACGAAATTCCCATACCTTTGAGTATGGCATTTACATTTCTATTATCTTTCTCCATCAAGGGTAGTTACCCTTGTTATTTTCTCCAGAATACTGTGCAGATTACAGGTGGTAATTAACATTCCTCTAACCATGTGTAACCAGTGTAGGCCTGAGTCAGAAGCTGCTGGTCAAGCTCAATCAGACAGGAAGAGGGGCACATTCAGAGACGACATGAAACACGTGCATTTCCAGATCTCTAAGAATGGGGCTGGGCGGCCTTTTAAATTGTAGAGTTTCCTCTGTAGACCTTTTAGAGTTCTAACCAAGATTTTAATAGTTTTCTCATTTTAGTTGCTTTTTAAAAAATATGACCATTCACTTCTTGCATTTCTTATGTCACACACGTGCGCGCGCACACACACACACACACACACACACACACACACAGAATGTCTCATATTTGCAGTGAAATGATTTTGCCATTCGAAATACACATGGCAATAGTAGCTAAGCAGAGTGGCCCCTGGGAAATCTCTACTATCTGGAGTCTGGATTGTGAAAGGGAGCTACATCAAAACCTTATATTGTGCCAGGTAGTGAAATGAATAATGTGGCAGGGAATTTCAAATGGTCCAGGAAGCAAAACCTTCTCTGGGGACCACAGGTGGGGTAGGTGTGAGCTGTGAGAACGTGCATGAATGTAAGAGAGCTGTAGGCATTTGCTGCTTTTCTGGAGAAAGGTCATGGGGTAAGAAGTGAGTGTCTCTTTAGAGCACTTTCTATCCAGCAGGTTTTAGGAAATACCTCCAAGAAGGTGCCAGAAGTAACTCCCAACTCCTGTCATGGAGCTATGGGAAAGGAGCAATGAATTCATCGTTAAAGGGCAAGAATGCTATAACTAATTGTTTAAAAATGCTAATAACCATGATGTCAATGATTCCTTTTCTTTAGATATTCTGATCATTGTAAGATGGGAGTTCAGGTAGCTACTGATAAACAATAATAATAGAAGCACGTATCAGTAATGCACCTCGCAGTAATGCACGTGAATTACTTCCCCTCACCTAATGTATATTCCAAGAGGTTTAGTGATTTTCCTTAAGTCAATTAGATAGAGGCAGAGCTAATAGATCCTGTGGGTTGGACTAGAAGAGTCTTACTGTTTGCAATGTGGCGCTTTACATTTCAGATAAGTGTGGTCTTCCTAGGGAACTCGTCTTTCCATTTTCTTTAAACCCTTGTTTCGTTGTTTCTGTATTATCCTTCTTAAAAATAGTGCATGTCTCAGGGTGCCTGGGTGGCTCAGTCAGTTAAACATCTGCCTCTTAATTTCAGCTCTGGTCCTGATCTCGCAGTTCATGAGGTTGAACCCCGCGTCAGGCTCTGCACTGATAGTGCAGAGCCTGCTTGAGAATCTTTCTCTCTCTCTCTCTCTCTCTCTCTCTCTCTCTCTCTCTCAAAACAAATTAATAAACATTAAAAAATAGCACATGTCTCTTTTAATACGTTTTAATAAGAAATTATGCACAAATCTGAATACAATGAAGAGAAATTTGTCTTTGGAATTTCCCTTAAAGATAATAATACATTTGAATTTGCAGTTTTTTTAATTTTGTCTCTTACTATTTCTACTATGGCTATGTAGTATCTGCCCCCCCAACAAAAAAAGAAAAAAGAAATGCAAGAATCTTTTCACTTCAAGAATTTGCAGCAGAAGGGATAAAATGGTTCAATCCAAAGAATCACTGATGTTTAATGAACTAAGGTAAATGCACAAAACATGAGTCATGAGTTTTACCTCTAACTCCATTATCGTTTCAACATGGGAATCGTATTTTTACTAGAGTCATTGGATAAATGTGAATTAAAGAAGCATCAAAGTGTTTAAAGTTTGTGTTGTGTTTTTTTCTATTTTTTTTATTTGAGTATAGTCAGCACACAATGTTACATTAACTTCAGGTGTGCAACCGAGTGATCTGACAAGTTTGCACTCCTGATTTTTAAGAATCTACTATAATCTGCATCTTCCTTCCTATTGAAAATTTGTATTCATTTGAAAAGCATGAGCTACCTAGGCTACTTCTCTCCTTTTACCTTTACCATCTTGCTATAAAAGGGTCACTTCCTCACAGTTTATCTCTCTCTTTTGCAATTTGTTTCCAAGACTGAGGCGAGTTCAGTGTGCTAACGAACCTCTGTGGACACGCGAGGCTGCAGGCGCTGGCCGAGCCAGAAAAGTGCCGGCTCCCTCTTTATTGGCATGTTGCAGCTAATAGATGCTCCTCAGATTTCTTGCTCCTTTTCCAATACAGCACTTTATAATCCTTTCAATTTCATGAACTGTTGGGGCTCATTCATTCTTGGAGTGGAGAGAGTTCAGACACAGGCGCATATTATGTCAGTGGTCAAGTCCAAGGAGGAAGTCTTAGAAGAAACCATTTCGAATCGATCTCTTTCTTTTGTGGTCACTATGGCAGTGTTACACCAAAGAGAAAAAAAAAAAGAACAATTTAATCTATTAATAAATTTCAAACATGCAAAAGAACTTCGGTGATAGGAAAAGAACTCAGTCCTGGGTCTACTGTTTACAAACCCTGTGACCAGGACCAGATGTTAAAACCTCTCTGAACCACAGCTTTCTTTTGTATGAAATGGAAAGCAACAAGAATTCCTCAGCAAGATTATATAATAATTACTTAAAATAACACATGTAAAATGTGAGGGACATATTAAAGTCTTGGGATCTTACTGAAGTATCAGATTATTATTAGACTTTTTGAAAAATGGCCATTAAGGGCCACCTGGGTGGCTCAGTCGGTTGTGTCTGACTTCGGCTCAGGTCATGATCTCATAGTCTGTGAGTTTGAGCCCCACGTCGGGCTTTGTGCTGACACCTCTGAGCCTGGAGCCTGCTTTGGATTCTGTGTCTCCCTCTCTCTCTGTTCCTCCCCCACTCATGCTCTCTGTCTCTTAAAATAAACGTTAAAAAAATTTTTTAAGGAAAAAAGTGGCCATTAAGAAATTTTTTTATTATTTTACTATTATTATTTTGTTATTTTCATCTTACTGCTGTTTTAAACTATGCAGCTTTGACATCATCTAAACAGTTTCAAAACAAAGCTATAAGAAGATACACATTCTGCAAAAATAACGTTAATGGCAGGTTGTCTTTATAAATGTCATTTCTTTCTGTCTCAGGTAGTTTCTTTTTGATGTCGCTTAAATGATTGTTTTACTCTTTTAGTAACATACATGGAAACAAGGTCAATTTTTTTTTTTTTTTTTGGTCAGTCAGGTGTGTTTAGCAGTCTTAGGTTTTGGATCCCTGCTCTTACCAGAACATAAATATAGCCCCAGGGATAGATACTCAAATTGATATGTTTGCATAGCTCCCTTTAGTGATCTGAGGCATACAGAATACACATGCAAGGTTTCCCTGTGATCCACTCACCCCTTCATGACCCTTGCTCAACAGTGTGCAAGAAAGAGCTGGCTGCCAGGAGGGCCCAGCAATTAAGCCCCAGAGCGCATTTTGTCGAGAAGGGTAAAAGGAGGTGTGGAAGTCAGGCTCTTGGTAATTTGCGACCTTCCTCCAAGACCTTAGTACTCAGGAGGCAGACAAAGCATCATCCTCTCGCTCTTCTCTTAGCTTTGCAGGCACTGAGGGTAAGAACCTAGTAAGAACTGCCTTTTTATCTCAAGAAGATTAGCTAGAGTGGATCCAGAGAAGTCAGAGGTCAGAAGGATCAGACAGGGCCCTGGAATGCCTCCCTCTGTTACAGGAGCTACCAGGCATGTTGTGAGCCAGCCAGTGTTGGCTGTGTTTGTTCCTCATGTTGGCAGGATCTGAGGAGGGCAAATGGGGCAGAGTCGGATGAGGCAAACAAAAGGCTTATGTCACCATTGTGGCCTGTTACTGATTGGTGCAAAAGAGCTATTGAAAACACCACCGTGATGTGCAAGAAAAAACAAACAAACAAACAAAAGCCCAGCAAATAGGCTTGTATTGGTTTTCCACGCACAGACATCTGAAGAGAATTAATTAGTACTCCTCATTTTCACACACTTTAAGTGCTCAAACTGAACTTTGTTTAACCCATAGAAGTCCAGCTTAGTTCCCAAGCACATTTGATCATTTGAATTGTATATACAGATTAGAGCATTTGTTTCCCACTCCTGTGAACATTAAAATAAAGAAAAAGGGGAGAGGGAGAGGGAGAGGGAGAGAGAGAGAGAAAGAGAAAGAGAGAAAGAGAGAGAGAGGTGGATGGAGAGGGGAAGAAAGGCATTCTTGGAACCAATTAAAATCGTTAATGTTAATTTACTCTGGACAGGTCTCAGGTCGGGGGAGAGTGGAAGATAGAAGGAAACAAGAGGAAAAGCAGAGGCCATAAGTTAGATTGTCATTTTTCAATCAGCGTAAAACACAGTATTCGAACGCTAAAATGTGCTATCATGTGACACCACAGTCAAAGTCTTTGTGGAGCTCTCCTTACAGCCATGAAATGTTAATGTATAGAGAAAAGTAATGTAGAAAAAGGAAGGTGCTACCCCAAACCCATCTTCCTTATAAAAACATCACTTCTAGGGAAGTCTACATGACAACCAATATATAAACATCCGGAGGCAGGGGGTTAAATGAACACTTCTTATTCTAGTCCAAATACATGGCATCCTGCAGTCATCTAAAAGTGTACATTGATGAAAATTTTGCAACACAGAAAGGATATTTCCTCTTTAGAAGGAAGCATATTCTTTATTTTTAGACGCCCAGGCTGCAGAACTGGTTTATGATCAGGGTTTGGAAAAGCTCATCAGGAGACGGTCTCATCAAGGTACTACGCCTCGGTCTGGCACAAAGCAGTGTCAAGGCTATATCCTAAGATTAATAAGATTCTCCCAGAATTGCAGGACTGAAAACTGGAGAGACCACATTAATTGGGTGTACCCTATCCATGAGGCATGACATCCTAACAGCTCTTCAAGTTTGGGGGATCCATCTTGGATGTCAGGGGAGGACCGAGAGCACATGCTGAGCAGAGCAGAGGGGGACTTTCAGGGGTTCGTGTCGAATACCTGCCATGCGAGAGCACAGCCCCGCACAGGGTGTGGGATTCTTTCAGGGATTTTAAACAATGTGCAAGACTTCCTAAATGCCCAATTTACTACTGAAGAACGATTTGGCTTCTGGAAGTAATTTAGTTGGTAAATAGGGGATGATCCTCGGGATATAGGTAGTCTATAATTTGGGGCTAGACTCCATGGCCCAACATAGCAATTCCTCCGTAGTTTATAATTTTTGCTTCCAGTCTTGAACTGGATAGAGTACAAATGTAAGAAAGCAAATGACTGCTTTTTCTTTCTAACCGTCTAAATACTTCATCTGGATTTGGGTAACTTTTTGAATTTTCATTGTTTTAGGAAAGATACTATTAATCTTAAGTTATTTTTTCTTCTGTATGTCACTCATCAGATTGGCACAAAGAATTTCCATATTTTTCATGTCATTCTATAAATTTATCATATGTGTGCATGTATATGCATTCACATGAATTATTTATATTTGTTTATTAGTCACTGATTGTTGTAATATAATATTTGCACTTTAAAAAGAAACTTTCTATGTGGGCAGTATCATATTAAGTCTGAAGTTATATACCCTCCATGAACAATGTTTCAATTTTTGCTAAAGAGAATATGGAAAAAAGTCAAGTGAATCTTCAGTAGGTACAATAGTATTGTACTTATGAACACAAAAAGACTTCATAAAATCAACACTGGCTCAGAGGGCAGAAGGTTGTGTTAATACTATTCAAATTCTTATGTAACTTACTGAAAACTTTTTATCATGATGTTAAGTACCCATACAGTTGTAAAGCATCAAATCCTTAGAAAATGCTAAATTACAGAATAATAATAACCCACAAAAAATTATGTATTATTTGAGGTTTGGAACTGAAATGAAATGTAAAATTTTTAACAACCACCTACAAATTTTCAAAGCTGCCACACAATTGTAAAGTGAGATGAACTGTCTGAAAAGAAATAAAAAATTAAAGACAAAACTAAGGCAGGTATGTTCTCCAAGAAAACAATTAAAGGTAAAACTGGTATTTTATATACAAAAACTGACCTCTTATTTTCGGTACAGCATAAATGGCTTGTGGAATATAGTGACTGTCGCTCTCCTGCACCACACACACACACAAACACACACACACACACACACACACACACACACACACACACACATTTCCTCCAGAAATGCATGGGGCTGTGAAGATTTTTCTTAATTGATGTGAAGAAGCTAAAACAACTAGAATCCACAGCCTGTCTCCATTTATGTATAAACCTTACATTTGGTGAAGTTAGCAGTTTTGTTGATCACGTCATCAGCATAATGAAACAGTTGGTTTATTGAGCACTTCAAGTAATGGAGCCATCATTAACTGTAGCAGGGAGGGTATATATAGATTACAGATTCCATTACTATTTATGTTTGAGAACAACAAGTTTTTGTAAGTTATAGTTCTCGTGGTAAATGTTACACCAAGTATAGTCTTAAAAATATTAATATGGCATAGTATAATGGTATCGAAGGGAAACACAGAATTTCATCAAAGTAATGCTTTTTATTTCAAGAATTCTGTCTCACCAAGATAACTTCTACAAGTCTTTAATGAAGGAAGCTTAGCATTTCCCTTGATAATTATCCATAGAGTCTAACAATAACTCTGTCCAAGAGCTTTTGTTACATGTAATAAAAGAGTTACTCAAATTTTTACCAGTTTTGCCCAGAAGAGAAAGCATTGATTCCCATTCTTCAAATGCCTTAAAAGGCCTTCAGGTAAATATTTCTCTTCTGACAAGTGTGAGGATAGTCTATGAACTTGATCTGGTGTTCACACAGGGATTCAATTCAAATGGGTTATGTTAGGTTATCGCAGTGGGGAAGGGAGGAGAATCCCACATAAATTACAAATCATGATCAAATTAGTCACATGTAACATGAAACAATTTGCCAGATGAATAATGGACTGCCATCAGTATAGTTGTCTGGGTTATATAATTATATCAGTGTAAATAGAATTAAAACCAAGTATCTCTGTATTACTCCCCACTAACAGGGGAGCATTTACAGGTATAGGACGTGGTTCCAAAGGCATTAAGATGTGATTTTATCCAGAGTTCCCAGGGACACCTGAGTGTTGCCAGGGCTTCATGTCTTCTCTGATGGGATACCTAAGTGGTACAAATGGAAGCAAAATTAAAATGCCATTCAATTATTAACTACACTAAAGCACAAAACCTAGATGTTCGGTAAACTGAACTGAGCAGGTGGGTGGCTTAAATTAGACCCAAGTAAAATCTGTTCTTCCCCAGGAATGAATCGTACCACCAGATGGCCACAAGAAACTAAGGCAAGCACTGCTCACATGTGAAGAAAAAAGGAGGACAAAAGTAGATATCTGTTGGCTTTCTTGTCTAGCCAGCTTTATGGAGTAGGAAACCAATGAGACACGCTTAGTTAATAAGTAAATGTGGCCAATCAAGCATTCTCTAACTCTGAGCCAATGAGGTTAGTAATCCATCTACTTGTCGGAGAACAGAGAAAGTAGTGGATAGAGGGGCAGGAACCTTACCTCATCCCTTGAAGAACCATGGAGTGTTGGAGAATTCAGGTCCATTCTCTGTCACTAACTGTATGACACTCTGCAAAGACAGATGAAAGGGCCAGCCCCCCTGCGGGAGACCCAGGCACAGCCCAAATGTTACATGTCTTTTCTGCAACAGCTAAAGGCAGTAACAGGAAACTCCAGACAAGGACCCCCAGCCATCTCAGGAGACTCCCCAACAATGAAACACCAGGGCAGTGATCTAGAGTTGGAATTCTTTGCTCTGTGTGTAGAAGTTCTACTAAATATAACAACTTCAACAGCATTTCCTGGTGCCATCTGCTAGATTGCATGTTCTTTGAAAGGAGGTTTTATTCCCTTTTTTTCACATTTTTTCCAGCTTTATTAAGGTATAACGGACACAATTACAAGATATTTAAAGTGCGCACTGAGATGATTTGATGTACGTGTACTTTGTGGAAGGATTTCCTCCTTCTAGGAATTATCTATCACTTCCTATATTTATCTCTCTTTTTAATTATTTTTTTGAGAGGAGAACATTTAAGTTCTATTCTTTTAGCACATTTCAAGTCTACAATACAATGTTATCAACTCTAGTTACTTAAGGTTTACTCTGCGTCTTCAGCAACTGCCTGATTGCAGCTTTCAGTAAACAATCAGTAGTTGTTGAATGATTGTGTCGTGCATGCGATCTTCATAATACCTCATTTCTACTTTCTTCTCCACGCGTCTGAACCTCTACCTCCTACCTCACATTTCTTGTTTTCATAATACTAAATTGCTTGCCGTTATTGAGAAATGCTATGCTGTATCCTTTGATATGGTTTCTTCTGATCTAGATCTACCTGGATAACCTTTTATGCTCCCCTTCCTTCTGAGCCTGGATGATTTATTAGACCTTAACTCTGGCATCCTCCTTCCAGGAAACCCTCCTGAAAATCTAGGCTATGCTAAATCTGCCTGCACTGAGCTCCATTACACTCTGGGTTCCCTCTGTAGTAATGCCTTCAATGTTATATTGAAATGATCTGGTGTGGGGCGACTCCACAGCCCCCCTCCCCCCACTCACACACCTATGTTCACATTCCTTTAGGGGAAGACCCATATTTTATTCCACATTGAATCCCATCTCCAGGTAAGGTGACTAACAAATCAATGCTTCTTGGATGAACCTATTTTTAAACTTTATCCTTCAAATAACAGAGATTTCAAGGGTATTAAACATTAAAGTGACATGGTCAATTCTGTGCTTTTAAATAACCACTTAGCAGCTTTATGGAGGTTGGATTGTAATAGAGCCTACTAAAGCCTAATAAGAAGATGAGACTCTACTATCAAGCAAGCAAGAGATGCTGAACGAGGGCAGTGGCCAGTCTTTTTAAGAATCAGTAGGGGGTGGGGGAAATCAGGAGAAGCTGGTAAAATGGCACAAACTTTCAGCTCTAGGATGAATATGTTAGATCTGAGGATCTAATATATCACCTGATTACTACAGTTGGTACCACTGCATTGTACAGTTGAAATTCACTAAGACACCAGAGCTTCAATATTCTCACCAAAACCAAAAGGGCATGGGATAAATATGTGGGGTGACGAAGGCATTAAATAACTCATGGGGGGGTTATCCTTTCACAATGGTCTATCAGATCATCACACTGTCGTTTAAAACGTCTTACAATTTTGTTTGTTAATTGTGTCTCATTAAAGCTGAAAAAAAAGATCAGTAAGACAGGAAGGCCAAGCTGAAATGGTTCTAACAGGGAAGCTGAACCCAAATCAGAGAGGAATCTTAAGATGGCAAAGTTTTCTGATTTGATGAACTGAGTGGGCAGTAGAACCATCTACAAAAAGCAAAATGATGTATGATGAGGCCATTCGTGTGGTGCAATTCAGTATGCATAAACTTTGAGTTCTGTCAACCTCCCCTCTAAGTGAAAGAATGTTCTAGTTTGTTCGTTCCTATTCCTGCATTAGCTAATGTTGATTTTACTTATTTGTGCGTTCTGGAATACTTACCAATAGTATGAAATGAGAATTTAAGTATTTTTTATTTTTTCTACCTGTATTCCTTTAGTCTTTCATATTCATTCTGTGTAATTTGGAAAGCAACCAATATAGGAGAGAATATTTTTTTATATATTTTACTGTCTTAAAAGATACTATGCTCTCTTAGTAATCAATTTTGCACATTTACTTCAATTGTGGGTATGGATTTATAAATTTTATGAACCCTTATCTCAATATCTACATAATTCCACATAATTTTTAATTGCTTCAGATGCCATCATTTAATTGAGCTTCATTCCATGACTAGATAATGGTTATTGAGAAAATCAGAATAAAAAACAAATATAAAATTCAAAACATTATGCTAATGTAATATGTTTTTTCCTGTGCAGAAACTTGGATATACACCAAAGGGGAAAAAAATCTAATAAAACATTTTATTTAAAGTGGAAGAAAAACTCTTAAATATTATCAGGATGATTGAAATTCTGGTCCATATTAGACCTATTCTATTTACCATTAGAATCAAATTTTGAAAGGGGTAGTTTATGAATATGAAATTCCAAGCTATAATCCATGAAGATTTCCTGAGTCTGCTGATATTTGGAAATATAGTAATGAATAAGAGCATAGGACTTGAATTCAGAAATGCTTGCTCAAATATTTCCATTCTGGGGGCACCTGGTTAAGCATCCAACTCTTGATTTTGGCTCAGGTCATGATCTCACAGTTCATGAGTTCAAGCCCCATGTTAGGCTCTGTGCTGATAGCAAGGAGCCTGCTTGGGATTTTCTCTCTCTCTCTCTCTCTCTCTCTCTCTCCCTCTCTCTCCCTCTCTCTCTCTCTCTCAAAATAAACAAACATTAAAAAAAAATTTCTTTCTGACAAGTTTCTTAACCTTTCTGAGCTTCATTTTCTCCAACTGTAAAATGAGAAGAAAAGTTGAATTAGTTAAGACTTCATAGGATGAGGGTTTTAGAAATGGAATTCAGATTAGTGTTAGGTGCAAAAAAGGAATTTACGATCATGAGTTATGGAAAAGTGCTAAAGATGGTAAGTGCTAACTTACTCAAATGGCATCCATGTGCTCAAACAATAGCTCTCCCTCTGTTTCTTTACACCATTCATGACTATTTTCCCTAGGTTAGCTTCATTTCTGGTCAGTAGCCAGGTCTTATGAACATGGTTACAAAGTGGCTAGCTCATTTTTTTTTTTTTTGGTACTATGAGCTATAACATCCCATAAAATTCCAGAACTGTCAGAGAAAAATATAGCAACTTTCCTACTCTTAAATTCCTAGAAACAATTAGTCATGCTTTGATCATGTGACCAGCCTGAGCTAATTGTGGTTTCCAGGGAGGAGGACTTTGTCCAGGTCTTGGGTCCAAAGGGTCCAGCCTTTGGTCCAGGAAAGCAAGATCAATTCCACCCGATCACAGGGTTCCAGCAGAATTACTGCAGAATAAGGAAGGGATGCTCTCTCAAGGAGGGGATAATTGGAAAAAAAACCCACTTTCCATTATAATACATAAGGTAAATTAGATGATATAAAGAGAAATAAAAGACATAAGAAAACTCAATAGATGTGGGTTTTTATTAATTATTGGAATAAAATGTTAATATAATCATGGACTAGCCTTAGTTTCTGCCCACAGACAAGAAGTCTATTTATTCCTGACCAATTCTTGGGCCTTTATTTTACAGGTTAAAGATAAAGCTGAAAGATGTATTGTTGGAGAATTAAGGAGAAGAAATAGGGCTCATGTATTATACAGATATTTATTGAGTTCCTATGTTGTGTGAGACAGTTCTAGGTCCTGGTGAAACTAAACACATGAGGCCCCACTCTTGTGTACTTGTGCAAACAAAATCATTTCATACATGATCAAAAGTTCCTAGAAAAGTAATACAGAATAATGATGTTAAAAATTACCTGGGAATGAATTATATTAGATTGGGTGATCTGAAGAGGCCTTGGCAAAAAGGAGATAAAACAATGATGTGAAACAGTCAGTACCTATTAGCTGGAATGTAGTGGATGAGAGGCAGAAAAATTGAGGTGAAGGTGGAGAGAGAATAGGGTGCGTGTAGGTTATGATGAAGGATTTCAACTTTATTCATTTGAATCTAAGGGAAATTGAAGCCCCTGGAAGATGTTGAATAGGAACAAAATGTGATCTGCTTCAGGTTGCTAAGAAATCATGCTTTTGTTTTTTTAATGATTACTTATGGCAAATTTTTGCATCCCATGCTGTGATGAAAGTGACATGGAATATGAAGATCACAGTAGAGGTTAAAAGAAAAATGGATCAATACCAGGTATATTTTGGAGATAAAGTTGACAAAACTCAGCATGGGGTTAGATATGGAAACTGAAGCTAATTGAAGTGTCAACATTAGTTTCTAGGTTTTAGTCTTGAGCAACTGGGTGGATGGAAAGGTAAGAGCAGAAATAAATTAGGTGATAAAACCAACAAGAGTTTTCTTTGGGCTCTGCTAAATTTGGGTTCCCTGTTAGAGAAGGAGGTGGTGATGTCAAATAGGTGATCACATGATTCTGGAGACGTTGGGCTGAAAATATAGATGCGAAAGTCATGAACATATAGACGGTATTAAAACCTTAATATCAGATGAGATTTCCTAGGGGAGAGGTTTGGATCCTGATATGTACAGGGCATAGTACCAAACTCTGAGATCCACATATTAAGGTGCTGAGCACAGAAGGAAAAGACAATGTAGACACTGAAATACATAGGTATCAGTGAAGTAAGAAAAAGAAAGCCATGAAATTGTGATGTTTTGGAGAACTTTTTAAAGAAAGGAGTGATGAATGATGTCACATATTTCTGAGAGAGAAAATTCAGCAGTGTTAGAGAATTGACCATTGGCTTGCATATCATGAAAGTCACTGGTGACCTGAACAAGAGTAGTTTCGGCAGATTGGTGGCAATGGAAGCCCAAATGGAGTGGGTTGTGAAGACAGTGTGGATGGAGACGAGGGGAACTAGGACAGTAGTTGTAGGGAGATACGGGTCTGTATGCCCAGAGAAGGGTTTTCTTAAGCCAGGAAATACTAAAGCAAGTGGATGGTAATAATCCAGAAGAGAATGTAACACTGAAATGCAAAACACAAAACAAAACAAAGACAGGGAGAATTATTTGCAGGATAAAATCCTCAAAGTGGAAAAAGATGAGATTGAGGACACTGGTGAAGGACCTGCCTTTGATGGGAGCTGGAGTCCTTCATCCACTATCTCCTTCATCCACTATCACAGGAGAGAAGGGAAGGTGGGACATGTGGATAAAGAGAGAAATGTTTCGACGGATTTAATGGTGGGGAAAAAAGTTGCCTTCCGAGAACTTCTGTTTTCCAACTAATATGTGAAAATGTCATTCACTGAAATCTTAATGAAGGGATATTAGAGGTAGCAGAGAAAGGAAAAGTCATAAAACTGCTCTTTCAAAGAGTGAACAAGGAGGCTGTACGAGGGAAGGTGCTGGGATTAGGGGCAGGTGGACTGTCAGGTGGCATCACGGTCATGGATCCAGACAGAGCTCAGGAAGTCAGTGTAAGATAGTTGGGTTTAAACCAAGTCTGGGATTTTGCTGGTAAAAACAATGTTGCCAAGGAGTAACAAGGAAGTCAAGGCTGTTTTCAAGGGATTAATTAGATTTATAGTCAATGTAAATTAAAACATGAAAGGAGAAAAGGTAGACACGGTGAGGATTATGGATGATTTACAAAGTGGAGTCAATGAAAACCGAAAACTGTTGGCATAAAAGGAAATAGTAGGTTCTGAAGAACTAAGGAGGAGAAGATTAGAGTCGATGTGGGCTGGATTTGGTGAGTTTGGAGAGAGGAAGAAAAGTCTACGTGACAGCGCTATGTATGAGATTGGGGAAAACGATGATAAATAAGGATTTTAGGAGGGCTTGTCTATTATGAGGAAGGAAAGGAAATCTTCCTTGACATTCTTTTTGAGGCACCTCTTCAAAGATTTACGACTGCTTTACAGGTGTGTTTTGGAGTGGGATTGGCTTTTCTTTGAACATGACCCTGCTCTGAGAGTATGTCTGTCTGAACTACACAGAGGATTCTCACTCTTTATAATTGTCAGATCTTCGTCCTATCTCCATAGCAGCGCAGGTGATCTTTTAGAAGAGAGGTCAGCAAACTATTCTGTACATGAAGTTTTACTGGAACACAGCCATATTCATTCATTTATGTGTCACCCATGGCTACTTTCACACCACAGCTGCAGAACTGAGCAGTGACAGTGGTGCCCACGTGAGAGAGTCCACTAAACCTGAAATATCTACTGTCTAGTTCTCACAGAAAATATGAGCCTATCTCTGAGAATAGATATGCATAGATCAAATCATGTGGCTCCCTCCAGTGACTTCAAATAAAACCCAAATTCGTTGGCCCAGCTGTCTCTCCATACTCACCTCCCTCCTCCAACTCTCCCTCCCAGCCATAGTTGGAACTATGGAACTATGAATCTACAGTTCCAGAGCTGCCTTCTGTGCCTCAACTACAAGTGCCTTTCTGCCACTGTGCCTCTGCCATAACTGGTTTCTGGGGCCAAGAACTCTCCCATCCTAGATCCTGGTGTGGCTGTCTCTTCTCACCATTCAAACTTCAACCTCTATGTCCCCTCCCAACAGAGAGAGATCTCTGGCACTGCATGTGATACTTTCCTTCAGAGTACTTACAACTATTGCATACTTATTTGTTTGTTTGTATATTTTCTGCTTCTCTCCATGAGAATGTAGGTTCTGTTAGGATGGGGCCCACGTTTGTTGTGTTTTTTCACTGCTTGTAAGCCCCCATAGAACCTAGAGCCTGGCACAGAGGAGGTGGTCATCAATACTGGTTAAATGAAAGAAAGCAAGAATAAAAATAATAAAGTGCTAAGCACTTCAGAATACAGTAGTATGTATCTTTTTTTCATAATACTGCTTCATCTTCTAAGGAGTTTGTCCTGACTGCCTTAACTTGGGGCTTCATATATTGTACACAGGCTTTGGAACCACCCTGAATTATAGCTCTGCCCATTCCCAGATGTCTGATCTTTGATAAAGTACTGAACCTATTTCAGTCTCTCCATTTGGAAAATATAAATAATATAGTAGCAATCCCAGAGCACTGTGAGAATTAAACAAATTTATGCATCCTAAGGACTTCAAAGTAAACCCTTTAACTAAGGGCTTATAGTGACCCCTGAACAAGTAAGTGATGGCTGTTTTCATCACTTTCTTCTCTTTCTTCTCCTTCTCCTTTTCCTTCTTCTCCTTCTCTTTCTCCCTCTTCTCCTCCCCCTCCCCATCCTCCTCTCCCTTTTCCTCCTCCCTTCCCCCTCCTTCCCCTCTCCTTTTCCTACTCCCTTCCCCCTCCCCCTCCTCCATCTTCTTTCTTTCTTTCTTTCTTTCTTTCTTTCTTTCTTTCTTTCTTTCATTCATTCATTCTTTTTCCCCTCCTCCTCCTCCTCCACCTCCTCCATCATCATCATCATCATCATCATCATCATCATCATCATCATCAATATCCCCAGACCGACCAACTACTGCCAGAAAGTCATTGTCAAATAAGAATGTGGAAGCGTCTTCCATGTCAAACTTCACATCATAAGGCTAAAGTGGGGTTTGCTCCGAGAAGGCACAGTGGTGCGTGATGATGATTTTCAGTCTTACCTGAGTGCTAAGAAGGGTAACTTCAGCAGGATTCGGACATGCCATTTTACTTACTTTGATCTTAAGTTCTTCATTTGTAAAATAGATTATTTCTGAGGTTTTTCCAGTTTTCAAAGTTTATGATTCTTTTGTAACCAGAAATCCCCAATGTAACACAAACAGAGGAAAAGACTAAAAATTAATTTCTTACATAATTTTCGACAATTTCTAACTTTTTAAAAGGTGTAAGACATGACACAGTTTTTATTTTCATCCCAATTTATATTATCAACATTTTTGAGTGTCACAAATTTTTTTTCCTGTAAACGAAGTGCAATCCTCCTCTATTTCATGAATTGGGAAAAGGATGTTAAATTACTTTTCCAAGGTTGTTATAAAATTTATTTAAGAAGACCTGGGATTTAAAAAAAAAGGCTGCTTATTCCAAGTTTCTTGTCAGTTCCCTGAGTTAGCTTTCATTCTCTCTGGCACCCACAGAACAGTTAACTTGGGAACACGCTCCTTTCAAAAAGTGTAATCCTGGATGAAATAACAATACATGACTCTGAAGAGGTTTCAAAGTACCAAGTATACTTTCTGGATTATAAACTCCTGGAAGAATTTACTTCATATAGACCACAAAATATATTCAAGTTAGCTAATAAAGAGCCAAAAGTTTTTTTTTTTCACACCAGGAATTAAGTATCAAGGGGGAATTATAAAATGTAACCGTTGCAGAAACCTCTTACTTTGCATTCAATGGCTGTGGCTCCTTCCTGTGCAATTCATCATGTAGATAACGGCTTAAAGGGCTGTAAACACTTGTCCTAAGATAACTATTCTAGATTTTTTGGTTTTATTTTCCCATTTAGATTTCAATTAGCATGAAGAGAACAGACATTTGAAAACAGCTAGCAAGAGATCATATTCGTATGCCATAAATCACATATATAAAACTAGCATTTATCAAACATATTTGTGCTGTTAAAAGAAACTGCATCTAAAGAACAAAAAACTTAACTTTTGTCAGTTTCTTTTCAATTGCTAAAGAAAGGACTAAGAATAACAGATTAGATACAAATAGAGATGTAGGTAGCCGATAGATGAATTTGCCTCACAGCATGACTATGTGATCATGATGATAATGTGGATTATTTTTATGAGCTTTACTCTCTTTTAATGAATATGAAAATATTAATCTTACAAATCCAGTGAGGTGTATTAGTACCATTTCCTGGATCTTGGTAATTTTTGTCCCTTTGAAACTTGGAGGAGGAGTGGAGAAAATAGTAAATCCTCCTTGAAATGTACATATCACTCATGTGCCTGAGATGCCAATAGTCTTAAGGCCCAGGTAACTTATAGGAGTGTCATACTTGGTGTGACAACTGTCCACCTGAATGGAATCTCTATATCATTTATTTTTTTGGAAAATCAAATGAAATCAATTTAAAACAAAACAAAACAAAAACTACACTTTCCAATCTTGCAGCCATAATGTATCAAAGGGACATTTTCTTAGAAGAAAAGAAAAATCAATAGGCATATATTCTGCAGTATGTGAATCACAAAGCCCTATATTTCCACAGTTTAACACCATCTCTCAATGTCCTACAATGGGTGTTTGTCATTGTCACAGTCAGGAGGCTCTTCAAATAGAGACATATTCCAGAATCCTCCAGGAGATAGATTTCTTTTTTTTTTTTTAATTTTTTTTCAACGTTTTTTTATTTATTTTTGGGACAGAGAGAGGCAGAGCATGAACGGGGGAGGGGCAAAGAGAGAGGGAGACACAGAATCGGAAACAGGCTCCAGGCTCCGAGCCATCAGCCCAGAGCCTGACGCGGGGCTCGAACTCACGGACCGCGAGATCGTGACCTGGCTGAAGTCGGACGCTTAACCGACTGCGCCACCCAGGCGCCCCGTCCAGGAGATAGATTTCAATAGCACTTTGAGCAATTTATGCAACCAGTTTCCCCACTTAGCTGGGAAAGAAGCCATCAACAGAGGGTTGCTAAAGGGGCTTCTGGGTCTTTGGTGGCCTAATTGACTTTCACTTTGCCCTACTGGAGAGTAAATCATGTCCTCACAAATGTCCTTACCTGTTTTCATTCCTCTCTCCTCTCTTCTTTGTCTGTTCTTTTCCTCCCTATCTTTGTAGTTCCCTTGCTTCTTACACTCACTCCTCGACCTCCCCAACCCACCTTTCTTGTTTGCAGTAGAAGATAAGAGGATATGATTTAGAAGTGGAAAATATGAATAGGCAGACATACCACTCAGATACTTTTCTTTTCTCCAACTTCTGACTGGATCATCTCTTTGAGGGTGTAATACATTCAGCAGAAGTTGTATGGTGATGCACAGCGTTAATAGGAACATTTTTGCTCCAATCAAGTTCCTATCACGGTTTGGGGAATTTGTAAAATAAGGCTTATCTCCTGTTTGTTACTTTCCTAGAGAAAATCCACAGTTTACCTAACATGGTAAGATGAGAACTAAAACCACCAAATTATAGCTTTTGTATATAAGCTCTGTGAGCTAATACATGAAGGCAAAAATTTGAGTTAGGCTCCATATTGGAATATAAAAATCCAAGGGAAGAGAGATCACAAGACAATACATTAGGAGCATAGGAAGAATATATTTTATTTGATAAATTTTACTTTCTGTTTTTGTATATGTTTAATGCACTTATTACACATGGAGGAATAAAATGTATAAATATATGTATAAATTGACATTGTGCAATTGAAGCTTTGGAAGACCACAGAATAAGAGTGGTCTTCTGAACCTACAAGTTATTTTTAGCCATATTAAATAAATCCTCTGATAATTTTCTCTTTTTAAGACTTTTGAACAGTAAATGGCAATTTGGGGTAAGCTTAGGCTCTTTACAGTCTTGTTATCATTAATACTTGTCCTTAATCAGTCTCCCTTCCAAAGCTATAGCTAGATCCCTACGTGTGATCATTGGTCATAGTGAGGTTAATAATAACTGAGCCCAAATGGCATTTTCATTTGTTTTAATCTAAGTTTATATCATTCTTCTCAGAGCTGGTTACCCCTCTGAGTGGCCACAACCTACTTGTCCTCACTACCTGAATTTCTGAATAATACTCATCTGGGAATCCAGGGATGATGACCCTCTCAAGGTATGAAGCAAGAACTGTATGGGGAAAATAGACTATAAAGCATAAGGGTCTGTTTTACCTTTGTGTCAACAGGAAGACTGATATATATTTTTGTCTTAATTTCTTAATAAGATGAAAGATTTGGATTTTCAAAATTCTCTTCATATAAAGAATTACCACTGATTTCAAAACAATTTCTGCAATCACCATTATAATTCTTGGTAGAGCAGACAAAAAAATCTTAGCACAATAAATGCAATACCAAAGGGCAGTATTAGGAGAGAATATTACATATAACTAATACCAGGAAAATAGAAATTGTCAGCCAATGATGGGCAAGTTGAAAATATTAGTTTCACACCACCACTTACTAGCTATGAGACCTGGGGTGAACTTCTTTTTTTTTGTTTTTAATTTATTTTTTAACGTCTTATTTATTTTTGAGACAGAGAGAGACAGAGCATGAACGGGGGAGGGGCAGAGAGAGAGGGAGACACAGAATCGGAAGCAGGCTCCAGGCTCTGAGCCATCTGTCCAGAGCCCGATGCGGGGCTCAAACTCACGGACCGCGAGATCGTGACCTGAGCTGAAGTCGGACGCTTAACCGACTGAGCCACCCAGGCGCCCCTGGGGTGAACTTCTTAACCACATTTTTCTCATTTGAAAAACTTGGATAATTATTACCTATTAGCAGTAGGTGGATAAAAGCCTAAAATATATGTCACAATCGATAAAGTGTCGCTGCATTATTATTATGTTGGCAATGTAGGATTTGACCAAAATGACAAGTCTTTATCTAGCTTGTTTGATTGGAGTGTAGATATATATTCCAGTGTAGGCCCAGTTTTAACTCAAATATTTCACATACTCTACTTGGGCAGAAAGTGTCCATTGATACTAATATCAGAAGAATTTTTGGTGCGTACAGAAATAGTTTCCATGGAATCTGCCAAGTCTAGGGGAGATAGAGGTATATGAACTTGAATATCTCATATCCCCTGACCAGCTAAAGGTATGAAGGCTATGCAGCCTCACATGACAAGGGTAACTGAGAAGGAATGCTTAAGAGATGACCAAATTTAAGCCAATTCAGGATGTGCACCAGAATGTGCTGTTTTGTCACAATGATTGTGGGCTTCAGAATTAGACCTAAGTGTGAATACCAGCTTACCCACCTGGAATGCCAGGAAAGTACTCATGTCAACAGGCCCCACACCATTTCAAAGCGATAATGGGAAGACCCCAGGAGATGATATCATTGAAGAAGGCTTAACACCTTCTTCAGTGCTGTTTAACAGTGGTTAGTTTTTCCTTCTTTCCTGTAGAAATGTTTGGGAACTACCGTGCAAGTTCATAAATAACACACTTCAGAAGAGTGAGGTGAAAATACAGATTGTGAAAATAAGCAAGTGTGCCTGGGGGATATGCCCATTTAGCAAAAAAACTCCTCGATAATTAGGGAGGAAATTAAAATTCCATATTTAGCTCACAGACATTAAAGAAAGATAAAGGTAGTATTGAGCAACCCTCAAAATGTGTCGTCTTTTCCTCATTTCCTACTCAAACTAATTGCCAAGGACAACAGAGCCATTTTGTTAATTCACACTAATGATGAGGAGCCTCACTGTAAATTACCAAATATCCTAGATTAGTTACTAAATAAGTAAGTCCCATAAAAAATAAAACACAGCAGTGCTGAGATAGAGAAGGCAATATGTTCATTCTGTAATTGCGGCTGAATGTTAATTATTTTGGGTAATACTTTATTCCACATATGTGAATGTTCTTCAGTACATTTGAGGTAATATCAGTTGGTCTCACCATTTCCATATCTAACTGGGATCATTATCTAAATACTGAACAAGTCAACTAAGAAATTTGGATAATGAGTGATTCAATTCACATATGCCACATTCATATTCTAAAATGGTTTTCATTATAGTTTTATTTTTCTTGTAAGTTTTGATTATTCCTTGAACACTAGAGTGCCACAATTACCAGTGGGTAAGGCCACGTGAGTTCAACAAGCTACAAAGCAGCCATGACATTATTAATTGGTTCTTGTAGACTGTGTTTTCAATCAATAATGGTTACAATAGCTGAGGCAGTCATGCGCTAATCTGCTGTGTCTATTAAAATGGCTGCAGTGAGTAGTTTAGCTGTCCTCAGATTGTTCAGGTTTATGTGAAAAGACATTTACTCTCCAGCAGTCCAAGGGTGGTTCAGAGAGGGTAGTCGGAAATGGAAGTCAAGTGTGTGCAAGAGAGCAAACCATTATTCTAGAACTCAGAGCACTCTAACACACCTAACGAGGTTATAATAGAAACACTTCATCCGTGTCTGATCCACTAACATGAACTTATTTGATAACAAATAACTTGTTCTTGAAGAGAGGGTCCAAAAGTTAACTTATATCTCACAGTACAACTAAATAAGAAAAGACTTACAAATCTCCCTCCATAAATCCCCATGATTTCATGTTCCCTTTGGTCATATTGAGGAAAAGACAGAGCAGAAAAGATTTGCTCTTCTAATAGGCTACATAAACAGAAAGCCTATCAAATATATCAAGGAGATAGGTATGACAGAAAAAGTAATAGTTGCAGAAAATTATAGGGGTATAAGGAAAAGAGAAGTAGATTTAATAAAATCTTCTAATTGAAAAAATTATTACCTAGTCTTGTATAGCACATGAAATATGCTGTTCCTGTTATAAGGTTCCTGTTTTAAGGTCATCTGGTTTTGAAGAAAGTAAAACTTGACCTTCTGAGGGTATATATACTACTAGAGAGTGAAGGTAAGCAGATACTATCCATTTCTGAACACCTTATGTAGTTATTTCCCACTTCAAGATAAAATGGGCAGTTCCAAGGAGAGAAATGCATAACATCTGAAACTATGGGGCCTGGAAAGCTTTGGTAGCCCTCCATAGGCCCTTTGTATTTCACAGACAAGATAACATGCCATAACTAGTTGGCATTGACCACAAGAGCTGAAAAGGGGTGGACTGCTCTTGCTTTTTCCTACATGAACAACTTCCTATTGCAGTGACTTGTCTATATTGGGTACTGGAAAAGCGTCAGATATTGTTCTTACTTTTTGTAGAAGGACCTTGATCCTACCCTCTGCCCTATTGATTTATTTTTAATGTATGGACCTCTTTCAAAATTGCATCACAAATTATCTTTACTTTTGGTTCTTGGCTCCGATTACAACCCTGAAGTTTATGCTCTCCAATTCTTATTAAGAATAGAGCTAGGGGGCGCCTGGGTGGCTCAGGCAGTTAAGTGTCTGACTTCGGCTCAGGTGATGATCTTACGGTTCATGGGTTCCAGCCCCATGTCAGGCTCTGTGCTGACAGCTCGGAGCCTGGAGCCTGTTTCAGATTCTGTGTCTCCCTGTCTCTCTGCCCCTCCCCCACTCATGCTCTGTCTCTCTCTTACAAGAATAAATAAACATTAAAAAATTTTAAAAAAATATATACAGCCTTAATTCATCCATACATCTGGATGTTCTAATTTTATTCTAAGGTCAAGCCTGACCATCAGAATCATGTGTTTAGACTCTTTTTGTAGCCTCTCATAAAAGCACTCATAAAGCTTCAGTATTCTGTCATTGACAAATATTGAGAGATGGTAGCTGTTGAGAGTGGACCTGTGGATCATTATTTATTCAGTGTAGTGATAATGTTAAAGACATAACCTAGTCTATTACCAGAGATCACCTTAAAAAGAAGAGATATTTCTTACTGGTCCTTTTAGCTTCTGGCTCCCAAATGAAGAAACGCTATGATTCTCCTAAGCAATTAAAGTTTATTTATGATCTGAACAGTGTGTTACATGTAAACCATGTCCCTCTTTGCTTTGACTCTCCATTAACTTAGAGACAGGATCTTGGCTTCTAGCAATTGTGTATCCACCAGCTAATACAAATATATACATTTTGATGTATTTATTTTATTCCCAACTGTATTAGTTAGCTATTGCTGCATAACAAATTACCTACAATGTTAGCGTTTAAAAGCAACAAACATTTCTTTTCTCACAATTTCTGTGGATACAGCTTTGCTGGGTGCCTCTGCCCCAGGACCTCATAGTTTGTGATCAGACTTTGGCCTGGGCTGTATTCTCATCTGAAAGCTTGTCAAAAGGAAGATCTTCTTCCAAACTCACTCACATGATTGCTGACAGGATTCAGCGCATCACAGTTTGTTGGATTGTATTCCATAGTTGCTGGATTGTGTTCTATAGTTTCTGACTGTTGGTCAGAGCCCCCCCCCCCCCCGCCTTAGTACCTTGCCAAAGGGCCCTTTTCATAGGATGGCTCACTGCATGGCAGTTTGAGCAAGCAACTGAGAAAGCAATAGAGAGGGAATAGAATGTAAGTCAATGTCTTTTTGTAACCTGATCTTGGAAGTGATGTCCCATCACTGCTGGGGTATTCTGTTCATTTGATGGAGGTCACTAGGTCTAGTTTATATTCTAGGGAAGAGAACTGTACAAAAGCATGAATACCAAAAGGTGAGGGATTTGGGACCATTTTAGAAGCTATCTTTTTACTTTCTTATACATAGTTCACCTTTGCCTAAGTCTTCAGTTACTTTTATTCTTTGTGTTACACATACTTCCATTACTTTACTTAAAATGCATACATATTATATGATAACATATGGTGTGTATTTTATCAATGTATATTATATGAGATTGTACACCCTTTGTCATTCACTTTAACAACCACAATAATTAGTTTATTAATCTGTCTGCTATGGGTATAGATCTGTTTTGAGGACTAGGAATACAATAATTTACCAAAAAAAAGAAGAAAAAAGTCTTGCCTTTAAGAGCAGTTATGGGGATCCAGCTTAGTATACAATATTCTAACCAAAGAACATTTTTTTAAAGATAATTCCTCTTAGGGTAAACCCAATCTTGTCTTGGTATATTCTCTTTCCAAATATATATTGGATTTTATTTTCTAGTTTTTAAAATCTCTATTATTTTTAGGATTTTTACATATATTTTAAAGAGTAAAATTGATGTGTAGTATCCTCTTACATGCCTTATTTGGCTTTTGATATAAGGATTATACTTCTCTTGTGGACTAAGTTAGATATTCCCTCTTTACTGACCATTAGAAAGAGTTTGTTAGGGGCGCCTGGGTGGCGCAGTCGGTTGGGCGTCCGACTTCAGCCAGGTCACGATCTCACGGTCCGTGAGTTCGAGCCCCGCGTCGGGCTCTGGGCTGATGGCTCGGAGCCTGGAGCCTGTTTCCGATTCTGGGTCTCCCTCTCTCTCTGCCCCTCCCCCGTTCATGCTCTGTCTCTCTCTGTCCCAAAAATAAATAAACGTTGAAAAAAAAAATTAAAAAAAAAAAGTTTGTTAAATTAAAAAAAAAAAGGATAGCCTGCATTTTGAACATTTGGTAAAATTCATCTGTAAAACTCCTGGCTCTGCTGTTTTATTTCAGTATTTTTATTTTTATTTAGCTGTTTTATTTGAAGATTTACAGACTAACTTCTCTAATATCTACAGATTACTTGAGCTTTTAACCCTCTTGAAATCATGTCTGCATGTATATATATTCTCCCTTACATTTTTTCTGTTTCATCTCAGATTCCAAAATTATAGGAACGTAGTTATTGGTAGTGTTCTCATTATCTTTTTAGTTTCTATTTGTAGTGTGGGCCCCTTTTCATTCATAATATTATGTATTTGTATCTTCTTTTGATGAAAATTGTCAGATTCATCTATTTTGTGGGATTTTTATTTTCATGTATTCCAATTCTGGAATTCTTGGATCCCTCATCTGATTTCCGTGTCTCCACAATTCTAGTCTCTGGGCTGTGAATTCCAGGGCCCTGCAAGGCTCCAAATCTCACTTTCTCCCTGGGTTTTGATTCCCTGATTAGTTTTGAATGAGATACTCCCTGCTATTATAGTATGGTTCCCTACATAGAATATACCAACCTCTCTTTATATGAGGAGAAGATTTGGATATCACGTGATTTAAAATGGGGGAATCTTGGGGTTCCTGGGTGGCTCAGTTAGCTAAGTGTCCAGCTCTTGGTTTGGGCTCAGGTCATAGTCTCACAGTTTGTGAGGTCGAGTCATTTGTTGGTCTCCAAGCTGACAGTGTGGAGCCTGCTCAGGATTTTCTCTCTCTCTCGCTCTCACTCTCACTTTCTCTCTGTCCCTCCCTTTCCCCCACCCTCAATAAATAAATATTTAGAAAAAATAAAGTAGCTGAATCTTTAGTGTATCCTGGTTATGGTTTCTTAAGCCAATTCTGTCTCAGCCAGAAAATCTACTCTCAGAATGGAACGAAGCACGTCTCTGTGTCCTGGGAGGTATTCCCCATCTCTTCTTGATTCCTCTGCACCTTGGGCCCTAACCCTGCCTCTGGTGCTTTAGATTCTGGGTGGTACCATCCCCTGTACCTAGTAGTGGTCAGACGTTCGGTGCGTCTCCCTTGCCTTTATCCACTTAGCCAGTATCCAGGCCTGGCCATCCCTGACATTGTCCACCTTAAAAATAATCCACCTTATTTGCTTTTCTGCCCTTAACTATTTGGGTCTTCAAGAGAAAGGGAAAATGTCTAGCCACTGCAAATGGATGCCTGGAAAGAGTTCTTCTGACCAAAAATAAAAACCTGAGGCTGAAGCTTAGGGATTGATTATACTTTATCCCTTTGTGTCAATTAGCTTTGAAAGATTTAGCAGCTATGATGTCTCCACTTAAAACTCAGTTGAATTTCTATACAAAAAAAAAAGACCTCTTAAACTATCTTTTGAACTTGTATTAAATATTTTTTAAAGTTTATTTATTTATTTTGAGAGAGAGAGAAAGAGGGAGAACAAGTTGGGTAGGGGCAGAGAGAGAGAATCCCAAGCAGGCTCTGCACGGCCAGCACAGAGTCCGATGGGGACTTGAAATCTGGGCTCGAACTCATGAACCGTGAGATCATGGCCTGAGCCAAAATCAAGAGTTGGATGTTTTACTGAGCCACCCAGGTGCCCCTTTATTAAATATATTTTAAACTGATTTTTCTTTCTGCATTATCTACTTTCTGTGTAATCCATAACAATGGCTCTCACTCACATCGAAGAAATACGTGCCTAGTAGTGGATAAGCTGCTCTGGGTCTCTGTTTGCCCAGTATTCACTTACAATTTTCTAATGCCTGCACTTCATCTTGATATGGCTTGGTACCCATGTGGCAACAAAAGTCAGGCTGTTTATTTCCTTGCCCTTGGTGTTATTTTGCCCAATGCTGAAAATGAACCTAAAAATAAAAATTCACTAACAGAAGTGACTATGATGGTTTACTCTGTATTTTTTCCATTTTTCTTATTTTATAAATTGGCAGAGAATCTCATCAGTCAAAGCTTAGGGAAGAAAATTCTCCACTTCTTTTAAACTGTTTAATAAGGGCTGTGTAATTTTTAATCTTATAGATGGGGATCAGTACTATAAGGAATAAGCAGATACTCTCCCTGAAGGAAACTGATATCAAATGAACCTCAAGAGTCATCTTTGGTTTGGTATTAATCATTGCTTAATTATCCCCTTCTTTGGTGCTCTTGGAATTTTTCAGAGACGGGACCACAATGCCAGAAAACATAGAAAGTGTCCTTTGTTCCTTGAATTAAGGGCTCTTCCGCTGTCTGTCTCTCCCGCTCATTTGTTACATCTAACAATCTGGAAGTGAATGTGCTTAATAGGCTTTGTCTGAGAAGAGCTTCATTTCTTTTTTGTGAAGGAAGCTATAGCCTTGGAATTGTCTCCTCATGCACTCCACCTTTTGACAGCACTGAGCCTTTATTTATGAAAGAAGTTTAATTAATGCCCTTGGATAAACTGTTAACCTTTGAAATGGTTTCCTGATGCATGGAGGCCCTTTCTCTTCTGCCAGGAATTGATTTTGGAAATGGCCCTGCCTCCTCGTGACTTATGATTCAGAGAGAGGAAGAGACCATGCAAAGTGCAACAAGGCGGGGATGAGAGCCCCGTGAGGTGTAGTGATGAAGGGTTTGCATCAGTATGTGTAAAATATAGATCATTGAAAATGTGTGGAATCAACTTCAAAGAAAGATGATGGTTTTACAAAGAGACTGTAATATCGTGCCATTGAAACAAACTGTAACACTGAAAATATAAGGCAGTTTTCTGCCTTATAAAGCAAGGTTCTCAAATTTCGAGTAAAATCATAAGAATTTCTTTTTTTAAGAATGGCATAGATGATGGATAGACAGAAAGGGAAAGGAAAGACACAACTTTCAGGCTAGTAAATTTTATTGTATTTTCCTGGCACGTCGCCCAGAGACATTTGTAAAGAAAAAGATGCCAGAGTTATTCTTTAGAGGGTTAACTCATATTAATGTAGTTATTGTTCACTGTGCACACAGATGTTTTTTAATTAAGTGCTATTTTAGGAAAGTAATTTCTCCAAAGCAGAAGCAATATTTGGGGGCAAAGTGTGTGAGAAGTGTTGCAGAAGTTTCCTCGTGTTTGTGGTAATCTAGTCGAATAGTAGCTCCTGGTAAAATTAAATTACTGTGGCCCCGCGTCCATTTCCCTAGTAGTACAGTCAGTGGAGACTTCACAGTTTTGTCATTCCAATTATGCCCTTCAGAAGAATACCATATTGGTTTGTTTGCACAGAAATTACAGAAAATACAATCTGCCACTGAGGAAAATAAATAAAACTATGTTCTCGGTTATGTTATTGCCACTTCAGTTTTAGACCCTCTCTTATAAAACCTATTTGTTTTCTGTACCAGGGATACAGATTGCTTATTAAATTAACAAGGGCCAAGCAATAAAGATCTGAGTAGAATAACAATTCGGACCCCACTGGACCATAAAATAATTCCATTTTTCTCAATCAAATCGTGAGTGTTAAGCTGCCTGTCACCTGATGCTCAACAACACCACCTCACCTTTCCCCTACAGTCCTGGAATTTTCCAATTAGGAGATAGGATTGTGCTTGAGGCTATGTTATCTACACTCTTAGTCTTAGCCAGCATAGTACATTCTGTGGAGCGTGCTGAGAACAGGCTAGAAGTGAAAGAACATTCTTTTGACCAGGCCAGTGCCTCCCAGCCATGTCACTGCTCACTGATCAGGAGCCACAGCAGAGCCCCCCGCTAATCCAGCCCCTCCTCCATGGCAAGGACCACTCTACCTGCTGCTTTCCTGGCACGTGTTCCCGGGGCAGGTGTGTGCAGCTGAGTGCCACCCGAGAGATGTAGGCTGGCCTTGGGTAGGTTGTAGAAGAAGAAAGAAAAGGCAGGATAAGTCATGAGTCATGAGGTCCTCCAAAGTGAGATGAGATAAGGAATGTCCAGGCTCTGAAGTTTTTCTGACTTGGTGACGGGAACCAATTTCCTGGAGGCATCTTCTCGTTTTAGAGTTCCTTCTGCCTTGTATCACCAGTGTTCAGGATCTTGGGATGACAGAGTGTCATACAGTCCAATTTCTGTTTTGCTCATGGGAAAAATTAGGGACCAGTGAGCAAAAGTAATTTTCCCAATGGTGCACAGCTTCTTAGGAAACAGCCCAGTCCCTGCAAGCATCTGATTCTCCAAATTCTTAATCTGAAGTTTTTACTAGTGTGTAAAGGGAAATACAGTTTTGATGTGTAACTGAACTGAAACAGCCAGAAATGTAATCTTATTCTCTGCTTGGTAAGAGATGGTGATAGAAAGCGTTTGCTTCTGTCCAGCTTTTATTAAGCATTGAAAAAGGGTGTCACCATTGCCGTCATCTCTAATAACCCTGCTGCTTCCCTAGAGTTTTTAGGAGAGTGGGAGGGCCGGAGGAATCTAAGTATTTTCTCTTCCCTGAATTCAACAATAAGACCAGGATTAAGTTCTCTATGATCTAAATTCTATTATCATTATTCATTGACCTACCATGAAAAGTATTCATGAAAAGTATTCGAAGAGACAGGAAACATCATGTTCTATCATCTCTGAACATTGTCTAACACTGGACTTCTGGACCAATTTTCATAATCTGTCTTCACCATCATCACTGTGAATTCTCAAGATCCGTGGTTCTTGAACTTCAGAGCACATCAGATTGCTAATCCCCATTGCCAGAGCTTCTGATTCAGTCGTAGGTCTGGAGTAGAGCCCATGAATGTGCATTTGTTTTTTTTATTATTTAAATTCCAGTTAGTTAACATATAGTATAGTATTGGTTTCAGAAGTAGCATTTAGTGGTTCATCACTTACATATAACACCCAGTGCTCATCCCAACAAGTGCCCTCCTTAATGCCCATCACCCATTTAGCCCATCCCCACACATACCTCCTCTCCAGCAACCCTCAGTTTGTTCTCTGTATGAGTCTCTTATGGTTTGCCTCCCTTTCTGTTCTAATTTTATTTTTTCCTTCCCTTTCCCTATGTTCAACTGTTGCGTTTCTTAATTTCCACAGAAGAATGAAATCATATGATATTTGTCTTTCTCTGTCTGACTTATTTCGATTAGCCTAATACACTCTAGTTCCATCCACATTGTTGCAAATGGCAAGATTGCATTCTTTTGGATTACCAAGTAATATTCCATTGTATACAAATACCACTTCCTCTTTATCCATTCATCCATCGATGGACATTCGGGCTCTTCCCATACTTTCGCTATTGTTGACAGGGCTGCTATAAACACTGGGGTGCATGTGCCCCTTCGAATCAGCATTTTTATGTCCTTTGGATAAATACCTATTAGTTCAGTTGCTGGGCCATAGGATATCTCTATTTTTAATTTTTGATGAACTTCCTTACTGTTCTCCAGAGTGGCTGCACCAGTTTGCATTCTCACCAACAGTGTAACAACCTCTCTGCATCCTCACCAACATCTGTTGTTTCCCAAGTTGTTAATTTTAGCCCCATGAATGTGCATGTCTAGCAGCCTCACATACGATGCTACTGCTGCTGATCAGGGCACAACACTTGGAGAACCACCACAATAAAGAAACGTGAACGTAAATTATAATAAAAATATTGAGAATCAGTTTTCGTACACAGACTATAGGTCACTGAAGCACACGTATTAAATTAATAATACTTTATTATTAAGAAGAGAGAAGGAGATTGAAGTTGATTGTAGCGGAAAAAGATTTTATTTGTATTGGTCAAATGTGGTCAAAAGAGAATAGATTAATATAATATTTGTGCAATTGAAAATAAATTATGTTTTTAAAATAGAAATAATATTTACTTTATGGTAAACAGATTATTAAATTTTTCCAATTTTGTGAGATCAATATCCTAATTTCTGTTTTTCTAGAAAATCATCCACCCTCACCCCCTCAGGAGGCTGGGTGCTCTTTTGTGGATCATTTGAATAGAATCTCTGGATGTGGGGGACACAAAACACAGTAGAGAATTGGGGTGAACAAAATAAAGTAGGGGAAAAAAGGAAACGCAAATGGAGGATTATGGAATTCTCAACTCTTTTCTCTGGACCTACTTCAGAATGCTTGCATACAAGTTGATCCTCCTGCACCCTGTTCGCCCTGCGTTGCCTGTCATAGGAGATGGATAAGGACTTCTCAGCAGATTCCTGTCCGAAAGGCCCCTGGATACTGATGTTTGGACATACCTAGTGAAAAGCTAAACTGACCTGTGCTCTGGTGGTGCCAATAACTGACAAGTCGTCTCCTCCTAAACAGAGCTTCTTGGGGTTCCCCGGGTGGCTCATTCGGTGAAGCGTCCCACTCTTGGTTTCAGCTCAGGTCATGATCTCACAGTTCATGGATTCAAGCCCCTCACTGACACTGCAGAGCCTGCTTGGGATTCTCCCTCCCTCTCTCTCTCTCTCTCTCTCTCTCTCTCTCTCTTTCTGCCCCTCCCCTGCTCTCTCTTTCTCAAAATAAATTAATTAATGAAAAAAAACAGAGCTAATCAACAATTTTTTCAAGCCTTGCTCTTAGAAAATAAGTTTAGGGGAGCCTCGGTGGCTCAGTCGGTTGAGTGTCTGACTTCAGCTCAGGTCATGATCTCGCAGTTCACGGGGTCGAGCCCCGCATCGGACTGTGTGCTGACAGCTCAGAACCTGAGCCTGCTTCAGATTCTGTGTCTCCCTCTCTCTCTGCCCCTCCCCTGCTGGCACTGTTTCTCTCTCAAAAATAAATAAACATTAAAAAATTAAAAAAATAAGTTTATGGACAAAAATCACAAGACATTGAAAGAAAATGCAGAATTTGAGAGATATAAAAGCAAAAGAAATAACAAATATACAGACACAGAGACACATGTACACACACAAAAGGGAAATAAATCCTATAATCCGTATCCTCAAAGAGATTAGAGAAGACAGTGCTTCCACTAAATTATAAAATCCACTACTTTTAAAGAGGCATAATAGAGATCAAAAAATAGTGCTTGAAAGTTGATACATAAAAATTAATAAGTAGAAAAGCTCAGAAGCTAAAGAACAGAATAGTTCTAAGAATATGTAATAACAGTGATAAAAAAAATTGAGAAAGAATATAGGATATTAGAGATTTAATCTGAAAAACAGTCATTCCAGAGACAGAAAACAGAAAGGAGAAGAAAACTATATATTAAAAAAATTTACAAAAGTATGTGCTAATTTTCTGGGACATTATTTAGTTCATCAGTGACTGATAGTACATTCTGTTGACTTAGCCAAAGTTGTGAAATACTTCATATCATGCTTCTTATAATAGGATGAAAGTAATATCAGCAGTTAAAAAGTCAAGTACCAGCCTACTAAGCATATTCTTTAGAGATATGGAGGTTTACCACCAGTGGACTGAGCTAAAGGAATTGAATGTCACTCTGGACAGTGAAACTAGAAAGTGGGAGAGGTGAAACAGAGAGAATACAGACTTTTCCTGTTACACGCCCTTTAGGTGTCTTTTTTTTTTCCTATTTAAGTTTTTATTATATGTATGTACCACTTAAAAATTAAAATTTATTGGAAAAGAAAATCAGTAAGCACACTTTTGAGAAACACACAAAAGAACATCTGACCGATGTTGAGGCATTCATAGTGGTTAAGAAGAAATTTTGACAGGTTGTGTCTCTCATTTCAATCCCTTTTCTCACATAATCGATGACTGCGTCTTTCCCATGCCTTCTTCCTGCCACAGTAGCAGACTAGGGAATTCCGCAGAGATTAGAAACATAGAGGCTATGGTTTTGGGGAATCAGGCACAAGAGGAGACCTACCCAAACAAGCCACTCTCCTGCTCACGTAGAAGAGGAGAGGTTTCTTTTATTCATCAGGCTATAAAACGTACAGACTACATTGGCAATTGTTATTACATCGACAGTCTATTTTATGGGATTATTGTAACCCTAAATCAGCGAAAAAATATTCACATGAGAAGTCTTTAACCAGTAGTGCATCATGCTATTTAACAGAGCATTGCATGGTCATCAGGAGAGGGCACAGATAGTTTTGAAGGTAGACGAAGCTGAGTCTCAGTGCTCTTTCAGCCAATTACTGGGATGGGACCTTGTAAATGCTTCTTAACCTCTTACACCTCATCTATAAAATGAGGGCAGTAACAGTGGCCACCTGCTATGGCTGTCAAGTGAAATTCAAGTTCGGCAGGTGAAATTCTTAGTTTAGTGCTTAATGCTACATGGGAAATAGTAAACACACTTTAAATCATAGACTTAAACAGCGATGGCCATAGTATTCCTCATTATTACTGAAAGAAGTAGGCTGGTAATAATGTGAAGAAAATTTACAATTATAATGGAAACAGTCCCCAAATCTAATTTTAGTGTTTGTGATAGTTTTGCCCCCCTAAAAACTGTTAGCTCCAAAATGGTAATTAGAATTAAGTACTTTAGCTTTAAGATCTTTAGTTTTTAGTTTAGTTTTAGTTTAAGGCACCTGGGATGGCTCATTAGATTAAGTATCCTACTCTTGATTTTTGCTCAGTTTTGATCAAGCAGTTCATGAATTTGAGCCCCCTGTCGGGCTCTGCACTGACAGCCTGGAGCCTGCTTGGGATTCTCTGTCTCCCTCTTTGTCCCTTCTCCGTGCTCTCTCTCTCTCAAAAGAAAGAAATAAACAACAAAAAAAAGATCTTTAGTGTTAGTATTCTTCATTGGAGTGACAACACCAGATGAGAGATAAGAAAAAGAATAAAATGGGAAGATATTTTCAAAATTTGGACTCCATCAGTCCAATGGGTCAGGAGTTTATGTGTATTCCCTCATTCTAAATGAACAAACAACTGCAGGAGAAAGCTTCCTTGAGTTGTGCACAGTGGTGAAGACTGTGGTTCTAAGAACCTTTGAGAGCTGGGTGAGCTACACCTGAACTCTTATTTCTCTGATGCGGCTACCAGAATAATAGAGTCCCAGAAGACAGACATTATGGACAAAACTTTGGGGTCTCAGCAAAAATAAAATGTTGGTCTTCCCTAAGAGTTCCCAGGTTTTATTTCTACAAAGAAGAGATTAGGTATTTTAGGTAGGGAGATGGAAACTAGGGTTTTATCCTTCCTGCTGAATCAGCAGATCCTTTGCTTTCTGACCTTTAGGCAGTGGCGCAAGGCTCATCCATTTGCAAAGGTGTACAGCTGAAAAATAGGAAAGTGAGCTGTCCCTTGGGCTCTCTGCATAGGAAGAGAGTTTTTCATTGTGACCGTATCATTTGTTAATAATATGGGCTTGCTTCAGTATGAACAAAGAGTTCATTATAAAAAATCAAAAAACTGAAAGACTTGAACATAAATATTATGCCCTTTTTAACTGACAGGTGAAATGAAGTAACGAGAGACGAAGTGCAATCCCGTAGGTGACACGGGAAGTGGCAGAAACATACTTTGAAAGTTTTGATCTTGAAATCTCTGTCTGCAGTCACCTTCCACATCCAGAACCCCGTTTTCCTGTCTGGGTGCAACGTTGTGTTAATTTGCCTCTTTCAAGAAGGAATATCTCTAAAGATGGGGGAATGGGAGTCCTCAGAGGATGCTGTCTTCCAAAACTCATGTCATGTAAGAGAAACTTCTGTGAAAGCCAAAAAGGAAATGAAACATGACTAATTAAGCATGTAACCTAACCAAGGAGATGTATAGCAGTTGTTGATGTCATAACCATCAGAGCCAATTTGTGAAGCGTCAAAATTTACATCACAGAGTTACAAGTGAGGCAACAGAAATACCTCTTGTGAGGTAATTGTGATGTATTAAAGGCAGGTATATTCCCACCAAACTAGAATATAATTTAGATTTCTACCTAACATCCTGCACATGCAGAAAGCCTATGAAATGCTTTTCAAAAGAATAATTTAAATAGATATAGAAAATGAACACTTTCCCCAAAAAGCATGATGTTTATAGGTTCCAAAGGTATTCCCATAGTCTTACCATTAGAACATTTTTTAGATGACAAATTTATTTGTATGTATGTGTATATATATATATATATATATGTTTATAATGACTATATATAATATGATTACATAACTATAGGATTATATATTATATATGCATACATATATACACATATGTGTGTGTGTTTCTCTGTCTAGATGCACTAAAATTAGAGACAGAACTGCATTTTCGCAAAAAATTAGCTACTTTTCTAAATAAAGCTGGAATATTTCTAGGGGTAATTTCTTATATGTGAGATATTTGATCCCATCTGTCAGAATTCTACCTGTAGAATTTGCCCAGGACACCCACTTTTCAACACACTAAGATCTATAGTAATGGTCATTATCTCTACAACTAATTCTACATTTCCTTCCCATGGTCCTTCACCTAAATATTGTATAGAATAAAATGTTGTTTGCAACAACAGACTAAGAGAAGGCATTTTAAAGTCAAGTAAGAGGAGTATTATTGAACTGTTATGATATACTTTGCCTAAAAACTATTTAGGAGCTACTCAATAATGGGTATGCAGCTTCAGATTTAATAAACTATATTAGGGAACATCTCACAGAAAGCGGATGCAAGAAGGTTGAAATGACAAAGCATCAAATGGCATCATATCTTCCTCCATCATTGGGGAAGCAACAATAATGACTGAGATTCTCAGATGGTCAACCAACTACTGACTTTAGAAATCTCTGTATAAGAATAAAAATGCTTCCCCCCCACCAAATCTATACATAGAAACTCTTTCAAAACATTTGCCCTTTTGCCCCAGGGACCAAATTATGGTCAGATTCAACAAATACCACAGGAGTTCCTAAAAAATAAAACTCAGGAACAACCTTGAAATGTAACATCTAAAAAGAGCATGATTCCATCTTGCTGTGGTTTATCCTGGGCTCCTGTTCTTTCTTGTACCCACTCGACATTTCACTTCCTGCTCTGTCTGTGCCCTCAACTCCCTGCACACATCATACTACTCTTTCAGATTCCCTGATTCTATCTTACTTCCCTGGGGCGAGCTGGGAGTGGGGGAGAAATGGCAAATGGATTGTGAGCAGGACAAAAATGGCAATATGTAGAAGAATAGCCACATCTAATTTAATGTTATTTATACTGAAATGCTCACCCGTACACGCAACTGCAAATTTTATTTTATTTAATGTATTCATTCTATGGACAGAGAATCATTTTGACCGTCAGAGGTCTGCAGGTGATGTTGATTTCAACCGCTATGGGCTCATCCCATCTAAAAACTTCTTAACTTTATTCATAAAACTAATAATATGTATTTTTGTATTTTATAAAATGTTAATGTTTAGATGAAGCCACGTCTGTGGCTATTGTAATGTTCCCTAAATCTTCTGGTCCCATAACATAGTTTCTACTTCCCTGAACACTTAAGCTTTGAGTGTGTGGACTCTGTTCATTATGTATCTTCTATCACGGTCGACATACTTGCTCTTCCTTAAATATGTACTTGAAGTGTACAATTCTCAGAATTCTAGCTCCAGCTGGCAGGCAAAGGGAATTTTGTATGAATACGTACTTTGAAACTAGGCACTATACTATCACAGTGTCTCCAGAGATTTACTCGTGAGTAACACTTTAACTATGACGTAAGGTTAGAAAGGTAAGATGAATTGTTGGATGATTTATTATTTTGCTAATTTATCTCCAGTTATGTATTTTTAAGTGTCCAAATAGCATTACTCTTGTGACTTCAAAAACCAGTGAGTGGTAAATAATATATTAGGAGCATTTGGTAAATGAAAAAGATTCAAGTAGATGATAATTCTCTGCAAGCTCAATTTAATGGCTCTAGAGCACTTACTGTTGGATTAATCAGACAGCTTTAACCAGTGTATTCAATATATGTTGTTGATTAACACATACTTCTTCAGGATTAACAGCACCCTTCACAGTTCATGCGTGCAACAACAGCATTCGCAGTCTTTCTGACCAATTTTATGTGTAACCTTTCCTTATAACCTGTTGTCTCGTGTCAGAGCGCCAGTCCTGTCATTAATAGGAGTCAGGAATTAGAAATTAGGAAGAAATAGGTAACAATCTGCACATATTTTTACCTCGGCTTTTAACACTTTTTATTAAAATTACAAATTTACATCCTATGCACTATAAAAGTATAAATGACAGTCTACATTTCTCTTTCGTCCCAACACATTGGATGATATGCTTCTCAAAGGCAGGTACTATTTTTTAGCAGACGCAGAAACCAATGCCGTGTCTGCACAGCAAGAAAGCAATAATGGTTTCGTTGAACAAACTTGACGGTAAAATGTTATTTATCCATATCACAAGTAGAAGTGGCCCAGTATATAATAAACACTGTTCATGCAAACCGGTTGTTCATAATGGCTAAATTACATTGACAAAAACATTGAAGGGCTCTTACTATACATGAGAACTAAAACTTTAAAAAAAAATTTCAAGTGACAGTTTAAGGAACATCACTATGGCATTTAAAAAAGCCTCTGGGCCCGAAACTAGGCAACAGGTACCCCTGTTATGAGAAGAAACTGGGCATGATATTTTCAAAAAGCTTTTTTTACATTATTTTTTTAGGTAAGCTCCATGACCAGTGTGGGGCTCGAACTCACAATCCCGAGATCAAGAGTCACGTTCTCTACCAACCGAGCCAGCCAGGTACGCCCAAAAAGTTTTTAAGCAAATGTCTATCAGGAGAATTTAAAATTTTGTGTGTTTTATAAATTTTTCATTTTAAATATAGATCAGTAATCATTTTAATGTTTTAATTAAAAGAGGACTTCCTTTTCCTTCTGCTAAATGATCAAAATGTTTCAACTGTAAAATTTGGACTTCATTGGTTTGAAGTTAGGTCCACCACACATAAGTGAAGATGAAAGAATTATAGAGCAAATTTTTCAGAAAGACAGCTGCACACTACATTTAAGATATTTTACACCACAACAGAGCATTCAGCATAAACGTTTTTCTCTTCCCATTGTGAGTCAGTGTTCTTTTTGTCCAGCCCTGTACCAGTAGGAACTGCTGGGCAAGCTATGTCTCCGTGTGCATTTGGGAGTCACAGGGGGAAGAGAGAGGAGTGGTCAAAGCAAATGACGAGTCAGATCCTGATTAAATTGCATTATACAAATCCTGCTCATTCACCCTGCCTGGAAACGCATGCAGAAATTGTCAGCACAGTCCACATTTCTTCTCAATGGTCTTGTGTACTGAAGAGCAGGACAGTGGCCCATTTTTATGCCCCAGAAACAATTTTAAGCATAAACCTGAAGTGTTATAACAAAATATCCAAAGCCAAATTAAGTTGAGTTATATACATAGTTGGGGGAGAAAGCAGTACTTTAAGGTTGAACTTTGCAGACTAGGAGAGCTGGGGAATTAACTTAGCAACCATGATGCAGGAATACGGCAATATGAATGAACATGATCATAGAACTCATTCAAGGACAGCCTCACATATAATCGTGTCAACAGAGAAGACCAGAATCATGAGATTTCCTTATCTATACTACCTTTGGGTTTCACCAAAACTGTAAAGAAAAGGTAGAAAATAAATAGAATGTCTGGGCAACTCACTCGTACACCTGTTCATCATTGTGTGCTTATGTGTATGCATCTCCTTGACATTAAACATACACTCCCTAAGTGTAAAACTCTGTGAAGCAAGGGCACCTGTGTGGCTCAGTTGGTTAAGTGTCTGATTTCAGCTCAGGTCATGATCTCGCGGTTCGTGAGTTTGAGCCCTGCGTCTGGGAGCCTGCTTCAGATTCTGTGCTCCCTCCCTCTCTGCCCCTCCCCCATGCACACTTGGTCTCTCTCTCAAAAATAAATAAAACGTTTAAAAAAATTAAAAACAAAACTCTGTGGAGCAGAAGATTTTTTTTTTTAGTATTTTTTTTTTTCACTCACATGTATCTAGCACTGAAAACAGTGCCTGGCACATAGAAGGTGTTTAATAAATATTCACTGGATGAATGGATAAATGAATGAGTGAATTATATAAGCAGTTTTATTTTTGCTTCCCTCCATCCCTTTAAACTCATTCAGTATTTGCAGCCCATCTCCTGCCCTTGAGTGACAATGAAGACCTTTAGAAACCTTTTGGCCACTCTGAGATAATAGAAAGGGCTATGATAACTTTACCAAATTTGCTCAAGCAATGTAAATTTCCTTTCCCAGATATTGCAAAGTTCTAACTTGATTTAAACTTAAATCTCAGTTCTGCCTTCAGCTGAAGCCTGTAGCAAGCAGTGGGGAAGAAGAAGCTTCCTTTCTGCTTCCACCAGCTAATGTTTGGGGAGCTTGGATATAAAATTAATGGAAATACCTGTACTTCCTACATGACCACCACTGTCATAGGCAGGTGTCATGCTCTCTAGACCTTGCAGGTGTTTTAAAGCTGACTTTCCTGTGTAGGTGCTTATGTGAGTTTTTTGAAGTTCCCTCTGCAGGCCCCATCAACTGCCACTCCTGTGACATGGCAGTGTCTCTCCTTGAGCCTGTGGCTTTCAGTCCCACTTCAGCTTCTGTCCCCGATGGGATGGCTAGTTAGCATCTGGATCCTCTTACCCGGGAGGGAAAACCCCATGGGCAGGACTCATTTTTAAATGTCATCAGCATGATGCCCTCTGATGCTGGAGTCACACCCTATTAACGTGTGTTGGTGAGGAATGAATTTTCTTCCCAACCGTAGCATTCTTCTCTTCCACACAAGCAGTGCAGGTTTCTCGAGCCTGACTGGGGCACCAGTGCCCTGTGGTCCTTTAACTGCAAACTTGCCAAGTCGTCCGTAGCCTTAGGTGAAAGGGCTGTACCCCTGAAGGGCGCTGTGGCTCTTAATACCATTTCTACAGAGAAACTGTTCTCACAAAATCGTTTCCCAGTCTCAGTCAACCCTTACTTTTGATCTTCTTGAAGGGCTCCTGGAAAGAGACCCCAAATCATGTAACCAGTCCCCAAGTAAAAAGTTCAAACTTGAATTAATAATTTTCATCATGGTAGTCTAGGGCAAATTTTATTTTGGTTCTTGTTATCTATTGTGCCTGGGTCTCTAGATGGAAACATCTAATTTAACAGCCTGCTACGTATACATGTAAATATACAGTCAGGAATGGCAAATAGGTTTTGATTCCCATGCCATTCTTGATCCAGTCAAAGAGCCCTGCCAAAGAGCCCCGACCTGAGGAGATCCAGGCTCAGGGGCACGGACGTCTTTGTGCCATGCCTGCCGAGGGAGAAGTTAGGGGCGCTCTTGTGCCTGACAGGATCTAGGAGAATGGGTGCCAGGCTTGTCTTGTTCATGCTGTATTTCCTGTCTTAGCCACGTGCCTGGAATCAAGTAAGTGCTCAATTAATAGGTACTGACTATATGGGCAGGAGTATGTATACATAAATGAGTGGCCATATACATATAGAGTTATATTAAACACACATATAATGTTTATAAATTAATTTTATATATATGAGTTAACTAATAAGCCAAATATTGTTTAGTATGCTATAAGTTCTATTCTTTTCAATTAACTCCTTTTTATTTTTATAGGAGTAATTTATAAAATCCTGAGGCAATATAAGTGCATGAGGCATTATTCAGGATATACACTTGAATCTAATGCAAATGAGAATTAATGACAATTTCAATATCCCTTTTTTTTTTTTTTTTTTTTTTTTTTTTTTGAGAAAGAGCACATTTGGTGAGCAAGGGAGGGGCAGAGGAAGAGGGAGAGAGGAAATCTTAAGCAGGCTCCACACCCAGCTTGGAGCCCAACACAGGGTTCAATTTTACTACCCTGCGGTCATGACCTGAGCTGAAATCCAAACCGACTGAGCCAACCAGGCACCCTTCTGTATCCCTTTCAAAGAAGTGCCTGCACAAGGCCAATTGCTGCCTGTATTGCCATGCAAAATATGATTTTAAATACAGTTAACCTGAGCTTTCAGAGTATTTGAGTATGTTTATGCAACATCATCTATAAAGAAAAAAAGGCAGATACAGAGAGATACATAAATTCGTGGCCCAGAGTACATATTAATTGATAATGCTTGGCAAATATTTACTTTCTATTTGCTGGTATTACATTAATTATGGGCTTAATGTTCACGTTGATGATGATACAGATCAGAAGATACCATCAAGAACACAATACCCATATAAACGTAAATGTAGTTACATTGTAATAGATGAGGTAATATGAAAGATGGATTCAAAAACATTAAGTTGGTATTTCTGCAGAGGCAACATTAGTCTTTCAGTTTCTTACACAGAACAACATGGATAGACTTTAGGAAATATCCACATGGAAGACATTTTTGTTTGAAGGTTAAAGTTTATAGATATTTATCTGGAGACTTTCTCCACAGAATGCCATAAATATGGGAATTCGTTTTATTATTTTTATTTTTTTAATGCTTATTTTTGAGAGAGCGCAAGCAGAAGAGGGGCAGAGAGAGAGAGGGGGAGAGGATCCAAAGTGGGCTCTGTGCTGATAGCAGCGAGCCCGATGTAAGGTTCAAAGTCACAAACCGCAAGATCACGACCTGAGCCCAGTAAGTCGGTGTTCAACCACCCTGAGCAACCCAGGTGTCCCTAAACATGGCAATTTAGAAAACATTTGGATATTTGGCTACTTTAAAAAATGTTTTCCTGGTTTTTTTTCTTTTTAAAAAAATATTTATTTTTGAGAGAGAGAAAGAGGGAGAGAGAGAGAGACAGTATGAGCAGGGGAGGGTCAGAGAGAGAGGGAGACAAAGAAACTAAAGCAGGCTCCAGGATCCCAGCTGTCAGCACAGAACCTGAGGCAGGACGCGGAGCTCGAACCCACAAACCATGAGATCATGACCTGAGCTGAAGTTGGACCCTGAACTGACTGAGCCACCCAGGTGCCCTAAAAAATTTGTTTTCATTTAAGTATTGCCCTTCATGAGAACACAAAGACTTGTTACAGAGTATTTCAGATATCTAGATGTTGTCATGTGGCTTGACAATGGAGTTAATTAGAGAACAGTAGACGGTACTCAAAAAGGGGAGAAGCCTGCAATAGGGATCATACAAATCCACTGGTTATAGATGGTGATAAAAAATAATCAAATAAGTACTTCATCAGTGGTTTTCAAATTTGAGATAGATGATATTTAAAAATGAATAGTTTGGAAAATAGGATATCTGGATGTAGGCATTAGCAACTGTTGGGCCGGCCACAGGCAAAAAGTTATGTGAACTCTCTGAGTTTTGGTCTCGTATATGGAAAAAAGAGCATGTTGAACTTAGTAACTACCAAGGAAATTTCAGCAAGCACAATTTTATAAGGAAACAGAGCCCCTAGGCAGGAAAAATAATGGAATACAATGGAAAATATACATGCTTTGTTACACTGGATTGTGAATTGCTGTATGGGGGGGGGGGGGGGGAGGAAATATACTACCCCTGAGGACAAAATGTCTGAGAGATGTAAGTCTGTGCAACATTCCTAAGGCAAATGAGTTGAGGGAATGTGAATGACATAGGACAAATCCCCCGTTAATGTTCAAGCGGCACTTCCTCTAATTGTTTTCAGAAGTGTCATTTATATATATGAAAAATATCCTGCTTTAATAATGACAGCAATGTCTTAACTCTGAAGTTGGCAGAAATATCATCTCCGTAATGTTAATTTTTCAATGTGGCAAGCCTCACCACAGTTGCATTCTTAATAACTGATCTAGAGGTATAAAGAAATGAGTATGAGGTTTAATTCTGTTTTTAAAAGGGCTAATATTTTAACTTAGTTTAGTAAGTGAAACACTAAAAGGAAATATTTTTAAATATCATTCTCATAAATAGGAAAATAAACTAGATCTTTCATCTGAATATATCCTAGAATCATTCTAAGCAGATCTAGACATGCAAATCTTGACATGGATGTAACTATTTACTTAATATCCTTTGGGAACCAGACTGCACAATTCACAAATGTCAACTCAGCACCTACTCTGAGCATCCGCCTTGTGCCAGGCTTTGGGAGCTGAGATAGAAACAGACATAAGCATCTTCAAAAATTTTATAATCTATTGGTTCCTGACCGCTGAAGTCTTCCCTAATACTGTTGATCCTGTATCTGAAAAATTTAGCCTCACTAAGCACCTGAACAAATCCTAACTGGCAATGAATCCCAGAACTACCAACAAAGAAAAATGGAATTTATTTTTCTGACCCAACTCAGTATCCATAATCCAGTCACCAGCTTAGACTAAGGCCTGGTCACAGTCTGAATTTATCTTGAAAACCCTTTGCATTCTGGAGAGAGCCTACTATTTCTGCCACCGGGGCTGGGGTTCTGTCCTGAAATTTAGCCCTTTTGGTTAGACCTCAAATGCATTAAGACTTTACCAACAAACTTCCAACCTCAGGGACTAGGCATACTCCCTCCACCCTTAAATTTCTGGCTGTGACCTTCCTTAAAGCTAGAACTCCCTGAAACTAAGGTGATCACATCTTTGTAACTGCATCTTTACCCCTGTCTGGTGACTTCCTGTGTCCATGTCCTATTCAACTGATTAGATCCCTGGGACAGCAACCCTACCTGGATTGTCACCAAGGTCACCACTGTTTCCTGGGCACTGTTATATAAAACACCAGCCTTCCCCGTGTACAGACCACCAGCTCTCCACAGGAGAATTCCATTAGCCTGATCCTGTGTATAACTTTAATTCCCCCCCTCTCTGTTGAGACCCCAGCATGTCTCCCAAACTGAACAGAAACAGTACTTGTATACATGAACCAACCAGAAAGTAAAGCAAGCATTATATAATAAATCAATTAAATGCAACCAACGGTTAATTCATATTATGGCCTGTATTTGTCACAGGATAACAGCAAAAGGAAAATATCTATTCAACCATAAAAAAAAAGAAGGAAATTTTGTCATTTTTAACAACATGGATGGACCTTGAGGGCATTATGCTAAGTGACATAAGATAAAGACAAATACTTCTGGCACAAAAACAGACACATAGACCAATGGAATAGAATAGAAACCCCAGAACTAGACCCACAAATGTATGGCCAACTAATCTTTGACAAAGCAGGAAAGAACATCCAATGGAAAAAAGACAGTCTCTTCAACAAATGGTGCTGGGAGAACTGGACAGCAACATGCAGAAGGTTGAAACTAGACCACTTTCTCACACCATTCACAAAAATAAACTCAAAATGGATAAAGGACCTGAATGTGAGACAGGAAACCATCAAAACCCTAGAGGAGAAAGCAGGAAAAGACCTCTCTGACCTCAGCCCTAGCAATCTCTTACTCAACACATCCCCAAAGGCAAGGGAATTAAAAGCAAAAATGAATTACTGGGACCTTATGAAGATAAAAAGTTTCTGCACAGCAAAGGAAACAACCAACAAAACTAAAAGGCAACCAACGGAATGGGAAAAGATATTCGCAAATGACATATCGGACAAAGGGCTAGTATCCAAAATCTATAAAGAGCTCATCAAACTCCACACCCGAAAAACAAATAACCCAGTGAAGAAATGGGCAGAAAACATGAATAGACACTTCTCTAAAGAAGACATCCGGATGGCCAACAGGCACATGAAAAGATGCTCAACGTCACTCCTCATCAGGGAAATACAAATCAAAACCACACTCAGGTATCACCTCACGCCAGTCAGAGTGGCCAAAGTGAACAAATCAGGAGACTATAGATGCTGGAGAGGATGTGGAGAAACGGGAACCCTCTTGCACTGTTGGTGGGAATGCAAACTGGTGCAGCCACTCTGGAAAACAGTGTGGAGGTTCCTCAGAAAATTAAAAATAGACCTACCCTATGACCCAGCAATAGCACTGCTAGGAATTTACCCAAGGGATACAGGAGTACTGATGCATAGGGGCGCTTGTACCCCAATGTTTATAGCAGCACTCTCAACAATAGCCAAATTATGGAAAGAGCCTAAATGTCCATCAACGGATGAATGGATAAAGAAATTGTGGTTTATATACACAATGGAGTACTACATGGCAATGAGAAAGAACGAAATATGGCCCTTTGTAGCAACGTGGATGGAACTGGAGAGTGTGATGCTAAGTGAAATAAGCCATACAGAGAAAGACAGATACCATATGTTTTCACTCTTATGTGGATCCTGAGAAACTTAACAGAAACCCATGGGGGAGGGGAAGAAAAAAAAAAAAAAAGAGGTTAGAGTGGGAGAGAGCCAAAGCATAAGAGACTGTTAAAAACTGAGAACAAACTGAGGGTTGATGGGGGGTGGGAGGGAGGGGAGGGTGGGTGATGGGTATTGAGGAGGGCACCTTTTGGGATGAGCACTGGGTGTTGTATGGAAACAAATTTGACAATAAATTTCATATATTGAAAAAAAACAAAACAAATACTTCATGGTCTCACTCACATCTAGAATCTGGGAAAAAAAAATCAGATTTGTGGTTACCAGAGGCAAGGAGTGGGGGAGATGGGGGAAGGTGGTCAAAGGGAAGAAACATCTAGTTATAATATAAGCAAGTCCTGGGAATGGAATGTATAACGTGGTGACTATAGTTAACACAACTATACAGTATATTTGAAAGTTTCTGGGAGAGGAAGTCCTCAAAGTTCTTATCACAAGGAAAAAAAAACTTTTTTTTTTGTATTTTTATGAGATATTGGATGTTAACTAAACCTATTGTGGGAATCATTTCACAACATGTGTAAGTCTAGTCATTATGCTGTACACCTTAACCTTGTAGAGTGCTGTATATCAATTACATCTCAGTGAAACTGAAAAAAAGAAAGTAAAATGAGGAAAAGGTATAAATTTCAGAGAAAATGAATAAAAATGTCTCCAATGTAGACAACTTGTTATCTCAAGAGAATTGACAGAAATACTATTAAAAATAATATCAGATACAAAGAAAGGAATGCGTTACGTATCAAGAATTAATGGCGTAACTCTCTTCACGATATATACACACCGGTCACTGTTCAAGAGTTCTGGGGGGATAGCGCTCAAGGGTTCCTCTTCTCTAGCACGTACAAAATAATATTGCTTCTGACAAGGAACTTCTTTGGATTACTGCTTAAATAATTTGGATTCTGAGACATTTTCACATTACAATTCCTCCTCTCAGAATGCAAAATAGGCTTTCATTAGGCTTCGTGATGAACAGGAGAAAACTTTTTTGAAAACCTAAAAGTAACATTATTCAAAACTCCCAGTTGAAGATGTTTGTGGCACGCACTTCTGTATGGCTCATTTAAGGCCTCTGCTGCCACTCGGTTGAGATGAACGAGCACCGAGAACAGGAGTGAACTCCCAGATTTGCTGCTATAATTCACCTGAAGACAGATGCCCAGAAGGCTGGATGAGCAGAGCACAACCTGTCAGGTTCTGCTTTGGAGGTTGAATCTTCACAGTGAAAAGAAACAAACATCAGAGGAATAAAATGCAAGACTAGTTTGCTCCAAATTGCAGAATCCAAAGATTACCATATTCCTTTAAGTTTAAAGTGTAACCTCTCTCCTACCATGCCAGTTCCTCTTCTAATAGTAAAGCACCCTTGTAGATAATTTTTCTAAAGGCTCTTGAGCATTCACCATTTTCACCCCAAAGTGTCTTTGTCTAAGTGACCGTGCCTTATATTTTTATGAACGTGAAAAGAAAATTTCATGACTTTATTCCTGAGTATTTTCCAAAATACTTACAGCTCCCTAAACTCAAAATGAAGTCTTATCCTGCCTCAAGCTGATCTAGCATCTTTCCTGAGACACCATTCCTATAAGAGTAGCGCTGAGAAAAGCTCGGAGAAGGTGTGCTCAACATCAGTCTTCCTATTTTAATCTCAGTTCTCCTCATGATGAATTGGATGTTATTTCCTTTAAGATATACAGATTTTATATGCATTAAAAAATATACTTAAAGACCCAATTTGCTACATATACTAGATCTTATTGCTCTAAAAGTCTTCAAAATCAATGACCAGATAAATCACTGATAACCATTTACAATCATTACAACAGGCCAAATCACAACGATCAGGGTTCTGGAAGTAATCCGATCAGCAAAGTTTCAATTTGTCTAATTCACTAATAATAATCCAACCGTGGTTTGAGCTCCTTTGGACATTTTTGTTCCAAACTAAACTTGAAAAAGTAGACAGAAAGAAGAAAAAGAAAACATGAAACATCCAAACTGAGTTCACATAAGATTGTTAGAGGCACTATAGAGTGGTAAAGGTAGGAGACCACTTGGCAAAGCCTGATTTTGACTCCTTGGTCACACCTACTGTGTGACCTCGGGCAAGTTACTTAACCATTCTTGTGCCTCAGAATAATCTTCTTGCCTATGAGCTGGAAGAAACCAATGAGCTGGACATGATCTGGGCCACATCTTACCTCGTCCAGTGGGGGTGGGGGTGTGGGGGTGGGGGATGAGAATGGAGCTACTCTTCACAATCAATCACTGGACACTTGTCACCAATATGTTTCATCTGTGGGGCCGCAGACTTATAAAATGAGATGGTTTAACATCCTGTTTTATTAGACTAGCTATTATAATTATCTTGCATTCCTGTAACATTTTATCACACATTACTTTTTCTAGCTATTATGTTCAGAAAAGATTTAAGAATCATAAAGCAATACCCAGCACTTGGGTGGCTCAGTCCATTGAGCATCTGGCTCTTGACTTCGGCTCAAGTCATGATCCCAGGGTCATGGGATCAAGCTCCGCGTCAGGCTTCACACTGAGTGTGGAGCCTGCTTGAGGTTCTCTCTCTCTCCCTCTGCCCCTCCTCTCCCCTCTTGCTGTCTCTCTCTCAAAAAAAGGGGGGGGGGGGTGGGGAATATCCATATACTACTTTCACCGATTGTAAACATTGTGCTGTGTTTGCTTTCAGCCTCTCTCATACATGTGTATAAGCGTATGTGTATAAACGTACATTTTACTGAATCATTTGGGACTGGGTTGCAGATATCATGACCCCAAATATGTCAGCATCTCTCTCCTAAGAACCAGGATATTCTCTCAAATAACCACAATACAATTATCTCCCTCAGGAAATTTGATATTAATTCAGTATAATTTTTCCAACAATGTTCATTATAGCAATATTTATTTTCTGTTTGAGCATCAAATCTGGGATCGTGCATTACATTTAGTTATATTATGGGACTTGTTATAATATCACCGCCCTAAATTTATCATTAGTCTGCCAGTATTAGGCTAATTATACACTCCTGATAACACATGCTACATGTATTAATCCTACACTTTTGGTATAGACACAGTTCTCAGAACATAAAAGGGACTTGGTATCTATCTGATGAAAAATTACTTGGAAGTTATTTGTCAGTGTTTTCCATATTAAGTGCCGTAACAAGCGAGAAATTTAACATAGTGATATTTCATATTAAAAGCACTGGAAGGGACTCAGAAAATATTTTGTCCTAATCCTCTCTTCTTAGATAAGATCCCAAAGAGTAATGTGCCAATATCACAGTCAGAGAGCCAGAGCAGGACCAGAACCACGTTCCCAACTCCCAGTACATCCTGCACTCAACCATGCTGCGTTGGCTTTCTCAGCCACCCTCAGAATCCATTATAAATATGTAACATGCAGTTTCCTTGCTCCCCATCTATTCATCTGAGCGACTTCACTGATGAAAGGAATAAGCATAATTTAGTATCTTGTGTTACCGTTCTCTTGTCTGAGCCATTCACATTTAGAAAAACAAGGTCCTGAAACAACCTTTCACAACTGAGATAGACGTGGACATGCCAAGCACTGTGCATCAAACAGCAAGCTCTTCTCCATCATCACATGGGGCATTGTGCAGTGTTCAGCTGGAGTGCCAGAACATGAATATCACAATCAATTTAACAATTAGCATTTTCCAAAACAATAGACACATTATGGGTTGGAACCGTAGCGTTCCCTTTAAACAGAGAGTCATTGAACCTCCACTTAATGGCTGCTTTGGTCCCTTTTATGTGGGCTTAATGAACAAGGATGAACATTAGGGGAAATTTTATTTGGAAAATTCATTTTAAAAACATATTTTATTCAAGCACTATAATTTTCTGTCTTTTCCAAAATGACTGATAAAGAAAATAATATGGATTTTGTGGATTAAGTCCCTTACTGATTTTCAGTGGCATACATATAAATTCCCTGACGTTACAATATAATGCACAGTACAGTGTTATAACAATATTATATAAATTAATACATATTATTATTTTACCAGCCTAAAAAGATGGCTTATATTAAGAGGAACCCAATTCACATTGTATTTTATTTCACAATTTTACCCTAATAAAATTAATCATTTCACGTATCAATTGTTAAATTGCAGTTTTTCCTGTGGTAGGAAAAGGGAAGCAGAGTTTCTCTGAGGTTTAAAAATCAAAGAGATAAATTCCATTTTATTCCTAGAGGCATTAAGCAGATAGTCTGTAGAGTACTGCTCACTTGACCAAGGCTTATTTTTTTCCTGATAAAACATACAGCTATCAATGCCACATGTCACCTAGTCTATAAAACAATCAAATAAGGGGAAAGAATGCTTTGGGGGAGGGGAGGGAGAATGATTGTTGAACAAGAAAGAAGCTAATTCAATTCTGAACCTCAGAGTGGCAAACTTGGTGTAGTTTAAGCAGAGTTTGGGGGGGATTTTGGTGCTGTTGGGGGTGTTGTGGTTGCTGTTGCTTTATCTGTGTGTTTCCTCTTCTACCAGACTGAAGACAATTTGAGAGCAGAAACTATCCTTTCTGCCTCTACCCTCCACAGTATTTCACCCAGTGCCTTGAATGTGGGAACTGCTTAATAACTGCTAGAGGGAGGAAGGAAGGTGGGATGAAGAGAGGGAGGGGAATCAAGAAGCCTTTCAGCAAAAAGATAAGATCTTGTCTCTTCCTGTTGTGTAACTTCTGCTCAGACTGTATGCTTGAGCACTTTCCTTGCCTGCACAATCCCTCTTCCTCTTTCTGGCACACAGCGAATCTCCACTCTCACAAAATGCAACCAGGATGATTCCTCTTCCAGAGCTTTTTACCACTTACCCCTTCTTGCCTAACCCCTAAGTACAATGTTCCTGATTGACACCTGAGAACCTGATGATATTAGATCTCTAAAGAGATTTGAGGTGCTTTAGTCCAACTCCCTTATTTAAGAGGTGAAGAAATAGAAACATAAAGAGTTGAAGTGATTTGTCCTCCTCCCTCAAACAGCCAGGTCATAACACAGGCAGTTCTGGAAAACAGACTGTTTTAGACTCCTGATATATTTTTTTTTTCAATGAAATGATTTGAAATGATTTCAAATATTCAGGATAGTTTTGCTGCCTCTATGTCCTGTTACCTTCAGTTATTTTAGAATGTACTTCCTACAAGTAATATTTTCTCCTGCAAAGTCCCAATATAATAATCAAAATAAAGAACCTAAGGGATGTCTGGGTGGCTCAGTCAGTTAAGCGTCCAGCTTCAGCTCAGGTCATGATCTCACAGCTCATGAGTTCGAAGCCAGAGGCGGGCTCTGTGCAAGAACTGGGAGCCTGGAGCCTGCTTTAGATTCTGTGTCTTCCTCTCTCTCTGCCCCTTCCTTGCTCACACTCTGTCTCTTTCTCTCTCTCTCTCTCTCTCTCTCTCTCTCTCTCTCTCTCTCTCTCTTTCTCTCAAAAATAAACATTAAAAATTTTTTTAATAAATAAAATAAAGAACTTAATATTAATTTATTACCACCATTTAATCCACATACAAGCTTCCCCAACTGGGCAAGAGTATGTGTTTTAGCAAAAGGTTCCAATTGAGGACCCTATTTGGTGACCATGTTTCTTGAATCTGCTGCAATCTCAAACGGTTCCTTGGGGTTTCCTTGGCTATCATGACATTGGTAACTTCGAAAATTACATGCCAGTTGTTCAGATAAATATCTTCCACTCTGGCTGTCTGATGTTTCCTCATGATTATGTTTGGGTTATCTGTTTTTGGCAGAGATATCGCGAATGTGATGCTATGGTCTCATTGCATCCTATCAAGCGCTATGTAATTTTGCTTTGTCCTGTATGTTAATGTTCACCTTGATCACTTGGTTAAGTTTTGTGTGGCAGATTTCTTTACCGAAGAAATTACTCTTCATCGCTTTGTGAAGGTAATTTAAGAGCCTATTCTACTCCTCATCAAATTTTCTACCACTTCGTTGCATCCATTGATGTTTCTTACCTGAATTATTATTACGATGGTTGCCACATGGTTTTCCTCTTACTTTTTATACCTTAAGCAGTTGGTAGTCTACTGTAAGGAACATGTTTACTATTATTATTTGTTTTGATGCTAAACCTGTCTCTTGTTTGGCCATCTGGATTTCTATGTCTTTTTGAAATGTCCTCTTCTTTCTTTTGAGTACTTCCTTATCTTCCATCATAATGAGATACCTCACATTTATTATGTAACTATCCTGATCCGTCCTAGAATCAGCCATTTCTCCAAGGCATCCCAGTTCTTTTACTGGAGCATGGATTTTAGGCTTCAGCATCTGGGTGACACAAGAATATCATTGCTCTTAAGCTCTCTCTTTGGATACAGGTAGTAAATATACGTGTGTCTGTGCATGCACATATGATATAGATATACACACACACGTACATCCTGATCAATATTTATTTATATAGGTATATATCTATCTATACTTATATACTGAAAACCATGAGTTCAAACCAATACCATAATTCCAAATTAACCCCATGGGTTTGTTCCATTTTTTTTTTTTTGTCTTTCTCAGCTTCTTACAATGAGAAACTTGTCTCTCTTTATCTTCATTATACTCTCGTATTCACTCAGTCGCCGCAGGGTGACCAGTGCCCCCAGCAAACCACTGCACCACTAATCCCATGTGGATGCTCTCTTACCACCCCCTCCACAGTCGCCTCACCCCTGCACAGGTGCCGTCTGCATGCAGGGCTCCAGTCTGCACACAGATGCTGCTGCCATCACCTTTGTCTCCCACCAGGGTGCCCTCCTCACCTTGTTCTCAGCCCTCATATCCCTTGGTGGCTCACACCACCGGTGCCCACACACAGGGAGCCTCCTCCTCCCTCTTGGGCTCTGTATTCCTTGGCAGGCTATGCACATGCCCTTTGCACCCTCCACAGCCCCAACGCCACAGGCCAGGCCATAATCATCCCACAGGTGGACTCTTCACCCAGTCGGTCTTCTCCACCCATTTCTGGGGCTTCCGTAAGCATTCCACCTGTCCTTCCCTGTGCAGGAAAACTGCTTATCCCAACCCCTCTCAGTGGGGCTTCAACTTCCCACCCCAGTCAGTGCAGACACCATCCTTGACCTGCTCAAGCAACACCGTCCTGTGTCACTGCCTTTGCCACTTACAGCTGCCCGCTTTGCTCAGCCCCACCTAAGAGCTTTCAGACTGAGAAGAGAGGGAGGAAGGGAGAACAGACTCTGAACTTAAAGAATCAATGTCCTACCTAGCTATTATTTGTATCTCTAAATATCTGTATTGAATACACATTAGCAGTGTGTCTCTATTAAAAATCTAAGAAAGATAAGTATCCTATCTATTCACCAGATCACATATATTCTTTGAAAAAGATACCAATGCACAGGACAGAATCCTGCATCTTCTGGGGTTCTCAACAAACATTCATTGGCTGAGAAAAAAACATTTCTGTTATCAAATGCATAGCGGTGCAATTGAAATTGAACTTCATATCATCTTTTGTGATAGCCATCAATTATATATTGTGAATTATACACTTGATCTTAGCCAAAAGGCCGAGAAGCGATATATATATTGTGAATTATAATTGATGAATTAGGTACAGATAACGAAGTGAATTAATAAACTTAATCCAAGTATATTTTGGCAGTCGTTCACTCCACCTTTTGTATTCTGGCCATAAGCACCAAAGAAAATTCTCTTCTTTTAGTAGATATTTTTAATGAAAACTCTATAGTGAAGAATGTTGGTTTATTTTGAACTAAATCATCTCAGTAGACCATGGTGACACAATTGTGGCTGAAATCTATGCCATCAAATTAACAATAAAAATGTCTATTTTTTTAAATGATTTGATTTGAAATGGCCATAACCTTCTGTCATAAGACGAGCCACTTAAAATGAATTTCTTCTTATGTCTCAGCATTTGCAACACCGAAGGAAAATCTATTCTTATAATAAACCCATACTGAAGGAATAAACATTTAAAATAGTTGATACCAAATATTAGAAGCCTAAGTCAATATAAACCAGGCCATTTTATTTAATATATAATTGAATATCTTCTAAAAACTTTGGTTATGATTTGTTTGAAAAGTGAAGTTCTGTCACGGTTTCTGTTGGTGCATGACTATCTAAATATTACGAGAGCCTCATGCACGATGCCGCATATGCACGTAGAAAATAATGGAGACACGTGACCTGTTTTAGCATTCGACTTTGAGGTGATTGGAAGCTTTACAAACCAGAAAATAGGGGGAGAAGTGGGAATTGCTGGAAGGGAAGTGGACAGTTTCCATCTACCTACACTCATAAACTAAAATTAATTTGATAGAAGTTAGATCAAGAAACTGAACATTGGAGAGGATTTACATGGTAATTTAATGTTGTGATTTGTACTGCATTGAATTTAACATTTCTCTCAACACACAGGATACTTGGATATTCTTTGTCTAAATGTCTCGAATGGACACTGCTTTCATTGTGTGGGTGTGAACTAAGAAAGTATGGACAACTTAACCACCTTCTGACTCTCCAGACTTTTCATAAGTTTGAAGTTTTGAGAGGCTGGGTGAAATCTTGCTCAGTTAGTGAGGGTTCTGAAGTTTAATTTTAGCTCCCTTCACTGCAGGTGGTCATGGATTTTATAGGCTTTCTCCAGAAAGAAGGCTTTTATCAATTCACCAGTGCCCACGCCTCTCACAGTGTTTTTCTGGCATAATCCACCCCCCCCAAATGATTTAGCAATCCAACAGGCAGCTCCAGGCTTGGGTGTAAAGTACCCTTTTCTTCCAAGTGGGTTCCTGCATCTGGCCAGACTCCGCTGGGGAGTCTCTACCATCAACTAGCCGGTAACAACGCACATTGTGATTCTAATCAGATTAGTCTGCTTTAATCACTATCTTTATTTCTGTGGCTTATTTTATACTAATTAAAGCTTGTAAATTTTCCACTGCTAATTTAATTAACAAAGCCACTTGTCTTTGTCAGGCATCATCTTTCTTGTTTCATCCACGTATTTAAACAGAGTCTGAAGCCCGCAGGTGATTCAATTAAACCTCCATTCTACCAGGCGGCAGCTACACCTATCTCTGACGAAGGACAAGCCTTCACTTCCTCAGAAGCTTCTTTATACAATGACAGCCAGGACAACCAACATTAAGAAACTAGTCCTGGGGTGCCTGGGTGGCTCAGTTAGTTAAGCATCCAACTCTTGGTTTCGGCTGAGGTCATATCTCACAGTTTGTGGGTTTGAGCCCTGTATCAGAGCTTGCTTGGGATTCTCTTTCTCCCTCTTTCTCTGCCCCTCCCCAACTCATGCTGTCTCTCTCTCAGAATAAATAAATAAACCTTAAAAAACAAACAGATAAACAAACAAAAACAGCAACTAGTCTTACTAGGCACCTGAAGTGATCTGGACTGGCAATGACTTAAATTTGTCGGGTCCAGTTCCACATCTGCAGTCCCACCATAAAATACTAAAATAATCATTTTAATCAACAAACTTGCCTGAGGAGGAGAAAATCAACTTTACTTATATTGCCTGGATGGAATTGATTTAATTGGTTAGGTTAGCCAGAAAAGTCTTCCCAAATTCTCATATTGATCCAGCTTTTATCTATAATGTTCTGAAATAAAGACAACTCAGATTTACCCCAGTTTTCAAAGAGATTATATTTGCAAAGCTATTTGCTAAATTATTGTTTTCAATATAATGTCACAGGTGGTGAGTTTTCCTGGTTGACCCAAAGAATATATTTAGGGGCATCTAGGTAGCTCAGTTGTTAAGCGTCCAACTTCGGCTCAGGTCCTGATCTCACGGTTTGTGGGTTTGAGCCCCATGTTGGGCTCTGTGCTATCAGCTCAGAGCCTGGAGACTGTTTTGGATTCTGTCTTTCTCTTTCTCTGTCCCTCCCCCACTCATTCTCTCTCTCTCTCTCCCCCCCCCTCTCAAAAATAAACATTAAAAAATTTTTTCAAGAATATATTTAATCCAGGGGCGTCTGGGTGGCGCAGTCGGTTAAGCGTCCGACTTCAGCCAGGTCACGATCTCACAGTCCGTGAGTTCGAGCCCCGCGTCGGGCTCTGGGCTGATGGCTCAGAGCCTGGAGCCTGTTTCCAATTCTGTGTCTCCCTCTCTCTCTGCCCCTCCGCCATTCATGCTCTGTCTCTCTCTGTCCCAAAAATAAATAAATGTTGGAAAAAAAAAAAAGAAAAGAATATATTTAATCCATAGCTACTGTTATAACATACTGAAACTATTCACCAAATACTTACAGCTTGAAGCAGGTAATCTTAACTCACCAATCTGAGCCCAGACCGTGCAGCTTCCTGCCTCTCATCTACTTCCAAGCCCACGCATTTGCTAAAATATTCCAAATGTTTTCATAACAGTGATGGCAGCAGAAAGTCTAACATAGGTAGTGAGAAAAAAGATAAAAATGATTTAATTTTGACTATTATGAATTAGGAATTAAAGCTTCATCTCTTACCAAAACGCTAATAGCTGCTTGTGATGTTTTTTCCAGAAAAAAATACAGGAAAACACTTGTGTGGTTTGATTATTTATACAGGAGTGGTGAATCCTAATGTCAGGATGCCCTGGTGCTTAGACTTAGTCAGGTAAAGAGCACTACCCTTTCAATGAAGCTCTAAGGTACAACCTTCAGATTTGGTCTTTATGATCCTGAAGATCTCTAAGATTATTCTGTTCTAAAAGTAAATCATGTTAAGATAGGAAGGGTTGGAATTGAAGGTCCCTAAATGTTCTAATTGAGGAAATATTTTGGACTCTTTTAGTTTCCCCAATCTAAAAGTTTTGTGATCCTAAGGAAAACTATAAGGAACCATTTTCTTTCCCTATGTCCTTAGTCTTTGGTGTTAGCTACTGGATGAGATGTGGGCTCTATGGATTGGAAATCTGTGGAAGAATAAGTCCCAATGACCCCAAACTGTTACTTTGAAATAACTGGTTTGCTAAATTTTGATTGGTTCATACTCAGAAACTTGGCTCTCTTCATATTTGAAGCAGGTAATTTCACCGTGTTGCCAAAAACTGTGGTAGATTGACCCCAGCAGTACCTTCGATTAGTTCATACATCCTTGTATTCACTTTTGGCAAAACTCTTCCAAATTATTGTTAGTCTTGGCTTTGTTACTGGTTTTGGCCAATGGGACAGAGGATACACTAGCAGAGAATTGAAAAGTTTTCCTTCTAGAGTTGTTGGTACTCCGCCACCGTGGAAACAAGCTCAGGTTACCCTGGTGGATGGTGAGAAACACATGACCCAGTTACCCACCACTGCCCCAGCTGCCATCCAGTCAACCTCCGGAAGGAGAACTACCAAAGGGGCTGGCAGCTGACCACAGACACATGAAAAAGAGCCAGAGAAAAACAAATTGCTCAGCTGAGCACATCCCAAATTGCTGACTCCTGGGGTTGTGGGCTAAATAAATGTGTGTTCTATTAAGCCACTAGTTCTGAGGTGGTATGTTATGTTGCAAAAACTGATTTACATAAGAGCCAGGAAGAAGATGCTAACACATGAGAGAGGTGTAAAGGAAAAGATGATCTCTTCTTTCATAATCTTCTAGGATTAGAAATTAAACCATTGCCTACAGTGGAAGAAGTAGTACAGGGATAATGACTTACAAAAGAACAAAGGGGAACTTCAGAACTTATTATAAAGCTACAATTATCAAGGCAGTATGATCAGCATAAAAATTGACATATAGATCAATGGAACAGTATAGAAAGTTCAGAAATAAACCTAATATTTACGGTCATTGGTTTTTGACAGAGCCAAAGAAATTCAATGGGGAAAGGATATTTTTTTCAACAAATGGCAATGGAATTATTGGATATTCATATGCAAAGAAGGCAATAATAATAATCTTAAATCTTTACAGGACACCATACACAGAAATCAACGAAAAACGGATCATAAACCTAGATGTAAGAGATAAATCTGTAAAAATTCTAGTGGAAATGTGAGCTAAAATATTTTTGAAATTGTGTTAGGCAATGATTTCTTAGATGTAACATTAAAATCATGATCTATAAAAGAAGAATTGATAAATTGGACTGCATCAAAATGTTAAAACTTTTGTTTTTCAGTAGATACCATTAAAGTTAAAAGACAAGCCCTAGCCTGATAGAAAATATTTTCAAATCATGTATCTTATAAAGGATTTGTATCCATAATCTATGAAGAACATTGTACACTAAAACTGTAGTAGGTGACTGATGTCAGCCTTTTGTGACCTTTCCATGCCCCGTGCCTTCCGTGACTCCTTGATACCCGAAGGAGATACCAATAACAGGAAGAACTGGCTTATAGGAGAGGGGAGATGATGGTGGAGTAGAAGGACCTGAGGCTTGTCTCATCCCATGAATGCAACTAGGTAATTATTAAATCATCCTAAATACCCCAGAAATAGACCTGAAGCCTGGCAGAACAAACTCCTTGACTAATGGGAGAGAAGAGGCCACATCAAGGATGATAGGAAGGGCAGAGATGTAGTTTAGGGGAGAAATGGATCGTGGGTACTGTGGAGAGGAGTGAGCCATGGGCACAGAGAAGAGTGAGAGAGAGAGGAGCACGCAGGGGAATGCACAAGGAGAAAGTTTCCCCAAAGCCATTGGCTTGGAAATGAGAGGGGCTAAATTTCGTGAGTTCTTGCAACTAGTGGGGCTTAAAGTCTAGAGTTTTAAAAGTCAGCAGTTTGACTGAGATAGAGCACGGAGGGCACTGTGCTGCTCCTGGAAAGTAGGCAGGCAAAAAAACCCCGGAAGCAGACAGCACGGAAACAGTGATCTGAAAAACGCCTGGGGTACACAGCTGGGAGATTATTTGATTTCTTGGAGCATGTCTCTGAGAGGCAGTGTTCATGGAGACACCTCTTAAGGGAGAAAAGGAGCTGACTGGAGCCATTTCCTTCTCCTACCCCTCAGCATAAAGATAGAGCCACCTGCAGAAAGCAGGCCAGCACCCACACTGGCTGCCTAACTTGCTTATACCAAGCCCCAACCCCATGTGCTGTGGTGAAACTACCCCTCTCTGCCAAGTTTGCCTTTATCCCAATGGGGCGGGCCCTTCCCCCAGAAAACCAGCACAAACCCCTGCCCACACCACATCTCCCAACCAGAGAGTCCTGCAGGGCCTTAGTTCTCCTGAAAGTAGTATCAGATATCATTTCACAAGCAGACCGGAGCACACCTAGTTAAAGCTCACCACACTCAGGCCAAGGACCAAACACTGCCCACAACAGGCGAGGAGAGCCTCTGCAGACGACCAGCCCGAAGGACAGAGAAGCCACAACACAACAGCAGAGTGCAGGCAGCACACACCAGAGACACTCCCTGAAGTGCCAGGCTGTGGACACTACATGAGCTCTTCTTCATAAAGATATTACGTTGAACAGCAGAAAACATAAGTGTCTTTTCTAATACACAAATGAAGGCAGAGACCTAGACAAAATGCCAAGGTGGAGGAATTTATCCCAAATGAGAGAATAAGATCAGGCCATGGCCAGAGATCTAAGCAAAATAGATATGGTAACATGCCTGATGGAGAATTTAAAGCAACAATCATAAGGATACTCACTGGGTTTGAGAAAGGATAGAAATCAGGGATACCCTTACCACAGAGATAAAAGAGTTTAAAAAATGAGATTGGAAACAGGCTTGATACAATGAAGAACAGGCTGGAAGAAGCAGAGGAACAAATTAGTGACCTAGCAGACAAAATAATGGAGAATAATGAAGTTGAACAAAGGAGAGAAAGAATTATGGAACATGAGAATAGACTTAGGGAAGTCAGTGACTCTATCAAATGTAATGACAATCCCAGAAGAAGAGAGAAAAAAAGGGGGCAGAAAATTACTTAAGGATGTAATAGCTGAACATTCTCCAACATGGGGAAGGAAACAGATATCCAGATCCAGGAGGCACAGAGAACTCCCGTCAAAATCAACAAAAGCAGGTCAACACCAAGACATATTATAAGTAAATTTGCAAAATATAGTGAAAAAGAAAAAAATCTTAAAAGCACCAAGGCAAAAGCCATCCTTAACTTACAAGGGAAGACCCATAAGGCTTACTGGAGGTTTCTCAACAGAAACATGGCAAGCCAGAAGGGGATGGCTTGATATATTTACAGTGCTGAATAGGAAAAATCTGAATCTGCTGAATAGAAAAAAAACAAGCATACTCTGTCCAGCAAAGCCATCATTCAGAATAGAAGGAGAGATAAAGTTTCCTAGATAAACAAAAACTAAAGGAGTTCATGACCACTAAACCAGCCCTGCGAGAAATATTAAAGGGAACTCACTGAGTGGAAAGGAGAGACTAAAAGTAACAAAGACAAGAAAGGATTACAGAAAATCTTCAGAAACAACAAGTAATAAAATGACAGTAAATATAAATCAGTAGTTACTTTGAATGTAAGTGGACTAAATGCTCTAATCAAAAGACATAGGGTGTCAGAATGGACAAAAAAGAAGACACATCTATATGCTGCCTACAAGAGGCTCATTTTGGACTGAAAGACACCTGCAGACTGAAAGTGAGGGGATGGAGAAACGTCTGTCACACTAATGAATGCAAAAGAAAGCAATACTTATATTGGACAAACTAGACTTTAAAACAAAGGTTGTAACAAGAGATAAAGGAGGGCATTACATCATAATAAAAGGGACAATCCAACAAGAAGATCTAACAACTGTAAATATTTTTTCACCCAACATGGCAGCCCCCAAATATATAAAACAATAATAAACATAAAGGAACAAATTGATACTGATACAATAATAGTAGAGGGCTTTAACACTCCACTTGCATCAATGCACAGATCATCTAAACAGAAAACAAACAAGGAAACAATGGCTTTTAATGACACACTGGACCTGATATATTCAAAACATTCCATCCTAAAACAACAGAATACACATTTTTCCCAAGTACTCACGGGACATTCTCCAGAATAGATCACATATTAGGTCACAAATCAGGCCTCAAAAAGAAAAGGAAGGAAAACTTCCAAATTCATTCTATGAGGCCAGCATTACCCTGATACCAAAAACTTGAAATCATACCATTCAAATTTTTCTGATCACAATGCTATAAATGAGAAGTCACCCACAAGAAAAAATTTGGAAAGACCACAAATACATAGAGGTTAAACAACATGCTAGTAAACAATGAATAGATCAACAGGAAATCAAAGAAGAAAATTTTAAAAAATACAATGGCCCAAACCTTTGGGATGCAGGAAAAAAGTGGTCCTAAGAGGAAAGGATATAGCAACACAGAACTACCTAAAGAAGAAAGAAAAATCTCAAATAAACGCCCTAACCTTATACCCAAAGAAGCTAGAAAAGAACAATAAACGAAGCCTAAAGCCAGCAGAAGGAAGGAAATAATAAATATTAGAGCAGAAATAAATTATATTGGAACTAAAACAAAAAAACAAACAAAAAATAGAACAGATCAATGAAACCAGGAGATGGTTCTTTGAAAAAAATAATAAATTTGATAAACCTCTAGCCATACTTATCGAAAAAGAGACAATACCAAAATAAATAAAATTACAAATGAAAGGAAAAATAACAACCAACACTCACAGAAATACAAACAATTATAAGTGAATACTTTGAAAATCTAGATACCAACAAATTGGACAACTTGGAAGAAAGGTATAAATTCCTAGAAACATATGAATTATGAAACTTAAACAGGAAGAAATAGAAAACCTGAACAGACCATAAACCAGAAGATAAATTGAATGAGTAATCAAAAAGCCTCCAAACAAACAAAATTCCAGGGCCAGATGGCTTAAGAGGTGAATTCTACCAAACATTTAAAGAAGAGTTAATACCTATTTTTCTCAAACTATTCCAAAAAGAAAAGGAAGAAAAACTTCCAAATTCGTTCTATGAGGCCAGCATTACCCTGATACCAAAACCAGGTAAAGACTACTAAAAAAGAGAACTACAGGCTATATCCCTGATGAACATGGATGCAAAAATTGTCAATAAAATACTAGCAAACTGGATCCAACAATACATTAAAAAATCATTCACCATGATTAAGTGGGATTTCTTTCTGAGTTGCAAGAGTGGTTCAATATTCACAAATCAATCAACATAATACACTACATTAATACAAGAAAGGATAAGAACCATATGACCATTTCAATAGATGCAGAAAAAGCATTTGACAAAGTACAACATCGATTTGTGATAAAAAAAAAAAAACGCTCATCCAAGTAAGTTTAGAGGGAACATACCTCAACATATAAAGCCCATGTATGAAAAACCCACAGCTAATATCATCCTCAGTGGGGAAAAACTGAGAGCTTTCCCTCTACAGTGGGGAACAAGACAGGGATGTTCCCTCTCACCATTATTATTCAACACAGTACTGGAAGTCCTAGCAACAGCAACCAGATAACACAAAGAAGTAAAAAGCATCCAGATCTGTATGGAAGAAGTAAAACTTTCACTATTTGCCGATGACATGATACTCTATATAGAAAACTTGAAATATTCCACCAAAAACCTACTAGCACTGATAAAGGAATTCAATAAAGTTGCAGGATACAAAATCCACATACAGAAATCTGTTGCATTTCTATACACCAATAATGAAGCAGCAGAAAGAGAAATTAAGGAATCAAACTCATTTATAGTTGCACCAAAAACAAATAAGATACCAAGGAATAAACCTAACCAAAGAGGTGAAAGACCTGTACTCTGACAACTATAAAACACTGATGAAAGAAATTTAAGAGGACACAAAGAAATGGAAAGACATTCCATGCTCATGGATTGGAAGAACAAATATTGTTCAAATATCTATATTTCCCAAAGAGATCTACACATTTAATGCAGTACCTATCAAAATACCAACAGCATTTTTCACAGAGCTCAAACAAACAATCCTAAAATTTGTATGGAACCCAAAAGACCCCAAATAGCCAAAGCCATCTTGAAAAAGAAAAGAAAGCAAAGCTAGAGGCATCACAATTCCCAACTTCAAGTTATATTACATAGCTGTAGTGATCAAAACAGTATGGTATTGGGGGAAAAAGGCAACTAGATCAATAGAACAGAATAGAAGACCCAGAAATGAACCTATAGCAATAACTCTTTGACAAAGAAGGAAAGAATATCCAATGGGAAAAAGTCTCCTCAAAAAATGATGTCGGGAAAATTGGACAGTTACATGCAAAAGAATGAAACTGGGCCACTTTTTTACGCCAGACACAAAAATAAATTCAAAATGGATTGAAGACCTAAATGTGAGACATGAAAACATAAAAATCCTGTAGGAGAACACAGGTAGCAACCTCTTTGACATCAGCCTTACCGACTTCTTTCTAGATATGTCTCCAGAGGCAAGGGAAACAAAAACGAAATAAATTATTAGGACATAATCAAGATAAAAAGCTTCTGCACAGGGAAGGAAACATCAACAAAATTAAAAGGCAGCCTACAGAATTGGAGAAGATATTTGCAAATGACATATTCAATAAAGGATTACTATCCAAAATATGTAAGAGCTTATAAAACTCAACACCCAAAAACAAATAATCCAATTTAAAAATGTGCAGAAGTCACGAATAGACATTTTTCCAAAGAATACAACCAAATGGCTAACAGATACATGAAAAGATGCTCAATGTCACTCATCATCTGAGAAATACAAGTCAAAACCACAATTAGATACCACCCCAACCTGTTAGAATGGCTAAAATCAACAACACAAGAAACAACAGATGTCGGTGAGGATGTGGAGAAAGGGGAACCCTATTGCACTGTTGATGGGAATGCAAACTGGTGCAGCCATTCTGGAAAACAGTGTGGAGATTCCTCAAAAAGTTAAAAATAGAACTTCCTTGTGATACAGCCATTGCATTACCAGGTATTTACCTAAAGAATACAAAAATGCAAATTCAAAGGGATAGATGTACATGTTTATAGCAGCATTATCTGCAATAGCCAAATGATGGAAACAGCCATACTTTCCATCACCAAGAAGAAGAAGTGGTATATATATACAATGGAGTATTACTTGGGAGTCAAAAAGAATGAAATCTTGCCATTTGCAACCATGTGGATGGAACTAGAATGTATTATGCTAAGTGAAATTAGTCAGAGAAAGACAAAAATCATATGACTTCACTCATATGAGGACTTTAAGATCCAATACAGGTAAACATAAGGGAAGGGAACCAAAAATAATATAAAAACAGGGAGGGGGACAAAACATAAGAGACCCTTAAATATGGAGAACAAACAGAGGGTTGCTAGAGGGGTTGTGGGAGGGGGGATGGGCTAAATGGGTAAGGGGCATTAAGGAATCTACTCCTGAAATCATTGTTGCACTATATGCTAACTAACTTGGATGTAAATTAAAAAATAAATAAATTATTAAGAAAAAGGAAACTTCAACAACAACAACAACAAAAGAAGAATGCCTATATATGCATTATATAATGCAATATAATTCAGCCATAAAGAATGAAATATTGTCATTTATAATGACACAGAGCTGGGGATTATATTGCTAAACAAAATAAGTCAGAGAAAGACAGATACCATATCATTTCACTCATACGTGGAATTTAAAAAACAAAACAAACAAGGAAAGGGGAAACAAAAAAGAGAGAGGCAAACCAAGAGACTCTTAATGGTAGAGAACAAAGGTTGACAGAAGGGAGGGAGGTGGGTGGGGGGCATGGGTGAACTAGGTGATAGGGATTAAGTAGTGCACCTGTGATGAATGCAGGGTGATGTATGGAAGTGTTAAATTAGTGTATTGTACACCTGAAGCTAATATAATACTGTGTGTTAACTAACTGGAATTAAAAATAAAAACTTAAAAACATAACAGGAAGAACTGGAAAATCAGTTAAGCAGAGGCATGCAAATGATATTTTTGAATAATCAATTATGATAGAAACATAATTTATTAAGATCACCTAGGGGTCTTACACATGTCTATGTGGAAATCAGTAAACCTTAATTTTATCAACCAAACCGTATGCCTTGTGACACACAGATATTTGGAGAAGTGCTTGCAGGCGTGTAAACCCCATTCCCCTGTTGACATATAATCCCCTATAACTCCAGAGCTATTCTTCAGAGCAATGCGAAGGACTGTTTCCTGGGCTGTGTTCTTACTAAGACAATGAATAAAGCATTCACTAACCTACCCTGAGTGCCTTCCTTTCAGTTGACAGCATCTACAACTCATAATAAAAAAACCAAACAACCCTGTGGTGGCCGGGTGGCTCAGTCTGTCAAGCATCCAACTCGGTCTAGGCTCAGGTCATGATCTCACGGTTCCATGGGTTCAAGCCCCACATCAAACTCTGTGTCAGCAGCACAGAGCCTGCTTGGGATTCCCTTTCTCCCTCTCTCTCTGCCCCTCCCCACTCATACTGCTTCTGTCCCTTTCAAATAAAAAATAAAACTTTAAAACAAACAACCCAATTTAAAAATGGGTAAAGGATATGAATAGACATTTGTCCAAAGAAAATATAAAAAATATCCAGTAAGCATTTGGAAAGATGCTTAACATCATAAATCTTTAGGTAAATGCAAAGCAAAATCATAGTAAGACATAACTTCACACACTCTAGAATGGCTCTAATCAAAATTCAGATAATAACAAGTGTTGACAAGGAACAATTGGAATCCTCATACATTGCGGAAGGGAATGTAAAATGATGCAATCACTTTGGAAAGCAATGTTTCTTTTAAAAAGTTAAATATAAACTTAGCATCTGGAATAAAAATTCCACTCTTGGCTGTCTACCCAAGAACAGTGTAAACTTAAATCTGCACAAAGGCTTGCATCTGAATGTTCGCAGCAGCGTATTCATGGTAATCCAAAATCAGAAACCCAAATGTCTACGAACTAGTGAACTGATAACAAAAGCAATGCTGTATATCTATACATTGGCATACTGTTCACACTGTTCAGCAATAAAAAGGCATCAGCTACTGACACATATACAACACAGGTGAACATCAAAATCATCTAAGTGAAAGAAGCATTCAAAAAAAGACCCCCTGTTGTATTATTTGATTTGTGTAAAATTTTTACACATGATCTTAGCCAAAAGGCCGAGAAACAATTTTTGTATAAAATTTTTAGAACAAGCATATCTGTAGAGCTGAAAGCAGTCAGTGCTTGGCCTGGGGCTGGGGATCGGAGAGGCGATTGACTACAAATGGACATGAGGAACTTATTGAAGTGCAGGAAAACATTTTAAAACTGGGGTGTAGTGATGATTACACAGTTTTATAAATTCACTAAAAAACATTGATCTCCACACATACAACGGGTGTATTTTCAGATAAGTAAATAATATCTAAATAAAGCTTGATGGTTAAAAACAAACTTTGACTTCTCTCTTGAAAGAGAAAGAAAAAGGGGTGCCTGGGTGGCTCAGTTGGTTAAGCGTCTGACTTTTGATCTCTGCTCAGGTCATGATCTCACCCTTCTTGAGATCAAACCCTGAGGACAGAGCCTGCTTGGGATTCTGTCTCCCTGTCTCTCTGCCTCTCTCTCTCTGTCTCTCTAACCCTAACCCTAACCCTAACCCTCAAAATAAAGTTTAAAAGAGAGAGAGAAGGAATTGGTGAACACTTGAATACATATGACTTAGAATTTGACTATAAATAATAGTTTTAAAAAACTGACCCACTCTTAGGCCTCCGTGTGTGTATATGTGTTAATGAGCAATGTACTGACATAATAACACTATTTTTTTCCCTTGGTGTTTCTGAGGAAAGTGGAAACTTTCATTATATAATGATTCCAATTGCAAGGGTTTGGCGGGGGGGGGGGGGGGGGGGGGGCGTGCGGTTGGCCTTCTGGGGAATTTGTGGCTGTCCGCAGAGTGTCTGGTAGGTCAACAGGAGGGCACATGACGCACATATAACAAGGGCCTGGGCTGACCCTGGTGGTTCCGTATCTGCGACAGCACTTTCCCCAGCCCTCTCCCACTCCCCATTCTGTCAGTGCCCATCAGCACCCCTTGGCATGGTCAGTGCCTCCCCCCACCTCTGTCCAGATGCCCAGCTTCAGGTTCCTGTGAGGAATATGAAGGTGGTCTTCATGAAGCATATGGTTCCGTTTTGTTGATTTGGTCCAGTTGTTTGAAAACATCTTGTCTTAAATAGCGTGCTATTTATCATGTTTCACTATCTTTCAGTAGAAGTTTGAAGAGGGGGAAAAAAATCAGACGTTTTCTTGATTTAATCTTAGTTTCTCAAATTTGAGAAACTGTTTTATTACTTTACAGTGGAAAAGAAGATTGCACCCCCTTTTTTGTTTTACTACATCTGTAAGAGCATGCATTGTTGTGATAAATTAAATCTGGCAAGGATTAAAGGAAAATTCTCCCCCTAAGTGATCATGCAGCTTAAAGCAACATCAGTAGGTCAACTAAACCATCCCTCTGCCAAAGACAGACGGCGCTTAAACCACACCCAGGCAAATGAAAGTTTATTCTATTTTTAAAGATTTCCAGGGGAGAGGATCATTGGAATTTTTGCCCCTTAAGGCATTTAGTCTGTCTGAGAAATTCATTTTACATAGGAACATGATAGAAACAAAGAGAACACAATTGTCTGGCTGCCAAATCCTAGGATTTTTATTATTATTATTATCATCATTCTGAAATACAGAGGACAGAGTGGAAGATAAAATTCATGCCCTGTGTCTGGTATGTTTCTGATTAATGAAACAGACTCTTATATTTTATTAAGGTTAAGTAACCGAGCCCAGCCAAGAAGCGGAGTTTTGCATTTTAATTTGGGGAATTTTGACAATAATAAGGCTGCTGAACATAAAGAAGTTAAAGCCAAGAACTGTTTTCTCTAGAATTCTATGCTTTTCTTCAGCTGTTACACTAAAGGAATTGTAGTTTAGCCAGTGAGAACCTCATAAATTTAAAGTATTTATGGGGGCATTTTCAATTATTATTCTGAGATATAGAACATCCTCTTGCATAAATGGAAAAGTCAGTGCACAAGTGGTTTAAAATGAGAAAGACTGAATAACAAAAAAGTTATCTGTATATATATATATATATATATATGTATATATGTATATATGTATATATGTGTATATATATATATATATATTGCTTCTGGGCATATTTTAATTTAGAAGAAATCAGTGCTTTTCTAAAATAATTTTAATTATTCAAATTGCCCATTGTCATTAGGAGCTAAGCCTCATTCTTTTTCTAATTAAATGTGATCATTTGCTCAAATTGTTCTCTTCTCAGTGGGTAATAGGCACAAACTGACCTTGTGAGAAGATCTAACTTCCCAACAATGAGTATTTCCCCTCACTCCAGTTTGTGATTAAAAAAAATATGCAGGGTTGTTGGGGGTGGGGTGGGGTGTGTGGAGAATGAGCCAGTTTCGTAAATGCCCCCTGGCAGTGAGAGAAAATGCTTACTCCACACTCTCTGCTGTAAGGGCCAGAGCTGAGAAGGAGGGAGTGGAGGAGACTGTCTGTCTGAAGGAGGAGCTAGCTGGCCGCCCAGCCTAGCCCAGATCCCAGGCCTCTGAGCTGCTGCAGAAAGCAACTCTGCAGGATTCCCTCCCTCTGTTCTCCTGGCCACCAGCCCCTCCCTTCCTCTCCCTTACCTTCACCCGTGTAGACAGGAGCTAATATATAAACAAATGTATGAAAATTCCAAAGTTGAGTTTTGTCCAAGGTAAATCTTTAACCCTTATCTCTCCCATATTTGCCATCTCACTCAAAAGATATTATAGCGTACATATTAGTCATTTGACTTCCTTGGGAGTCATAACCATTGGGATCTTTAAAGACCAGGAGCATGTTGGGAAACTGAGGCAGAAGGGGCCAGGAAGCGGGGAGACCTGGGGACATAGTCCAGAGGGGGAAAGGTGACCCCAGTGAGGATGACTGTGTGACTGTGACCACAACCAACTCATGCCCAGGAGCAAAGAGAAAGCAAGGCTGCCATTTGCTCACTTGGAACCCCAGGGGTTGTGACATGGGCCCAGTGTGGGGGACAGAAGTTGCCACGGGAAGACAGGCGTGTGGACTTTGGTTTCTGGTCTTGGCGCTCATGCTTTTTGCATGCGCACAGAAACTCTATGCCCAGGTCAGTCTTCAGATACCACAAAAGAAACTATAGAGTTCTAAGAAAAGTCAAGGTATAAACTGGCTTAGACATCTTTGAATGCCTTCAAAGTAACACAACATTCAGAGCAGAGGAAAGCCAGAGATAAATATTGGTTTTCTTTTTTTAAGTTTGTTTATTTAATTTTAATTTTAATTTTAATTTTAATTTTTATTTTTATTTTTATTTTTATTTTTATTTTTATTTTTATTTTTATTTTTATTTTTTGAGAGAGAGGGAGAGAGAGAGAGGGAGTGAGGCAGAGACAGAGGGAGACAGAGAATCCCAAGCAGGCTCCATGCTGTCAGTTCAGAGCCCGATGGGGGGCTCGAACTCAAACCACGATATCATGACTTGAGCCAACATCAAGAGTCGGTTGCTTTACAAGCTGAGCCGCTCAGACGCCCCATGTATTGGTTTTCATGAGTTCCATCATAAAGCATATTTTTTCTAGGTCAGAGAAAACCCATTGAACAGAGATTAAAATATTCGTTTTGCAGTTTGGTTAATTCACTGATGATTTAAATAAAACATGGTAATTCTAGGTTAAAGAAGATGTGCAATGGGCTAGAAGTAAGCAAACACCACTGCTGTTTGTGATATCATCCCGGCAGGGGCAGAATTCTAATTCTAATTCTAATTCTAATTCTAATACCCGGCAGGGTAATTCTAATGGTAATAGAAAAGCAAAGCAGCAGAAAGACTCAGGTAAGGTAGGTCTTTGGAAATTATTTTCAACAAAAAAACCTAAACGGAACTTGGCATTTTCCTTCAAAGTACACAGTTGTAAAAAAGAATGGAAGCACAATTAAGCCCCCAAATGCTCTACGTTCTTTTCCTGTTGTAGTACTATCAGCCTTTCTGATTTATACATATCTTATTATCAAAGAAAATTGACCTTGATTTCACATCACAATTTAGCAACCCACCCACCCCCACCCCCAACAAACTGCTATCTCTTTGAAAGAAGTTATTTCATGCTAAGGCTCGGTTGCATGTATCAACAGTTTAATTTTTGTCTGGAGTTTTTAAGTGGCAGTTAGAAAACAAGAAAGGACTCACCTCTTTGAAAAGCAGAGCAGTGTCTGGCCATGTGCGTCTTCGGCTCCCTGGGAAAGTGATTTCAGATGGTCGGTTGTGGATGGCTCAGACTTCCTCAGCTCCCTCCCACACAGGCAAAGCATGCCTTTCCTGGGGCAGTAGGTTGAGAGAGGAGAGCTGTGATGTGCAAGGATAGAGTCAGTAATCACCTGTCCTCTCCAGGCTTCCAGTGCATTCCATCTAATCCCTAGCAGCCTAGAAGCAGGAGTTTAAAGTCACCCTTTTTTCCATCAGTGAGGAGGACAAATTTGGGAATTTTAAAATGGAAAAAGTGGTATTATGGATATTTAGACCTGAGATAAACACCTGGCATGGAGGGGAAAGGAGGAAGGGGAGACGGGGAAATGGTTTTTTTGTTTTTTTTTTTTTTTTGTTTTTTACTAGTTTAGAACTTTGCAGGAGGTTTTGACTTAACTTAGTAACTTAATAACTTTAGAACTTCTAATAGCGTTCTAAATAAATTGTTAGTGTCAGAAGGAATTAAGTAAGTGTTATTTACCTAAGAAAAGCCTTGTTTTCACTCTGTATTATTTTCTTATTTGATTTCTATGAAACAAGTTTCTCAAGAAAGTGAAGATTTGCCAAGAGAACGAGTAACAAATACATGACAGTGCTGTCACATGGAGTGCCCTCTGTGTACGGTCACAGTTGGCCTGGTCCTTCTCTCCCACAGCAGTTACGCTCTGTTTCCCACAAGGACCTCAAAGTCTTCCCACTGCCCCACCGAGGTTGGAATGGCCTTGGCTATAGTGCAAAGGTAGAAAGGAGACAGAAACAAAAATTGAAGGAGACAAACCTGAATTCCAAAGCAGTCAGGCAGGCCCAGCAGAAGGGCCCAGGGTGCCGCCTTGCCACAGGATGTACTGCAGCCAGCAGCCTCCAGCTGAAGCCAACCTCAGTGGCCTCTTAATTCCAGACACACATTGCTGTAGTGCAGCCACACCCACAGCAAACACTCTCCCATGGGAGTTGGGCGACACCCCCCACCTCCAAGAAAAGAACTGTTGGCAAATAAGTTGATTTAAATCCTGTGAGGACAATAATAAATATTAATGTTTCCATTTGCTGGGATTCTGAAACATGTCGGCCATCGGGAAGGGAGACACTGTCCTCGATTACAATTCTGTAAGATAAGTAACCCATTCCTTAGGAAACTACATGCCAAAAAATTAAATGACTGGACTGTATCCACGTAATCACCAAGTTGCAGAGGTTGTATTCGAACCTAATATTTCTGGCTCTCCCCCGTTTTCACAACATCACTATGGATCTTTTAAATAATAATGCTACAAGATACCATTTATTGAGCACCTATTGTGAACCTGGTATTCTACACACTTTCTGTACTTCGTCATATTTAATCCCCAACAGAATCTTTAATATTAGATAATGTTACTTTCTATTTTTGACCTCATAAAGGTAAAATGTTTGATGACCTAGGTAGGTAAGGTTTGGGGACGGTTATTATCAGTGTTATAGTAACCATGATGGATCTCTGTCTCCTCATTTTGTTCAGGGAATAGATTGCATTTAATGTTGTCTATGTCTTGACAATTGTATAAGGCTTTCTTGAAATACTAGCTAACGCTGTGCTCTTTGTGCATCTTTGACCCACAGGGAATAATGACTGCATTAAACTGGTGATATTGATTGAGAAAATAAGTTTTGGAATCATCCCAATCTGGTTTAGAATCTAGGCTCTGTCACATAAGCTACATGGCCTTGTAGATACTCTTTAATATTTCTAAGCTCCCGTTTCCCCATTTGTAAATTATAGATAATAATACCTAACTCATAAGTATTCTCGTTGTGCAAATCAAATCAAGCAATGTCCATAAAACACTTAGCACTGTGTCTGGCATCTACTAAGCGCAAAATAATTGGTAGTTGTAGTTATTTTACAACAACGAGTAATCACATTTTATTGACTGCATCAATTAGAATTCAATATAGCTGCCTTTAACAGAAAAAAAAATGTCATTGCCTGAAGAAGAGAGATGTGAACTTCTCTCTCATGTAAAAGCAGCACAGAACAGGCCACCAGGACATATATGGTGACTCTGTGGTACCATTAGGGAGACCCAGGATGTTGCCCTTGTTCTGTCATCTAGGCAATGGCTTCCATTCTCAAAGTCAGTTCATGTCCAAGGTGATTCTCTGGCTTAAGCCAGCACATCTGAGTCTTGGACCTAAAGGAGGAAAAAGCTTCAGTTAGCTTCCCAAAGTCCCATGTCAACTCATTTGCTTCTATTTTTTTTTTTTTTTTTTTTTTTTTTTTTAGTTCCATGACCTTAGTTCCATGATGTGATCTGTTACATGACCACACCATGCTACAAGAAAACTGAGATATGTTCTCTTTTATTCCAGGACAAATTATGCCCTGTAAAAGTATCAAGATTTGTTTCTAAGGAGGAAGGGAAAAAATGGATGTTGGAGGAAGCAGGTGACAGTCTCTGCGACACTGGTAAGAATGCTAGTGCCCTGATCAGAGCATGTCAGGGCTGATGGAATATTCGTGAGCCCTTAGTTCCATCATTTCATTTTAAAGATAAGTAAACTCTCATCCAGGGAGATAATGGGATATATGAGGGATTGCGTGGTGAATCAGTGGCGGTGGCCAAATAAAACTCAGATCTCTGACTTCCAGGTGGGCCAGTGTACTTTCTGCCAAATTCATTTTCATTCTAATAAATGACTTTGGGTTTTTGAAAATCCCCTTTTAGAGAGATATTACCTAAGTCTTTATATCAAGGCTTCTAGTTCTCATTTTGTCTCTTGCATTGGTTAATAGCTGGTCACTAGTCAACGTAGAACATATTTGCCATTATAAGTAGTGTTTATAATCACTAATAGCCATTTTACCAAAGGCAATAAGTATAATCCTGTCATCTGCTCCATAAATATAATTTTAATACTCTTAATTATTTTTTTAAAATTCTCTTTGGAGTCCCTTCCATTATTCTTTCAGTCTGAAATTTATCTTCTGAAGATGTGGTTTGCCCTTCCCGAGGTTACAGCTTGTGGAAATGTTACAGGTCTGCATTTGCAAGCTTGTATTTTTATTAAAGGAAACTTAGTTAACATGGTTCTATCTCATTTAAACTAAAATCTGTGTAATACTAGAGTGCTATTTGATATCAATAGGGCCCTTTTAATAGGCTTTTAAAGAACCTTTTATTTCTAGAAATAGGAAGCTATGCATTGCCTAAAAGCACCCTAGTACAGGAACATAAGTAGTGAAAGATTAGAATTGTTAAGTCCAGGCCACCGATTTTTATATGAACCCTAAATTAGAGTGAATTCTCTAGCTCCTAATTAAAAAGGTTTTAATCACAGACAAAGAATAAAAAGCACAAAAGAACATGTAGCATAAGGAAAGAAATTATAATTATTTAGTTGGGAGGAAGCTGTGTTGGGAAAAAAATCTGTGCAGTCACATTAACTTGTCATACCTTCCAAGCATGATTTCAAAGTGAAACATAAGAATTCTCTTGTCTCTAGAAACCAGAATTTACCTCAATCACAGATTTATTTGAAAATTATTTAGTAGAGGGGGCGCCTGGGTGGCTCAGTCGGTTGAGAGCCTGACTTCGGCTCAGGTCATGATCTCAGGGTTTGTGGGCTCGAGCCCCACGTGGGGCTCTGTGCTGACAGCTCAGAGGCTGGAGCCTGCTTCTGATTCTGTGTCTCCCTCTCTTTCTGCCCCTGCCCTGCCCGTGCTCTCTCTGTCTCTCTGTCTCTCTCAAAAATAAATAAACATTAAAAAAATATATTTTTTAAAGAAAATTATTTAGTAGGGAATTCCGGATTTTAACAGCATGTCTTCTCATGGAGGATGTTGATCCTAAGTTGGTAAATGAAGGAAAAAATACAACAGGCTATAAATACAACCTAGAAAAACACTTTTTTGTTTTAATAACATACATAAAAGCATGTATATTTAAAAGGTTCTAGAAGGATATATACCTAGATATTAATATATTAATAGTAAATATCTAAGGTGGTGTAATTGTGAGAAATTTCCCCCTTTTTCTTATCTATATCTATATTTTAAACATCTACTGTTTTTCTAAGAGGAAAAAAAGAAATGTTTATGTTTTCATTTTAAATGATGCACCTGATTACAACTGGTTTTGAAAGAAAGAAACTAGTTTAATTCCCTAATGCATTCATTTTCATGAATGCAGTGGCAGGTTTATATTGTGTGGACAGAATACCTATATGTACTTGAAAAAAATATGGCTCCATTTATCCAAAAAGCATTTAATCCTTCAAGGTGTCATAATTTGTCTATTCCTGTTTTTCCAGAATCTGAAGGGTAAAAAAACAAACAAACAAACAAACAAAAAAACACCTCTTTATTTTACAGATGTCCAGATGATGGTACTATTACTTCTATGTGGTAGGTTGAGGAACAAATGAAAAGTAGAAAAGTATTAAGTTCATATGAATTTACTAGTGTTTAAAAATGAATTTATGTTTTGTTGTATTTGAAAATTAGTAGCACAAGTAATTGACGTATAGTATTTATTCAATCTCTAAACAATGGTAATATTCTTGGCACGTATTTGATGATCACTGATACTAATTCCAAACAGAGACCTGAGATCCACAGTGGTACATCCACTCAGGTCCTCACCCTCTCCACCATGTGTTCAGCCTGAATTATCTGCATCTTAATTAAGAAAAATAATTTTTCCCAGAAACCAGTCTCACCCTTATACCGATAGTCCCCTTCTGCCCATGCTTTCTCTCACCTGAATGCCTCTTCTCTCTGCCAAGAAGCAGGAGATAATGATCAGAGGTAGAGATCCAGAAAGAGCCAAAAATCAGGGCATTGAATGAAAGAACAGAGAGTATTAGGTGATGTCTCATGTAGTACAGATCAAATGGAAGTGCGGACATCGTGCTTCAAAGCCCTTCTCCCAGGTGTTCCACGGTGCCCCGTGTGCCCTTGAGCTGCCTCCATCATAGGCTACACAAAGTCTTCATTACAGGCACTGCACTTCAAACCCTTTTGTGCTTTGTCCTTCCTACATGTGTAATAGCAATCTGGCTTGAGCACGGACTATGTTCCCTGTGTGTCCATTTCTGCTCAAACACTACAGACTGATAGCAGAGTCCAATAGACGTCTATACTCATTGGGCTGAAAATCTTCTTGGAAAATAACTCGGTTTTTGAGGACTCAAACACGTTGTCAGGTATAGAAGATGCACAAAACTGCCTCTGTGAGGTTTATTTGAAGCTGTGGCCAAGGATCCTTCTAAGACAGAACTTATCCTACAGCTTTATAAGCTGACTGGCCACACTTCTTAGGAGATTCAAAAATGAGTAATGATTGAGTGCCGTATCAGTTAAATTTATCCCCAGCCCATTTTCATAGGAAAAAGACAGCTGTGAGTCAAAGGTGAAAACCTTGAATCCTGAAGTCTCTCTAAATCATTGGGCTACAATAGAGTTACTTCAGAAGCATCTCAAGTAGATTATGACTCAGAGGGAAACAAGGCAAAGCAGCGGGTGTGTCAAACAAAGTCAGAGTGCCCAGGGGTAAACCGATTATCACATAGAAATGTAGACTCTGTGCTTGCAGTTTAGGTTTATTGGTTTACGAAACAGCTTACCGAGTCTTAAGCCACCAAAAAAGAAGTGAGAGTTGATAAATCCACCCTAAAATGATTGAGCTCCTTTGTGGTCAGCCTGCTTGCCGAGAGAGTAGCTGGCTGACGGTCACCATTCTCTTGCCATTTCTGACTTGGCAAAAGCTAAGGATGCTGCACAGGGCAAATAAAGCATGTGTTCCCGAACCTCAGGTGTTACACTTTTTTTTTTTTTTTTTTTTTTTTTGGTATTTCTTGTATTTCTTCTCTGTTAAAATTGTACCCAAAAAACTCACTCTTAAATTATGCTAAATTCCTTCTCTGGGCAATTCCTGGGCTTCATTATTCTGCATGTCTGTCTCCTTTGATCAGATGAGTCCAGTAATTGATCGTACTTTATAGGGATATTTTACCAGAGAATGTGACTTCTTCTCTTGGTTTATCCATCCGTGATCTGCTTGTGTGTACTGATCTGTAAGTGGGCAGCACCCAGGCTGGACAATTCTCTCCCAAGGACTGGCTGTTGAACACTGGTTCAGCAAGGCAGGCTTGCCTAGAGCCCAACCAGACCCATAGATCCACAGTTACCTTCCCCTGGAATGTTTCCAGCTTTGAGTGAGACTTTCATCAAGCCCTGGGTCTATGCCTAGGCCTCTCCATATGCCTTCCTCCGTGTTATGGGATTAAAATGTCCAGGAGCAAATGTACCATGTATAATGTCTAAAAACAGAATATAGGGATTTTATCAGGAGAGTACAAAATCCAGACTAGGCTCCACCACTGTGTTAGTTTTCTTGTTAATATAACAAATTGTCACAAATTTAGTAGCTTAAAACAATGTAGTTACATTGTCTTACAGTTTTGAAAGTCGAGTCCGAAAGCAGTCTCATGGGACTGAGGGCAAACTGTCAGCAGACTTAGTTCCTTCTAGAGGATTTAGGGGTCAATCCATTTCCCTACTTTTTCCCACTTCTATAAGCCAAGTACATTCCTTGGCAGGTGGCCCCTCTTCCATCTTCAAAGCCAGTAGCATAGCATCTTGCTTCCAGCATCACAGTACCTTCCTCTTCTGCAATCAAATCCCCCTTTCCCTCTTTCTTGTAAAGAGCCTGTAATTACATTTAGGGCCCACCAGAATAATCTCTCCATAGGGAGATCCTTAACTTTATCATATTGGCAAAGTCCCTTTTGCTCTATGAGGTCATTCTCGAGTTTCTGGGATTAAAACATAGACATTTTTGGAGGCATTATTATTCAGTCCAGCACAGCCAGCAAATCAGGATGTTTATGGTTGTGTTAGGCAGCATTCTTCAAGAAACATAACCAATAAGATATAGATATATATAATATATATTATGCATTAATTAATGCCATATTAAATACCTTTAAATCTTATATTAAATCTCTTTCTAGACATATAATTATATATAACACATATAATTACATCTCTTACATTAATTCTCTTTTCAGATATATAATTTATAAGTATAATGATATGATATATATGTAGAAAGAGATTTAATGTAGGGTATTGGTTCACCCGATTATGGAGGCTTAGAAGTCTCAACAATCTACCATCTGCGAGCTAAAGACTCAGGAGAGCCAGTAGTGTGGTTTGGAAGCCTGGAAACTGGAGGGGTGAGTGTGGGTCATGTAGACTCCAGTCCGAGTGTGGAAGCCTGAGAACCAGGACAGCTGAAGGCAGAAGATCTAATTCTCAGTTTAATCAGGCAGGCAGAGAGCAAATCCAAATTTCCTCTACCTTTTTGCCCTGTTCCAACCTTCAGTGAGCTGGATGACACCCACTCACGGGTGGTGGGGGGGGGGGGGGGCGGGCGGGCGTGGATATCTGCTCTACTCAGTCTCCCTGTTCAAATGCAGACCTCCTTTGGAAATACCCTCACAGAACCAAATTAGTTAACCAGCTATTTGGGCTTCCCTTGGCCCAATCAAGTTGACACATAAAATTAGCCATCACAACAGTACAAGATATTTTATATTCTAATAGACATTTCCTATTCCATAGATATATAGCATATGATTCTTTGGCTGCAAAAGTGCCTATATTTTACTGTTAATGGAAAGAAAATAGACAAATCCTTGTCATCTGCACATGATTTTTCCCTTGGACATACAGTGCTTACACTGATGAATGGAATCAGTAGACTTTAATTTCAGTCTTTATTTAAAATACTCCTGAGTTAACCAAATTAATTGTTTGTCTACCTTTTTCTTATTTTGCCAGGTAGGATGGAACTGTCCCACTCTAATTGTACTAAATTTGTTCTGAATTATTAAAAATCCAAATGGACTTGTGGCCATTGACTTCTGTTATGCAAAAATCTAGAATTGATCAGGCATCAGCTTCTGTAGGTTAGAGGGTGGTGACAGTTGTGGGATAGATAGCACAAACCCCAATGGACTATCAAATACATAGAGGAATTCATACCACATCGCATATTTTAGGTTTGTTAATGAAAATGGGATGTGAAAGAAGGGAATGAGAGTACATTGATACATTTTTCTCAATGGAGGCTATTATTCAATATTATAAAACCAACTAATCAACATTTATGTAATTGAGAATTTTTATTACATCCTGAAAGGAAAAGGGTTTTAGTCCATTAAAAATTGATAAATCCTCTAAAACATCTTCTTTGAAAGCCAAACTAAGTATAACTGTTACTTGTAGTCAATGCTAAAAATGAAAAAAAAAAAAAGAGCAAACTCATAGTAGAATGCTGTAGAAAGAACATTAGATTTGTAGAAAAAAGTCACAGATTTTCAGCTGTAATTATGCAACTTACAAGTCATGTACATTTAGGCAAATAGTTTGATTTCTCTGAGTCTCAGTTTCCTTATTTATAAAATATGAATAATATTATCTATTTCAAAAGATTGTTACAGTAAGTAAATGAAATATTACATACCAAGTGTCTTGTGAAATGCTATAGAAAAATTAAGACGTTATTGTGAAGGGCCCACCAAGAACTATATTTACAAATAAATACATTGTTAACTAACATCGTTTGAAACATTTTAGCTGTTCTTAAAGTAAAAAGTTACAATAGCAAAACTCATTAGTAGCCCCGAGGACATCTCTAAACTCCCCATGTTTGTAAAGTCATTATCATAAAGAAATACCAACTTCTAGAAACCGTGCCAAAGTAGCTAAGGTGAATGGCATCCAAGTAGGCCATTTTATTCAGGGTAAAAGTGGTCCTAAGAGTAGTTACAAAGATATTTACATGACTGGGAGTTAAAGAGGCAGAGAAACCCGAGGAGAAAACCACAATTTAAGCCATTGGAATCTACAAGTGTTTTCATTTAATACATATGTAGTGTCTTAATTTAACACATATTTCATGAGCAGACCATCTAATAACAATTTCTAGAATATGAAAAAATAGTAAGAGTAAGCATTACAAACCCTGAAAAATAGGATTGTTATAAGGACATAGCCCCACGGCTCACTGAGTACCACCCAGGCCTATGCCTTGTGATCCCCTAGCTGATCTCTGTCCAGCAACTAAAAGGTTAATGCTGCCATAAATGGGCTTCCAGGACTCTCCCCCAGTGTGACAGCCTGTGTCCCTTCTGATTGGCCCACACCTGTGCTGCCCCACGTGTTCCATGTTCAGAATATCTGCTCACATGTAGACCAACTGTTGTCCCTGGGCTGTGTCCAGAGGTCTGCCTTCCAGATCAGGGACAGATCCCGATTCCTAATTACACACACCTTTTCCAAGTTTCCATGAGTCTGGGATTTCTGTTCATTGCCATCCCAGTGGGGGCATTATGTGTAGTAACCACTCACAAAATGGTTATTGTGAAATCACTCCCATATGTCCTACTTTCAAATAAGTAATCTTAGCTTCTTTACTTTGTCACCCCCATATTATGTTTTACATGTTGTTAATAGTTTAGCTGTAGCATCCCCTACCCCCTGGAACATTTACATTTATTCACCATTCTCTTCAAGTGAGCAAATTACATCTGTAAATAATTTTTATTTATTCAATAATATTTTATTTATTCAACCTGAATATACTGCAGATTGTTGTGTTCTAAGTATAAGCTACAATTGTTTGCTTATTCATAATAAAACTAATACCGGTTGTAAAAAATGCACATGTTCCATTTATCAACTTCCCCAGAGGTGAACACTACTAGTGCTTTTATCATATGCTTTCTAACAATTTTCAACATACATAATCAAATCTTATTGTATATGTTGTTCTACAGCTTGCGTTTTTCCCTGACAACTTCACGTGGCCCTCTTTTCATGCCAGTACAACTAAAGTCCTGTTGATAGTCATTTAGATAATCCAATTACAAAAATGTTTTTAAAATGTTCTTCAATAATCATCTTTAGAGGGATTGATACACATATTTAAATTTTTCTCTAACCATGTTTTACTAGTTAGACTAGGTAATGTTTATTTTTATGCCTTACTAAAGGCTCTTGCTCTTAAGCGTCATTGTACAAAAAACATTTAATTTATTAAATTTATTTAAGTTTATTGGAAATCTAGTGATAGGCTACACAAATTTCAAGAACTTTTCTGGAAATAAATTGCAGATATTCTTGAGTGCTAGACTGAAAACCCTAATCTACATGGTGACTTAAAAAAAATTACATAATGCACAAGGGAGTCAGCAAACATTCACCGAAAGCCCAGTTTGTACTGAGTACTTTTCTATCCCATTCAGATAAAATTCTGTGTCCTTGGGTATTTCACCATCTCACAAAGAACATAATCAATTGGACAGGCATTTGATTTCTGAGAGAGGGGGAGGATGCTATATTAGAGGTGTCACCCAGTGTTTAAGAACCAGAAAAGGGGTACCTAGCCCACCCCAAGGAGGACAGAGAAGATGCCTCAGACAATGAGTAGGATGAAATGTGGCCAAGGAGGAGGCCAGGAGAAAATGGGCCAGAGGAATGGAGAAATATTCAGAATCGCAGAGATAACAAAAATCATGGCTTATTCAGGACCCTGAAAGCAGTTAGCATGAAGAGCAGAGGAAATTAAAAAAAAAAAAAAAAAAAAAAAAGTCAAAGGGTGAGAACTAGAAAGGGAAGAAGGAACTACCACAATTCCCCATAAACTATAAATACAGATACTTCTTTTGGAAAGTAAACCTTATTAAAATAATATTTATGCAGTATAACGTCAGTAACAATATCTTTCTCTCATACAAATACCTGGATTTTAAATGATATATTACCATAAAATTTATTAAATTTTGAGTAATTACCATATATACCATATATTACCATAAAATTTATTAAGGAGCAGGAAACAGGTTCTCCTAAACTGATAATGTCATCCAAAAAACTGGATCAAATTTTATGGAGAACAATCTGACTCTGTCAAGAGTGTTTTAACGGTTCTCCCACCCCTTTATACTAATGTTTATTTCTAGCAGTTTGACACAAGGTTTAATCATACTCTGGTATGCTTAAATTTTATGTAATTAAAAAGGAGCTAATATTTAAATACACAAATGTCCATCAAAGAATTACTCATAATAACAAACCCCTCATCAAAGAATTACTCATAATAACAAGGAAACTATATAAATGATGAAATATAGAAAGTCAGAGAAATTAATTATGTTGCTTAACATAATTAATACTTCCATTAAATGCATTATATTTAAAAGTATTAAATTATACAATAGTATGTACTGTTCAATTTTAATTTGATAATAATAAATATAAAAATCTTTAATAAAATTAAAGAACTAAATATAAAAGCCAGTATGAAAATATAACAAATATATATATATATATTGACTCAGACACTCAACTGACTGAGCCATGCAGGTGCCCTGATGGCTCAGTCGGTTGAGTGTCTGACTTGGGCTCAGGTCATGATCTCTTGGTTCGTGGGTTTGAGCCCCACATGGGGCTCTGTGCTGACAGCTCAGAGCCTGGAGCCTGCTTCAGATTCTGTGTCTCCTTCTCTCTCTGCCTCTCCCCTGCTTATGCTCTGTCTCTCTCTGTCTCTCAAAAATGAATAAATGTTAGAAAAATTGTATACATATATATGTATATTTTTTATTTAAAAGGATTTATGCAACAGTAAGTAATTATTTTTTAGAACTGAGTTAATTTTTATTATCTTTCCCTTTTTTTCTGCATTTTCCTAATTTTCTACAGTGAGCATGTATTAATCTCACAATTAGAAAAAAAAAAACTCCTCTAAAATTGAAATAAAGAACACACAGATAGATTAAATATCCAGTGTACCAAAAATGAATTCCATCTTACTATAATAAATTCTCTGTTAGCCAGTGCTTTTATTGTGTATCAGCTCTGTGGATTGAAGAAGGTCATTACCTACGTGCCCTTCATCAAAATGAATGTTTAAAACATCTTCCTATTTAATACTGTCTCCAAGGGATTTGGCAAAATGCCTGCTTGAATGCATTATTAAATATGTCTATGAGGATGCTGGTTGATTTTATAAGTCAACTTCAGAAGACAATGCAGGCATCACAACATTCTCAAGTGAATTATAACCAAATTGCTTCCAGTCAATGGTACCTTGATGGCCCTTATATAAACTGTGTCAACGCAGTCATTCTAGGGGATCTCCATCATTAGAATTTGACTCATGGGGAAAATATTGTCTAAATATTTTCAGTTCCTATGACCATTTTATTTGTTTAAGTAGAGATTTTTCAACCCCTGAGAAAAGAGCTCTTATGGTCTAGGGCTGTCAGTGACCACCAATGAATGCTTTGATCACCACTTCAAACATTTTAATTAATTATATAATATTAGTGTGCTGGCCTCAGCTAAATTGGCCCCGTAACGTAACCTTTGTTAGAGAAGATACCTTGAGAAAAATAAACTTAGCAACTATGTATTGGTTGGTACCAAGTTCCAAGGACTTAGTAGGCACAATCCCTCCTCAAGAGGAACTCACACGTAAATGTTTATGTCCGATCCAGTGCGAACTCGAATACAACGGATGGCTCTTATGAAGGGCAAGAAATTGGAAATTCACTGGGGAGCCATGAAGATCCAAGGCTGGTATAACATGATACAAGGGAAACTAGGCAATCAGTTGAGTTGGAAATGAATTTTAACATAGTGATAGAATTTTCAGAAACTGAAATATTATTGCATTTAGCCATGAAAACATAAAGTAAATTTCCTTATCTTTGCTCTCCTCCTCACACATTGAGATATTCATTTGGCCTTCAACTAATTTTATCAGTGCTCCAAGAATCCTATTATTTTAGGAGCTGCTTTATCTATCTCATCTTATTTTATTGTGAAATTTTCCCTTACTATGAAAGAATTTTGTGGAATTCTTTACTAAAATGTGAATTATTTTTGCGGTGTTTCAGTAATTTCATGGATGGAGTCTAACATGTACCCAAAGTTGTTATAAATCAAGGATGGGAGTTACCACTGTATACACCACTGCAATCGTTAAATGGAGTAAAAATGTGATGCTTGAGTCAAGTATGTCTGCAAGGAACTGTGCCGTATTTGATTGTATGTTTTCATTTTGTAGAAGAATATTGCAAGCTTCCAAATTGGGTATAAAATGACAAATTGTTACATGACTACTTTTATCTATAAGACAAGGGAGTTGAACAAAATTATTTCTAAGTTCCCTTCCATTTTTAAAATACCATGATTCTACCCTTTTTACTCACAACATGACAGTAATGGCTGCCCAATGCCACGGCAGCACAGCAAGAATGGTTTTTAATGGCCACTGACTGTCAACTATCATTTTCCATGTCAGTGGCCCAGAAAAAGTCTTGAGGTCCATTTGGAACTTCTAGAAAGTAAGGCCCTAGAAGCATAGAGTAAAGTAAAGTTTTCCTTTTCGAGGTTGCTTCAGAAATGGTTTTTATTCAAGTAACTCAAGAAAGTATATCTTAATGGAGCCTGGATATTTTGGCCAAACCACAAAAAATTTCATCATCCCTACAAATAGAAGTGAATAAGTAGAGTAATGATGACCAATCTTTTGTGCCGTTTCTCAGAAAGTAAAATGCGTCTCCAGATTTTCCCCAAAAGTTGTCTTGGCAGGGTGAGGCTGGAACCTGAATGTTTCTTCAGTGTGGGCAGGTAAACAGCATTCTCCTCTTCTGCCAGGATTCATTTACCTTATAATGTTTTCTGGAAGATGGAGAAGGTTTTCGGGGCTAGAAGGGAGTGAAGGGAGAAAGGAGAAAATGGGGGGCATTGGAATCTGAACAGTCCATCTGAAGAACGCAGTAAAAGTGTCCTGAAGATGTTGTGAGACTCTGAGCACAGGAAGCGTTGTACTGAGGCCCAAGTAACCTCACAGGGACCGGTCACACACAGCCTCCCTGCTTGCTTGCAGAGAAACAGGACAAGTAGCATCTTAAGCAGAGGCTTGGGACTTAGGGACAGCAAACCTCCAGGAAGAATCTGGAAATGAAGAACACCAAGAGCTGTGTTCCTGAGTAAGTCATTGCCACTTTGGGGATTCTTTTTTTTTTTTTAATGTTTATTTATTTTTGGGAGAGACAGAGACAGAGTGTGAGCGGGGGGAGGGGCACGAGAAAGGGAGACAGAATCCGAAGCAGGCTCCAGGCTGTGAGCAAGCTGTCAGCGCAGAGCCTGACACGGGGCTCGAACTCACAAACTGCAAGATGATGACCTGAGCTAGAGTCAGACGCTTCACCAACCGAGCCACCCAAGTGCCCCACTTTGGGGATTCTTGAGATCACTTGAGAAAAGACTGGTCCTGAGGTTCTGCCTGGCCAGGTGGGCATTTGTAGCTCATTAGAGTCGGAAGTCTATGTGAATATGATCACATTTGACTCTCAAGATAACAGAGGTCAGAATATTGATACTAAGCACTAAATGAATTTCAAAAGCTTAAATTAACTTTTTACTTTACATGAGGCTGCAGATACTCTTTATAGTGGTAAATGTGGAGATTAAGTTTGAGGCCAAACTAAAATTATTTTTTTAGAGTGAGTTAAGCTGAAATTTTAAAGTAGAGACATAGAAAGATTATTAATTGTGTACAAATATCGTTATACACTAAGGAAGTGCTATCCCTGGCCATTAACTGTGGGAACTGGACACATCAATTCAACTCTCTGTCCTCACCTTTTTATTGCAAAAAGTAGAGAAATACTGTGATAATGTGATACTCAAAACTTCCTGTAAGTTCTGTATTTCAAATATTCCATGATTCCACTAATTGCTTCTAAAAAACAAATATATATATGTATGTTTATATATATGTATATATACAGTATATATGTGTGTGTATATATACTGTATTTATATATTTATACACACAGATGCATAAATACTTCAATACACGTGATTACATAAATATGTGTCATCAAAAAGGGGGTTGGTGATTTGGGAGTTAAGTCCTTTGATTGCTTGGTTACTTTTACTTTTGGTGTTTTGCATCAACAGTTATGTTTATCAATATCCTGAGAGAACTAGTAAATTCCTATTACAGTTTGTCTGACCCCTGACTCCTCAAAAAGGATATTAATCGACATACCTTGCTGCAGACATGTTAAAAATCAATACCTTAGCATTCTGATTTTAGTCTTTAATTTTAAATATCACCTCCATATAGACCCATGGAAGTATGCGAGGTATCCTTTTTCTAACCTGTCTTAATTTCTCAGTCTCATCCTCCGTACCATAGTCACAAATTAGGACTTGAGAAATACTTTGTCTTCTCTAAACAATCTTCCAGCGAAAAGAGAAAAGGAACCCAAATGCCACTCGCCTCCAGGAGGGATGGCCCCTGAATGGACTTAGCAGATCTTTTTTTTTTTTTTTTTGCTTATTCACACATTCAGCACAAATCACTTCAGTAAAATTATTGTTTCTTGTCTGTGCTAGTATTGAATTGAAGCATGTAGCATTGAAGCATACGAGTCTCACTGAAAATGAAATCTTAATTTGCTTCACTAATGGAACTCATTTTATTTCCTTTAGGCCCTGCCTTTGATTATTACCTTGCTACACAGAAAAAGCAGCGATAAAACACTTTAATTGATGACACCTCCATGGTATTTGTTACACCTGCTATAAAATAATTAGTTATTCAACTATAATAACTGCTTATTAAAGTGAAACGCAATAAATACTAGAAAATCTGTAAGACAATTTAGCTACTTAGGAAAGCTATGGTCTGTTAAGCTACCAAGAGCAAAGATCTGTCTCTGTTTGTGATCTGCCATGTAGTCCCGTGTCAGTTTTTAATACCCTGTGTTGTGATACCCTCAGTTCAGTTATTAGCAAACAGGTGTCCTCATTATACCAAAAGTGTAAATGGCCATAAACAACTCCCCTGACAGCAGAGAAGCCAAAGACTCCATTCTCATGGAGAATCACTCTGTCGTGGAGATGATCACTCAGCCCCAGCCTGAGTGGGAAAGGTCTGCTTTCCTGTACGTAATGCCTGCCTGGGGAACAGATCTCACTCTGGAGACTTCCGTAAGCATTAAGATAAATTCTGTGTACAATGAATAATTCTAAGGCTCCCACCAGCGGCATCCGCTGGCTGCCGCTGCTGATGGTGCTTAGCCGGCTGTGGGCAAGAAGTACATGCAGGCAGAAGGTGCTGCTGGCCTTCCCTACCAGTAGCTGAGGTATAAGTGGAGGGAAAACCATACATTTTAATAAACAAACAAGGTAGCCAGCAGACATTTTGTCTCTGTGTTTCCAAGGAAATTGGCTTCTGAAAGCCGGAAAGGAAAGACTACTTTTGAACTTTTGGGGGGCCCATCTAGAAGGAGATTACATAATCACAAGAGAAAGCACAAAAGAGCATCAAGAAAATTGTTTTCCCTCTGCTTCCGTCTTCTGAAGTCATGTCACCTGCCCAGCTCACCTACTCTCTGTATCCCATACTTTCTGGTTTCTTTTATGTTCACAATTTTTTTTTAATTTTTTTAATGTTTATTTATTTTTGACAGAGAGAGAGACAGAGAGAGAGAGAGAGACAGAACATGAGTGGGGGAGGGGCAGAGAGAGAAGGAGACACAGAATCTGAAACAGGCTCAGGCTCTGAGCTGTCAGCACAGAGCCCGACGCAGGGCTCGAACTCACAGACAGCGAGAGCATAACCAGAGCCGAAGTTGGACGCTCAACCAACTGAGCCACCCAGGTGCCCCTGTTCACAATTTTAATGATAATAGTTGCCTCACAAGTGCTGCTGTAAGTTCCGCTAGGAGAGTTTGATGACTTTGGAAAAGAGTTTTCACACACACACACACACACACAGAGACACACACACACACACCCCACTTACTCATCTTGTTAGCCCAAATGCCAATTACTTACATTTTAACAAAGTCTATACAGTGTTTGTGTCTAGCTGGTCACTGAGATATGCAGTAGGCTGACTATATGTTAACTTAGACATTCAACAGCAGGCCATCTCTTGCTCTGTAAACATTCTGAAGTTGGTTTTTATAACTTGTCTTTGTAGAATATATCAGGGAGACTAACTCACATGGTAAAACTTCCTGAAATTCTTTATGAAAAGACTTGTGTGGGAGAAGTGTTGACTCACGTGTCTGTGAGTCTACTGATAACCCATATGTAAGTGCTTGCGCTGTCTCTCACTACTGAAACCTCTTCAGTACATCCTACAGAAGAATTAATGAAGGACCTTTCTTGATTAACTTTGTTCAGTGAGCAGAGATTTGCCCTGTTCCTCAGCTCAAAATGAACAAGAACTAAGATTTAATGTACATAATTGGGAAGAAAAGTATATACTTCCTAAACAAATTTGGCTTTCTAGAATTGATATTCATAAGCTCGTGACTTTTCTTCTTATATTAATGCACTGAGAAACTTTCAGACCCCTAATTTAAAAAAAAAAAAATAAACTGGATGCACTTTAGAGCAGACATCCTTAACCAGCCCTTCCTGCTACTCCCCCATTTCCACAGCCCCTCAAAATCACCAACACCATTAGACTGAGAGGGGGAGGCAGAATCCGTGGATGGGCTTATGGGGGCCCGTTAAAACACTGAAATTATAGGCTGGATTTTTTCTTACCTTTATGTGTATTGGGGCTCTTGTTTGCAAACGACAGAGATCAGTTCTGGTGAATTTACCTAGAAAAGGAATTTACTGGGGGTGTGGGAATGCCTGGGTTGCTCAGGTTGTTAGGCATCAGACTTTTGGTTTCAGCTCAGGTCATGATCTTCTGGTTTTGTGAGTTTGAGCCACGTGTTGGGCTCTGCGCTGGCAGCACAGAGCCTGCTTGGGATTCTCTGTCTCTCCCACCCCCACTCACACTGTCTCTGTCTGAAAATAAATAAATTAACTTTGCTTTTTTTTTAAAAAAGGAATTTACTTGAAGGATATTGGATACTTCACTGAATTTATTAGAAAGATATTGTAGAGTCTGTAAATCATTTACAAAAACAAAGGAAGCTAAACATCCAAAGCAATAGTGAAAATCACACCACAGGAGGCATTGATTAGGACCCCACTGCCAACAGACACGATACTTCACCACTGGTCTGGAACATTGAATGTTCAGAATAAATGCAAAGTGATCCTGTCTCTTTGTGACACTAGCTTTACCTACAAACTCCCAGGGCTAGGTGAGATGATTCAAGTGGCAGAGCTTAGGGTAAGTGCCAGCGTACTATCTATGCAGGCTGAGAGACTACAATGGGCCTTTGCACATTCTGAGTTCCAGGTTGGTGATGGGGCTTGATTGCCACGAATTCTTGCACGATGGCTGCTTATCCAGCAGAAGATATGAGCATCTTAAAAAAAAAAGAAGAAGTAGTATATATATATTGACGAGGCAGGTCATGCCTTTTATCAGCTCTTTATAAGTATTGATTATCCAGCCAGGCTAAGAATGCCTATTATATAGAATTTATAAAAGGAATGATTTACCTCCAGAAGGACTAGAGACCCAAAGAGATTAAGAGATCACACACTGCCACCCATTAGCAAGATCAACGCAAGGGCTAGAGTGTAGGGACTCAGAAAAGTGAAGCTGTTTTTGCTCAAACTGAATCATATTTAGAGGTTTTCAGTTTGAAATTAATATCCCCCAATAACTTTTCAGTTTATGAAAACTGTCAGGTACCTTCACTGGTCACCAGATAAAGAAAACTTGTTGGCAGACACAGAAAAGGTCTTCATCTTGGGGAAAAATATAAGCATTTTATAAACTGGATATTGTTATTTGCCTTCAGATTACTCTTTCTTTCAAGACCGAGTTAAAACAGACAGAACCACAGTATAAATGGCCCCCCTTATTCATGGGGGGAATACATTCCAAGACCCCCAGGGGATACCTGAAACTGCCGATAGTTCCGAACCATATATATACCATGCTTTTTTCCTGTACGTATATTTTTTAAATTTTTCTTTATTTTTGTTTTTTTTTAATATGAAATTTATTGTCAAATTGGTTTCCATACAACACCCAGTGCTCGTCCCAACAGGTGCCCTCCTCAATACCCACCTCCCACCCTCCCCTCCCTGCCACCCCCTATCAACCCTCAGTTTGTTCTCCGTTTTTAAGAGTCATTTATGGTTCGGCTCCCTCCGTCTCTAACTTTTTTCTTTCCCCCTTCCCCTCCCTCCTGGTCTTCTGTTAAGTTTCTCAGGATCCACCTAAGAGTGAAAACATATGGTATCTGTCTTTCTCTGTATGACTTATTTCACTTAGCATAACACTCTCCAGTTCTATCCACGTTGCTACAAAGGGCCATATTTCATTCTTTCTCATTGCCACTTAGTATTCCATTGTGCATATAAACCACAATTTCTTTATCCATTCATCAGTTGATGGGCATTTAGGCTCTTTCCATAGTTTGGCTATTGTTGAAAGTGCTGCTATAAACATTGGGGTACAAGTGCTGTACATATATATCTATGATAAAGTTTAACTTCCAAATTAGGCACAGTAAGAGATTAAGAATAATAACTACAATAAAATAGAGCAATTATAACAACATATACTATAACAAAAGTCATGTGAATGTAGTGTCTCTCTCCCTTAAGATATCTTAAGGTGAATGATGTAAGCGTTGTGATGTAGCATTAGGCAACTATTGAACTTCTGATGATACATCAGGAGGGTCATCTGTCTCTGGGCTGGGACTGACCTCTGGTAACTGAAACTGCAAAAGCAAGACCATGGATGAAGGGGGATTTTTGTACCCACTTGCTTCCAGGAGTAAAGATGCAATTAGGTTTCTGGATCATATATGGTTCTATTATAAAATATTCTATCTTTAAATCAGAGTTTAAGTAAATGAGCTCAGTGAAAACTTGCTAGCAAATTCTCAGTCATTTGCCTTAGAGAATTTCTTTTTGTTTCCCTTCCTTTTCTTATTTTCTTTATTTTTCCCCTTTTTCTTTCCTTCTTCCTTTCTTCCTTCCTTTCTTTCTTCTTTAGTATATTTAACAAATGCACATAAACTTACATGTGTTTGTTTTACTCCATCTACACCAGAATGGCAACTGGCCACAGTTTGACCTTTCATTTATGAATTGATGTTTAAAAGCTGAGAAAAAATAAATTTCTCACAAATAGTTTGATATAAATGACACTAATAAACAGGGAAATAAACTGACAGGCAAATATAAAAATACAGTAAAACCTGGGATTGTGAGTAACTTGTTCTGTGAGTGTTCCACAAGATGAGCAAACATTTCTCATAAATTTTAACTTGATAAATGAGCGATGTTTTGTAATACTAGTGACACTGAATGTCACATGATCACAACTGAGCCAATAGTTTCTCCCCCCTCCCCGATGGATTGTGGGTGATCATCTCCCTTGCTTGGATGCCTGGTCTCTGGCCATGGTGTTTGGCAGAAATCAGTGATTTTTCAGAACATTGGAAAGTGCCCACAACTGGCATTAGTGTACTTTTTGCCAATTTCAGAGCCCTTATGGACAGTCTTTTGCTTTTCCATACAAGAATAAGCTTAGGAATGCTTTGCTTCATTCTAACCTGCAGATATGGACCCTTTCCTCTGCTGTCTTATTGCTAGTTACATTAAATACAGTAAAGGACAAGAGGTTATTAGTATTGTACTATAGTCAACCTCCGTGCAAGCATATACAAAGGCCCCCAAGCAGAGAAAGATTCCATTGAGCCAATGGATAGCAGTGATTCTGTTAGTGATAGGGAAGGTCATCCTACACAATAATCCTCCTCTCACTTGTCTCCCTCACACCAGCCATGAAGGTTCTCAAAGGTTAGTGCAGGTTAATTTGTTTATTTTTCTTTTATTTTGTATTTTCTTTATTATTTTATATTATATTAAAGTATTGTAATCATTTTTATATGAATATTTTTGGGTGGAATGAATTGAGTTTCCGTCATTTCTTGTGGGGAAATTTGCTTTGATATACAAGTGCTTTGGATTACAAGGATGCTTCTGGAATGAATTATGCTTGCAAACCAAGGTTTTACTGTATTTATCTTTATTAATCTTTATTCAAGAAGCTCATCAGAATGCTTTAGTTAACCTATAAAATCCCATAAAGACCTATAAAGAGAAAAAAATATAAGGTTCCTCATATTACGTATCAGAAAATCAGGACAAAGAAAATAAAGTCTTTCTTTGGCATAAATTGTTAAGCAAGGGGCTATAAAATAATTAACATAATAATAATGCAATTCAGGACTCTAGACAAGGCCTCTAGACAAGGAATAAAGCACAATCCTAGTTAGTGTGATTTTTTCAACTAGACATTAAATGAAATTAATAGGTTGATATATGGGACATCATAGTCAGATTGGGCTTGAATAATTGGAGTAAGCAAGGCAAAGAGAAGGAGAGTGGTGTGTAATTGGGAAGTAATCGTAGTCCGTTATTGGTTTCAAGAGATAGCAGATCTGGGAAGCAGAGAATTTTGAAGGAAAAATGATGATGTGAAAGCATATCTTTGGGTAAATATGAGGTAGTTCTTAGGCATTACACCAAGGAGTTTGACTCTGGGCAAGGAGTTGATCAAAGCAGTGTTTCACAAAGCCATGTCTGGGATTTCCGTGAATAGATGATTTAGACACTGACGAGAAAACAAAAAGGAAGAGGGAAAAATATTATAACACATGTAATACTAGTAATGCTGGTCACATTTCAAGTTGGTCACCTAGATTTACAAGAAGTTGAACCGGGTCCCAAACTCAAGTGTTTCAACTTCAAATTACGGGCTCCTGTATCTTTAGATTGTGTTTACATGGAAGACAAACTTGAATTTGCACGTGAGTTTGAGTTTGAGGTTAATAAGAGAGAATCACTTATTCAGTTATAGGGAGAACACTCCAAATAAATGTAAAACCTAGTGATAAAGATTTCAGGGCAAATTAGGAAAACAGACTTGCCAGAGAGGACATGGGTCTTTGCAGTGAAATAGGAATACAAATTACTTACTGAGGGAGGGAGACAGAGCTACTGGGTCCAATAGGTCTGGAACTTCCTCAAACCTTTTTAGCTTGGTATAAGAACAAAGGGCATTGATGGGGGAGGTGAAATGGATATTCCAGAATTGGCTCAATGATCAACATTGAAGGTTAAGGGAAAAAGAAGTCTATGGTGCTGGTATGAGGTCTTCCCTAAATTGCTTGGCCAAATGCCAAAGAGGTTGAAATGGACTGCATACTACTGGAGCTGTGTCTATAGCATCATGTGGCCCTAGACAAGGAATTCTTAGCACGGTCGCTGAGCTTCAGGGGATAACACTGTCCAACTCTCAGCCACCTAGTGCACCCAGGGTCGATGCCAACTCTGAAAGCTGGGCTTCCAGCTCTGAGTCACCTAAAGATGGGTCTGTATGCACCAGGGAATCCAGAGTTCAAAGCCTCAGATAATTTTAAATCAAAAGTTTAGCCTCAGGGAGCATAAGGTTAACTGAAATTCAGCTTTGCAAAATCCATAAAATAGAATGAATAAAATAAAATGAGAAGCATGAACGTAGCAGTCACTGGAAAGGGAATTTATGTTCTCTATTATACACGATCTAGACTCTTAAAAAAGGAAAGATAACATAAGACTTCACCAAAAAAAAATATTTTTTGAAGAAAGAGTTTCAAGAGATTATTCTAAGTGCATATAACTCTTTATATCTAAAGGACATTATCAGATATGTCAGGAAAAATGGCTATTAATTTGGTCAGAATTATCCTCTTCTATTTTATTGATGACTGATACACTAATAAAAGATACTAAGAAAATATAAGCCTGCTTTGAAGCAAACATATAAAAGAAGACTTGGAATTTAGTGGCCATAATCCTTAGTCCTGGTTCTAAGCGCTGCAACCTTGCAAAAAAGCAAACATTTTTCAGTGAGGCCATAGGAAAAATTGTGGGGAGGCTCAAAATATCATTTTTAATGTAATTGTCAAGGCCCAGTAGAGCGGTGAACTTAAAAAAAAAAAGGAAAGAAATAAAGATGGGGGCTCCTGGGTGGCTCAGTCAGTTAAGTGTCCAACTTCTGCTCAGGTCATGATCTCACCGTGCATAATATCGAGCCTCGTGTTAGGCTCTGTGCTGACAGCCTGTAGCCTGGAGCCTGCTTCAGAGTCTGTGTCTCCCTCTCTCTCTGCCTCCCCCCCAACTTTTGCTCTGTCTCTCTCTCAAAAAAAAATTTTTTTTTTTTTTTAATTTTTTTTCAACGTTTATTTATTTTTGGGACAGAGAGAGACAGAGCATGAACAGGGGAGGGGCAGAGAGAGAGGGAGACACAGAATCGGAAACAGGCTCCAGGCTCTGAGCCATCAGCCCAGAGCCCGACGCGGGGCTCGAACTCACGGACCGCAAGATCGTGACCTGGCTGAAGTCGGACGCCCAACCGACTGCGCCACCCAGGCGCCCCCAAAAAAAATATTTTTAATTAAAAAAAGAAAAAGAAAGAAAAGAAAAGAAAAAAGAAAAGAAAAGAAAAGAAAAGAAAAGGAAAGAAAAGAAAAGAAAAGAAAAGAAATCATATTGGCCAAGAATATATTTGGGAATTCTCTCAGCAATAGTCATTTGAAATACAATCTGAGAGTTAAAGCAATGCACTTAGCCACAGTCAGTTACTGTTGAGACCTTACATCGGTGTCTGTCCAATTAATTTAATATTTCCTTTAATTATGCCCACACCATGAATTGGTGTTCATTTTATGGACTGTGGGATGATAAAAAGGATGATTATTTTGCCCATATCTGTAATGGCAACTGAAGAACAGGAGCACTTAAGTTTCTCATGGGGCACAGTTCATGAATTCAAGAACAAATTCGGTGTCCCAGGCCTAGCCTTCCGGTCCTGAGGTACTCAGTAAAGGAAGTCCCTAGATCAGGAGAAAAGAGCAGCTCGCCATCTGGAAGGGCAGCAAGAGCTCTAGGAGACTCTGTGTGATGAGGGGCGGCGTCTTCAGAGGAGAAGACCGGCAGGGGTGCCGCGACAGCCCTACTTGCACTTGCACTTCCGCTTCCGGAAACAGAGGTCAGTGGAACTGCTGTCAGGGACTGTGCGGAACTCAGCATGATCAGGGAAGGGGCGTTTCTCCTCCCTGATAAACCGCGTGTACACACAACACACACACACAGACACGCGCGCGCACACACACACACACACACACACACCCCTTTCCTTTTTAGTCAATATAAAATGAGAAATACATTGAAAGGAAAGTGAACCCCATCCATGGGGAAATGCTCACAAGCTTGAATGGAAATAACGAGTCAGCAAAAGGCTAAAAATTGTGTGTTTTTTTAAAGTAAATTAAATTTAAGTTCTGAGAGACAGCAGGGAAGAGGGGAAGAGAGGAAGAGGGAGAGAGAGAGAAAGAGAGAGAAAATATCTTAAACAGGCTTCATGTTCCTCACAGTGCCTGATGCAAGGCTCGATCCTAATGACCCTGGGATCATGAACTGAACTGAAATCAAGAGGCAGATGCTCAACCCACTGAGCCACCAGGGACCCCCTAAAAACTGGGGTTTTTTTAGTGGAAAAATTGATGGATATTATATCATGAAGGAAGATACATGGTAAAAATTTGTGGTTTTTTATTTCTTCTTTATTTAGTTAACAAACATTCACTGATTCTTAATGGACATACATTTGCCTGGAGATACACATAGTTTCTTTCCCTTAGCTTACACTGTAGAAAAAAAAAAAAAACTATACTCAAGTTAAGTTTCTGGTTCTCATAAACCCAGTAAAAGTTATTTTATTCTATGTTCTCTGCATAAATGAGAAGCAGAATAGTGTTGAAGGGTTTAGCATGCATGCCTACTACTGACTTTCTAAAGAGTTTGCTAATCATCAAAGACAAGGTTCAGTCCCACAAATAACTCACAGGATGGTCCAGAAACAGACATAGAAAAGTTGCAGTATGATACATGCATAGTAGAAATGTGGAGCACAGAGTCAAAGCAGCAAATGACAAGTTCTGTTTGCAGGGACATCAGGTTGGGTTTGCCAGACTAAGATAGACTAAGATACTGGAGCTGGTTATGCAGTGGTGGAAAGAAAGGGGGAATTTCAGGCCGGGAAGGATAGTTTCACAGGGTGGCAGGATAGGGGTCTAGGTATAATAGTTACCAGAGTGGGCATTGACAAGATACATATATTCTCTGTTTTCATACCAGAGAAGAAAGAAAACTTAAGAATGTATAAAGTTACAGACACCCGAGAGAAATCATTACCATTTACTTTAACTCTGGACAATATCAGCCCTCATTTTGATGTATAGTAGAAGAAAAATCTTTCATTTCTATTAAAGTCCCATTTTCCATAGAAAAATGCAGCTGAATTCCCTTCAAAAAGAAGGACATGTTGGGGCATCTGGGTGGCTCAGTCAGTTAAGCATCCAACTCTTGATTTTGGCTCAGGTCATGGTCTTACAGTTTATGAGATCAAACCCCACATGGGGCTCCATGCTGACAGCAAGGAGCCTGCTTGGGATTCTCTCTCTCCCTCTCTCTCTGCCCCACTCCTGCTCTCTCTCTCTCTCTCTCTCTCAGTAAATATACATAAACATTTAAAAAAGAGGACATGAGAAGTTGTATCTGCATTTGCTAACTGAAAAACAATAGTGCTGTGAACAGAAAGCCGTGTGAATTTTTTCTACAATAACAATATAATGAAAACTAGACTAAAACCATGCTCCAATTCATTAGGTTCAAAATAAGAAATATATTATTATGTAATACTCATGTAAATCTGTATATAATTAAGTGGGCATCCAGTGAAAAATTTGAGATTTTCAGTTGAGTAGTATCAGAAAGTCTTCCTTGTGTAGAACATAACAAACCTAATTACCTTGTATATAATATCCTATCAGACCAACAGACTGTATCATATCTTCTAGATTTTTGGCAAACTCCAGAATTCTTTAAATCTGTCTGGAATGCTTAAGGGTAGCCCTATTTTTCGAAATCTTTTGCAGACCAATGGATAAATGAAGAATATCCCCATAATCACATTGTGTAGAATTCGTTTGACCATGTGTTCAGTATCTCCATATCAAAATTATATACTATAGATGTATTGCAGATGTTTGTATTTGGGGAGAGAGATTAATTTCCCTTTCTTCACAACTACCCAACAGCTTCTTTGACTCAAGTTGTTTTCTCATACAAGTATTTACTTTTCCTGAATTCAGCTGGACCATGAAACATGGGTGTATTCAAAGTGCTTTTAAAATCGGAAATAAATAGAACATGAGACCCTGTGACTATGGTTTTTATCAAAAACCTTAATGTAGTTTCAAAAACCATGCCTGAATTACACTCTTTTGAACAATAAATGTTTGTTTTTCTTCCCCAGTCCCACAGTGGGGATAAATTTTCTGATTATCTTGCAAATAGGTAGTGCAGCAGTACCTGAAAGCCGTTGGATGCACAACAAATATCATTAATCCACTGGCCAAGTAGTATGAGTTTTGTGTTGAAGGTGGTATCAGATAGTCAGTGGTGAAGCAATAAATTTGCTAAAAGTATAGTAGAGGGACTATTTATAAGGTGAAGGCAAGATTATAGGAAACTGTAAGAGAGCAATATTCTGGAGACAGGAATGGCAGGGTACAGTTACCACACTAGGCCTTTAGGGATAACAAGAGGGAGCAAAACCCTGAGAGAGAGACCAAGAAAGAGAGAACATGAAACAAGCACCAGGAAGAGACAGATCTTTGTAGAAGAGATGAAGTGAGCTTACCGCGTTCCTTCCAGTGTCCCTAGAGGTTGTGCCCAACACATAGCCTGAAGACAAGAAAGACCCATTGATGGGAAACCTATAGGTCAACCTCCAGAGCCCAGAGCAGGGTGGAGAAGGGTGGAGAGTGAAGAGATGAAAAGAAGATACACGACACAGCAATTAAACTTACTATTTAGGACTTGAACTTTCAACCCCTACCCCTAACTATGCCAAAGATAGATGTTGAACACAAACTTTGTAAATCTCTGTCTGGTCATATGCTAATTCTTTTCAGGAATTCATTTTTTTTTCCTTACTCTTGGAAAGCGTTGCTTTAGTAAAGTAGAAAATGAACTAGATACAAATATTCAAGCAGCTAAATCACATCTAGGGAGTGATTTAGGCAGTAGTAAGAAAATATGGCCAATGTGCTTGAATATGTACCATAAAGAGAAAGAAAATTTACTGATTCATATATTCCATAGTCAAACCTTTATAGAGAACATATCAGGCTCAATGAGCAAATGCAAGAAGCATTACATAAGCAAAATTTTTGCTTTGAGTAACACTATGTGATTCTATATTTAATTATCACATTTCTTCTAAAACTAACTGTTACCTATCTGCAAAAAGTGAGATCCAGTATGCAACAGAGTTTTTTTATGCCTGTTCTCTATATAGTAAAAATATCTTAATAATAAAAAAAGTAGTTCCATGAATAGTCAAGTTTGTTTAGATACAGCCTATGTGTGAGAAGAGCTGAGCTGTTTCTCATTTGTTCCTCACTAAACTGAAATCTTTCAACAATTAGTTGAACCATGAACTTTTTTTTTACCTCATTTTCAGAACATTTTTTTGTTAGCCTTGGTTCTGTTTTTGAAATTACCTTCTTTATTACTTTAAGTCAATCATGCATCTATTTCCCACCACAACAGTGAGTTTTAACTGGCTCCTTGTCTAACTATGTGCCCAGCAAGGACGTCTCAAATTCAGAGTCTCTGTGGGCTAGGAAGGAGTATAGACCAGAAGCAATGGAATTGGATGCAGTGTATTTTTTGAAAACACAGTATCATCCACAAACCACCAAATTGCCATATCACTTGTCTTTGGAATAAATATCTATCTAGCATTAGTAACTCGTGAGACTCAGTGCTCATCACAGCAAGTAGTTACCTTTTACAGGACTGGCTACTTAAAAGGTAGCTGAATCCAGCTGGAATCAACTATTTTTATCTAAACATTTGTCTGTGTTCTCACCTGAGGTTGGACTTGAGATCATAACCAGTTCTGTAGTTTAGTGAAAATAAAGCACATTATCCTAAGAACTTAAACATTTCCTGACATTACCAGAAGTTTCTTAAAGTTCTGAGTTTTTGTTCCCAAGTCCACTGATGTACTTATAAACATAGGTTTTGAATTTCATGGAAATAGTTAAGGTGGTAGATTTTCATAATTAAATCAGGTTCTTACATACTGCAGCTCTCAGAACCTTTGTTGAATCTTGACATATACCTCCATTGGAATTTTTATCATGTCTTTTATGATTCAATGGCCTCTCATTTGCATGTATCATAAGTTAATTTGTAACATGATTAGCTACCTTTATTCATCTCTAGATTATCTGCTTTTACCAGCAGGTGCATTTTTATATCCTCCAATGATCTAGCTCTGCCCTGTACCTAACAGGAACTCATTAAGCTTTTGTCCAAGGAATCAGCATCTTTAGTGTGAATTATTTGGCCATAGTCTCTCATTTTATGAAATACCTATAACTTTCAAAGCCTGTTTTTATAAAAAAATATTTTTCTCCATTGAAAATGGTCTTTCTTCTGATATAAAATCTAAAATTGGTATTGTTGAAAATTTTCAGGCACATCGATTCATGGCATCCTGGGTGCTGCTATATTTCCAATGCTTCCGCATCATTTTTGTAACTTGTGTCATGAACGCTACTACCATCATCCCCAAGAAGCTTTTCTTTGAATATATCTTTCTATGAAATCTTATGCCATTTAGAGTAAATAGGTTGGAATAACGTCTTATAATGATTGCCTATTCTAAAATAAGGTGTTTTAATATTTAATAATTATTTTATGTATGTAATTATTTTCTTGTCAGTGAAATCATAAACCCCTACAAGGTCAGTAGTATGCCAGTTTCTTCTAGGAAGTATATCCTTATTGAGGAAAATTCAGAGCAAACAGATGTGACTTCTTTTTTTCAACAACATTATTTTAAATCTTGGGCTGGGCCATGGAATAATGTCAGCAGAAATAGTTTTGGTCCATTGTTTGTAAAAAAAAAAAAAAAAAAAAAAAAAGCCTACATCTCAGTTAAATGGTTGCACTGGGCATTTGGGCATTTATTATTTTACCCTTTGAAGCCTCTGCTATATCTCTTACATGAAAGATGTTTCTTTTTTTTCTTGTTCCATTTTAAATTTTTTAATTGAAATATATTGGAGATACAACGTTGTACAAATCTGAGGTGAACAACATATTAATCTGATATATATTGTGATATGATTGCCACTGTAGTCATAATTAGCCCCTCTGCCTATCACATTACATAATGATCTTTTTTCTTTTTAGTGGTTAGAAGCATTAAGTTCTAGTCTTTTAAAAAGTTTGATGATTATAATACAATTTTGTTATCTATATTCACTATACTGGGTATTAGATGCCTAGTGCTAGTTGAGTACTCCATGCAAGTATGTACTCTTAAACATCTGTCCTACCCCCCCCCTCCCCCCCATCTCTCATCCTCTGGTAACCACCATGGTGCTTTCTAACAATTTGACATGTTTAGATTTCACATATAACATACAGTACCTCTCCTCTGTCTGACTTATCTCACTTAGCATAATATGCTCAAGGTCCATTGAGTGAATCAGGGTGACTATTTAATATATCTTTAAAAGACAAGAAAAAATGAGTTTTCCCAACTCCAAAGGTTAAAGCCTTTAAAGGATGAAATGTACATAATTTTCTAAAGCTATCTTTTGGTTTTCTGTGTGTTTGGTATTTTTTTTATCCTTTTCTATCATAAGCTAGACACATGAAGAAAATATAGAGCGTTGGAGACACAATAGAATAAAACAATCCCATACTATTGGAATTCTCATTTCAGAATTAGAATAAGTTCAGTGTTAAAGAACATCTCCTCTTAGATTCAGTTAGGGAAATGGCCAAAAAGATGCTCTATAGAATCATAGAATAAGCAACAGGATTAGATATTTACTTTACTTCTCCTTCCAAAGTATGAAATACATTCAAAACTTAACTAGGCATTATGTGCAGTATAATTAACATTTAAAATCTTACATATTTCAGGGGCACCTGGGTGGCTCAGTTGGTTAAGCATCCGACTTCAGCTCAGCTCATGATCTCATGGTTCGTGAGTTCAAGCCCCACATCGGGCTCTGTGCTGACGGCTCAGAGCCTGTTTTGGATTCTGTGTCTCCCTCTCTGTGTGTCCCTCCCCTGCTCACACTCTGTCTCTCTCTGTCTCTCAAAAACAAATAAATGTTAAAAAATATTTTTAAAAAATCTTACGTATTTCAAAACATTCTCATCACCTCACAACTGAGAAGAACACATGTCACGTAACCACACCTGCTGTGTTGGAGGCAGGTAGGATTGCAACTTGAAAACATCTAAGCCGTTTGTTTACTATAACACCACCGTAATAGTAAAAATAACTCTTAGTACTTTCATCTGAGGATGCCAAAGAATTTGAAAACATCAATTCAGTAATCTTCACAAAAGCCCTTCAATTTAAGTTAAGACAAATCTATGCCAAAGTGAACCTCCTTTCCACATTGCACATTTATTCTCATAATAGAAAAGAGGCTGACATTTGCCTCCAAATTGAAAATAATGACAGCCCAGACCTTTCAGTTCTTATTGGGGTAACAAGCCAAAGGTCTTAAGAAAAGATGTTTGTGATTTTGAGATGCACCAGAGAATAGGAACAAAAAAATGACAGTAAGTAGTTTTTTTTTTTTTTTTAAGCCACCATTTGTTTTATTCTTTAAGAGAGCACTGCCTCCGATGTTCTGATAAAAGAGGCTGACAACACACACACAAAGTGGCCATATGTCACAGTTCTAGCAGGTTTCCTCTCTGGACTAGTGGTATCCCTGAGAAATGGGAGCTTTGCTTTAATAGGCAAGCATGTACTTTCAGAGGAACAGCTGTTACTGGCATCCAAGTGGCTGTTTTCTCACTTGTTTGTGCATAGCAGGTTTCACAATGAAATCTACAGCAGATCCAACATCAGAGGATTAAACCCAGAAGCTGGCGAGTCAGAGGTCCGCATTAACTTAAGGGTACTCTGACATCATATGCCGTGAAAACAAGTTCAAGAGAATATGGCAGCTCAACTGGGTTTACTCTGTGGGGCTGGGATTCACGAAGGCCAACACCAGTCCACTGTGAGGCACATCCAAAGCGATCATTTTACTCTCAGCCATTTGCTCTTCACTTGGTCTTTCCAAAATGAGAGCCTGGTTCAGATTAAACATTTCTGAACCTGGTGACTTTAACAAAAACAAATTGACCTAATTTCAAACAGTATTACAAAGCCGTAATGATCAGAATAGCATGGTACTGGCATAAAGATAGGCACATAGACCAATGGAACAGAATCAAGAACCCAGAAATAAATCCATGCATATATGGTCAACTAATGTGTGGCAAGGGAGCCCAGAACACACAGTGGGGAAAGGATAGTCTCTCCAATAAATGATGTTGGGAAAACCAGACAGCCACATGCAAAATATGAAAATGGACCCTATCTTACTTACATCATTCACAAAAATTAACTCCAAACAGACTAAGGACTTAAATAGAAGAGCTTCTGAAACTATAGTACTTCTAGAAGAAAACAGGAAAAAAGCTCCTTGACCTCAATCTTGGCAATGATTTTGCGGATATTCCAAAAGCACAGGCAGCAAAAACAAAAATCAGCAATTGGCCCTGAGGATAATGGAATAGTACCTTAGGATACTGCTGCAGCCTTGGACCTTGGCAGACACTGGATCGGGCCCTAGGATTCTGCACCAGAAGCCTGAATGCTTTGCTATCAGGTCCTTCTGGCTCCTGGAAGGCTATGGACTTGTGCCTGCTCCCGTGTGTTTTCCTCCTTGTTCTGGACTCTAGCAGTCTCTCTCACCTATGTAACATTTTGACCAGAACTCGTTTCTTCACACCCATCCTGGCCTCTGGGGCAAGATGACTGAGGCAGGGAAGAGGTGAGGCATCCACAGTCATTGATGTTTGTGTGATAAGTGGTGGGAGTCACATTCCTTATGGATGAGTCTGGGATAAGGGGCCTCTGGCTCCCAGGGCATCCAGGTGTTTCTAATCCCAGAACACCCCCATCCACCTGTAGAACTCCCAAGTGATGAAGCTTCGTCTAGGAAAAGTGATCACAGCTGCAGCACCTGGGGGCCCTGATTCAGCAATTCTCTGAGTCCGCCCCTAATGCTAAGTGCATCCCAGCCCATCCTCTCCCCGCCCCTCCATCAGGACTGGCCCTTATTAACAAATACCTCCCAAAGCCTTCATGTCCAAGGGGGTTAGAATTTCAACATATAAATTTTGGAGGAACACAAACATTCAACGCAAAACATGAGTTGAATATACTTTCATGGGAGAATAGCTCTTTCATGGACTATCCCCACTCTGTTGTGGCCCTTCCATCTTAATCTTCCATAGCACAACAGCCAAGGGGCTGTGATGTGTAAGGCGATCTGCTGAAGTTTCCACAGTAATGGGGGAAGGTAACCGAAAGGATGACTTCTGGAGAACGCACAGTCCCATTTCACCATTCCCTTCCTGCCCAGCTCCTAGACTATCAATAAATACCTTATCTAGACAGATAACCCACACACAGGCCTTCCAAGAATAAGCAATGATGAAAATTCATAGGACAGTCTAAATCTGGACTTTAAAAACAGTTCCCAAAAGGAAGAAAAGCTGTAGAGATGACCTTTAACCAGAGAATTCAGAGCAGTTTAGTTTTCTGGAGACATAGCTTCAGACCTCTCCAATCCAGACCAGAATTTTCTCTAGCTATAGCTATAAAATGGTTTTCTAGGTTAAGAGGAAAATATCCCTCAAAGATTCCTTCTTGTGATGGTTAATTTTATGTGTCAATTTGGTTAGGCCACAGTATCCAGATATTTGGTCAAACGTTATTCCGAATTTTTCTGTGAGGGTGTTTTTGAAGGAGATTTACATTTAAATCAGAGGGACTCTGAGTAAAATAGATTGTCCTCCATAAGGCAGGTGGGTGTCTTCAAATCATTTGAAGGCCTGAATAAAACAAAAGTTTGACCTCCTCTGAGCAAGAGAGAATTCTCCAGCAGACTGCCTTTGCATGCAAACTTCAACTCTTTTCTGGGCCTCCAGCCTGCCAGTCACCTCTATCAGATTTTGGACTTGCCAAACTTTTATAGTCACATGAGCCAGTTCCTTAAGACAAATTGTATATGTACACACACACACACACACACACACATACACACCCTATTGGTTCTGTTTCTCTGGAGAACCCTGAATAATATACTCCTCTTAGAAAGCAAAACCACTTTTTATCATTTTTAATGAGAAGTCTTACAGTCTCTCCTCATCTCGGGTTGAAAATATTCTGAGTCCAGACCAAACCAAGGTCACCTTGTCCATTAGTAGAAACAGCTACTAACTAAATCTGGTGTTCCAATAAGCATTCATGTTTTGAGGCCACAGACAATGAAGAAAAGAAACAAGCTTATTTATAAAAGAGTCTGAGGATAAGGAAGGAGGATGGGGAAGGAAAAGTAACCAGAGGGATTTCTGTAAATGGCTTTAAGTCACCCACTTTAAACTAGGCAAGGGGATTAGTTGCCTTCTCTAGAGAGAAGACTCTCACATTGATCTTGCAACAAAAATACAATGTACTGAGGGAAGTAATGCCAAGCAAGTAATATTATAGAACATATTTGATAAATGTATGTCTCTTAGCAATTTCACATTGTGAAATGAGATTGAAATACCCAAGAAATGGGATTATTAATAGCTCTGCTTGAAATGTGGCATTTTGAAAAATGGCTGATGACCATATCAAGCATGACTGCAATTCTTAATAAGCTGCTTTCTTTGGAAAACACTTGTAATTTGTTATTAACAATGGTTATTAAATGGCCCTGGGTTCTTTTATTGTTGTTGTTGCTGTTGTCATTTACATTTTATTGCCAAACATTATAGATTGGAAGAAGTGCTTAGGCATCTCATCTGGGAGATGTTCTATGACTTCGCATGTAACTACATAACATTTATAAGCCCACTCTTTCTCAAAGATACCTGCGTAATAAACTAAAGTAAGTGTCTATTACTAGACTGATATAAATTGTTTCTTCTTAACTTCAAGCCTTTTAAGAAGCTCTGTTTTCTTGACTGTAAAAATAAAGATAGCATCTATGTCACAGAATTACAGTAAAAATTAAACCATATAATATATGTGAAGTACCTAGTGTCATGCCTGGCACTTGATGTACCTTCAACAAATAGTAATTGTTATCATTATGACTACCTATCTAAGAGTTCTGCCAGTGGTGATGAAGGAAGGGCCATGTGGCTTTTCTAATACTGGAGCCATCATTTGGGTCTGTCCTTGACATCACACCCACATTGAATCTTGTGATTGGCTGGCTGTGTTCTGTGTTAGTCATGAATCTGTTTTATTTCACGTTGTCCCAGCTTGTTCTTCTAATTTGCACTTTCCCTGTTCCACTACATTCCAGTAAACCTAGACTTCTCACTAACCACCAAACACATCGCAAGCTTTCCCACTGCTATTACAGTTTGTGTCCCTGTCACTGATACCTACTAAATGCCCTGCAGTTTGCCTCACTCTCTGTCAAAAGCCTGTTCTTTCTTCATGGTCCACATCAGATGCTACCTTCTCCATAAAACCACCTAATGTGTCAATGTGCTCCCCTCTTATTTTATATCCCCACAACATGACTTTGGCCCTCATTGTGCTATCCTTCCTTGCTACGGTTTATTACAGTTGTAGATCATAAGCTCCTAGAAGATAGGAATTGTGCCCCACACATCTTTTAATCCCCATTGTCATTTGGCATAATATTTTGTTTGTACACAATACTCAAATATTGGCTAAATTTAAAGGTAAACCCCAGAAATCGGATAATATTTTAATATATTCTGTAACGAGGATGATATTGATTACATCATTGAACTTGGACTTAAATTCAAGTACACAGTTGGGGATTCTTAGTGTTGAACAAGAATAACCACTGCCTCTAAGCAAAGAGTCTCACTCATCAGGGGCTAGTATGTGTACTTGAAATATTTTAGTTATGACCTGCCAGTGTGTATATTTTTTCCTTCAAAAATTAAGAATATTTTAAATTATATTTTTTTAAATCCCAAGTTTCTATCACTGCTATCAGTGAAGTCCAATTATTGTAAATCACATTCAATTCCCAGTTTTCCTATATTTATTTCCCGACCTCTCTGTCATAAAGGAAAGTCAATTGATTTTATCATTGGAAAATTCACCACAGGTGACAAGAGGAAAAAGGAAAAGAATTTAAATGGTACATTTCCCTGTTTTACTCAGCTTCAAGTAGAGAATCCACTGTCATTATATTTAACAACTTAGAAAATCTGACTGCTGGTTGTCTTAATCCCTATTTTCAGTCTGTGAATCCCTAAACCCACAGAATATCTCTTCAAGTTTAACATCTGACAGAAGTTATGGAAACATTATTAACATTTCCTCCAGCCTCCCAGCAGATAAGCACAATATCTTCCTTTTAGAAGAAATATGCATAAACAAAGCCACCAGATCGTAAGACTGTGGCCATAGAGTTATCCTCTTTCCATTTTTTTCAACTTTGCTCAGCACTTCTGAATTCTTTGAGAAGGAAGTCTCCATTTGGGGACAATACATTTTTACCAAATGCTTTAACTTTGTGCTAAGTTTCCATTTAAAAAAAAGAAGAATAAAGCCTTAAAGATAGAATATATAAAAATATTACCATCTTACAAATATCAATGTTTTATTTCCATAATGATTTTATTTATTCAACAATCTTGTATTGAATATTCAAGGACTTTTATAAAGTATATGGCACTTTACAGGAAGAAATTTGACAAGTTGCTCAGGTCATGAATGACTGTGAAGAGGATAGAATTAGGGAAGATGATGTTAATGCATCCAATATAATGTAGTAAAGGACAAGAGATATGGAGAATCCATGGGGGCTTTAAACAAAAGTATTTTCAGGAGAAAATCAATCAGTTGAGCTGGGGAAAAAAGATTCAAGTAATCGCAGAAGCTTTAAGAAGGCAACGGTACCCAGAAAGAACTTAATAATATATTATTTTCATTGGAGCTGATTTTATAATTGTCATCTATATATAATGATGTGGGATTCTATAAAACTACTAGCATTCATTTGCTTAAGTAAAAATAATAAGTCAATTGAAGAAAAAACCTTAAGTACATAGAAAAGTACACAGGAAAACATTACATACATAGGGGGAGAAAAGGTAAGAGACAAAAACCATCAATATACTTCAGTATAACCAAACTATGACCAAAATCTGAAAAAAACTGCCCTAGAGGGTGTCACATATTTTATCTGCAGGAAGCTTACAGCAGAAAAACCAAAGTTCAGATTGGATTCAGAGACTAGTGCTATGCTCTTTAAAATACAGGCTTTTCTTATTCCTTTGCAGATGGGTTTCTTTTTTTTCTAGCTTCTGCTATTTCCTTCTTCATCATTTCAAGTTTCAACTAAATCTCGATCCCTAGCAAAGTCATTTTAAAGCCTTGCTCATCTCACCCTAAGTTTCCTTGTGTTAGTTACACCATTTGGTACATATTTGTTTTCTACACCAGATTCTAAGCTCCTTGAGGGTAGAGGCCATGTATTATACTTAGAAAAATGTCTGCGTATAGGCCCTGCATTTGTAGGTGCTGATTAATTCCAACTACATTTACTGCAATTCAGGTAAAGAAAAAAAAAGTGGTATCGCAAGACTACTCAATGACTTATTTCTTACAAGGTTTAATGTAAGACAGTGAAAACTGAGATCAGTTGAAAAGATACTCACAAATCTAGTCTTGGACCCATGTCATGACACTTAGGAGGTAGAAGGGATTTAAGAAATGTGCTAGCCCAACTCCTTAATTCAGGAAAACCAAAGTCTGGATAAGTTAAGGTTGCAGATCTAAATAGGCAGACTTTGTAGCATGTTCTTAAGCTTTTAGAACTAGAAGACAATGTGCTTCCCAGTTCATGCTGCTTCTTCACAATAGGATCATTCATTCAATAAGTATTTGTCAAACACTTGCTGTACATGTGCCAGCCATTCAAAATAATATGTGAACTCGGCCTATGAGCAGCTTAAAGTCCAGAGCCTGACGTATGGTACTATTAAGTAACACCCTGAAAAGAATGCGCAAAAAACCTTTAGAGTTGTTTTACTAATAGAAAACCACATAAAATGTCATGAGTCAGGATTTCTGATACTAATCCTTCATCTTGAGAAAAGCTGGTATGATTCACCCAGAAGTTACCTATAAACTTCTTCTTCTAAAAGGTTTGCTAATACCCCAAACATTATGCCAGTTCAAAGTATTTACATTTCTGAAATTTCAAGCAGGCAAATAGTGCTTTTTGTATGGTATACTCATTTCAAGAGGGAGCAAAATTACCAACTTCCTGCCCCTGAAGTTTGGTCTTTGCTTATCTATCTCTTTAATGCTGACAGGAACCAGCTAAACATTAACATCATTACCACTCACTCAAAAACAAATTGATACTCAGGTTCATTATTCTCATGGATGTTCATCATCATCACTCAAAAATTTGAAAGACATTACTTCCCATGTGTCTTTCCAAGCACATTCTCTGAGCTACACTTTCTGGGACTAATACTGATGACGACGACGACAACGACGACGATGATGATGATGATGTCAATTCAAGTATCTAGGAGATTTGTAGGTGATGTATAAACCATAACTTAAAATTTTCAAATACAGTTAGTTATATATCTGAATGACCAACTATTATGTATATTGCTAACATCTATATATATGTAAGCTTTTAAAAGTTTTTTTTAAAGATTAACTTGACATTTCAGAAAAATAATGGACCTAGGAAAGAAAATAAAATTATAAAATTATTTGGAGATATTCTTCTCTTACTAGTTTAAACAAATTCCCAACTAAGAGTAATTCTGATTATTTGTATATGGATAAGTGAAATAGAGAATCAAAGTGCAGGTCTGAATATAACACTCAATTCTCAGTTATATTCCTATTTATTTAGATAATTGTCTTCCAACATATTTTATACATGTAGAGTTTACCTCATGGAAGTTAAGTTTTATCTGTATCTTGGGTATGGTATTAAAAATGATTTTATCCCCCCCTTTTTAATCTTTCTAAATATATAATTTTGGAAGTAGTATGGGTCATTATTTTAGCAGAAATATTTTATGTTTATAAATTCTGTATTGTCAAATCCAAAACATTTCCATCTAATTTTGAGCCTTAAGTTTGTCAATATTTACACATTTTTGTTATTATTATTATTATTATTATTATCATTATCATTATCATTATCATTATTTAAAGAGGGGATAGGGGCAGAGGGAGAAGGGGAGAGAGAGAGAATCCCAAGGAGGCTCCATGCCCAGTGCAGACCCCAACGTGGGACTTGATCTCATGACCATGAGACCATGACCTAAGCCAAAATTGAGTCAGACACTAAACCAACTGAGCCACGCAGGAGCCCCAATATTTGCCCATTTTTAAAAATAAAATTCTAAAGATGACTTCACGCTCGTGAATGCTACCAAACATTTAAAGAACTAGCACCAATTTTTCTCAAATTCTTTGAAAAAATAGAAAAGGAAGACCACATCCTAAATCGGTCTATGAGGTCAAAATTACTCTGATACCAAAGCCAGACAAAGGCATCCCAAAGAAAGAAAACAACAGACCAATATACCTCATGAATACAGATGCAAAATCCACAACAGACTACTAGCAGACTGAATCCAGCAGCATATTTAAAAGGACTGTATATCATGACCAAGTAGGAATTTATCCCTTGAATGTGACGGTGGTTCTGTATACAAAGAGCAATCAAGGTAATATACTACATTAATCAAATAAGGGGGGAAAGTCACATGATTACTTCAATTGATGAAGAAACAGCATTTTAAACAATCCAGTACCCCTTCATGATAAAACACATTCAACAAACAAAAAATAGGAAATCTTCCTCAACCTGATAAAGGGCATTTATGAAGAACTCACAGCTAGCATCATACTCAGTAGTAGTAAAGACTGAAAACTCCTCTAAGATCAGTAACAAGGTGCTGCTCAATATGTAGAAAATCCAAAAAAATTAACCACAAAAAGCTTTTAGAACTAGTAAATACAAAAAAGTCACAGGATTCAAAATCAACTCACAAACAGTTGTGTTTCTTTTTTTTTTCTTTTTTTTTTTAATGTTTATGTTTGAGACAGAGACAGAGTGTGAGTGGGGGAGGAACAGAGAGAGAGGGAGACACAGAATCTGAAGCAGGCTCCAGGCTCTGAGCTGTCAGCACAGAGCCCGATGTGGGGCTTGAACCCACGAACTGTGAGATCATGACCTGAACTGAAATTGGACGCTTACCAACTGAGCCACCCAGGCACTCCCAAAAAGTTGTGTTTCTATAGACTAGCAATGAATAAATCAAAAATGAAACTTAAAAAAAAGTCTTCTTGACATTAGCATAAAAATAATAAAATACTTAGGAATAAATTTAACCAAGAAGGTACAAGACTTGTACAGTGAAAACTACAAAATAATGTTGAAAGAAATTCTAAGAAGACGTAAATCAATGGAAGAACATCCTGTGCTTGTGGATTAGAAGACTTGACATTATTAAGATGGCAACACTTCCAAAATGATCTATAGATTCAATGCAATTCTGTCAAAACCTCAATAGCCTTCTTTGCAGAACTAGAAAACAGATCCTAAAATTCATATGGTATTGCGAGGGAACCCGAATGGGGAAGGTAATCTTGCTGAAACAAAACAAACTAGTACCACTCACATGTTCTGGCTTCAAAACTTACTACAAAGTTATAGTAATCAAAACAGTGTGGTATTGATATAAGAATAGACATATAAAGCAATGGGATAAAAGAGAGAGTTCAGAAATAAACCCTTGTATTTACAGTCAAGTGATTTTTGACAAGGGTATGAAGATCATTCAAGTATGAGGTTGAAGACCAAGTATGAGGTTGGACCCTTACATTATGCTGTATGCATAAGTTGACTCAAATGGATGAAAGACCTAAATGTAAGACCAAAAACTCTAAGATTCTTAGAGGAAAACATAAGGATGTTGATGACCTTAAATTTGGTAATGGATTCTTATTTGTGATACCAAAAGCAAAAGCAACTACAGAAAAAATAGGTAAATTGGACTTCATCAAAATTAAAACTTCTGTGCATTAAAGAATATTATCAAGAAAGGAAAAAGACTATGTATAGAACAGAAGAAAATTTTTGCAATTCATCTGACAAAGGTCTAATATCCAGAATATATATTTCAAAAGAAAAAAAGTACCAACAATAAAAAAAAAAACACAAACCAATTTAAAAGTGGAAAAGGGGCATGAGTAGGCATTTTTCCAAAAAAGGTAACACAAATGGTCAACAAGCACATGAAAAGATGGTAAAAATCATTAGTCATCAGGGAAATACGAATCAAAATCACAGTAAGATACCACTTCATATCCACCCACTATAATTTTAAAAAAATAACAACACTGAAATAACCAGTCCTGGTAAGAATTTTGAAAAATTAGAGCCTCATACAATACTGGTATGTAAAATGGTGCAGCCACTGTAAAAAAATAGCTTGACTTTTCCCTCAAAAATTAAACCTATATAGGGGCGCCTGGGTGGCGCAGTCGGTAAGCGTCCGACTTCAGCCAGGTCACGATCTCGCGGTCCGTGAGTTCGAGCCCCGCGTCGGGCTCTGGGCTGATGGCTCAGAGCCTGGAGCCTGTTTCTGATACTGTGTCTCCCTCTCTCTCTGCCCCTCCCCCGTTCATGCTCTGTCTCTCTCTGTCTCAAAAATAAATAAACGTTGAAAAAAAAAATTAAAAAAAAAAATTAAACCTATATAAACCAGATAACCTAGAAATTCCCCTCCTAAGTATGTATCCTAAAGACTTGAAAATAGACATCCAAACAAACATTTGTACATGAATCTTCATAGCATCACTATTAACAATAACTAAAAGGTGGGAAAACCCCAAATGTCATCAAGGGACAAATGGGTAAACAAAATGTGGTTTATCCGTACAATGGAATTATTCAGCCATAAAAAGAAGGGAAATACTGATACATGCTGTTACATGGATGAACCTAGAAAGCATTATACTGAGTGTAAGTAGCCAGACACAAAAGGTCACACAACGTATGATTCTAATTATATGAAGTGTCTGGACTATGTAAATCCATAGAGAGAGACAACAGATGAGTGGCTGTCAGGATTATGAGAAGGGTAACGTGGAAAGGGACTGTGTAATAAGTACAGGGTCTCCTTTGGGGCCAATGTAAATATTTTAGAACAGGATAGAAGGGGCAGTTGCACAACATTGTGAATGAACTAAATGCCACTGAATTGCACACCTTAAAATGGTTCATTTTATGTTATGTGAGCTTCACCTAATTTTTTTAAATCTACACATTGAGATTACTTTTTAAGTGTATTTTTAAAAATTAAGTTAAAATAATTACATGTCCAGAAACTCAACTTCAAAAAATGTTCCATGATCATTTGAGTACTTTGTTTTTTGTTGTTATTGCTGTAGGTTTGTTTGTTTGTTTGTTTGTTTGTTTGTTTTTAACAGTGGGTGAAGGTGGGTGGCAGGAGACTGGTCCTTGTTGGGTCTTTTAAAATTTTTTTGTTTTATTTGTTTTTGCTTATTTTTTTAAGTCAGGCCAAAGATTCAATAGGGTAGTGAATCAGCCAAACATAAGGTTTGAGCTTCCTAGAGGACATGCAACAAAATAGAATACCTGACATTTAGTCTTCAAAAACTTAACTACCATTTGACTATTTATGGATTCATTTTTCTGATGGTTTTGTATACTGATCAATTTTACCAATCAAATTACAAGTTATTTAAGTGAAATTGAAGATACCTTTCACTTCTGTTCAGTTCACTTATGTCATGTTGGAAAGAGTTTTTTGTTTTGTTTTAAGATTTCATTTGTAAGTAATCTCTACGCCCAATGTGCAGCTATAACTCACAAACCCACGATCAAGAATCGCGTACTCTGCCCAGTGAGCCAGCCAGGTGCCTTTCGTCCTGATGTTTTGGTTGATAACCGAATTTTCTTCTACTTTGAATATAACTCACTTAAACTGGAACCTCTTACATCAATGGAAAAATTTTGGAATGTTTTTAGACTTTTGTTCATAGAATTAAAGAATAGGGATTGATCTACAGTACTGTGTCCTGAATTGATGAGAATTCTTAGGCAAAGGAACATTTTAAGGTCACTTTGTATATACATTATAACTAAAGGAAAATTACTGACCTAGAGATTCACTTTAAAACCATACCCCTTCAGAAGCTCTACAATCACTTGAGCAAAACTAGAAACCATTTTTACGCAATCAGCACATTTATTTACACACCCACTGTCTTAATTCTTCAGCATGTCTTTGAAGCACTGAACTTGATAGTTTTGAAAAGGTGCCTTGTTTCAACATAAAACTATGAGAACACCCATAATGCGGCTGTTTCTTTTCAAAAAGAAAGAATGCAGGGGATTTTTTTTCTGTTTAAACAAATGCTATTGTTTTATTGCCAGTTTTTCTTTAAAGGAACCCATTAATGAATCCAGCAGACTTATTAGGTATTTTTAATCAGTTAACAATGTTGTCAGAACTTGTTATGAATTCTTATCCGCTATATGAGAGTTTCTCAGTCTTTAGTCATCCTTTGAACCTGTAACATACCTGATGATTTATTTCCAAAATGCTGCTTTAGTGTTGTATCATTTAATAATGATAGGATTTCCTTAAAACAGAACAAAAACTAGTTTCTTCAGTTTCATTTTGTGACATTGATGATAAATTCACATTACACTGTGTTAGTACTTTTTTCCAACTTCATAATCTGTATATGTTAAGTGGCACATTAACTATTAATTCCACTGAGTTGGAACCATTTGGAAATGCCAGCAAATGCCCACTCGTAATGATAGAAAAGGGTCTTCTCCCCAAAAACAAATCAATCTCAAGTTTGCTTAAAAGTCAACAAATGATATTTCAAGATTATATGTCAAGATTATAGAAATTCTGGTTTACTTGTGCTGCTTTGCTTTCAAAAATCTAAGATGGATTACCTGAAGTCCTATATTATCCCAAAGGGTTCAATGTTTTTTGATGCTTAATTAATTTGTTCTTGTAAGAAACATAAAATGAAAACATGACCTGATAATGAATTGTAAAGAAATTTTTAAAGTGCTAGATTAGCAAACTAGTGCCCAGTGGAGCTGCTGTTCACATTCATTGCATCAAACTATCCAAATTACTTCAGCCTGCATACATATATTTTCTATTTTTCCCCACTTTGATTCACGATCGCCTTTCTGTCATCTATCATATACCCATGGAATAGCCAAAAACAATTTATGATGCTCAATCCAGAATCCAAAAATCATATTTTAACAAGATCCTTGATGACATTTTTTATTTTCTCAAAGTAGAAAGATAAAGTGAGACTGACAAATTAGGATTTAGATCACTCATTGTCAGTCATTCACTAAGCCACTAACATTTAGGAATTGTGCTCTCTGTCACATAACCCATATTGTATTAAATAGTCTGGGTAATAAAAGTGAAATAGAAGGTGTGTCTTCTGCCTCCCTAGTGCAAGCAATAAAAATGTATCCCCTGTACAAACACTGAGTAGGTGTTATGTACAACAACAGTGTCAAAATAGAGAAAGAAAAGAAGTAATCTGGTTCCTAAACACAAGTTTTGTATAGATATTTTCAGCAAGTAGATCATTAATGACCAATCCTCCCAAATTTCCATTCTAAAGCAATTGAGGGAAATTAACAGATGAGAATCTACTACTTCAGTTATCAAAAGGATACCCCACAAGTAGATCTTGGCTTCAGAAGATGTGAACCATTCCCAGCACGCATGGATCTTTCCTCTTTTGATAAGCCATTAACCTGCCCCAGTGGAAGAAAATTTCTGCATTGCATACTGCTTCAAACATTGTACCTTGAATGTTATAAACTAGTAGCCCCTCAATGTCTGGTAAATAACACATCATCAATCAACACTAGCGATGAAAGTCAAGTATGAAAAGGCACTAGAACATGCTGCATTTGTAAGAAGCTGAGCAACCATCCATCATTTGCCTCTGACACTTAGGTAACAACTACACCAAACTGGGGTTGGGGCAGGTGGGCGAAAGAAGAAACTTCAAAATAAGCAGTATCCAAACCAATAAGCTACTGGGGCAAAAAATTTTTTTTTTTCTGAAAAAAACTAAATGGAAAGCATCAACCAATCTTTACATAGTAAATTTTATTTTTCACTAGGGATTATGAAAAACAAAATAATGCACAATATGCAGAAGACGGTCTTTGCTTCAAATGTCATTAGCTAATCATCACTGTGACGCATAATTTCTAATACAGCTTATTAATGATACCCATAATGACAGACTGTTTGAGTTACAGAAGCTTTTCTAATCTCAGAAATCTTATTCTAATTCCAGCAAACACCTGTAATCAATATATTACTACACAAACCATAGTTAGAAGTATGGCCATTACAGGTAAAATTTGTATCACCAGTGCACATTTTAAATAATAAGGAAATGTAATGGTCTGTAATCCAGTTTTAAACTATTTCTGAGTTGTGAACTGGAAAAGTGCTACAAAAACCCATTATATTTAGAGATTAAAGGAGGAAATATTAGATTGTCAACATTTCAAGCCGCAAATCTGTGTTTAAAAAAAAAAAAAAGACATCTCAAAGCAATGAAATAGACCATGACTCCATTTGTATTTATTGTGTTCACTTTTCAAATTCACTAAAAGGACGACCGAAAAATTTCTTGTGATTTCTGCTAGAGAAAAAGAAAAGCATACCTGCCATTCAATTCTCAGAGTAGATTTCCTTTCAAAATGCCTGGAACATATTCGTGCTTTATCCATTACCTAAACCCGTGCAATATGTAATCCACGGTAAGCCGGAGCAGCTGACGGTGAGCTTCTTTAAGGGCAGAATCAAAGGAATTTACGGGGCCAGTTCTACTTATGGTGAGAATATTTGGCTTAAGACCAGACACCTAGAGTTCTTACCTGCAAAGACAGGACACATCACAGAAGGAGATGCTAAAGGAGATGCTTGAACTTGGGCCAGGAATGATAATAGAGCTGGAGAACAAAAGACAAGCTATTGAGCCAAAAGGCCTATTGCCAATTAATCTTTTATTGTAAAAGTGAGACATTTTATATAAAAGCACGTTCATGAACAGGGAAACCAAAAAGAATTCTTGCTCCCAGTTTTGGGGTTAGAATGGAGTGAAGACAAATGAATAAAAGTGGAAGAGCTTGTATGGAGAAAAAAAAAAAGAAGAAGAAGCAGAAGCAGCTTCTTTCTTTGCAAAGAATTTGAAAATGCTTTTAGTCCACAGGGCATAACACGTAGTGGAACTATCACTCTGACAGGACAATTTAGAGAGGAAGAAAGTACTATAATGCAACCAGTAGCCCTACTAACACTTATAAGGAATGAAAAGTCCCTAGTTTCCATGAATACATGGCACTCAGCATGAGCCATTCCAGGTCAAAGTCAAGGCTAATTAATTAATTGATTTATAGTAATGTTTTATTCTTTGAAATTTAAGTATATCGTAACAAAGTGTCAGTGTTTATTTGAACCAGAACATAAAGTTCTCTAATGCAATTATCTTGTGAACCACTCATAAACACATTGGCTTTGTGCTAAAAGGTGCAAATATACTCAGTGCTGAGAGCAGCTCCGTAAAATTCGGGGAATAAAAACTTTTGCCTGTTCAACATTTTATCCAGAGCTGTATTGTAAATAAAAACACGGGGTATAGTAGAACTTGTTTAAAGGTTTGGTTTAGTCATTTCAGTCAAATTAATTTGATATAAACCAGAACTCTGAAACTAACAAATAGAATTTCTCCCTTCATTACTTTTGTTAATTTCTGGGGGCAAATCAATGAAATTGATTATTTTCTTCCATGACTTCCTGTAAGCTGTGCCAAGTAGAAATAAACAGACATAATCATACCTTCTCCTAAGGAAGGTAAATATAAAGTAAATCTCTACTTCTGCAATTTGAGTCATACAAATAGCCTTTGGGAAAGGCCATACTCCATTAGCGAACACTGTATTAGGAAATTTTTTTACTTTTAATCAGGTCTTTCAGCTTCAGCACTATTGACATTATGGGCCAGGGGATTCTTTGTTTTGGGAGGGGGGTGCTGTTCTGTTCACTTTAGGATATTTACCAGAATCCCTGCCCCTACCCGACAGAGGCAGCAGTACCCTCCCCTCTTTGTGTCAACTAAATATATGTATTTATATATATAATGCCACTTATTCATCCATTCATCTATCAAGGGACACTTGGGCTGCTTTCATAATATGGCTATTATAAATAAAGCTGCAACAGAGGGATGAAAATATCTTTTCAAATTAGTGTTATTGTACTGGGTAAATACTCAGTAGCAGAATACTAGATCATATGGTAACCTTATTTTAATTTTTTGAAGAAACTTTATACTATTTTCCACAGTGCCTATACTAGTTTGCATTCCCACCAACAATGCAAGAGGGTTCCTTTTTCTTCCACATTCTCACCAATATTTGATGTTTCTCGTGTTTTTTATTTTAACAGTTACGGCAGGTGTGAGGTGATATCACATCGTGGTTTTAATTTGCATTTCCCTGATAGTGATGTTGAGCATCTGTTCCATTGTTATATGTATCTATCGTTGTGCCAGTACCATACTGTTTTGATCACTACAGTTTTGTGGTATATCTTGAAATCTGGGGTTGTCCTACCTCCAGTTTTATTTCCTTTTCTTTAAAATCGCTTAGGTTACTTGGGATATTGTGTGATTTCATACAAATTTTAGGATTTTTCTAGTTTGGTGAAAAATGCTGTTGGTCCCCTGATAGGGATTGCATTAAATCTGTAGATTGTTTTGTTTTGGGTAGTATAGACATTTTAACAATATTTGTTCTCCCAATCCAAAAGCATAGATTATCTTACCATTTTTCTGTGTGTCATATTCAGTTTCTTTCATCAATTTTTATAGTTTTCAGGGTACAGGTCTTTCACCTCCTTTGTTAAGTTTATTCTGAGGCATTTTATTATTTTAGTACAATTGTAAATAGCATTGTTTTCTTAATTCCTTTATCTGCCACTTCATTATTAGTGTATAGAAATGCAACAGATTTCTGTACATTGATTTTGTCTCCTGCAATTACTGAATTCATTTATCAGTTCTAATAGTTTTTGATGGAATCTTTAGGGTTTTCTATATTTGGTGTCATGTCATCAGTAAATAATGACAGTGTTACTTCTTCCTTACTAATTTGGATGCATTCTATTTCTTTTTCTTGTCTGATTGCTGTGGCTAGGACTTCCAGTACTGTGTTGAATAAAAGTGATGACAGTGGACATCCTTATCTTGTTACTGACCTTAGGGGGAAATCTCTGTTTTTTACCATTGAGTATGATGTTAGTTGTGGGTTTTTCATATGTAGTCTATATTACGTTGAGGTATGTTCCCTCTAAACCTGCTTTGTAGAGAGTTTTCATCATAAATGGATGTTGTACTTTGTCAAATACTTTTTCTGCACCTATTGAAACAATCATATGGTTTTTATCCCTTCTCTTGTTCATGTAATGTATGCACCTACATGGGAACACCAAAATACATAAAACAACTACCAAAAGACATAAAGGAAGAAACTGATAGTAATACAATAAAACTGGGAGACTTTAACATCTCACTTACATCAATGGATAGACCATCCAGGTATAAAATGAACAAGGCAACAGTGGCTTTGAATGGCATATTGGACCAGATGGTTCTAATAGCTATATTCAGAACATTCCATGCAAATACACCAGAATATAGATTCTTTTCAAGTGCACATGGAACATTCTCCAGAAGAGATCACATAATATGCCCCCAAACAAGTCTCAACAAATTCAAAAGCATTGAAGTCATACCATACATCTTTTCTAACCACAATGCTGTGAAATTGGAAATAAACCAAAGGAAAAAATCTGAAAAGAGCACAAATACACGGAGTCTAAATCACATGTTACTAAACAATGAAGGGGTCAACCAAGAAATCAAAGAGAAAATAAAAAAATACATAGAGACAAATGAAAATGAAAACACAATGGTCCAAAATCTTTACGCTGCAGCAGAAGAACCCTGCATCCCCCCATCACATGCTCTGAGATCAGCAAATAAATCTTCCATATGCCCCAGGCACGTTTCAAACTGCTGCTTCTATGTTGTATCTCAGTGGCATTGTTTGTTATGTTGTCTCTTTAAAGGCAGGGACTCCATTTCCTATTGCCGTCTGACTCTCTCAGAGCCCAGCAGCTGATTTTTAAAGTTCCAGGTTTAAACCCCACTGATTGTAAAAACTTGCAAAGTTAAGCCCCTCTGGTTTTCAAAGCCAAATGTTATGTGCCTTACGTGGGGTCCGCTCCTCTCCCTTTTCTGTGCTTGAAATGTCCCTCCCTCCTGCTGACAGTCTCATGGGTCAGTTTGATTCTTGACTACATCTCCACCCTTCTTACCTTTTTCAATGTGGCCTCTTACCTGCATTTAGCTGTGGAGAGTCTGTTCTGCCAATCTTTGGGACTTTTACTGGGTTATTTACACTAATGTGGGTGTCATCCATGGGACGGGTGAGCTTAGGGTCCTCCTACTCTGCCGTCTTCCCCAGAAGTCCCTTAATTAAGTATCATCACTGATCTCATTGGAAAAGTCTGTAAGTACAGGAAGTAGTCAAATTCACAGGGGCAGACACAAGTTTTCCAAAAGTTAAATTTTCACCAGCAACAAACATGATTTTTCTTCCCTTGAGGTGACACACTCACTTCATTAATTTTCAAGAAACATCTACCAAATACACAAGTCTGATTAGTCATAGTTTGGCAGTCATTCTTTTAAGTAAAAATGGTGTCCCATAAAAGAAGTGGCTAGGCCAGATTGAACTTGAACAATTGCTTGAGGACTTTTCTAAAGAGAGCCATTATAATTCAGTCAGCAGTGAAAGTGCTTCATGTATATTCCCATTTCTTCCCGCAGAAATAAACGTATACAAAGATCGAGGTTAATAATATTAATAATTTTTTACTGCTTCACCAAGAATTTTTTTTTTAATTCAAGTTAGTTAACATAGAGTGTAGTTTTGGCTTCAGTAGAACCCAGTGATTCATATCTTACAAATGACACCCAGAGCTCATCCGAACAAGTGCCCTCCTTAATGCCAATTATCCATTTAGCCCACCTCTTCCCAACCCACTTCCCTTCTAGCAGCCTGCAGTTTGTTCTCTGTATTTAAGAATCTCTTATGGTTTCCCTCCCTCTCTGTTTTTATCTTATTTTTCCTTCCCCTTCCATATGTTCATCTGTTGAGTTTCTCAAATTCCACATATGAGTGAAATCATATGATATCTGTCTTTCTCTCTCTGACTTATTTCACTTAGCATAAGTGAAAAGTACACTTATTCTATGTACTGGAACCATTCTAGTTCCATCCATGTTGTTGCAAATGGCAATTTTGCATTCTTTTTTGTCACCAAGTAGTATTCCATTGTATGTGTAAAACACATCTTCTTTATTTATTCATCAGTTGATGGACATTTGGGCTCTTTCCATATTTTGGCTATTATTAATAGCACTGCTGTAAACATTGGGGAGCATGTGCCCCTTCAAATCACCATTTTTGTATCCTTTGGATAAATACCTAGTAGTGCGATTGCTGGGTCATAGGGAAGTTCTATTTTTAATTTTTTGAGGAACTTCCATACTGCTTTCCAGACTATTGCATCGGTTTGCATTCCCACCAGCGGTGCAAAAGTGTTTGCGTTTCTCTGCATCTTCGCCAACATCTGTTGTTGTCTGAGTTGTTCATTTCAGCCATTCTTAAAGGTGTGAGGTGGTATCTCATTGTGGTTTTGACTTTTATTTACCTGATGATGAGTGATGCTGAGCATCTTCTCACCAAGAGTATTTTTAAGCCAAAATAGCGTGTGTGTGTGTGTGTGTGTGTGTGTGTGTGTGTGTGTGTTTAATGCAAGTGTATTAGCCACAACAGTTTGGGGCCACTACCTTCATCTCTGCTAAGGTGCCAGCAGTTTTATCCACCATTGTTTTTTTGTCACTAGTATAAATGTTAGTGAAAGAGCCAAATAGTGTCTTAGTATAACCATGAAAATAGTTTTGACTCAAAGATCCTCTGAGAGCTACTGACAGAAACCCTCAAAGGACCATAGATCACACTTTCAGAACCATTATAATGGATGAAGAAGCCTTCAGAGACATTCTTCTGTGATTCCCTTGCATTTCCATATATTGGCTTTCTGCCTAAGGGCCACGCCAACAAAGAGTTGGACAATGGAATTGAGGAAAATTCACATGGGTAACATTTTCATCTCAAACCATCAGGACCATAATCTCAGGAACCCCCACTTTCTTATCTCTTCCTCTCAATCTCACATGTGTTTATGGAGAACTGATTTCAAATGGTGCAAATCCAGGCTCTGGCTGGGAAGAGAGAAGATGAGAAACAGAGTATCTAGAGGGGATTTGTAGGGTAGTTGGACATAGTGAAGTTAGGAGTTACCATGCAAAGCTTTTTATTTAATATCTCAAATAACTTGGCTAAGTAAAGAATTAATTAACCAATCAAATTACTTCTGTGATCACTTTCCCTTCTACTACTCCCTGATTGTAAGCAGTGGAAATACGTACTGCAGTCCATTTCATAGACAACCACATTTCTCATCACTGGAATTCATTACTGGTTAAAATTTGAGTAGTGTCTGAGAAACAGTTGAATATGGAAAAGTCATTTTGCATCCTTTTTTAATCAAGCATAGCACATATTACAGCTATCTATAGAAAACAGAAGGAGCTCTAAGGAAATTTCTTCATATCACATTTAGGAACAATTAATCCCCAGTAGACTATTTGATATTCTACGTACTGCCAATACAATCATTCCAGAGATTTTCACTAAACTTTTACTATAGAGAGAGGGGGAAAACTGTCTGTGTGGAATTCATCTTTTTGAAATATTGTGAGTTCCTATTTGACCTAGTCTGATGCCTTGCTATACCCTAGTAGGTCTTTCAGTTGATTGTCATGCCAAATCCATCCACTATATAGTATTTCAGTTATCTTTGCTTCATAGCACACCGGAAAAATGTGTGCAGAATCTCGGGCAAACTACTATACCAGGATTTGTAACATTTGTGAGGTGGATTATATCTTAAAGTGATTTTGCAGGCAAAGCCTCTGTTTGAGGATTTATGTGAAGCCAAATAATGAGAAAGACTCGTGAATCTACAATTAATGAATTCTATGTGAAATTAAATTGAAGAATGCTAAATTATAATGATAATGTGCTAAATCGTTTACTATCGTATGTAGACAATATTACAATATTGGTAAAGAAGAATATTTTGCATAGCCAAGTTTAAGCAGAAGTCTTGAGATTTAAGGGTTATGCTTTCTGTTATTAAACAAGCCCTTGTGTTCTGCACACTAACTTATTGAAGAACTTAAGAGAAAAAGTTGCTTCATAAATGGTGTTAAATAATCCTTAACTTTTTATCCCCAGAATTCCTCATGTTTATCTAACTGACAGGTCCAGGGAAAGCTCACCTTAGTTTGAGGCTTTTTTGTTTTTGGTTTTTTATGATCCAGTCTTTTTATATATGTTAAGAAAAGTGGGAGAACAGTGTCAATTTTGAATTGATTCAAATAAAGATTAATTTTTCTTAAAGTAGTTATCTTTTACAGGATAAAAAAATTTGAATCTAGAATTATTCATAAATGTCTTTTTTATACACTACAATATAATTTGAGAATGAAAACTAACTTATAGAACCTCATGTATGTCTAGCATTAAACATACATATTTAACATATTAAGTAGTACCATATTTGTATATATAAATGTATAACATACTAAGCTCAGTTGCATTTTTTCTTTATACTTGACAATATTATTCCAATTCTGTTAGGTATAAACTGTCTTACTTGAATCTTTCAGTGTGGGTCTTTATGATCTCTCTTTGTGAATTTAAAGCTTTATCCTAATAACAATTCTTCAGCTATTTCTAAAGGTCTCAATGAAATTGATTCAACAAGGACTATTACAGGTTTGTAGATGATTGATCACAATAGCCTCTAGAGTATTATCCTAAAGGAACCTACAGATAGTTCCCGAAGCCAAGAGCACACTGTATACACTGTACGTTAGCTAACCTGATAGTAAATTATATTTAAAAATACATATATTGTCCCAAGAAAATTAAAAAGGGGGGAAGGAAGGTCATAACAACTGATCATTGAATGATGAGTAGGTTACAGAAGACACACCTTTGTATTAAAAGTCAGAAGGATGAGCCCTTCACCCTTAGTGATACACTCAGGGCAGCATGAAAATCCTATCATTTCATTTTTGTCTACTGAAAACATCCAACCAAGCAGAAATTGGTTTACTTAGTTAATTTCATCTCTATTCTTTCTGGATTTTTAAAGTGTATTAGTTAATTTAAACTATCATGGTTTGTCCTGGCACTCTTGACTAGTATTCTCGTTACATATTTGTCTATTTATTGTCTTTTTCTGGACTAGGCCATTCATGTCCAATGACTAATACATTTCATTGCTATATATTTTTGGAGAAAGAGTCTATGTTTGGAATTCCTTTAGCAATGTTGTCAGTATAATGAATAATTGGAGAGATTATGAAACAGTGTATTTTGGCATGTATTATTGTTTTATTATTATTTGTGGCTATTTTTAAGTATGTAAAGCGCATTATGTTCTTATATTCAAAATTTGGCAAACAGCCATATGTTTGTTTTCAATTTTGTCTTACAGGCACCAATTAGTATCACAGTGACCTAACTTTTCACTGTCCTTGTATTTTTGTTCTATTTTTAATGCAAGTCTCTTTTCAGATTGTCAAGTCCAATTTTGTATAAGACACCATTAAACACATACACTCACCCCTCACACATATCATCCTCCTCCTCCTCCTCATTCATCACCCTCATCATCAATGTATTCTGTAGGAACAGAATAAAGAGTAAGGCATAAATATTGTAAAAGAGATAACATTATCTTTCTAGATATTCACTATTTATATTCACTATATTCACTATTTATATTATTTCATTATTTGTCTAGAGGTTCAATCCAAGAAGGTCAAGTTTTATAAAAAGGTACCAGCACTCCTTAAAGTGGCCAGATTCAATATCATCATATAAAAATCAGTAGTTTTCTGGGGTGTCTGGGTGGCTCAGTTGGTTAAGTGTCCAATTTCACCTCAAGTCATGATTTCACAGTTTGTGAGTTCGAACCCCACATTCAGCTCTCTGCTGTCAGCATGGAGCCCACTTTGGATCCTCTGTCTCCTCCTCTCTCTGCCCTTCCCCCCTCCCCCTTGCACTGTCTCTCTCTCTCTTTCTCAAAAGTAAGCATACACAATTTAAAAAAAAAAACAACAGTAGTTTTCCAACAGTCTACTATCAACTAGAAAATATAAAAGGAAAAAAATCCTATTCACAATAGCAATAAAAAACAGAAAATGAGAAATAGTCTTTTTTTTTTTTTTAGAAAATGAGAAATAGTCTTAATGAGAAAAGGAGTTCTATACACAAAGCCTGTAAAATTGTGTTGTATACATCTGAAAAGATGTGAAAAATAGAAATGGGTACAAATATCATGGTTGAGAAAACTCAATATTATACAGAAGTCAGTTCTCCCAATTTAATTCATAAGTTTTAGGCAATCTTAAATCCCAAACAGAATGTTTCTAAGCTGCTTGACAATTATTCACAGGTTTATCTGTAATAGAAAAACAAATATTGTAAAAGAAATGTTGAAAGTAAGTACAGTGAGTGAAGACATGACCTACCACATATCTAAGTAAAGTTCCAATAATTAATAAATGGATCAATAGATCCAGGTAGACAGGTGAACAATAAACCCAAGTGAATATATAGATTTAGATGATGATAAAGGTGGTACATGAGGAGAAAAAAGTCTGGACTAACTTGACAAATTGTAATGAAATATTTAACATTTCATCTGGAAAATAAGAATACCTCTAATTTACACCATACTCCTATAAAAGTCTCATTGTTTTAAGAGTTAAATGTTATAGAGCAAAGCTATCATAGTATAAGAAAAAACCAGAAAAATTGTAATCTTGAGCTAAAAAATGTCTTTGGAAGTTACAACCAAAACCTAGAAATCATGACAAAAGAGAAAATCACTGATAAACTATACAGTAAAAAATTAAATTATTTTGATAAATAAAGAAAATTGACATCATTCAGAAATGTTAAATCCTAAGTGAAAGATCAGCAAAAATCTGAAATGAATATAACAGATAAATAATAAATGTTAAAAAATAAAAGCTTCTGCAAACCACTAGGCAAAAAAGCAAAACAAAACAAAACAAAACACCCAATGGAAAAAGGTAACGTACGTGGAATATTTGGGATGTTTTGCTCCAGTTTCAGACAGATTATCTCAAATCTAGTGGATTCCAATTATATATGTAACAAATGTATATAAATATGCTAGAACCAGTTATATGTATTTATATATCATATATGTTAGAATCAATTCTAGGCTTAACAGCTGCTCAAGATAACTCCAGATTCCGTAGTCAATTAAATGCATACAAAACTCAATTTGAAACTTCGCAGCCAAGACTGTCAGATTGGTCAACAATAAACAATATCCAAAAATAAATATTTGCGGAAAGTCTATTGAACACAAGGATTAGTCCTTTCCAAATACTTGCAGAGGACAATCACAAGCCAGACACAGAATCTTGGACCTGAGTCAAGGCTAGCAAGAGCTTTAAGGAGTGAGGAAATGAGACAGAATTCAACAGAATATTTACCCTCTGCCTTCTACTCTCTGTGAGTATCTTCAGGGTGAAATTTCTGAATATAACTCATTTGCCTCCATGTTCCTATTTGCCAATCAGTCAACAAATAATGAACGACTTGCTATATGCCAGTGCACGTATTTGTTAGGTGACAGGAATACAGACAACAAAGTAGACCCAATTCCTATCCTCTGAAACTTACAAACTAGTGGGAAGGGCAAACAATAAAGAAATTACATATGTTATTAGCACAGCAAAGGAGCACCATGGGAATGTATATCAGTAATACCTGATCTAGTCATTTGGGAAAAGAAAGAATCCTGGTTTTGGTCAAACAAAATTCCCCAAAACACTTAACGGCACTAACACATATCATGATCACACCACAGTTATTCATTGTGTATAATTTTCAGAATTTGGCTGTTTCTAATTTACCTCTAAAGTTCGTCATTTTGCATAAAAATGCTTGAGGGTGAGCATTTCTTTGAATTGACTTTTAGGCTCTTTTTTTCAAGAATGAAATCTGAAAATTCTTGAGATGCCATTTTGACCACCCAGCTCTGCAAATATCTCTCCTTGACTGATTAGAGTTCAGATCTGACACCAAAAATCTTCCAGGCCATTTGTCTTCCTCAGTTCTACAGAAAGAACTTTAGACCAAATTCTTGGTTTTCTTTCCTTCCAACTCTTAACATTTGTGTGTTTGCTTTACACATGAATAATGCAAACTTGCTAAAGCATCTCCTCTGGTAGGAACTTTCGTAACTCTCCAGTACAAACAGGATTAATCCCGGATGACAATTACAACAGTGAGTTATTACTCAGAATATCATGTGAACTAAGTTAAATGAGGTGATGGGAACAGAAAGAAATAAATCAAAATTAACAAAAAAGAAAGGGAAAGGTCTTGAGGAAGTAAATCTAACAGTACAAGTGATTTGCCAAAGACACTGAACTGTGTCTTTGGCCATGCAGAGGTATTCAGTATTCTAAATTGTATTAAAAAGAAAGGGGAGGGGGAGGGGGAGGAGGGGGAGGGGGAGAAGGAGGAGAAGGAGAAGGAGAAGGAGAAGGAGAAGGAGAAGGAGAAGGAGAAGGAGAAGAAGGTCTGAATGCCCAATCACCGTGGAATTTTTAAAAGTCATCTGACTGAGTTGCCTGAAACAAGAAAAAGGAGAAAGCTTAGATACATATTTATTTACTTTTCCTGTGTCAGCCCTACACCCAAAGCCAAATTACTCCAGTTTATGCACCAGAGTCTCGTTTTAGATTCTTGCTATATGTGTGTAATACACTAAGGTCTCTGGCAATCTTTGATTATCTCATTTAATTATTCAACAACCAATCATTTTTCATAATTTTTAAAAATTACTTTGCCCCATTCTTACACCATCCCTTCTTTAATAAAATAATCTGGGGATAAGGGAATAAGTTAAAAATCAGTCCTTTGGGACATAGTAAGTACTAACTTTTGTCCACCTTTCATTTCCTTAAAAGTTTTCCTTAATCTCATTGCTAAATTCAGACAGACACTGATAACCACGAGTTTGGAGCAAGTGAGCAATGAAGCTAGGTCAAAGGAGAATTCTGTTCCAAAAGCAGTAGTAGCACTTTGCTCTTTCCAAGACAAGAGAGGCAAGGATTGTTTGCACTATCCAGGACCAGCCCTGACATCCGTCGTCCCTTCACAAGGAGAGAAGTATTCCTGCCAGACTGTCCCAGATGGAAGTTTGGCTGTGGTTGTCATCGGCCACCTCCCTTGGTGCCTACCCATTTCTCATGTCTGATTCTCCATCCTTTCTGGCAATTCTGTGACTTATCCAAGATCCTTTTAATAAAATGCTTTCTGTTTAAACCAGCCAAAGTTGGCTTCTATTTCTAGCCACAAAGTATCCAGAGTAAGATAGGGAGATTTATTGGGCTCTTAAGCCATTAGTGTATTATTTCCTGGATGGTGCATTCAATTTATAACTTACATATATTTCTTAGGAACCAAAAGAAACTGGTAGAATAGAGCTAGATTCATTATATTGAATAGATTGGTCTCATTCTAACACCGGATTTCAGCTTGTCATAGGAATTCCATTTAATAAGCCTGGAACAATCCCTGAAGTTAAATACAGTAATAAAAGAGGACCCATTTTCAGCTATTATGTACCTGGGTTGAGTTTCAAACTTCCTGGAATTGGGTACAGTTCAGTCCAGATTCACTGGATCTTCCACAAGCAAACCAACACCAAGTAAAGATTTAGGTCTTTGGTGCTCCAACTAGGTTTTCATGGCTTTCTTTTTGGTTAATTTCTGCTAAAGCAAAAATGACACCTGGAATGAACATTCAGATATTCTCATTTTACCTATTACTAACATAAACTGAGAGAATTTATGCCTCTCTCAAAGTATCCAATTTAAATTATGTTGATATGCCACAGGAAATTTTGATACAAAAATCTAAAATCATTCTCCTGTTTCAGTTAGGAATACACTCAGCTGTGAGCATGGAGTCCTCTTGGGATTCTCTTTATCCCTCTCTCTTTTCCCCTCTCCCCCCTCAAAATAAATAAACTTAAAAAAAAAGAATACAGTCAACTGTGAATAGCAGAAAACCCCACCACAGTGGCTTCAACAATAAGTCGTATATTAGATATAGCAATAAAGAGTCTAGTCCTTCACCTCAACAATGCTGTTAGGAACCAGGAGCCTTCCAACTTCCTGTTCCACATTCTTAGCGCATGGGTTTTTCTCCCTGTGGCCATGGTTGCAAGATGCCCTGTATTTCTCAATATCACTTTCATGTTCAAAGCAGGGAGAACATGCAGGGGGTAAGGCAAAATCCACTCCCTGGGAAGGATTTATTTTTTCATATGAAAAATGAAAATCTTCCGGGGAACGTCTGCCATTGTGTTATTGCCCAGAACTGTGTTCGTGATCACTTTTAGCTGCAAGGAAAGCTGGAAATTCAGTATTTTCTTTCAGCTCCACGGTATAAGGCAAGAAATGAAGGAGTTCAAATGAGTGTTAAATGAGTCAATCTGCAGTATCCGTCATGTCTCATGACACACTTTTGTGCCACATGGACCCAATGATTCTAAGGCCTTAATGGAAATGTGACCACATTTTGGGTTTGTTTTTGTTGTTATTTAGTTAGCCCATAAGTACCCAAAGTAAATCATAGTTTTCATTTTGAAGCGGATAATGATCAACATTCTTCTGTAGCTAATTGTTTATTTTATTATAGATAATCGTCTGCATTAGTTATCTATTGCTACATAGCAAATTACACCAAAGTTAGCAGCTCAAAACAGCAAACATGTATTATCTCATGGTTTCTGTGAATCAGGAATCCAGGTGTGGCCCAGCTGACTCTCTTCCTCAAGGCCTCTCTCACAAGGCTGCAGTCAGTGCCCGTCAGCAGTGCCCACAGCCTCGTCTAAAGGCTCAACTCAGGGATGATTGGCTTTCAGTCTCATTCACATGATCGCCGGCAGGATTCTCTTTCCCTCTGGTTGTCGCAAAAGGCTTCCTTTGGTTCCTCCCCGCATGGGCCTTTTTTTCATAGTGCTGCTCATGGCATGACGCCTGGATTCCCTCAGAGGAAGCCAGCAAGAGAATGAGAGAGAAGGGAAGCAAGATACAAACCACTGTTTTTTGGTAAGCTCATCTTGGAGTGATATTCCATAACTTTTGCATATTCTGTGTTAGAAGACAGGCAGTAGGTTCAGTCCACACCCAGTGTGAGAGAATTATATGAAGCAATGAATACCTGGAGGCAGGGTTTCTTGGAGAGCCTTGTTAAAGGTTGCCTACCACACTGCCTATATAATTTGGCAATCATTTGGGTATTTTATGACACTTATACTTGGGTGCTACTCTGGGTAACTTCTGTATTACCTGGCTATAAATTGGATGCACTGAGAAGAATCTGGTATTTTAGTTGGAAACGGATTTAAGAAGATATTTTCTTAAATTCTAAGCTCAGTTAAATTTTGCTTAAATAAGTCTTCAGTCTAGTCCTTGCTCCAGTTCCTAAACTATAGAAAAGATTGCGATCTTAATTATCTTAAGTCTTGAAAACTTTTAGAAATGTTGTTACTGTGTATCATCTTTGTTATTGTATTTTCAAGTTTGGTATTAACAAATGCTGTTGATTTGACATGTCTGTCCTGTGTTACAATTTTGCTCGGTTTGATCACTTCTGAATTTCTCTATTGTTTTTGTGTGGTTTTCTATTTAGACAGTCCTATCATCTGCAAATAAATGAGACTATTGTTGCTTTCCTTCTGACTCTTTATTTTACTTGTTTTTCTTATTTTCTTGCCTTACCAAACACCTCTGATATTATGTTAAACATTTGCAATAATAGAGGAAATCTTTTTTTTTCCTTTTTCCATTTTTAAAGACTATAAAACTAAAGCTTTTCCAATAGGTATGATCACTGCTGAAGGTTATTTACTTTAATAGAATGTCTGATATTGAAATATCATATTCTTTGGGAAAGAAATACATTCAATTATTATGTATTTTTAACATATTATTAGATGTAATTGAGTTTGGAAGCTTTTTGTCATATAAGATAGAGATCTTTTCCTTGAGAGTTACTTAACTTCTGCTTAGAATACACTTTTCAAACTATTTGGTCTTGAGCTCTTTTGCGAGGGAAGAGTTATTTGATTACATTTTAATTTCTTCCCTGATAATTCTTATTCAAGTTTTTATTTAATCCTGTAATAATTTTGGTATTGTATGTAATTTGAGAAATTCACCCATTTCATCTTAGTTTTCAAATTTTTAGCCATTCTGTTGTTCATGATCTATTTTTGTCATACTTTGACCTCTATTACATACGGTTATCTGAAGGTATTTAAAAAGTTATGTTTTGGTTATCGATCCCTTATTTTATGATTTTGACTTTATAGAGTATGATACTGCATTTATTAATATCCATGTATGTGCAGCAAGAATGTACATTCTATGTTTTTGGAGTATAAAATTCTGTATACATCTGTTGGTTTAGGTTTATTGATCACAGAGTTTTTCCAGATCTTCTAAATCTTTCTTTTTATTTTTTATCTTCTTGATCAGCTGATCAAAAGTGTGTTACCAGCTCCGGCTGCAATTGCTGATTTTGCTGCTTTTCCCTCCTAATGTATCTTTCTTCATAATACCGGGAGATATATATATTTTCCTGTCACTTTTTTTTATCTATTTCTTTTTCTAATATAAACAGTATTCATTTTTTACGTATATAGTTTGACAGCTTAAGTTGTATTTTGTCCGTTACTAAAGTTAATGATAGCTTCATACATTTTTAACTAATTCTTTTCAATCTATTTCATTTTAATTATCTCCTGCTGACAATGTCTTATGGCATCTTATTTTCCCTGAGACTCTCTGAGGTTTGATGTGCATGTTTCATCTGTTTACATTACTTTAATTATTGTATATTATGATTTATTATGGTGAGTCTATTTCATACTTCCTATGTACCATCCCTTCTTTTTTTTTTTTTTTTCTTTTTTTCCTTTCTGCCATTCATTAGACTTTTCCTTTTGGTATGAAAATGAAAATTGTCTATCTTTTGGTTGGTTTCTGCTAATGTGTTCAGTCTTACACCTCATTCTTTTCTTCTCTCTTTTTTCCCCCTGAACAAGACAAGGACCATAGCCTGCTATCCATCTTCTAATCTCTGCTTGTTCCCTACCCCTTAACATATATTGGTATGATCTAGAACTTTATATCTAGGTTGTTAGAGAGCTACATTATACAGTGCAGTTACCATTAACCACTTATGGCTACTCAAATTTGAATTCATTAAAATTAAGTAAAATAAAACAGCTCCTTGGCCACACTCACCAACATCTTAATAGCCACATATGATCGTAGGTTATCATATTGCACGTGCAAATGGAATGCTCTCATCAAAACTAAAAAGTCTTTTGGACAGCACTGTTGTAGATATGTACAAATAATCACACACACTTTTTTGGCCGTTGCTTATTTCTTTCTGAAGTCATGTGTTTTCTCTATCTATAGTGAACCTCCTATACAAAGTTTTCTCTAAGGTCTTATGCATCTTTGTGTATGTGTAGCTCAGAATGTCTTCATTTTATTCAATCTAGTGTTTAAATAATAGCTGAGTCATATAAAATTCTAGGTTTGAGATTATTTTCCTTCAATATTAAAATGTTACTTTACTATTCTACAGTAAGAATTTTGACGTCAATTAATTTAGAGTGAAATGGTTTTTTTTTTCTAGATGATTCTAGAAAGTTGTCTTTTATATTCTAAGATAGTATAATGGGTCAAGATTTAGAGTTTTCCTCATCAGTGTTGTCTATTGCTTTATGGGTCCTTCTGATCTGACTCTTCCATCTTTCTTTAATTCTCAATCATGATGTCAATAACAACGACAATTCTCTGCGTCATTTCATTTTATCTAATAGGTCAAAGTTGACCTATTTCTATCCTCTCCCTGTGTTTTAGATTCTCTTAGTTAGTTTCCATCTTTCTGTCCTTTTATTGCATGTTCCAGGAAAATTCTCTTACTATATCATTGATCTCACTGATTTATTCTTTGGCTATATCTGTTCTGCTATTATATGTTTCTTAACTCCATTCGATCCTTTTTTTTTCACTGATCGTTTCTGCTTCATATTTGCAGTATCTCCTCCCCCTCCTCTCTGAAGATATTTATGGTATTGATTTTACATTCTTGTTTGGGGGTGGGACATTAATTCAACTCCCTCTTATAAGGTCCTTCAGTACCTATTTGTTTTTTAAAGGGCTCATGTTCCTGGGACGCCTGGTTGGCTCAGTCAGTTAAGCATCTGCCTTCAGCTCAGATGATGATCTCTCAGTTCGTGAGTTTGAGCCCTGCTGACAGCTCAGAACCTGGATCCTGCTCCAGATTCTGTGTCTCCCTCTCTCTCTGCCTCTCCCCTGCTCATGCTCTCTCTCTCTCCCTTTCTCTCTCTCTCTCTCTCTCACTCAAAAAGAAACCCTTTAAAAGTTAAAAAGAAAGAAATAAGTAAATAAAGAGCTAGTATTCCTCCTCAGTTATCTTTCTGCTCCTTCCACTATCACTCAAATTCTTTTAGGACTATTGATCACCTTAGCTAGTAGTAGTGGGAATACTGATGAAACCTTAGACCTAGTGTGTGCTCTCTTCCAGGTACATGTAGGAGGTATAGAAATGACTTACAAGAGCCTCTCCTATTGCAAATCTGGAAGCCTTTGTTTCCATACAAGCCCCAATCTTGCCCTTCGCGGACCCCCCATTTCTTCTGCATACAGACTGCTTTTTTGGGGGTCTGCTTCCCTCTGTTGTAACTATCTTGTCCATTAAACAAGGAGAAGGAGCTTGCCTCTCCACTTGAGATAGAAGCTGTCAGTGTTCCTTCCTCCACTCTCATATTAACTGCCTCATCCATTGGTGTTGGCATGAGGCTGCTGTGTCCCCTCCCTATAGGGCATTGGGGAAAACAATGATTTATCGGGGGCAGTGTAGAATAAAGAGATAAGGACAATTAGAACACTCCTTCTCAGCAGCCCTTAGGTAGTGGCATCTGGTTCTCTTCAGATTTGGATTGCTATTCTCTTCTCAGAAAAAGGCCCTGATAGGCTTTGTTATGACTAGAATTCAACTGGTTCAGCTCTCTTTTCTTCTTCTTTTTTTTCCTATCGTTTTTCTTAGATAGAGCCTGAGTGGGGGGAGGGGGGGGACATAGGGAGAGAGAGATCCCAAGAAGGCTACATACTCAGCCCGACATGGGTCTTAATCTCAAGACCCTGGGATCATGACCTGAGCCAAAACCAAGAGTCAGATGCTTAACCGACTGAGCCACCCAGGTGCCCCCGATTCTGTTTTCAATCATTCTTCTTGTTACTTGTGTAGTGTTTCCTGGTTGAGCTTAGAGAAGAGCCAGCTTGCATAATAGTTTGGTGTCTTGTCCAGAAATCTTAGTATGTTGGCCAAAAAGTTTATACTCCAACCAGATTCAGACATGGCCATAGGCCCAAGTGAACACAGAACAAGTGATGCCTTAATGTAAAAAGTTTCCAGGAAATAAAACACTCCACAACCTGGGAGGAAATTTATATATCCCCATATTCATTGAAAATTGAACCAGGGAAAAACTCCACTGGAAAAAGCCTGAAATGACCTAAAAATTCTTAGCTGCTGTTATTATAGATTTTGAAAGCAAAACTATTTATATTTCTTCCCCAAATTATAAATGCAGAATATTATTGCAGCCCCTCAAAAAAACCCTCCATATCCTTACAGTCAAAATGGTAGAAATAAACTATTGGCAAGCAAAGATATAACTAATACTGAACTACCAATAAAGTTTTATACTTTTATTAACAAGTTGTAACTGATATTTATGTGCCAGGCATTTCCAAATATATTCTCTCTCATGTTTTGGTAACTACCTCAAGAAGCAGTCTCAGAGATAAAGAAAGTTGAACAGACATGTGACTTGTCCAAAGTCACCCAGGTAATAAATGTTGCAGCTGAGGCTAAACTCCAGGTGGAATTCTCTTTTTTACTGCCTTACTTACCAGCATTTATGTTGCGCAAATGACCTTCAGATACATGTCACAATAAGGGCAATTTCTCAGGAAATATTTATATCTGTCAAAAAGCCATCTTAGATGTGCACCTGGAACCCATGTACTTTGGCTTGATATTTTATTCTTTTTTTTTTTTTTTACCTTAACGCTTTATTTTAATCTACATATTATTTTAGAAACATATTGCTGCCTCTCTGGGGTGCACATGTGGTAGTTTCAGGATGAAGTCATACAAACGTAGCACCTGGGCTCTGTGGTTTCCCCCATGTGGGTATTATTCAGGGAGCTCTTATTTAAGCAATAAGTAGGAGTCTTCTTTCCAGTTTAGGGATGGGAACAGAGTCTAGGATGAATCTAAGTAGTAGCTTTTCAAGGAATTATTTAAGTACCATTTGACTGAGTTTAGAATTTAAAAACATTTTTTAAAATATGTAAAAATATTTAAAATATATATTTAAAATTATGTATATTCTTCAGCCGGTTACAGTTTCCAACTGTAACACTAGATTCTTCTCAGTGTATCCAATTCATAGCCAGGTACCTCTGAGTTTCGCAGACTAGAGCCAAGTGTTAGTCTCATAATAACACCTAATGAACCAAATTAAATAAATATACATTTACACACTTTGTACCTCCAAACATTAAGGTCAGAGATTTTTCCCTAAAAAAAATTGTACTTCAGAAAATAGCAAATCATACAACTTAGAGGATGCCATATCTATTACTTTATTACGAACAACAAAATACGGTTTATGGCAAATTTTCCTGATATGACCTCTGTCGTGCTAGTTGTTGATGTTTATGGAAGTCAACTTTCAGAATTGGTTAAAGAAATCTTTTTGAATCGATATCATCATTATTCCTGGAAATATATGACCAATTACAAGTGAATATTGTAAATATAGATTTTAAAAAATAAATGAAAAAATTTCTTTTTTTTTAAATTCCAGTACAGTTAATATACAATGTTATATTAGTTTTAGGTGTGCGAAGTAGTGATTCAATAATTCTATACAGTAAATGAACTCTTCATTTCCATCACCTATTTCACCCATCCCTCTACCCGCCTCCCCTCTTGTAACCACTTGTTGGTTCTCTGTAGTTAAGAGTCTATGTTTTTTGTCGGTCTCTTTTTTTCCTCTTTGTTCATTGTTTTGCTTCTTAAATTCTACATATGAGTGAAATCATATGGTATTTTGCTTTCTCTGACTTATTTCACTTAGCATTATGCCTTCTAGATCCATCCATGTGTTGCAAATGGCAGGAGAAAATGAAACCACTAATTCAAAAAGATATGTGCACCCCTATGTTTATTGCAGCATAATTTACAGTAGCCAAGATATGGAAGCAACCACAGTGTCCAGTGTTAGATGAGTGGATCAAGAAAATGTGGTATATGTATATACAATGGAAAATAATAATTCTTAATGTTATGTGAATGGACATCTGTGGTGTGGAATAAAATTTCCAACGATAACATCATATGTAATTCAAAACTCCCACTTCTCAAAAATGGATGGAATATAACACAGAAAATATGAGAGGAGAAAGCTCAAAGAGTAGCTCTGGTGATGGTGAAAATCTACCATTTAAAAATCTGCATGACAAGTGAGACTAAATTATTTTACAAAAGTTAGAAGTGGAAAAAATACTGCTCATTTATTATATTAGGTAATAATAGGATTTTAAATACATACAGAGAACTAGATTTATTATATATTTTTAGTTCGATAGTTGATTAGTTTACCTACATCCCCAAATGTTCATTTGTTCAGGGTAGAAAACAAACAAACAAACAACTCAAGGATCAAAGAATGCTTTGTATTCAAGGGCAACAGATATTTGGGCATCTGCACAAAATCTCCAAATCTCTGCCATATACCAAGTAATGGGGTTCAGCCCAGGAAATTAACGTTCGTGCCATCTGCCCTAGAAGCAGCAAGCAGTAACTCTGAGTGATCATGAAGGAAGAGTAAACACAGGTGTAGGACCTTTCTGCAGGGTTCCCAGGAAAACCCTTTGATTTACCTTACTGAAAAAATGTATTTGCAATATTAATAACGTGGCTATAAATAAAAAATATTTCAATTAACTTTAAATAAAAGAAAAGACAGGAAATATTTAAGCAGTGGCCATCAAAAATATGTTGATTCTTGCTGAGCATATCAGTTCCTCAGGAGCAAAAAAAGATCATTGACAGGGAGATTCTTCCCACTTACGTAAAATAAGAGAATCTAGATTTGAAGGCTAGGTAGGAAGTCTCACTTGTACGTCAAAGTCAGCAGTCAGTAGAGCCCAGATGAAGTTCACAAGTGTGATCTGTAACATTTCTCAAAAAGATTAATGATTGAGGCAATAAGAAGAACCTTGTGACAAAAACATCATGAAAATTGCCTGCTAATACATCATGGCCAATAAAATAAAGCCTAAAATCAACCTTATAAAATTAGGTCACAGTCAACACAGCTTCATCCAGCCCCACTCAACCTTTCCAAGATGTTTTCAGCAAAAAATCATATCATCGCCTAGCCCAGGGTTTCTTAATCTTGGTGCTATTGTTATTCGAGGCCCACTAATCCTTAATTGTGGGGAGCCAGCCGGCCGTTGCATGGTAGGATGTTTACCTGTATCACTGGCCTCTACCTACTGCATGCCAGTGGCATGCCCTTCCCAGCTGTGGTAGCCTAAAACATCTCTGGATATTGCCAGATGTCCCCGTGTGGGGGGAAATCACCCCTAGTTGAGGACAACCACCCAAAACCTCATACATTCAATGTTAGAATGTCTATAATGGCTGCACTTGTATTTTCTGGCTAGTCATGTTCAAATAAGAATATGGGATGCTGAAGAAAATGTTGGCATTAATGTTAGGGATGGGAATGAAGATGGTGGAGGCTACCGTAGACTGTGTCTCCTTCTCCCTTTTTCACTGGGGTCTTAAAACGCTTTCAGCAGAAAGAGAACCTGAGCCAGCTTAAGTTGTAAGCAAAAACCTAGTTCACCCCCAACCTGTGTACGCCTGGACCCTGGCAAGCTTCCTGCATCTGGCCTCACAATGTTTCCAAATGGCTGCATTCTCAATTTTACCCAAGAGTCCTGGAGTCAATTTTCGAAGCAGGGCTGGAGCTGCCCTTCGGTCCATCTGTTCTACTAACCATGAAGCCGTGTTCCCTCCCTCAGAGGTGTTCTGTCAAACATCCCTAAATAGCAAATGCCACGGGTACGTCCATCCTTCCTTCAGATACATGCCAACGATGGTTCAAGCCTCCTTCTATGATGCTGTGCTTCTCAAATGCTTCACACTTCACCCCAGCAACATGAACACCACCCTTCCTAGAAAAGGGAACTGCAACAGTTAGCACTAATAGACTTTGCTCTTGTGTTTTATCGAGGTGTCAAAGAAAGAGAGTCAAGGTCACATGGACTTTATCAGTTCTGCTTGCCTTTTCTTTTCCACATTCACAAAATTGAAAGGCGTTTAATTAAAATCAAGTGGTCTGAGCTAACCTCCCACATCTCTCTCCATCTGTGGAGTATTTGCTTCCAGATATACTCAGGCTGTTCCAATTTTTCTGGGTTGACATTGGTCCAGTTCACCCCCACTGTAGTGTCAAACACACAGAAGCAAGCAACACTTTTCCAAAGAGAGTTATCTCTTTGATATGAGAGTCCTTACTTTTCCCCAGCTGTCCGTTTTCAGAGAAGACTTCTGTTCTATACTTTCCCTGTCTTTCGCTGGAAAAATACATCTAAGAAAGTTCCAATTTCCTTACTTATGCTGCCCATCTTTTTCTGAAAATCACTGATGTTAAGTTGGTAAATTATGATTTTGCCAGCAAAGTAGGGTGAAGGCTTCAGTTTGATCACAAATGCGACTTCTTTTTCTTCTTGCCTCTCTGCCCTCTTCAAGCAAAGAACATTGATTGCAAGCTCCCTGAAGCAAACGCCTTGTCTTCCTTCTCTGTCTCCCCTGCAATGCCCAATTCACTGCTGTGAACATAATAAAAATGTAGTATGAATTTCTTGGATTGAACTGAATTTTATTTTTAACAGAAGGCTAGCTGCTTCTGTTCTCCCTCTCCCAGAGATGCCTTCCTGCAGTCGACTCAGATGCTGACTACTCAGTCACTGATTGCCTTTGTCATGAGGGCTGCTGAGTGGGTTGGTGATTTTCTAAAGTGGACACCTGTCTCTCAAAGACAGAGCTGAGTCACATCATTTCACAGGCTGCTGCCGGGCACAGAGATGTTAACTCGGAGTCATGATCAGCCTGAGCAGGAATCATTCCGGAAAGTTAACAGCGAAGAGGATAAATTCCACATTTTTCTTCCTAGTGTTCCCATGCCCCTTGGACATTGCGAGTTCTCCATATCCTTGTATGATTCCTTGAAGGCTTATTAGCCTTCCTGCAGAACAACGTTGCATCATTTTTCATATGGTTAGAAAGTGACAGGAACAGCAAGAGCTGCCTTTCCCAGTGACCTTAATTTGCTACCACTGTAGAGATTGGCTGAGGACCCGGCACCTGCTAAGCTAGGCAGACACAGCTGTTCTGCGTCCTGGCTCACCCTAAATAAGTACGCATCTGAAATTTTACTGTACTTAAAGGCATTCAAAGATTTCACGTGTGTGTTATGTCTTCTCTCATTAACTTGGCCTCTACGCATCGCTCACTTTTGTTTTGATGTACCAAACTCATTATTTATATATACGTTATGTATGCTCTTTAGCCATTAAGCCCATTTTTATAAACCCACACACACACAAAAATCTTGTATGATAGATTGGAATTATGCCTATTTCAGAGCATCTATAACGCAAGCAAGCCTTTTAAGAATTTTTAATGTAACCGACCAGATAGAAAGGCAATTCAGGGACTAGAATTTTACAAGCAAGTAAATATGAATTTGTTAAGCCTGTAAGTGCCAGCACTCTGCAACGCATTTGGATACAAACAAAAGATAAACTAAGCTCTTCCCTGAAGATCTCTAATGCTGTTTCTGTGTAGATTTTACAACGTTGCATGTATTCAGCTCTCCTATCACTTCTCAAATTGACTTGGAAGGGATCTATTCATTCATCGCAAGCCAGAAGGAACAAGGTGTTGTTAGAATGTACAGCAGCAGGTATGGTACACTGCTATGGGAGTATAAACTAGCACAAATTCTTTGCAAAAACAATTTAGCATTATCTAATAAACTTGAAAACACACATACACTGTGACCCAAATCTTCCCCTCCAGGGTATAGTTCCTTGAGAACGTTCCCCATGTGCATCAGGACACATGTCCAAAATGCTCACAGCAGCATTATTTTTAATGGAAAACAAAGAATCAGAGAACAACACAACCATCTACTGACAAAGGGAATGGCTAATTCAACTGCATGTTAAAAGAAATCTCTGCCCAATCTTGTACGTGTGCTAACATACTTGACTGCTGCCTGACCCTAAGCCTACGTGAGCCTTCTGTGACTCATCCCCAACCTTGCAGAGAACTGGACCAGATCTAATGCCTTCCCCAAATCCATCAGGCCATGATAATCACCCATGCCAAGAAAGGCCTCTCAATTCCCTTCTGTATTCCATTAAAAAGTGCCTTTCAGAACCCTAACTTATTTGGAAGGAGTTTTCAGAAAGACTCACTAAACTCACACGAGAATAATGCCATTCTAAAAATTAAATTCACACTCATCACATACTGCTCTTAATCCTTGGTTATTCTTCAATATGCATTATGTTCACTCACTTGTGTATTAAATAGCAGTGTAAATGAATGAGCTGTAGAACATATGCCAGTAGGAAATCTACCTTACAAACGTAATAACATATTGCTTAGGAATACATACATGTATCTATGTGTGTGTGTGCGTGTACAAAGCGTACGCATATTGTTTGTGTGTGTATATGTAAAAGAGGGATTGGCACAAAATAAAGAGTGAGAAACAGGCAGCACCTCCAGTCATCTCCGCCCAGCGGCCAGACATGTGAACGAAGGAGCTCCAGGGATATTGCAGTTCAGTCTTCTCAACATAAAGCCAGGACACTAATCACCATAGCATAGGATTATCATCGAGATGAAATAGCATAACGTGTGCAGGATCCTAGCATACTGCCTTGAACATAGTTGGCTGCTCGGTAAACTGTAGCCAAGTAGCAACATCCTGAGATACCAGAGGCTCAGGTGAGGGAGCTGCATTTCATACACAGGGTCTGGTTTTTCAAACTGTGATCAGTCTGATTACCTGGCCAAAGACCCTGGGGTGCTTTTAACAATGCAATGGTGGGCCGCATTGCAAACCTACAGAATCAGAACCTCTATAGGTGGGGCCAGGGAACCTGCATTTTAGCAAATGTTCCGTGATTCTTCAGCAGTAAAAGATTAAACCCACAAGCTTGGAGATTCAAATTCAGTTGTCTATAAGGTAGCCTGAGAGAGGATATAAAAAGACTGGGAAGTAGAGGCAATGCCTCTATAATGATTACCAGGAGTATAAATACAGGAGTACCTGAGATTTCAGTGAATAATAATTATGCATACTGCTGGCTTACTGAATAACTGCCACGTGGTAGATGAAATAAGCACGGTACGTTATTTCGAATAAAATTCCTGAACAGTGTTACTACCCCTATTTGTACAGGTGGGGACAGTGAAGTTCCGAGCTTTTCAGTGCCTGGCTGTGGACATAATTCTAGTAACTAAGGAGGAGAGGCAGGATCTGAAACCAAGGCTGAACTACTCTTTCTATAAAGATGTACGCTATCAGATCATACGGTTGCTGTTAGGGATGACACAAGGCTATACTGATGTTTATGTATGTCCTAAGGGGCCACAAGGTAGCTTTAATACCTGAAAGCCCAGAGGTGTCTGCAGGGAATTCTTTCCTTGCTACAACTGTTCTCTCTGAGAGCTGTAAGAATTGGATGAGCCCATGCTCCGATTTTCTAAAGGCTACCCCTACAGGGGACCGGAAACAAGTGACTATGATGTTTCCAGAAAAATCGACATTCGTGTTGAATACACTCTCTAGCTCTCCCCGACATTACTTCCGATGGAGTTTCTGGTTGTCCGATTAGCAAGGTTGGAAGTCCGTCTTCCGTTCCTGGCACTCACTGGACGTCTGATTCTGTTGTGACCAAACGAGCACAGCAACACCCAGAGCCTTCAGTGCCCTGAGCTCAGAGTCATGTGACGGGTCCAGTCTGCTTAGGGCGGTGAGTGAGCAGGGAAGCCGGTGTCGTTAAGGACATCCTGACAGACATGATGCTTGAGGCTGAAGAAGCCCAGCCTCCTCTCGTCCACCCCCATCACTCCCCACCTTATGCTGGGCACTGCTGCCAACGTGGGGCCTGAGACGGGAGGCCAGGGGGTCCAGAGCGAGCCCCTCCATGCTCCCAGTTTGCCACCCCTCCTGGATGCCAGACTGACCACCGCTGACTCTATGGCTGGAGGGAATAGGTGCTTGGAGATTCCGTAGGAAAGGACGATGTCCCTTTGGACGGGGAAGCCACAGAAACATGACAAGAGCCAAATACCCCCGGAGAGCACTGAACCTGCAGATCATTTCCAAGTGGACACTTCTGTTGTAAGAAATACAAGACACAGGCGAGCCCAGGGATTAATGGGAGACAGGAAAAGGAGAAAGTATGTTCTGAGGTCTTTCAAATGGCTCAGGTCACCCGCAAGGCACACTCCACGCGATCTACACTAATTCCGGCGGCTGTTGGTTTTCTCTCTGGCTTCCCTTCACCTCACTTAGCCAGGCTTCACCGCCAGGCATTTGAGAAGCTAATGAAGTTCCTAATCTGATTTCTCCTGATCTGAATGCTGGGAGAGCAATGCTGCCTTTACTGTCACTAGCCCAGCCAGTACAGTGTGTTTTCTTCTGAGTATTTCGTGTGCAAACATGTTTCTGTCATCTGTAAGCATTTCCAAAAGAACCCCTCTGGGGGAAGGAATGAGAGCCAGTCTGATGTCCCAGCCCAGTCCCTAATGTACTTTGAAATTTTCTTATCACAGAAGGCCAATCACAGGGCTGTCGTTTTCCCACGAGAAGCTCGTGGTGTCTTTTTAGTGACTTCACATTCTATGAGCTAATTTTAGTGGTTGAGGACTCTTTCCTTAAAAGCAATGCTCTCCCCTCCCCTGTACATTTGTGTTCTGGGAATAAAAAGTATCTCAGTATATTGACAAATATATATTGGCACCCCTCTTCTATTCATCCCTTCTGGCCAGAAACCACCCAAATAGTTCATCAGCACAGAAGATATATCTGCAATTCTAAAATATTGGTGTCACAGGGAGGTTTTTTTTTTTTTTTTAAGGCATAATAAAATCAGTTAGTGTTAAAAAAAAATCTTAAAACATTTCCAAACTGGAAATGATCAATAATCATTATTAAAAAAAAAAAAAAAAAAAAACACTAATCTTTAACTTTTGAAGCCAAAAATGTTCCCAAGGCCAATTAAAGTATGCACAATTTAGGGGTTTTTTTTTCTTGTGTTTTTTTTTAAGGTTGGAGGAGGTAAAAGAACAGATTATCCCCAGACAGAATCAGCTGAATTGCAATGATACATTTTAAAAATTCACACATCTTTTTTACCATAATGTATTTTCCTCTGATAGCTCTAATCTTAAATGTAAAAATAGCTTCAGAAAACAATAAAATTTGTCTTTCTTTAATTTGATATATCAGTTTTTACAACAGGAAAAATGCCAAGTTTTCAAAGAAAATGTATAGACAGGATTCTTTCCCAACCAAATTACAACAGACTATCAGTCACAGCTGAGGTTTCCCTTTAACGGTTTTTTTTTTTTAAACAAACACTAGTTTGGACTCGTCATCCTGAAGTAAGAATTTCATAAATATCCTCAGTATTCTTTGTTCACGGCTGAGCAGCAAAACTCCCCTGAAAAATGTTCACATCCTCTCCTTCATTTATTCCTGTCTCTGAAAAAATAGGGACATCTGGGCAAAGTTTTTGAAGGAAGTCCCCATTTTAGGTTGAATGTGATAGATACTTCATTCCTTTTCTTCAGTTGGTCTCTGGAAAAATACGAAACAAACTGAATGCTTTTTCTGTGAAAGTAGCCATTTATCTGTGATTAAAAACCATGCCCTTTAATGAATGGGGACCAGCAGGCTGAGCCCTCAGGAACACAGCCAAAGCAAGAGGTGGAGGCAGCTGGAGAAAAACTGTGGGAAACACACATTGTGGGGTCAATGCTGAGGTCGCAGAGTAATGGGGGAAACTCTGACTTAATTCACGTCCGGGTCAGGGTAATGTCAGGGTCCATGGCGTTCTTATCAGACCACATAAGAAAGCAGTAGGAGTATAGGTGGCAAGTGCTCTTGAGTCTAGACAGGAAAGGAGAGACAGAAATGCCCCAGGATCTACCTGCAGGAGGCTGCAGTTCGGGGTGCCCCCGGCTCACCCCACAGCTGACTGAGCCCTGGAGCCTTGGGCACAGTCCCATCAGGACTGAATAGAGCTGGATGTATAGATCCTGGGATCAGTGACTTCAGCTGGGAGGGGTAGGTAAACATTATATAAAATTCTTCATTTGCATTTATGACTGTTCCAGATTCTTTAAATTATCTTACTTAGCCCTTTAAATTATTTCGGTTAGACAGTAATTGTATTCTCTCATTAGCAAAATGGGAGGTTTGCCCTTTTGCATTTCATAAGCCTGGGAAAAAATGCAGTTCTTAAACGCTCTTAGATAGCTAGGTTGTTAAATTTCAGAGTAAAGGAAGCCTGTGGTTAAAAAAAAAAAAAAAAAAAAAGTCTCTAGACTTGCAAATGGTGTTCAACAAATTCTTAACAGCCTTTCCTGCTTTCCTGGACATCGAGCCTGCATCTGACCCAGGCCTGAGGACACCTGCTTACTCCTACAGGTTAACCTCTGCCCAGTGGCTCCCCAAAGTCTTCCTTAGATCTCAGCCTGCCTTATTCTATCATGGCCCTTAAAATGTCTACATTAAAGTATCTTTTTTTTTTTTTCTCTGACCATTGCTCTCCTGGCTTTTCTTCTACCTCTTATTCATCCCTTCTTAGTCTTTTTCTCAGTTTATTTCTCTGCCTGTGCCTTAAGCACTGTTTTTCTGAGTTCGGTTTTACACCTTTATACTCCTATTCCACATTACTTCCTATCGGCAATCACTTTCATACCCATCATTTCAACGACCCTATGTCTGTGGAAGCTCAGAACTTTCCTCAGAGCTCTCACTCCTTGGAAGTGTCCCATGCATTCCTCAAGGTCTCTGAAACTAATCTCATTTTTTTTTTTTTACTTGCAAATCTATCTCCCCTTCTAAAGTCCTTATCATTACCAGCTTTTTATTCGCACAAGCTAATTCATCACCCATCTTTCTATCCTTTATCCTTGACAACAGTCATTCACTGGGTCCTTTTTTCTGGACTTTCCAAATACCTCTTAGCTCTGTATCATCTTCCTCATGTCCTTTCCTTAGTTCACTAATTCCTCGGCTCTCGCCCAGATTACTCCCATGGATTCCTAGAATTTTTCTCTCCTTATTTGAATCCTCTCTGAGCACTCACCATGTTGCAACCAAGTTATTTTATGACAACAAAATAAATTCTGATTATGTTACCCCTTGCTTAATTCTTTGTGTAGTTTCTCCATACCTATAAGATAAATCCAAACTCTTTAGAGAGTTTGCATTTTAAGGTTGTTTGTTTGCAAAGAACATAACTCGCCTTCCCCCAAAATGTGTCTTTATTAAAAGTTACAGTGGTATCTCATGGCACACAAAGGTGGGAAGTCACCTCAAGAACCTCTCCCCTGAGTCACATGGTATCATGTCTCTGCTTCTCTCTGAGCACCTGTTCAATAAGCTTATTTCTCTCTGTAGACCCACCAGCTCTACTTTGGGAGGCACACAGGGGAGAAGGGCTGCCTCAGCCGCAGCCCCAGGCAACCTCTGCGCACATCCCCATCACATGCCAATATGACTCTCAGTTCATATTTTTGGCGAGAAGTATTTAACGGGTTTGGTCTCCTCGATGGTTTGGTTCCTCTGGGGTCATGTAACCACCTTCCGTCCAATCAGCTGTGGCCAGGGGCAGCCAGAGGCAAACATGTTAGGTTGATTTACACCTTAAGCAAGGTTGTGAATGATGAGCAGGCCCCATAGAAAGGCATGGTCTGGGCAGGTGGCCCCAGTTAAGGTACACTGCAACAAACAAACCCTTTTCTTATCTGCCCCTTGCCTGCCTTATAAGCCTCATTCCCTTCTCTAACTCTTCTGATACAACAGAAGTCCTGTAATATCCTGAATTCCTTGTTTGTTCTCACCTCTTTTTATGTTCACGTGGGCTGTGTCTGCCTAGAATATCTTTTCCTCTCTCCAAACCCCTAGAACCATGCACCTGACAAATGATAGTTGTCTTTCAGAATGCTTCATAAATGTCACCTCCTCTTTGGATGTTCCCTTAAAATTCCTCCCCTTGAATTAGAGATTCCACCTTCGGGGTTATACTTTGGACATGCCTCCCTTAGCACTTAAATGCACAGTGTTGTCATCCTTTGTTCCCACCTCCCTTAACGGAGACTGACCCTCTTACTGGTGAAGTCCAAGTTCAAACTGCCCTAGGCGCAAGCAAGTTTCCTGAGACATAATGAGCCTCAAGTATCAGTGGGAAGTAGGGATGGGAAGAAAAATGAAGACGATTAAGAAGAAGAGGAGTAGAGCTGGATTTTTTTCTCCTTGTTTCCTCCAGCTCAGCCTGCTTCCCTGCCCTTGCCTGGCCTCTTTGCTCCCTTCCACAAGACCTTGGTTCATTACATCCATTGACAGGTTCCTGCTCCTCCACATACCGAACAGGACTTCTTGGCTGAAGAAGAAACAGCTTTTCTTTCAAGATCTCCATCCTAAAGCATCTGCTCCTTGTGTTTCTGACATTTTGTCTCGTCTCGTCTGGCATCTTTTTTTTTTTTTTTAATTTTTTTTTCAACGTTTTTATTTATTTTTGGGACAGAGAGAGACAGAGCATGAACGGGGGAGGGGCAGAGAGAGAGGGAGACACAGAATCGGAAACAGGCTCCAGGCTCCGAGCCATCAGCCCAGAGCCTGACGCGGGGCTCGAACCCACGGACCGCAAGATCGTGACCTGGATGAAGTCGGACGCTTAACCGACTGCGCCACCCAGGCGCCCCTCGTCTGGCATCTTGAAGCCGTGGGCTCACCACCAGCGCCTGTGAATTCCCTATTTTCTGGCTAATCTGCATCACACTACAAACTTGAGGGCAGAGATTCAATTCATCTTGACTCAGTTCTCCACATCCTAGCCCTGAGCCTGACCCTTAGCAGTCAATCAAATAATGACATCTGTTCTTTATGACTTGCCCAATTTCATCCAGACCGTCAGGTTCCGTGCCTTCTTCCTGCCCTGCTACCCATTGCTGCCAACCACGTTACGGTGTTCTGTCTCTACCCGGCGGTCTACAGGCACAGGGGTTCAAGGAAAGAGGATTGCATGACCCCAAGGTCCTTTCAACCTGAGAAAAAGGTAACAGAGTGATAACTTCTTGGAATAGTTACGTTGTGACACCAGCAGTCAGGAGGTGCTCCTGGTTCAAAAAGCCACATTTGATTTTCGTGCTCCTGGGAAGGACTCTAACAACAGCCATTTCCCCCCAATTCACTGTACAATGGCAACATCTGAATTATGTTTGGTTCTTCCCTGAAGCTTTTCCTCCGCTCATAGTCCTACTCTTCCAGCTCCCTCTACTGACCCTGCCTGCTCCTCTTGGCATCACTAGCCCAGCAGAAATCATGCCCTCTGATGTTTGTCAGTGTGGCCAAATGCCAGGCACTCTTTGTGAACAATTTCTGTGCTTTGTAGAAGAGCCTGATAACACTGGTTAAGAAGCCTAAAGTTTTGCAGAAGAGTCTTATTTCTCACTTTTATGTCACCATTGTCACTTGTACGGGGTGAGAGTTTGGGTCTGTGAACCAGTGTGCCTTTCAATGATCATGCTCCGCAGTGAGTCTGGGCAGTGTTCTCAATCTTAAAAGTTAGCAAGGAGAGCCGCAGAGCAGTCAGATGATAAAGGTCCCCATCTGGAAACCGAAATCTCCTAACATGAAGTATGAGGTTTTCCACAGACCGACGTTTATTACTTTCCAGGGAACTAATGTTTTTCACAGAACTAACAGCTGATGTATTAATTAATGTCTCCAAACCCATTTCTTTCTCATTTGAGTAGCAATGCCTCGACTCTTAAAAAGGTTAAAACTACCCAATTTCACCTACCACGGGGTAGTGAACGTAGGTATTCGAAAAATATTAAATGAGGGGGAAAAAAGGAGAGAAGACGACAGTAGATAGAAAAGGAAAGGTAGTAAATAATAAGAAAATAAATGTTTAAATAAGTAAAGTAATATGAAAATAGTTGCGTGTCCAGACAGCCAATATATAGCAAGGGGTTAATGTGGTCGCAGGAGAAAAAGTAAGCGGGTTGTGTGCTGGAAAAAAAAGTGAATATTGATGTATGTATTTTTTCCACTGGTTTCTTTCCTTATTCTTTTTTGCTATATTGACTAATGCAATATTCCAAACCACTTCAGTATTTCATCAACTTACCAGACACTACTGGAACATTAGGAAGATAAATAATTGATTTATTGTTGCCCCTTAATATAAAATTGTATTTTCAACTGAACTGAACCAATGAAAAGAAATGCAAACACAAATTTAGGAGAAAACAACAACAGGAAATTTAATTATTGTTTGTGTTGCAAGCCTGAAGTAAGAAATTGAACATTTTGAATTCCATTTCATGTCCTTTCTTCCTTGCTAAGTGTCGCTTCTTTCTATGCTTACTTATTTACCCGTGTTTCAGAATTAACAACCCTCCGCCATAATGACCTCTTGAGCAAAATTAAATATGCAAAAGGATAAGTATCTGTAGATAAAATATATTTGGTGTCTTTAAAGCTTTTAGAAAAATATAACTCCATGATGATTAATAAATACTGTCTACAAACTTCACCAATAAGTGAAAGCATTCTATGGGCACTCTAAATTTCGGATCCTTGCTTTAAAGAGATCTCTGGGTCCCATTACTCCTCGGATTTCATCACACCCATACTGTCCCATGGTGGATTTGAAATGTAAATCCATATCATATCCCTGTGTGTTCACCCCATACGTTGGGCTGGAACAAACCCCTTGGAGCATTTGTAGACTTGGACATGACCTAAATCCTAACTGGCACCAGGTGTTCCATAAGAGGCATAGGGAAGCCCCAGAGATGAGCTGGAGTTCAGATAAAGTCAGGGACACCTGCACAGGACCATCCTGGTGGCGGGGGGGGGGGGGGGGGGCGGGCATTGGTGACAGATGCCCAATAGACCCACTAGTACCCTGGTGATTGTGATTTCCCCAAAGACTCAATCAAGCTGCTAAACATTGAAATCAGTGTCCTAAATTGCTTACAACTTCTATTATGACACTCTCATCCTTATATCTCTTATTTAAATGTGCATGATGAATTCACTCATTCAGTCTTCAAAACAGCACAGCTTCAAATATGTTTTTTTTTGTTTAAAATTTTTTTTTAACTTTTATTCATTTTTGAGAGACAGAGAGAGACAGAGCATGGGTGGGGAGGGGCAGAGAGAGAGAGGGAGACAGAATCCGAAGCAGGCTCCAGGCTCTGAGCTGTCAGCACAGAGCCCGACGTGGGGCTCAAACTCAGGGACTGCGAGGTCATGACCTGAGCTGAAGTCGGAAGCTTAACTGACTGAGCCACCCAGACATCTCAAAATATGTTAAAGATTATTCCGTATTTTCTATTGTGCTCTACAGAAGGCCTACCATAGTGATAATTGATGTACACCTAACCATATTTTAAAGCTTCCGTTTAAAAAATCCCAATAGATCACCCAGGCTCCAGTATGAATCATAATAAGAGAGGCTTATTTGTACTTTCACTGCCTACATAAAAAGTCTGTTGATATTAAATTTGATATATAAATAAACGTCATAAATTTAAAGAATATTTTTAAGTAATAGTTTACTGAAGGTTCCTATGAGATATTTTTTCATGGTAGAAATTTATTTGGATTTTATTTTGTTCATTTGTTGTACAATGAAGTAATGTTGCAAAATTAATTGTTGGGAGACAACTCTCCATGTGTCTCCCACATTTCCACATGTCTTGCAAATAGGCAATGGCTGTCTTTGCTCTGAGCTGTCTTTTCAAGGATTCCTTGTATAATAAATAGTGTTGAGAAGATAGAGATAGCATCTCTCTCTGGAGCAAAGGATAGACTTACTTACAGCCATGGAAGATAACAATAGCATCTCCTGTAATGAGAGAGGACAGACATGCTTCATGTACACTATAATGAAAATGGTATTTCCCTCCGAAAAATAGCAAGCATGCCTACTGCCAATTATAAAATATCAGGCTTCCTAAAGTCAGACTTCTCTCCTCTAACACAACCCCCATGTGTTCAGATGTCACCTGGCCTTCTTTGCCTTACCCTGTGAGGCTTAGGGCTGAGGGAAGCAGCCCAAGAGATTGCAAATATTCTGGAAACTGCTATTGCTGTGAATAAGAAAGTCCTTTGTCTCTGACACTGGAGGCTCGTGTCTTCTGCCAGCATCCATGAAATTGTGGCAATCTACCTTCTTAGTTTGCAATTTGAGTAAAATCTCGGACCCTTCACAGTCCTTGCCATTATTTTTACTAGTATCACACATTTTGTATGAAGGTGCAAATGATACATGCATTTCAAAAATACTTGACTCAAAATTTTGAAATTTCTGTTAAAACCAAGTTTAGTATCATGTTACAGCCTCTAACATCAGCTTTATTTCAGAATTCCAGAGTTCATAAGAAATTTTATAAGAAAAAAGGAATCACACTCTGACTCATAAAAATGCTTTCATGACTAACTTCTTGAAGAGATGAGCTTCTTTCATTCATTTCATTTTTATTCTTTCTGAATAAAGCCTTTCAGCCTGAACTACCTCAGCTCCCCTCTGCATTTCAAAATGTTTCTTATCTTCACCAGTCTTCTCTCTTTCCCTTTTGTCTTAGAAGCAGACTGGTAAGCTATTATAAAATGGCCCTAAGCTATTGTGCATCGATATTTGTGCCCTTGTGTTGTCCTCTCTCACAATGAACCTCAGCTGCCTGTGACCTATGGAATCCTTTGCTTTGACCTAAAGAATCTGACGTCAGCGATGCTGTGTCAATTTCAGGGCCTAGACCCGCAAAGACCTTACAACTGTCTCTTCCCTGAGCCACCATGTAAAAAAACCAGGGCTATGCTGCTGGAAAGACCAAGGGAAAAAGAGACCCAGTGGGAGAAAAGAGAGGCCTCAGCATTTCAGCATCCAAGCCAAGGCAGGGAGGCAAAGGAGTCTGATAATTTGGACCCTCATACAAACTTGGGGCCGTGTCTGATGGGCCAGCTGAGATGACTGGAGCGGAGAGGAGCCGTCTGGAGGGACAAGTAATAAAATGGTATAGCTTTATGCCTCTAAACCAGCTTTGAGGTGGTTTGTTAGACAGCCATACATGACTGACACAGATCTAAAAGTCCCTCTTTTCCAAAGCTAACTTCTGTGCTGTTGAGATCTCTCTTCATCTTTCTTAGAAGTCAACACTTTGTTTCTCGACAGCCTCCTTTCACTTATGATGTGCCATGGTCTTACAGTCTTATCATCCAACACAAACAAAAAAGCCCCTTTTGAAACAATAATACATCCAAGAAACTGTCAATGCATATGCTTCCATACACAAGCCATTGTCTGACAACAATAAAATATATACCCATTTTTGCTTCATCCTTACCTTCCATTTAGTTCTGTCACCCAGTTTATGCCCTTTATGCTTTCCACAGAAAGCAGTATCTTGAAAGTCACTTAAAATTTGCTCATTAGCAAATTAGCATTTGACTCTAGTAACCACTGTATTTTTTTCAAACTCTTCCACTGGCTTCCATGATTATAAGTATCCCTTGTTTTCTTAAAACACCTCTGGCTATTCCTCATAGTTTCACTGGCTCACCTTTCCCACCTGACCCTCTTGTTTGGGCACATCTGCTGTCCATCCCCCTCCTACGTCTCTTTTTATTCTCTATTCTATAATGTTCATGCCTTCTGGTCCCATGACTTTAATCATGACCTCTATTAAAATGGCTCCAAATCTTCCAAAACTCATTTCTTTCCCAGGCTCTAGGTTTGTGTCACATGAACCGAATTGGCATCTCCTGGGAGCTAAGAGGAAAAACAGAATTTCAGGCTCCATTCAGACTACTGAGTCAGAATCTGTATTTTAACAAGCCTCCCAGTGATCTGTATTTGTATGAAAATCTGAGAATCAGTGCTCTAAATATGTATTTCCATCTATCTCAGCCAAAGCAAAAATAGTCATCCCTCCCTTCCCCACAACTACCACAAAACATACTCTTCCTTTTGCAGTGAGCCATTAGTCCATTATGATTTTACTATCTACCAGGTCCAAATAGCCAAAAGCTTTGGAATCTAGATTGTACCTGTACTTCTCCTTACCCGCCCTCAACTACCAGTCCATCACTTGCCAAGTCTGGGCCATTTGACTACCAAGGTCTGTCCTTCTCCTGCATTGTCCTCTTACTTACATATTGAATTTCCTTTTTCCATAGACTATTAGGATCACGTCCAAACTGGACACCTTCCCTCCAGCCTTCCTTATAATGCATTACCAGTTACTCCCAGCTACTTACTGCTCACCGTTCTAAAACAAAAGAAAACAAGCAATAAATAAATAAATAAATAAATAACCCAAAATAACAACAAAAAAAATTCTGGTTTCTGTGGAAATCCATGAAAACAAATAACAAAAAATAAAACCAAAAGTCTTCATGAACTTTCCTTTTCTACACACTGTAAAGTGTAAACTCTATGCCATAACATTCAAGACCATCAAAATTGAGCCCCAGTCTGCCTGCTGGATGTTCTCTCTGCACTCTCAAGTCAAAATGGAAAATCAGCATTTATTCCCCTACTCACTCAATATGGAATTCTCTTCATTCTCCTTTGTCAGAAGTTAACTGTACAGTTATGGATTTATTTCTGGGTTTTCTATTATGTTCCATTGATCTGTGTGTCTGGTTTTGTGCCGGTACCATACTATTTTGATTACTATAGTTTTGTAGTATATATTGAAATCTGGAATTGTGATACCTCCTGCTTTGTTCTTTCTCAGGATTGCCTTGGTTATTCTGGCTCTTCTATGGTTCCATGCAAATTTTAGTATTATTTGTTCTAGTTCTCTGAAAAATGCTGTTGGTATTTTGATAGGGATTGCATTGTATCTATAACGGGCTTTGGATAGTATGGATGTTTTAGCAATATGTGTTCTTCTAATCCATGAGCATAGAATAACTTCATTTCCTTGTGTATCTTCAGTTTCTTTCATCAATATTTTATAGGTCTTCCACTTCTTTGGTTAAGTTTAATCCTAGGTACTTTATTCTTTTTGGTGCAATTTAAAAAAAAATTTTTTTTTCAACGTTTATTTATTTTTGGGACAGAGAGAGACAGAGCATGAACGGGGGAGGGGCAGAGAGAGAGGGAGACACAGAATCGGAAACAGGCTCCAGGCTCTGAGCCATCAGCCCAGAGCCTGACGCGGGGCTCGAACTCACGGACTGCGAGATCGTGACCTGGCTGAAGTCAGACGCTTAACCGACTGCGCCATCCAGGCGCCCCATTTTTGGTGCAATTTTAAATGGTGTTGTTTTTTAATTTCTCTTTCTGTGACTTTGTTGTTAACGTATAGAAATGCCACCAATTTTTGGGTATTAATTTTATATCCTACCACTTTACTGAAATTTTTTATTACGTCTAATAGGGGTTTTTTTTTTGGTTTTTGTGGTATTTTTTGTGGTGGTCTTTAGGATTTTCTAAGTTATCTGCAAATAGTGACAGCTTAACTTCGTTAGCCACATGGATGCCTCTTCAACTTACATTTATCTTTAAACACTAAGTTTAAAATATATTTTAAAAGAATGGAAATTTCCACACCAGCTTGTTTCATTTTGTGTTTTGACAGCTGATAGATTTCCTCCCATAGAACAGGTTTCTGTGGAAATCCTGATAAACTCTGGCCCACATCACCACCAGTGGACATAATTACAATTGCAGTCTGGATGTGATTTGTATGCCCAGGCAAACCAAAGTCCATGTTTCTCCTTCAGTTTACTTATAAACAAAACTACTGTTGCTATGGATGTGTCATCCAAAATATGCTACCAGGAAGTAGGGGAGCAACCATAAAAAATGCAACTCAGGGAAAAATTAGCAGCTCCACTCTCGAAGTGTATAATCATGTTTAAAAGAAGATTTCCTGCAGGAATGTGGAATGGATCATAAAGTTAAATTATATGATAGTTAAGACAAGTTAAGTTTATTGAGGGAAAAAAATAACAGTTTAGAAACTCTCAAGCCCTTACACTGTAGAATTCTGTTGCAGAAGAGTATTTGCGTACATGAGAGACTGTATAAATCTGTTCAACTGGAAAGATCAGACTTAACATGGGAAGCTTTTCACTACATCAAGGAGCAGGAAGGAAGGGAAGATATTGTCAGCTTTTGAAATTCCAATGTAAACAAAACATGGAAAAGCCATTTTAGAGGCCTTTAGAGGCCATGGCATATACTGTTTTCCTCCTTCAAAAGCAAGTATGTTGTTTCCTTATTTTTATAGTTAAGAAAACATGGAATGTTTATGACTGGTTATACTGAAGGAATTTTACACAGTGATCCTTAAATGTTACAATCCAGCACAGAGCAACTAGAAATAGGGAAAAATAAATAGCCAGGGGGAAAATAATTTGCAATATTAGCTTTAGTCCCAGAGAATTCGAAGTCTGCATCAGAATTGAGTGGTGGGTCTTCTCGTTTGCTTCCTACCAGCAAAACCCAGGATGTCTGTGACAATAGCCACAACAACCCTCAGAGATTCTGGACTCACACATAGAACTAACAATACGGGGTTTGGGGCCAACTTTAGAAGTCAAACTTGTGATGGCATTATTACTTCCCTTATTACCTCGAGTACCAAGGAGCTCATTTTGTGTTTTCCAGGCTTAAATTTTTCTCCTTTTTTTTTCTTTCATTTGTTCACCTACTTGACCAATCTCTGTTCATTAGCCTTTTTATCAGAAAACGTTGACAGCTAGAGAAAAAGGGATTTAAAAAGTAATACAATTTGTAACTCAGAATTATAAGACATTTTATTTGGAAGTGTCCTGGGGCGCCTGGGTGGCGCAGTCGGTTAAGCGTCCGACTTCAGCCAGGTCACGATCTCGCGGTCCGGGACTTCGAGCCCCGTGTCAGGCTCTGGGCTGATGGCTCAGAGCCTGGAGCCTGTTTCCAATTCTGTGTCTCCCTCTCTCTCTGCCCCTCCCCCGTTCATGCTCTGTCTCTCTCTGTCCCCAAAATAAATAAACGTTGGAAGTGTCCTAAGTTCCATGAATTCAGTGACTGACTTTTATGTTGTTATCTCCCTAGCATCTAGAATAGCCCTTGACAGTATTATATGCAATAGATATTTCTCAAAGTAAGGAAAAAATGAGTAAAATTATAACCGAGAAACCTGAAATTTGTAAATTTCAGGTCTTCCATTTCTATGAATAATTGAGAGTTGGCACTGGTAAAAGCCACGTGACATATATCAATTTGTGTCCAGCCATATTCCAGTTTAGTTGTTTAGTGTTACAGGGTGGTTATGATTCCTTGATCAACATCCAAAACCCAGGTTGCTTCAGAGTTTCTAAGACAGCGGCTTTCAAACTATTCTTACTGCAACCCAGAGTAAGAAATAAATATTCCATCAAGACCCAGCAAACACATCATACACACATCATGCCTACCACCCATCCCCCACAACTGATACACACAGGCGTAAGTATTTTATTTTTTAAAGTTTATTTATTTTGAAAGAGAGAGAAAGCACGAGTCAGGGAGGGGCAGAGAGAGAGGGAGAAAGAGTGAGAATCCCAAGCAGGCTTTGTTTGAGCTGTCAGCACAGAGCCCAACGTGAGGCTCAAACCCATGAACGGTGAGATCATGACCTGAGCTGAAGCCAGGCGCTTAACCACATGAGCCACCCAGGTGCTCCAAGGCATAACACAGAAATTTCATGGAACATACTTACTCTCACTATATAATGTATACTGGCATGTTCTATTCTATTTGATTTTTAAATCAGCTTCATGACCAATTAATAAGCTATGATTTCTGGTTTTTATAAAAACCCTTGGTACCACAATAGCTAAGCAGGAAAGTGGTGAAATGGTTGAAGAGAACAACCTAGTCATAGAATCTCTGCACAAGAGTGCTATGTTGGGTGCAGGCATCCAAAGATGTAAGATGCAGTCCCTGACCTCAACAGCACACAGGGGAGCGTGCAGATAAATATACAAGTGACTTCCAGCACGATAGGATGAATGCTATAATGAAGTAGGAGTGAGGTGCAAAAAAAAGCATTTAAGGGGGTGCAGGCACCTAAATCAGCAAAAGAGGAGTTCACAGCTTTTATGGAGAACATGGTGCATGAGCACTGATGGATGAGCAGGACTTTGCCAGACAGTCAAGGACTGGGGTCATTAAAAATAGTGGGCGCATCTTGTTCCAAATTGTGGAATATGAAAAACACAAGCAAGTTGAACAAAAGGCCTGTAGTTCAGCAAGAAGAGCTGAAGATGAGGCTATTAGTGGCTTGTAAGCCTTGTCTGAGAGAGGCCTAGAGGAAGAACATTGATTTGAGAATCCTCAAGAAATGAGTGTCACTGAAAGCAATGGACATGGACAAGAATTACAAGGAAGGCTTCAAGTACATGAAGAGCTCATAATTTCTAGTGTGCGACTTATACCTAACTGACTACCTTCCTGTTATACCATTCCTGGTCTTGTGCAACATTATCATCACCACCATCATCATCATCACCACCACCATCATCATCATCATCATCATCATAGCTTCAACATCACAGCTTATTGAATGTCCGCAAGGCACTCCACCTGTATCATCTTATGGAATCTTCACAATGGCCCGGTGAGATAGGTCCTATTATTATCCCCTTTTCCCAAGATCACAGATGCAGTGATGGATGGTGTCAGGTTGTGAACTAGATGGTCCGAATCCTGAGCCCCTGGGCGTTTAGCTACAGTGCTCTCCCGATATTCTGTAAGAAGGTAGTCTGGGCTGTCCCAGGCTCCTTAGCCTGGATAATACACACAGTCGAAAGAGCACTGAGTTACATCACCCCTAAAAAAGAGGCATAGCATTCTGTCTGAGCTCTCTTCACATTCATGTTAACTATTAAAACTCTCTTGTTTCTAGAATTAATTCTCACTACTCCTTTCTGGGCTATCTTTGAGACTATTTTAAAGCTTTTAACCACGTAGATCTGCTGTTGCTGTTTGGCATGTTCATTGCTGCATAATTTGCAAGTTGTGGAATGAGTACTTACTGGGGTGATTTCAAATAGTACCGGACAGAATCACTTCAAATGCAGTAGGCAGAGGGAACTACCATGGCAGTTCTGTGCTTGTTTGGGCTATAAATTTCCTGAGAAATGGAGGCTAGTTTCTACTTACAACAACTGTTGAGTATAAATCAAGCGAGAACTTCTGAAGCCAGATGCTTCATTTGTTATTTTAATGTACATTGTATTTTCTAAAGGATTGCAGGATCCGTGTTATCTTCTTTACTCAGAAACTGATGAGTGGCTGAAATAATCTCTGTGTCAGGTAGAACGCTTCATGGTCAATCAACGCCCACTTGTCCTGTGAACTTGAACTCTTGTGTGATTTTACTGGTGATCAGATTTTAAAGTGCTAGCTAGCTAGCTTTGTGAGAGTGACAACTTAAATAGCTCTCACCAGAAGTCACGAAAACGCTAGGCCGATTGGGTAATAAAGTAGTTCCTTTAAAGTTAAATGAGTCATAATTTAGCATGAAGTAGATTGATTAGAGAAACACTTGCAAGTTGGCAGGCAGTTAGGATCCTGGAGTCATCTTGGTAATTAGAACTGTTATGATGTCTGTTGGCACTACATATTCAGCAAAGATGGGTCATGTCACAAGTCCATCCAAACACTTGTGGGTTCAGGGATTCAAACCCAAGTTGAACCTTTTGGTGTTTGAGTTTGTTAACTGTTGGCTAAATGCCACTTCCTGTTCCTAAGAAAAGAGGCTTGAAAAAGTCTCATAAAAAATGACTTAAAAGGCTTCCTTGACTTCAAAGGCTCTTACAAAACAACATTTTGATGAGTTAAGTGTAAAGGAATCAGAAACATACGGATTAAATTTCCCTTAAAGAGTCATGTGTCTAAAAATGGAGGGAGGAAAAAGTAGCAAGTTTATCTTGCTCAACTTGTTTCAAAATGTCTGGAGTGGCTATTGATTACCAAAGTAATTAAATTCTTCCATTCCAAAATAATACTAAGATAGTAACATGTTGAAAGGCACGTCAAAGGGTCCAACTGAATAAAGGCCAGTCCATTTGTGTAGGTTGGGTTATGCCAGGTCATCCTCTCTACAGTCCATTATGCCAGCCTCCACTTAAAAGGAAATAGCAGAGTGTCACAGGACAGAGCCACAAAGAACAAAGAATTTCTAAACCAGACGGCTCACTCAGGTCAGGCAATTGTCAACTCACCACACTGATGCATTACAGCTGACATGACTGTCTGAACAAAGAGCATACAAACACTCCTTCGCCATGAAGTGTCATGCAAAAGGCAGCATTACCTGGTGTATGTATTTAATTTTCCCATCCTTAATCATAATTTTGTGGGGTTCTAACCCTTGAAGATAAATAAACTAATGATTATTTCCCAAGTGGAGAAAAATGTCTTTGGCCAAGAATATAATTGCAGCATATAGAAAGAAATAAAAATCATTTGAACGAATGATGAGCAACCGTGAATTCTGGTCAAAAATGATTTGATGTAAATCTCATCAGTTTGCCACTAATTAACTGACAGAAAGCTAATACCTGGTTTGTTCTGTGTTTGAAAGCCTTAGAAAGAACACAGTGAGGCCAGTTTAACCTGTGAGGCCAAATAAAGCCATACACATATAACAATGAAGCATTAGATACCAATGAATATAAGTTTAGCTAACTATTAGATACCCAATAACCCGAAGCAATTTTTTTGTTTTTGGCCAAATGCAATGGCATGAATTTTTATAGCAATATTTCTCTCGATTGTGGTTATGGCAGATTGTGGTTATGGTTAAAAGAAAAATTTCTAAAAGTAGACATTTCTTATTTTAATTTGCTTGTGACGTGAACTGCTATAGGAACACATAAATGAGCTGCCTTCTTAAAACCAAATTAGTGTGAGAAAAAGGTTCTAATTAATTGAATCCATAAGTACTTTTTCTAAACAGTATTGTTTTATTTGTGTCAATATATTTCTTAGGAAAGGAAATGAAGAAAACCTTCATGAATTGGCTTAAGGGGTGTAGTGATGTTTATATGTAATTCCAACGAATGTAGACTGGTAAATGTATTTATAAAACCAAATAAATATTACTATTTTTGTCATTTTTCTTTCAACATATCTCTGAATTTTATTTAAGTGGATATGTACTATTTTAGCAACTACAAAGCAATCAAGAAACCAACTGCAGATTTTTGTTTCTTTATATGCCCCAAATCACCTTGTCCCCTAACATGTCTCATGACCCAAAGACCCCAGAGGACAAAGAACCAACCTAGCCATGCTTCTGTACCCCAACAGAGTGTGGGACTTCTGAGGGATGTGGCAATGATTCCATCTACTCTTAGCCTTAGTTACCAGAAAAGAATTTTGAATGTTCCTTAAGGGAGGAACTTTAGGACTCCTGAACCAATCGCTAAAGAAAAATATAATGTTAAGAAAACCAAGAAGTCCTGATATTACAAGAGTGTTCAAAGAAGTGGTTTCACTCAATCGCTTACTAAATCCCTGGAGGGAAATATTTGCCTTGATGGATACGGAAAATCACGCAATTGACCTTGTCATTCCGTAGGAGAGATGATAGGCATACAGCAATCACATAGCAGACACAACTACACTTTCTTTCAGTAAAGATGATTTGCAATTTCCTGTTTCCAATTTTTCTCTAAGTCTTGAAATTATCTAGCCCACTGCCTCTCCAAAGATCCTGAATATTTTCAAGGTGTCCTTATACATACTGAGCAGTTCTACTCTAATATGATATAATTGCAGGTCAAGAAGTCCAACAAAGCCTCCCCTTCCAGGAACGCAGCTCTTGAAATTCTGCTATTGGAGAACTACTCACTTGGTTAAATATTGTCCCCTGAGGTTCTCCTTATAAAATTTATATCCTTCCAGACGGCTGGTAATTAAGCCACTAAAACCTCTGTGTTAATTAATCCGTCAAGAAGAACTCTGTATAGTTTGGGAATACATGATATCAGTGAGTAGAACAGGAAGGAGAAAGAGTAGAAAAAGAAGGGATAAAATAATTCAAAGACAAATTTTACATCAACCAACTTGCCTAAAACTAGCTTCATTTCCTATCCTCCAGACTGGGATCTCCATCACCAAAATTCTGTTTTTCTTCTATATTTTAGAACAATTTTTATGTGCACCTTTGAAAGTTGTGTTACCTGGTCATCAAATGCAAATAATGCACATGCAGCATTATCTACAATAGACAAATTCTGGAAACAGCCCAAGTGTCCATCAACTGATGAGTGGATAAAGAAAATACGGTACAGTAAAACCTCGATTTGTGAACATAATTCATTCCAGAAACATGCTTACAATCCAAAGCACTTGTATGTCAAAGCAAATTGTAAGAACCATTGGCTCAGTTGTGATCATGTGATACTCAGTGTCACATACTACTCATATTGCAAGACATTGCTCGTTTATCAAGTTCAGATTTATTAGAAGTTTGCTTGTCTTGCAGAATACTCACAGAACAAGTTACTCATAACCCAAGGTTTTACTATGTATATGTACAATGGAATATTACTCAGATATCAAGAATGGAATCTTGCCATTTGCAATGACATGGGTGAAGTTAGAGTGTATTATGCTAAACAAAGTAAGTCAGTCAGAGAAAAGGCAAATACCATGTCATCTCACTTATATATGGAATTTAAGAAACAAAACAAAGGAGCAAAGGGAAAAAAAGAGACAGAGGCAAACCAAGAAACAGCCTCGACTATAGACAACAAACTGACAGTTACCAAAGAGGAATGAGTGAAATAGGTGATGGCGATTAAGGAGGGTGCTTGTGATGAGCCCTGGGTGTGGTGTGGAAGTATTGAATCACTATATTGTACACCTGAAACTAATGTTACACTGTATGTTAACTAATTGGAATTGAAATAAAAACTTAAAACTTCAAGTAATGCAACATCATCCAGAAATACCCCGAGAAATGACAGCAGCAACAGTGCCTCTCTCCAGGGCTTAGTAGCCCTTTCCTAATAGCCCAGGCTGTGTTCATCACTGCTGCATTTTCCTTACTGAAAGACTGTTCCCTAGTCTCTCAAAACCATGCCTGGAAGGAGAATATGATGGTGAATAAAACCTCAGGAAGTTGATTTTTAAGATGAGTGTAGGTAAAGTTTAGGACCCAAGTAGCAGATAAAATTGACAGTATGTTTGCAATGCATAGAACAAAGAGTTTCCACACTTCTCAAGGATGTTCCTACCAGTGGCGGTGAAATCATCTTTTTCCCACAAAGGAAGTCCAGCTCCACTTACCAAAATAGGCATTCTAGGAGCCACAGTACCCACCAGCTTGCTCAGCAGGTGATAGCATATTCTTTGATAAGTTATTTTTGTTTCAGCATCTTGGGTAGTATCTTAATCCATTTGTTCAGGCTGCTATAACAAAATACCATTGACTGGGGAGCTTGTAAAGGACAGAGATACATGACTGATCATTCTAGGGGCAGGAAGTCTGAGATCAGAGTGCCACTGTAGTCAGGTGACAGCTCTCTTATGGGTCACATACTTGTCATTGCATCCTTAATGGTGGAAGGGGTGGGGAATCTCCCTGAAGCCTCTCATAAGGCATTAATCCCATTTATGAGAGTTCCACCCTCAGGCCTTAAGTGCTTCCTGAAGGTCCTACCTCCTAATACCATGACTTTTGGGGCTTAGGATTTTAACAAGTGAATCGGAAGCAGGCTCCAGGCTCTGAGCCATCAGCCCAGAACCCGACACGGGGCTCAAACCCATGGACCGCGAGATGGTGACCTGAGCTGAAGTCGGACGCTTAACCGACTGAGCCACCCAGGCGCCCCTTAACAAGTGAATTTTAGGAAGACACGATCATTCAGGGCATAGCAGGTAGTAAAAGACAAGCCTTTACCTTTTGTCTGTGGACTAGATTTGACATCCTCATTTGCATCTCAGCTATGGTTACAACTAAGTAAAAATTGTATGTTCACTGAGTAAAAACTAAAAAGGAGAATGGAGAAAATGAATAAAGTTGATTTATTAAGATAGTGGGGCACTGGGAGATATTTTCCAGCTATAATTATTACAATTTTATTTATAGAGTATTGTTTGTTAAGAAGAATTCTAACAGGCATTCACTTATTTAAAGCCTTATCTTGACTGTGCAGGATTGCTGAAACTTTTGAACTATTTCAGGAGATGACACAACAAGTTACAGCAGCTTCTTTCTTGTATCTGGGTCAAAGTACCCTCGATGTTCAGCCAACAGCCTGTGGTTATCATCTGTCTCTTTAAAACAAGTATCTAAAACTCAAACTGGAGATACTGAGGCTCAGCCCACAACTCCAGAAGTAAGGTAGGGCTTAGGAGCAACAGTTCACAGACCTGGGAACAACACACACACACACACACACACACACACACACACACACACACAGAGTTACCCCCGGGAAGTCACAGGCTGGACACCCCATGAAACAGAATAAGGAAATATTGAAACCAGCAGCAAACTGCAACTGATTTATTGTGGTCAAATTCTAATTAAATGCCCTCAATTCTGAGAACCAGAATGATGCCAGAACCTGCGTTGAACTAAATCTCAAGGTCCAGCTGGGCAGACACTAAGTTACTCCATCTTTCGAGTTGGAAATGAGTCAACCAGATAAGCCAGGCTTACCCACCAGTTAATCCTCCACCTTGAGAGTAGATTCCTAGGAGTATGTTCCCACCTGTGGCCCTTCCTTCAGTTTCCCCCTCACCAGAATGTTCTATCCCTCTCTTCCAATGCTCTTATGTTTTACTCTACTTTAAAGACCCAAAGCTACTCCATATGCTGCACAACGCAGTTCAAAGCCTTCTCTTAAATCATGTCAACTGTCTGCACACCATATATTCTATTCACAGTGGTGCTTGGAAAATCTTGGCTGTTTATATTAACCACACTAATAATAATAGCACAGATTATAATTAACCTTGAAAAAAAGAGAATAATAATACAACTGGTTTTTGACAAATTTACATTTCATTTTCTATATTTGAAAAGTGGGGACTGGGACACCTGAGTGGCTCGGTCGGTTAAGTGTCTGACTTCTTTTAAGTTTTTTTTATTTATTTTTGAGAAAGAGAAAGTGCGTGCTCTCTCTCTCTGCAGAGAGAAGCAGAGAGAGAGAGAGAGAGAAGAGCTGAAGCAGCCTCTGTGCTGGCAGCACCCCACAAGTGTCCAACTCTTGATCTCAGCTCAGGTCTTGATCGCAGGGTCTTGAGTTCAAGACCCGCATTGGGCTCTGAGCACGCATGAAGCCTACTTGAAAAAAACGGAAGTCGGGGCGGGGGCGGGGGAGCGGCACGCCTCGGTGGCTCAATTCATTAAGTGTCCGAGCTCAGGTCATGATCTCAAGGTTCGGGAGTTTGAGCCCCACATCGGGCTCTGTGCTATCACTTCAGATCCTCTGTCTCCCTCTCTTTCTGCCCCTCCTCTGCTTGTTCTCTCTCTCTCTCTCTCTCTCTCTCTCTCTCTCTCTCTCTCTCTCAAAAAATAGTTAAACTTTTTTTTTTAAGTGGGAAACATGTTTAATGTGAAATGGGACCCCACTTGGCTATAATATTCTCTCATTTTAGGACAGTTGGTCACCCTGGCAGGGAAACTACTTAGGGATAAGCCTCCCTTCCAAACTTACAGATAACTTTGTCTCATCCATTTGCTTCTACAACATTTCGACCTTTGACACATTCTGACTTAGTTCTGAACCACCCTCTTGACTCATCTTGTATTTTCTCTCTATCCTGTTTCAAATCATCCTATCTTCTGGCCTCATGAATCATAGTTTTTCCATCAAGCCTTGGTGCTGCTTCAACTTTTGTTTCCCTTCCCAGTTCCCAACCATGATTCCATTTCTTCCCACTAACTAGACAACAATTGCGTACCAACATTATTGGCCCATATGAGCTCCTAGGACCCTAGCCACCGGCACAGACAGGCTCAGATTGTGGCAACTCTTACAGGTAGAGCCACAGCTAAGTGATATTATTTAGATGTCCAGGTGTAGTCTAACTCCTGCACAGCACTGCTGGATAGGATACACCTCAAGAAAGGAATATGAAAGGTAAATTTAAAACTTAAAATTGGATTTTTAAAATCTCAATGCTTTATTAAAATACATAATAAAAGATAAACTTTTTTTATTGCCTGCAGATTTTATTCTCAATTTTCAATTTTTATTTTAACAAAATTCAATAATGATGTTTTAACTCAGGAATTTTTTGGTTTTGTTCTGTTTTGTCAGTCTCAATTTGCAGTAACTTTCTCTCCACTTTGCTCCTTCCTTTAACCAATAAATAGGTAAGTATCTTCTTGTAGAGAACTGAGAGAGAATTAAATTCTCAAGACATTGAGAATTCAATCATCATCAGACTTCAGTGACTAAAGTCACTTGCCTTTAATGAACTAAAATACTATTAAATAAAACCTCTTTTTTCAGCTACATAATGTGGAAAGAATTAAGCTTCAAAACTGGCTTTATTATGTCAGACATGGTTTTCCCCTAAAATTAAAATCTTAGTGTGTTGACTCCTCATAACACTGAGAAAAAACAGAGACCTGTTTTATGCCTTGAAATAAATATAATTCATAAATGCATGAGTCGGTGTGTATTATAACAGACTACTGAAGACAGTTCAATCTATTCTTTTTTAAAAATGTTTTTAATGTTTACTTTTGAGAGAGAGAGAGAAAAAGAGAGAGAAAGAGAGAGGTAAAGCACGAGTGGGAGAGGGGCAGAGAGAGAGGGAGACAAGAATCCGAAGCAGGCTCCAGGCTCCGAACTGTCAGCACAGAGCCCGACGGGTGGCCTGGACCCACAAATGGCAAGATCATGGCCTGAGCTGAAGTTGGATGCTTAGCTAACTAAGCCACCCAGGCATCCTCAGGGACTTGAACATAGATTTGAGTTATGTCCAAAAATTCCATCTTCTATAATACGTAGTATTTTCTTTCAAAAAACAAATATGAAGATCATATTCCACCTCTATGGATAGGGACTGAATCACTCATTTAGAATAGAGAAAGTGCACTTTCCAGTTTTGGAGGCTTCTAAATAAAGCCTCGCCAAGTGCCTAAAATACACACACATGCACACACACACACACACACATACACACACTTTCTTTAATAATGGGTCAATGAAGACCAATCTTAGTTTCTGTTCAAATGAAACATTGAAAAGAATATGTATGATTTCAGCTCAAAGTCTTTTAGAGAATTAAAAATCACATTCTAAATCATCCCAATAAAAATTCACACCAAAATTTATTCTAACTACGATACAGCTTTCTTTTAACAAAAGTTCTATTCTTTTTTCTTTTTTTTTTTTCTATCTTCTTTTTTCAAAATTTTATTTAAATTCTGGTTAGTTAACATACGGTGCAATGCTGGTTTCAGGTGTAGAACCAATGATTCATCACTTACATATAAAACCCAGTGCTCATCACAACAGGTGTCCTCCTTAATGCCCCCTTAATGTCCCATCTAGCCCATCACCATCCACCCTAAGTTTGTTCTCTATATTTAAGAGTCTCTTACGATTTTTCCCTCTCTCTTTTTCTCCCCCTCCCATATGTCCATCTGTTTTGTTTCTTAAATTCCACATATGAGTGAAATTATATGGTATTTGTCTTTCTCTGATGACTTATTCACTTAGCATAATATATTCTAACTTCATTCATGTCATTGCAAATTGCAAGATTTCATTATTCTTGATGGCTGAGTAATATTCCATTGTATATATACCACATCTTTATCCATTCATCAGTCAGCGGACACTTGGGCTTTTTCCATAGTTTGGCTATTATTGATAATGCTGCTATAAACATCAGGGTGCATTACCCCTTCAAATTTGTATTTTTGTATCCTAGTAGTGCAATTGCCCGATCGATGGGTGGTTCTATTTTTAACTTTTTGAGGAGCGTCCATACTGTTTTCCAGAGTGGCTGCACCAGTTTGCATTCCCACCAAGGGTGCAAACGAGTTTCCCTTTCTCTGCATCTTCTCCAACACCTTTTGTTTCTTGTATTGTTAATTTTAACCATTCAGACAAGTGTGAGGTGGTATCTCATCATGGTTTGGATTTATATTCCCCTGATGATGAGTGATGTTGAGCATCTTTTTATGTGACTGTTAGCCATCTGGATGTCTTCTTTGGGAAAATGTCCATTCATGTCTTCTGCCCATTTCTTCACTGGATTATTTGTTTTTTGGGTGTTGAGTTTGCTAAGTTCTTTGTCGATTTTGAATACCAACCCTTTGTCAGATATGTCGTTTGCAAATATCGTCTTCCATTCTTTAGACTGCCTTTTTTGTTGCTTGTTTCCCTCATGGTACAGAAGCTTTTTATCTTGATGAAATCCCAATAGTTCATTTTTGCTTTCGTTTTTCTTGGCTCCACTGACGTGTCTAGTAAGAAGTTGCTCCAGCCAAGGTCAAAGAGATTGCTGCCTATGTTCTCCTCTAGGATTTTGATGGTTTCCTGTCTCACAGTTAGGTCTTCCATCCATTTTGAATTTGTGTATGGTGTAAGAAAGTGGTCCAGTTTCATTCTTCTACATGTCGCTGTCAAGTTTTCCCCCACACCATTTCTTGAAGAGACTGTCTTTTTTCCATTGGATATTCTTTCCTGCTTTGTGAAAGATTAGTTGACTATGTAAAAAGTTGTACTCCTGAAATCAGTAGTTTTAATAGAAATTGAAATTCTTTATAATGATAGCATTGAACTTTTATCTTTATCAGAGGTTTCATCAAAATGAAACAAACATTTATGAAAAAGCCTGATGGAACATTTGTAGACTGAAATAAATGTTCAGGTGGAATCTATTGTCTAATCTATGTCCAGGAATAACTCTCTGCCAAGCCACAAACTTAAAAGAAAAGGTAATGTTAAGTATAAAGACAGATCAGCAACTACTAAATGATAATATTCTACTGTCCTCATAAAACCATTTTGCTTTTTGTAATTTATCTCAGATAAATTGTAGTAACAAGGTTTTTCTCATATATAGAAAAATAGGCTTTGGAATATTAGAAAATATTAGAAAATATTAGAATATTAGAAAATATTAGAAAAATAGGTATAGAAATACCACATTTCTCATGGTATTTTGTAAGCACAAGTCTACAAATATAAACTGCAAATAAACACTTTGATAAATGTAATCATTTTTGAGAGTGATAATATGAGAAACAATGGAGAATTTCACGTTTTTGGATGACACGCTTAAGTTTTTACATATAATTAGAATAGTTGGGTAAAAAGCATAGATTAGGGCAAACAAGTTTATTTACCTCAGTGAGTTCTCAGAAATAATTTTTTTACAGTTTTAAGCTGATAATAGAAACAATTATTTAGGAAGGAGAAATTTGCCAAAAACATCCATATGTTGAGGACTTGAATTTTCATTTCCATTTTTCATCTTCGTCCTCAGCTTTGTGTTTATCATCTTTGATAAATTCAACGAACTTAACACTTCCAACTCAATAATATAAAATGCTTATCATGTTTAGTAACATACCAATATAAACTATAGTGCTAATGGAACCAAAGGTTAATCTTAAAATTTTCTTAATGTTTATTTATTTTGAGAGAGAGAGACAGAGACAGAGTGAGAATGAGGAAGGGGCAGAGAGAGAGGGAGACAGAATCCGAAGCAGGCTTCAGGCTCTGAGCTGTCAGCACAGAGCCTGATGAGGGGCTCGCACTCACAAACCGCGAGATCATGACCTGAGCCTGTCAGACACTTAACCAACTGAGCCACCCAGGCGCCCCCAAAGGTTAATCTTAATAAGAATATAAGTTGACTATGTTTTGTACACTTTCTACATAAACTTTGGTGTATTTAATATGGAAAATAATCACATTATCTTTACATATTTTATGCTAGCAATCATAAAAATATATAAAAACTGCTCAGCCTATAGTAGGTTTTTACAGGGAATTTTTAAATTCCATGTTCATAAAGCCAACATCTTGCCTCCAAAGAAATTATTTCTTAGATTTTACTTGGAAAGCAAAGTTAAATAATGAATTGCTGGAGTTTATTATGTGGCACCATCAAGTCTAGAAGTATAATACAGGGTAAAATAGTAAGTAATTGATTCTTAAAACTGATTTTTCATTCTGAAGTCTACCACCTCACTCTCAGGAAACAATGGGACATAATTTTCAAATATGTGACTTCCTTTATTACCCACTTGAGATTTCAGACTATAAATGGAATTATATGCTTTATTCTGGTGAATCATGTTCCTACATTTAACAGTCTGCCAGAATTTGAAATCAGAAGGGAATTTTCTCTTAGAACACGTTGCAATAGACATGGGGTAGTTTGAATGTTTTTTCCCTCTGCTCTTGGGATCAGATGAACACTAGTGAGGACTAAGATCAACGTGAAAGTGTGAGCAGCTTGATTTGTCCTTTCCGCTGCAGCTTTGTACCGCACCCTAGGACCCGGCTGACGTCACATCATTCCATCTTGAAGCCCCTTGGGGATTGAATGATTTCTGGCCGAGTTCCATCCTCCTCAGTACAGGGAATTGATTGTCATGTGCTCTGTGGAAACTGGCAGTTGGGCCACCGAGACCCGTAATGCCTGCCGAGGCTGCGTGCAGAGTGTGTAAAATGTGACCAGGGGAAAGAGAGCAAACGCAACTGGAAATTTCATTAGAGCTTGCCATTTCTCCCAGTCCAAACAAAACTGTGAAATGTATGTGAAAACTAAACTCCTTGGGGGGGGCGGGGGGGGGAGGGGAAACAAAAACCAAAACTGAATTAGTAAGAATAAAATTTAGGATCTTCAAATTAAAGGATTGTCCCAAGAACCATTTTGTAAAAATAAAAACTTGGGGTGCCTGGGTGGCTCACAGTTGGTTAAGCATCCAACTTAGGTTCAGGTCATGATCTCATGAGTTCATGAGTTTGAGCCCTGCATCAGCCCAGAGCCTGCTTAGCATCCTCTGTCTCCCTTTCTCTCTGCCCCTCCCCCACCACACACACATACACTTGTTCTCTCTCTCAAAAACAAATACATATTTTTAAAAAATTAAAAAAACATAAAAACTAACAATGTGACCTGAAATCATTATGATACCAAAGCATGAACAAATATGCGAGAGAAGTTCATAGTGATCAGAAACTCCTAGGATGTTCTACTACTTTTGTGCTTTTAGAAGTACTAACAGAGAAAATAACCAATTTCTTTGCAAGTGTATGAAAATCTGGCAAGAAAAACTTTCCATATTAGTGGTCAGTCTTGTTAGCCTATACACAGTACCTTGGAATCAAATTATATATACGGTTTTACCAATTAAAAAAAAAAAAATCCAGGGGTGCCTCAGTGGCTCAGTCAGTTAAGCAACCCACTTTTGGTTTTGGTTCAGGTCACAATCTCACAGTTCATGAGTTCAAGCCCCATGTCATGTCAGGCTCTACGCTGACAGTGCAGAGCCAGCTTGGGATTCTCTCTCTCCCTCTCCCTCTCTGCCCTTCCCCCACTCATGTGAGTGTGCACGCTCTCTCTCTTTCTCAAAATAAATAAACATTTTTTTTAAATAAAAAATTTAAAACAATCCAAGATTCAAAATCTACAAAGCAATGAAGTTCTATTTATTTTTCAAATGAAGTTATTTATTCCATTTAACCCCAAAATGTGTCTCTTGCTGGCAATATTTGTGATGCATGCCATTTTTTCCTTGATCTTATAAACAAAAGAAAACAAACTTAGCATGAATCTTTCTAAAAAGATTAATCCTTATATTTATATTGACTTGACATTTTAGGATTTCTTCTCATGTAGGAAAACCATGGCTTGGGAAGCTTGATGGTGTTCTTATCAAGTTCCTAGCAGCAGTAAGACATTTAATCTGCTTTATCTGTGTACATGTGCACATAGGTGGATACTTGGAAATAAACAAACCCAGGCAGATTAGCTTTTTTTAAATGGTTTAAAAGTAGTTTGTGTGATTTTAATTGTGCAATTTCACTTGAATTCATCAGGGACAGATCAATGGTTTATATAACACACCTGATCTTATTTCCTGTTAGTTGCTCAGAAAGTCTTCAGTCCCCGACGACCCACACAGCAGCATGTAACAAAAAAGCAATTTCTGGATTGATTGATATTTCAATGCATTGACTTTTATGTAGGCAAGTCATACTGAACAATAAAAATGGATATATTGTTTTGTCTATTTCTATTATTTTCTATTTCAAATTGTAAATAATCCCTATGACTACTTGATGGGATGAAGTAAATTGACACAAATCTGGGTTAATTTTACCATCAGATTTCTATTACGTCTCAAAAGAAAAGCATTGAAATCTTCTAGGTTTTGAAACCTTCCAATGAACATCCATATGAAAACTGTTTTCAAAGACCAATAAAATATTCCTTTTATTTTGCATTTCACTACAAAGAGCAATATAATAGTAGCATTCACTACATTTCAGCCCAGAAACCAGAGCTGCCTTTGAGAATCTCATGATAGCTCTTTCTGTGTGAATTATAAAAGGAAAAACCCTTTGCCCGGGCATGCCCTCTGAACACTCTTCCTCCATTAGCTCATTTAATCATTAAACAATAATGAATCCTCATTTTCTCAGTGATACATAGCACTTTATTGTTGTTTTTCTTTTTTAATTCTCAGATTTGAATTTCTTCTCTGGATATAATTTCTCCTTATTTTGGCCACAGCTATATATTGAGGTATTTCCAATATGGCACTTAATTGAACCCAGTTCCTGAAACTAACTCAGAGAATAGATTCTAAGAAAATAAACTCCCTGAACTGAGGAGGAGAAATTAACTACCTTCGGTGTCAGAATGTGACAGGCCATGTGAAAAGAATTCTCCCCCCCCAACAAAAGTATATTTTCTTTCTGTTCTGCACTTGTTCAGTCCACTAATACTAACAAATAGAAACCATGTGGTTATAAATCTATTATCTGCAGTATATTTTTAGTGTGGATGAATCCTTTATGTAACCAAAATGTCAAAGTCTAATAAAATCAGACTTGACTGTATATACAGAATACAGTTGTTGGGAAACTTTTAAACATTTCTGAATATTTTTCAAGTTGATTTGTTAGAACTCTTGGGAATATAGTATTGTTTTTAAACTCTGAGAAAAATAACTTTTGAGGATTTCTTGCTAAAACACCAGTAAACGAAAGGTATCATTAAGCTCCTATGCTAATTAATACTTCTCTCTCAGCAATTTCTGCACCCCTCCCTGCTTTGTTTCCATTGAACTGTGATTAATAGTGGTTTTAACATTTGACACCTTAGTGTGTTTCTGCTTTATAATAGTAAAAATCATGTAAGTTGTCTGTTTAAACTTTTTGTTTGGAACTGAGAAGTTCTTTATGAATGTCTAAGATCACCATGGCACGTGATCTGTATCACTCGGCTGTACTCTTGCTGTATTCTTCATGGGATCTGAACTTCCTCTTTTGTATTTGCTAATCCCTCTCTTCCTCTTCCCCACCCTCCCCATGATCCCTGTCAGATGCCCAAAGCCCCATTTGATTTCTACACGTGGTGTTTTTTTGGGAAAGAGAGTATTTATTTGTTATTAAGACCAGTTTCTATGTTGCGTCTACCCCTGCCTCACCCCAGGGCAGTCTAAATCAGATGCAGTAATGGGAAGGAACCAGGCAGAGCAGTCCTCACTGCCATATCCTCTTATTGACTCTCTGGAGGCCTCGAGTCTTGAAAGCTGCACAGCACATGCCCACAAAGGCCTTGTTCACACTCTGACCCTCTGGGCATGTGACACCCCCAAACCTGTATCTTTCGTTTCTTAGAATTTTATTAAGTTTTTCATTTTAATTACAGTATCATTAGCATAGAGTGTTATGTCAGTTTCAGGTGTACAATATAGTGATTAAACACTTCCATACAGCACCTGGGGCTCATCATGAGAAGTGTACTATTAATCTCCTTCACCTATTTCACCCATCCCCCTACCCACCTCCACTCTGGTAACCATCAGTCGGTTCTCTATACTTAAGAGTCTCTTCCTGGTTTGTCTCTTTCTCCTTTTTTTCCCCATTGTTTGTTTTGTTTCTTAAATTACACGTATGAGTGAAGTCATATGATGTTTGTCTTTCTCTGATTGACTTATTTTGCTTAGTATTATACTCTCTAGCTTCATCCATGTTGTTGCAAAAGGCAAGTTCTTTTTTTAAAAGTTTATTTATTTTGCAAGAGAGAGAGAGTGGGGGAGGGGCAGAGAGAGAGGGCGAGAGAGAATCCCAAGCAGTCTCCATGCTGTCAGCACAGAGCCCAACTTGGGGCTCAATTCCATAAACCATGAGATCATGACCTGAGCCAAAACCAAGAGTCAGATGCTTAACCAACTGAGCCACCTGGGTGCCTCAACAAGTTCATTCTTTTCATGGCTGAATAATATTCCATTATATATTAATATTATTATATATTATATATTATAATATTATTATTATGTATATTAATATTCAATTATATATATATATATATATATATATATATATATATATCTCACATCTTCTTTATCCATTCATCTATCGATGATGAACACTCGGGCTGCTTCCATACTTGGGCTTCAGTAATTTCCACAGTGTCTGCACCAGTTTGCATTGCCAATAATGCACAAGGGTTCCTTTTTCTCCACATCCTTGCCAACTCTTCTTGTTTCTTGTGTTGTTGATTTTAGCCATTCTGACCAATGTGAGGTGATGTCTCATTATGGTTTTGATTTGGATTTCCCTGATGGTAAGTAATGATGAGAATCTTTTCATGTATCTGCTGGCCATCTGGATGTCTTCTTTGGAGAAATGTCTGTCCATGTCTTCTACCCACTTTTCATTGGATTATTTGTCTTTTAGGTGTTGAGTTGTATCAGCAAACCTGTATTTTGAGTGATAATTGGGCTTTCCAACCAACATGAGAGGCAATAAATTTTGTCTAAATATACAGGAAATACATTTGAAACTAAGTGTAAGTCTTAACACAAAGGAGAGATAGCCACCCGCGGTTTCCAGTGTTCTGGCTACCTCTCTGTTCTCCTCTCCAGCAGAGAACAAACCACTCACCTCACATCCCTTCCCTGGCCACTTCCATCATCCAGGAGTAGGAACATTCTTTTTGTCCTGCGCACAGCTCCCACAGCATTCCATAAAGCTACAGACTTCAGATGTGTGGCTAAAGGAGTCTGGTCTTATTTATATATACTGCTTACCCAGGAAAAATATACAAAAGAAAAGAAGGCCTAGAGAGAGGATAACAAGGAGATCTACACGTGGTTGAAAGAAATAATCATTGTTTTAGGATAAAGTACGCTAAGCAGATGAGAAAAACTAGCAATGTCCAAAAAAGGACAATGCATGGACTTGTGCACACATTTTCTTTTATTCCCTTCAAGGATCCTTACCACAGGTCATTATTGACATCACCCCCCCAGGACCGTTTTCCATTGAGCATATATCACTATGAAGCTTGGATGCTTTTATCCCTCTCTGACCAAAATCTCAAGGGTAGAACAACTTGTTGTATTTTGCCCGCATCATACCACTTTATGACTACTCCAACCAGCTCTCATTTGAACCAACATGTCCAAATTGTGCTATGAAAGGTTTACTCTTGTTATTGTGTCCTGTTTTATTTTGCATTTGTTCTGTATGTCAAGATTTGCCTCCTTGTAGCTTCCACATGGCCACAGAAACTTCGAGTCTACCGCTTAGTGGGGTTATTTTAGTTCAACACGTGAGGGAGCAGTTTATGTTGTGGTTAAGCCCTCAGGACTCTGGAGTGAGAGACTGGCTCATAGCCTGCATCTAGCTGTTCATCAATATATAAACTTGGGCGAGTTATTTAATCTCCTTAATCCTCAGTTTTCTTTCTATAAAGTGGCTATAATAACAATCCCTATTAACTGAGTGGTACTTATTAAGAGACACTGAGAAGTCAATGAGATAATAAAGTGCTTGCCCAGTGTTTGTTATATGGTAAGTGTTCAATAAATGCTAGTAATTATTACCATGCAATAATAAAAGACTTTGATTTATTTGTTTCTGCCGTACCCAACATCAGTCACCTTTTTCACTTTGCCTCTTTCTATTTATATTACCTCCCTAAATGTGATTCTTTTTTTTAACTACTTCTGTGTGTCAATACAGGCTAAAACTTACAGTTGATTGAAATGAGATATTTTACTCACTTATTTTTGAACTGTTAATCTCCTCCTTTTCTCTCTGAGTTATTTTTGTTTAAAAATGCGTTCTATACCTCCATGTTTATTCGTATCTTCCTTCTAGGTTTCATCTCTCTTTGTCATATGGCAAAGGAAGGACAAAATAACTGTTGTGCTATTTTGAGTCCTTGGACACATCATAGGTTTTCAAAACTCCATGATCTTCCTCTTGTTCTCACCTTTTCCTGAATGGAGTTTTACTCCCTCTCCTCTTTTGTTGTTTGCTGAGTTCCTATTTATCCCAGAGAGTAGGTCAAATGCAATATCCACTGTTTAGCTTTGCCTGGTTTCCCAAGGCACAGTGAGGAGTAGTGTCCTTGGTGCCCCCGTAATAAGGTAGGTGGGGCTCTGAGTTTATGTTTATGTTCCCTTTCTCACCATATACTGTGTTTCTTGAAGGTAGGGACTATGAACTATGGATTCTTTACTTGATATCTCTAGCCTCTAACATGCAGGTTTTATGCAATAAGTACTGAATAAATATATTTTGAATGCATGGACATCTTCTAACTTCTATAGAAAAAGGCTTAATTATTCTAAAATGTAGCTGAAATATGGCACTTATGGACAGCAACACCCATAGAGGGGTTGGAGGAAGGGAAAATACAAAAGCAAATGAAATGATTCAGGAAAGTGTACTACACAGGGAGACCCTTCAACTTTTCTGTGTTAGTTGATTTATTTTGACAAAAAGTGCTAGAGCCAGAATTCCATAAAAGCCTTTCCTTTGAGCTCTGCCATACTTTATCAACAAACATAACTTGTTATGACATAAAGTTACTTTCTTCTTCCTGGGCAAGTCTGCACCACCACTTAGAATCTTAATCATTAGCAAGATTAAGATTCTAAGATTAAAATTTACAGAACTATGATCCAACCAAATCATGGATAGCTACTACAATACCGTTCTGAATTTTTTGTGTAAACAAAGCTTTTAAGAATTCTATCATGACACAAAGAAAAAAGATCATTTTTCTCATAAACATATGTATATGCTCATAGACGTGTGTATAATACTTGACTTACTGTAATATATATATACATATATAAAGGTATGAACATTGTCATAGGTTGTTAAAACTACTGTAAGTTGCTTTGCTATGAGTTTAAGAATTCCCATGCAATTAATTACATTAAAATTATGCTATTACATGGGGAGCCTGGGTGGCTTAGTTGGTTAACCGTCTGACTCTTGATTTGGGCTCAGGTCATGATCTCACTTTTGTGAAACTGAGCCCTTCATCAGGCTCCCGCACTGAGCTGAACATGAAGCCTGCTTCAGACTCTCTCCCTCCACCTTGCTCGCTCACTCTCTCTCTCTCTCTCAAAGTAAATAAATAAACATTAAAAAAAATAAATAAAATATGCTATACACAAATAAATAAAAATAAATAAAATTATGCCATTACACATAAATTACTTCTGGAGTAAGTGACAACACAAAATGACAATGAAATTAACAACATTGGGAGAAAATCTGATAGTTGTGACTAAATTGCAGACAGGCCTAATTCAAGCTTTGCTCTCAGCAGGTTATTATATTATGACATCAAGCCACAGGTGGTGTCTCTGATCATTGGCTATTTCAGGAGGTGAGAAGATCTCTGATGGGCTTCTTCCTAGGTCATCACGTTGTTAGGAAATAAGTCTCAGTCTGAGGTCTGATATCTGATTTATCCCCAGATGTCTGAGTTTAATCCTCTAAATCCCTCCTCTAAAGCATAGGAGCGATCCTCTCTTTCCTTCCCCCTTGTGGAAGTCTTTATTTTAAGAAAGTAAATTTATATCACAGAAATGATTCAGTGCAATAAAGATACGACATCTAGAGGAGAGCTTTTCAAAGGTCTGGCTATTTTAGGACTACAAAATTAGGTAAGAGAGAGGAGGGTCCCCTCCAATGGCTGGCTTATTCCTATCAAGCAGTGGTTCGCAAATTTAAACTGTGTGCTACAGACTTCTAAAGAAAAAAAAAGTTCTCCACCAGATTAATTTAAACTTTCTTTTTTAAAAAGAAAAGCATGGTGAAATTATTAAAATGAGCATGAAATGTGAACCCAATCCAGTTATTGTTGGAATCAATCAAGAAAATAATATCTGAAATTAGTTTTCAGTGCTTGCAGACAGAAGAATTTCTTTTTAAAAAAAATTTTAGGGGTGTCTAGGTGGCTCTGTTAGTTAAGCATCCTACTTCACCTCAGGTTCATGATCTTACCTGAGTTTGAGTTCCTGAGTTTGAGACCCACTTAGGGCTCTTTGCTGACACCTCAGAGCCTGAAGCCTGTTTCAGATTCTGTGTCCACCTCTCTCTATGCCCCTCCCTGACTTGCGTTCTCTCTCGTTTGCTCTCTCTCTCTCTCTCTCTCTCAAAAATAAACATTAAAAATTGTTTTTTAAATTTTTAAAAACTTTTTAAATGTTTTTTTGGTGTGTGTGTGTGTGTGTATGTGAGAGAGAGAGAGAGAGAGAGAGAGAGAATGAGAATGAGGGGGCTGGAGGGGGGCGGAGCAGAGAGGAGACAGAGGATCCAAAGTGGGCTCTATGCTGTCAGCACAGGGCTCGAACTCACCAACCGAACTCACCAGCCGTGAGATCATGACCTGAGCGAAATTTGGATGCTTAACTGACTAGGCACCCCTGAAAAGAATTTCTAGTTCAGCATAAACTTTACTGCCAAACCACTGATGGAAATGAATAAATGTGAGGTATCATTCATTCATATCAATTGAGCATGAATCAGGTTTTCTTTACCATTGCTTACACTTTTCTCTTCAATTGGAAAACTTCACATGCTGTAATATTTATTAGGCTTTCATTTGGTGTAACCACCCTTCCCTGGTTCAGAAAGAACCAGTCCTGCCAACACCTTGGTTCTGGACCTCTAGCCCCCAGAACTGTGAGAGGATCAACTTCTGTTGTTTAAGCCCCCAGGCTATGGTACTTTGTTATCACAGCTCTAGCAAGCCAGTAAACAAAGCTAGGAGCAGGCTTGGAAACGGGATTTAATTATAAAGAGGCCATCAAGATAATGCAGAACATGCTTCAGCTGATTAATTTCTTAGCCTATCATCGAAACAAAACAAAACAAAACAAATGAACAAGCACTGCTTAAAAATATTCAAGGAGAGCTCACAGATCCTAAAGAACAAATCTGAGCAAGATCCAGAAATCCCATTTTGAGACCACTAAGTTAGAGGATTGGACACTTTCTTCAGTTCCTAGAGACCTACTTAAATCAAGTTCCTAGACTCTTCAAATCAATAGGCAGATGTTTGCAACAAGGTCACTGCCATAGCACATGAAAATAAAAATGCCAGATTTTCCTGAGTAATGCAGTGCACAAGACAGATCCGAGTCACCTGCAACGACATGTCATATAACCATGAAGTTCAAGGGGCCTGATGATGGCCAGGAACGTAAGCACAAAGGAGAAACACACTGAGTCATTCCTGTCCGGTAAGGTCCAGAGCAAAGATTCTTTTAGTGATCAACATGGCAACAAATTAGAAATTAGAGGAAACACCAGTTTCTACCAGCAGAACTAAAGGCAGCAAGGGGATACTCTATGGCAGGCAGGCCCAGCATGTGCAGAAGAAAATCCTGGTAACACGTCCGTCCCACCTACCAAGAGGACCTCACATCTGCCTCAGACTAATAGACCAATAGTGAATAGACCTGGCTGCGAAATATTATCCTCTAAATCTCCCAAAATTGAGCATCTGACTTTTGAACCACTTTCCAAATCCCTTCGATGTCAAGGAAATGGGTCTGAAAAGCCAAGTTAGTTAATTTAGAGAACTTGATAGAAATATTTCTTTTTGTAATAACTGTCATCTAGAAAGTATAAACTATCACCTGCTTTAATAGATGTTTATGTCTGATAGCTCATTGATTTCTCACAGTGATGCTCTTAGGTCACTGTCATTTTTCTCAATTTGCAGAATAGAAAGATTCAGTCAACCTGTCAGTTTCCACTCTTAGATACTAGTGGATGCTAAATTACATGCTACATTATCCATTTCAGAACAGGCATCTTCATTTATAGCCATAACTTCCATCTTGTGCCAATTAAATTCAAACCCTTTCGGCCAACCCCTCCCCCACTTCACAGTATTTGATATATGACATATGACGTACTCCCTGTCCTCCGCTTGCCCCTTGTGTCCTATTTTTCTCTGCCCACATGTTTTCCTCCACTACCAGGAGAGAGAAAAAGCACTCCAGTATCTCCACTTTCTGAAAACACAGGCAAACCTAGTTAGGGTATGTATTAGACAAAAGATAACAACAACAAAACTTTTATGGGAATAATTCATCAGCACTTTTACAAAAGATGAAAATGGACTTCTCTGGAAGCACATGTCAGTACAGCGGAGCATTGACTGAAGAACATGACCTGAGGAAGGCAGTAGACAAGATGAAGACAATGGAGAGTGGGCAGTGTGACATGTGATGGTTGTCTGTGGCTGTAACATATATTTCGTCTCACATGAAGCTCCCAATCTGTCTCCTTCCACGTGGTGCTGTTTGTGTAAGGTCTTACACAGAGCACATGAACTTGATCACCGATGGAAGTTCCCAGGATATTCCTTAAAGAAAACGCTTTAGCATATGAGTATTTCTGGTATAAAGGAGTTTTGAGGTCTGAATTGCAGATAATTACTTCAGTGTTCCCATCCTTCTTCCATAGATTAAAAAAACAAACTATTTTATCGTTTCTTTGTATTAAATTTGGAAGAAAACATCAGATGAGTGATGTGGTGATATTTTGATTTCGAGATTTGGTTTGGTCCAATCTAGCTGATAAAAGCATAGTACTCTAAGCAGTGTAGTGCACGAAATCATTTCTCGAGAGGAATTTACACCTTGTCCTCGACTGCCTTAATCTCATAGATGAGGGCTCTGCAGACATTTCGCGGTACTGCTATTTCTAACTCTCCCTCAGGTATCTGTTCCTGAAGTCATCCACCATTTAAGACACAAGCACTGAATAATTCATTTCAAAGCGTCTCACGCGCCTTTCTCCGGCTTGAGCACTGTATAGAAAACCGCTTGTAAATTGCTTTTAGTCACGCTAACTATGCTATAAACTGTGCAGAAATCTGAGTGGTAAAACAGAGCACCCAGGTCATACTTCTGGCTTTATTTACCAACTAAAGAGGAAAGTCTTTAACATTTTCCTTCTTCTATTGAACGTATTTATTGTCTGCAAACCTCTCACTAATATGAAAATGCTATACTTTACCAGCTACAGTAGTTCGGCTGTCATGAGGCTGAGTAAAGACAGTAAAGAAAAACCGCTGACTTTTTTTTAGCACAGTGTTTTTACAACTTTGTACATTTCCCTTTAAACTCACTAATCATCAGGATCTTGGCAGTAAAAGCTTTCATACTCACACATTAAGAAGAAAATACCTACAGCATTGTTTTCCTTTCTGCCTACCTCCCACATTTCTTAGCCCCAGTTACCACCCATGTAAATATGAGTCACTTCTCTTTGGACATATAAATTATAACCGCTCACCCCAGGATATACTCGGCTTAGATAAGACTATAAGCTCTTTTAAAAATGCCAGTCACCACCCATTCTCAGTGGTCAAACAAAAATATTATGTCATAGAATGAAGAAAAGAGAGTGGAGTCTTTTTTTCAAAAGCTTAAAAGAATAATTTAAAATACTCTGCATTTTTTAGTAAGGGTTTGAGGGGGGAAAAGTGGATTAAGTTGTGGTTGAGGAAAAAAATACACAAAAATCTAAATATGTGATTTCATTCTTTTCAGTAGAATCTTATCCATTTCCTGATGTAAATATTTAAATAACAAACACACAATTAATAAATATTTAATGAGTAAATAGATGAACAAATCCCTTACATTGCCTTCTGAAAGTAAAAAAAGGTTATGTTTGGTTGCTTATTTATTATTTGTTTGATGTTCACTTGAAAAATAATGTTCAGGGTGCCTAGGTGGCTCAGTCGGTTAAGTGTCCAACTCTTGGTTTTGGCTCAGGTCATGATCTCGCGGTTTCGTGCGTTTGAGCCCCGCGGTCGGACTCTGTGCTGACAGGGCAGAGTCTGCTTGGGATTCTCTGTCTCCCTCTCTCTTTGCCCCAGTCCCACTCAAGCTGTCTGTGCCTCTCTCAAAATAAATAAATAAACTTAAAAAAGAAAATGTTCAGCTCCCACTAGTCATAAATACCATACTGGACCATATGAAATAACATACTGGACCATATGAAGTAGACACAAGCATTGCAGGGAGGGGGACAGATAACAGGAAAGGCAATAACAGCATAATGTAATAGGCCTCATTTGGCGGAAATGTGTAGGAAAGGAAGCAGCCCAGTAAACCAGACATAAGCTACCAGCAAACTCTTTCCAGGGGTACAGACTTTTGAATGTAATCTGAATGATGAATAGTAGCTAACCTAATGAGCTGATGAAGGGGTGGTGGGCTGGACAGAGAAGAATGTTGCAGAAGAAGAGGGAAGAAAGGAAGAGAGGGATGGAGGGAGAAAAGGTGGGAGGGAGAAAGAAAAGGAAAGAAGAGGAAGGAGGTAGGGGACCTCTTAGCTCTAAAGCAGTGAAATGGAGAGTCTGGTTTCCTGCTTTGTTTTTCTGCAACCACAGATTGCTATGAGTTCCATGAGGTCCTCATAATCTACAAAGCATACACTTAAAATGCCTTGACTTTCCCATTTATTCTTCATTAATTGGCCAAGGTTTACTTATTAATATTTATTACCTTTCTAAAGATGAATTTTAATCCTAAAAAATAAGTTAAGAGTTAAAATATGTGATACCAAAAACTTTTAAATCTTAGTTCTTTAATAATTTTGTTAAAGCACGCATAAAATGAACTATCAGAGTAAACTTGAAGGAAAAGTTTGCCTTCTGCTAAATAATACTCAATAATTACTCCTAATTAGAAATTAAATAATACTCTTAATTAGAAAATTCTGCCTTTTTACAAAGCATTGCATAATGTGTAGGGAATTAGAAATAACTTAAAGAAACTGTATTTGCTTTTTTTAAATGTTTATTTTTGAGAGAGAGAGAGAGAGAGAGAATGAGTGGGAGAGGGACAGAGGGAGGAGGACAGAGGATCCCAAGCGGGCTCTGTGCTAACAGATCAGCAGAGAGCCCAACGCAGGGCTTGAATCCATGAATCATGACCCCAGCCGAAGTCTGACGCTTAACCGACTGAGTGACCCAGTTGCCCCAAGAAACTATATTCCTTAACACTGAATCCATCTTTCCAGTAAAATTAATTGTATTATAGTTATTATTTAGAATATATTGATTATGCTATACATATAGATTTGGGTACATTTCTAAATATTTGTATTGTGAAGATAATTTCTAACTATCAATGACATTACTATCTAGTTTTGGTGTTGTGAGGAATAAGCTCACCAAGTCAATCAAAGGAGAGACATGGAGATTCAGAGCACAGTGAAGTGACACTTTAATCATTGTTCTTGCAAGAGCAGGTTTCTGAAGGTCAGGCACACTTGGGGCAGTTACAGCAGACAATTTATTTCTTAGCGTGCAGGTCCCTCCCCTGGCTCCTCATTGGCTGAGGACTAGAGAGGTTACAGACTTACCCAGACATCACCTATGCCCACGTAAGGCAAAGAGTAGTCTGATTGGAACAAATGTACATTCCCTAAGGTGAGGCAGAGACTTTCAGTCCCTCCTCCCTTTGTTCTTTGGTGCATGCTCATTGCGAAGCCAGCGAAAATAAGCCCAGGAAACACAGAGGGGAAGAAGAACCAGGAAGTGAAGTGTCTAAGGGGTTGGGACTCCACTGGATGTGTAGGTGGTGGTGGGGGTGGTGGTTCCTACATATTTCCAATAGGTTGTAAACCCATTGTTAACTAGACAGGACAGTTTCTTTTAGTATTTCTGAAAATGAATCATCTCCCTTACTTCTCATAGTGTTAGTATTTAATCTCAAAAAATAATGTGTCAGTATGTATGAAATTTTATCCTATTCTATGTATTACATAATTTATGCTATTAGCACCTGCATATATTTTACAGAAAAAAATTCAAAAATATTTGTTATAAAAACAGTAAGACATTACATAAAAATTTAAAAATATAGGAGTTAAATCACTCAAAAGCCTACCACCTTAGTGGAGCAGCTATTGGCATTTCACCCATTTTAAGATTTTCGTAGTCAGGGTGGGAATGAGAAGTGTGGTACAACCAGGCGAATACGTTGCCCAGTATTCTTTTCCTGCCTTTAGTACTGACACCTTAATCTCTTTCTGTAACCCTCTCTCTGGCTTCTATCCAGGGCTTGATGCCAGGACAGGCAAATTTCTATATGGAACAATTTACAAAATAAGCCCCTGAGTCCCTCACAATCTTTTTGTTTGTAAGAAGTACAATCCTAACATCATGGACATCTGGATTAAGGTTCCTTGGAGATAGCGCGCATTATAACAGCCAACCCCTGCCCGCCCCTGCTTGCCAGAAAGAAAAAAGAAAAGAAAGAGGAAATCTGTCATTGCTGAACACAACTTTGAAGGACTGGGTCTTAATTCAAATATTTCTCTCAATTTCACAATGTTGAATGGTCATTAGCTCACCAGAAAATAAAATAAAACTTCTGACGAATTTTATAATAAGGTTTTTACCCTTTTACATTTGGTCTTAGCCAAAGGCCGAAAAGAGATGGGGTTTTTCCCCTTTGAAGTCTAGCATTTAACACTATTAAATTAAAACACATTGAATACAATATTTTACCTTTACCTTGAAAGACATGGTCATTTTTTCCTTTGAGGTATTTATCATTTTCAGTTTAATTTTTATTAATTCTCTTTTAAAGATACCAAAACCTCCACAATTACAGGAAAAAATTAAAAGGTTCTTAACAGATAATTATTATGTCCATGTTTTTTTAGAGACGTTCTCCCTCAATAAATATTGTAACTATTCTGTCTATGCTCACTTGAATGACTCTGAAGTAGGTTTTCTCTGGAAAGACAGAGTTAAATCGATTATTTTCTTATCCAACCTACCTTTATTCCCGACACCATCTTTTTTTTTTTTACACAAACCAAGAGAAAGCTGTAACTTTCAACCCACCTTCCTCTCAGCTCTGCTTTTAGTCTTTATATCTCCTTTTGTATCTCTGTGCCCTCTAAAAATGTCCAGAACATTGAAGAGTTAAGCGAGTTCCTCCTCACTGCTCTACCAATACAAATTAACCTTTTGGGAAGATAATTGGGAAGTAACTGCCACAATTTAAAATTGTACCACACAACCTTACTTCTAGAGGCATGCCTGTGTGATTCAGTCGGTTAAGCATCTGATTTCCTGACTCAGGTCTTGATCTCATGGTTTGTGAGATGGAGCCCCACGTGGGGTTCTGGACTGACAGCTCAGAGCCTGCTTGGTACTCTCTCTCTCCCCCTCTGTCTCTGCCCCTCCCCCACTCATGCTCCCTCTCTCAATGTAAACAAACATTTTTTTTTTAAATAAATTTACCCTTTAGAAATAAAGCACACAATGCTATATGAAAGAAAAGTTTTGAGTAGTCTTGGTATTAGTAAAAAATAAAAAAATTAGGAAAAAAACCGTAAAAACATTCAATAAGAAATTGAATAAATACATGATGCTATAGTCATACAACAACATATTCAGTTGGGGCACCTGGGTGGCTTAGTCAGTTAAATATCTGACTTTGGCTCAGGTCATGATCTCCAGGTTTCTGGGTCCGTGCCCCATGTCAGGCTCTGTGCTGACAGCTCAGATTCTGTGTCTCCCTCCTTTCTCTTCCCCTCCCCACTTGTGCTTTGTCTCTCTCTCTCAAAAATAAAATAAAACATTAAAAAAAATTTTTAAAAACCAACCATATTCAGTTAAAAGTATATGATGTGCCTATCTGTGTTGGCTTGAAAAATACCCACAGTAGGGGCGCCTGCCTGACTCAGTGGAGCACACAGCTCTTGCTCTCAGGGTTGTGAGTTCAAATGTTAGGTGTAGAGATTACTTTAAAAAAATAAAATCTTGGGGCGCCTGGGTGGCGCAGTCGGTTAAGCGTCCGACTTCAGCCAGGTCACGATCTCGTGGTCCGTGAGTTCGAGCCCCGCGTCAGGCTCTGGGCTGATGGCTCGGAGCCTGGAGCCTGTTTCCGATTCTGTGTCTTCCTCTCTCTCTGCCCCTCCCCCGTTCATGCTCTGTCTCTCTCTGTCCCAAAAATAAATAAACGTTGAAAAAAAAATTAAAAAAAAAATAAAATAAAATAAAATCTTTAAAAGAAAAAAGAAAACTTCCCACAATAAATTGCTAAGTGAAAAAAGTTATACATCAGGATATAATATGATTCCATTTACATTATGCATATTGTGTGAAAAAAATTCCAGAATATGCACCTGTGAGCAGTGTTGATCTTTGGGAAGTAGGATTACATGGCAAACATTCACTTCCTGCTTTATTCACCTTTATAACCTTTTTTTCATAAATCAGCAAGTATTTCTTGATATTAAAAACTACTGTTAAATTATAGTAATTATAAAATTTGATCCAGCTTAGGAATAGAAAAATAAAGCCCAAAGTTTTACGGATCATATATGGAATTCAGAATACGGTAATGATGACATTGCAAAATAATAGGAAGAAAATTCAGCAAGTAGCACAGTTGTCCATTGGAAAAGAAATTTAACCAAGTAACCGTTTCTTATTCTCAGATGAACAAGTGATTTCCCGATTCATCAGAATTTTAAACCTACAAAAGTACTTCATAAATGTTACAGATTTAAAGACTAAGTAAATATTCTGTGGCCTTAAAAGCATGGCACAAAATATAGAGGCACCAAAATGTTAGTATTCATTTTCTCAGTTGTGTGAAATATCAGAGGACTTTAAAATTATTTGAGACATGCTTCAACTTTGTGTGATTTTTAACAACAAATATCATGCAAGTAACAGATAAGTTTCAAAATAATAAATGGGTTCAGAATAGTCAGGATATTAGAAGTTGTGTGGTATAGTTGTAAATTTCTATACTTCATGGCACACCTGAATCATGGGGAAAAATACACTTTATATGTATGTATACATTTATTTTTTTTAATATAACTTATTGTCAAATTGGCTAACATACAGTGTATATGGTGTGCTCTCGGTTTAGGGGGTAGATTCCCACCGCTAGTCAATACTCTATCCGTGACCCGTGGCACGACATGCCGCGTCCATGCTTCTCCTTCATCATTAAATTAAATTCCATTCCCTTGAAATCAGAAGACCCTTAACGTCCCCAGCAGGAGGTTTTTGGGATTTGTGAACACATTACCGCATGCTATCTGTCTTTCTCACAAACAAAAAGAAAAAAAACAAACTTTATTTTCTGACCCAAACCGGCACTTTTTTAGACATCTTTTTCTTTTCCTCCATTGCTGTCAGCAGCAGCAGCACTGTCTTCTTTTCTGAGAAACGCTCCCCAGAGAGTGAGCTAAACTGCATACCACATGGTCTGCCATCATAAAGGTGCAGAGAGCCCCAGGCCTCATTCAGATATGAAAACTGGGCTGCTTCTGCTCATTGGTTAAGCGACTCATCCTTGCCCACCAAACTTACAGCCGTTAAAAATTCAAATTCTTACTTTCTACAGACTTTCCAAGACACAATTTGGCAATACTTATAAAAATATTTTAAGGGGCATAATTTTTTGGTATTTAAAGAGACACTATGCTTGTGTTTGAAAAGAAAACTTCTGGAAGATTATACATGAAACCCTTAATTTGGCAAAATTAAAATCAAGTAGGACTGAAAGATGGAATAATTCAAGGAACTTTTATTTTTAAAGAGCTTAAGTTTTATAATTATAAAAGTCCTGCTTCAGCAAAATTAAAAATGTTTATAAGTCCTCTACTATGAGGTTGCTCATAAATAGGAAAAAGTAAATATCTATTGTGCCCATTAAACACCTCTGGATCATTATACTAAAGAAATAAGAACATGCCTGCCCTCTAAGAGTCTACAATTTTGTTGGGGAGATAGGCTTGCCAATAAATCGTTGGGAAAAAAACTGAGACAGCCTACTATAAAGTTCTAGGTTGACTGTAATCAAATGCGTATGGCCAAAATGCGAAAAGTGATCATTATAGTTGTTCAAAAAGAAAGGTCAATAATTGGGAAGCAGTGGGTGACATGATAATACATAATTTATGGATCTAAAGAAGAGAGAAGGGTATTCTTGAGGAAGTGTCTCAAAAGAGATGAGACCTGGAGTAGAGTAATCAGGGTGTGAGTGAAGGTTGGGGTCATGGATGGAGACAGAAAGAGGAGCTAGGCAGGAATAGAACATGGGCATCTGACTGGCTCTGCTTATGCATGTGCCCTTGCCCTAGGGTCTGGGGTCTAAGAAGAGAAGAAACTCCCCATTTCAGCTCAAGAGTAGGAGACAGAGCCTTACCTCTCACCTATGTTGGAATTACTTCCAAGTAGTAAAAATGGGTAGGTACTGTTCAAAACAACAGAAGTGCACGCTGATAAGATCTGTCCAAAAATAAGTGGATTTCTTTTGGAGGTTGTACAGTAGGCTGAATGATGGTCCCTCAAAAGATAGGGCCATGTCCTATATCACCAGCACCTGTGAATATTACCTTATATGGGAAGAGGGTCTTTGAATATGTCATTAAGTTGGAGCTCTTGAGATGAGGAGTTCATTCTGGATTATATGATTGATTCCTGAATATATTACAGGTGTCCTTTTAAGAGACACACAGGAAAAATGATGTGAAAACTTAAGCAGAGATTAGGGTGATGTGGCCACAAGCCAAGGAAGCCAGCAACCACCAGAAACTAGCAAAGGCAAGAAATGTCATCTTCCCTAAGTCTCTGTAGAGAGTGTGTTCCTGCTAAACATCTTCAAGTTTCTAGTCTCCAGAACTATGAGATGATAAATTTGTGATTTTTGAGTCACTAAGGTACAGGTGGTGAGCCTCCCATTGCTGTAAGTATTTAACAGGCTGAATTCTACTTCTGAGATCAGTGTTTTGGAGATAATTCTTGCTCAGGGCCAGAGGTTGGATTTAGTGATATCGCATGTTGTTTTCAATTCTAGGGTTCTGGACTTCTTTTTTTTTTTTTTTTTTTTTTTTTTAAGTTTATTTATTTTGAGGGAGGTAGGGGGGGGAGGGGCAGACAGACAGGGAGAGAGAGAATCCCAAGCAGGCTCCATGCTGTCAGAGCAGAACCTGATACGGGCTAGACCTCAAGAACGGTGAGATCATGACCTGAGCTGAAATCAGAGTCTGATGCTTAACAGACTGAGCCACCCAGGCGCCCCGCCCCTGGGGTTCTGCACTTCTGCCTTTCACATAAGCAGCTCAGCAAATCATAGCCTCATCCTGTTCCTTAGTCTGTCATTTCTATGCAGTTAGGCTTAATGGCTCCAATGTTAATATTTGGCTACTGATTGATTATTGGAGATTTTATTTCCCAAGTTGTTCATAAACAAACTTGATCTATTACTTACACCTTCTCTTTCTTTTCCTTTCCTCTCTTTCTTTTCTTGACACAACAGTTTGAATTGACTAACATGGAAAAATTAACTGTTCAGATTATGCAGCTGTCATTTTTCATGCTCCTTGGGAATATTCGCTAGAGAAATAAATGGACTTGGGCTGCTACATTTGTTACCAAATCATTGGAAATTCCCTTATTGCACTTTGAATCATCCTGAGACACACTTATTTTTAGCCATTTTCCTGATGTTGTCATAAATCAGAGTTCATCTCCAAATCCTTGTGACTCATGTCTCATCTGCATAAATAAATATTGAGAAGTGGCAAGTAAAAAATTTCTCTTTCTTTTTACTTAAGGAATTTAAGCAGGTAACAAGACATCCTGACTATCCAAAAGCTAAAGCCACGGCACTAAGTTTGATCATATTTTATTTTCTTCCACACTTTCTCCAAATATTAAAAGTTAGTGATTGCACAGAATCTTTTGGAGGGTTTTCTGTTTTGTTTTGTTTTTTTTAAACAGATTTAAATTTTTATATCTCTGTTTCAGGTAATATATGATATTTCATGGTCGTACCCTACTCATAGCTGAGCATTACCTATTGACACATGTTATGGGAACATTTGGTTGCAGATATAATCTTAGTTTTGGCAAACGTGTAAGCCTTATGAATATTGGATTTTGTATATAAAATGAATTATAATCACCAGTAGATATCAAAGCCCTGGCATATGAAGGTCTCTTGGCTTTACTGTAATCTTGTCTGCTCCTAATCTTAATCCTACTTTTCTCCATTGTCCTTTCATAATATCCCTCCCTCGCTGCCCTATCCAAATAGCTCACAGTGTAGAGGGAGGGACAGAGGCTGGATCAGATGGATCACATTTGGATTTTTTTTTTTTTTTTTGCTTGTTATTTTATCTCATCATAAATGCACTCCTTAATCCTCATCACCTGTCTCCTCCAGCCCCTCACTCTACCTCCCCTCTGGTAACCATTAGTCCGTTCTCTATAGTTAAGAGTCTGTTTCAGGGTAGTTAAGTCCCAGCTGGGTGGCTCAGTAAGGTAAGCGTCTGACTCAGCTCGGGTCATGATCTCACAGTTCACGGGTTCAAACCCCATGTCAGGCTCTGTGCTGACAGCTCAGAGCCTGGATCCTACTTCGGATTCTGTGTCTCCCTCTCTCTCTGCCCCAACCCCACTTGTGCTTACTCTCTCCCTCAAAAATAAACATAAAAAAAAAAGGAGGGGTCTGCTTCTTGGTTTGTCTCTCTTTTCTTTTTTCCGTGTGTATTTGTCTTGTTTCTTAAATTCCATACATGAGTGAGATCATATGGTATTTGTCTTTCTCTGACTTATTTCACTTAGCATTATACTCTCTACTCTTTCCCTGTTGTTGCAAATGGCAAGATTTCATTCTTCTTTGTGGCTAAATAGTATTCCATTGTGTATATATACACCATATCTTCTTTGTCCATTCATTAATCCCTGGGCACTTGGGCTACTTCCATAGTTTGGCTATTGTAAATAATGTTGTAAAAAACATAGAGGTGCATGTATTCCTCTGAATTAGTGTTTTTGTTTGTTTTTTTTTTTAATTTTTTTTTCAACGTTTTTTATTTATTTTTGGGACAGAGAGAGACAGAGCATGAACGGGGGAGGGGCAGAGAGAGAGGGAGACACAGAATCGGAAACAGGCTCCAGGCTCCGAGCCATCAGCCCAGAGCCTGACTCGGGGCTCGAACTCACGGACTGCGAGATCGTGACCTGGCTGAAGTCGGACGCTTAACCGACTGCGCCACCCAAGGCGCCCCTGAATTAGTGTTTTTGTATTCTTCGGGTAAATACCCAGTGGTATGATTACTGCATCGTAGGGCCGTTCTATCTTTAACCTTCTGAGGAACCTCCCTACTGTTTTCCCAAGTGGCTGCACCAGTGTGCCACCCCACCAACAGTGCAAGAGGGTTCCTTTTTTGCCACATCCTCAACACTTTTTGTGTCTTATGTTGTTGATTGTAGCCATTCTGACAGGTGTGAGGTGATTTTATTATACAAATAAAGGGGAGTCATTTGAAGGCTTTTGAGTACAGAAAAGATTTGCTCTCTGGAAAGCTCAGAATGATCTGAATATAAGGTTACATTGGAGGGAAGAGAGCTGGTCCCAGGCCACTCTTCTTTTTAGGCAGCAAGTTTGGGAAATGGCATGCTGGCAGAGTGATAGTGAAGGAGAAAATCCGAAGTCGTCACCAAGGAAAAAAAAACCCAATGGGACTGGATTAAACCTGGGAAGTGGAGGAAGATAGCATGTGAGGAAAGGCCAACATGTGTCGCCTCAGTCCATTCTGCTACATAATTTCAGATGTGATCTGAATTGAAAAGCTCCCTATCCCGATGCTAAAATGAGAAAAAGTCCAGTAATATACTTGCAGATCCACACAACTTGAAACTCTGTTTGAATTGAATCCCAGTTGTTCCAAACAGACTCCTAAAAACCAGCTGACAGCTTTGCCACCCTACTTCATGCGGTTTGTAAGCAGGATAAGCAAACTTTGAAGGATCTGTTGTTTTCCTGGATCGCTGGAGCCGACTCTAGAACTTACCCCTCTCTGCAGTCACTTACTGCTTTATTAATTTTTAGCCCAACGTAAAGACATCGTCGGTGGTGTGCGTACGGATTAGTGACTATCGGTTGGGGTCCAGGGGGAGGTGTCCAGTGTGAGGTTTGAATCCTAATTTCTCCAGTCATGGCATTAAACGCAGCTGCTGTCTTCCAGCCCAGCCCGCCCCACCCCCACTACCGACTCTAGAGTTGTCTTTTGTTTTAGGCACTTGAGCAAGCCGGTCCTACCTGCCTTTTATCCCAGGCTCCGTGTAGTCTGACCACTTGGCTTCCACATCCCTCCTGTCTTCCCCTCTCTCGAGGCCAGGCTCTCCCCAGCACATTTCTCTGCACTTATGTGCCCCTCGCCTCCTGTGGAGAAACAAAGGCCACACAGCCCACGGTCCGAATGGCGCTTACCACTCCCACTGGTCAGTAGGGGATCAGGACAGTTTGCCCCCTAGAGAGATGTTGTGGTTGTCCTTAGGCCTGCTTGGTTCTGCAGCTCAACTGCGAGAAGGACAGCTTGTTTGTGATTTTTGACATTCAGTATTTTTTAAGTGTGCAGTTTTACGAGGCAGGGCTTTTCTCATTGTCATAACATGTAATTTGTCAAGAAAACACACACACACACACAAACACAAACAATTACCTATTAAAGTACTTGAATGATGCGGACTCCGGGGTGATTTCCCTTTGAAAACACACAATACATTGCATTAGACTTTCAAATGAGGTAACTTCCCATCTCTTCCTGCTTCTACACTTTGGTTGAGTTCTAGCTCTATCCTAAAAACCAGAACTAGCTCTATCCTAAAAACCAGAATGGCAAACCCATAGGATGACTTAGAGTAATGTTTTGTGATGATCTATGTGAACTTCTCTCTCCTTTCTTCTCTTCCTGGATACCCACACCACAACCTCTCCTCACATACTCTTAGAGAATTTGTAAAGTAAAAAGGGCTAGCCTTGAAAACAGCGCATCTGAAAACGACTCCATTGATTAACATTGCCAGCCCATCTTTTGTCAAGCACTGGCTAAGCCATTCGGAATACAAAGTCAAACAATATATAGCCTCAACTCTGAAAATGTATCTACTTTAGTAGAAGCAGCAGCAAAGCAAATCATCATTTCAGTGTAGGATAGCTGACTTTAGGGGGTAATGTGGAAGCACCGAGGAGAAACTTCTCAATTAGATTAGGAGATAAAAGCGGTCTCTTTGGAGAAGTGATGCTCAAACTTTTGAAGCGTTTTGTAGAAGTTAGCTAAATAAGAAGGGAGAAAAAGAGAAGAGCATGAAGAAAGTTTTAAAGGAAAGAAACAGTGCGACCCATTGTTTCCATACCAGAGGTATTTGGGAAAAAGGAACAAATAAAGCGAGGGAAAGAGAGAGGACACTTCTGAAAGACACACAAAAGCCACGAGTCCTAGGCTAAGGAATTTTTATCCATCAGGCTCTGGAGAAACGTCAAAGGATTTTTATGTAAGTGAATGACGTAACTAGACAAATATTTTATAGCAATTGTTCTGACAGCATTCTGAATAATAGTTGAAAAGACAGGCGAGGATTATAATTAGGTGGCTAATGCAATAATTCAGGCACGCAGGGTGAAATCCTAACTTAAAGTGAGGATGCTAGGATAGAAGAGGTAGGTGGCTAACTTGTTTGAAGACGTTGAATTCATGACTCCCTGACTCATTAACTGCAAGAGGTGGGGGAGAGGGAAAATGTGAAGGTGTCAAATGGGATTCAGGCTTTATCAGTTGGTTGAGTAGTGATACTAGTCATTGACTGAGATAGGAAATTTAAAAGTAACCAATTTTCTAGAAAATTGTTTGAAAATGTTAAGTTTGAGGCTTATATCTACACACACAGTTATATAAATAATATATTCCGAGCAAAAAGTTGGGAGGAGAATACATCCTAAGTTTAATAGGGGTTATCTCCTATTAACATTTGGCAGATTTAGGGATTGGATTTCCTTTTTCCTTGTATTTTTTCTATATTCTAACTTTTACATAATGAATATGTATTACTTTTAATAATAAAACAAAAACTAATAAGAAAGAAAGAAAGGTCAATGTGGTCAAGAGGACCATAGAGCAGTAGACCTAAGGGAAGGAAGCGTCTATTGGTTTGGCAATATAGAAGTCATTTGGCAATTTTACTAGACGTCTCATTCCATGGGTGGAGTTGTAAATGGACTCAGAGGAAAAAGAGATAGAAAACACGGAGGATGCTTTCAAAGAGATTGACTGTAAAAGGAAGCAGAAATATGGATGTGAACATGAGGAAGATATCAGTTCAAAGGAATATCTGAAGATAGAATTATCTCCGTGTGTTTACAGCTGACAGGAAAGAGCCAATATAGATTCAAAAGTACAAGACAGGGAAGGGATGACTATTGGAACAGTAACTCTGAAGAGACGTTAAGACATTGAATTCCAATATCAGGTGAAGTAAGAGCCTTAGACTAGAAAAGACTTCAGTTAAGAGGAAATGAGGAAAGCATGGGTAGAAATAGAAATAAAGGAACAAACGTTAAACACTTGCATTAGCCTCGAACTCTTTCCCAAATCCTATTTAGATAGCAGTAAAGCTAATTAATACATGGCAAGTATAAAAATCCAAAAGGAATGTAAACATCAGCAGTACAACTTTGGAAACTGAAAAGTAAATGAGTGAGTGGTAATTGACTTAGCAGACCTCGTAAAGTAGAGAAAGCTAAAATATAACCGAATTTACATCTCCCACCTGCGGAAGACCCAAGAATTGGAGGGATCCTCTTACAGAATGCTGGCAGCATAGGGCATTCCTCCAGGCAAGAGTCTGGAAGAGCCTTCCCTGGGGAATCTGGCCCACCTACAAGGGGGGGGGGGGGAAGTACTGACATTGGGGATTCTACAAGAAAATAGCCAGCCAAATCACCATACAGTGAAACCCACTATCAAGAAAATCCAACCAGCAGCATAGAGATGCCCAAAAAGAACACTGACAAACAAACTTGAGATTTAAAATATACCAATAAGGGGCACCTGGGTGGCTCAGTCAGTTAAATGTCTGACTTTGGCTCAGGTCATGATCTCACAGTTCATGAGTTTGAGCCCCACGTCGGGCTCTGAGCTGACAGTGTAGAGCCTGCTTGGGATTCTCTGTCTCCTCTCTCTGCCCCTACCTCACTCTTTCTCTCTCTCAAAATAAATAAATAAACTTAAAATAAAATAAAATATACCAATAACAATGGAAAACTCAATAGAAAGATTGGAAGAGAAGGTGAAGAAGTCTAGAAATCAGTAGAAATCTAGAAAAACAGAGAAAACAGGGAGGAAAAGAAAAAATAAGTTAGAGAACTATTTAAGAGAGCCAAAATCTATATAATAAGAGTTCCAGAAAGAGAGAGTAAGTAAGGCAAATGGAATGGAGAAAATCATTAAGCGAATAAGACAAGAACATTTCCCCAGAGCTGAAGGATATGAGTTTCCAGATTAGAAAGACCCAGCAAGTGCCAAGTTGAATGAATGAAAATAGAACCACACCAGTACATTTCATTGGTACATTCGAAGGAGGGGGAGATGGGTGAGAAAAAGGTTTTTTTTGTTTTTTTTTTTTTTCCACAGAGCAAAGGAAAAACAGGTCACATAAGAAGGATTAGGGAGTTGAGCGGTTTGGACTTCTCAACAGCAATGTTGGAAACTGAAAGGCATGGAAAATGGCTTCGGAATTCTGAGGAAAAACAATTTCCGGCCAAGAATTAGAAACCTGGCCAAACTATCAAGTAAATGTGAGAATAACAACATTTTCAGACATGCAAAATCTCAGAAAGGTGATGGCTGCAAAGCAGACATAGCAGTCAGCCAGGCCAGACCGGAACAGGTCAGGGGCTCCACCAAGAGACTTTCCCAAGAAGAGGAAATTAACATTAGAGGTTGAAGGGATTGACTAGGAAGAGGATAGGGGAAGCCAAGTTGATTATTATCAATCCTAAAAACTCAGAGGGATGTGTGTTTTCACTGCCTCCCATTCATGGCTTTGGTGAGGGATGAATTCCCATCCTAGGGTTGTGGGATGGCTGAACACAGCACCGGGCACGTGAGATTGACAACAGTTGATTAATCACAAATAGAGCCCCCGGGAGGAGGGCACCACCGCCAGGTTGCACTCAGGGACTGTGAGAGGCAGTCTTTGCAGTGTGAAGAGGGGGAGGTGACCCCTCCCTCCCCACACGAGAATGTGATTGGCTTTTCTTTTTTAATATGTTTTATTTTATATTTGAGAGAGAGAGGGATTGAGCATGAGCAGGGGAGGGGCAGAGAGACGGAGACAGAATCCGAAGGAGGCTCCAGGCTCCAAGCCGTCAGCACAGAGCCCGACGTGGGGCCAAAACTCTTGAAGCATGAGATCATGACCTGAGCCAAAGTCAGATCCTTACCCGACTGAGCCACCCAGGTGCCCCTAGAATGTGATTGGCCTTCTTAATAATTCCAAGTGCGGGGCGCCTGGGTGACTGAGTCGGCATCCAACTTAACTGAGTTAAGCATCCAACTCTTGATTTTGGATCAGGCCATGATCTCACCGTTTGTGAGTTCAAGCCCCACATTAGGCTCTGCTCTGACAGCAGAGACCCTGCTTAGGATTCTCTCTCTCTCTCTCTCTCTCTCTCACTCACTCTGTCTTTGTCTCTCAAAAAATAAACAGAGAAAATTTAAAAAAATAAAATAATTCCAAATGCTAGCAGGGCACTGAAATTCATTACCCAGGGATAAGCAGGAAGTGCACCTGGTCCCCTTGATACGGACAGTTGTTTGGCTAGGGGACCTTCCCCATGAGAGCAGAGTGGGGAAGGGAAACTTGTAGAGAAACCATCTGAGGCCCTCCGGGTTTCACCAGATGTCAAGGCAGCACATAATACTGTGCTTTAATTGTAGGCCTTACACCACAGCATTCAGGAAAGGAAAAGTCATTGTAATATACCTGTGGCTCAGTCGTGATTGGCATTCACATTTTAAAACACATCAATGAATATAACCTGTAGCAGCATGGGGAAGGACAATATGGTCACGTATTCATGGGGCCGAGGTTTTGCCATGGTGATTAGCTATTTCCTCATGCTTCCTTGGGGAAGGCAATAGAAAGTGGCTAAAGTAGACAGATCGGTGAATGGCAACATATGCGTGATATTTAGGAATATGGATATAAGTGCTCAGAGAGTCAGCTAAAAGTGGGTGCTTCTGGGGAAGAGAAAATTAAGGACAGGAAGATCAGGGGCTGCTGTTTTTTTTTTTTTTTCCGACCTATTTGTCTCTTTAAATTATGTGCATGAATAGCTCTGAGAAATTTTTTCAAACCTAATTTTTAAAAATTAAAGAAGGTAAGCTTGTAGTCTACAGGAAAGAAAGTTGAAGAACTTCTTGTCCGATGCTTGAAAGGTCCGTTCTGGAGAACCCCGCAGGGGTTCGTGTCCACCACCCCCAGCTGGTCCACCCTGGGTAAATGAGCCAGCTTCTCCCAGCTTCTGGGGGCCTCTGCCCCAAAGTGGAGACTTCATAACCGTATCCACTGAAGGTTAGATGAGGTGATGTGAATAAAGGACCTGGCACCGTGCCTGGCATACAATCAGCGCTCAGTTGATGTTAGCAGTGTATTCATCAGGATCAGCTTGATTTTCTCCGCAGAATGCAAGGGAGGGTGTTTTGCGGAAAGGGATGGGGGAGGGGGTGGGTCGGGAGTTTGAGGAATGAGGTGAACACGGAAGGCAGTCGAAGGCTCTGGACTAGAACTGACAACCACTGCTGCGTGGAATCGGGGGCAGCCGTGGGACCTGGAATGCACGGCCACCCGCTGCACCTGCGCCTCTGAGGCCGCAATGCCTGGGGCGGGTGCGGGGTGGGCAGGGCCCTCCAGCGTCGGGATTGATGGGGGCTCGGAGCTTTGCTGAGCAAAGCCGGCAAGGGAGTTAAAAAACAGTGGCAAGAGAGCGATTGACATGATGGACTGGAGAGTTTCGCTGGAAATGGAACCTGGCAAACGAAGAAGTGACCTGATGGATGGAGCCTGGAAGTTAGGGTTAGTTTGCCTGTGGCCAACGAGGATTACAGGGAGGAAGCGGTGCGGTGAACAAGAGGGAAGGGCCCCCGAGTTCAGACGGGACGTCAGAGCGGATTGGGGGGGGGGGGGGGAGGTTCCGGTTCCATAGCCCCACGGTATGGGAGAAAATCCACCACACGGAAAAGAACGTTTCTCTATTAGATCCGCGCAACAACCTTAGAAAGAAAGGAGGAAGCAAACGGACATCTGGTGAATACTTGCCAGGTCCCTGGTTGATTGATGTTCCCTATTAATCGCATTTATTTTTTGCAACAGTCTCATGAGGTAGATAATAGCCCCCATTTTACAAACGAGCAAAACTGTAGCTCAGAGAGATTGAATCCCTGGCTCCAAAGTCAATGTAACTTCCACGGGCTGACCGTGAACTCAAACACAAGCTCTTGGCTCAGCAACTAGCTGGGGAAACCGGGAAAGACGGTTCTGTCTCTGAGGCTAATGAGTGGGCCGGGCTAGATATTCTCTACGGCACTTCCTGAATTAATACACAAATATCCAAATAACGATGTCAGTGAGCACCGTCTTCCTCATTTGTCAGGTAGAAGTAACAGAATCTTCCTTACCCACCTCAGATAGTTGTTATGAAGATCAAATAAGATAATATATGTGAGAGGGATTTATAAATTAAGACACACTGTATGACTGAGACTTTAAAACATGTAGAAATATGGGGTCGGTGGGGATCAAAGTCATGAGGAAGAAAAATGGGGAGACTGAGATTCAAACAGTATCCACTGAACATCTACTCTCCCACCTCTAGCCGGAGACCTTGGGCAGATTATCGAACACCTCTGTGCTTCTGGAAAATGGAGATTGAAAACTGGACTGCCTCACAGATTTATTGTGAGAATTCTGTAGCACAATGCAAGGGCTGAAAATATTAACTGTTATCATCATTATTACCACTGTTTGCTAGGTGTGTTGTTTTTGCATAAAAATATGTAATTACGCTAAGAAATATGAATCTATATTATATCATGTAATTTACATATATTCTTATATAAAAATGCCTCTCCTGGAAAATATATAATATATAACTTACAGACTATAACAGATAGATAGGTAGATAGATAGATAGATAGATTGCTAGAGGATTAGAAAAATATTCAAAGGGGAAGTATCAGGAGCCTGAAATGGGAATAAAGACAGAGCTTGAAGAAAAAGATAGGAGAACTGGGGACACATGGACTGCTGCCGACACAAGCCTAATAAAGAGAAATAACAGACCCGTATGTCTGATCTGTGGAGTTCATCAAGTCGGCTCGGCTGCCTGCAGAATATCAGTCCTCAGAAGTATCAGTGCTTCTGATGAGTACTTCTTTTTTTTTTTTTTTTAATGTTTATTTATTTTTGAGACAGAGAGAGACAGAGCATGAACGGGGGAGGGTCAGAGAGAGAGAGGGAGGCACAGAATCTGAAACAGGCTCCAGGCTCTGAGCTGTCAGCACAGAGCCTGACGCGGGGCTTGAACCCAAGAACCGCGAGATCATGACCTGAGCCGAAGTCGGACACCCAACCGACTGAGCCACCCAGGTGCCCCCTGATGAGTACTTCTGATGAGTACTTCTGATGAGTACTGATACTCATTGATTCTAGAGCCTAGGGTGTGCTTCCGATTGTGTTAGGTGTGGGAGAAGAAAAGATAAGCAAGGAAGGTCCCTGCCTTTAGGCGCCTAGTAGAGAAAGAATCCGTTATTTAAACAAATTGCTCTGATACAACATACAAACTCTATTTCTTAAAACAAGATAGTAATAAATGCTAACATACATTGACTGCTTACTGGGAGCCAGGTGCCGTGCAAGTGCTTTATACATATCATGTTCTTAAATCTCCCAGAAAAGCCAGGATTCCAGTTCCAGAGTTGGCACCATGGACACATTACCCTGCCCTGACTAGAAGGACCCAGTCAGGAGGTGGTTGCAGTAATTGAACTGGGAAGGGCAAGGGCCTGAACTAGGGGAGTGGTGGAAGGAATATAAGATGAAGATACGAATTCAAGTTATGTTCAAGGAATTCAAATGGGCAGGTCTTGGCAACTGATTACGTGTGGTGGGTGAAGAGATGCCGGAATTGAAACTTCCAGAAAACTCTGGAGGGGCTTTGGCCAGTGACATGAATCTAGGGGACACAAACATTTCCATGTTTTTAAAAGCTCAAGCTCTTTTTAGAATCCCCAGTACCAGATACTGCTAGTTTCCTACCTACTATCCATGAAGTCATCTTCTTACTGAATAGAACATGCACATTATTAGGTACAGAAAAAGATTCCAGCCACTTTTCCTTCTAGAAGTAGCCAATGAAAAGCTAGAAAAATGCATTGGACACAGCTGCTGGAAAGTTCCTTTGTTCCTCTCCCTTCTTTTCTAAATAGAACATGGGTATGATGGCTGGAGCTTCAGCAGCCTTTTCTGTGGACCTTGAGGATAAGCACTAATTGCCAAGGATGGAGGAGTTAAACATACAATGGCCTGGGACACTGAAGTCATCGTGGCACCATCACACAGGCCCTGACTGTTCTATCACTGGCAACTGCCACTAAGTGATATGCCTCACTTCGCCACAAAAACGAAACTCCCATTCTCTCTACCACTCCAGGTCTCTATTCGTTGTAGGGAGCTAGTTGGACTCAAGGCCATCCTCCATGGCAGTCAAGCAGAACTTGGAACGAGAAACCCAAATTCAAAAACAAAGAGGTGGGATTCTCTACTCCCTCGTGGCCTTCCCATGTCTCCCTTTGCCCAGGAGCCCTCACTCAGTTGAAAATTGGGTTTAGGTTTTGCTGTCAATCAGTTTTCTGTCTCGTGCGACCATGTAGATGCCACCAACTGACACCAGGAAGAGAGCAAGGGTGTCCAGAAGACAAAGCATTCTGTTTGGAGAAAGTTGCATTTAAGATGATTTAAGGATAGCAAGGTGAAGTGTCTTAGTCCTTCCGGGCTGCTATAACAAATACCATAAACTGGGTGGATTATAAACAAGAGAAGTTTATTTCTCAGAGTTCTGGAGACTAGGAAATCCAAAATCCAGATGTTGACAGATTCAGTGTCTGGTAAGAGCCCATTTCCTGGTTCATAGACCATGTCTTTTCACCCTGACCTCCCATAGCACAAAAGAGGGATCTCTCCCGGGCCTCCTTTATAAAGGAACTAATTCCATTCATGAGGGTTTAGCCTCTCAAAGGCCCCACCTTCTAATAGCATCCCCTGTGGATTAAGATTTCAACATCTGAATTTTAAAGAGACATAAACATTCAGTTCATGGCATGAAGATTTCCAGAAAGGAGTTGGATATGAATCTGAAGCTCAGGAGAAAGGTGTTGGCTGGAGGGCAGGTGGGTGTCTGGAACCATGAACATGGATGGGGTCACTAGGGAGAGTGTTGGAAGGAGAAGAGCAGGCAGTAGGAAGTGAAAAACACTAGGGATGCCAACGTATAACATGTGGGCAGAGGAGCCCCCAAACGGTGACAGAGGAAGCCCAATTCAGTAAATGAATGAAAACGAGGAAAGAAACGTGTGGTGACGGGCTAGGGAGTCAAAAGATGCCAAGAAAGACAGATTCCTTTAGCGAAACCTTCTTTAAAAGTTTCCCCCCCAACCTAAAATCTTATTTAGATGCAGGCTGTCCTCCACAAGGACTGAGGTATGCTGTCACACAAAGGTTTTTCTGACTTGTAAGGCTTTTCTCAAGTCAAGGGGAAAAAAGTGAGGACCAGTGGAAATCTAAAGACGGCCGTGGAGTAGGAGAGACAGGGAGGAGGAGGGGAGGTAACAGACATTCTCTACCTCTAACTTCCCACTGTAATTCTGTGAGGCAACGGATTGACCATTGTGCTAGTGTTCGGAGCTCAGTGGACCCTGTTGTTCCAGGAGCCTGCTGTGTCAACCAGAAAGCCAAGGGTTCAGTTGTCAGAGTCCTTTAAGATGAAAAAGGTGAGAAAGCAGGTTAAAGTGTAAGACAGAGTCTCTGAGGCTTTAGATGGCCATTATTTAAAAAGTCCTATCGTAGGCACCTGGGTGGCTCATTGGGTTGAGTGTCAGACTCTTGGTTTTGCCTCAGGTCATGATCTCACAGGTTCATGGGTTCAGGCCCCACAGTGGGCTCTGGGCTGATGGTATGGAGCCTGCTTGGGATGGTCTCTCTCCTTTACTCTCTGCCCCTCCCCCACTTGTGCTCTCTCTTTCAAAATAAATAAGTACACTTTTTTAAAAAATAAAAAGTAAAAACTCATAACTATCTGGTTTTTAAATTTGTAACAGAATAAATATTTAACTTGCATGGATATTTGTAAAAGATTATCCATTATATTGGTGCAGTTGTGAGCCACTAGTCCCATCACTTAGTTTAAGAACTCTGTTTCAGTAAATAATTCGGACTCTTTGAAAACATATCCTTTAAATCAGCTAAGAGTATTTCCAAATCCTTTACTAAAACCACTTCCATTGTTACAAAGGAAGCACATCCATGTGTAAAACATGTGATTTTGCCTGTTTTTCTTATATAATGTGCATTGTAAACACTAAATCTGTCAGGTGCTCACTATTCATGCAGGTAGCAAGCTACTCTGTTGACGATTCTTTTGATTGCGAAAATCCTTTCTTTTGAATCAGATGAAATATTTGTTTATTGCTTTAGAGTTTTATTTGTTTGTGTATTTTCTCAATTTCGATTCCTAAGAGAACTAAAGCTATTTCTGTGAGAAGCTCAACAGTGAATGCCTATAAGATAAGAAATCAGATAAACTATCTTTCTGCTAACTGTCACATTGGGCTTTATTAATATATAGCATGTGTGCAAGGAGGTCTCTGTAAATTCCACTACCTCCAAGATGCATGGAATGTTTACTGAAGGCCTTGCCATTGTGTTCTAACAACTGTGTCTAGTTTTAAAGATTCATTTTCAAACACTAAGATCCTTGGTCATTATAATTGCATTCCATATCTCTGAAGAATGCCAGATTCATAATAGAATAGGGGACGTGTGTCTAGAGGCATGCTCTAAAACAACAATGGAAGAAAGCCCAGAAACAATGTCCTTTTCACGTTGCTTACAAAGCCTAACTGCTCTGTAATCAGGAGCACGGCGAACTTGTAAGAGGAATTGAAACATTGACTGGGTACCTACAAACTAAAAAGGCCATGAAGGAAGGCTGGCTTGTCAAATGGGATTTCCCTTTTCCATCTAGGGAACATTTATAATTTTTCCTTGTCCAGATAACACAAAGGCCCTCTGCTTTTCTTCATACATATATTCTGCATTTAGAGGAAAATTACCTCACCCTTTAGAATTTCTCCCTTTATGTTGTAAATCACAGTGACTGAAGAGGAGTCCTCATCCCCTTTGCATGCCTGAGACCAGATTTTATCAGGAAATGTTTCATCACATTCTTTTCCTGTCATTAGAGTCAATTATCATGTATATTTATGCATTCCTTTGTATGAAAGTGTGGTCTGAAAAGAGCCTGTACAGAAGGGCATTTTTAATTAGACAGCCTTGCGTCTCCTGACTCATAAATGGCTAAATAAAAATTATATAGACCTATACTGGACAAGCTCATAAAAGCAAGTCTCTGCTGCTTAGCCATGCTTAGCTCATTGAGCTGATGAGCGGTCAGCTGTATTCCTTTCCACCTCACACATCACCAGCCAAACATCCAGCCAGACTCCGATCCCACAGATTATTACTGGTAATGATGTTTAAGGCAAAATTGTTTGAGCATAGCACCCTGAGCTTCTAATTTGGCAGTTAGAGCAATCTTGTCGTGACGTGTAAACTTTGCACTTAATAGGCAAGGTATTTAACACATGAATTATGTGTAGGGCTAAATGCCACGTCGCACATTTAATGCCTCGAGTTGTGTCCGGTCTACGATCGGAAATGAGCATTCCTAAATGTTCGGCCAAAAGACAAAAAAAAAAAAAAAAAAAAATTGCTCTTCCCTAGAATCCAGGTAAAGAAGCCTGGCAGATTTCAAAGCCTATACGGTGTTTTCAGAGAGTTGTTTTATTCTTTTAAGGTGAAAAAAAAACCCAAAAAACAAAAAACTCTCTTTCTTTAAGAGGTATCCAGAACCTTTTGAGAGAGGGTCCAGTTACTAATATTGAAACTGAAAATGCCCAAACCTTGCCCTGGCGGCTGGGGGGTTGGCATCCAGCGGTCACCCTGCACGGTGGGGGCTCCACCCACCAGACAGACCCACTGCCTTTCAAGCAGCAGTTGAGGACATGAAAGGGCAGGAGCTAGGCACAGGCGGCCAGGCCGTGAGGGGCAAGTAGTCGCTGCGGCTACACCTGCTTTCAAAGGCAATAGCTTTGTCCAGTGTCCTGTGATGTCGATCTCGGCAGTGCGAGCCACGGTGTTCGTGCCTAGCAGCAGCAGTTGTGAGAAGGAAAAACTTCTCCACCAATCTAGGTCTGACTTGGGGTGGGTGGGGGAACGGGCAATAGATAGATTAAAGGGAGAAAAACATATTCTGCTGGCAGGTGGGAGTATCCTACAGAGCATAGCCCCAGGAGCAGCTAGGGGTAAGGGTTTTTATATGGGCTCCAGAAAGCAGGAGGGCATCAACTATAAGTTCCACAGGTATCTTGGACTATCTAGAATAATGAGTAAAATATCTCTGTTGATTCAAACAAATGGCAAATTTTATAAGTAAAAAACAATTACCCTGTTAACTTACTTAGTTTTCTCTATCGTGAGTCACTTGGAAATTCTGTTTCTTACTATCATGCATCCTGGTGGTTCCTCTGCTACTGTTTCTTTGCATTTCACAGACTGTACTCAGTGATGCTGCACGAAATGCAGTTAATCCCCTGTCTCCGTGTCAGGTCACTGCTCCAGAGCCGCTTAGAAAAATGTTCTTTCATCTATATTCTTACCTTCCAGGATCTGTTGGTAATATTAATACAGCATTTTTGAATTTGGGGATTCTCATTTGTGATGGGTTTGACTTCTTACTGTCAGTTCTAGATCAACTATCTGTAGATAGTTCTGTAGACTTAGTTGCAAGTTGACTGCATTGCTATTCAGTGTCTAAGAGCATCCTGATAGTTGTGCTGACTTATTACTAATATTGTCATTGCGGTCTTTTTAGCGGACCGTCTGAGCATGTGTTATTAGGCAGCAGAATTGAGACAGGTGCATTAGCAACAAAAGCCTTAAGTGTGCTAAAGATTTTATCTGATACTCATGTCTCAGTACCGTGTTAACCTTGCAAAATGGCACAATTTCTCTCACGTAGTTTTCTAAATGCATTTCCGTAGCGTCTGAATGTGGCCCTTACTGCCAACTGAATGACTGTCGAGGATGTCTGAGAATGCGGCTTTGTGTGAGAAGAGCTTCTTCGAGGAGTAGAGGAAGTACAGTTTGAAATCGGCTACCAGGTTTCTAATTGCCTCCTTGCATAATGCAAGCTGAATAGACTGAAAAAGCCTTGAGTGTGTTTTTAAATTATCTAAAACATCTCTAAAGCCCGGGCCTGCAGGTTTTATGCTCGGTCTTGCAGCCCTTCTTTCTGTTGGGTGCCGTTCTGCAATGTACCCAGGAGCTTCCCTGGAGGCCTTCAGAGTAGCCGGCCTTCCCGTGCACGCAGGGAGGACAGCAACCCGTTTGATTACATCTGATCTGCCATGCCATCGGCTCGCTGACCAAACCAACAAACTGCCTAGAATTCCGGCAGAAACTGGAAATGCACATCTCACATAAATTAGCTTGAGCAAAGAGACTTCTTGGTAAGATGCCTGGAATTGTTGGTACCATGACGTTTGTCTTTTTTTTGTTGAAAGCAGATGTTCACCACGGCACCCTTTCACAGTGTGCTGCGAAGCCAGCTTGCCTGACACCAGAGAGCATAATCTTTGTGGTTCCACTTTCTTGGCATATTAGTCTTGATTCTATAACAAATAACTTTCCCAAACTACTCATTATTATTCCCTTCTCTCTTCTGGGGAAATGCATTCTTCTTTTCTCCTTTTCCCCCCACGTAAGATGTATTCCTTCCCCACATGCTTTTCCTTAGTTACGTGAACTGTGTAATTGATTGTGATAATTACGGTGAGCCTCATTTATACTCCTAAAGCCACTCCTATTTTCCTGGCCTTTCAGCTATGATTTTAAAGTTACTTCCCATAGGAAAATGTAAAATTCTTTAATGTATTCTCTGATTTATAGTTGAATATATCGCATACATGAATATCAAAAACTGCCTCACATTATACTCGAGGAATCACAATGGCTAGTTTCTAAGCAAAATATTTTCGGCAACTCGAGATTTATGTTAACTGTATACAAGTACGTGAGTCTTCTTTAACCAACCAAGAAGAATTCATAAAACAACAGAGCTGATTTTAGAAATTCTCTAAATAATGATTTTCAAATTAAAGTCCTGCAAGTACAAGGAATGCTGTGGCAGTTTCTCTGCAGGAAAGGGCTCAGACCAGGGCTCAGACTCAGACACACACACACACACACACACACACACACACACACACTGTGCATGCACATCCATGTGCACGCATACACACATCTGGCACACTCACACACACTCTCCACACAGATACGTCACACACACACTCTGACTTCAAGTAGAGCAGTCTGCTGCTGCTGGGTTTTTTACCTATAACATCTATAGAAATGGTTCGCCAGCTGTAGGCATCAGCATAAAAGATCTGATTATTGGGGTACAGTCTCCTCATTGTTCCGAAAAGATAAGAAGTGCCAAATGGCTTAAGTGGTTTAACCAAGGCATTGGTTTTCCGTCTCTTGGTCAAATAATGTCTTCACTCACCTTGCTTTCTTCTTGTATTCTTCTTACTTGTTTATAAAATACAGGACCATTAAGGGTTTTTTTTTTAATTTAAAGTTACTTTAAGTATTTAAGTAGTTAATTCATAAATAGAGGCAGTTTTAGTTTTATGACATAACCAGAGAGCTCTTTGTCACTTCCCTTAAGCACCTAAAACTATCAATGTGAACCATAGGAACTAAAAAGGCATAGTTATGTATCCTAGTGTTGACCTCACCAAAATTACAATGCCTTTCTCTCATTTAATATACAGATCAGAAAACTATGAAATACAGGACAAAGAAAAGATGATATGCAAAAACAGCAAGGTTTCATTCTACTTTTCAAAACAATTTACTGTGCTTCTTTGGCCATTATGCAGAGTTTATCCACATGCTCCTGGAGTCAGTTAATAAAATATATTTGACAGTCCTAAGAAAGGGCAAGTATTTATGGTATGCGCTTAAGAAGGTTTTTTGGAGCTGTTAAAGATAGCACCCAAAAAGGATCAGAAATCCCGCTCTTCTATCTAAAAGGATAGGTTTATCTAACATAAATAATTTCAAGAGTGGGTTTTCCTTGACATTTTAACATAAGAAACTTACAGTAAGAAGATGGCTCTGAAGTTCCCCAAGGATATTAATGTGATTCGACTTCAGTCAGGTCTCTGTTGTGACTTCACACAAACCATCTTATTCTGTTTTCTTTATTTAAAGAGCAATATTGGGGCGCCTGGATGGCTCAGTCGGTTGAGCGTCCGACTTGGGCTCAGGTCATGATCTCGCGGTCCGTGAGTTCGAGCCCCTCGTCAGGCTCTGTGCTGACAGCTCAGAGCCTGGAGCCTGCTTCAGATTCTGTGTCTCCCTTTCTCTCTGACCCTCCCCCGTTTATGCTCTGTCTCAAAAATAAATAAACGTTAAAAAAAAAATAAAGAGCAATATTAACTAACCTCACAAGATTTCTATGAACAAAAAACTATTACGGTAGCAGAAATCTTATAAAATAAGATGCAAAAGACGGGGCGCCTGGGTGGCGCAGTTGGTTAAGCGCCCGACTTCAGCCAGGTCACGATCTCGCGGTCCGGGAGTTCGAGCCCCGCGTCGGGCTCTGGGCTGATGGCTCAGAGCCTGGAGCCTGTTTCCGATTCTGTGTCTCCCTCTCTCTCTGCCCCTCCCCCATTCATGTTCTGTCTCTCTCTGTCCCAAAAATAAATAAACATTGAAAAAGAAAATTAAAAAAAATAATAAAATAAGATGCAAAAGAATGCTATTTAACTGTGAAATTTGAATCATGACAACCACATTCATGGGTGACCACCAAATAAAGAAACAGTATTTAACTAAGGAAAAGCGAGAGAGAAACCTGCATCCTCTACATTTTGAGAATGGTTTTTCCAGAATAAGCAGTATGGACTTATATGTACACCCTCACACACATATGTACACATAAATTTTATACATATATATACACATATACATATATGTACACACGCACACACAGGAACTTTGGAACCAGACATGAGTTTCAAACTTAGTTCCACCACTTACAGTCTACAGGACGTTAATCAAGTTGTTGAACTTCTTTCACCCAGTTTTCTTTTTAAATGAAGTGTATAGAATTTAATAGTTGTGAGTGTTAAATACAACTGGATGAGAAACTTTAGATAATGCATCTGGCACGTAGTAAACACACGGTTTTCCTAAACACACCAGAAAAAAAAAAAAGACAAAAAACGGAAGAAGACTTATATGTTAGTAAGTTTCAGGATCCTTCAAAAGCACTTGTTCTGTGATTGCAGCCAGCTTCTCCACATGTCTTACAGCAAGCTTAGCACTCTCAGAGACGTGGTGATATTTTGATACAAATCTTGACTTTAATATAATTGTTTTTCCAGTATGTGTTTTGACTTAGTACAGACTCATAAAAATGGATTGAATGAAAATCAGGCAAAACAATTTACCTGGAGGCAGATCTCCAAGAAGACTATGTTTGAACAAACTGCAATTCTCAATATATACTTGTAATATCACGAGTAAATGGATCTGATGGCATGAGTAGTTTCCTATGAATCAAAGTTAAACAGAGAAAGATCGTGGTTTATGACATGTTTAATGTTATTATTGTTACTATTGTCTCTTAAAATCTACCCACTCTGATCAATTCTCTGTCCAATCTTCCCTTAAAGTATGATCTTCTCTCCTGAGGCAGTGACTTCTTTCTTCCTATGCTAGATTTTTCTTCTTTTGCTTCTGTGTGTTTACACTATTTTGACATTAAAAACCTGTACTTCCTAAAGGACATTAAATCATCTCCAAATCTTTTAGGGCTGTGTGGAATGGATAAACTTAACTGGGAATAATGAAATCATTCATTTGATTTGGGTAAATGTTAAAGATTTGGAACCCTTCTGTCATTAAAATCCCATTTGCAGGCCACATTGAAAAATGCTACATAAAGCCAGGGCTAAAGGGCCTGGACTCTTGTCTCTCTGTTCCCACCTCATTCATATTCATCTCCTTCCCCATCAACTACTACTGTCCCCACCAAGGTGGCCCTGCGGGTTCCACAGAGCACCATTCGACACTGTACATCACTGTGAAAATGGCCTCTTTATAATCTGTCTGGGAAAAGGATGACTTCTGTTTTCTGGCAGCAGAAAGAATTCTGCATAAAAAGTAATTGCTGAGCTCACAAGAGGTAAAAAGAAATCTCCAAGAGGTTCCCCAAACCCCTCAAAGTGAAAGGAAACTGGAGTTGTCAGTGAGGGGCCGAGAGAAGAGCAGTGTTAACCTGCCTGCAGGTGCCCGGTTCATCTCTATGGCCAGGATGAGGCTTAGACCCGCATGGCAGCAAGGTAGGGAGGCTGAAGCCCAGACTGATGGAACCACGGGACTTGGCAGGGTCTAGATAATATTAAACTGAGAGAGACAGAGAGAGAGAGAGAAACATACCTTGTACATTTTGAGAATGTGTTTTCTTTTTTTTTTTTTTTAATTTTTTTTTCAACATTTTTAAATTTATTTTTGGGACAGAGAGAGACAGAGCATGAACGGGGGAGGGGCAGAGAGAGAGGGAGACACAGAATCGGAAACAGGCTCCAGGCTCTGAGCCATCAGCCCAGAGCCCGACGCGGGGCTCGAACTCACGGACCGCGAGATCGTGACCTGGTTGAAGTCGGACGCTTAACCGACTGTGCCACCCAGGCGCCCCGAGAATGTGTTTTCTAAAGAAGTTAGAATGTATAGTGCCCCCTGAATCTTACTAACAGCAAATGCAAATCCTCTCAGGAGAAACTTTAGATAATGTATCTGGCACTTAGTAAACAGGCCAAAAAAAAAGTTACATGATACGTTAGTAAGTTTCAGATTTTGCAAAAGAACACGTTCTATAATAGCAGCAAGCTTCTCCATATGTCTTACAGCAAGTTTCACTGTCAGTTAAATTCTCTTAACTCCCAGGTTACCCTGGAGTAAAATCGACAGCATGAATTTACAATGAAAGATCAGCATACACACGTGGGGAAAAAAAATCACCTTGAAGTCAGCAGAAACAGCCAATTTAGACCTTTAAAGTCTTCAGGTATGGGAGTATTAGAATTCTTTCTACTTGTTTTGAATTATTGAGCAAGACCAAAATTACCAGGCATGTTGGAAAAGTGCTCCAGAAGGAATTATAGAAATAAAAAAATAAAAAAAAATATCAAATTAAAAGCTCATTTGACAGATTAAATAGAAAACAGATATAGATGAGTTGAGATCAGTGGACTAGGGGTGAAAAAAGCTTATGAATCAAGAAGAATGCAGACAAGTGAGTCTCAGAGATGGAAGACACAAAAAGAGGTTAAGACATAGGAAGCGTAGAAGGAAGTCTGTATGTGTCTAACTGGATCGTTTGAATGAGGAACTAAAAAGGATGGAAAAGAACAATGTGTAAGATAAATATCATGGAAACTCGCAATCCACAAAACAGAACACAGTGTTTGCCTGCCAAAGTAAATTAAAAAGAAGCCAGCACCTAGAGACCATGAACCATCAAGGATAAAAACATGAAGAAATTTCAAGTGAGAATCGTGTACTCAGCAAAATTGCTTTTTAAGAACAAAGGTGATATATAAAAAAAAAACTTATAAATTAATAAGAAAAAAATTAAAAGTGAGCAAAACATGTGAGCAGGCAGTTCACAAAAGAATTTCCAAATGGCCGTTAAGAATACAAAAGATGTTCATCAATCTTTTGTTACTAGGAGAATGCAAATTAAAACTACACCGAAATCCCACCACATCCATATCAGAACGGCATATTAAAAAGATAAACAGTGCCAAGTGTTGGCAAGAGTAAGAAGGTGACTTAAACTTATTTATTTTTAATTTTTTTATTTTTGAGAGACAGAGAAGCGCGTGAGCAGGGGAGGGGGAGAGAGAAAGAGGGAGACACGGAATCCGAAGCAGGCTCCAGGTTCCGAGCTGTTTGTTAGCACAGAGCCCAACGCGGGGCTCGAACTCACGAACTGCGAGACCATGACCTGAGCCGAAGTCAGACACTCAACCAACTGAGCCACCCAGGCACCCCCAACTTAAACTCTTATTACTGCTTCTATGATATGAGTTAGTATGATAATTTTAGTACACTCTGTGGCAATACCTACTAAAAGTAAACATATATATAAAATATTTATATATATTTAAATATATTAACTAAGAACTCCATTCCTATTATATCTATTACCCAGCAATTCCATTCCTAAATATATACACAAAAGAAATAAGGGCTTATGGTCCCTAAAGATATATAGAAAAAGTTTTCAGCAACTTAATTCATAATAGCCAAAGAAGTTCAAACAAATCAAATATCAATCAACAATAGAATGAATAAAGTATGACAGTTGCATATAATGCAATTCTGTACAACAGTGAAAAGGGATGAGTTACAGCTACATGGGATGATAGGAATGAATCACATAGACAAAATTTTGAATAAAATAAGCCATACTAAAAAAAAGAGTATACATTATAAAGTTATCTTCATGTGAAGTTTTAAAACTAATCTACAACAATAAATGTCAAAACAGTACTTTTGGAGTATACTAAATGGAAACAAGAAGAATGAGCCTGCTAGGTGGTTGGAAATATTCTATATCTTGATTTGGAGGGTGGTTAAATGTGTGCGTGTGTGCGTACGTGTGTGCGTGTGCATGTGTACATGCAGAATTTTAATGGATATATTTATATGTGCAAAATTTATTTAGCTGTATATATAAAATTTATATGCCTAACTACATATGACTTATACATCAATAAATTTTTTAAGTTACCATAGGTGAAATGAAAGCATTTTCAGATTTTAAGAAATGAGAAATTTTTTAAACCTCAAACAGATCTATGCTGAAAAAGAAAGGAGAGTGATAGTTGAAGAGAAAGGTTACTCCAAAAGGATGGTCTGAGATCAAAGAAGTAATGGGAAGCAAAAGAGAAGCCAGTACGTGAATAAGTATAAAGAGGTATTGTCTCTATAAAACATGTTGCAAGTTTATGGGGTTTTAAAAAAGAGAATTAAAATTTTGACAAAATAGAATAAAAGCTGCAATGAGGCCATTTGAGTTAAATTGTTAAATTGTTCTAATCCCCCGAGAATGGGATTATTTTATTATGCGTGGCAATATTTGAGAAGTAATTATGAAAATAATAGAAATAAGGTGTTTAATTTTCAAAAATAACTCACTTAACTGACTTAACAAACAAGAAATATAGAAGCAGGGAATCTAGAAATCCTAGAAAAAGAGTAAAGCAATTTTAAAATATCCGTAATGAAAATGAATGTAGTGCTCGCTTCGACAGCACATATACTGAAAATTAATGTAAATAAATTTAACATGGCAGTTGAAAGAGATTGCCAGATTGCTTGGAAAAAATAAACAACATACCTATAACCTAATGACATGTAAAGTTTATAAATGAAGAAAAAGATGACCGTTTAAATTCTAAACTAAAGAAGACATTATCAGAAAAAAAATAGATTAAGATAAAAAACATTTCAGGGATAGAGAAGGTCATTATGTGATCATAAAAGTCTCAGTTCACCCAGAATGATAATTATAAATTTATATGCATCTACTAATATAGCAGGTGAAATTTAATAGAACTATAGGGTGAAACTGGTAATGCCATCATCGGATGGGAGGTTTCAACACACTTCTTTCACTTGGGTCGAGAGAGAAAAATTAAGATGGAAAAGAATGTACGACACAGTTAACCAAACCTCCACCCCCAAACTGGAAAATAAGTATTTTTCTCATGCACAATGCAGAATTCACTGCATAACTGACCATAAGTAATATCTCAAAAATTTTTAAATATTGGTTTATGTTATGGGCTCATTCACTTTAGACAATGCAAATTAACTAGGTGTCATTAGCGAAATATAAAGAAAAAAAAAAGCCAGTTTGTCAAACACACTACTAAAGAACTCAGTTGTCAAAGGCTCAACATTGAGATGTATTGTGGAATATAGCAGAAATGGTACTTTGAAAAATAACAACAGCTTACATTATATTTAAAAAAAGAAGAAAAGCTAAAAATTAATGAGCCACATGCCCAAATTAACAAAATATTGGAAAGAGTTTGGAGTTAGAAAATAATAAATCAACAAAATTACTAAAAGGTAAAATACGGAGCACCTGGCTGGCTGAGTCGGTAGAGCATGCGACTCTTGATCTTGGAGTTGTGAGTTTGAGCCCCACAATGCATGTAGAGATTACTTAAAAAATTTTTTTTTCAACGTTTATTTATTTATTTTTGGGACAGAGAGAGACAGAGCATGAACGGGGGAGGGGCAGAGAGAGAGGGAGACACAGAATCGGAAACAGGCTCCAGGCTCTGAGCCATCAGCCCAGAGCCCGACGCGGGGCTCGAACTCCCAGACCGCGAGATTGTGACCTGGCTGAAGTCGGACGCTTAACCGACTGCGCCACCCAGGCGCCCCAAGATTACTTTAAAAAAAAAATAAAGAAGATCAACAAAGCCAAAAGTTGGACTTTGCAAAAACTAATAAACTTCCAACACAACTATAAGGAAAAGGTGAGAAGGCACAAAAAATGTTTGGAATAAAAGTAAGGAGATAGCAAAAGTTCCAGGAGAATATGAAAAAAAAAAATATGCCAAAAAATTTGGGAACTTTGATGAAATGAATACATGTCTAGAGAATTTTTCCTAACAAATCAGACTCGGGGAGATCTACAATACCCAAAGACTTCTCTAACAATTAAAGAAATTGAATCAGTGGCTAAAAAAATAATAATAATTCTTTAACAACACTGAGTCCAAATGCTTTAACAGTCAAAATCTACCAAGTCCTCAAGGTCTTTCCAATCTTAAAAAATATCTTTCAAATTATAGCAAGGAAGGAATTACCAACCAACTCATTCTGCAAAGCCCATATAGCTTTGACAACAAAATCACACAATAACTGTAAGAGAAAGAGAAAGGAAATTACAAGCCAATTTCTTTCATGGATGTAGATGCAATTAGCCTATTCAAAATCATAGCAAATCAAACCCAGTTATATAATAATAATAATAATAATACACCATGACCAAACTGGGTTTATTTCAGAAATGCAAGGTTCATTTCAAAGTAGTAAATGTATAAGCATCATTATCTTGTTAAATTAAGATCGTATCAAGAGAAACAGAAAAAGCATTAGATATAAATTAATATTAAATCATGAATTTAAAAAATTTTAAGATGCAACAGAAGTGCACATTATCAACCTAAAAATAGAGTATCTATCAAAATCCTACAGAAAACATCATATTTAATAGTAAAAATATTAGAAACCTACTTTTAAAACTTAGGAAAAAGCAGGTGCCTAATTTCACCACTCTTATTCAATACTGGAGCTAGAGAAGTAAGACAAATAAAGAAAAATTTTTTACAGAAAAAATTTTTTACAGAAAATTTTACAGAAAAAATGTGTTTGGCTACATGAAAATCCCCAAAAGACATACGGATAGGTTTAATTGGATGAGAGAGTTTAGCAAAGAGACTGGATATAAGATCAATATGCATAATTAAACTCATCTCTATACATTAGCAATTAATGTAATTAATAGAAAATATTGTGAAAAAAAGACACTATCTGCAATAGCAATAAAAATATGATAACCTAGGGGCGCCTGGGTGGCCCAGTCAGTTAAGCATCTGACTTCGGCTCAGGTCATAATCTCGTGGTCCATGGATTGGAGCCCCACATGGGGCTCTGCACTGACAGCTCAGAGCCAGGACCCTGCTTAGGATTCTGTCTCCCTATCTTTTTGCCCCTCCCACACTCATGCTCTGTCTCTCTCTCTCTCTCAAAAACAAATAAACATTAAAAAAATATTTAAAAAAAAGAGAAAACTGTTTAAAAGAAAATACGATAACCTAAAAAAAGTCTAACAAAAGATACACAGAGATGTATACAGAATGTTATTAATCTGTATTAAAAGTCACTCAAGAAAACATAATTAAAAGAAGTTTGATTCAGTCTGGGTCTCTCCACTCCCTAAAGGTAGAAACCTGAGAAAAAGCCTTTTGTAAAAGTCATTTATTAGTCTGATTTTACAGGAAGGAATGAGGGATAAAGGAAGTTAAACAGGGAAGGAGAGAGAATCAATGCAAGGTTGCATTACTGAATTACTGAGTTGGCTGTTGCTATAGGCAACTGGATATTTGCTGCCATGTAGTCATCTGAAAAGCTTTATGAAAAGTGTCTCACTACCTCCCTTCCTTGTGAATGAAGGCAGTTGCATCTATTGATTCCCATTCTCCAGCGATCAAGGGTTGCCGAACAGGGTATGAACCACCCCATCTTCCAGGATGTGACATGTATGTTCTGAGTGGTTTCCCACAAACATCTTACAATAAAAAAGACCCTGCCTAGAAAGCAAAAAGACTTGACATAAGTTTAGGGCGAGGTGAGGCACTGTCCTATCCACATATGTGAAGCTAGTTGAAGTTGGCATGGAATTGGTCACTGCAGCCATGTCTAGAATGAGAGAACTTGCAGAGGTGTACAAGAAGTATCCAAGACAGAGACGGATAAATACCATGCTCATGGACAGGAAGACTTAATATTGTAAATATGCCAATTCTTTCCGCACCGTTTCAGATCAACATCTGAAACTTTTTTTCCTATAAACTTTGCAAGCCCATTCTAAAAATTATATGGAAGACCACAGGGTCTACAATAGACTAGACATTTCTAAAGAAGACTACATAAGGGGTACTTGCCTTACCAAGTATCCAGACTTATAAATGTGACGTTACAAAGATAATGTGACTCTGGCAAGCAAACAGACAGATTGACCAATGGAGAGGAAAACAGATGCCAGAAGCCTATCACACATGTGGAAACTTGATATTTGACTGATATCAGACATCCTGTAGACAACTTGGGGAGAGATTAATAAATGATGCCTGGGTAATTGGTAATCAATTCTCATTTATTAAAGACTTAACTGCAAAAGGCCAATTTCTAGATCTTTTAGTAGTAGATAGAGGACAATATTGTTAGTCTCTTTGGGAGGAGAAGAGTTTCTTACACAAAACTATTAAGGAAAAGTAACTGATAAATTAAATTAATGCTAAGAATAGCTGTTAACTAAAATATACCATAAGGTGAAAAAACTAAACCATATTTAAGGTCTAAGATTCCAAGCTTGGAGTGAAAGAGAAGTTTTCTAAGAATGAAGGAGGTGACTTCCACAAATTTCCACAGCTTGAAGGTCTGTCTGAAGCTTTGGGAAAAATTTGGGGGGAAGCCCAATGAAGAAGTTTTATTTTCATTCCTGGGGCCTCAGGGGCCAACCTGGATATCCTATCCAGAGAAAAGGATAAGAACCAGATTGTCAAGGCACTTTCATTGGATGATTCTCTGGACAAAAAACAAGAAAATTTCCAAAAACACCTAAGAAAGAACATCAAGTTGTAAGAGTTGAGTTTCTCAATTTATTTATTGGGCCATCGAGGGAGGGATTATTGAGAAAAAAAAAAAGTGTTCCATTTCATGACAGAAAGAAACCCAGGAGGAAGTAATAAAGTGTCAACTCCCCAAAATGAAATCACGCCAAATTCCTGGGGCTTAAGAAAAATGAAAAGGGCATTTGAAATTATAGGACAGCCAAATGGCTGTCCCAAACAGTGGATATAGAGACATCACTTAACATGCCCAGACACTATCCTAGTTAGTGCCTAAATCTAATTTATAGGTTAACTTGTGCAATTATTATTTGTTGCACAATGATATGTGGTTCATGTAAACTCTTGTAGGATGATTATATATTCACTGAATGATACCAGAGGAAACATGGCTAAAAGCTAAAAGAGTATCTATCAATAAAGAATAAATTCACAGGAACATGGAAGAGGGTTTTTCTTACAAAAAGGCCTATAGACTAAACATAAAATAAGTTAAATAACATATACTTTTTATGCACCATAATATAATAAATTATGACATATTATAATGATATGATAAATATACAATAAAATAATATGTGGAGGATATAGTAAACATAAATAAGATGCAAGAGGTTGGTATAAGTTAAGAGCATTTGTATTCACCTATTCTGCTATTTAAGCTACTGCCCATTTCCCATGGTTATGAAGAGTAAAGATGTTCATTAGTCTTTGATCTCACACAAGTGCATCTCCCAGAGATCCATTCACCTGCATTAAGCCACACTCATTCACTCATACATTAACTTATTCAATAAACACTAACTCTGTGCCTACCATTTACCAGGCACTAAAGAAGTAGTTAGGAATCTCTGCCCTCAAGATTAAAGTTCATTAGGGAAGGCATCAAAACAAAACAAACACTATAGCTAAAGAAGTTCAGCTTTTTCATAGAGGACACTAGGCAGCTGATCAATGAGTGAATAATGAGCAGGGGGGCAGGTAGAGAAGCAGGTATGGAACTAAGGGCAGTTTAAAAGGTCACTCAGGGTGACACTGATTTGAATTTTGAAAGATGTATGGTGGTTATCTAAGGGGAAGCATTTAAGAAAATGGAACAGCAGGTACAAAGGGCCGGATGTGTAAAATTGCATAAATTTCAGTAGCAGGATAGAGCCGAATCTCTGGATTGGTGTGGCCATGGGGCAAGATTAGAGGATGAGGCATTGGCCCCAACAAGAATTTTGTATGACAAATTCAGACTTACAACTCACAACTATTGCTGGAAGGCATGGAGATTCATTAAAGGAGTTTAAATAAGAAACTGAAATGTTCTGGTTTAGATTTTCAAAGATCTCTCTGATGCGGGAATGGAGGTGGGCTGACTCAAGACAGGTGTAACATATAGAGGTTTTGCAGTGTTCTAGGCAAGACTCAATGAGGGCAGCAAAGCAGGCAGAAGCCGAGGATAGGATCTGGAGGGGAAAAGTCTGATAGGAAAGGGATCAAAGAGGCAGACTCCACAGAATTGGCTGCTGATAGGGTTGATGGAGACAGAGGAAAGGTAGGATAACTCACCAGGTTCTGGGTTGAATGTCATTTACCATGCAGTTGGAGAACTTTGAAAATGGGAGTAGGGAATGAAGAGTGAATTCAGCTGGAGATAGGTTGACTTTGAGGAATCCATGAGACGCCCAAGTAAGAAGAAACATTACATAGGCAATTAAATATGTGGTATTTGCACTCAAAAACAAAGTCCAGATTTCAGATTTAGATGTGTTTGCCTTCCCGAGTAGCAACTGATGTCATAAGTTGGACACTAGGAAAAATAGAGAGTAAGAAGAACCGAGAGCCAACTATGGCACCAGAAAACCATTTCAAGAACCAAGAGAGGAGGAGTGGCTACAAGAGGTTAAAGGAAGCATCTAGAGGGGAAGAACTAAAACAACAAACAGCCATGTCACATAGCCCAACAACAACAACAACAACAATGTCCACAGCAGGAGGATAAAGAGTAGAAACTTGTTTATAAGTTCTTCGCTGGGCTTATGAAGCAGCATTGGTGATGCTGGGGAGCCGTTTAGATAGAATCATAGATTTCAGGTTGTGAAGGTGAGAAGTCAGGAGAAGGAGTTGAGGAGGTGTGGAAAGGGAAATTTTGACTGATCATAACTTGGTCTAGAAGGTTGGTTATGGTCCAGAAGCAACAGTGGCGAGAGGCACAAAAGGGATGAGAGACGGTTCTTGGCTCTATGTTTCTGTGCCGAAATCACAAATTCTCAAGTACCGCACCCAGGTACACAAACAAAATGCAACTTCTTTATTTTCCTGTAACTATTTGAATCTTACACTGGGCAGAGTGGAATCAACATAATTATTATAAATGGGCTCGTTCTCTTTAGCTTATATGGTCTCTTTTGGTGAGTCAGCCTCTTTCAAAGTAACGCCCAGCTCCTCCCCCAAGAACACCTAAATCAATGAGACAGTTGAGGGGTTAACCTGTGTGAGGCACCTTTTCAAGCATTTTATAAAAAATATTTAAACTGTCATAACAACCCTATCTTTACTTGAGAATTGAGGAAAATGAATACTTTTACCAGGATTGGGCATCTAATAAATTTTGGAACCAGGATTCAAGCTTGGGCAGCCTGACCTGAGAGCCCGTGCTCTTAGCCATGACATTTGGCTGACACCAAGAAGTTGGGTGTGTAGAGGACTGAGAAAAATGAGTCCCTCGGGTCCTTACAATCTCTAATCATCTGATGGTTCCACCTGTGCCCTAGGCTTCTGAATGCTGGGGGGCAGTGGATCCCCTCTGACCGTCAAGCTGCAAGGGCTACTGGGTTCCGTGGCCCTAACCGTGGCGTTTGGGCGCTCCTGTCTCCACAGACTGTGGCCCTTTTGAGCTCCGTGTAGGCCCTCTCAGCTTCTCTCGAAGCATGGAAGAACACCTGGGTGTCCCACGTGGCCCTTAAAGGCACGAGAACCAGCACCTCTGCCTTAGGCACATCCTCCTACGGTCACTAGGCACTGTTTCCTTTACACTGCGCTCAACACGGCCACTGGCTGCGTCCTGCCCCAACCGGGAGTCCCTTTATCTGCGGTTTCGGTTACATGCAATCACCTCAAAGAGGTCCAGAACCAGGTGCTCCTCCTTCTGACGTAGCATCAGCAGGTCAACAGTCGCCTACTGCTACGTCACATGCCTGCGTCATTCCCTCCACTTGCTCTCCTCACGTGGCGTTTTATCATCTCACAGCATCACAGGAAGAAGGGTGAGTACAGGACGATGAGATATTTTGAGAAAGAGACCACAATCACAAAACGGTTACTACAGCATATTGTTATAATCGTTCCATTTCATTGCTACTGTTCTTCTCTTTCTGGGCCTAATTTATAAATTAAACCTGATCTGGGGTGTGTATGTTTAGGGAAAAAACATAGTATCTGTAGGGTTTGGTACTATCTGTGGTTTCAGGCATCCACTAGGAGGAGTCTGGGAATGTATTTCCCAGGGATGAGGAGTTACAAAGGTAATACCTATCGCACCGCCCTCTGTCTTCTGTACTCAGCTAGTTCCTCTCTCAGGTCAAAGGGGAAGTATTTCTCATTTCTCTCCGTCTCCAATTCTGATTGCCAGTTACACTTTGCATACGATAATCAACCACATTGTTATGTTAATGGGACCTAAAGAAACTTAGAAAAGGAATCTCCTTCTCACCAAAGCCTGGATTTCAAAATTCTTGCCTCAGCTACCTACTCGAGAAATTCAGCTCTGTGACCAAAGCTGATCAGTCCTATCTTTGTTCTAGGCAGAATTGTCCTCTTATTTTGTGGGGCACTGAGCCTCAAGGTCCATCTGTAGACATAGGAAGCTGGCAGGGAACATGATATTAAGGGGGAAATTAAAGTGCATTGATTTAATATCTTCAAGATATTACCAACAGATACGTGCCTAAAAACCTTCCTTAGGGTTATAAACAACTGTAAGTAAATTCTTCTTACTTCCCTCTCCTTGGGGCTATTCTGCATTTCAGTCTGGGGAATTCGTCCTGTATTTGGCCAGAGATTTGCTGTCTATAATTTTATCACAGCCCTCTTTAATTTTTGCAGCCAGAGTGGGAGAGACTCAAGCTTGTCAACATTTTGCATCTTGAGGAAAAAGATTATTGTAACAGGTTCCTTTATTTAGGACCAGAACTGAGTCGGGTGTCTACTTTAATGAGTCCTACACAAATGAGAAATTTAATACTACATAAGCAAATATTTTCATTACGTAAAGAAGACATATTTTCCTTACAGGAGTTCAGCTTACAGATTTAGAGAGTCATAAAGGAACTACTGGTATTATTTACATCAGTAACACAGATATTCTAGCTTTAAAAGGTGGTATTCATAATTATTATGAGCTGACTTCTCTATCTGCTTTAATGAATGCCTGCATGAATTATATGTATCTATGTACAGTTGGTTATCAACCAACACATCTTATTGCTGGCTCTTTTAATGTAAGTCAGAAAATCATCCACAGGCTCATACAAATTAACAAGTACAGCATTAGGACTCTAATAGATTAGCATATAAGAAATATGATCAGACATTTCATCAAAGAAAAAACACCTAATAAATATACAGGGAAACAGCTTTTTTCATACTAAAGAGGAGCAAACATCTTTTTGAGACCATGTGACGTTCCTACACTGGGGCCAAGTAAATCCAGTCCCAGGAACTTACCTTTATGAAATTAACCAAAATGCAGAAGAAATGTGGGTACTACGATAATCATTTGGAGTTGGCAGTGTTTTTCTGTCCAGGGCCAGATAATAAGTATTTTAGGATTTGTGGGCCTTCGTGGTAAGAAAGCAGCATTGATGGTATGCAAATGAGTATGTGTGGCTGTGTTCCAGTGAAACTTTATTTACAAAAATAGGTAGTGGACAGGATTTGGCCCGTGGCCTAAACCCAGCTTCACAGTGTTATTAGTGGCAAATGAGTGGAAAAATGTAAACAACGGTGTCAACAATTGGAACATAGTTTTATAAAATAGGATAATCAACTCAATGGTTGATTGTGTAGCCATTGTGATAACAACTATAAAAATTGTAGGAGCCTGGGGGGCGCCTGGGTGGCGCCTGGGTGGCTCAGTTGGTTAAGCGTCAGACTTCGGCTCAGGTCATGATCTCACAGTTTGCAAGTTCGAGCCCCGCATTGGGCTCTGTGCGGACAGCTCAGAGCCTAGAGCCTGCTTCAGATGCTGTGTCTCCCTGTCTCTTTGCCCCTCCCCCAATCACGCTCTGTCTTTCTCTCTCTCTCTCAAAAATAAATAAACATTAAAAAAAATTGTCCGGGGGAGCCTGGGTGGCGCAGTCGGTTAAGCGTGCGACTTCAGCCAGGTCAGGATCTCGCGGTCCGTGAGTTCGAGCCCCGCGTCGGGCTCTGGGCTGATGGTTCAGAGCCTGGAACCTGTTTCCGATTCTGTGTCTCCCTCTCTCTCTGCCCCTCCCCCGTTCATGCTCTGTCTCTCTCTGTCCCAAAAATAAATAAACGTTGAAAAAAAAAATTAAAAAAAAAAAATTGTCGGAGCCTGGGAAATGTTGGGTAAAACAAAAACAAAAACCAGGATCTAAAATTATATATTCAGCAAGATTATAAACATAAAATTCTGTTCGTAGAAAGACAAAGCCTGAAGGGGGATACATAAAAAGTGCAAATAATTGTTTGCCATGATGGGTGAGATTTCAAGTTGATTATATTATTTTCATCACTAGTATTAAAAGTTTACTTGAGAAGTAACACAAACTTTAAACATTCATAGCTATATAGCATTGCTGTCATCACACAGCATCTGCCTTTTGGTTAGGAAAATTGCTAGAAAAACAAGGCAGAGGTTTTAGGTACTGAGGCAATTCTAGGGTGATCATGTGTAGTTTCCTAACCATACACGAATTCGCAACACACATGGGCTACACTGACCACACTTGATCAGATGAAAAACTCTGCACGGTTTAAACAAATCTGCAGGCACGTCTCTGAAACCAGCTCAGAGGGACTAGCCAGCTAATGGTAGATTAATGACATTGTCATCATAGAGGACGGTGGTCCATATTTTTAGATCTAGTTCTTGTTGCACACGCCAGAGGCCTTTCTTAAACCAAATCTTGTATTTGTCAGCGATTGAACATGGCCTGAAATCAGAGCCATAAAATCTTTATACTGCTATATACTACTGTTAGTTGCTATGTTTTTCTATCTCCTTTGCTCCCCTGAACTCACTGTTAAAAGCTATCAGGAAATTTTAATATAATTCTTGATTTATTATGACACATTAAAATTCTACGTAACCATTCTATGGGTTGGTGGTTAAGAGCACGGGTCTGGATCCACAGTGCCTGGATTGACGTTCCAATTTCTCAACTTACTAGGGGTATGAACTTAGGCAAATTTATTCACTTCCCTCTGCCCCAGTAAAATGGGAATATAGCAAAAACTACCTCATAGGGTTGTTCTAATGATTAAATAAGTTACTGCAATGTAAATTGCTTAGAATACAGTTTGGTATACTCAGTAAGACTAAGGACTCGGTATTTGTAAATACTCAGTAATTATTGTTCTTTTGAGAGACTATATTCCACTGATATTTTATTTCTTTTCTTTAAGATTTTATTTTTAAGGAATCTCCACACTCAACATGGGGCTTGAATTTACAACCCCAAGATCAAGCGTCTCACACTCTACCAACTGAGCCAGCCAGGCACCCCTGATATTTTATTTCAAATCACTGTTGTTTATGGAATTTTATTTCTCCACTCTGTTTACATTATTTTCTCCTCATGCAGCGCGTAAAAATTATGCCAACTTCTTCCTAAACAGACAATAGTTCAATATCACATCTCACAATCTATAGCATTGTAAGAAATGCAGTGAAAATAATCAGATTTACTCTGATGATAATCTTAATTTTCCTGTTGCGCTACAAGCACTCTTTACTCTCTAAAAGCAATATTAAGAATCAGGCCCTTGGGGCGCCTGGGTGGCTCAGTCGGTTAAGCGCCCGACTTCGGCTTAGGTCGTGATCTCGCAGTCTGTGGGTTCGAGCCCCGCGTCAGGCTCTGTGCTGACAGCTCAGAGCCTGGAGCCTGTTTCAGATTCTGTGTCTCCCTCTCTCTGACCCTCCCCCGTTCATGCTCTGTCTCTCTCTGTCTCACAAATGAAGGTTAAAAAAAAATTAAAAAAAAAAAAAAAAAAGAATCAGGCCCCAATAGATAACCGAGAAACACTGCTTATTAGATGGCAAAAGTCATCTTGGGCTTTCCATGGAAGCTACCTGGGAGATGGCAGGTTCTATCTAGGTCATTTCCAGGAAAACTGGTGGAAAATTTGTCCTGGGATCTGTGCCGTCAGACAAAAACAGGGATGTGACAAAGCACAGTGAGTGTTGTATTTTTTATTTTAAGTCACAGTCAGCATTCATATGATTTTTAATAGTTACTGTCAACACCCTACTTTTACTATCTAAGTAGCACACATTGAGCAAATTGTTAAGGTATCAATCATATCCTGAGGACAACTGAGAAGAGTTCTGAAAAGTAAATAATATATATAATTAGGTAAAAGCATGCTTTCTTTGATGTATTTGTCATAGCAAATATATTTGTATTTTTCCTGCTGGTCCTAATGCCACGATTTTTACACTTGTGGACACTCCCTGAGTGTAGCACAGAGATGATTTTCCGCTGTGCCTGTCAGTCTTCCGCAGAGTTTCCTCCTCACCTGATAAATTTAGCACGTCCTTACAATCCTCCTAACAGGGTTGGTGACTGGATTATTGGTGAGAAACAGTTAGAATCTTAACCAGAATATCGACATAAAGAAATGTTAGAGAAGACATTTCCAAATACCGTCCAAGATGCGGTGGAGTGTTTGTTAATCGCTAAGTTTGTGGGTTACACACCAACGTATGCAGTGCATGTGTTAATATGCAAGAGATTTGCTAAGGCAACATATTTAAGATACAAATCCCTGAGTCCCACCCAAATTCTGATTCAGAAATCAGGGCTGGGGCCCCGGAATCTGCATTCTTCCCAGGCACCCCATGTCTTTTATAAAATGACTCTCAGAACACGCGTTGATAAAGACTGTGCTAGGCAACTGCAGTGTTTCCACAAATCTACCAAGACAGAGTGCTTAGTGTATGACTATATGCAGTTTATGTACCTTTATTGACAAATGATATTGAATCGGGTTCTAGATGCAGCCATGCTGCTTAGTATGTGACGAGGCCAACACCCTTGGATTCTTTCATACTTACGCTCTTGCAGTTTGTTATTCCCTCTCTAGCATCCATGACCCAAGACAACAACCTGGATGTCCCTAAAATGTGGTTAGCATGGCGTTGACCCCGGCTTCACCTCCAGGACTGGAAGTTGTTTCCCTTAGCCCACTCGGCAAATCCAATCCCATCAATCACAGAGGTTAATTCAAAAGAAAGAGTGGCACATGACCCAAATCAAGCCAGTCAGGGCCAGGAAAACTCACTTGGGGGATTTGGTTTGAATTACCAGGAAGGCAGACTCTTTCCTAGTGGAAGTGTGAGGAAGCATGTGGCTAAGGAGCTGTTATCCCCGTTTTGTGGTCTGTACTGTACGACAAACTGGGGAGGCACCGGGGCCTGGTCAGAGCCTGAGCTCTGGATAAAGCCTCTTCTGTCACCTAGAACATCCAGTGCTATGAGCCCCAGAATTCCCATTTTTACTAACGGTAGTTTGAATCAGTTTTGTGTTACATGCAACCCAAAGCATCCTAACCAAGACATTTGTAAAGAGAGAATATTTTCCTAGATGAACTAGAAGATGCCTTCCCTTCCAAAAAAAAAAAAATCAGTGACCTTTAAAATCTTTTAAGTTAAAGAATTAGATTAGCACAATAGTATCTGGACAATGCCCTGCATACAAATTGAAGAGAGATCTTACCTTCTGTTAACTTGTAAACTAACTGAGAAATTTTCTATTGGCTACTCTTTGGCAGATATTCTGGAGAGAACTCTTAACTGGTCCAAGAACCAAAAGATGTAAACCGGTGTGGGATTTGCTGTGCTAAGCCATGAAACACTGAGGGAACCCAAATACTGAATTCCCATATCGATCTCAACCAAAGGGACAGTTTGATCTAGGTGAAGGGTTACATCATGATTTGGGCCAAATAAGAAAAGAAGGAACTTTAGCAGAGATTAGTCAACTGAACTGGGTGTGACAGCAGATCTAAAGTTATTAAGGATGGTCATTTTTACTGGAAGGAAGTGAATTGTCAGACAATATATCAAAGACTTCCTCCAGGAAACATCAAGTTAGTTTTTTTCCAATTCCAAAATATACTTGTCACTTCAGTTCAGTTCAGCCAAATTCATCATCATCTAAGATACCTAACATTTAAAAATTATTTTACTATATTCTAAGTCTTCATATTATGTTCCATGTAATATAACATACTGAGAAATCATTAAATACATTAAAAATAACATCAGTGTTACCATATTGCTTTCCAAATTAACATGTTATTACATGTTCTGTGATATATTCTGGCCATCCCTTTTGAATTCATTAGGATTACAAACACTGAGCTTAAGAATCATCACTGCAAAAGAATCTGTCCAATAATAGAAAGAGACAGAGCCAGGCATGCCAGATCTTATAAAAGTTACATTTTTCACCTCTGTAAATCATAATTTCAGTGTTTGCAACATTTTGAGTGCAGACACCACAGGCAGTAATAACTGGCTTAAATGCCTTCACAGTACAGCTGTTTGCAACAATACCTCCATTCATAACGCTCAAAAAATAAAATGACAGCTACAAGTGCCTTGAAAGAATATATGCTCCTCTTTGCATAGGTTAACTCCTAGGGTGCTTGCAGCTCTACACAACAGTAACTGTAAATAAAAGCACTACACCCAAAGTTATTGCACAAGGCCCTGGTAACTACAAACATCTCCGTGTTTTCTCAATGGGGAATTTATGTTTGAATTGCACTGCGAAATCATTCTGTGTGTTGTGGTGAATTTGTTCAGATTAGCACAAAAACTTCAAAGTATCTCATGTGGCTGTTGGTCAGACCATAGGAAAAAAGGAGAGAGAGTGACAGAAAGATGTTAGCAGAATTGCAGTCAAATCTTAACAGAAGTTCTGCAATAGGGACTACATTAGCTAAGACCCTTTTTGGTTAGACATGTTAGAAACCCAACTCAAACTGGCTTCCAAAGTGGGAGAATGTAATGTCTCTGTGATCGGGAAGTCAGAAGTCGATGTGTCTTTAATTATGGGTGGATCCACAGGTAAACAGTGTGCTTAGAGTCCTGCCTCTCTCCTTCTTCACCTACAGTATGCTTATCTCCACTTGTATCGCAAGCAGGCTTTTCCTGTGTGTGTCAGACATGATAGCATTCATCAGCCCCAGATGCACATTGGCCCTGCTTACCAGTCACGGTGGAATTATATGTTCCCCACCCATTAAAACCCTATATCAATCTCAGAAAAGACACTGATTTATCTTTCTTGAGTCACACGTACATTCTTGAATTAATCCTTGGCACTCTAATAGCTAGCCTTGGTTACCCACTCGCCCACTAAATGGGGATTGGCCATTCTGATTGACATCACCACCTGGAGCACTAAGAATGGGGAAGGCGTAGAAGGAAGGGGATGGGGAATGATGCTAAGCAGACAAAAACTACAGCTTCCACCAATCACTGCACACCTTCTACCCTCCTGATCAACCTACAGACCCTAGAGAACGGATTTCTACAATGTGGGAAAGATTATCCCAGTAAAGAGCATTGATCCTATAGGTTCTTTATGCGCTTTCATTTGTGAAGACTTTTAAACCAATCAGCACTGAAAGATCATTTATACCTGAACCAATGCATGAGTGGTCATTTGTAAATCATATTTCCTATGTGGGTGAGGACCTTTTGAAATTTTCTGAAAATCCTAAAATGTGACTAATATGAAGTCATAAGTTTGGAAAATATAATACTTAAATAGAAAATAAAATGGGGCACCTGGGTGGCTCAGCTGGTTAAGTCTCCAACTTCGGCCCAGGTCATGATCTCACAGCTCATGAGTTCAAGCCTCGCATGGGGCTCTGTGCTGACAGCTCAGAGCCTGGAGCCTGCTTTGGATTCTGTGTCTCCCTCTCTCTCTGCCCCTCCCCACTTGTGCTCACTCGCTCGCTCTCTCAAAAATGAGTAAACATTAAAAAAAAGAAGAGAAATCAGGTAAGTCTTGATGTTTTATACCCAAATCTTGAGGAGGAAATTCACTTAAATTAGATTTTATACTGTGGGGAAAGAAAACCACCACCCAAAGAAATCTCATCATTCGCATGAATAAGTGAATGAGGAATTCCGCATTGTTTTACTTCCTAAATTTAAAAGAGTATTTCCATTTGATTTCCAAATTTACAGACATGTTTTTGAGTATCAGTATGGTCGCCCCTGCTTCCCCTCCTTAAAGTAACATAACAGCTTAAGTTCAAAACTAAAAGCCATTCCTACCCTTAAAGTGGGTGATTATTGTCCTATCATAGTTTAAAGCATCTTTGGATTAAACAATTCTTTCTTTTTTTTTTTTGCATTAAACATTTTAATTGTGTAATATATGACCATAAGCATACAAATAGTAAGTGTACAGCTCGTGCATTTTTCACGAGGACACACCCTTGAAAACAATTATTTCTTTATGTGCTTTCCAAATTCGTGTGAAAATGGTCAGTGGGAAACCAATGTGGTAACATTATTGGAACTGATTCAGCTCCAGTCGAGTGGAGATGAGAAACGAAATGGTTATTCTTCAAGCTCTTTCTCTAAATTTTGACAAAATTGTAGACGTAGAATTTACTCACGGGCTTGAACATTCACAGTGAAGTCTGGTGCTTAGAAACAGAGCTCTTCAAGCTGGCAAAACACGATTTCTTATTCTAGGGGCTGGGGTGGGGGTGGGGGGGAATCCCTGAAGCCAAGAACAGTAATTTTCTGCTTATGAAGCAAAGGTGGGAATCTATATATTCTACCTGCTGGGTCACCTTTATGCCATTGTGGAGAACTTGTCTACGATGGGGAAAAATGGTTAGAAACCAGAAGAACCTCCACAGAAACCCTGAAGAACAGAAGACTTGACTATAAATTTTAAGTTCCTTTTATCACCCATGCTATAAGAGAGATAAAAGAATAGCTGCATTAAAAATTAAGACGAAGAGTATAATTTAGTAAGTTTACTGAAGCCAACACTTTCAGAAATAGGTAAGAGCTTTTGTTAAACTCACAACGTGGCCAGAATCACCATCTGTTATGAAAGGCTTTTCTTCAGCAGGGGTCCGATCCAATAAGGAATGGTTTATTTCACAGATTTTCAAACTCACTTCATGGAAACCTTACCGTATTTTTATTATTTCTGAGATATGACAAGAGTGTTAGTTCTGTTTTCACTGTACAGGATAAGGGAACTCACACAATTGCTTTCAACCCTTTGTTTCTTTCCTAAAATCCAGCTGAGATTGCAAAGCAGTCATTTCTCCCTTGACTGAAGTTTATTCCCACCCCAAAAATCCCTTCTTGATAATTGCTATCACCAATTCACTGAACTTTTCTTACTTTATAACATAAACTTTTTTCCTTCTGAATTCTCCCAGGTAGAAAAGCTTTAAATAACTGTGTTTTTAGTGTTGTTCTCAGAATAAGATTCACCTGGCTTGCCTTGCCAATAGTTTTTTTTTAATATTTCCACATATTTTCATTTAAATTGAAATATAAATCTAGAATTCCATTTGCCATATAATCCACTCACTAGTCTAGAAAGCAAGTTTAGCCAAATATCACTCACAGCTGGCCCAATTTTGATGTAATTAGTAATTGTTCACTTCTTTAATCTTAGCAGTCCCATCACATCAAGTAAGTATTCTTTCACCTTATACACTTTTAATTACCAGCAAACTGCACTCAAATATAACTAGAACAGGATATAAAACATATAATAGCTAACAATTACAGAAAGTATTCTCTTTTTTTTTAATGTTTATTTTTGAGAGAGAGAGACAGACAGAGTGTGAGCGGGTGAGGGGCAGAGAGAGAGAGAGAGAGAGGGAGACACAGAATTCGAATAGGCTCCAGGCTCTGCGCTGTCAGCACAGAGCCCAACATGGGGCTGAAACTCAAGAACGTGAGATCATGACCCGAGCCAAAACCCAGAGTCGGATGCTTAACCAACTGAGCCACCCAGGCGCCCCACAATTACAGAAAGCATTAATTGCAAAACATTTTGATCTTTGATTTCAGCTTATCTAGAGACATGTCTTTAGGTGGTTGAACTATACCATAAAGAAGGCTGTAAAAGGTGCTATGACTCAGTTTTACTACATGGATGTAGACCCATTCCACCCATGTCATTTAGAGGCCAACTCTGTGCTGCTTAAGTAAAAAATTACCTTCTGGGCCTGGGCTGTAAGAGATTCCAGTCTGTCTTAAGCATGTCTAAGAAACTGTAAGAATAGGCAGGATGATTCACAAGCCTCTTGGGAAAGCCGCATCACTTTGGGACCCATTTTACCGAGTATAACACTAAGTGGAAAGTGCAATTTATCTTCCAGGATCTTCTTCACTGCCACATACCACCTAGCTTTGGCACTCTAAAGGACATCAGTTCTAAAGACTGATGGAACGGCTTCCTGGATCATCCAAGCAACAAGAAAGACGAGGGTGCCTGTTAGAATGGCTGCTGAGAGAAATCCCAGTCTGGCCTCAGTGCCAAAAATTGTTGTATCTCTCCAAAGCAACTGAGCATCATTTTTCTCCTGGCCCTTGTGACCATGTAATTGATTAGATTTCCCTCTTCTCAGTGCCTGCTAGAAAGCTTAGAGCCAACTTCTGTTTCTGGCGCTCTTATAGATCAGATATTTTGAAAGACCTTGCCAATGAAAATGACTAAAATGTTGAGTTAAGAAAAAAAATACATCTTTAATTGCATTGCTAAGCTGGCACAAATGAACAGAATCCACAGAGGCCAAAATTAAAATGAAAGAAGAAACCCAGGAATTAAGCAAGAGCCAAAGCCAGCTTTCCCTCTGAGGGGTTGAGCTAAGCACTGAAAACCTTGACTTTCCACCATGACAGCTGCACGGAGTGTAGAGGACAGGAGATAAATACGTGCCACGATGGGAAAGTAAATGGGAAGCTATGTCCCCGTCGTGCTGAGACACTAAAGAGCTACACATGCTCTGCCTTAGGACAAATGAAAAATAAACCCCCTTCATAGAAATGGACGGCACAAAAATTTTCCTAACTCAACCCTGGAGCAACGCAAAAGAAGAAGGAGAAGTTAAAGAGGAAGATATATTGAGAATTTATGTCATTTAAGTTCAAATTCACCTACCTATGTGATTCAGATCTTTTAGGAGAGAAATTTTATTTAAAGTGGGCCAGTTAAAGAGTATGTGTGTCCAGGATGGCTGGAAAAAAGCAAATACAAACTCTCTTTGAAGGAACATTATTTTAATCTAGAACTTAATGAAATTCCATGATTAAAAAGAATGTGAGTTCCTGTAACAAGAGTCACAAACATCCAAGGAAACAATACAAGATAAAGTCAACCAAAACAAAAGACAGCAGAAAATAACCACAATAACTTCAAATATTAGAATTTTTAGGTACAGAATATAGTGTAACTATGCTTGTAATCATAAACTAATAAAATAAGAATTTGAAAATAGCCAGGAACATGAGACTACAGAGAGAAAAAAGAATTTTTAAAAGAATCAAATAGAAGTCTTAAAAATTAAAAACTCCATGGACAGAGTAAAGGGAATAGATACAACTGAAGACAAAATTGGTAAACTGGAAGAAATCTCCAAAGAAACTATCCTAAATTCAGCTAATGGAGTGAAAAAGAAAAATATCAAAAAGAGTTTAAGAAACTTTAAGAATAAAGAAAGCAAGATCTACCATATTTTCAAACCAAGTTTAACAAAAAAAAGCTGAAGGGGTGATATTAAAGAGATAATGACAGAGCGCCTTCTAAATGGTGAGTCCTGTGGGCAGAGTGCACTATGGCATCTTAGACATGGATGCTTCAGATAGCCCCAGGACAATGAAGGCCATGCTCATTAAAAGCTATCTGTAATTTAAAAGGGGTGATTCCTTAATCAGTGGCTGGACTGGTCCCCAAACTTGTCCCAGGAACCCCAGCAGGGCAGCAGATGTGGATGCCATGAAACAGAAAAGCTTCAGTCTAGTGGCTTCGGAGGTCACACCAATGCCAAGTTGCAGACCCAGAAAAACCCTAGAGTAAGTCTGCCAAGGCCTCAGAAAGGACACGAAGATGCGGAACGTCTACAATTTGACTGCTAAAGGCTTGAACTCAAATTACAGACACAGCAATCTAAAATCACTTGATTATGCCTTCCAAGGGGTCAGAAAAGTGGAAAGTGGAGAAATGCTTACCATCCCCGCGCTCACTTCTTGGACTTATCTTTACTATTCCCTGGACCTAAGACTCTTCTTGGAATTTTCCCTGATAACCACTCCTTCCCAAATGACCCTAACGTCAGTTCGCAGAACACTGCACGCCCATCACAACATTTAGTCTACTACACAGAATTTTAATCTTCTCATAATCTGTGTAACTGTCCCCTCCACTCTGAACTTCACACTGTTTGTTCCTACAAAATACAGACCTTAGGTTATTATTAGTCTTTGTATCTTTAGAGTCTGTTAGGATCTAGTTCAATGGCTAATATATAGTTCAGTATGTTCAACAAATGTTTTTTGAATGATATATACATTACATATCATCTAGTATATATATTCCCAGTTATTACACCCTAATGTGTCAGAAAGGCTGGACTTTGTTCTCTGATCATAAAAACGAAACCTAGAGAGAGCTGCATTTAATTGAAAGTAAAAGACAGAAAAGGCTAAATAATAGCACAAAAGACCACAGCTAAAAGAAACAAGTTTAACATTTTTCATACTTCTCTTTCTACTCTGATTTCCATGCTTCTACTAGGCTTTAATTTTCCTTCCAAAATTCTTGAAAAATAATTAGCATTCCTTATTTTCCAGACTACATGCATTTTACAAAACTTCTTCTTTTCACATTTTTCTCCTCCAGGCCTCCCAGGCCCCCACAGCTGGATGTGTTCTGCCAGCATGGAATCAAACAGTATTAATGCCTCCCGTCAGCTGGTGCTGTCATTCAACTCACATCTTTTTTATTCAAAATTAACACTGCACCAGATTCCTCATTAATTTTAGCAGAAGGTTTTGTAAAAGCTGGTGCTCTTGTGGTGCATGATGTGGACCCCAAGAACAGATTTAGAAAATATATATATATGAACATAAGGACTATTATTCCCCACAATAGTAAGCCCTAAGTTATGTCCTAAGAAAGGTGAATAATATAATATAATAAATTAAATATTTATTACTCATTTCACTAAGTTTTTATTTTCATGTAATTCCAAACTTACAAAAGTTGCAAAAATATCATGAAGTTCAGTATACACTTTACACAGGCTTACTGTTTGTTACATTTACCCCCTCTGCTGAATTTCTCTTTGTCCCTCATTATACAAAACATATATATATATACATACATATGTATATATATATGTATGTGTATATATATAATTTTTTACAAATCATATGAGAGCACGTTATAGGCATCATCCCCTTTACACTTAAACACTTCAGCATATAATTTTCTTTTTTTTTTCTAATTTTTTTTTCAACGTTTATTTATTTTTGGGACAGAGAGAGACAGAGCATGAACGGGGGAGGGGCAGAGAGAGAGGGAGACACAGAATCAGAAACAGGCTCCAGGCTCTGAGCCATCAGCCCAGAGCCCGACGCGGGGCTCCAACTCACGGACCGCGAGATCGTGACCTGGCTGAAGTCGGCCGCTTAACCGACTGCGCCACCCAGGCGCCCCATCAGCATGTAATTTCTAAGAACAGAGGTGCTCCCTTCTTTAACCATAGTGCAATTATGAAAAACAGAAAATTTAGGGGTGCCTGGGTGGCTCAATCACTTGAGCATCCAACTTCAGCTCAGGTCATGATCTCACAGTTTGTGAGTTTGAGCCCTACGTCAGGCTTGCTGCTGTCAGCTCGGAGCCCACTTCAGATCCTCTGTCTCTTTCTTTCTCTGTGCCTCCCCCACCTCAGGCTCTCTCTCTTGAAAATAAATAAACACTTTTTTTAAAAAAAAAAAAGCAAAATTCAACATTAATGTAATTGTCTATAGTCCATCTCCAAATGTTGCCAATTGTCTCAATAATATCCATTATAGCTTTTTTGCCCCTCCAAGTCTAGGATGTGAGCCAGGATCACCCATGACATCTAATGCTCCTGTCTGTTTAGTCACTTGGCCTTTCTGTGTGTTTTGCCATTGTTTTCAAAGCCTATACGTCATCCATGTTGTACAGTGTCCTTCAGATTGGGTTTGTCCAATGTTTCTTCATGATTAGATTCAAGATAGGTACTTTGGGCAGAAATGCCACAAAAGTGTATATTGAACCACATCAGTAAATGAAGTGAGTAATACACATACACATGGGCTTTTATAAAAGCTTACAAGAAATGAACCAAATGTAAGAAATGGATAACATTCAGAGAGGTAACATATACTAACAGCCCATTTTGACAAATGAGACAATAAGTGAGCTATTAGAACCAAAGAGATAGGGCTACAGGGAAAATCTGGGAGCAGGGACATTTGCATATTAAGGAAAAGCAAGTTGCTAAAAGTTTCATGAAATATACAATCAATCAGGAGTCATTTTTAAAAAACTAATTTGACTTCCCTGAGATTCCCTTCCCAGGGCATTGCTATTTACTGTTTATAAATAACTGGTGTATGATCATGGAAAATTTGGTCTATCTCTGGGGGAAAAAAAGTGATTTCTTTTTAAGTCCCTTTTAATTCAAAAGTTTTTTATGTTAAAAAGTTGTAGGAATATGTCCTTATGACACAGCTTTTATAAAATTTTTTTTTAACGTTTATTTATTTTTTTGAGACAGAGAGAGACAGAGCATGAACGGGGGAGGGGCAGAGAGAAAGGGAGACACAGAATCGGAAACAGGCTCCAGGCTCTGAGCTGTCAGCACAGAGCCCGACGTGGGGCTCGAACTCACGGACCGCGAGATCATGGCCTGAGCCGAAGTCGGCCACTTAACCGACTGAGCCACCCAGGCGCCCCTGACACAGCTTTTAGTACCAAATTATAATATGTGAGAGTAAACTCAAAAATACAATATGTGGATTCGTATAGTGTACATATGCATAATAGGACATATATGTATATTTTTAACATGTACAAAAAGTGGAAAATTTGTTCCTTTCCATTAAGAAAGGACATAATTCACAAAGCATTAATTCAACTAATGTCACCTTGCTTTGCTACCTTTCCCCATTCATGGAGTTTCCATGTGTAACAGGCAGCATTTTGGTTTAAGAATGATATCAGAAATCTCCTGTGGTAATTGTATTCCATCCCCACAATTGGATATAGTACAATGCTTTTCAGAGTCAAGTAGAAGGGAATTTCAGTGCATTACAAATGTGCAAACTATAATTTCAGTCCCAATTTTCAGTAATTGTTCTGTTAGAAAAAAATAACTTCCCTGGAAGGTTTAGCCCTGTACTATTTTTATGCAACTCTCTAGGCATGCAAACTTAAAATCCTGAATTGTGCAAATAAGTTATTTTCTGTTTTGTTTTGGTAAGAACTCAGTTCACTTAGCACTGAAGTTGAGAATGAAGAGATTTTTTTTTTATTATTATTATTTTTAATAATGCTGTGATGGCACAAAGCAGGACATGGACATTTTTGTTCTTCATTCTTATCACTCTCCAAAACCTAAAGACATTAACTGGAAAGAGGCTAACTCATGTGCAAGGCACCATTTTAAACTATGGTATAGAAGTTTAGGAAGAGAATGTCTTATCTCTTGAGCTATTTAATACCACCTAGGGATGGTGAGATACAACAAATACAAATCGTTTTTGGATAATGTTGCTATATGATGTTCTGACAATTCACCAATTACTCTGAGGAAAGTCAGCTGAGAAAGATGTGGGAAAACGGCCTAGGAGAAGAGCAGGAGTAGGGACCGGTTGGCTGAGCTTTGTGTGGGTCCCTCGTTGAGAATCTTCCCGGACTTTTAATCCCCAGGGAAAGGGATTTAAAAAAAGAAGAAGAATACTTCTTTCCCAGACATCATTAAACACCCTTTTAAACTTCTGCCATGACGTCTAAAACATGTCATTGTTCAAAGGTAAGGAAAGTTCATAGTCCAAATGAAGAAAACTTTTGACCCATTCCTGTTCTCTCCTAACCGGTCTTCTTGTGTTAAGTCCCTTTTGCCCATTCACTCTGCTACCTGCACAGTTAGGCCTTTCCCATCTGCTTGTCTTCCAACCACGGAGCCCTGGTAAGTGCGCGCTCACGAAGAATTTAAGGAGAAACATTGCAAGTAGACTTGGCTACGGCCCTGTCGTGACAGCTTCCTGCTCCCGAGAAGATAAGACAACTTTGCCACTCCTTCATGTCAAGTCACTTTATCAGATGGAAGAAATGAGTGAATTATTCACTTAGTGAATCATTGGCAGGGGAAGCAATAACTGACTTTTGGACCCTGCTTGCCCTTCATATGTGGCCTTTCATTTCATCCACGAGAGAGCCCTTAGGGAATGCACAGCAAAATCATAAACAGGGAGCCAAGGAGTTCAGTACCAGCCCTTCACAACCTACAGCGACTTCCAGACATTTCTGAGAGCCCTTAAAAATAATCCTGTTTATATTTGAGGCCTTACAAGACAGTTGGTCACTTTTACTCTTTTATTTTTATCTCTGTGGAAAAAGCAGGAAGCTGTTTATATGGGGATGGCGGCCCGTTGCCATGGGTAAAATGCAGCAAGTCTAAAGAAAGAGTGTAACAGGTTAAGACGTAACAACTGATATAAATATATTTAAAGGGAGGGACAATGGAAAGCAGTTTTCCCATTTTGTTTTTGCATTTTAACAGAGAAATGTTGCAACCCCTATAGGTGGGAAGCAAGAGTTTCTTAAAACAATGATTTCTTCTTTTAAAGCAATTCCTTCAGTTATGAACTTTGACCAGTTTTGGCACGAGAAGCACAAACAAATTTGACAGAAAAGCACATTCCATGCTGCTTGAAGTGGGAGGAAAGAGGTAAGTCCACATGGTTTAAGAGTTAAAGCAGGGGCACCTGGGTGGGCTCCTTCCTTAAGCGTCTGACTCTTGATTGCCACTCAGGTCATGATCTCATGGTTCGTGAGGTTCATGAAGTTGAGCCCCAACCGGGGCTCCGTGCTATTAGTGCGGAGCCTGCTTGGGATTCTCTCTCTCTCTCTCTCTCTCTCTCTCTGCCCCTTCCCCACACTCTCTCTCCTCTGTCTCTCAAAATAAATAAACTTAAAAAAATAAAGGGTAAAATCATTAAAAAAAAAAAGAGTTAAAACATACTGCACTTGGGGTCAATTATGTTCTTGCAAAGTGGAAATCATTACATAGTATTTTCCTTGTGGGAGCCTCCTCTTTGGGGTCATGAAAATAACATTTACCTTAAATGATCAATGTGAGCATCCCTACCCAAACAATAGCAACACTGTGTAGTTTGGAATCAGATGTTCCTTTCATAACCAACGATGTAACATGTATAAGCCCCAGTTTTGTAATCCAAAATGAGAGTAGACGCAAGAAAGCAGCAGCAGATGTCAGCTGACTGAACTCCTGGACTGACCTCATTCAAGGGGGGGAAAAGAAGACAAACTTAGTGAGGGGCTGCCTTTGAAGTGGTTGCTTCTTTAGTAACCTAAGGGATAACCTAAATCTCTAGCATATTTTAAACCTAATCCGGGTTCTTTAAAAAGTTTTGGATGTGATTCAGATACGGCGAGCCCCCTAAGCCTAACATTTCCACAGCTGCCTTCATTTGCTGGCTTGTAAGCGAGACATTAAAAACGTCTATTGGAGAAACTCCACCATGGTGTGGTTAAAAAAAAAAAAAAAATTGCTCTTATTTCCTCCTCCCACACTCCTGTGTGATACGGTCAAGAGAAGACTGGGGTTTGGAAAGCAGAGACTGATTCACCCCTCTCATTGTGAATGTCACCTCTAAGTCAGACTTTGAGCAAAAGTAAAGCAAACAAAAGCACCGTGGAGAATCCAGCCCTTTGTACGATTCTCTTTCTCTTTCAAACCCTTCCTGGCAGATTCGTTTATAGTGAGGAAAAATGAAAGACAACCAAATTATCTACTTTTGAGAGCTGTTTAAATACTTTATGGGATAACGAGCCAATTGAAAACCATTCGACCGTTTAAAATAATGAGGTAAATTGTACGTCTCAATATGGAAAAATAAGCGAGACATTGTGGAGTGCAAAAAGCAAGTTGCAGATTATTGGGGATACGCTCAATCTGTTTGTTTAAAAAAAATGAAAAAATATACATATACATTTTACACTTTCTGGAAGAATATGTAAACCACAGCTAATAGTCGTCAGTCTAGGGCAGGGCACCTCCGTAGAGGCACTGATGACAGGTCAGGCTGGATAGTCTTTGCTGTGGAGACTGTCCTGGGCACTGTAGGATGGTTAGCAGCAACTCTGTACCCCCCTGCTACATGCCAGTAGCAGGAGCACCCCCTCTCCATTATGACAACCAGAAATGTCTCTAGAAAGTGCCCAATGTCCCCTGGAAGGCAAAACTGTCCCCAGTCAGGGACCACGGCTCTGCAGAATGAGGCTGAAGGGAAGGTTTTATGTTTCATCTTCTGCTGAACTATTGGGTTATTTTTGTTTGTTTGACTTTACCATGAACATGTACTATTTTTATGAGTTATATTTTTATTTTTTACGTTTTTAATTTTTATTTTTTTAAGTTGTCTTCATGCCCTATGTCGTGGGGCTTGAACTCACGACCTTGAGATTCAGAGTCACATGCTCTACTGACTCCGCCAGCCAGGCGCCCCTATAAGTTATATTTTTTTTTAAAAAAAGGACAAATTTTCCAGGCTAACCTCAGAACTCATATAGAAACTGGGGGAAAAATGAACTATATAACTAATAAAAATACTCCATAAAGCTCTGTTGCCATTTTGACTGATTTCACAGCTTCACATAGTACATTTACTCCGAAGAGCTTAAGGCTCTGTTAAAAAAAAAAAAAAAAAAAAATCAGAAAAAAAATTTTTATAGCCAGAAAATGACAGCACCAAAAACATTGGGAAAGTGGCAGCCAAAATCAAGCCCTTTAATGAATACAACTGGCATCAACATCGGGGGTTAAGAATTTATTTTCTGTCCAGTAGCACCTGCCCTGGGTGAAACTCTACAGAATGTGAACCGTCCGCAGTATCCTTCCAACCTCTCGTGCCACTGACCTTGATCACCAGTTCATGTATTCACTCAAATAAGCAGCAGGATTGTATTAGACTCTGCATTCTTTGGGATTTGAGAAGCACTAACAGCTTTGGTGGTATAAATTAACTTGTGGTTTTATCCTTACCGGTGACCTGTGCTTTAACATATCACTCAGAGACAGGAAAGTTCTCCTGGGGCATCTTCCAAGACCAATGTCTCCTAGCAGGAGCCACGAGGGGAAAAGGGCTGCTTATCACAAAGGCAGCCACCGGGTGAGGCCAGGGGCAAGGCCAGCTGCTCCTCGGGAAGGCAGGAGTGAGATCCATAAGCAGTGGGGATGGACAGGTTGCCTCACTGAGTGACCAGAATTCCCAAAGGAGGACGTGGAACCTGAAGACTTTTCAAAGACAAAAGTGGAAGTGTTCGGCCAAACTACGGGGAAAGCAGGCGGCACACCAAGGAGAGGGCAGAGAAGACGGAGGGAGGGGCACAGGGAAACACCACCACTCAGGACAGCAGTATGAGGCGGAAGAGTCTCAGGAAAAGAAAGGTGGGAAGAAAAGCGCCACCTGGGCCTGGCGGAAGGGGCGGGAGTTCAGACCCAGTAAGTGCCTCAAGGCACAGGGTATTTTCTTACAGCACAGAACCAGTGGTGAGCTGTAGGGATAGGGTCGATGAAGTCCCATTCCCCAAAGTCAGAGACGTGAATAAGTAGGTCCTACTTTAGAAAAAGGATATTTGGATTCTTCAAGTCACCATATTTTAACTTCGCAGGACTTACCCATTATTCAGCCTTTGCCTTCCTCCAGCTCCAGCCAAGACGTGAGTTTCCATTTCCTGGTTCTGTGGGTGGTTAGGATAATGAGGGGTATTCTGTGGCTTTGCTTCATTTCTGGCCTCCCTCCCTTTGTGAGGGTGTGTCTCTCTTTGCTCCATAAAAGATACTGTCACACACGAACGCTGTCTGTGTGTGGCCCTGGGGCCCGCCCAGCCTGCGCCTTAATAATAACAGCAGCAGCCAGAAAAGGCAGAAAATGGATTACAAACCTCAGTGTTAATGTTAGGACTAGCGGTGGCCATGGCGCTGGTGCTTTTTTCTTCTGAAACAGAAACAGAAAGAATGTGTGTCCTGGGCTTTGTATGGAGTAAGTCATCATTTGCAGAAAGTTTTCGTTGTACCTCAAGGCAGTTGTGATACAGACTTTTGAAAACGTCCGTGATCTTAATACTTGGCACATTATAAAACCAAGAATTCTACATTTAAAAAAGTAAACAAGACTTTTTACCTTCCCTTATAATCTTATTTATGGCAATATTTAAATGATTTAACTAAAACTGAAGTGCCAGGAATTATGAAATAGCCAACTGGATGCTCTCTTTTACATAAACCGCTTATAAAGGGATCCCTGATCCGAAAGAAATGGAGGAGTCCCTTAAGCTATTTCCAGTATTTCTAAGAGTTAAACAGAAATTGCAAGTTCACTTTCAAAAGAGTTGCACAGGCTAATTGAAATGTTGGGCACCTTTGATTCTGCCGGGAATTAAATGGACGTCATGTGGCAGCACTCCTTATCTCTTGCGGATCAGAATTTCTATTACAGAGAAAAGGAAAAGTAAGGGAGGAAGAAGAGAGACAAGAGCAAAGAAACAGGATTTAGGTCTAGACCTGAACAGTCTTTGGTAACCTGGGTGATTTTTAATCTCAACAGGTCTCAGTTTTCTCATCTGTGAATTGGGCATAATGCTGACTGTGGCATGCTCCTACAATTACTGGGAATAATCTTTGTAAGCACTCAGATCATGTAATGAGGAGTTCTTGCTGTGTTCTAGACACTGTTCTGGGTGCTTTTCATGGGTTAATTCAAAACAACATGAATTTGCATGGGATACAACATGAATTTGCATGGGATATTATCCCACTCTTTAGGATGAGGAAATTAAGACACGAAACAGTTTTTTAAAAACTCATTTAAAACCACACCGCTAATGAACTGGGGTCTCAACCAAGGCACTGGGCTTAAGAGTCCATGGCTGTCCATTACAAATCCATGCTGTCAACACTGTGCTCTATTACCTGAATAGGTAACGAATCTAACATGCAATCGGTCTGTCAATACTATGATTCTACGTCATTGTTATTAGAAAGGAAAAAAACCAAACTTCCACCAAATAAATTTATTGTGTTTAGCAGATAAAACTCTTCAAACCTTAAGATCCATGATGGTAAAATGTTTGGTAATCATTGCTCCATAAAGGGAAATTGTACACATTCTATGGTCCGTGATCAATTTCCTCCCTAGAATGACTCTGATATAAATAAAGTAACCTTCCCATCATTCTCTCTTTTCTCCCAATAATTCATTCATTCATTCATTCTCCAACTGCATGCCACATACTATAAATTAGTAGGCTATTTTCACAAATTCAAATGTAGTGTTTTTCTGAAACGACAGTGTACTTATAATACATGTCGTTATACTCATTAAATACAAGATGTATTTTTAGATTCCTGAGTATATCCTCTGAAATCACAAATCTTTTACTTAATTCACTTTCCCACTTTGCTCTTTGTTACTAATTTATAACTTATTTATGCACAGTTACACACCAAAATGCATTTTCTGAAGCATATGAAAAGTCTTGCACTTCCTCTGAGAAGATTTCATCCAAACTGAAGGAACAAGTATAAAAAAATAAAGGGGAGGAAAAAATAACCCCCAAATAATCCTTATGTACTATGGATTCTAGTACAAAAAATATATAAGGCACGTAACAATCCATTTCTGATGTCCTGATATATAGTTCCTATAAACCGAGTTTGTGAAAAGTTTAAAAACAAAAACCTAGCTAACAACCAATTAGAATGCAATTAGCTACAGTGGGTGGTCCATTCCCAATTGTCCAACAACAGACTTTTCAGGTTAGAGATTAACCATACTCCCCTTCTACCATTTTCTCATTTTATGCTTCTGGCTTCTCTCCCTTTAGCCATGTACCTGTTCACTAACATGTGAAGATCAGAGGCCCAAAGAACAGAGTTCTGAGCTAGAGCTCAATGAGGCCCTTTGACTCCTCATTAGCAGTTCTCATGAGGCTTTCATCAGAGACAAAAGACAATACAATGCATTACATTAGATGGCATGAATCAAAGTAAAATATCCTCCTTTCAATACTTAGATTGGCTATCTGTGACACCTTATGTCAGCTGGAAACATCCTTACAGATCATGAATTCCTACCTCCAAACTTTACAGGTGTTAACACCCGAGTCCAGACAAGGTAGGTGACCTGCCCCAAGTCATCCACGTAGATAACATCATAGGATGAGAAACTAGGTTTTGCTAATGTTTCAACCTGTCCCTTTGAACCCTCTATTCTAATTTTTATCCAGATTCATGTTTTCTCAGTATATTTTATTTCTTCAGCATTTCACAGTGAGGAATTGAGTGAATTCAACTAAGACAATTCCATTAATAATTACAATAAAATTAGTTTATTTGAATACGTTTGATTCTTTCCATCACATGGTAAACCAGTATTTATTAATTGTTATATATAAAGTCTCTTCAAATCACTTTAACAAAGATACGGATCCAACAGAATTAATAGCAAAAGTTCACTTTTTCCAAGAGCATTTAGTATAGAGGTAAGCAACTTGAATATTTTTGGAATGAGATAGAAGAAGGAAGATAAGAAAGGGAAAAAAAGGAGGGAGAGAGCAAAGAGATGCTAATATTATTATAAGGATTCTCTCTTTTCTCCCAATCATTCATTCATTCATTCATTCTCCAACTGCATGCCACATACTATAAATTAGTAGGCTATTTTCATTGCATTATTGTTTCATTGCATTATTGAAAATTGTTTTTAATTTGTGATTATAAGGAAATCTTACAACATATACCTGTGACCTTTTTTTATATACCCTTATCTAGAATATGTTCTTTAGTAAACTATAAGAGCAGATACCCTAAATTGTTCTGCTTATAACCTATTCTTTATATAAATCATCAGCTCTAGAAGAAAATTAGTTTCCCAAAGTTTACCCATTGATTTATTTCTGCTTTGTGGTATAGAGTGTAATAAATCAATATTAAAAAAAAAGCCTGAAAAATTCAAGGAAGATAAAGGACTAAGATAATTTAGTATCATTTATGTTTAGAATTATACAATCAAGCGTATGCTACATTCATACATTATCTAGGACTTTGGTGATAATACTTTTGTGATATATTTTGCTTCTTGCAACCTTGATCTATTTTTATTTGTTCATTTTAAAATGTGATCAACTCAATTCACTTAAATCTATAATTTCTCTAAATTTTTACTTATAAAGTCTCTAAACTTGTCTTCATTTACCAATTTAACATTTCTTCAAACATTGTGCTGCTAAGAATTAAAAGCAACTCTTAAAGTTACCAGTAAAAGAACAAAAGAAATGCTTCATTTTTATAGATAGTGATAAATTAATTATATTTTTACTATCCTAAAACTAAATTTTTAATGTCTGAAAATAAGCCACAGGACACTTAATGCATTTCAAAAAATTGTTTTTCTGATAAATACTTTTTGTATACAGGTGCTTTTACAGATGCACAATCTGAATTGTACAGTTCACACAATTATCTGTTGTGCAATTATCTGAAAATATGCACATTAGTTAGGTAGTAATTTTGAATAAAAAGAAAAATCAGTGGAGACATGATCATAACACTATCAGCATTTGTTTTTTTAATATAGAATAAGCGACCAAATATTTAGTCATTTGAAAAAATTTCAAAGAAAAATATTTAAATAGTTTATTAAGTTATATTGCTGGGACATACATATTACAAATTTTGTGATAATTGGGGTTTTTCTTGTATTCAACGGTGGTGAACATAAGTGGGCCAACAACAACAATGAAAAGTTAAAATAAGTATTTGCACAAACCCTAACCATTCTACTAAGGGCTTTTCACATATTGTTTTCAGATTTCTACGGGTAGCTGTTTTATTTCTGAGTACTAGCTGTTTTTATGATTTTCCTGTTACAGAAGATGAAACAGGCTTACAAATTAAATAACTTACCATGAAGCTCATATTGAATGTGGCTAAGTTAGAATGTGAAGCAGGTTCTGGCTCTGAGCTCTTTGCACAAATAACAAGTTCACTGTCTTTTGGCACCACAGTGTATAGGTTTACTTAAAGAGTAACCTTATAAAATCTATCAAAAGGTCAAAATTCTTCAGGCTCGTTCACTCATGCAAGAAAATAAAAAAGATAATTCTCTGGGAAATTAAATAAAACGCTTCTTTCATCTAAATTGACTAGGATAGTTGATCAGAATTTCCATATTATTAACTCAGTTATCCTCTTTCACGTATAATCTTTGAAATTAAGAACTGAATGGGGAATAGGATTTTGTACGCAAGATGCTAAGAAAACTGGATCGAATTGATTGATTCAATGAAGTAATCATTGAATTATTTCTTAATTAAATTTAATATTTGGAGTTAAATGGTCAAAAATAAAACTTGATTCAGTATTTTTCTGATTCTCATATATAGCCTTCACCTTTTTAATGTTTTTATTGAACTATAGTAGACACACAATGTTACATTAGTTTCAGGTGTACAATATAATGATTGAAGAACTCTATAGCATATGCTATGCTCACCACAAGTGTAACTACCATCTGTCACCATACAACACTATTACTGTGCCATTGACTCTATGCCCCGTGCTGTACCTTTCATCCCTGTGAGTTATTGATTCGATAACTAGAAGCCTGTACCTCCTTCTCCCCTTTACACATTTTGCCCATCCCCCTTCCTCTCCGGCAGCCATCAATTCTCCATATTTATAGGTCTGTTTCTACTTGTTTGTTTGTTCATTTGATTTGTTTTTTAGATCCTACATGTAATTAAAAACATATGGTATGTATGTTTCTCTGTCTGATTTATTTTATTAGCATAATACCCTCCAGATCCATCCATGTTGCTGCAAATGGCATAATTTCACTTTCTTTTGTGACTAATATTCTACTGTATATATATTTCATATATTCTTTATCCATGCATCTATTTATGGACACATCGATTGCTTCCAAGTCTTGGATATTATAAATAATGCTTCAGTAAACATAAGCATATATCTTTTTGAATTAGTGTTTTCATTTTCTTTGGGTAAATACCCAGTAGTGGAATTATGGAATTGTATGGTATTTCTATTTTTAATTTTTTGATAAACCTGCACACTGTTTTCCACAATGGCTGCATCAATTTACATTCCCACCAACAGTGCACAAGGGTTACCTTTTCTCTACAACCTGGCCAACACTTGTTATTTCTTGACTTTTTGATTCTAGCCATTCTGACAAATGTAAGGTGATATGTCCTTATGGCTTTGAGTTACAATTTCCTGATAATAAGTGATGTTGAGCACCTTTTCACTTGTCTGTTGGCCATCTATATGTCTTCTTTGCAAAAATGTCTACTCAGCGTCTCTGCCCATTTTTAAATCTGATTCTGTGTTTTCTGTAGATTGAATTGTAAAAATTCTTTATAGATTTTGAATGGTAACCCCTTCAACCCCTTTTCTGAGGAGACATATCTAGATAAATACTATTCAGACTGATGTCAAAGAGATTAACGCCTATGGTTTCTTCCAGGATTTTTATGGTTTCAAGTCTCACATTTAGGTCTTTAATCCATCTTGAGTTTATTTTTGTGTATGGTGTTAGAAAGTGGTCCAGTTTCATTCTTTTGCATGTAGCTGTACAGTTTTCATAACACCATTTATTGAAGAGCCTGGTTTTTCCTAATTGTATATTCTTGCCTCCTTCATCATAAGTTAATTGACCATATGTGCACGGGTTTATTTCTGGGCTTTCTATCAGTTCCATTGACCTCTGCATCTGTTTTTGTACCTATATCATACAATTTTGATTACTATAGCTTTGTAATATATCTTGAAATCTGGGATTATGATACCTCCAGCTATGTTCTTTCTCAAGATTACTTTGGCACTTGGGGTCTTTTGTAGTTCCATACAAATTTTAGGATTATTTGTTCTAATTCTGTGAAAAATGCTATTGATATATGCATAGAGATTGCATTGAATCTGTTGATTCCTTTAGGTAGAATAGATATTTTAATAATACTAATTCTTTCAATCTATGAACATGGTATATCTTTCTACTCTTTTACATCATCTTCAATTTCTTTCATCAACACTTCATACTTTTCAAAGTACAGGTCTTTCACCTTCTTGACTAAGTTTCTTCTTAGGTATTTTATTCTTTTTAGCACAATTATAAATGGAATTATTTTCTTATTTTCTGTTTCTGTACTTCATTATTAGTGTATAAAAATACAACAGATTTCTGTATATAATTTTGTATCCTGCAACTTTACTGAATTCCTTTATTAGTTCTGCTGGTTTTTGGTGGGGTCTAGGGTTTTCTATGTATAGTATTATGTCATCTTTAAATGGTGTCAGTGTTTCTTCTTCCTTACCAATTTGGATGCCTGGTTACTGTGACTAGACTTCCAGTACTATGTCGAATAGAAGTGGTGAGAGTGGACATCCTTGTCTTGTGCCTGACCTTAGAGAAAAACCTCTCAGTTTTGTGCCATTGAGTATGATATTAGTTGTGGGCTTTTATATGTTCAGGTATTTTCCTGTAAACCCACTTCATTAAGATATGTTATCATGAATGGATGTTGAGTTCTATCAAATGCTTTTTCTCTATCAACTGAAATGACCATATGATTTTTATCTTTCATTTTGTTAATGTGGTTTATCACATTGATTGGTTTGTGAATATTGAACAATCCTTGCATCCACGAGATAAATCCCACTTCGTTATGATGAGTGATGCTTTTAGCGTATTAAATGTGGTTTACTAATATTATGTTGAGGATTTTTGCATCTGTATTTATCAGGGATATTGGCTTGTAGTTTTCTTGTAGTGTCTTTGTCTGATTTTGATATCAGGGTAATGCTGGCCTCACTTAAGTCTTTTGAAACTTTACTTCCTCTCTTATCATTTGGAATAGTTTCAAGAGAATAGATATTAACTCTTCTTTATGTTTTTTTCTTCCAAGATTTTATTTAAATTCAAGTTAGTTAACATATAGTATAGTGTGGGTTTCAGGAATAGGATTTAGTGATTCATCATTTACTTATGACATCCAGTGTTCATCACAAATACCCTCCTTAATGCCTATGACCCATCTAGCCCATCCTCCCACCCTCCTCCCCTCCAGCAACCCTCAGTTTGTTCTCTGTATTTAAGAGTCTCTTACAGTTTGTCTCCCTTTATGTTTTTATCTTGTTTTATTTTTCCTTCCCTTCTCCTATGTTCATCTGTTTTGTTTCTTAAATTCCACATATGATTGAAATCATATGGTATTTGTGTTTCTCTGGCTTATTTTGCTGAGTATCATAATACACTCTTCCAGCCACATCATTGCAAATGGCAAGGTTTCATTCTTTTTGATAGCTGAGTAATATATATATTATACACACACACACACACACACACACACACTTACATGCACACCCCACATCTGCTTTATCCATTCATCAATTGATGGACATTTGGGCTTTTTTCATAATTTGGGTATTGTTGATAGTGCTGCTATAAACATTGGAATGCATATGCCCCTTCAAACAGCATTTTTGTGTCCTTTGCATAAATACCTAATAGTACAGTTGTTTGGTAGTAGGATAGTTCTATTTTTAACTTTTTGAGGAATCTTCATACTGTTTTCCAGAGTAGCTGCTCCAGTTTGCATTTCCACTAACAATGTAAAAGGGTTCCCCTTTCTCCGTATCCTCACCAACATCTATTGTTTCCTGAGTTGTTAATTTTAGCCATTCTGACAGGTGTGAAGTGATATCTCATCATAGTTTTGATTTGTATTTCCCTGAGGATGAGTGATGTTGAGAATTTTTTTCATGTGTTTGTTAGCCATTTGTATGTCTTCTTTGGAGAAATATCTGTTCATATCTTCTGCCCATTTCTTAACTGGATTATATATATTTTGGATACTAGCCTTTTATCCAATATGTCATTTGCAAATATCTTCTCCCATTCTGTAGGTTGTCTTTTAGTTTTGTTGATTGTTTCCTTCACTCTGCAGAAATTTTTTATCTTGATAAAGTCCCAACAGTTCAGTTTCCTTTGTTTTCCTTGCCTTCGGCAACTTATCTAGTAAACAGTTGCTCCGGCCAAGGTCATAGAGGTTGCTGCCTGTATTCTCCCCTAGGATTCTGATGGTTTCCTCTTTCACATTGAGGTCTTTCATCCAGTTTGAATTTATTTTTGTGTATGGTATAAGAAAGTGGTCTAGTTGCATTTTTCTCCATGTTGCTATCCAGTTTTCCCAACACCATTTGTTGAAGTGACTGTCTTTTTTCCATTTCCATTTCCATTTCCATTTCCATTTCCACCTGCTTTGCTTTTCCTTTTCAACATTACTTTGGCTATTCGAGGTCTTTTCTGGTTCCATCCAAATTTTAGAATTGTTTGTCCTAGCTCTGTGAAAAGTGTTGGCTTTATTTTAATAGGGATTGCTTTGAATGTGTAGATTGCTTTGGGTAGTATAGACATTTTAACAATATTTGCTCTTCCAGTCCATAAGCATGGAATGTTTTTCCATTTCTTTGTGTCTTCTTCAATTTCTTTCATAAGTATTCTGTAGTTTTCAGAGTACAGATCTTTTAACTCTTTGGTTAGGTTTATTCTTAAGTATCCTATGGTTTTTGGTACAATTGTAAATGGGATCGATTCTTTGACTTCTCTTTCTGCTGCTTCATTATTGGTGTATAGAAATGCAACAGAATTTCTGTACATTGATATTATATCCTGCGACTTTCCTAAATTCATGTATCAATTCTAGCAGTTTTTTGGTAGTCTTTTGGGTTTTCTGCATAAAGTATCATGTCATCTGCAAAGAGTGAAAGTTTGACTTCTTCCTCACTGATTTGGTTGCCTTTTATTTCTTTTTGTTGTCTGATTGCTGAGGCCAGAACTTCCACTACTCAGTTGAAAAACAGTGGTGAGAGTGGACTTCCCTGTGATTTTCCTGACCTTGGGGGACAAGCTCTCAGTTTTTCCCCATTGAAGATGATATTAGCTGTGGATCTTTCATATGTGGCCTTTGTGATGATATTAACCCTTCTTCAAATGTGTGATAGGATTAACCTGTGAAGACATCTGGTCTTAGACTTTTGTTTGTTGAGCGTTTTTTGATTATCTATTCAATTTTATTACTAGGAATCAGTCTATTCAAATCTTCTATTTCTTCATCCAGTTTTGGAATATTGTATGGTTCTAGGAATCTATCCATTTCTTTTGAGTTGTCTAATTTGTTGGCATATCATATTTTAGTAGTCTCTTATAATTCTTTGTCCTTGTGTGATAACAATTGTTACTTCTCTTTCATTTCTGATTTTATTTATTTGGGTCCTCTCTCTTTTTATCTTGATGAGTCTAGCTAAAGATATGTCACTTTTTTTTATTTTTGCAAAGAACCACATCGTGGTTTCATTTATCTTTTTTTTCTTTTTTTTTAAAGTCCCTTTCATTTATTACTGCTCTCTTTTTTATTTCCTTACTTCTACTAACTTTGGGCTTTCTTTGTTCTTCTTCTAGTTCCTTTAGGTGTAAAGGTAGATTATTTATTTGTGACTTTTCTTGTTTCTTTAGGTAGGCTTGTATCAAATTAAATTTTCCTCTTAGAATTGCTTTCACCATATCTCAAAGATTTGGGTCTGTTGTGTTCTCCTTTTCATTTGTCTCCATGTATTTTTATATTTCTTCTTTCATTTCTTCATTAACCCATTGGTTGTTTAGCAGTATGTTGTTTAGCCTCCATGTGTTTGGGGTTTTTTTCAAGTTTTTCTTTTAAATGTGTTCATACTGTTGTTGTTGGAAAAGATGCTTGATATGATTTCAGTCTTCTCAAATTTATTAAGATTGGTTCTGTGGCCTAATGTGATCTGTTCTGAAAAATGTTCCATGTGCACTTCAAAATAATATGTATTCTGTTGTTTTGGGATGGAATGTTCTGTATAAATCTGTTAAGTCCATCTGGTCTAATGTGTCATTCAAAGCCACTGTTTCCTTGTTGGTTTTCTGTCTGAATGATCTATAATTTAAGTGTAATAATGTAAGTGGAGGTGTTAAAGTCCCCTACTATTGTTATATTACTGTTGATTTTTTCCTTTTCGTCTCCTAGAATTTGCTTTATGTATTTAGGTGCTCCAAGTTGGGTGGATAGATATTTATAAATGTTATATCCTCTTGTTGGATTGATACTTTATCATTATGTAAGCCCTTCTTTGTCTCTTGTTATAGTCTTTGTTTTAAAGTCTATTTCATTTGAGATAAGTATTGCTACCCTGTTTTGTTTTTTGTTTTTTTTGTTTTTTGGTTGTTTTTTTTTTTTGGCTTTTATTGGCATGGAATGTATTTCTATATCTTCACTTTTAGTCTGTTTTGTATGTGTCTTTAGGTCTGAAGCCTACTGTAGGCAGCATATAGAATCTTTTTTTGTATCCATTCTATTACTTTATGCCTTTTGTTGAAGCATTTAGACCATTTACAACTAAAGTAATTATTGATGGGTATGTGTTTATTTCCATTTTGTTAATTTTTTTCTGGTTACTTTTGTAGTTCTTCTCTGTTTCTTTCTTTTCTTGCTCTCTTTGCTTGTGTTTTATGACTTTCTTTAGTGTTATGCTTAGATTTATTTCTCTATATTTTTTGTATATCTATTATATGTTTTTGGTTTGTGGTTACCATGAGGTTCATATATAACATCCTAAGAATATAACACTCTATATTAAGTTGGTTACTCAAGTTTGAACACATTCTGAAAGAACTTCATTTTTACCACCCCCTCCATGTTTTATGTATATGTTGTCGTATTTTACATTTTTATTTTGTGACCCCCCTTTAGCTAATTTTTTGGATTTAATTGATTTTACCTTTTTCTTTTAACTTTCATATTAGCTTAAATGTGATTGGTCTACTACTTTTACAGTATGTTTGCTTTTATTCATGAAATTTTTTTCTTTCATAATTTTCTTACTTTTAATTATGGCCTTTTCTTTTCTACTAAAGAAATCCCTTTAACATTTCTTTAAGGCTGATTTAGTGGTCATGAACTCCTCTAATTTTTGTTTGTCTAGGAAACTTTTGTCTCTTTTTCAATTCTGATTGATAGTCTTGATACTCACCTACTCTTGCTGAGTAGAGTAGTCTTGGTTGTAGGTTTTCTTCCTTTTAGCACTTTCAATCTATTAATACTACTCCTTTCTGGCATACAAAGTTTCTCTTGAAAAATAAGGTGACAATCTTATGTGGTTTCCCTTGTATGTTACTAATTGCTTCTCACTGCTTTTAAAATTCCCTCTTTATATTTAATCTTTGACATTTTAATTATTATGTGTCATGATGTAAACCTCCTTGAGTTCATCTTGTTTGAAACTCTTTGTGCTTCCTGCAACTGGATGTCTGTTTCCTTTTCCAGGTTAGAAAATTTTTCAGCTATTACTTCTTCAAATAAGTTTTCTGCCCTTTTCTCTCTTGTCTTTCTGGGGCCCCTGTAATGCAAATGTTTATTCACTTGACATTATCTAAGAGAATCCTTAATATATCTTCATTTTTTAAATTCTTTTATATTGTTGCTGTTCAACTTGAGTGTTTTCCATTACCCTCTCTTCCAGATCACTGATCCATTCTTCTTCATCCTCTAATCGATTGATTCACTCTGGTATATTTTCAGTTATTGTATTCTTCAACTCTAATTGGTTCTTTCCTGTATTTTCTTTTTGTTGAAGTTACCACTGAGTTCATCCACTCTTCTTTCCAGCCCAGTGAGCAATTTTATGACCATTACTTTGAACTCTTTGTCAAGTAGATTCATTACCTCCATTGCATTTAATTTTGTTCTGAGGTTTTGTCTTGTTCTTTTGTTTGGAGTATATTCCTCTATCTCCTCAGGACACCTGGGTGCCTCAGTTGGTTAAGCATCTGATTCTTGTTTTTGGCTCAAGTCATGATCTTGTGATTCATGAGATCAAGCCCCATGTCGGGCTTTCTGCTGACAGTGCAGAGACTGCTTGAGATTCTCTCTTTCTCTCTCTCTCTGCCCCTTATCTAAACAAACAAACAAACAATTAAAAAAATTCCTCTATCTCCTCTATCTCTGTTTTCGTTTCCATGACTTAGAACAGCCATTTCTCCTAACTTTGAAAGAATGATCTTGTGTATGGTCATCCCCTGTATAAACTGACTTTGTTTGACTGACTGGAGCTGTGGCTGACATGGGCTGTGTGTCCTAGGATACTTCATGCTGGGACTGCCTGCTGGGATGGCTGTAGATGAAATGGGCATGGGCCAGGGTGGTCCCAGGGCTTTCCATGCAGAGGGCAGCCTGGTAGGATGGCTGGAACTGAGGCAGGTGCCAGTGAGGGTGTCCTGAGGCTCTCCACACATAGAGCACCATGGCAGGACAGCTGAAGCTAAAGCAGGTGAAGGGCTGGACAGTCTTGGGGCTCTCCACACAGGGGGCAAACTGGTGGAGCATCTGGAGTAAAGGCAAGGCATGGATCAGGGTGTCCTGGGGTGCTTTGTGCAGGGGAGCATGCGGGACAGATGGAACTTAACAGGCATGAGCTCAGAGATGCCAGAGCACTGTGCACTACTGGGTGCCCCAGCAAGTCAACAGGAACTGAATTGGTACAGGCTTGGAGTGTTCTAGGATACTTTGTGACTGTGTTACCTTGGTGAGACAGCTGTAGCTGTAGTGAATACCAACCAGGTGTGTCCCACTGTGTGTCACACTGATGCCACCTTGGTGGGCGGGCTAGGGAGGTGGTGTGGCTTAGGGACTCACAGTGAGGGCACCCAGACCCTGCTCCTATCCATGCTATCAAGGCGGATGGGAAATGTAAACCATAGTGTTCACCAGCCCCTCTGACCTAGAGAGAATTCCAGCAGCTCTCCTATCATTTGGTAGGGTGCTAGGACTGGTTCCTTTATATTCTGACTGCCCTCTTAAGACACAGCTTTTTTCCTATGTCCCAGGGCACATGAATGTGTTCATGGTCCTTTAGTACTATCCCTCCCCACTGCAGTTCCCAGGGTCAGGTGTGCAGGTTCCTTTCATTACTATACTTTCATCTTTCTTGCCATTCACTATTTGATCTCGCTTTTTTTGTTGTGCAGAAGCTGTTCAGTCAGGCCTCAGTTCTCCAGGAGAAATTACTCTATAAATAGAAGTAGATTTGGTATGTCTATGGAAGAGGTGAGTTTAGGGGCTTCCTATGTGGCTATCTTGGACCAAAATCACCTTCAACTTTTTTAAATTGAAGAATAACTGACATGCGATATTGCATTCGTTGCAGGTGTACAACATAGTGATTCCATTCAGTATTTATATACATTATGAAATGGTCACCACAGTATGTCTATTTACTGTCATCCTACAAAATAATTACAATATGATTGACTCTATTTCCTATGCTATACTTTATATGCTGATGTCTTATTTATTTTATAACTGGAAGATTGCACCTCTTAATCCCCTTTGCCTATTTTTCCCCCTACCACCCCAGGAGCTCAGTCTTAGACATTATTACACTTGAGATGACTATTAGACACCCAAGTGTAGATACTGAGTGAGTATTAGATAGACAAGTCTAAACTTGAGAATAGAGGTCCAGGCTAGAGAGAGAAATTTGGGAGTTGACCATATATATGGCATTTAAAGACTAGATGAGGTCAGCAAAGGAATGAGTGTAGATAGAGAAGAAGTCTAAGGACCTAAGTCGTGTGACAACACAATATTAAGACTGCAGGAAAATGAGGAAAGACCAAAGAAGGAAATTGAAAAGGAAAAGTGGTGAGTTAGGAAGAAAATCAAATTGTGGGGTTCTGGAAGATGAATCGAAAAAGTGTTTCAAAGAAGAGGAAGGGGTTACTTGTGTCAAATGCTGGATATAGGTCAAGTCATATGAGAACAGTGATTAGACATTTGGATTTAGCAACATGTAGGCCACTGGTGACTCTTCCAAGTGGATTTTAAGTGTAATGGTGAGAGAGGCAAATGCCTGATTCTAGTGGGAAGAGAAAAACGGAAAGAGGGGAAGCACAGACACAAGTACTAAAAGAGACAACTCTTTCAGAGTTTTAACTTAAGACGAGGTAGGGAAGAAAAACAGGGAAGAAGAGGTAGAATAGAGGAATAAAACAGTAGTTGCAGGGGAAAGTAGAGCCAAGAGAGATTTTTTTTGTTTTAAGATGGAAGAAATAATATCATTTCATATGCTGATGAAAATGATTCACCAGAGGAAAAGCTGATGATGCTAAAGAGAAAAAGGAAGGCTGTGGCATTCAAGGTCATTGACTAAATGAACAGAAATGGAACCTGTATTGGTTTTCTCCAACTATTATAGCAAATTATCATAGGTTTTCAGCTTAAAAAAACAAATTGATCATCTGCAAGGCTCTGTAGGTCAGAGTGTGCAGGGATTGGGAAGATTTCGCAGATTCCTCTGCTCACAGTATCACAAGGTCAAAATCAAAGTGTTGGCCACTGAGGACTTTAATGTGGAGACTGTGGGAGAGAGTCCACTTCCAAGCTCATTCAAGTTGTTGGCAGAACTAAGTTCCTTGTGGTTGTATGACCAAGATCCCCATTTCCTTGCTGGCTGACAGCCAGGAGACTCTCTCAGCTCCTTAAAGTCACCAGCATTCCTTGTCATGTTGCCTCCTCTGTGCTAACCAGCAATATCACATGGAGTCCTTCTTAGGCATCGAATTCCACCAACTTTTCTGCCACATCTCTCCTGCTTTCAGCCAGAGAAAGTGCTCTGCTTTTAGGGGCTCAAGTGCAAGATAATCTCCCTCCATTGAGGTCTATAACCATAATTCCATCTGAAAAATCACATTTTGCCATTTAACCTAACATATTCACAGGTCCTGGTGATTAGGAAATAGATAGCTTTGTGAGGGCTACTTTATCTACCATGGGAACATTTCTGATAGGAAGCAGAGCAGAATATACAGGTGTATTGTACAGGTGGCAAGAGGGACAACATAGGCTGGAAATCCTCTGTGACTACTCCCGTTTTCATCATCACGTAAGTGTAAAGTTAGGGCTATAGGTGCCGAAGGTTTGAGAAGAGAGAAAGTATGAAATGAGTGAGTGCTCTGGATTTGGTATCATTCCCAGGCAAAATGAAACATTTAGCTGATGTCCACATCCAAGAATAAAAAGGGGCCCGTCAGCCCAGTGGTTATTAAGCCTGAAAGCGGTAGGAATTGAAAGGAGAAAATAGGGGCGCCTGGGTGGCGCAGTCGGTTAAGCGTCCGACTTCAGCCAGGTCACGATCTCGCGGTCCGTGAGTTCGAGCCCTGCGTCGGGCTCTGGGCTGATGGCTCAGAGCCTGGAGCCTGTTTCCGATTCTGTGTCTCCCTCTCTCTCTGCCCCTCCCCCGTTCATGCTCTGTCTCTCTCTGTCCCAAAAATAAATAAACATTGAAAAAAAAATTTAAAAAAAAGAAAGGAGAAAATAAAGATGAAAAGAGATATTGCAAAGTTGGACTGGATAAATATTTAGGAAAGGGAAAAGAAGAGATCCTATCTAGGGGATGGGTAACATTTCATTAAAATCAGGTACATGTGCTATAAATAAGGAAGTTGGAAGCATGGGGGCACTAATTTGGTGGGGGCAAGGGGAGTTGATAAATTCAGTGTTTGGCATGTTGTATTTGAGAGAATGTTGGGACACCTGTCAGCCAAGCAGAGATGGAGGTTTGGAGACTGGGAGAGTGACGGGGCCTAGAGGTATAAATTGGGAAATCTTTGAGGAGCTAAAAATTGTAGCCATAAGAGCCCATAAATTTTCTAATCATCCACTTCCTAGGATTACTGTAAGGATTATAGATAATATTCTGTGGATAATAGATAATGATAATAGATAATGCCTTGTACATAGCACCTTGCACACAGTAAGAATTCTATACTAGCTCAATTTGTTTTCATTATTATTATAAAATGGTAGTGCTAGAATTCAAATCCAGGTGTTACTCCAGAGGCTGTTTCTCACCTACGCTACCTTTAAGTTAAGGATAAACAAGTCATGAAACTCATTTCATATTTATTATACTATTCCTCTCTGTTCATCTTTTTTTAACAAAATCTTTGAAGGGCAATAGAAAAATCAATATGTTACTGATAATATCAGAGGGACTCATTAAAATTTTGTATGCTCCACAATACTCCATTGTATATGAATATATATACACATATATACACATTTTTATATATTGTATGTAATTATATGTGTAATTACATATAATATATGTTATGTACACACATTATAAACACAGTATATGTTTATAATGACTATAAACAAGTTGAAATAATTGAGTATCATTTCAAATCCTTATGTATTTTGTGATCTCCTTAGAGGCTTTGTTTGGAAACAATTAGAAATGTCAACTTGACATATTCGAGACTCTCAGATCTCTGTTCTGAAAACCATCTGAATTTTTTTTTCTCTGTGAGGTATATTGGTAGACAATACATTGACTGGAGGGTACGTGAAATTCTGCTTTCTGTGTTCATCCTAAGAAGTGTCACAAGTAGCAAAACTTCTTTTATTCTGAATTCCTCTGGCTGGGTACTAACCACTGAGCAACTATTCATAGAAAGCATGAAATTGGGAATTTGTGACGCCCAAGCCAGCTGTGACATCACAATTTAAGACAGCAGCCATGCATGCGAGCAGCTTTCGCTTGCCCCTCAGTGCACCTGCCAACTGGCGTCCATCATGGCGGGCAGTGCTCTACCTTATGGTCTGTTGCCATTCCACTCACTGGCCCTTCTCTCCCTGGGAGATGCCCACCAGTCTGAGACTTTGTAAACAACCCCATCAGCTTCTGTGCTCATGTGTCCTTTTCTTCCAGCCCTGTTAGGGGCAGATACTTGCCTGCTTTCCTGACAGACATTTTTTGGTTTAACACAGAGGAATTGTTCCAGACTTGCTAATGTATGGGAAACGCATGGGGTCCAATACCTTTACCAGATTGTAGCTTGCTTCATCTTGGTAAATTTGGAAGCGAGCAGTGTTGCCACGTGCCTGTGTATGTGGAGAGATCTATTTTTTCAAATGCTTACCTCCCTGCAATTAATGAATTTCTATTTTTTCCTTAGTTCTTATAACAATATTAAAAATCTCTTAGTAGTCATCCGTAAGTATTTCAGAACCTGGGTGTGAACAGTTTTATCGTAGACTGTTGCCAGGTGTTGGGCAGAGACCTCCTCTTGCAGGAGGAAAACAAGGCCTCTCTAGCAATTCCCCCCATAAGTGAGTTCTAGAAAACACTATCACTCCTTTGTACACCTTTTTGGAGACTCCCTTCATTCCACCAGGTCAAGAATTTACACCGTTAACGAGAGGGTCCATTTTATTGTTTTTATCTATGAATGAGGGTGAGGATAAGGAGGTGATGATAAAGACAATGAAGACACCCAGTTGCCTAAATGAGCAGCCCAATCACTTCTGAAACTTACTTGACAATCTTAAAAAAATAAAATAAAATAAAATCTCACAGTTAGTTTTTTTCTTTCCTAAAACATGACCTTTTCATTTCCCTTGGTTGTGTGTGATCCTAACCTCTGCTCCTCCAATACTGTCACGTTTCTTTAGCTCCAATCCATACAAATGTAATTTCCAGATAGAATTAAAATCACAGGGATTAAAGTGAGAATGTAAGTTAGAATCCATGCTACTAATTCATAATGATTGCAACATATATTTATAGTGCTTCACGGTTTAAAAGGTAATAAAATGTAACACTTGGTTTATGCCTGACATCCATCTTCTGTGTCGAACAGTATCATCATTTTTCAGTGGACGACACCACAGCTCATGACGTTAAGAAATGTGCTGGTAATATGTAGATAGGATTAGGCAGAAGTGTATGTAAGTGGTATTTCACCTTTTCGGACCTACATCTTCATGTGGTTAGCAAGCAAAAGCTAGGACGCCAATCCTGAGCTCTTCCCCTCATACTCCAGTGCCTGGATTCTTAGTCTGTGTGATTTTTTTTTTAATGCTATAATGGGCAGATCATTTCTATAAAGCACTTAAAAATAATACGGTTGGCAACTTGTTACCTGCCTCAGTCTTAAGATGAACTTGATTACTCTGTAGTAAGTTAAGAAGCTTTATACAGTTGCCAAGTTAAACAGTAAGGAAAAAGGAGGTAAAACAAAATATCTTGAAAGTTTGTAGGTCACATAAAACGACACAAAATTCTGAGTTTAAGTATGATGGAAACAGCAATTTCATGACTCACTCTCATTGGAATAACAACTAAGTAACAACTCAATAGTGAAATTTAAGCCACTAGGTCTGCAAGTGTAAAATGTGTATTGTATAGGAGAGGTCATTGCTGAATTACTAAAATTTGGTTTTATTAACTCCTGTTATATGGGTTTTCCAGTATTTGTTATTTACACCTTTAGTAGTAAAATGTAAGAAAAAAGTTTTTTCCCTTAAATTCCTAAGATATTTCATTCTCTATTATTGTGTTACTGTAGTCCTTATTTATTATTCATGTATCAACTTGGAAAATAGGTACACACATACATACACACACACACTGAGAAAAGTGTATAAAATTTTGCAAATAAAGGGCATAAGTATGTTACTACACACAAAGTATACTACCAATATAGCCTGTTCTTTAGTGATAATGGTTCCATTTCTGCTCAGTTTACATTATCCCCCCTTCTGGAAGACAAGAACAGTATCTTTTTATAGTCACTGCAAGGTAATGGCCCTAAGTAAAATGCTAAATCATAGTAATAGACTATATTATTTTACATGAATAAAAGTAACATTTATAACATGTTATAATAAACAATTTATTATTAGTTCCAACAAGGCATAAAGGTGATAAAATTCTATGGAACTCTAAGATTATTTTTAAAAAGGCACTTTGCTCGTGTCAAATATTGCAAACCGAATTAGAAACTAGCAGCTCTATCCTTACTCCCATTTTGCACAGGAGATGGCTGACCAGTAGAACACAATCGAGAAGTTTTAATTAGTTTAAAAATAAGCCATATTTTCCAAACCAAATTTCTATCTTGCAGCTTGCTGCATTATCCACCTCTACCATGATCAAACCTTGTTCCAATTGAATAGACGGGAATGCGAAAACTGAATACTTGTGACTCACTTTCTCACTTTTTACCCCTCCTTCATGGCCCTAAAGACAGGGGGAGAAAGAACCTCGAACCTTGAGAAAAGATTTCTATGTCTCACAATATTTCAGCAAGATATCTGGACATTCCACTGTGAACCCTGTAAGAGTGCTATGTGAAATATTCATACTGCCTTACAGATGAATGGGTGAGCTTGGGGAAGAAAATAAGGAAGTATCTATAAGATCAGAAATGCAGTGAAAACAGTCCTACGCAGTTAAGCATCTACCAGTTTTGGGTGGCCTTGAACTTTGGTTTCATGTCTGTATAGGGTCTGAGATCACTGCCAAAACCCAGAACCCAGAAAGGCTATAAGCATCAGTGATAGGGTAAATTGGGGGTGGGGAGGGGAGGTTAGAAAACCACTTCGCAGAGGCAGACAAAAATTGATTCGTAAGACAAATTGCAAAGAACTGCTATAATACAAGCCACATTTTCTGACCACAATTCAAGATGGACAGAAACGAGTAACAAAAACAACAAAAAGGATTATTCCTAGAAGTAAGACTCTTTTCGCCGATATTCTCTATAAAGTGTCTTGCCACCAAAGACCTTCTTGGAAGATCATACTCCGTAGTTAATTTCTGCTCAATAGAGAAGACTCCCACCTTTAAACCCTATAAAAATGAAGTTACTATTTTCTGTAGACATGTTTCAATAGTTATTCAGTTCTCCCACCCGGTGAGGTCAGTTATATCCATGCATTCATTTACTGCACCAATATTTAATGATACAACTATGCATCCGGTTCCTCTAGCCATTAGGGACACGGCAATGGAAAAGGTACACAATTTTAGCTGTCACAGAGCTTGCTTTGTAGCAAAGACACATCATACATAATACATCATAAATATATATTCAATCAAATATGGTAAATTTGTTCATAGAATTGACCTCTTTTCAAGAAAAATTACAATATAGAAAAATGGCCCATGCATTTTATTTTAAAGCTCACCAAAAATCTGTATTTACAAGGAACTAGCATTGGCTTTGTAGAGAAATAGCAGCCTTTTGATTTCATAATATGTAACCACATAGAATAAAGTTGGAAACCTTTACTTGCTTAGCATAAATGGAGAAAAGGTTTCCTTTAAAGAACATACATTACAACATGCTTTTGAAATATGATCAGTTAAGTTTATAACTAAAAGTGAGGTGCCCACAGAAACAAATGATCCATTCTACTCAAACATGTCTTGCGCCCCTGTGACAGTTGTTGTATGATGGTATAATCCCCCTAGAGAAAACTCTGAGGGTTTCCCACCACCCGCCCCTAAGAGAAAAGTCAATTTGCACATACTAGTTATTCAACTCTGACCTATTTGTGCAGCATAATTCCCAAGATATCCAACTTACAAATAGGTCCACTTATTGGACCTGCTGGTTGCAGCCAGTCTTTTAAACTTAAAGAGGGAACTCCTCTGGGGGTTTATGTAGGAGGGAGGGAGCAGAGTCTAATCCTTCACAGCATGCTGGCTGCCTGCCAAAGCGCTCCAGAGGAATTCCGGAGCGCAGCCCCTGGAACGCAGTCCCATCTGGGGAGGTTGTCTGATGACAGAGCTCGCATCCAGGAGGCTGCCACTCGCGCTGCATGTGCTGTTCCCGGTTATTTCAGGGAGACACCAAGGTGCAGCGTGAGCAGCGAGTCCCAATTCTCTCTCTTGACTGCAGCACACTCTGGTTCAGACAGTAGGAGGGAGGGAGCCGGAAAATAGTTTGTCTTTTCCACAGCAATAGAAGCAAATGATTTATCTTAATTATTTTTAGATTGCAATATGTTGCTTCGTATGTCAAATGTACATTAAAGAGCAATTAGCTTAAATGTCAGCCTTAAATGATTCACTACTTAGCATTCCAGAAACAGAAGACAAAAATAACGAATCCGAGCGTCAGTATATACCAGCCTGAACATTTTCAATAGCAGTATACTCTTCTTTCTGCTTTGAATTTGGAATAAGGTTTTCTGCTTAAATTGTATCCAGGAGCGAGTAACTATAAAAGCAAAATAAAACAAAATCCAAAAGACAGTCAGTAGTCAATAAGCTAAGGCCCATAAGCCAAATCTGGCCTGCCACATGCTTTTGTATATGAAACTTTATTGGAGCATAGCCATGCCCGTTGATTTACATATGATAAGTGCTTTAATGTTATAATGACAGAATCAATAGTTGCAACAGAGACCATATGGCCTGCAAACCCTAAAATATTTACCATCTGGCCCTTTACAGAAGAAGTTTTTGACCCTAGGTTTATAAAGTGTGAATAATTCTACGAGGTGTGTCCTTTCCACAGAAGCCCATCTACTTCACAGAGAGAGGATTATGGAGATCTGTGGAGAGCCCCTTGAGTATCCAGGAGAGTACCGATCAGTGACCAAACCACCCAAGATAAGGGGAATAACCATTAGAAGAGTAAAAGGAAACTGCCAGGGTCTCACACAGAGAAAGACGTAGTTCCTGCTCTACTAGTCATACTGGAAAACATCATAATTCCAAAGCACTAGGGAGAATACTCAGAAGGGTATTGCCTTAATGGGGGAGGCAAGGGGAAGGGACTAAAAAATACAATGACTGAGAATAACAACAGACTAGACATTGCAGAAGAAAATATTAGTGACCTTGAAGAAAAAAAAGCATTGAAAATCCCTTCCCCCCGCAAAAAAAGCAATTAAGTGAAAATGCATCAGTGAACTGTGAGACAACGTCAAGAAGCCTAACACATATTTCTTTGGCATCCTTGAAGGAAAAGAGAGAAAAGGGGGAAACAAAGAAATATTTGAAGAAATAATGGCAAAATATTTCCGGATTTGATTAAAACTATAAAACCACAGATTGAAGAAGTTCAACAAACACAAAGTTCAAGAAACACAAAGAACACTATACCAAGGTCATCTGTTCTCACTATTTCTATTCAACATTGAACTAGAGGTTTAGCCAGTGCAGTAACACACAGAAAAAGAAATAAAATGCATCCAGATTGGAAAGAAAGAAATAAAACTGCCTTTATTTACAAATGACAAAATGGTCTATGTAGAAAATTCATTGGGATCTACAAAAACGCTACTAGAACTAATACATGATTTTAGCAAGTTTGTAGGATATACGATCAATATAGAAAAGTCAATGTTATATCTATAGACTAGTGATGAACAATTGGAAACTGAAATTAAACAAGGACTACAATTAAGAATAGCATCAAAAATATGAACTACCTAGGGACAAATACCTGTACAATGAAAACCACAAAAGACTGATGAGAAAAATAAATAAAACCTGAACAACAGTAGAAATGTACTGTTCTATGGGTCAAAAGACTCAATACTAAGATTTGACTCAATAAATACAGGTATAGATTCAACATAATATGAGAAAAACAACCAAATGAGCTTACAAAAAAAATCCAATAGGTTTTTTTTGTGTCTGGAAATTCACAAGCGGATGCAAAAACTTATAAAGAAATTCAAAAGACCTAGAATAAAAATTATTTTTTTATTAAAAATAATAATTTTTTTAAAAAAACTTTGTAAAAAGAAGAACAAAACTGGAAGATTTATACTACCTAATTTCAAGACTTATTAAAAGCCATAGTTACCAAGGCACTGTGTTATTGACATCAAGGTAGACTGATAGATCAGTAGAACAGAGTAGAGTCCAGAAATAGACTCTTATATAAACAACTAATTTTTGCGAAAGATGCAAAGATCACACAGTAGAGAAAGAAATCTTTTCAACAAATGGTACCAGAATAATTGGGATATAAATACGCAACAAAATAAATGTTGATACATATGTTGTATCATATACAAAAACTAAAACACATCATAGACCTAAATGTAAAACCTAAAACTGTAAAACTTCTTTAAGAAACTTAAGAGAAAATATTTGTAACCTAGGCTAGGCAAAAATTGCTTAGACGCAACACCAAAAAGAAAAAAGACAAAAACAAAAAAACCAAATTGGCAAATTTAACTACATCAGTATTAAAACTTCTGTTCTTTAATAGGACTGCTGAGAGAATGAAAAAATGAGCCACAAACTAGCAAAAAAATATTTGCAAAATATACACCTGATAAAGAACTTCTATCCGGACTCCAAGATGAATTCGCAAAACTCAGCAGGAAAACAAAACAACCAAACAAAAATTGGGTAAAATGTTTTAACAGACACTTCACCAAATTTGTACAAATGACAAAGAAGCCCATAAGTAAAAACTCAATATGGTAGATCATTAGGGCAGTGTGCATTAAAACCACAAAGAGAGACTACTTCCCACCAATTAGAATGAGTAAAATTGAAAAGACTGACCATACCAAGTGACGGTGAGGAAAGAAGCGACTGGGAATTTATACATGAGTGGTGGAAATAAAAAAAAATGGCACAGCAACTTCAGAAAACAGTCTTGCAGTCTTCTAAAAAGTTAAACATATACATGCCATATGTTCCAACCATTGTATTCCTAAGCATTTACCCAAAAGAACTGAAATCAGATGTTCACACAAAAACTTGCGTATGGATGTTTAAAAAAAATTTTTAGCAGACTTAATATATTAGAGTCGTTTTAGGCTTAGGTTTAGGTATTGAGTGAAAGGTTCAGAGATTTCCCATTTACGCCCTTCCCCTACATATACATAACGTCCCCCATTAACAACATCCGCTACCAGAGTGATATATTTGTTACAATTAATGAACCTACACTGACATCATCATCATCATCATCACCTAGAGTCCATAATTTACATCAGCTTTCACTCTTGGTGTTGTACATTCTCTGGGTTTGGACAAATTATTCTGACATGCGTCCACCATTATAGAATCATATAGAGTAGTTTTGCTGCCCTAAAAATCCTCTGTGCTTCACCTGTTCGTCCCTCTTTCCCACATCTTTTATATTTAATATCCCCCAAATGGAAACAAACCAAATATTCCTCAACAGGTCAGTAAATAAACAAACTGGCATATCCATGCAGTGAAATACAAGCAGCAATAAAAATAAATGAGCTACTGATACACTCAACAGTAAGCATGAATCTCAGCATCATTATACTAATATGTGAGAGGAACTAGACAATACATATTGCATAATTCCATTTACAGAAAACTCTGGAAAATGCACATTAATCTACAATGACAAGCCAGAAATCAGTGGGTACCTGGGGAAGGAAGGACTGGGGGGTGGGGGTGCAGGGGCAGGAAAGAGTGACTACAAGGAGGCAAGAAGACATTATTTGTTGACTGTGGTGGTGCTTTCATGGATGGATGCAGACAGCATAATGTTTCAAACTGCACACTTTAAATATGTGCAATTTGATGTCAATGGGTGCGCTTATAATAGCGATTGTACCTCAAAGCTGCTCTAAAAAAGAATATATGAAGATCTACATCCTAAAAATAAACTTGTGTTGGAGCCAAGTCAATCCTAATTAATATTTATTGAGTTCTTATTTTTTTCAAGGCAGTTTTACAATACATTATCACATTTAATTGTCATAACACATCATAGGAAAAAGATACTGCTGTCCTCATCTGATAGATAAGAAAACAAAGCTCAGAATGGTTGGGTAACTTCCTCATTGTCATAGAAATGTGTAGTAGCAATTTGGTTTTGAAGTCAAAAGCCAAAGATATTCTCTCGGTACATTTCACTCTACCAACAATTCTTCCTCAACAAATAATTATTAAATAATACTAACTTACTACACGTCTTGAAATGCACTAGCCTCTCAACTGATAGAAGGCAAGTTCAAATTTCAACATTTAAAACTCAAGCATACTTTTTAGAAATTTATCATGGTATAAAAAGTCTTCCATGTAGCAGCATGTTAGAAATAAATTTGCTAATAATTACAGCTATTTAGAAATGGGATGCTTTTAATGGGATTCCTGGGTGGCTCAGTTGGTTGAGTGCCCAGCTTCAGCACAGGTCATGATCTCACAGTTCATGAGTTTGAGCCCTGCATTGGGCTCTGTGCTGACAGCTCAGAGTCTGGAGCCTGATTGAGATTCTGTGTCTCCCTCTATCTGCCCCTCCCCTGCTTGCACTCTGACTCTCTCTCTCAAAAATAAATAAACATTAAAAAAAATTTTTTTTAAGAAATGGGATGGTTTTCCTATGGGTCAGCAAGTTAGTTTTCTTTCTCAGTAAGATACTAAGGAGGACACAAGTGGATATCCGTACCCAAAATAATGAAGTTGGACGCTTACCTCATATCATATGTAAAAATTAACTCAAAATAGATAAAATCTCAATGTAAAAGCTAAAACTATAAACCTCTTAAAGAAATCATAGGGGTTAAATATTCATAACCTCAGATTTGGCAATGGATTATTAGATACAATGACTTAAGCCTACCTCATAGAAATATTTATTACAATCTAAAGGTCCTACATGAGGCAAGATGTTAGAAAGAAATTTGCTCATATTTACAGGTAGTATTTGGAAAAGGAATGATGTGTCATGAGGTAAAAAAGTCGTTTTCTTTCCCTACAAAATGGTTTTCCTAAAAGAAATTAGTAGAACAATCCAGAACTTTGTACTATAGTCCATGACCTTTGAGTTCCTGAAGGTTTCAAACTAGAGCATTAATACCATCCTTTTCTACTTTCCCTTTCTCCATTCCAATCTGTCACATTAGTTGTAGGAAAACAAACTATTGAAATTTTGAGCCAAGAAAGTAGTTGCTTCCAAATTATAAGAAGTTTGCAAACTATTCCATGTGTTTGCACATTTTATTTAAAGAAATGAAATTTTCTAAAAACTCCACATGGCCATATTGTCTAGCCTTATGGATCTCCAAACATTTCATTAGTTGCAAATTTTGTAATGGAACAAAAATTGTTTTGTTTCTCTTTCACAAAGAAAAAGAAAGAAAATTAAAACAAAAGGTTGAACTCCTTTGCAGTTCTTTACTTACACAGATACAAAATCTCTCAAAAGGACTCTTTGTCAGCCATTTCTAGGGTTGCAATCTCTGCCCAGACACAGCAATGTTTTGCTTACATTAGCACGATGTCCTGTAATACAAGGCCTCTGACTGCTTTGGATAGAGATCTAAACCCTAGAAAAGATTACATGGGAATGTTTCATCAACTCACAGTTTAAATCAAAGATAACTAACAGAATCCTCAACGTCTTTCACTTTTAGCTTATTCCAAAATTGTGTCCTTTAATCCTAAAGAATCTCACTGAACATGGCTATTTTCTGGCAACAACATCTTGGTCCACTGTTATATCTTCAACAGCACAAAAATGCTGTGTTGTTCTCAATAAATATGAGATACATTTATATGAAACAAATATGTGCACATATGAGTGTATATGTTTTTATGATACACAGAGAGACACAGAGCTATAATCGGAAAGGTGTGGGTTTGGAAATGGAGATCGATTCTGAGGTAGGCATACGGATGCTAAATTTACAGATTCTACAGATCCAGATCAGGACTTCTATATGTTTCTTAACTCAGATGGCAATTTAGAGATCTCAGAGTCAAACTCCCATTAAATATAGGATTTCCTTCTTCAGTCTCCCTAATCTTGGCTTGAACACTTCCCATGCCCGAGCGTGTGTTATTCCAAAACCCTTTCTGAGACAGCTGAAATTTATAGATTGTTAATTACTATAGTTAGGTTGAAATCTGTTTCATGTTTTCTGCCCGTTGGCCTTATATCAATCGCCTAAAACAAAAATGTCTAGTCTTTTGTGGGTGGGGAAAGAAAGAGACAGTCTAGTGGAAAGAAAAGTTTTGTTTTGTTTTATAAAGCATGTTGTGCAGTGTAATAACCACTGGGTAAACTAATGATGAATAGGTTATGAACTAATATGAGGAGGTGCTTTCTGAGAATGATGACAAGAAGGACATGCTTCATTAAGCTGGACGTGCCACTTTCCAGGCTCAGGATCTCATCTATAAAATAAAATGATTTAACTAGTCAAGGGTTATAAGCACAAATGTTTTCAAGAGGCAGAGATGAAACATCAATGAACAAAAGATAATAGGAAGGTTTGGCGATGGTGTTCAACTGAAAACTACTGCCCTCTAATGACATTCATATCCAATTTAAAACTGTGAGTCCAAACAGGCACATCCACACCATCTGACCTTGAGCCTGCCCTTCTCTACCTTCTACTAGCTGACCGACTTTTCAACCTATTGCTCATGTTTCTTTCACCTATAACATCTACAATTTTATGGTACCTGACCCCTCACCATACTGGTCTTCTCTGACCATCCACTATTCACAGTTCACCTGCACCTGTGTTGGCTTTCTGAGATGTGTGCGTTGTCCGTCTGTGCATTACCCATTCTTTTCGCTTTTGCGCACTCCAGCACTTTGGCTCACTCCTTAGGGCATATGGTTTCCATCCTCCGGAAGTTTCGTTATCACTATGATGTATAAAACAGGAATATCTGTGTTTTGACAGTCTCAGGAAGATTCCATTTACCCAAAGGTTTAAAGTCAGAATGATGATGTTCTAGGCATTACCCACAACAGTGGGCAGGATGAATTTTGAGAATCAGGGTTATAGTTTTCGTGTCCTATAAACCCCCTTCATGTGTTAGCTTTCCAGTTATGTTTCCCCACACACACTGGTATCAAATTAAAAAAAAAAACATATAAAATTATCACAATAATCCCAAATCTGTGATTGATATGTAAATATCTGCCAAACTGTCTGTGACCATGTTTTTATTTATTTGTGAAAAATAGTTGTGGTGTGCAGTAAATAGTGCTGGCCTTGAGGGAATTAAAAGATACAAGGTCCTACTCTGCCCCTTGGCAGATTGATCTTCCGCAAGAGATTGAATTTTTTGGACCCTAGTCCCTAATCCATAAACTAGAAAGACTGATGCACATCTGCTTGGAATTGGAAGTGAGAAGGCAAATTCCAATTGGAATTGGAAGTCATGGGATTGCTGCGAGAATGCAAATTGAGATATTGCACCTACCCTGCAAAAGACAAAGAATTATATACAACAACCTGTAATTAAAATTAATTTACTCGACCTCTGTTTCTGAGATGTAGTAGGTTGTGAGGGACCAATGCTTCTGTGGTGCCAAAGTAGAAAAAGAGAGATATCCTCAAAGATAAGAGATGTGTAAAGACGTCAGAGAGCTGTGGAAACGACAAAGAGTAAACCAACTAAAATTCCAGCCATATTATAAGGGATATCTGGTGACCAGGGCATTTGCTGCTTCTAGGCTCAGGCTGAGGATAGCCGAGGGTCCAATCAGAGATGTTTAGCACGGAGAAGAGAAACCAGAAGAGCATTTAGCAGTTGTATGGTGCCAGAGAACAACATGGAAACTTGGGGGAGCTGCAGATACACTGCTGTTTTACATCCTAGGGCCTTTGCTGAGTTCTGAGGTTTGGCAGGAGGGTGTAGAGCCAGGGCCCAAACTCCTAAAAGACGGAATGAGATTCCCCGCGGTTTCATAGGGCTTAGGAAACACGCGGGCCAGGGGAGAGAGCTGCCTCACGTACATGACCAGTCCTGTCCTTAAGATTGCTGCGGTCTCTCCAAGGGGCCCGGGAAAGGTGGCTTGAGAGCCGGACTGGGAATTTCTAAAACACAGAGCTGGATCTCTTAACAGTCTTTAAGGAAAGACGGAAGAGAAGGGTAATTAACGGCCTTTCAATCAAAACTACGGTACAACTACATTCAAGGAATGGCAGCAAGCAGGATGTCATTAAATTTTATTGACACTGCAACCCATTCAGCCCCAGTCCAGTGCAATCTCTGGATTCAAGTGATGCTCCCCTTAGTCTGTCTCTGTCTGCCTGCCCTTCGGTGGAAGACAAAGCCATCTGGGACTTCTAGGAGTCTTTTCATTATAGTTTAGAGCATAAAATAAGGAATTACTAAGTATATAGGAGCCAAGATAATATGACCAATAATCCAGAGGAAAAAATAAATCATTAGATGCAGAACCACAGATTTCAGTACTGGAGTGGACAAATACTTTTAAATAACTATAACAAAGTGTGCTTTTTAAAGACAAAAATGTATACAATAGAAATGCGTAGACATATTTACCAAAAACCACGTACTTTAATGTCTAATAGCAGCACTATTCACAATCATTAAAACTGGGAACTACCCGCAAAATGGTTGAATGGAAAAATAAATTGTGGTATATTCATATAATAAAATACATGCAGCAATAAAAATAAATAATCTAAAACTACTTCTAGTCATATAGATAAATCTAACAAATACAGCGCCCAGACCCAAAGAATACATTCTCTATGATTCAATTTATACCAAGTTAGGAAAAGTCACAATCTATAATGGAGAAATAAGGAATAGTCGTACCTTAGAAGTGGGAGAAGCATCTGGAAAGAAACATAAGCAGAGCTTCCAGATGCTGGTAATGTTATGTCTCTTGATGGGGATGCTGGATACCACAGTGAAAATTTGTCAAGCTGTTTACACTCAGATTATGTGCACTTTTCTCTGTGGGCTACAATAAAGAGTTTTCGAAAACTAAAAAATACATAATTAAATTGACTTACATTCTACAGAAATTCCCAAACTGACTATGTAGGCACAACCTCATTACCCAGAGAATCGACTTACAACCTAACTATTACATGGGGGGAAAAAGAATTCATCGGGAACAACTTTTTCCAAAGGCAACATTGTGAGGTTTTTTTTCTACCAAAGCCAATCATTTCTCCAAACCACATGTCACACCTCCCTCTTAGTTCTTATTATTTGATAAAAATCTCTAGTAATTCCCTTCCCAAAGATGTTTTCTTGTGCGGGGTATTCCTATTATTTAGTAGTAAAACACTCCTTTAAAACTCTTTGAGTTCTACAGGAAATCCCAGCCCATGGCCAAATGTGTTGGAGAATGTCTAGAAGGCAAATGGCAACACAGAGATGAGTTTTTCTCCAAAGCATTTCAACTTAGTCATCTTCCCTGGCACTGTAATCCTCAACTAAAAGCCTCTAACTGAAAGTCATCCATTCGTCACATCATGAAAGGATGCTGTTATCCCCTTGTAGTTGGCTTGGTCTGGATCTGCGAGAACTTGTTGACGCCCTGTCAGAATTCTGTACATCCCTTCCTTTCAGGGATGTACAACCCTCAACAGAGACAAAACTGACTTACTCGCTTGTGTATAACACTATCGTTAAAGCTGGAAATGCTGGCAAACTAAAAAGATATTCACAGAAAAACGTATTCGCGCAATAGCTGTCCTATAGCTATGACCATATACGTGTTTTTCCAGAAAACACTATGCATCTCAAAACACTGCAGTGTAGCTTCAGTGGAAAATGTGCTTCCACAAAAAGCAGTCACACGAGGATATTCTCAGACTTAATGAGCATAGGAGCCATTTTTCTTTACACTGCTCTAAAAACCTCATTTCTTAAGTTTGTCACATCCTAGGCTAGAACAAAATGTAACAATGTAAAGGATGACTAGGTTGCATTATGTACCGCGGGATCTGTATTCTATTAGCAGGGTCACTGCCAGGCGTTTCGTAATTAAAACTCTATTGACCCATCTCTTTTTCCTCCGAAGCTGAAGAAGATTATTTAGTAGGTCATAAATTTAAAGGTCATCAGATCTAAGACTGTACAAATGAGCACAGTGCTGCCAGAAATGCCCTCAAAACAAGCATCGCTATGATGAGATCAGAAGCACAAGCAAGAACAAATACTGAGGACATGTTCCATATTTCTAGTTTCATCATTAGATGAAAACACGTTTTTATATCCAAATTCAAGTTTAGGCTAACGTAGTTTAAAGACCATGTCCATGATTATGTAAATATAACAGTGTCCATCACTGTGTAATCTGTGTTGTCTTTTTTTTTTTTTTTCCATTATAAAATCTGTCTTGGGAACTGAATGCCAAAATCGTAGTTCTTCTCTGTAGCCGCTACAGGGATAAATCCATGGAAAATACATTCTTTAATCTGTCTCCCATTAGCAGGATCATCAGCAGATTTTATAAACAGCAGTTATAAACTTGTTTACCAATTCCTTTTCTTCCTTCTGTATGTAAAAAGATCATTTATCTGTGTCCTCAATCTTAAAGTTTTCAAATGTCAAGCCTCATTTGACAGAAAAGACATATATTGTAAAAAACCCTTATGTCTCAAAAATTTAATTTTCCCTTGAGCCAGAACATTAGGCCTGTGGACCTTGGAGCTGTCTTCAACACCTGACACTTCAGAGAATTAAGGAAAGTGCAAATGGCAAGAGTTAGATAATTTGTTGAATGTTTGCGAGTTATCTTTTTAACATTAACACAACAAGTTGGACGACCTCCAGAAAATGTCCTTTGGAGATAAGTCTAAGCACAAAAAAAAAGGATTTTTGCTCCCCCGCAAAGAAAATAAACACTTCACCCTAAGAAATAAAATTCCTTCTAGATCTCTAGGTTTTTAGTGCATCTGAATCGGTCATAACTTCAAGTGCACTTTTCTTCTGTGTCCACGATGGAGTCTGCATTAGGCTCCTCTATATATTTTAAAAGATAAAATAAAAGATAAAGTAAAATATAATCTTGATCTAGCCTCTGCCAGATTCATCCAAAAATTAATCTTGGAAAATTCAAAACAAAGCATAGATACATTTTTTTTTTTAATTTCAGACTAAATGGTCATTTCTCTCTGGAATACATTCATGTGGGCTTATAAAGCATATTAGACATGTACTATTTTAAAACCCTGAAGATTACAGGCCCTCCTTGCAAGGAATGATTATTTTATACAATTGAATAATCAGTGTTGTAACAAAAGTTAATTGGAAACAAATTAAAGATAGAGTGAACATTTTTAATTTCAGACAATGGAACAGTTCATCCAGTTTCTTTAAAGTGAGTTGCCAACTTTAAATGAATTGTGAGGTTTTTGTTGTTGTTGTTGTTGTTGTTTGAAGTAACAGGAATACAAAGTTCATGTTTAATGTTACAGTTAATGATTGATTTCTGACCCTGACAACTAAAATCCTTTCCTGTCTCTCTCTCTCTCTCTCTCTCTCTCTCTCTCTCTCTCTCTCTCTCTTTTCTCTGGTGCTCAAGTTTTCTTTGGTCTTCAGCTTTGAAGTGGTTGCTTTATAAAACCAAGTAAAAATGCACAATGCCTCCATTAAGTATTGAACCTCCTTCTGACAGATTTCTTTTGTTCTACATAGGACAATCCATTCTTTTCCCTCATTAATTCTAATAAACTCAGACAGGTGGCTGGCCTTCTCAAAGGACTTGCTTTAAAAATATAACAAAACCTGTGTCTACACATATCAAATGAAGGGGAAAGTTAAGCTCCCTTTTGTTGAACTCAATTAGTGTGGACTGCCAAGCTCAATTATTTAGAGGAAGAAAAAAATATTTTCTCCACACAAGTAAGAATTGGCTTGAACCATCCAGATTAGGCGTCAGCAGACTATGACTCACAGGCCAAACAAGGCCCACTGCCTGTTATTTTTTTTATAAATAAAGTTTTATTGGAACACAGTATGTTCATTTATTTATGTGTTGTCCAAGGTTGCTGTGGTAGCATAGGTGAATAGTTGTGACAGAGATCAAATGGCACATAAATATTTACTAAAATATTTACTGTTTGGACATTTGCAGAAAGAAATTTGCCAAATCCTGAGCCAGATAAATATCTCAGCTCTCCACGTCAATCTTGCCTCCACAGAAGGAGCCCCAAACATGGGAGAATAACCCTTTGGGCAGCCTAAACTAACATTATGTTTTATGTTGAGTTTCTGTAAATCTTTATTTTAAAGAAGATGAGGAAGCAAACCATTTCGATCAGGACTTATTTTAATAGGCAATTATATCTGTTGGACTCTAGTTTTGCTATAGCCTCAAAGGGCATATGGAAACTCTCCCTGGAAACTGCAGCTTACTTAGTTAAAGGCGTTTGTTGGTTTGATATGTGTGGTTTTCTCTTTAATTGCTGCAGGGATTTGGATTGAAGGTGTATTAAAATTTAAAATTCCGATCATTTGGCAAAGTTGTCATTATGCATGCTATAGGCAAGTTAGTAGATTTAGTTATGCCAATGATTGCGAAAAGATACATTATTGCTGCATTATAATGCATAAACAGGTTTTATGTTCTTCTGCATAATATTAGAAACTCAAATTTATGGAGTCACAGAGCTGTGATCATCATCCAGGTTTTAAATAAGGAAGCAATTGGTGATTTATATCACACATAAAGAAGTTTCCTTGTCAAGGTGCTTGCTGATCCATGGCATATAATTTGGATAAATGAAACAAACCTTTGATGGGATCATTAGGAATTATTTGCATTCATGGTTTTTTTAGAAGTGTTTTTTTTTTTGTGATTGTTAATCTCAGGTGGCACTTACCTCTTCTCAACAAATCTTGGTTGTTCAGAAAATCCATCTGAATAGCTTTTACATCAAAACTTTTAAAATTTAAATGTGTATGTGAAGATCTAGGTGTTGTGTATCAGCAGTTGTTAACATTATAATAAGACAACACACTGGAAGTTATGAGCCTCCTAATGAAAAAACACAGCTTTATCCATTAAGAAGTCTAGCCAAAAATACTCCTTCTCTTCCTCCTCCTCCTCCTCCTCCTAATAATAATAATGATAGAACCTAAATCTGATCTAAACTCTAGATACAATTACCAATTAACAGAAAATACAGAGAGCAAAGAAACATGCTAAATCACACTATGAGGCTACAACTCCCAAAATCCAGACTGGGAAAAACTATAGGATAATGGCCTAGTGCCCTAACCAAATAAATGTCAAGGAAAAATAGTGAGGTGTAATGGAACGTACAGATTAATAAAATCTAAAACATATTAAAATCTCAAACATCATAAAATCTTAAACACAATTGCATGTGTTTACCTTATTTGGGTCCTGACTCAATCAATTAAAAATCAATTTATGACATTTAAGAGATAACTACAAATTTGGGCCCTGGCTAGATATATATAGGGAAGGAATTACTGTCAGTTTTTAAGAGCTAGCTATAAGTTTACTGTAGTTATGTGGGGTTTTTTGTTTTGTTTTGTTTTGTTTTGTTTTGTTTTGTTTTTTTTTAATTTTTTTTTCAACGTTTATTTATTTTTGGGACAGAGAGAGTCAGAGCATGAACGGGGGAGGGGCAGAGAGAGAGGGAGACACAGAATCGGAAACAGGCTCCAGGCTCTGAGCCATCAGCCCAGAGCCCGACATGGGGCTCGAACTCACGGACCGCGAGATCGTGACCTGGCTGAAGTCGGACGCTTAACCGACTGCGCCACCCAGGCGCCCCTGTTTTGTTTTGTTTTTAAGAATCCTCATCCTTAGGGGTGCCTGTGTGGCTCAGTCTGTTGAGCGTCCGACTTCAGCTCAGGTCATGATCTCACGGTTCGTGGGTCTGAGCCCCGCATCGGGCTCTGTGCTGACAGCTCAGAGCCTGGAGCCTGCTTGGGATCCTGTGTCTCCCTCTCTCTCTGCCCCTCTCCCACTCTCTTGCGTTCTTCTCTGTCTCTCTCAAAAATAAATAAATATTTGTTTAAATAAGAATGCTTATCTACAGGGATGCATGCTAAAATCTTGAGGTTAAAAAGAAAATGTTTAAGATTTGTTTTAAAATGATAAAGGGAGAAAAATTTATTAAAAGTAAAATTTTAGGGGTGCCTGGGTGGCCCAGTTAGTTAAGCCTCTAACTCTTGATTTCAGCTCAGGTCATGATTTCATGGTCCGTGAGATAGACCCCATGTTGGGCTCTGGACTGACAGCACAGAGCCTGCTTGGGATTCTCTCTCTCCCTCTCTCTGCCCCTCCTCTGCTTGCTCTCTCTCTCTCTCTCAAAATAAACAAATAAATTTAGAGCAAATAAGTAAATAATTTAAAAAATAATAAGAGAAAGGGTTAAGAGGGTAAAATGAAACAAGATTGCGAGAGATCATGAATGTGGATACTGGATGATAAGTACATTGGGCTTACTGTGCTGTGTCTACTTTTGTAGCTATTTAAAATTTCCATAATAAAAAGGTAAAAATATATGTAGGATACCATATAAAGTACGATGCCTCTTTATGACTAGTTTTACTAATGATTAGCGATAAATAAAGGAATAGATATAAGTAATTTATTTGGGCATGAAATTAGTCCTGGTACTTGCTTAAACAAAAAAGAATTCACTATCTGGTTAGCAGTAATAAACAGTTATTTTTTTAAAAAATACATCTGTTTAGGTTTGTTTAACAAAATTCAGGAAATACAGGATTTGTGTTTTTCGGCTCATTTGCAATATGATTTGTAGTTTGTTCTTAAGACAGAATCCTTCACACACTTCTACCTAAATTGTATTCAAATCACGCTTATTCTGGGTCCACCAAGCATCAGGCAGGCTAGCTGAAGTTGGGCAGTGCTGAACTCAGGCTCTTTCTTCTCCGTTTCTTCCCCAGGAGGGGTCGGATTTCTCTGTGGGAGATTTATGCAGGAAACACAAACAGAGAGCACCCGCACAGCTCTTTGCTCCTCACTCACGTCTATCTTCAAATGCACCGAACATTTATCCCGCGCCCCTTTCAGGCTGCTGGATAAAGCTTACCTACTGCGCGAAGCTCACTGCCGTCTCCCAAGTACAGGTTCTGGGGAATGCTACAGACTGCATTTGCAGGCTAAAATAAATCTAAAATGACCACATGCACACAAAGAGATACGTGGATATCGATAATTCAGTTCATATCTAATCAAGTCAACTAAGCTGAAGGGGTACATTTTGAATTCTTTCAGAAATGTTCTCTTATGACAGACTTGACATGTAGGGACATGAAAATCATTTCACCGCGTCCTACAGGTTTTACTCATTAGCAAGGATAGAGTACGCATGTCTTTCTTTTTCCAGTTTTTTTCTCTCCTATGACCATCACTTGTGGACTTTCCACAAAGCTTCATGGTCATAATTTTTACTATTTAAGTTTCAAATGTTCTTCTAGAAAAAAATCCAGCCAAGTTAATGCATGTGAAAACCTAACATTTTCTGTGTCAGAGCAGTAAGCGGCCGGGGGGCCAGCTGCTGAGTCCGGTCACCTCGGACCCCAGCGGAGCCCTGGTGCTCGGGACCCCACCCAGACTTAGAAGCGGGTCTTCCTTGTTCTGGAATCTCTTGTCTCCACACCATCCTCTACAGAGCCAGTGGAGTGATGGGCACTCGCCCTGATTAAAACCTGTCATTGTCGCCCCGTGACTTACAGTTGTCGCTCTGCCCACAACTACTCAGACTCATCTGTCACCACCCTCTTCCCCTTCTCTGTGCTGTGTATCATCTCCTCCACCAAGCCTGCCCCAGACATGCCATGCTGCTTCTCACCTCTCCGAAAGCCCAGATCACTCTCTTTGCCTGGAATCGATACACACACCCACACACACACTGCAAGCACATGGGTCTGCTTCACAGACACGTAGCATTCCTTCAATACCCTTCTCGGAAGTAACAATCTCTGGTCCACGGACCCTTTACTGTCATCCGTAGGCCATCGCTTCCTATGCTGCTGATACATCACACTGTATGGGAATTTTTTCATTAAATGTCAGCCTGCTATTTTATGAGATCCTTTACTTCCAGCCACTGTGTTTACCTTTACGTCTTTAGCCTCCAGCCCAGAGTCGGGTGCACATTACACCTTCAGCAAGTGTTTGTTGAATGAATAAATGAATAATTTGAATGCTGTAGCTTACCTAGCAAATCCCTGGCTAAGATCTTCTGTAATAGTTCCATCAATTATTTAATAAATGTTTGCTTAGCATTTTGTGTAAGACACAATGCCCACCGTTGTTGTGGTTTGCAAAGCTGAGCAGTGTGGTACGGTCCCTGGGCTGCTGGAGGGAAGATAGCTAATGTACACGTGTCACTGTATTCAAAACACAAAACACAAAACGCTACACGTTCCATAAAAGAGCGTAAGTGACTTTTTGTGCAAATTAGACAAGGAATAGGGAGGAGGTGCCAAACTTTTTAATGAGATGGAAAGCATTTAATCAAAACAAATTGTTCAAAAGCTGTTGAATAACATTCATATTTTTGAATGAACCTTTGTTTCACTGGCCTTTCAGCTAACGTTTGAAACGTCTTTCTTATAGCTTAGAAGTATAAAGCTGCAGAAATACTAAAGATGTTAGAATCCAGCTGTCTTATTTTCTAAAGAAAAAAGCAGAAGTAGATCTCAGGGCTTCTTTCTCCCATTCTATAACTCTTAACACAGTGACAAACTGCCCCAGATTTTAAAATTTAATTCTGTCTATTGCTATTTGATTTGTGGTAACTGTAGACACAGACCCTAAAATGTGTTTGGAAAGAAAAAAATTGAAAGACAACATTTTGCTCATATCTACGCTGTATAGGATTATTGTAAACTCATTTCAAAATTTGCTTTTCTGTATCGCTTTCTTTTAAGGACTATTTATGGATAAAAATTAAGATGAATACAAAATTATATATAACTTAACTCTGGCAATAAAATAACTTTAAAGTTATTTGAAATGTGGATGGTATATAATGTTTTCTTTGTTTCGCTATGGACTTTGAAGCATTTGGCAAATGATAAATCCATATGGACAGAAAATAACGTATGATTTTATATCATACAAACTGGTATAGTTGATGTTGGCAAATAGAGCTGATTATTAGAGGTGTAGAGAGGGTAAATGTTGGATAAAGATAATAGTCAAGGGGCGCCTGGGTGGCTCAGTCGGTTAAGCGGCCAACTTCGGCTCAGGTCATGATCTCGCGGTCCGTGAGTTTGAGCCCCGCGTTGGGCTCTGTGCTGACCGCTCAGAGCCTGGAGCCTGTTTCAGATTCTGTGTCTCCCTCTCTCTGACCCTCCCCCGTTCATGCTCTGTCTCTCCCTGTCTCAAAAATAAATAAACGTTAAAAAATTAAAAAAAAAAAAAGATAGTAGTCAAGTGGAAACCGGAAAGGAAGTGACTTACTTACCTATTTGATATGAAAAATCATCTGTCATATTCTTGAGAGTATTTTCCAGTATCTGTTGCTAAGTGTGTCCCCTTTCAGAGAAATCTGGAAATAAATACTATAGTTCAGTTATAGGTTTGTCTACAGTTGTGGCTGCCAACTTTCAACTTCATAAATTGACAGAATTTCAAATATAAATTTGGGGATTAACATAGAGTCATCAACCTTTGAAGCTCTTGTCCAGTAAGAATATTTTTTTAAGTTTATTTATTTATTTTGAGAGAAAGAAAATGAGGGAGGGGCAGAGAGAGAGAGAGAGTTCCCTGCTGCCAGTGGCGAGCCCACTGAGGGGCTGGAACTCACCAACTGTGAGATCATGACCTGAACCGAAATCAAGAGTCAGACATGTAACTGACTGAGCCACCCGGGTGCCCCCAATAAGAACACTTTTTAAAAGAAAAGAAAAAAAATCATTGTAACAGTGACCATATTTCAAAAGAATGTTCTAATACCAAAATAGTGGGAAGGGTGCAATATCAGAATAGAGAACAATATTTCAAGAAGAAAAAATGATCGTAAGGGCCACTATATTATACTAATTTTTCTCACTTCAGAATGGACTGGTGATGCTTTTAGCTCATTTAGTAACTAGGAACCACCAGAGGAAGGGAGGGAAGACCAAAAGGATTCAACGAAAACTTAATAAAAGTACAGAAATGGGGAAAGAATATCTTATTTGTGAAAAGGCTTATTTCCTAGAAGTAAATGTTAGTTTCTTATTTCCATGTCTCCCCTTTGCTCCAGGCGACATAGCCAGTGCGGCCAACTCACTGGGCTCTCATGAAACTCTCTCACTTAGCTTCAAGTTTTAAAGAACCGCAGAAATTTCTGAGCGTATTGTAGTATTTATTTTAGAACGTTGCTCATATTCTTGGCAAGTAATAAAACAGGACCTAACATATTTGGGGCTTAATAATGCTGTAGCCTTCTTTGAAAGGCTTCTAATCAAGACTTGGAAAATGGCCTTCCTAAGATCTATTCAAGATGAAAACTGCTGGCACATAATACTTGACCCCAGAAATCAGTAATCTTGTTCTCAGCTGAGCCCACATCTACCTACAGCCCATATTCTTTCAACATCTGCAATGTCACATGCAGGCAAGGGCCAGGTCCTAGGGCACTGTCAGTACCAACATGAGTCCTGACCTACAAATGACTTAAAACCAGATACGCACGCCGAGGCAATAGAGACTCAGAGTGACTTTTTTTTTTTCAACGTTTATTTATTTTTGGGACAGAGAGAGACAGAGCATGAACGGGGGAGGGGCAGAGAGAGAGGGAGACACAGAATCGGAAATAGGCTCCAGGCTCTGAGCCATCAGCCCAGAGCCTGACGCGGGGCTCGAACTCCTGGACCGCGAGATCGTGACCTGGCTGAAGTCGGACGCTTAACCGACTGCGCCAACCAGGCGCCCCATCAGAGTGACTTTTTAAGAAGGAAGGCATGATTATGAGTGTTCGTTAACAGCACTGCAAACTAGTTCAGAAACTTACCTTAGGATTTAAGTCCAAAAACTACTTCAGTGTTGGTCATTGTTGTGATGTTTCTAAGCCATGATATTAGCTGATCATAAAAACAACAATTATTACCCTATATAGAAAGCAACATGCCAAAAGGAAAAAAAAATGTTGAGGGTACGGCATGATTGGAAAACATTGGGACTACATAGATAAGCCTCTTCTTGCATGGTGTTTTTCTAACTTTTAAGTTTCCAGCTCTCCTTATGCCAGTGTTTAGCAACGTACAGGTTTAGAAAAGTAGTATGGTGTATATGGAGCCTTTCAAGATGTTAACATGAGGACAGTGAACATACCCCAATGACCTCAAAGAATAATATGACCAAAGAGACACTAATAATTTACAGGTCATGCACACGTAGTCACATATTGCATACGAAAGAGCAAATCTAAAAACCGTTGTTAGTAAATTGTTGATATCTAACTCAATAAATCTGAATTTTGGAGAATGATCGTGGTATAAATGTTAAATGTGTGTTAGTGAGAGATCTGCCTTCACATCAAAGCCTTTCTGAGTTAATGATAGTGGCTATTACATTCCATATATAATGTCAATGTCTCGAGAACACTTTGGCAGAAATAGTACCATTTAACTTAGCCCACTTTTTGTCCTTCACACATCCTCTGTTAAGAAATAAATTATTGTGCTAAAGAAAGGAGTTTGTGATATTAAATTAACAGATATAAGCTAAGCACTTCAGCTGGAAATGCCACCTTTGGAGTTATATCCTTTATAAATTGTTATTGGAAGTTCTGAAAAATCAATTTTAACCTTGTACAGGAACTAAAAGCAAAATAATCATGAAGTGTGTGGAGACAGAAAGGAACCATAAGCCAAAGAATAGAAAAATGTGGACTTTAGGTGGTGAAAACAATAAATCCTAGATACATTGGTCCAATTTCAATAGTAAATCAGTTTTTGATTATTTTATACTCTATACACTTTTCTGCCATTATTAAAACAATAAATAACATCCGAGAAGCAAAACTTGTGACTAAAAAAACCCAATTTCACTAAAAGGAGATAAAATCTTATGCTTTAAAAGCGCAGGCAACTATTTAGCCCCGATGAACATATGGTGTTCCATACTTCATGCTTAGAATTCACTTAGCCCTCAAAAGAGAATTTAGTTATTGTGTAAGACCAATTAATGACTCATTGGTCCTCTCTTATTTTCCTACAGACAGACACCCGTTGAAGTCAAATCTCAGGTTGAAGACTGAATTTAGTCAGACAAATCGGGACTCACATCTTTAAACCTGTCTCTTCACCCAAATCATGAGGACAATGGTCCTCACCTGCCTCATGTGGTTAATCAGAAGATTAAATGAGAAAATGTATTTGAATGCTATCACATATTAAGCATTCAAAAGAATCAGCAGTAGTAGCATTAGGAAAAGTTGTAATATTAAAGTACATGAATTAGAACAAGAGAAAAGAACTGAATTAAATATTTCATGGCATTAGGCATGATAATCTGATTCATCATTCTCTCATGTAGGATGGTGTTGCCGATGGAATTTGAATAGTCTGTGCAGAAGGAGATCTTGCAGCCCGTTCTTATTAGGAATGTCCTTACTACTAGGATAGAAAGAATTGAAGCCTGTTGGCCAAAGCTGCTTCTTCCTTTGAGAGTGGTCGCCTGGCTCTGCCACACTTTGCTTGTTTAAATTCCATTTTTCCAGGCTTCCAATATTGCCCAACCTCTCTTGATCATATCCTTGCGATTCTTCCCTTGGATATGCTAACACGCTCAACCCAGTTACAGTCTTACAGACCCACAAGTCATTCTTCCTTCTCCTTGTGATCTGAGATGATCAGTTAAGGAACTGATCTTACGGTTTAATTTTCTGAAGGACAAACTTCACCTCTATTCCAAGTCGAATGGGACACCACCAAGAATAATCAAACAAGAACATCTGCAAAATGCAGTTTTTTTTTTTTTTTTAATCTTCGTGTAGTATGAAATCCAGTTTGAATCTAGGTTGTGTTAAACCTACGATTTGACATGTCTGGGCATATCTGGAAGACGAGTCAGGTCAACCTGGCAAGACTCTATTTAAATGACAGGTGGGAAGGTTCCTTGAAATATATTTATATCGAGGGAGACTTTACTCAAGATACACACGTTTAGTGAAAGGATGGCAGAGTGCCTTGCGGAGGCGATTCTAAGCACAAGATCGTTTCTGTCACTGACATGTTCTTGAGTATGTGTCCACTATGCTTAAGTTCTAGGAAAAGGAGCTGAATTAAAACCGTGAAGAAGACCCAAAAGAGCCATATATTACAATCCCACCAAGAACAAAAGCGCTACTAGACTTACCATCTTATCATTTCTGCAAAAATGTTGCTCAACTTTGAGCATCAGAAGCAAGAACTCAGAGAACTGAGGGAGACAGCTGGACCTACCAGTGCCAGGAAATCCAGGAGAGTTCCATGAGGCCCCTTAGGGCCCTCAGGCATATCCCCTTAGCAGAATTAATCACAACAAAAGGAAAGGTCCATCCAGAAAGAAAAATTAAAGCCACTCATGGTATTTCTCCACAAAGCATCCCCAAAGTGATCTCAAAATTCCTTGGGGCTAGAAGTTAAGCTGCTTGGGATCTCCATGGAGGAAGGCTAGGGAGTCAGCAAAACTCTGTTTTCTTTCTGCTCTAGTAACTTTGTTTTTACATCCAGGTAATTGTGAAAGAGGAACTGTGTAAATAGATTACATTAACATATTATTTCAAACAGTTTCAGCTAATCAACCGAGCTTTTTTTTTTTTTTCTGTTTTTCTTTTTTTCCAGTATCACCGTGTTTATTGATAGATACAAGTATATAAAATCAGGGCATGAACATGACTTGATAAATTGACTAGACTTAATTTCAAACGGTTTTTGGCCAATCAACTCAGCTCTTTAAAACCATACGCTGGTCCTTCATGATAAACCATAGTTGGACATAGAGAAGGAAACTTCTCATTTGTTCTGATAAGGAGGACTATTTTTTTTTTAATGAATGTTTTCCTTATTTTTGAGAGAGCGTGTGAGTGGGGTAGAGGCAGAGAGAGAGGGAGAGAGGATGACTATTTTACAGTGCACCCAACAAGCCAAATGTAAAGATTAGAATCCATTCTTTCAAGCTACCATTTTATATATATTATCAAACCAGGCAATAGTTGTTAAGAACATGGACAGTGGAAACAATTTGCATGAGTTCAATCAAGTGCCAGCTAAAACACTGAGCTCTTTATCTAGCTTATTTGTAAAATAAAGACAATACTTATAACCACCTCACGGTGTTGTGAGAATTAAAAGAGTTAATGTCTAAAGTACTTAGAACAATGCCAGGTACTTGCTTAAGGTTAGCTGAGTAAAACTTAGTTAATAAATGACTAAATACACATTCATCCCACAAATATTTATTGAGTGCACATAAAAGCGTAATTAGAACTTCTGATACTGGGGATATGGGAAAGACAAAACACACAAAATTACCTTCCTCAAGGAGCTTATATTCTGAGTATTCCGTGAACCATAATCAATAGCTAAATACTCCAGGGTACCATATTAAAATGCTTCCATACAATCAGGCATTCAGGGCTCGTAATGTCTCATGTTCCATATAGCACTACTAAAGATCAAAATTTTTGCCTACATTTTGAATACTTTTTTTAGCATGAATATCCAAAAGTAGAAATACTGGGTCAAAAGTTGCCAACATTATATTTTAAGGAATAGATGCCTGATTCTTCAAAATAGTTGTGGTTAAACCGCTTTGGAAATTAGCTAAAATGATGATGGCCAGCACTCTAATTTCTGACTGTGTTAATAAATTTAGGCTTTGCAATGATATAAATAACCTTAGACCTCTGCTAAGATAATAGATTTCAGTTATATTGTACCCAAAGAACAGCTCTTCATGGCAAAGCCTTTTTTGGAGGATGGATTCCATGCAGAAGTTACGAACTTGTTGTGATTAGAGAAGAAGCCATGGATTTTCACCATTTAGGTACACTTAAAAGCTTCAAGAATGAGTATGTTTTGAAGCACGAATGGCCCCATATTAAGACAGGTTTCAGGGGCACTGGGCAGCTCAGTAGATTAAGTGACCAACTCTGTTTTTTTCTTTTTTTTCCCTTTTTTCTTATTTCTTTAATATTTATTACCTTTGAGAGACAGAGAGAGAGCGCGAGCCAGGGAGGGGCAGAGAGCGAGGGAGACACAGGATCGGAAGCAGGCTCCAGGCTCCGAGCTGTCAGCACAGAGCCTGATGTGGGGCTCGAACCCATGAACTGTGAGATCGTGACCTGAACCGAAGTCGGATGCTTGACCGACTGAGCCACCCAGGCGCCCCTCTTTTGTTTTCTTTTAAATTGTCCTGTGTAAGGGCACCTGGGTGGCCCAATCAGTTAAGCATCCGACTTCGGCTCCGGTCATGATTTTTTGGTTCATGAGTGTGAGCCCCTCGTCAGGCTCTGTGCTGACGGCTCAGAGCCTGGAGCCTGTTTCAGATTCTGTGTCCCTCTCTCTCTGCCCTTCCCTGATTCTAGCTCTGTCTCTCTCTTTCTCTCTCTCAGAGATGAATAAACATTAAAAATTTTTTTAACTGTCCTGTTTATTATGTATTTGAAGATTCAAAACAATATAAAATCCATGTGAGAAGAAATTGAGCTCAGAAGTCATACATAAATAGGTTCTAGTAAAACCAATTAAAATTTTTCATTTGAAATCACATAATCAGTGACAGGCACTTCAGCATCACTCCTAGCTCCGCCATGGCACCTTCCTTGTTCAGCTATAAACGTGGCATTAGAAAGCGTCTGAGAAACGTTTTACCAGCAAGGGTATAAAATCTGTGATCTGGCCTCCTTGAGCAGCTACACAGTAGGACGCCTTTGGGGAAGGAATCAGTCTCTGTGTACGGGCCTAACTTGAATTCTAGAACTACCGGCAAAAGAACAGTCATTCCTTAAACCAATGATTGTTCCCACTGAACTGGCAATTTAAAAAGAAAAGTAATTGGGGTGCCTGGGTGTCTCAGCTGGTTGTGTCTGACTCTTGATTTCGGCTTAGGTCACGATCTCACGGTTCGTGAGGTCAAGCCTCACGTAGGGCTCCGCACGCTGACAGCACAAAGCCTGCCTGGGATTCTCTCTCTCCCTCTCTCTTTGCCCCTCCTCCACTCTCTCTGTCTCTCAAAATAAATAAACTTAAAAAAGGAAAAAAGAAAAAGAAAAGCAATATCCAGGATTGGGTAGGGTACAGGGACACAGGAATTCTCATACACTTTAGATGAGAGTGCCCATTAATACAGGCTTTCAAAAGGCAGCATTGTCTAGTGGTTAGTGACAGGAGTTTGGAGTCAGGAAGACCTTCGTCTCAGTTCTGGTTTTCTTACTTCCCGGACATGTGAAATTGGCCATTTTTTAAGTCCTTTAGCCCCCACCCCCCGCCTTTTTTTTTTTTTTTACCATCTTTAAAATGGGTATAATGATAAAATCAAATTTTAATGTCATAATGAAGATTAAAATACAGTGCCTAGCATGCCATAAGCATTCCTGTGTTTGATTCCATTATGATTATTACTTCTTAAGATTGTGATTTGGCAATATACACAAAGCCTGTAGGTTAAACATTAGCTTCTGAGCCAGAAATTCCACTTTTAGGAATTCAGCCTTAGTAAATAATTAAGGGCACCCACAATGATTTAGCTGCCAGGACACCGTGGAATTTCAGAATCATAATTCTGAATATCACTCGTATGTGTTGGGTTTGGAGCTAGAACAAAAAGATACAAAGTGAGATGATAGTAACTCCAGGTCTTACTTGCTGGTAAATAACCTTTCTGGAATACTTTCAAAGTGAAATAAAGAATTTAAAATTCTGATTATTGTACCAGAATAATGCTATCTGGAATAATGGTCTTGAAGTTTAGGGTGAAAAACACACTTTAGAAAATAATTGTCAATTTGAAACTTTCCCTGAAGCTTTAAGTTTGGGTTTTGTTTCTCATCTCTAGTGAAGAAATGCTTTTAGCTGACAATAACTAATTAATAACAAGATTAGCCCCAGGGCAGTATTTACTTGGTGTGATTCCCTAAACCCCCTGTATTAAAATTCACTGATTTGTTTGTTAAACATACAGATTCCCATGTTCATCTCAGGCCTGCTAAATCAGAATCCTGGACAGGGGGTTGGAAATCTGTACATTCTAAAAGCACCCAGAGGTTAAACAGGCTGAAGTTTTGGTTCCGGTCCCCATGGGGATGGAAGAACGCTCGCCCACCCAGGAGAGCAATTGCAGATCTTCTCAAGTTGAGAGATTCAAGGTCGGGACCTCTCATGCATTATTTGAAAAGACAAACATAAAAAGAAATGACTTTTTAAAGGAAAAGGGAAGAATGCAGGGTTATTTTGCATTTTGCTGGCTTGTGAAAATATATTAGATCATTTTAAATACGACCATTTGTGTCCTCATCTGCTTCTGTATATGTATATTTCCAGGATTGTATCAGTACGTTTTTCCTTAGGAGTTTCATCTGTAAAGAATGTACCTATAAGCATTCCATTCCTTAAGGGGCACTTGCTTATAAACTCTTATACCCCTAAGAAAAAATAACAGCTGCCCAGAGCCTAGCTCTAGCAAAGGGTCTCATTTTTCTCTCTCCACTCTCTTTGTTGGTATAAGCCTTAAATTTATCGTCACAGATGAATGCAGTTGAAAGATTGGCTTTCAAAAGGTAAACATGGTCCACTCAATGGCAACCATTCTGTAGAACAGAACGAGTTTCCTCTGCATCCTTTTGACGTTGTGAGTTGTTTCTCACTTAGGTTGTGTGAGGTGACGATGAAAAACGTGATAATCCATTTTTAACTTGTATATCACTTTTTCAGGCAATTCAGTTTTTAAAAAAGTAAGAGCAGCGTTCTAGTAACCCAGACTCTATGGTTGGTAGACCTTTGCTTTGGAACCTTCCGTACATAATGCCATAAAAGTTTAAGATGTTTAAACATGACAGTGGCTCAAGGAAATTGCTGATGAACTAAAGAGAAAGGGGTAGCTGTTTCAACTGATGTGGAATTTCTTAATTGGCCAAAGATTTATAGATCTGTGTACATTCAATTTATATATTGCAATTATGCATATGTATCTTTGTCTATACAGTAGGCTATACCTACCTATTATATAATTATTAGGCATAAAAAGGGTTCACATTAATGACAGAATTAAAATTTACTTTAATGCAGGCTGGAGTTTTAGGTGTTTCCCCCCATATTCCAATATCCAAAATCTGAGTCTAATATGTAAAATCTGATACCACGTATTTTTTATTGAACATGGTGGCCCTGGCACCAACCAGTCCCACCCATGCTGTCCTAGCTCCCATTTTCCCCACTCGCACACATACGAACACAAGTTATTCACATGGAAACAGACAAGATCTTCCGATGTGATTTCTCAGTAACGGAAATGACAAATCTCCACAGTAAGGTGTCATACCTAAATGCCCCAGTCTGAGATCCCTTGTGTTGTATAAAGGGCTGTAAGTTCCCATCCAATGTCTATCCCTCTCACACACAGCCCAGGCACCCTTTGGGCACTAGTCCGGTCTCCTGGCCTGGGGAGTGAGAAATCCTGGCCAAGGGCCAACAGGGCAGAAAGAGGAGAAGGACCTCAAGAGAATGTTCTCCTGGCATCTGGGAATCTTGAGGCAGCGGGATGGAGGTAGGGTGTGAAGACCAGAGTGGGGAAGCAAGGAGGGGACAGTCGATAGGCATAGCTTTAAAATATAGCCAAAGCTGGCAGACATGTCCAGAGCCTTTAGCACTAGACCCCCAGCACCTGTATCCACAGATTACTCTCTTTAGGCAAGTGGGGGGGTTAGAGAGGGACATTTATCAAACGTTCTTACCCAACCCCCTGAGCGTTCTTTGAAAGATTGTTTTCTAAGCCTCCACTGTCCCAATAACCTGCAGTTCTCATTTACAAATTTAAAAGAAAATGAATCTTATTGTTCAATTAGAATGTAAGATTTCTTTAAAGCCTAGAAAATAACACTTTGGCATAAACACATTTTCTACAAAGAGTAAATAACTACAATTAGAGCCTGTCTTATTTTAATTGAGAGAAATTTCTGTAACTAAACACAACATTGGAACTGGAATAGGAGCAGGGAGGCCACGGGAGGAAAGGAAACAGGAAGTGCAGACCAAAGGCATCTGACCCGATCTTCACTCAGTGACTTCATAGCTTTCCCGAGGACCTGCCCATCTCCTCAGTGATGGAAACTGGAGATAATGTAGATGCACTTTTGGTATTTAATGTTCTCCTTGGCTGGGCACAAAGTGCGTTGGCCTGAATGCTGCCTGACTTTGCCTGGGTGTGGCAGACTTCTCTACTCGGCAGGTCGGTAGTGCCTACCATTCATGAAACTCCTACAGCAACAGAACAAGATGCTGTTACATTATCCATTTGGAAATTCTCTCTCGCACCTCTGCCCTCCCTTTGGAGTTGCCTTCTCAACTTGCCACAGTCCCTCCAGCCACCTTCTTTAACGTTTCCTCCGTCCAAACACAGGTCCTGTCTTGGGCTTCTCACTCTACCTACTCTTCCAGGGCAATCTCATCCATTCCTGTGGCTTCGGTTATGATCTTTACATCCACAATATTCTACCCTGAGTGGGGAGTTCTAGATCTAACATCCAAATTTACATTAAACAACTCCCCTTGAATATCCTGCAGGCACTTCAAGCACCATCATCTAAGAAGGAACTCATCACTGTTTACCGTCCCCCAGAGGCTGCGTTCCCCAGCTGGGCACAGGACGCCATCACTCTGTCCCTCGGTCGGCAACCTGGGCATTGCCCTGGGCTCTTTCTTCTTTCACACGAGTCCCCTCTCCCTGCCACACCGCACATTGAGACAGTCACCGAATCCTGTTGTCCTAAAGGATTCTACCACTCTCCATTCCCCTGCGTCTAGCCTCGTCCAGGCTAACGGCTGTTTCCTCTGTTGAGGAAAAATGGTGTTTCATATTCCCATCTGTCCTCATTAGTCCCAATTGGAAAAATCCAACGCGTTCTAAAATGCAAAACTCATGAAGCTAATTCTTCCCTGGACTATGTCAGTACTTTTCTGTGTTCACGGATTTAAATCTAAAAGTTCTAATGCTGCTGCTTTATCCTTCTAGCCTTAATAGACCGTTATGCTCCTCTCTTGCCACGGGCATTATCTTTAACTTGTTTTTCTTTATGCAATTTGAGATACAAAGCTCCAAGGCATCTCAGTACTTACCTTCATTCCAGATTGTTCTTTCAGCTTGAACTCCACCCTTGCTTTGGCCTGGCCACTTCTTCATGGTACTTGTGATAATATGACTTTTTCTTTTTTAATCTTTATTTATATTTGAGGGGGGGGGCGGGGAGGGGGGACACAAGTAGGGGAGGGGTAGAGAGGGAGACACAGATTCCCAAGCAGGCTTCAGGCTCTGAGTTAACAGCTCAGAGCCTGATGGGGGTTCGAACCCACAAACTGTGAGATCATGACCTGAGCTGAAGCCGGACGCTTAACCGACTGAGCCACCCAGGGACCCCAATAATATGACTTACGAAGCCTGGCCTTCCCCAGCTCTCAAGCCGGTTAGATCCCTGAGACAGCCTGGCTGCTTTCCTATGCCAAATTGACTCTCCTCATCTTTCACAATAACAACCTGGATGGCGTTCATGCCACAAGGTGACCGGCCAAAACACTCACCTTCTGTGCAGGAGAGGTCATGTGACCCAGCTCTGGCCAATAAGAGCTCACTGGAAGTGTCCTAGGGGGGCTTACAAGAATGATATTTTAAATTTTTTTTAACGTTTATTTATTTTTGAGACAGAGAGACAGAGCATGAACGGGGGAGAGGCAGAGAGAGAGGGAGACACAGAACCAGAAACAGGCTCCAGGCTCTGAGCCATCAGCCCAGAGCCCGACGCGGGGCTCGAACTCATGGACGGTGAGATCGTGACCTGAGCTGAAGTCGGAGGCTTAACCGACTGAGCCACCCAGGCGCCCCCAAGAATGATATTTTAAAGAGAAAGACTCACTTGGCATGCACCTTTGCCTTTTGCACTCTGCCTTTGTCTTTCCCTCTCCTTTCCCTCTGCTTGACCCATGAGTGATGTCTAGATGTAAAACAAACCAACTTTTTAGAATCATGAGGAAAAAAACTCACATTATGATGATGGAACAGGAAGGTAAAAGGAACTTGAGTACCTAATGACATCTGTGGGCTCTGACATATTCGGGTGGGAACCCGCACTTTTTAAGCTTACTGCCTTGTCCATTGCTATATGTCTCATCCTGTACTAGACACGAAGTAGAAACAAAAGAGCTGGATGAATAAGTGAATGAAAGGAGGGTGTGGCAGTCCCTAGGAGCAGTGGGAAGGAGTTTCTTCCAACACTATCACTTGTTCCTTTTTAAAGGCTTAAAGTTTTAAAAGTTCTATGAATATTTAAATACAAATCTCTAGATAGGAGGGTCTAATATCTCTTATTGATCATTCCTCTGATTTGAAACCCTGAAACGTAGGTTAAAAGGCAGGCATTGTATAGTTAGGGAAATAAGCTGAAACATTAATATTAATGATGAAGTTAGTTTATCAGGTAATCTACTCATAATATGCTGACCTGGACCTTGGGAATAGGACAAGACCCCAGATAAAAGTTCATGGGAGGGGGCGCCCGGGTGGCTCAGTTGGTTAAGCGTCTGACTTCAGCTCAGGTCATGATCTCACAGTCTGTGAGTTCGAGCCCCGCGTCGGGCTCTGGGCTGACAGCTCAGAGCCTGGAGCCTGCTTCGGATTCTGTGTCTCCCTCTCTCTCTGCCCCTCCCACATTCATGATCTGTCTCTCTCTGTCTCAAAAATAAATAAACGTTAAAAAAAAATTTTTTTTTAGAGTTCATGGGAAAAAGGAAGCAAATTGGAGACAATGAGAAGGCGCTGGTCTAAACACAGTCTGGAATCTTAGGAAGTGCTTCTGTACCAGTATCCGTGTTGACCATAAACAGAGAGATCTCCTTTCTTTCACACGAAACAGCTCTGCAGGGATCGAAGTGTAAGTTTTCACCTCCTTTACGTTTGGAACATTTGCAAGTTTGCAGAGGAGTGATACCATTTTCACTAACTTTAAGACCGCTCTACGACGCCATTAAAAACTGCTATAGGACAGTGATTCAGAGTTGGTGGGGGAAAGGAAATTGCCTCTTTGTGGCGCACCATCCATGGAAATACCAACCTCGTGTACCGTCCGTGGAAACAGCGATGCCTGACGGCCAAATAGCGACTTCATCTATCACCAGGTTTCATGTGTATCACAGCGAGTAGAGAGAGGAGAGGGTAAAAATAATAAGCTAGTATCTTCTGGGGGATGTTACTTAGCAGGTTACTTTAATTAAGAGAAGAAAAGACCAAAATTAATTTTCGTAGAGTTAGTCCTGAACGTCTGAGACAAGAAATTAAATGCTCATTTGCACCTCCTTTCGAACATCACTGAAACAGTGGGCAATAACAGAGACGGACTACAGAGAAGAGAAACAGATACAGGGTTTGCTGGTATTTTGATGCTAAGTCTACTTTAAAAACTTTCGAAATATGTAAAGAATAAGGAATATTTTGATCCAACGGCTCAAAATCACCAAGATAATGCAAAATAAATCAGCAGGTTGCCAGTTGACATATTCTCTCTTTAGTTGTCACGCATGAGCCAAAGTAAATAAAATATAGGTGCATTGGGACTGTAGTTTTTTGAAAGGACTTCTGTTTGGCTTTAATAAGTGACGAATCTCTGTATTCAGATAATTAACTGCAAATGATATGCTCTCTCGCTTTTATTTGCTCTTTTTAATGAAAGGAATTTCACTAATGTTCTTCATTTCCTGAGCAGCTATAGCAATGATCTCCCCACGTTAAACCCTGCGGCCTGTGACTCAAAAAAGACATGTCCGAACGCAAACCTCGCCTAACAATTGAGGTAGTGTTAGTAGGAAAAGGGACAGGCTTAGACAAGACAAGCCAGGAATGGCATTTCTCTTATTTTGGGGGGGAAGTAAACAGTTTGGAATGATGGAGGGAAGAGATTGAAAATGTATTGAAAGACAGATGGAAGGCCAACTTTAAAAAAAGTGATAAACACTAGGCCTTTGTATGGGAAGGCAAACTTTACATCTTTCGTAGGGTAAAACGCAGCTCCGAATGCAGCCCCAGCAAGTCGGGGTAGGTGTTGACCTTGCTGAGAAGCGAACTCCCGGAAAACTTGTTCCTGAGCTTTGCTCTGAAAGCCCTCAAAGAAAGTGAACAAAAAGCCCTGGGGCCTGGCTAGCAGATGTGTGACCACAGTCTCATCACCACAAAGACAAGAGAAGAAAGAGTCTTTCTAAAATTTGTTTGCAAAATGATATTTCTATCTTATCACCTTAAATATGCGTGGTTCATACTGACATCAAAGGGGAATCTCTTCAGCAAAAGATAATACTGATTGATTGAATCAGTCAGGATTCACCAGTTGACAAATTGCCTTCATATGAATTGCAGTGCCTTAGGCCTCGTGTAAGATTTATCTGGATGGGCATAATATTTTGAAAAGACGAATTCAGGAAACATCATAGCCCAAGAAATGCTTTTAAAAAAAAAAAGGAAAGAAAAGAAACAGAAACTCCAGTGAAAGATGGATGATGTGTATTTGCAAGCTTCCAATTCTAGCAAGAATACAGGCCCACCTGTTGTCACTCTGAGTCAGTCTCCTGAGACAGGCAGTGCACAAACATCCAGGCATCTAACGGAAGCAAGAAGGATTTACCAGATGAATGTTTTCTACCTGGAGGGACAGGCTGTATTCTCCACTTCCTCGAGCATCTCCCCAGGACTATACTTGGCACACAGGGAACATTCCGGGATCCCCACGTTGGGCCCTGGGCCTTGCCTCCCCAGACATAAAGTTCCCCTTCTGTAGTGAGCAGGGTCAGGAAGTTAACAAAAAGAAGTCAGGGCCACAATCCTGGGGCAGAAAGGTAGCCGAAGTAATTTCTACTTCCTTCCCTTCACCATCTTCCCCAAGGAGAGCCACAAGCAAATAGAAAGAATAGGTCATACGGTTTTAGATTGGGCATCAATCTTAAACAATGGTACAAAGTACAGCAGCAGCATCATAATTATTGGGCTCGTCTCGAGGCATTTCCTGCTTCCTTGAGCCACAGTTGGTCACTCCGTGGTAATTACTGCCTCGGGACTTTATATCTACTTTTATTGCAACACTTAATGAGTTGAGGTACAATTAATTATTTACGTGTCCATCTCTTTGCTTTCCTACGGCCTGTGAAATTGTGAGTCCCCCACAGCAGAGCTGATATCTTATAGACATTCTCTCTCCCAGGGGCCCCCCTTGTCCCCAAACTTGTAAGTGCCTAGTACTTGTCCGGCTCGTACCAGGCTATAGAAAAACATTCACTTGTTGAACAAATAAATGAGTCACTTGCAGATCCGAGCCAGAACGTGAAGTGGAGAAAAGTTTCCAAATAGAACATCAAAAATGACCCTGTCGCAGTTTTGATCCCCCAAGTTTTGGAATATGTTAACTTCAAAGACAGAAAATAAAGGAACTTGTATTAAAAAATATATATGAAACATTTCAGGGGTGTGTGTGTACATATGTATGCATTTTTCTCCAAGTATAATGTTATTTTGAGTCTAAACATGCCAATAGCACTCTTCTGGACAAAATGAAATACCATATTATTTCACAAAGTGAAATAATGTTCCGCTGAATATGAGTAGATTAACACACTACAAAACTAGTGTGTAAGAGGAGGTCCGAACCAGGAGCGAGCACCGAGTCGGAGATCCAGGATGCAGGAAGTCCAGCTCGGGAGCAAACGACAAAAACAAAGCCTCCCCCCCCCCCCCCACGCCCCCGCCACCCCCCCCCTCCCCAAAAGAAGTTCTCAAACAAGTCTAAAAAGGGAAAGAGGAAGGACCCACTGGCGCCTTAAGCCAAATCATGCTCCTCCAGCAAAGCGAGGGCCCGAGTGTTTCGGTGGATCATTCAGGGTGCCTGGAACATGAGAATTTCACTCAGCGTTCGTTGCTGGAGGAAACTGCCATCCCTCGGCCCGGCCCTCCGAACATCAGGTGCACCCACACCTCCGGGGCCCGGGGGCCTGGAGAAACGGGAGGGACAGGCGGTGTTGCACAGAGAGGTCAGAATCCCCCAGGAGGGGGGCACGCGCCCCGGGAGCTGGGGGTAGGGTGGGTGCAGTGAGCCCGAGCCGCCTCCGGGTGCCGCAGGGATGGCCTGGGCCTACAAACCCCCCTATGGAGCGGGGAGTCGTGTTTGCCTGGTTTCCTCTAGCCTCCTCCACTTCAACAACTGTCGCGGCAACGTGCGGCAACGTTTTACCTTACAATTCCGTTGCGAGGAGTCACCTCTTTTGGAACCACTGGCGAAGGAAAGCAAGCGTCCAGCTGCTCTTTTCCAGCCGTGTGTTTGGCGCTGCTGATCTGAAGGATAAAATGAGAGGGCGGCAGAGGGGAACGATGCAGGGACCTTCCTACCAGCAACTCACAGAGGAGATGGCAGAGAACGCCAAGCCTGCTACAGAGAACAAGAACATCTATGGAGGTTGAACCGTCCTGATGGGCGCACCAAGGACAGTGGGTGGGTGTCTCCTTCAACCACCTTTTGCCCATCGGGGAAGGAAGGCGGAGGGGTGAGGGCGTGCGAGAAGTGTGGGAGAATGTGGCTCCTATTGCCATTTGAAAGACTTGACTATAACTCAACAGTCGTCCATCCGGCCTGAGTTTCCAGTGTTAAATACAACTCTTTTTGTTAGAAGAATAAAGTAGTTAGAATTCTAAGGTTCTTGTAATAACGTATCCTCGTGTGGACCAAAATACATTTTTTTTCTCATTTGGGGATATATGAATCTATCCATCGTTTTGTTTGGGGCGGGGGGAACCTATTGGTGAGACAATTATACATCAGGCACTCAGTCTCCAATAAGGTGGGTTCTGGCACTTAATTTTGAAGCCCCTCAGCAGAGATCAGAATGCCTTGTTTCTTCTAGTTTGTCTACCTCTTATTCATCCCTGGAGAATGCTAATGACTATGTTTTTATATGTTATTGGCCTCCTGCTGAAAATTATCTTCTAATCCTCTTTAAAAATTGTCTTATTCTAATCAACCTCCAGAGGAATTTATTGTCTGAACAGAGATTTTCTTGTTTTGATTTATACAAATCACTGTGTGATATCAACAAATGCTTGCCTGATGATTTCACTCGCACAGATTTGTCTGGAAATAATGAATACCATCCATTTAATGTTCTAAAGAAATTGGCATGTTCATTCGTGGCATTTCCACCTGCGTTAAATCTTTGGGTTTTGTTTTTTTGGGTTTTGTGTCCTTTAGAGATGAGGAAAATCGCTCATTCTATGTGGGTACCTAAAGTATTGGGGGTTATTTTAACATTTGAGAGATAACACACTTGTGTCTACTTCTTTTCCTTATTCTGTAGACTAACGTGCAGACATTTTGAATCATAAGCAATATAAATAACACGAGTATCAAATAAACAAATGAAATGTCTTATAACTTTGTTCCATCACAATGAGGCATATAGTATTATATAGGCAGACCACTTGAATGTTTTATCTTAACTTTTGGTTATTCTTTTAATTCTAGGTTTGTTTTTGTTGTTGTGCAACAAATACCTATTAAGCAAATTCTATGCACAAGTTCACTCTGGTCATTATTTTAGGAGAGAAGAAAAAGACAATGCACGATTCCTACTTCTGAGAAGCTTAAAGTATTTGGAGAAATAAGTTTCTAATAATAAATAATCATAATGACAAGTAATGTTTTTTAATGTTTTTATTTATTTTTGAGAAGGAGAGAGACAGAGCATGAGGGAGACTCAGAATCGGAAGCAGGCTCCAGGCTCTGCGGTGTCAGCCGAGAGCCCCCCGAACTGTGAGATCATGACCTGAGCCAAAGTCAGACACTTAACTGACTGAGCCACCCAGGTGCCCCAATAACAAGTAATGTTTATAAAGTGTTTAATAATTTACCAAACTCCTATCACGTCCATCGTCTAATATGATCCTTGGAGAAACCCTGAGGAAGAAGAGATATTATTATCTGTTTCGCAGATAGGGAGATGAAGACTCGGGAGGTAAAATAGCCCGCTCACCTAGTGGTAGAGCCATGACTGGAGTCAGCGTTAGACTTCAAATATCGTCTTGTTTCTCCTGCCCCAAAGGACAATAACTCAGATGGCATTGAAGGGTGACAGAAGAGTGATTGAGATAATTTGCTATAGTGTTTGGACAGGGATACTGTTTCATCTGATGAAAGAAGTGGCATTAAAGCTAAACCTGAAGATGGAGTAAGAATTCATCCAATGGAGACTAGGACAACAACATTCCTGGAAATAGAATTACACAAGGGAAGCCACAGAGGTGGGAAAGGGCAGGACATATCAGGAAGAGATCAAGGGGTCCATATGGCTGGCTTAGGAATTACACCTTGTACAAAACAGGGTGAGAAAGCATCTTAAAAATCAGACTTCAATGGGTCTTGTAAATCAGCAAAAGCACTTTATTTAATAAGCAACAGGAGCTACTGGAGGGGTGTTTTATTGCAAAAAATGATATGCTGAGTTTTGCACAATAGGAAAATTACGATGTCAGTAGCATATGAATGGGATTGCAGGAAGAAAGATTTAGAGATGAGGAGGATATTGCAAAAGCCTAGGAAAAACAAGGGTTTGAACCTGCATTAGAGTGTTAGTGGGAGGAAGGTCAACACAGGAATGGACAGGAGGATGATTTCAAAGGTAGAGACAAAAGACAAGACTAAAGACACAGCAGATAGCTCAATGCTGGGAAGCAAAAGGGAGAGACCTGTTAAAATTTTATTGTGAAATTTCCAGCCTGCATGTGGGAAAAGCAAAGTAACCATGATCAGAAATGAAGAAATCAGGAGTAAGAGGTAATTTGGATGAGAGAAATAGAATCTCTCTGAGGAAGGTTGAGCTTGAGTTGCTGGTAAGACATCCATGTAAATATACAAAACCGGTGCACAGTAGATGGAGTTCACCCCCATGAGACAATCCATGGTGGTAGATAGAATAGTCAAGAGACAGAAAGAGAAAGAAGGTTAAAGGACAGGGCTTAGGAGTTACATGCATTTGTTGAACCAGGTGGAGATGAGATGAACTAGTGATTTCGGAGGAATGATCAAAGAAGAACAAAAAAATAGTATCCATCAGTGTTGTACAAGTCTTTAGAAAGAATAACACTCACGAAGACGTAACTGGATTCATGCTTAGTGAGGAAAGAAAGAAGTTTTTGTAGAAGGATGGGGTTGGAAAACAAGTCATATGAAACTGGGGCAGGAAGGGTTAACCATTCCTTCAAGAATTTTGAGAAAGACCTAGTGGGAGAAAAGAGGCGAAAGATAAGGAACAGAAAAAGATAAGGTGGTAACTTGAAATAGAGTTACGACTATAAGAAAATGCTTCATGATACATGGAAAACCCAAGCATACTTCAGCGCCTTGAGGAAAAGAGCAAAGAAAAGAATACAATGTCCAAGACAGAGGGAGAAAATCATACAGCCAGTGCCTGAAGGGCATTAGGTAAAGATTTTGCATGAAAGACTCTAGAAAGAGGGGATATATTGAGAGAGACATTTTCAGGTGGAGATCATTTGAGGAGCTCATAAAGAATGGCTCCAATTTTTATTCTGCCCCCACCCCCACCCCCCACCAAACAATCTACGTGGAACAGAGTGGCAAATCACCCAGCAATGTATTAGCAAGTGGTTTAAGTGACAAAGTTGTGTATTTCTCTTTCTCCTTAGTCTGAGGTGAGTGTTCTTGGTCGGAGGGAGGTTCTATTCCATGAAGTCTTTCAGGGACCCAAGGTGTCCACAGCCTCGCCATCTTTAACACACGACTTTCAAGGTGACTCTGGGCATCACCAGCTGTTGAGGGACAAAAATTTCCTCTCAGGGGCGTTAGTTGGAAGTAAAGACCTCACTTCCATTCACATTGCTTTGCTACGTCCTATGGACACACCTCACTGCTGGGGGCTTAGAAAATGAAGTCCCTTGCTGGGTAATTACAAACTAGCTACGACTCTATTTTTAAGGGGAACGGAGAGAAGAGATGTTGGTGCCAACAAACGAAACCAGAACTCCTTGCCTCTCGTATGTTTAAAAAAGAACTCTTAATTGTAGCTCGTGCTCTAGAATATCCTCTTCTAAACAAGATTATAGAAGTGGCTTTGCTTCTGAGGAAATTTCTCCAAGCTGTAAAGAAATAAGCCTAGAGAAGAGAGTTAAAGGATGAGTTTATTTCTTACTGGCTGAACTGTAGATAACTTTCCCCTCTTTGGAAGGACAGATAAAAGCCCAATAGATCATAGATGCTTATTAATTATTTACATAAGTAACACTTACTATCCCACACTTATGTGATCTGAAAATTCTCTGGGTGCAATTAATTAGAAATGAGATCAAAGCTACATACTCCTTTTGATGTCCTATTTATATAATTTATTTCTGTCAGCAGAAAATAATCATAATGTCATGTGCCATGTGAATATATGCAAGTTTGTTCTGACATTGTTGTTTTGAATATCTGAGCTTTTTCTCACAAAGACTGTGTTCTGTGATGTGACATCTTGTCTGCTCTCACTGCTTCCCTTTATACATACAGACTTGGTGGTCTTTCTAACTATTTAAGTCTTCTAGCTTATTTTTACTTTATTGATGTAATTTTCCGGCTTCTCATGATTCACTAAAAGCTTCTGGACCTTGAGTCTTGTCTTACGTAAAGAGCACAATTGAGGGTATTGTGGTAATATTTGTTTCTGGGCTTAAATTGTCATTTTAATGATTATTACCTATATTCACTGCCTATGGAATTGTGATAGGATGAGGTTACACATTTAAAAAGCTATTTGGAAACCAGTTATTTCTAATTCAAACAGTTACCGGTTAATAACCTACCAAATATTCTGAAAATAACCAATTGTATGTTATCAACCAAACTGTGCTCTTTTAGTACATCTGCATAAAATTGGTTTTTGGTTAGCCCTGCCATGAGATACTTATCATTTGAGTCAAGTCTCTTACTTTCTCTGCATTCCTATTACAACCTCACTTGTCCAGCGGTGATAGCATCTTTCCAACCTATCTTGTCAGGTGATTAGAAATTTAACAACAACAACAACAAAAATCAAGATACTTTCAGAGGCGAAATTATAAGCATCATTACTTTCATTTCTCAAAATGATTTCAGTTTGCGGATGGACCCGAAGAATCGCAAGAATTAACAAGAGTCAACGGCAAGTGGTCATATCAGTAATTGCTGATAGAAGTTCTCATCTGAATGAATCTAAGGATTAGGAAAATCATATTAAAGATTTTTTTTTTCTCTAAAGCAGAGAAAATAGTGTCTCCATACTAGTAAGAAAGAGAGTTTAATAGAGAAAGGATACATTTTTCTAAAACGGTCTCTAATTTTATTTTGGCCTTTTTGTTATTAAAAATCAGCCAGGGGGCGCCTGGGTGGCTCAGTCGGTTGAGTGAGCGACTTCAGCTCAGGTCACGATCTCGCGGTCCGCGAGTTCGAGCCCCGCGTCGGGCTCTGGGCTGATGGCTCAGAGCCTGGAGCCTGCTTCGGATTCTGTGTCTCCCTCTCTCTCTGCCCCTCCCCCGTTCATGCTGTGTCTCTCTCTGTCTCAAAAATAAATAAATGTTAAAAAAAAATTAAAAAAAAAATCAGCCAGGAATTTAAAATCTTCATGAAATCAGTTCAAACTGGTTTTTAGAGGGGATTCTGCACTTAGAAGGAAACATAATGCTAACATTAGCTGTTTAGGTACAGGCTGGGTTGCTGTAACACAGAGACCCCAAATGCAGTAGTTCAAATAAGATACTTTATCACTTAATATTAATAGCAGTCCAGGTGTGGGCAGACAGTCCAGCCTGGCCAGACAGCTGAGCTTATAAATTCATTCAGGGATTCATATTTCTTCTATCTTTCTCTGCCATCTCTTAGGACAGTGATTCTCAAATTTTTTGCCCTCAGACTTGCTTTATACTTTTGAAAATTACCGGGATTCCAAAAAGCTTTTGTTTGTATGTATTGTATCTATCAGTATGTATCGTATGCAAAACAAAAACTAAGAAATGTTTGAAGTATTTATTTAATTCTTTTAAAAATAACATTATATTAGTTTCCTACTACTGTTGCAAAAGAAATACCCCAGTGTAGGGGCTTAAAACAATACAACGGTATTTTTTTTTATAGTTCCGGAGGTCATGTGTCTATAATCGAGGTCTTGGCTGGGCAGCATTAGTTCTGCAAGCTTCAGAGGAGAATCCATCCCATGCCTTTTGTGGCTTCAGATACTTCCTGCATTGGTTGGTGGCCTCTTCCTCTGTCTTCAAGGCTCATCACCCCAATCTCCAGTTCGTTCATCACATCTCCTTTTTCTGCTCCTGGCTCTCCTGTCTTCATCTTGTAAATACTCTAGTGATCACATTGTGCCCAATCATCTAAGCCCACAGTGTCTCCCAATCTCAAGATCCTTAATTTAATCTCATCTGCAAAGTCCGCTATAAATTTTTTTAATATGTGTTTATTTTTGAGAGAGAGAGAGAGAGAGACAGAGTGTGAGTAAGGGAGGGGCAGAGAGAGAGGGAGACACAGAATCTGAGGCAGGCTCCAGGCTCTGAGCTGTCAGCACAGAGCCTGATGCGGGGCTTGAACTCACAAACTTTGAGATCATGACTTGAGCTGAAATCGGACGCTTAACCAACTGAGCCACCCAGGCGCTCCTGCAAAGTCCTCTATAAAATGACATATGTACCAGGTTCCGGCGATTACGGTGTGGATGTCTTCAAGGGCCATTATTCAGCCTACCCCAAACAGGAAAGCCATTCATTTTAACATAAATAAAATAGATTTCATGAAAAATAACTATTTTCCAAAACTCAAACTAAAGTTTAGTGAGAAGAATGACATCGTTTTACATTTTGCCAATCTCTTCAATGACTGGCTTAGCAGAAACCTGCCGGATTCTCAGACCTCCTTCTGTTCTCAATCTGTTGTAATGTGTTCTGTTGGTTGAAGTTTAGGAAGAAAATCCATTTTCACACAGTCGTATAACTGTAAAAAGAAGGAGTATTTTTAAAGACTTCTCAAATAATTGTGGATCTGCTTATTTAATACTATACCTCAACTTGACAAGTGCCGTTTTATTAAAGGTTGACCACCATGTGGAATCTGAAATAATATCAATGTAGTTTTCAGACTCTGTCACGGTGAAAGTCCGCTGTTCCAGCTTTCACTTTGATATTTTTCCACACATGATTTTGTGATATCGTATGTTCATCATTTGGAAAATATCGGTCCACTGAATTCTGCATATCTTTTGACTACTAAAACATGTTATTATGCAACATGAAAGAGCATTTATGAATATCACGACCAATCTCATTAGAAAATCCTCTAAACATTGGGAAGCTATCAAGTTCACAATGGCAGATACAACTTTTCCAATTCTAATTTTTTTCTTTCAATCTTGAACCTTCTCTCTGGCAACAAACACCGTTGTTTTTCTTGAGGCAACAGGCTTCCTTTACTCCTTTTCAAGAAAATGTCTGCCAAGTCCCCAAGTCTGAAGAACCACAGTTTGCATTTGTCTGTCGGGTTTTTTTTTTTCCAAGTAAAAATGGTGCAATATTAAAAAAGAAAGTGAATTATTCAGTTTTGAACTCAACAGTTGTACGGGTGTTTTGCCTCAAGACGGCCCTACTCCAACACGCACAGGTATATCCTGCCTACTTTTCGTTTTTTCGCACATACTATTAAACAGCCGTGAACGTAAGATTCTAGATTTAACAATATTGATCACTGTGACAGCTTCATCGGTGATTTTTTTTTTTTTTTTAAGGAAACCGCCGTTTTTCTTCTGCGTGTGGCAGCGAAGAATGCAAGGACTGCTTCCTACCAGCACCTGGATTCACGCTAAGGAACTAGAAGCTCCACTGGCCACTGTTTTTGTACCATCAGGGCCAATGTCAACTCAGTGGGTGAGGCAGACTTCATCTTAGTATTATCATCGAAACCGTTTTGACCACGTAGACCCACAGAAAATGTCTCAGGAACCCCTAGAGGTCTAAGGACAACAAGTTGAGAACGGGGCATTCCTTTGCCTGCCTTTGAGTCAATGCCACATCCACAATCCAGCTTTCAGGGAGGAAGGAGAGCGTACTCGGAGGGCAAGCAATTTCTTTTTGGAGAAGGGTAGGAGCAGGTGTCCATGTTACTTCCGCTCACGTTCTATTGGTGAGAACTTAGTCACATGCCCAAACCTAGCTGCTGTGGATGATGTGAAATGTGGCCTCCAGCTCTGCGACCCTGTGTTTAACAAAAACTGGATTGAGATTAAGGAGAGAACAAACGTGCGGTGCCGGGGTGGCTCAGTCAGTTAAGCCTCCGACTTGGGCTCAGGTCAGGACCACACGGTTGGTGAGTTCCAGCCCCCGTCAGGCTCTGTGCTGACAGATCAGAGCCCGGAGCCTGCTTTGTATTCCGTGTCTCCCTCACCCTCTGCCCCTCCCCAACTCATACTCTGTTTCTGTCTCTCTCTCAAAAATAAATAAACATTAAAAAAAATTTTTTTTTAAAAAAGGAGAGAACAAACGTTTAGGGAACCAGGAACTTTCTGCTAAGTGAATCTCATCAAACGATATTGTTTAAGTTGCCATATAATTAGCTCCCTACATATTTATTTTAGGTATGTACATTTTTTAAAGGACCATAGGTTTTCTACGTAGTTCATTTTAAGAGTCGAGCTCTGCTGGGAAACATCCATTAAAATGGTGCAAATAGGAGGGGCTCCTGGGTGGCTCAGTCGGTTAAGCATCTGACTTTGGCTCAGGTCATGATCTCACGGTTCCTGAATTCGAGCCCTGTAGTTAGGCTCTGCGGATAGATCCTCTGTCCTCCTCCCTCTGTGCCCCTCCCTCTCTCTTTCTCTCAAAAATAGATAGACATAAAAAAAAAAGGGTGCAAATATGAGATTGAAAATAGTAATATTAACACAATTGAGGCATTCTTAGAGCTAGGAGTAGCTCTGAGCAGTGGCTCTGGGGTGGGAAAGAAGAAAATAATGCGGGTAGCAGAACGCATTGTTCTGCAGATGGGACCAGACTGACATCAACTTCAGGGTAATTTTAAAGAGAAAAGATAAGACGTCATTCTGTTTCTTATCCTCTCCTCTCATTCAAGACAGGAGCCTCTGCAGTAGCGGAAGAAGCATGGGCTTTACGGAGAAGGAAGGCTAAGTTTTTCTCTCAGATGCTGCGTTTGAAGATGGTGATAAGTAATATCCACCTCACAATAATATTGGGATAGATTAAATGAGAAAACCTGTGTGATCCACTTCCCAAGGGGTCCTTTAAAAAAAAAAAACAACTCTAGTGGAGATCACCAGGTGAATAAGTGATTTTCCAGGTTAAGGGCCAAAGCTACAGGTAGTGAATTATCTCCGGTCGTGAATTATCTTCTAGTAGCATACTGCACAACAGGAGCTAGTCTTTAAAACATTCTGAAATAGGGGAACAATAGGATACTTTCCAAGGTCAAAATTTCCTGTGCCCCAGAGTGGACTACATCCCTGATTTTTCTGACACCAGTGTTTCCATCGACTTGTTTTAATAGCCTCTTCCCATCTAGGTGAAAGGACCTCTTTCAGATCGTTCTCAGTTAACCCCCTGGGCAGTCTCTCCCCACAGGGGAGGGGGCAGGAATGAGAAGTCAGTGACCAGTTCAGAAGAGATAAGAAGGGATCTTATCAAGTGCTCCCTAACTCCATCTGGTCCCTGTGAAGGCAAATGCTAGCATTCCCCATCATTTACTTATCAGGGGTCTGTGTGTTTCCTGGCTTCTCTGCAGCCACAGAGGTGGCCTGGGGTGGCCTTACTTAACAGATCTGTATCACACACACACACCCCCCCAGGGAGGTGCTCTGCCTTCTGTTTGTGAAAACAGAGAAAATATCTGCCACCTGTTCAATAATTTCCAAACACTGTGAACCTTTGAGCACAAAGATGAATTTTTTTCTCAATCGCTTGGTTGGTCCGTAGACTGATCAATGAGAGACTGAATGCTTTGATTTTGTAAGAGAAGCAGGGCTTTTAATGAACTTGAATGCAGGGATTGGAGGCCATTTCCCATTAGGACTCCCGGCAGGGGCAAAGAGCGCAAGGGCAGGCGGAGGGCGCAAATGAAGGCCTGTCATTCCGCCGGGCACAAGGACGCAGAGAATGCAGGGAGGGAGCGCAGCCCCGAGTCTGACAGCCCGCCCCAAGCGCGCCCAGCACATCAAAAAGAAGACGGAACTTGAGGGGACAAAGGGCCAACCAGACCGTGATGCTGCAGAAAACAAACATGATTAGTCCGGGTTAGCCCTGATGCTCCCAGGATGAATAAACAGGCCATGGAGTGCTGTCAATCACCTAGCAATTCACACTAATCATTAATAACAGGATAAGATGACTACGTCTAGGGCTCTACATTTAAAAAAAAGTAAAGAAAACTGCACCAGCTACATAAAAGCTCAAAAACATGTTCTCTTCCTGAGACAAACAAAACTTAACAAAAGAATGGAAAATGACTAGCCCTGTGAACTTACATGTGATGACATAGAGTGTTACGCTAACTAGTCACAAACGCCAACCGGCACAACCCTTCCCAGTCCTTCCCGGAGGTCCCCGCCCACCCCCTTCGTGCCTGCCTGGAGGTTGGAGGCAGCGCTGTGGCCACACCAGCCACACACACGAATTCACAGAGTTTGAAATGCAACAGCGACCGTCAGCCCCTGCTAAGAAGCCTGCAGGAATCCACCCGGGTTGGAAGCAAGACATACTTGGGGTTGTTGAAGTACCAGGTTAATAGCGGGACGCTCAGCACTTACGGCTTCCTGCACGGAGCCCTTCGCCAAAATGTTGAAGCATGCCACAGCAACCAAAGGAGAGCTTATAACAGTCTAAGTCACTTGTGCCGCAACGATATTACCCATTGTAACGTAACTCAGTAAATAAGAATACACAGATTATAAAGTCAGAGTTTCTAAAAGCAGAAATAAGAAGTCAGAGCGTATTAGGACACCATGAATAATTTAGAAGCGTTTACTATTTCTTATATTTTTCTGCAAAGTTGTGAGGGAGAGTCATACTTCATAATAATTACACACTTCAGGGTTGATTTATGCTTTTCTCATATCACCCTTTCTCCTTCTACTTTATTTGGAGAATACATCTAGTTGTTCTTAACACATGACAGGAAAATGAAGGACCCTTCTCCTCTACCTGGGTTGAAAGTTTTCAAGCTTTTCTCTTTTTTCCATTGTTTGCTTTAAAAAGAACACTCACTCAAATAGAAAATTAAAGACTAAGAATTCTAAAACAATTTTGAACCTACCAGGCAAACATTGATTTGTAGCCATTTTTAAGTGTTTTTTTTTTTCCCTCCTAAACAGTTAACGTCCTCTAGAAATGTGTATCATACAACGACTTTCTATTCTTCCTCTCCCAGGTGTTCATTTCTCTGATTAGAGCTCAAAATGCTTATTTTGTTCAGCCCGTTGCTGTCAAATTATTGGTACTCAAAAGCATATTATTCACAAGTCGTGCAGAGAGAGCACTTCATTTTTATCAGAACTGAAATGGAAATCACATAGTTTAAATGAAGTTTTCATCAAGATTAGTGATTAAGTCAACATGTAATTATTTTGGATTTCAAAACTTTTTTCTTTTCTTTTGAAACACATTCTAATCTGTACATGCCCTGTGGAAATTGTGGCGCAGCTGAAATCGTGGTTAAACTCCTTGCTTCCTACAGACCGCCCCATTTCCGTATCTCCCAGATCCCTTGGAGGAAGGCTCCACCAAGCCCAGGTCTGTAGACTTTCCCACAGCTCCATCCCCACCTGGAAGGTAGTGAGCACCCAATTAATGTTGGCCATTACTAGTATAGTCGTAATTATTAAGATTAAAATGCTGACACTACCCCATATGTTTGAGCCCTAAAGCTAGGAAGCCTACTGTCTTAGCCTACTGGCTACCACAACTAAATGCTCTAGACTGAGTGGCTTAAGCAATAGATACTTATATCTCACAGCTCTGGAGGCTGGGAAGTACAGGACCAATGTACTGGCAGATTCGACTGCTAGTAAGGGTCCCCTTCCTGGTTGCAGAGACACGGCTATCTCCCTGGGTCCTCCTCACGTGGCAGAGAGAGAATGACAGGAAGCAAGTTCTCTGGGTCTCTTCGTATCTGGATGCGAATCCCTTCTCGGGGGCTTTATCCTCATGACCTCATCTGAACTTAATTCCCTTCCAAAGGCCCCATCTCCAAATACCATCCCATTGGGGGTTAGGGTATCAACACATGAATATTGGAGTGGGAGGAGACACATTTCAGTACATAGAATTCAGCCCCTGCCCCCGCCCCCAAATTCATGTCCTCACATGTGAAATGTACTCTTTCCATCCTAACAGCCCCAGAAGCCTTAACTTATTTCCAGCATCAACTTTAAGCCTAGGGTCCCAAGTCTCATCTAAATATCATCTGAATCACATATGGAGGAGACTTGAGATATGATCCCGATCCAGAGGCAGAATTCCTCTCCAGCTGTGAACGTGTGAAACCAGATGAGTTTATGAGCCTCCAAAACACAGTGATGAAGTAAGCATAGGATAGACATTCCCACTTCAAGGGAGAAACAAAACCAGGAGAGACCTATCCCAAGCAAGATAAATTCCATTAGATCTTAAGGCTGACAGTCAGTTAAGCGTCCGACTTCAGGACATGGTCTTACAATTCGTGGGTTCGAGCCCCGCATTGGGCTCTGTGCTGACAGCTCAGAGCCTGGAGCCTGCTTCAGATTCTGTCTGTCTGTCTGTGTCTCTCTCTCTGCCCCTCCCCCCTCACACTCTGTCTCTCAAAAAGGAATAAACGTTAAAAAAAATTTTTTTAAAAAGATCTTAAGGCTGACAAATAATGATCTTTGATTCAATGGTTTGCCCTCTAGGCCCCCTGGAGTGAAAGCATGACCCCACAGTGATGCTGAGGCAGTATGGGGCCAGATGCCCCGCCCCTTGGGCCTCTCGGGCCTGAGCCCAGCTCTCTCTGAGAGGTCCCTCCCTGAGGCACTGGGTACAGGGATCACAACCACTGATGTCATAGTCAGAATCCAGGCAGCCCTATCAGTGGGTGCCATCAGGATTGGTATTTTGTGCCATATTCCTATTTTCTTGAAGTAGGCTCTGTTTTATCCATATCGGCCAAAACTTGAACAGCGAGAATTTCAAGTTCACCGGCAAGTAGAAGCGGCACCCCAGCAAATGTTCCAGATATTGGGGAAGAATCAGAAAGGGCAAACGTGAGGAATGCACCATCGTCTTCAGGTTTCATACAACATTTGGTAGCCCTCTGCTTGGCATAGATGTACAAGTGCCTGTCCCAGAGCACTGCTCTGTCTGTAAGAGACAAAACTTCTATCCTTTGCTCTTCCTGCCCTGTAACATATAACTGCTGCATGTTTTATATTCTCTTCCTGAGATAAATATACCCCACGATAATATCTGTCTCTCAGGCAGAACACATCAAACATTTCCAATCCCTTTCTTTAACATAGACCATATACCTCATGAATAATTAAGTAGTGATTCACAATTGGCTGGTTTCTCTTTGCTTTTGTACCTCACACACTTCAAAGGTAGAAGGTGAGGCTGGTGGGAAAGATCAGCCCAAATTATCTTATCACTCAATATATTTTTGCTCGGAGAATTTCATTCTTTAGCCGTGATGAGAGCAAGACCAGTCTTCAGCTTCAAAGCTTTAAAGTCTTTAACAAATCCTTGCTCACTTCAACCCGTAATTCCAAATTCCACCTGTACCCGCTCATTCATCCGCGTCGGTCTGCATGCGGTTCCTTAAATCCTCACTAACCAAGGCCACATCCTCCTACTGAGCAACGTTATGCAAGGGGAGGCCCCATTTTCCAAGGTCAAAACACAGAGTTTATATAGCAGCAGGACAGGGTACCCATGCATAGGGAAATTGAGTTGGTTCCTTTTATGATAAAATCTGTAGTTCGTGCTCTTTCCTAAATATTTTGTTCCGTGACTTGGTTCTCAACAGCAACAAACTAAGCAAAAACAATCATTAGAACACACATCAATTCCTCAACACATGAATTCCATTCTTTCAGAAAAAAGTTAAGTGAATTGCTGAATTGCATCCAATTACGGTGGCTAGTAAAACAAAGCATACTTTAGAAATGTGTTGCAGACATTCATTTAGTATTAATTATGGACACATTTGGCCTTCAATAGGTCATGTTCAGTATTTAATTATTTTATGAGGCTTTTGGATCCGATTTAACTTCCCTTGTTTAGTTCCTTTAATCCACTGTTCTTAATAAGAAAAAAAGATGTGTTCAGTGCCCAGGAATAGGATTAAATTAACTTTTCTGCAAATCCATTTGGCCTCAGGCCTCTGGGTCACACTTTGGTAGGGAACCCTGTAGGGATCGACGTTGGCATTTGTTCGCCAGGGAAGTGTTCTTGAGCTGGGCCAAAGGCACAACACGGAACCTGGTGCCTTCTTAGACAAGTGGAAGACTGGCACAGGCCCTTGCCTATCCCTTGGGAGTAGACGATTAGTACCTTCCTGTAGGATTGTCATGCAGATGAAACGTCATGCCGTCATGCCGATTAAATGAGTTTATTCACAGAAAGTGCTTAGAACAATGCCTGGCGCCTGGGAAGCACGTGGCAAGTGATGGTTCCGATTCAGTTGATATTGTTGCTGCTTCCATGATTGCCTCAACCCATGAAAGGACAATTAGGGAAGCAGATCTTTATTTACCTTCAGCACCTGCTGAAACTGGCTGGGTCCTGTATGGCAGGGGCACACCCAAGGGGAAGGCCCTTAAATGGAACACTTGATTATTTTTACAATTGATTTCACGGAGAGATCTCAAAGAAAGCTTTTTCTTATAACACACGGTATACGATTGAATAAAGGTAGCACATACAGAGGTCACTGCATCAAATTCAAAACAAACTTTTCTCTGTACAACCAGGAAAGAATATTTCAGGGCTGGTGGTGTTTAAGTGCCCAATGAGCTTGTGGCTGGAAGCTGGTGGAGGAAGTTGTAGGGAAGGAAAGATCGGGAGAAAGAACACGGATGTAAATTTGGGGAAGGCGGAATCATATGATTTGTGGTGGTATCTTTTCGATAGGGCAACGCCATCAAAAATTTCCAATTTTTGATAGGGCAACGCCATCACATGCCATTCATTCACCATTCTAAAATTTCCAAGCAAATCATTTGTGAATTCTAAGTTCGATTCTGCTGTCTTCTCAAAATAATTTTGTTCACCAAACCACGTATTCCAATGTTTACTAAATCTGAGTTCAGACACTTCATTGCTCAGGAGATCCCCATTTTCTCAGCCAGGCTTTCCATCCCTGATATGAAATACCTTTCCATACAGCTTGCTAATCCCTAACATGCCATTAATTGAAGCGAGAACCTTCCATTTCCCAGTTAGGCCCCGTGCATGATATTCAAGTGCTCAGATGCCCTTTGACTTTAAAACTCAAATTAAATTATGCACTGCTGGGTTCAGATTGTTTCTAGGAACCAGCAGTGGAAAGAACAGGAGCACTGGGGCTAATAGATGACTGAGGAGGGAAAAATGCAACAGAGGAGGGGTAATGGGTGATCAAAAAATAAGAAGAAGAAAGACTAAGGGGCCCGAAGAAAGTGTTCAGTCGTCAAGGGGCCCCAAACATTAGACCTGGACAGGAGAGTTGGCTGAATAGGAGCGAGAAGGTGCTTAAGGTATAAAACCAGGATTAAGTTAGGTTTGTGCATAAATAATTATCTGCTTGTCCATCCTCTAGGGACAGAGTGTGTGAAAGAGGGAGGAGGTCCACCAGTTCCTCAGGGAGAGGGCAATTCTGTCCTGAGAGCAGATCTTGCTGGCAATCAGTCCACAAGGGTCAACAGAAATGAGGCTTCTGAACCCCCTTCCTTAAGCCAACCCCCTGAGCCAATTCCACAGCCTCCCCTGAGTGGGTGACTAATAGAAATTGATTTATTTTGAGGCGATTCTCTGCCCTAGTCAAGTATAAACTTACTGCTGGAAAAGACAAGTGGGGCTTGCTGCTGCTTGTTCTTCCAGAATCAGCAAGAACACGGGATTTACCTAAATTCTCCCCCCTTCCCCCACGCCGTACTCCATCTCATTAACTAAAGCAAACTGCATTCAGCCTCTCACGAATGTTGGAACCACTTGGCAGGCAGTCCAGCATTAGTATGTATGACACGAGGAGTTTCTTCTGTCAATATGTTTTAGAGTGCCAGTTAATATCCAGTCAATGTTCAATTAATGTTTTGATACTGATCCCAAGAATATGTGTGATTTTTGATGTTTTCAGACTTTCTTCATAGCTAGTTTCTTCACTCCATAAAAGTTACACATTTTTTAAAAAAAATTTAATTCCAGTGTAGTTAACATACTGTGTGTCAGGTGTACAATATAGTGATTCAACAATTCCATACAACACCCAGTACGCATTACAAGTGCCCTCCCCAATCCCCATCACCTATTTCACCCATGCCCCCTCCCCACCTCCCCTCTGGTAACCATCCGTTTGTTCCCTGTAGTTAAGAGTCTGCTCTTTGGGGGCACCTGGGTGGCTCAGTTGTCAAACGTCCGACCCTGATTTCGGCTCAGATCATGATCCCAGGGTCATGGGATCAAGTCCGGAGTTGAGCTCCACACTGAGCATGGAGTCTGCTTAAGATTCTCTCTCTCTCTCTCTCTCTCTCTCTCTGTCCCTTCACCCCTCCCCACCACTGTGCATGCACATGTGCTCTCTCTAAAATTAAAAAAAAAAGTCTGCTTCTTGGTTTGACACTCTCTTTTTGTTTGTTTTGTTTCTTAATTCCACATAGGAATGAAATCATATAGTATTTGTCTTTCTCTGATTTATCTTGCTTAGTATGATATTCTCTAGCTCCATCCACATTGTTGCAAATAGCAAGATTTCATTCTTTTTTATGGCTAAATATTTCTATATATATATATATATATACACCACTTTCTCTTTATTCACTCATCCATCGATGGACACTTCGGCTGCTTCCATAATTTGGCCACTATAAATAATGTTGCCATAAACATAGGCACGCATATGTCCCTTCGAATTCGTGTTTTTATTTCCTTTGGGCAAATATCCAGTAATGCAATTCCTGGATTGTAGGGTAGTCCTATTTTTAATTTTTGGAGGAACCTCCATTCCGTCTTCCACAGTGGCCGCACCAGCTTGCATTCCCAAAATGCACGAGGGTTCCTTTTTCTCCACATCCTCACCAACACCTATTGTTTCCTCCCATAAAAATTTAATGTCGGTGTGTTGGGCAACGAAACTTATCTCCTTATCAATAAGCAACATCCAAACCTTAGTTGTCACTTCCTTCACAACAGAAAATAAAATGAATGGTCCCTCTAAAGCACCTGTATAGTACAGAAGACCATACCCCAGCCTACAGACCTGGAGGTGAGGCAGAACAGGAAAATGACCACGTGTCTGGGCCAAGATCACAGGAGAGAAGACTGAAGCAAAAGTCCAGGTCAGGCCTCAGGGCCATGGACAGGGCCTTTGAAAGACAAGGGGTGAGCCTTTGGCAAACAAACTGAATCTCCATTAGGAAGAAGTATCACTTAATGAGCAGTGATACCTTAAACGCAAACTTTCACGAAGTTTCACCAGAACTCACCAAGATCTGTCAAGAGGTTATTATGTCTCCAGTTTTACATTTGAATAAACTGGGGGCCGGTGGATGGAGTGATTTCCTTAAAGTCACATGGCCCGTAAGTGCCAGAAACAAGATCTGAGCTTAGTTAGGTCGGAATGGTGGAAAAGTTAGGCTTTTCCCACCATGCTGTGTTGCTCAAATTTGGCTTCTCTGGTGATTAAATTCAGCTTCCATTCACAGACATTCCATTTCTATGTTCATCACCCCACATTTTACGATATTTATCAAGCTTAGGAAACGTGCACACGGATTGCACGGAAATGTTTCTTTTAAAGAGGCTGTTGTAGATAAAAAAGGTCTGTAACGTTTCCCTTGTTTGTTGACAGACTATACATAGCTCCTCATCGATTTGCAAATGTAATGCCATGTTCTAGAAACAATATGCAAATAGCATAATTCTTTTGGTTTTCCATCTTGTCGCCTTTATCCTTTAGCCCTATTCTGAAGTGTTCCTCTAGAACAGAACCAGGTGAGGGCCAGGCTCATGACGACGAGCCGACCACAGGAGTATCTTCTGTGACACACTCATTGGGTTGGTCATGTCTTCTAGCATCCGTCTCCCAGTGGCTCTAGGAGGCTGGGCTGGGAGAGCGAGCAGGTTCTTCAGATGAGGAAGCAGCACCCAGCCCTCCTTTTCAAGCAGCGAGCTTGCAGAGCCTTGGTGACCGGGTTAGAGAATTTAAACCCCAGCAATGCAGGCTTTTACTGCTTTTAAAAACACTGTGCCCATCTGTTGGCCTCATGCACAGGCAGCTGCATTAGGGCCTGAGTATCAACATTCTTAATGTCAAGGGGTTGTACAATTTTGCTTTTGTGACAAGAAGTCTTCAGGGCCATAATTAACAGAGTAGGGAATTTCAACCCAAATATTATAACTTCTTTAAAACTATGCCATCTGCTAGCCTTATGTCCTCAATGGAGCTAGAGTCCTTGAAAGCAGCAGGGATTAAAAAAAAAAAAAATCACAAAACTTAATTTGTATTGCAGTAAGGTTTATTTCTGGGGGTGGGGTGGGTGCAGGATGGTGAGGAAGGAGGGGTGGGCATTGTTCACAATTTACAAAGGAAGCAAGCAGCGCTGTGGTAATTGGGCTTTCATTCTGTTTTAAAATTGTTTCATTTTTCTCAGTAGAAGTAGGGTTACAGGTTGGGAGAACAGGACTTAATGTGATACAATTAGCAAAGTTATGCTTTTGTTATTTCTGTTTCCTTCTCCTCTTTCTCCCCTCTTCATCTCTTTCCGGCCTTCCCTCAGGTTTGCAACTGTGTTTTCCACATGTCATGTAGTAAGGTGGAGAAGCCTCACACCGATAACTTCTTGTGACCAAGGTGGGAGAAAGTTCCAGTAAGATGTCAAAAGCATAGAATCTAGCTATGTTACATGGGTATCCTTCCAGCCTTTTTTTCCATATATCTAGCTTTTTTCTTTCTTCCAGAACTGAGATCATACCAGAAGCATTTTTTAAGTTTATTTATTTATTTTGAGAGAGAGAGAGAGAGAACTAGGGGGGAGGGCAGAGGGAGGGGGGGGACAGAGGATCTGAAATGGGTTCTGTGCTGACAGCAGAGAGCCCGATGCAGGGCTTGAACTCATGAACCATGGGATCACAGCCTGAACCGAAGTGGGACGCTTACTGGACTGAGCCACACAGACACCCCTACCGGAAGCATTTATTAAACCCCTATACCAGCAACTAAGAAATCAAAGATGCATAAGACATAGTCTCAGCCCCAGTGATAAACCAATTAATCGTTAAACAGATCCTTTCAACCTAGGGTGACAATGCTACAATTTAGGAGGGCCCAGGTTACCATAAATGAAAGAGCCATTGAGCCCAGGATAAACAATTCAAGAAAGACTTCCCAGAAGAAGTATCACCTGAACTAAAATTTGGAGTGGGTGTGGTGACAAAGGGTCAAGAGGGCATTCCAGATCAAAGGAAGAAGTTGGTCCTAGTGTAAGGGCGAATTGACAGTTATTCAGCATTGCTAGAGCAGGAAAGGCCAAGCTGAAGGCTCCAAGACCCAGTGGAGGCCAGGTCTAGAGCTGTGCTAAAGAGCTTAGATTCAATCCTTTAGAAAACAAAAGCATTTTAATATGGCATCACGTTGCCATTTTGAGAGATGACACCAGGAGCGGAATATGAAGTTTGGATTTGAGAGAGAACACGCCCGAGTCTGGAAGACCAGTCAGAAGATAAGAATTAATCCAAGTGGGCAGGAAATAAAAAGAAGGGAATGGAGTCCAGACCATTTGGTGTCTGAATGGACTTAGTGATTATTGTTTGCATGTAAAAGTTGCAAGGGAAAGTGTTATCTCTAGATTACCACCATGAGTGGGGTGATCATGATCTAATTCCTTTAGACAAAGCAGGACATGGAGTTCGTCTTGATTCAAGGAGGTGAGGCAAAACTGAGTTCACTTCTCTAGATTTCATATTTAAGGTGTAATATACACAAGGCCAGAAAAAATGCAGCTTAAGTTCAAAAAGAGGGTGAGGGGGCACCCGGGTGGCTCAGTTGGTTCAGCCTCTGGGTCTTAGTTTTGGCTCAGGTCAAGATCTCACAGTTCATAGGCTTGAGCCCCGCTTGGAATTCTCTCTCCCTTTCTCTCTGCCCCTCCCCGGATCTCTCACTCACTCTCAAAACAAATAAATAAAATTTAAAAAAAAAAAGAAGGAGAGGGATAGAGATGCAGATGTAGAGTCTATCTGCGCGTAAGTGAAAACCTTGACAGTGGGGGAAACGATCCAGAGTGTGGAGTGAGAAGAATTACAGACAGCAAACCCTGGGCTCATGCTCCAGAGGCCTCCACAGGGTCAAATATTGTGGTCAACATGTTGAAGGGTCTCACTAAACACCTGTTTAGTCGTACATCAAAACATACCTGCACTCAAAGTACAATAGACAACTTATAAGTCACCCTGGGGTGCCTGGGTGGCTCAGTCGGTTGAGCATCTGATTCTTGATTTCGGCTCAGGTCATGATCTCACAGTTTAGTGAGTTCGAGCCCCACATTGGGCTCTTTGCTGGCAGTGCAGAGCCTGCTTGAGATTCTCTCTCCCTCTCTCCCTCTCTCTCTGCTCCTCCCCTGCTCATGCTGTCTCTGTCTCTCTCAAAAATAAATAAACTTTAAAAGTTTTTTACAAAGTAGTACGTTACCCTTTCCTAAGAGGTTACTCCTAGTGTTGACTACTTGAACAAATCCTTTCTTGAATAAATCTTTATTAAGCACTACAAGGAAGGTAACAGTTCAAGACACTGGGTGATGGTGTGGATGCAATGGTTATAAAAATATTGAAATATCTCTGTAGCAGACAGCATATAGCAGCAGTTTTCAGCTAGGGTGATTTTCCTCGCGGGAGACATTTGACAATATCTGGAGATATTTCCAGTTGTCCCAACTGAGGGGGAAGTCATAAGGGGACCTGGGGCATAGAACCAGAGATGCAGTTACACCTTCCACAATGCATAGCACGGCTCCCAACGACAAAGAATTAGTAGTTCCAAAATGTCAAGAGTTGAGACCCCTGGCGTGTAGTCACTGTTACGAGCTCCCTGAAGGCTTTGCATCCTTCCTCTGCCTCTCCCTTGGCTCTCCTCTCCTCCCACCTTCTCAGGATCCAGCAACTGAAGGGTTCACATCCGCCCTTAAAGGAGCCTGCAGGACTTTGTTCAGCTTTATGGCTCGGGTCTCTTCTGATTGGTCCATGTCCTAGCCTTATCAGTTGTTAAATATTTGGAATATTTTATAAATATGTATAAAATACTCATCAATAAGTTTACTAATTCATCTCAATGATGATATTGACTGAAATTCCTTCCTTTAAGAAAGATCCAACCTTCTACCAAATACTATATATCACCAGAGAAATAAAGATTTGATGCACCAAGCAATTTGTGAGGAGCTGAGAAAACATAAATTAGCGGTATGTAATGGCCCAAGACAAAAATAATAATACAATTATTGCTAACACGGAGGACAGTCTGGAAAAAACTTTGAGAAGTTTAAGACGAAATGACCTGGGCCTCTTTGGTTTACCCCAAAGTGTATTAAAGACTAGAGATGTGAACAATGTTAAAAAAAAAAAAAAGATATTTTTAACATAGCAGGTGATAACAGGAAAGAAATTTCCTTCAACAGTTGTTGAGCCAATAATATTCCACCCTTCAACATTTATACAAATTGCATTAAATGTGAGTTACAAATACTATTTGGATGAGTAGTGCATTTTTAAATACATTTTGATATAAACACTTAAAAAATGAAATATCCCAAAGAAATTACATAGCAAAGGAAGTCTGTTGTTTCTTTCAAAACATCTTCACATATTGACATGGTTAGTTGCTAAAGATAAACATAAATTATTAATCAGCCACCTACAGTGTTGCTTCCTGTTCTGTGCTACTGGGAATTCATAACCGAATTATGCTTATTAAAATGCACTGTAAATTAGAAAAACGGTTTTGTAAAGGCTTACAATTTCCATGGTCATACAACTTAAGACAGAGTAACATGCCTGTCAATTTAACAGCCCTCAAAGTTCCCCTCCATTTCGCCAGAGCCTACAGAGCTACATGGGTGGCATTCGCATGAAAGAGGTTGCCCCCAAAGAATATCGGATTTTTTTTTAGCCAACGTCAGCGTGGTAACTATACACGGTTCACATAACGGATGAGGGCCGCCTTCAGAATGTACGCCTTTTGTTACGTTATTTTCAGCAGGAAGACACCATCACCAAAAAATGAGGCCTGACCATCTTCCACGTTAGATTTCAGCCAATGCTTGCCTGAAAGTGTCATTCAAGAATTGACATGAAAAATGAAATGAGGAGCACCTGGCTGGCTCACTCGGTTAAGTATCCGATTCTTTGGCTCACGTCATGATCTCATAGCTTGTGGGTTCGAGCCCCGCTTTGGGCTCTGTGCGGACAGCCCAGAGCCTGGAGCCTGCTTCAGATTCTGTGTCTCGCTCTCTCTCTCTCTGCCTCTCCTCCGCTCGTACTCTGTCTCTTTCTCTCAAAAATAAATAAAACATTAAAAACTGTGTTTAGAAATCAAATGAAATAATAACCAAAGTGTTTAAAAAAAAACGTAAGGTAAAAGGGGCATCTGGGTGGCTCAGTTGGTTAAGTGTCCGACTCTTGATTTCGGCTCAGGTCAGGATCACGCAGTTCCTGGGTTTGAGCCCCACATCAGGCTCTGTGCTGACAGTGTAGAGCCTGCTTGGGATTGTCTCCCTCTCTCTCTCTCAAAATGAATACTTTTTTTTTTTTTAAAGCATCAAATAAAAAGTTTTAAACAGCCTCTTTTCGTTGGGGCTCATCCACACGGCACTGGATGCGGGTGAGGTGGGGACTTTCTCAAGGTCAGAGACTCTCTGTGTTTCTTTTACTCTTCATGTCCCTGAGAGGAGCCCCCGTGACAGGTGCTCCGTGCGCACTTGGGGCTACTGTGGCTGCTGTGTGACAGCTGCCTTGAGAGTAATCATCTCTGGTAATCGGTTCATTCAGCTGGTCACTTATAATTTTTTTTCAAAGTAACAGTCAATGCTCACCTGTCAACGTTAGCAGAAACCAAAAAAAAAAAAAAAAAAAAAAAAAAGAAGTGAAAAACAGATATCTTTACTCTGAATGTCATTGAGGAAATCAAATCTTTCCAACAGTGCAAGTTTGGTTTGGCACAAGAGAAACCCTTACGATCATAACACGATTTATGGCCATCTGAAATCCCCCCCCCCCCCCCCGGCTGAAATGGCCTTGGATTTGGCAGCCTTTTTCCTCGAGAAGCCAATCTTCATGTTAGCTTTCATTCCGTGTTCACTCACTGAGTCCTGTATTATATGCAAGGCTCTGTTGAGTACCACAAGTGGTTTGGCGTTTTGAACTTTCTCGTGGATGTCGGGATGTTGATCACAGGGCCGCAATGCATTGTGGGTGGTCTAAAGGACAACGGCCCTGGAAATCAGGCAGGTAACACCAGGCTCTATCCCAGGGTGCCTGGGTAAGAGCTGATTCCACTCCTGTCCAGGCAGTTCCTGAACCACACTAAAGGTTCAGATGCACTTCGAACAAAGGAGTCTGTAGTAAATGCTTACTAAATACTTGTTAAATAAATGAATTTCAAATTTTTTTAATTAAAAAAAATTTTTTTTATTTGAGAGAGAGAGTGGGCAAGCGGGAGAGAGGGTCAGAGGGAGAGAAAAAGAGAATCCCAGGCAGGTTCTACGTGCAGCATGAGTGGGCTCAATTCCACGATGCTGGGATCATGACGTGAGCTGAGTCAGGCACTCAACCGTCTGAGCCACCCCGGTGCCCCAGAATTTCATCCTTTTAAATTTAGAAAACTTTCACTTATTTTATAAGACACCTTAGAGTTAATGCATACTATTGATTCACTTAATTCCCTTGAAATTTTAAGAAATCTACCCACATGCACGCACATACCCCCCCCCCCCCCCCACAAATCCAGGTGGAAAAGAATCTATTTTGTAGAAATGCTCTTGTTGGACCTTACAAATGATGGTTTCTATTGAGATGCAAAATTTTCATAATGGTTAGAGAAATCCAATTTCTCTAACGTTTCCGAGCTTCAAAAGACTTCAAATGTCTAAATCCTTTGAGTCTCAACTACTATAAACGAACACTGCCACACACAAAAAGTCAATGACTGGATATTTCTATGAGAATGAAAATTGGAGCTCACCTAAACTTTCATTGTTCGACACCTATTGAGAATCTGCTTCGTCAGATTTTTGTTCCCTTTAATTCTGTCTCTTCATCTGTCTGGTGCAAATAATAAAACTACCCTGTGGCATAAGTTAGTTGTTAGGAGTAAATGAAACAGTGCATGCAAAGGAATGAGTGCATTTGTATTCACAAATTGAATTTGAAAGCGGGAAGGACCCCAGACTTCTTTGGTTTAGAAATGAGAAAAGTAAGCCTCAGAGAGGGTGAAGTGAAGAAAGTCACACAGCTTGTCAGGGGACGATCCAGAATCAAACCTGGATCTCCAGACATCCAGTCCAGTGCTATTTCCATAGAATCACACTACACTCTGAGCTAAACTAACTCTGAAATAATTAATAGTAAATTTTGTGTCATAAAACCCCCCCATAAAGTTCTTCCCTCGAGCTAGACACTCAACAACAACAACAGCAACGACAAAATGTATCCTATTTTGGATTGTAATTCAAGCCTCAACAGTGACTAATTTGATTTATTTTCCAGATTAGTTCCCATAGATGCTTTCCCAAATGCTTTTTCTACAGGCTTTCTCATGGAAATAGGAGCTAAATATGAACACTCATTAATCTTTTTCTTCTATCTGAGAAGAAATTTTAATAGAACTGCCAGCTATCACATCAGGCATCTTGAGTTCTTCCGCATTGTCCTCCCATCACTGAGATGGCGAGTCCTTGAGAATAACCTGCTGACCCACTCTGGGAGAGCTGTCACAGGAAGCAGTGGGGCTGGGGTTGGGGGTGGCAGGGAGGCGGAAGCTGTTTCAGCTTCTCTACCCTTGCCTCTCCTTTCTTCCAAGGTCCTCTCTACCTAAATGATTCCCAAAGCTGACCGACTCATCGGAACCGACTGGGGAGCTTGTATGTTTGTTTAAAAAGAACTTGTTCATGTATTTTAATTTTTTAGCCTTTTATTATAGACATTGTCAAACAAACCCAAAAGTCGAGATAACGGTATAATGAATGCCACGTATTCCCACCTTGCTCCAAAAAACCTGCCACCCTCTGTCCATATTTGCTCATCTACTCTTACCCAATTTTTTGCCCTCTTCTGGATTTTTTAAAAGCCAACTGCACTCACCACATCATCTCATGCACGGAGACACTATATATAGCGAACAGGAAAGGACTTAAAAAAACAACGACAACCATAATCACCATGTCATGCTCACACTCGACAAATTAGTGGTGAATCCATACTATCATCTAACACCCAGTGTGTGTTCACTTTTCCCAGGTTTTCTTTCAGGTGTGTTTTTAGGCTGGTTTGTTTGAATCAAAATCCAAACAAGACCCCAAAAATGTCTTTGGCTGACCTGTTTTCTAAACCTCTTTAAAGAGGTACTGTCTCCCTTGCCCACTTCCGTTTTCTCTAGCCTTTGTTTATTACCGCCTAGATCCATTATTCAATGAAAAGGTGCAAGATGAACATCCTCAAATTCTATTGTTCCTTCTGCATCTTATTTAGTTGTTGATTAATTAATTAATTCACTCATTTGTTGTCAGTTCCGCTGAGATAGAATTGACATACCACTCTGAACACATCTGAAGTGACATGCGGGTATCGCAAAATGATCGCCACAGTAAGTTTAGTCGAAACTCATTACCTCGTATATTCATACATTTTTTTTTCCTTGTGATGAGAACTTAGAGGGTCTACCCGCTCAGCAGCCTTCAAGTGTACCACATAGCGGCGTTAACTGTGGTCATCATGTTGTACCTTCTATCCCCGGTACTTTATCTCAGAGCTGACGCTGTACCTTTTGACCACCTTCACCCAATTCCGCCACCCCCATCCCTGCCTCCGGTGAGCGCAACTAATATTTTGGAGTATCCCTATTAACTTGGGCATTTTTGTATTATATATTCGATGTGTCGCAATCCATTGCACTGGTCCTTTTTGCTGCTGAAATGACCATGTCTTCGGCCAGCAGGCGTTCTCAAGCTGGCACTTGTGTCCTTTTGACAAGACCCAAGGTTGGCAGCTTCCTTACTTTCTGACACAAGATGCGCCAGAATCGCGTTCTTGACTGCCTGCCCTGTAGACCTGGCGTAGCAGAGCCGGTTCATATGCCTCCCAGGACGTGCTTGGCCTTGGATTTTTGGCTTGGTGCTACTGAAGAACCTCCAACAGGCCAGGCTGGCATCCAGGCACGGAGAGGCTCCGGTTAGGACAGGCTACGTCCTAACTCCCTCTGTGGGCGCACTGCCTCCACCGCTCCCAGTATTCCAAGTCACCCATGGCACAGCCCCATAGCTCTTCATCGCACGCCTCGGGCTGCGTGCCTCCGCCCTCCCACCTGCACTTTTTACGTCATCACCAAAGTGCACCTGCTCAAGGCTGCAGGCTGTAGATGGTGGTGCCATAACTTCCCTACCGTGGCTCTGTCTCCCAGGCTGCCTGAAAGGGCTCAGTAAGAGAACCAGGCACTCAGGCCAACTCTGACCAACGCAAGAAGGGAGAAGGGAAGGAGTTGGCAAATTCTTTACCCTTCCTTCCCTTTGACATTGTTCCAACACTCAGTAGTTCCATATGGCCTCTCAGAAGATCTCCCTCGTGGCTAGGCAACCAGCTGTGTTTTCTAGTAGAACTGCAGCTAACTGGTGATCCGCTATCTTGGATTTGCTTCCCTCCTTTTCTCCTTCTTTTCTGTTTGATTTTTCTTCTTGCTTCCCGGGGTTGTAACACTCACACACACACACACACACACACACACATCAATGAAGAGTTAGTTAGCGTGTAAGTTTTAGTGATAAAAATATATTAATATTTTAATAAATGCTAGCAAAATACTGTCAACTAAGAACACACAGAGGTCTTTGAAAGGAAACCTGTAAGAGGTTATCATTACAACAATTTCAGTTTGAAAGATCCCAGCTGCCAAGACAATGTTCTCCATACCGTGTACCTTACAGTTCCATATCCTGCACCTTGAATAGGAGTTATGGTACATACTCTGGGTAAAAGGCATATACAGCCACGGAACACAAAATACTCTTGGCACAGCTACAAGGAAATCTTTTACAAATGCCAACTTGTAAATAAAACTCAAAATCGAGGGCTCAGTAGGGTTCATTCTGTAGCCGGCTTGCTCTCCTGACAGACCCGTAGAAGTTTTTAACACTTGCGCAAATCAATTTTTATATAATGTGATCACTTTTTGTATTTCTTGGTTTGCTTGGTCTTTAGCGCCTGCTTCCTGCTTTATACAATAGATAAAATGGACAATATCTAGCAGCGAGGAGCAAATCCAGCAGAGAAACGCTCAGGTGGTAGAGATTTGGGGGATTGTGGCCCTTGACTATAATAATAATTGTAAAAAAAAGTTTAAAAAGTAAAGGAATAAAAATAAAGATCCTCTGCTTTCCACCTGGAAAAATTCAGGTTTGGTAGGATCTGAGGTGGGGCCTGGAAGACTATGCTTCCCCAAAGCTCTCCAGATTATTCGGATGAGCTATATATTGAAGGCAACACTATACCTTTGCCTTCTCCTGGAGGGAAGGGTAGGAGTGGGTGAAGTTTGGACAGACTCACACCCACCCCAGTTATTCTCTTTTCTCGTCTTCGCTTAAAACAAAAGGAGGGGAAATTGGGGTTCACGTGTAATCTCTCAAAGCCTATCCAAGCTTTTCTACTGAATTCCAATCAAATCAAATTGTCCAACCAAGGAAGTGAAACAGCACTCTAGAAACAGAAAGTAACTGGTATTGCACACTATTAACACCACACGGCTCGATATCTGTCCATGTTTAACACACAAGGCCAATCCACAAGGTGTTTGTACTGCTTATTTCTATTGTTTTGGTTTTATTAAAATCTGGGAATCTCAAAATCCCAGCCTCACTCATCTGCCACACGCCAAAAAGCTCCTGGACATAATGAGTCGTCAATGAAACAGTATTAAGGGAGGCTCTTTTCTTTAACAGGTATGTTTATCGTGCTAGAACAACTCGGACTGCGAAGGAACACAGGTAGAAGAGCACATCCACTAGCTTTGTACCCATCTTCTACCTTTGTCAAATCTTGACATCTAGTCCTATTTTTCGTTTTAAGAAACGGAACTTTCTTTTTTTTATTATTATTATTTTTTTCAACGTTTATTTATTTTTGGGACAGAGAGAGACAGAGCATGAACGGGGGAGGGGCAGAGAGAGAGGGAGACACAGAATCAGAAACAGGCTCCTGGCTCTGAGCCATCAGCCCAGAGCCCGACGCGGGGCTCGAACTCACGGACCGTGAGATCGTGACCTGGCTGAAGTCGGACGCTTAACCGACTGCGCCACCCAGACGCCCCGATACAAAAGCTTTCTATTCTCTACTCATCAATCTCATTCTCTTCACTCTTGTGTGAGATGTAACACTTTTCTGAGTTTAGAATTTATTATTCTAGTCACATTTTAATAGTCTCACTACATATATTTCCGTAAGGAATATAGAACAGTATTTGGTGTTTTCTGAAGTTTCTATAAATTATATTATGCTGTACATAGTCTTTTGCAGCGAGGTTTTTTTTCAACCTTGTTTTGAAGATTTATATCTTCACATCGGTGGCGATTGCTCACTCCATTTAACTTTTATTCCACCCTCTGAATATTTTACAATTTATTTATTCTTTTTAATGAATACTTAGATCGTTTCCAAATGTTGCTATTTAAACAATGCAACAGGGAACTGATACGCATTGGTCAGCTTTTGCTGGGATAACAAACAACCCCCAAATCTCAGAGGCTTACAACACAAAACATTTATTTTTCTGTCCACGGGACGGTGGTTGGGCTACAGCTCCATCCTAAGACTGGGGCGGGAGAGAGCAGAGAGAAGGAGGAGGAAAAAAGGGGGCGGGCTTCTCTCTTCTCTCCGAGCATGCGCACTCCCTTTCCTGCCCTCCCAGCCAGAGCTAGAGCAGCCTCGGCACCTCCAGGGAACGTGTTAGAAATGCAGATTCTCAGGCCCCAGCCCAGACCTACTGAATCAGAAGCTCTGAGAGTGGAGTCCAGCAATCTGTGTTTCAACAAGCGCATGGTGGCTCCGATGCCTGATAAAGTTTGAGAACCACCCGCACCAAAGAATAAAGGACTAACAACCGTAAGTAACATCCTAGGGTAAGTTCTCTTTAATGTCCTTAAGGGAAGTGAATGGATAGATATTTACTAAACAGTGGGATTCTTTTTACATTACAGGTCACATTATGAAGTATTGAAATTGTGTAAACTGGGAAACATGAAGAGAAACCAAGAGATGCTACACTATTTATCGACGTATTTATAAATAATCTTGATGGATGTGATTACTGTGTGTATTGCTGTTGATTTATGGGAAGATTCTACTTTGATTTATGCTTTTGTTTTATTACAACTGACCTTTGTGTGATCCCATTTTGTGAGGGAGTTCTTTGATCAGAGTACTACAATATTGGTCTCTAAATGAATACTTCTACGGGAGTTCATTTTCTGGCTAATTTGCATCCAAATGGCCCTATCTGAAACACTGATAACAGGGCTAAAGATAGTTTAAAGACCCAAATCTTTGGAAGAAAGCGTATTAGAGTTCAGCATGAAGAGTTGTATTATGCTAGGAGATAAAATTTCCTATATAACAATTTCCTAATCTATGCCTTTTAAAGATATAAAACAGACTTTTAGGTTATTGCTCAAATAAGTAGAATTTGAATACACTTTACAACAGCTAATAGATAACAAATGTATCTTAAAAGGGAGAAAGTGGAAACCTGTATTTGAGGACATGCTACATTTCATACTTTTTCAGGTACTTACACGTGATACTTCAATAATCTGTTGGCTAAATATTATCACGTATCTGTTCAGATAAGAAAACTAGGGCTCTGAGCTGTGAAGTAACTCATCCCACGTCTGACTACAAATTTCATGCTTTTTCCCCTGTATCACTTGTAGACTTCAGCAAAACGATATTTCCATGAAGGTTCTATGCATTATTACTGGGTAGATGCATTGAAAAAGGCGTCTGTGCACTTGGAAAGCGCAGTATAAATTTAGCCAACTAAGGGGTCAAAATCTGAGCCTAAAATAAAGTTAACTGGTTGGTAGTTTCATAGAATGCATAAAAACATTTACCACTTTTTGAAGTGGGTATTTCAAATTAGCTATCTACATTTGGCTATGCAATCTTATCCAAAAATGAATTAATGCAGCCTGCCAAGATACTGATCACAATGGCACAATTTGTTACGAAAAAGTTGCCTAATGAAAACAGCCAAGGATTCGTGGCCGCTCTCCTGGATGCTGTGTCTGCCTTGTTCCTTCTCAAGAAGTATCAGAATCAGAGCCACTGTGTCCTCTTGTACACAGCCTGTCTGGGGCAGCACAAGTGAAGGTGAAACTCAGCCATCGAAACGCTGCAGTGTTCATAAGACTCTTGCTTTCCCATAGCTGATTGTGAAACTGAAGTTTGACAGAATAAAGGGTTGAAATAAAATGCAATACCAAATAGGAGTTGTCTGTACAGTAGAATTAAAAAACCAACTTTTCATCCATTTCAGAAGAACGTTAAACTTTTTTTTTTTAATTTTTAAATGTTTATCTTTAAGAGAGAGAGAGAGAGAACATGGGCAGGGGAGGGGCAGAGAGGGAGACACAGCATCCAAAGCATCCAGGCTCCCCCTGGCAGCACAGAGCCCGATGCAGGGCTTGACCCACAAACCGTGAGATCATGACCTGAGCTGAAGTCGGACACTCAACTGACTGAGCCACCCAGGTGCCCAGAAGAACATTAAACTTAACAGAGAAAGAGTTTAGGGCATCCTGAAGATTTTCAGAAATGAGTTTACTTGAATTGGAAGGCTAAGGTCTACCAAGAAGTTAGCCCTCTTCGAAGAAGCACTTACTGTATTTAAAACATGCACTGAAATAAAAACACTATTCAAAAATTATTATTCAACAGGAAGTTTCTGGTGCTAAAGGTAGTCGAGAATACATTCCCATTACTAAACCTGTCTAAAATGCATACACATTGTCTAAAGGCAAATTATATACATTTTTTACTTAAACAGGACATCTCAGAACTAAGATATTTCTGGGGAAATGGTTATCTTCATATATATATACATATATATACACATATATACACACATATATATACATATATATACACACATGTATATACATACATATATATACATATATATGTATGTATATATATAATATATGTAGCATATTCTATATATCTTTATGTACATTTGTGTTTCTTATATTATATATCTCTCCTTTAGTTCAGACAAAATTTTGAAACCTATCTCTCTGTTGTCTCTTCACAGTGAAAATAAACAAACCAAAGAAGACAAATGTACAAGTTCAAAAAAGAAAAATCAAAAAACCAAACAGAGGTAAGCCAGTTACTTTGGCGTCTGTAGTCAAGGTACTCAATTCATTTCCAGAATCTTTCGTTTCACATCCGAGCAATATGATCTCAGGGAGTCAGTGCCAAATTAATCACAATGGAAACGCGCTTTATGGCTGACTATTTCATCAAAATGCACTTTGCCTCAGAGAATCATTAAGAGACATGATTCAGGAGGCTTTCCAAAAAAATTAATAGTAATAATCAGGACGTGTTAAAAATGAAGAACTAGTAACTTGTGTCAAACTAAACATTGAACAATGAGCTTTTTGTTGGGTTTTCCGTACAGGTGCCCTGCCCTGTGCAGTAGATGTTGAATATTGACCCCCTGGAAGATCTTCCATCCTGGGAGCTGACCAGCTGTGGTAGTGGTGGCGATCTTGGAATATTAGGCTATCGATGATTTACGAGGTCATGACAAAACTCTAGTTTTTCATAGGATCATTTTTAGTCATTATCTAAGACGGATAGGGCATCAGAGAACCATTCCTTAAGTTCTCATAAAGTCCTCCCGAGCACAATGATGTCACCCACTTACACCGTTGGCTTGTCACAATGTACTGAAAGGTAGACGTGGTGGCGGAGATCCCATGAAGCCCCCTCTCCGCTGGTAAATCCTGCCGGAAGATTAAAAGCATTTTTCTCCCCACTGTCACGGCTTCGGGTTGGGGCATTGCCAACCCACAAAATGAACACGGTGAACGTCCAATAAGCTATGGAGCCGGAGCGGCTACACCCTGGCCTGCCTCTGCCCTGGTATCGCAACTGACGAGAGTCATTATCGCAGGCTGAAATTTGTCTCGCTTTGCTTTTCTCCCCTCACTCTGAGGCTTGGGAAGGGTGTGAGCTGTGCAATCAGATGATGATGCCACTAACACAAATCTCTTCAACAGGAGCCTTCAGGTCATTAATCTCCAATAAAGTAATCTATTTAGGACATTGTTGAAATGGCCTTGGGTCACTTTGCATGATGGCATGAGGATCCCCGGAGATGCACCCCACATTAAATTCATGTGGAGGGAATGGTTTCCCCTTGTCTCCGAGCTTCCCTCCTAACCTCTTCCATTTCTGTAGTGTTGGAGAATCCCACAAATCTCAGTCAGCCAGACTCAGACTGTGCTGGTTCCTCACATGACGGCAGAAAATGGGACAAGAACTCAGAACGTGTGTTGCCTGTGGCTGGAACCATCATCTCATTGTCAACTTTCATCTGCTAAGTGAAAGACGTGAGTTGGCAGGTACCTAATATCTTTCACCTGCTCCCCTTTTGCACTCAACTCTGTGCCCCGGAGATGGGGCCTTGCAGACGATATCACTGACCTTCCTTGCACTGGCAAGCCCCTTCTTTCTCAAGGTGGCCAAACCTGACTCTTTTCTTCCTGGTTCCTAATAACCCCTCCCTTTCCTCCTCCCTTCAGGCTATATTATATTACAAAGTAATAGTTCTTAAAACACTGATACTGGCATAAAAATAGACCAATGGAACAGAATAGAAAGCTCAGAAATAAACCCAAGCATACAGTGTTAACTTTTTTTTTTAAGATTTTACTTTTAAGTCATCTCCATACCCAATGTGGGGCTCGAACCCACAACCCTGAGATCAAGAGTCCTACACTCCATCAACTGAGCCAGCCAGGTGCCCCAGTGTTAACTAATTTCCACCATGGGCACCTAGAATACACAGTGGGTTAAAGAGAGCCTCTTCAATAAATGGTGCTGGGAAAACTAGATATCTACATGCAAAAGATGAAATTAAGACCCTTACACTGTAAACAAACATCTACTCAAAATGGGTCGAAGACTTAGACAAAATACCTGGGATGGGTAAAACTCCTTGAAGAAAATACGGGGGAACGCTTCTTGACATTGATCTTGGCTATGATTTTTTGGATATGACATGAAAAGCACAAGCAACAAAAGCAAAAATAAACAAAGGCTACATCAAACTAAAAAGCTTATGGGAGCTGGGGCGCCTGAGTGGCTCAGTCAGTTAAGCAACCGCTTCTTTTTTTTTTTTTTTTTAATTTTTTTTCAACGTTTTTATTTACTTTTGGGACAGAGAGAGACAGAGCATGAACGGGGGAGGGGCAGAGAGAGAGGGAGACACAGAATCGAAAACAGGCTCCGAGCCATCAGCCCAGAGCCTGACGCGGGGCTCGAACTCACGGACCGCGAGATCGTGACCTGGCTGAAGTCGGACGCTTAACCGACTGCGCCACCCAGGCGCCCCTAAGCAACCGATTCTTGATCACAGCACAGGTCGTGCTCTCATGGTTTGTGGGATCGAGCCCCACTTCGCACTACACTATCAGTGCAGAGCCTGCTTAGGATTCTCTCTCACCCTCTCTCTGCCCTTCCCCCACTGTGCACTCCCTTCCTCTCTCTAAATAAATAATTTTTTTTTTTTTTAAAGCTTCCGGGGCACCTGGGTGGCTCAGCTGGTTAAGCATCTGACATGTGATTTAGGCTCAGGTCATGATCGCAGAGTTTGAGCCTAGCTCATGTTGGGCTCTGTGCTGACAGTACAATGCCCACTTGGGACTCTCTCTCTCCCTCTCTCTCTTTGCCCCTGTTCCTCTCACTCTCTCTCTCTCTCCCTGTCTTTCTCAAAATAAACATAAAAAAATACAAAGCATCTGCACATGAAAGAAAACAGAATGAAAAGGCAACCTACAGAATGGGAGAAAATATTTGTCAGCTATATATCTGGTTAGTGTACAAAATATATAAGGAACTCATACAACTTAATGGAAAGAATAGCAATGATAATAACATGGTTGAAAAATGGGCAGAAAACAGGAATAGACATTTTTCCAAAGAAGACAGCCACATGGCCAACAGACACATGAAAAGATGGGCTACATAACTAATCACCAGGGGAATGCAAATCAAAACCACAGCGAGATATCAACTCACACTTGTTAGGATGGTCATTATCAAAAAGACAAAAGATAACAAATGTTGGTGAGGATGTGGAGAAAGAGAGGAATCCTTGTGCACTGTTGGTGGGAATGTAAATTGGTATAGTCACTATGGAAAACAGTATGGAGGTTTTCCTCCATAAAAAATTAAAAATAGAACTACCATATGATCCAACAATCTCTCTTCTAGGCATATAGCCAAGGCAAATTAAAACAATACTGCGAAGGGATATCTGCACTCCCACGTTTTTTGCAGCATTATTTGCAATAGCCACGGTGTGGAAACAACTTCAGTCTCCATTGATGGATAAACGGATAAAGAAATGGTGGTGTGTATATATAAGGAGTGTTATTCAGCCTTTAAAAAGAAGGAGATCCTGCTATGTGCAACAACATGGGTGAGTCTGGAGGACATGATGCTAAGCGAAATAAGCCAGGCACAGAAAGAAAAATACTGCATGATTTTGCATACGTGTAGAATCTAGAAAAAGTCAAAAATCATAGAAGCAGAGAGTGGAATGATAGTTACCAGGGGTGGGGAGATGAAGAAAACGGGGAGATACTGGTCAAAGGGTGCAGAGTTTCCGTTATGTGGGATGAATAAATTCTAGCGATCTGATGTGCACCATGATGATTATAGGCATTAGTATTGTAGAATGGAGATTTGCTCAGAAAGTTGATCTCAGGAGGTACCCTTACCACACACACGCGAAAGGTAATTATGTGAGGAGATGACTATGTTGATTAGTTTGACTCTAGTAATAACTTTACTCCGCGTATGTAGATCAAAGCGTCACGTTGTACCCAAGATACAGTTTTTATTAAAAAATATAAAAGTTCGACCGCTCTGGGCTTCAGGATGCTGCACTATCTATTGGGATTTCCGTCGGCTGATGGGTCACCTGCTGGAATCACCTGAAAGGTTCATTAAAGCAGATTGCTTAGCCCCCCCGCAAGGGTATTGGATTCAGGGGGTCTTGGGTACAGCCAAACTTGGCATTTCTAACGAGTTCCCAGGTGCTGGTGCTGCTCTGTGTGAGACCACGCTTTGAGAATCACCGCTCTGTACTGACGCCTTTGTTTACAAAGAATATAGGCAAATAGTGTGCAGTAATAGCTGCCAGGAAACCACGCCCAGCGTTGCCAACAGCTGGCTCGAGAGAGGTAATTAATAGGCCCGCTTGTGTCCGTTAGGGTCCCAACTGGAAACAGATGGCACATTTCAAATAGGGTAATTCCCTACAGCCAGTAAGTGAATGTGCAAAGCCCTGGGGTTTTGTACCAAAGACCTAAGCATACAGGTAAAAACAAAACAAAACAAAACAAAACACACACACAAACAAACCACCTGAGCTCTGCCCATCTCCACACGCACTCATTTCAAACAGCTGACATAAGGCCAAGTTACGAGGTTATATCCGTCTGTCCCCTGGCCAAGAGGCCCAAGTAGGTATCCTAGCTGGGTACTCTGACATGTTTTTTTTTTCCAGAGAGCACCTGTTCCCGTTGACCTCTTGATCTCACTAATTTATCTTTCCTCAAAGCATGACTCCTACGTGTCTAGGAAAGCCTTTTGTGATGTGGCAGACTTTTATCTAGGCAGTCCCATCTATCTCCCTTCCTCTGAGCTGGCCCATTTCTCTACCAACTACTGAACCAGCTAGGCTCACTTCAACACATGTGCCCGGGGTCATTTTATTTCTTTCCGTTCCTGAATTTGAGCTTATATCCATTCTTGCTGCCTTCCACGTCTCCAAATACCTGTCAAAAGGTGTTCAACAGACACATCGATCGCTTTAGGTCGCCCTAATTACTACAACATTCTCCTTTTCCTGTTGTATCATTTTGGTATTACGTATTTTTAATAATAACATATTAAAAGAAGAACTTACATAAGGTATTTTTAAGTTAATAAGCACAGAATGAATACAATAGACGAGGCACCCATTCCCTATCTCAGAACTAGAATATTCCTATGCCGGAATGTATCTCGCTATCCCATCCACCAGCCTTCTCTCCTCAAGAAGCCGTGATCCTTTTTAAAAGCAAATAGGCTTATACCTTATGCATATTTTCCCGCACAACATATCATTTTGTTTTGCTGGATTTTGAACAAATTTTCTAGAATTTCTATTTCTTACCCCATCTTCTATTCCTAAAAATCATTCATATTGTTACGTGTACCAACAGTACATTTCATTTCCCCTGTGAAAATTTCACAATGTGAAGATGGTGTAATTTATTTTTTCATTCTCTTGTGTGTGTGTGTGTTTCCAGTTTTTTGTTATTATGAACAAAGCTGCTATAAAACTTCAGGGCGCCTGACTAGCTCAGTCAGTGAAGCATGCGACTCTTGATTTTAGGGTCATGAGTTCAAGCCCCATGTGGGATGTAGAGATTACTTAAAGATAAAATCTTAAAAAAAAAACTGCTATAAATTTTCTTATACATATCACTCGGGTATGTGCCTCTTGGGTGTACTAAGCCTGGTGGAGAATTGCTGGATTTGAGGGGACATGCAGATTCATCTTCACAATTGTTCTCCCACGTACTTGCATCAGAATAACAGTTGCATCCAACCAGTGCAGTATTAAGAGTTCAAGTTGAGCCACCTCTGATATGATCAGGCATCTTAATTTTTGCCAGTATGATTTGTTTTTTTTTAATTTTTTTAATGTTCATTTTTTTTGAGAGAGAGAGAGAGAGACAGAGTAGGAGCGGGGGAGGGGCAGAGAGAGAGAGGGAGACACAGAATCCAAACTAGGCTCCGGTCTCCGAGCTGTCAGCACAGAGCCCGATGCGGGGCTCGAACTCACGAGCTGTGAGACCATGACCTGAGCCGCAGGCAGGTGCTTAACTGACTGAGCCACCCAGGCGCCCCTTGCCAGTAGGATTTGTATATAAGGGTATTACACTGACGACTTCACTTTTATTTCTCTACTAATAAAGGTTTCTCTTCTTATGCACCTCATTCGTTTGTTAGGGCTGCCTTCACCTGTTACCCCGCACTGGGTGGCTTGAAACAACAAAAATGTATTTTCCCACAGTTCTGGAGGCCAGAAGTGCCAAATCAAGGTGTCGGTATGGTTGTGCTCCTTCTGATGGCTCTCGGGAAGAATCCTTCTTTGCATCTCCCAGTTTCTGGTGGTGCCGGGCATTCCTTGGCTCGTGACTACAGAGCCTTTGCCTTCCTGTGGCCTTACTGGTCTGGGTGTCTCTCTCCTGAATGTCCTCTAAATCCTCTTGCCATTGGATTTAGGACCACTCGAATAATTAAGGATGATTAAAATGATCCAGATTCTTAATGTAATCGCATCTGCAAAGACCCCTTTCCCAAAAAGGTCACATTCACAGGTTTTAGGGATTAGGGAGGCACATTTGGGGGGCCACAGTTTACCCCGTGATGTGTACGATCACTATTCATTTCCTCTTCCAAGTTACAGGTTTGTGACTTATCCCATTATTCTATTGAATCTTTCCTGTTTTTCTGTTGAGTCTTTTTCTTTTTGATACGCAGGACTTCTTTATATTAAAGATATTACATTTTTTGTCAATTATATTTGTTAAATGAACATTCTCCCAGTCCTTGGCCTGCATTTTCAGTTCATTTATTTATGTTTAAGTTTATTTATCTTGAGAGAGAGAGAGAGAGCAAGCAAGTGAGCTGAGGAGGGCTGGGGGTGGGGGGTGTGGGGAGAGAATCTCAAGCAGGCTCCACGCTGTCAGCACAGAGCTCAACGTGGGGCTCCAACCTATGAACCGTGGAATCATGACCTGAGCCGAAGTCAAGAGTCGGATGCTTACCCTACTGAACCACCTAGGCACCCCACATTTTCACTTTTTAAAATGCTGTTTTTTGATAAACAGAGGTTCTTGATTTTTATGTAATCGAATTGCCCAATCTTTTCTTTCGCGATTAGAACGTTGTATGGCTTATCTAGCAAATCCTTCCATAGCCCCAAATAAATTATTTTCTTATATTTTCTTCTAACTATTTTTACAATGGGACTTAGAGCCTTGGGTCTTTAATTCGGCAGTGGGATATTTTTGTGCGTAGTATGAAGGAAGAATCGGATTGTACTTTTCTCCATGGGTGGGGATAACCAGTCCCTTTTATCCTGTCTCAGTGTCAGGAGCAGTAGTGGATGTCTCACACTTATGTGACTGCAAGCTTGAGGATATAAGGCACGCGGTGACACGACAAAGGGATTTTAGGTTAAGGACAGAGTCAACATTTAAGTGATATCAGCTTTATTACAGAGCACAATTCAACATATATTATTTAGGAAGACTAAGAACGTCGAGATGAACGTGTACGCTCTACTAACAGCATGACATGCCTGGCGTCCTACAAGCCTTAACTAGTACGATCTCTTAAGTCTATGTCTAGTTAGGCTTAACTATCATTACAAGTAACTTAGGGCCGTTGTGTTAGCATCTGGGGTGGCATATTTACCAAATGACATCACTAAATAAGGTGGTGCCAAGAACCACTCAGTTATTAAGTCTCTCGCACCCATCAGGTGGATGAGTCAGCCGTGCCCCATGTGGCTAAGGTAACTGTGGGCGCACTTGGTTCATTGCATGCCTGTTCAGTCAATCGTGCAAATTAGCCATCGTGTGAGACAGTCAGTTGAGTCCATAATTTCATGTTCAATAAATTGCACACACACACACAAGAGGAAATCTCTCTGAGGTCTCAAAAAAACCCCAGTTTTATAAAACGCGTGGTTCTTTTTCACACAAGGAAAGACATAATTACTTCCACTCAATCTGTCATTTCTGGACTTCATAAAAAACACAAATCCTCTTTCAGAAGTTTGTAACTGGTAAAGATGGCATGATCATGACTTTTAAATGTTGCGTTCTTTTTGACCCTGTTTTGGAAAAGTCATTTGTGGGTAGAAACCCTCAGACCCACTCTGTCCAAAATGGTAGCCATTAGCCACCTATGACCGTCTCAATTTAAGTGATTCAAAATTAAATAAAAATTTCAGTTCCTCATTTTGTGCTCACCGCATGTCAAGTGTTCAGTAATACTATACAGGACAACGTGGACTGAGCATTTCCATCCGCACACAAAGTTCTTTGGGTTAGTGGTGTTCTAGATATTATCTTCCAATCTATTTGTATGGCTCCAACATTCACTTAATCCTTTAAGGTTTACCAAATATTTTCTAATCCACGCTTATTCTGAGTCCTCAGTATGTTATTGGAAGGAAGCCATTATTCCAAATTTTTTATCTATTGCTGAGCAACAAATTCCCCCCAAAATTTAGCAGCTTAAAATAGCAAACATTTATTATCTCACATAGTTTCTGAGGGGCAGGAATCTGGGAGAAGCTTAGCTGGGTGATCTGACTCAGGGTCCCTCATGAGTTTGCAGTCAAGCTGTCTCTGGGGGCTGCATGCATCTGAAGGCTTGACTGGGGCTGGTAGATCCTACTACTTCAGGCTTGGAGTTTCAAATTGGTTGGTTCCAAGTTGGTTGGAACCATGGCTGGTGGAAGAAGCCTTCAGTTCTTCACTATGGGGGTCTTTGGCTTGTCCCAGAGCAAATAATAAAAGAGACAGAAAGAGAGAGAGAGAGAGAGCATACGTGCTTGGTGTTTTTTATAACCTAATCTCAGAAATGACATATCATCACTTTGGGCTTATTCTACTGTCACAGACCCTGGTTGGTAAAATGTGGGAGGAGATTACCCAAAGGTATGAATGTCAGAAGTGAGGATCACTGGGGCCCATCTTAGAGGCCAGCAAATCACACCACTATTTAAAAAGCCGAGTAACTTGCCAGTGAATGTTAGAGGCAAAACTCACTTAAATTCTCAGACTTCTAACTCCTTTCTCTCTCTTCTACACGCTCTGCCTTCACCCATTTGGATCCTGCCTCAATTAAACAGTTTGGCTTTTTTATAAACCAACGACACAGACTAATAATGTTAACCTGCAAACAATACAGCCAAGGTTCAAAAGGTCTTAGAAGCTTGATTAATAACAGTTGTCCCTCTCTTTTTGTTTTGTTTTGTTTTTTTTTCAGGAAAAACAATTACAGGGGAGTAGAAGCAAGTGAAGGAGCCAGCTACTGACAACACTCTCCCCTGGACCAAACTCTCGGCCTCGACCTTGGTGTCTGTCCTTGTTAGGCCTGAATCACCCAGCTGTAGCAAGAATCCTGTTGAGTTGGCTAAGTTACAATCCCCCACCCTGGCTATCTGATCAAATGTTCTTGTCCCGCCATCTCCCAGGTAATATTGGGTCACCTTGGCTGCCTTCAGCAAGAATCCCGTCAGGTCAGTTTGGCCAGAATCCCCTCTCACCCACCTTCCCCTACAAAGATTGCTTTGTTCTTTGTCTCTCATACATCTGCCCACATAGGAGAAGAGGCTTTTTACTCATCGTTGCTTCAAAAAGGGGCAGAGGTAGACTACCTTCCTTCTTAAAGCTGCAAAACAATAAAGCTGACTCAAAGATAACCTTATCTTCAACCATAGCCCATCTTAATAGGAAAAAAGTTTTTTGTTTTTGTTTTTGCTTGAATGATTCTATTTCAATGGAGGGCGGAGTGTGGGCAAAGTGGGCCATGGTGAATATAAACCGATTTCACTTTTTGGCTTGGCATGAGATACTGAGAATCGGAAGAACAAATAGATACATATCCCAAACGTCATGCATGTATTGCCAGTGGGCACGGCAGCTGACTGCTTTATCCTCTGGTGATTGTTTGAAAGCACGGTTTGGTTAACAATCACTGCAGATTCTAAGAAATTACTTCTGGGAATTCCGTACAAAGATATTGGGAAATATGCTAAAAATGCTTCGGCCCTTGAGAGGAAGGAACAGTAGGAACGAAGGAAAATCTTTTAGTTGAACAAATAAAATTTCCTATCCTTATTTTCATCTTCATTATGGTAGGAGAACGGGCAGTGTGCGAGACTGAATCATTATGTATCTAAAAACTTCCTTCTAACCATTAAGGAAAAGTTCCACGTATCGTTTTATCTTGTTGTTAGAGTCAGGCTCAATTCCTATTGACCCATGAGTTGAGAGGTACATCTATTTATTTTTTCTTTCAAATAATTCCTACTATATTTGAAAAAGGATTATCTAGCTGTAGGAGATGATGTCAGTTACAAGCACCCCAGATCTGACACAATCCAGCTTAAATAAGATGGAAACTTACGATCTCCTATAAAAAGAAGTCTTGAGTTAAGATGGCTTTCAGAGACAGTTGATTCAATGTCACTGAGAACCCTTATCTGCTTTCCCTGGTTTAGGCCTCATCCTCAGCAAGTAAGAAAACTGTAATAGTCCCAGGCATGACATCCTAATCTGACAATGTCCACAGAGACACACACTGTCTCTTGTGGATCTCTCTTAGGAGGAAGAACATTTTCTTTTTCCAGGAGCCTTCAGGAAACTTTCTCTGACATGTCATTGGCTATAGTTGGCCCATATGCTCATGACAAATGATACAGAATTATCCTTTGGGCTTGGATAGATCATCTTTTAGAGAAAGGTCTTTGGGGGACTATTACAAGTCTCATTTCCGAAATGGGATTCTTTTCATCTCTGTATCATATTAGCTTTGACGACCAAAACAATTCTACCAAGAAAAGGGATGGGATCTTAGTAGTCAAAAAGTATTGGTAGAGGGAATTTCCCGCATAGTCTTATGGGAATGTATAAAAGAAAGAAAGAAAGGAGAATTGGAGAGAGATAGAAACACTAGTGGTTGCAGACCAGGAAAAGGAAAAGTGAAGTGTAAAATGAAACACTGATCATGAAATCCAGTGAGATGGTCCTTGTCAGAATTCATTGAGAACAATTGGTGTGCATTTTTCCTGCTGTTCAGATTAAAGAAGTTAGAAGTCAGACAATGATTTTGAATCAAAATAAGTTTAAGAGTATGTATATCTGCCTAGAAAAATGGGAAAGCCAAACAAATAATGTGTATTACACATATATTCCTAAACACAATCAGTGATGCTCTCATTCTGTGATTAAATGACCCACTTTAAGACAGTTCCTTCTCCATACTCGGTGTAGCTGCTTCAAAGGAACATCTTCCTCCAGCCATCATTTGATAGATTTTTTATTCTCTTAGGTTGCTTCTTGAACCACAACATTGCTGACAACAGCCACCTTGGTTCATAAAGGGTTCAAATGAGGTACAGGGTATTGGAGTTAGTGCATTATACTGATAAGAGTGTTACCTAATCTACCTAACTTTAGTTTCTCATCTGGAACAAGGTGGTAGGGTATTAATTGCTAATACCTTATAGGATTTTGTAAGAATCGCATGAAATGATGCATACAAAGAGGTGGGAGCAGAGTCTGGGGCATAATTGGCATCAAATCAAAGTTACTTTTTACTCTTGGTTCTACAAAGCCTCATAGCTGGGATGTAGTGGTAAGGTGAGAAATTGCGTGTAAATCGAGAATAATGATACTGTAGTAATTATCAAATTGTATCAAACAATTTGATATAGTTGGTATCTCCCAACTGTCAGGGCACATTTTTGTTTGTTTTCTTAGAGATTCCTTTATTAAGGAAAGTGAGACTCCCCAAATTCAGTAATAAGCAAATACACTAGATTTTATGTGGCAAAGACAAGACTCAAACCAGATCTCCTGACCTTGAGTGTGATGTTCTTTCTACTACCTCTGTTGGAAAAGGGCTTTAACAGATTCTGAATGATTCATTGCTTACTGGTCAAAAAGGTAGGCTTGAGATCATTCAATCACTGAGCTGAGAAAAACATCATAAGAATTACATCTATCCAGCAAGATCTGTTCCCAAACCAGCTGGGGGTGAAGATCTTATATTTGTCATGACAGAATATCCACAACCAGCCTATGCCACTATGTGTTTATCTCTAAAATGAAGGTTACCTTTTTTTTTTTTTTTAATAGTCATCCAGTAGGTGAATTGTAATACCTCCAAATATTTGCCTAATTGGCCATGGCATCTGGAATTTCACCATTAGAATAAAGTGTCATCATTAAGATTTAGGTTTAAGAAAGCCCTTGTTATAATGCCCTTGGAAGGGACTAGAAATATTAACATATTCATACCCGTAGTTAACTGCTACTGATTCTTAGATTGAGTAGTTGTCTGCTCTAATGGCCCCCTTGGAGAGTAACAAGCAGATCCCGGAGGAGAGCTGTATTTGAATGCAAAGAGTAAAATAATTCCAAAGCTGGGGAAGTGGAGAGGGCGGAAGAGGGTGTTACCTCCAGGAAGTGTAGGCAGGAAGGGAGTGCAGGCGGAGGAGAAAGCCGTGAGAAGGATCACAGAGGGTGGGATACCAGAGGCCAGACTACTTAGAATTATTTAATCTTAGGACAAGGCCTAAACATGTCTTAGAATTCTTTTCTGCTTTAAATGTAGTGATTTCCCCTGGGGTTTAGTATTCAGCAATGAAAGAAAACAATTAAAAGCCTATGTTAGGCCATGTTAATATTTCTTAATCACCAAACAGATAAAACTCCTTAAAATTCGAGTCCTTTATAATGTCACATAGCATATCGTTGGTACTTGATAAATATTTGTGGGATGAGTGAATCTGCTGTGATTCTGGTTGTGTTTTTGTTTTACTTTGCAAGTGACTCAATACTGGGTGCATGAAACACTATAATACCTGGTGTAGCTCTCCAAAAACAATAGCAAAGTCCATAACAATGCTGTCCAGTAGAATTCTCCGTCATGATGAAAATATTCTTTAATTGACCCCGAACAACAGGTAGCCACTAGTCACAAGCTGATATTGTGTACTTGAATCGTAGCCAGTGAGACCAAAATAACTGAATTGTACATAAATTTAAACAGCCACTTGTGGCTAGTGTCTACTTATGGTATTGGACCATGCAGGTCTGGAGGCTGTTAAAAGTTTTCTCTCCTCTTACTTTGTTAATTTTTTTTTCAGTTTTTCTTTCTTTCTTTCTTTTTCTTTTTCTTTTCTTTCTCTCTCTCTCTCTCTTTTTTTTTTTTTTTTTTTTTTTTTTTTTTTTTTTTAGTAATCTCTATACCCAACATAGGGCTCAAACTCACAACCCTGAGATCAAGAGTCACCACGTGCTCTATGGACTGAGCCAGCCAGGTGCCCCGGTCTCGCACTGTGTTTTTAAAAACAGCTATTTTGATTAATACCATCGATTATAGATAAGTTTCTTTTGTTTATGATTTTTTTTTTTTTACATGGGGAAACTTTGATTTACAGGATAACTCTAAAGACTTGTAGAGCACACCGAATTGACTTGCACAGCAGCATCTGGGAAAAATTGATGTGCCTCATTTATGAGAACTTGTAATATGTGGTCAATTTCTAATTTCAGCTATTGACATAAAAGGAGTGGGCCTGTGTACTTGAAATAGTGAAGCATGAGAAGTCTGTCCTCTGCAGGGACAGGCTGGCCTCCCAAGCCAGTCTTTCTTTTGATTGTCTCCTCCCTCCTCAGGAATCTGGCACCTTCCACTGCCCTCTGGTCTGCTCAGGCCTCTAAGGTCCTTTCCCAAAATTCTCTGTCTCCTAGCTTCTCCCTGCCCTCTCCTCCCTTCTAAATCACAATGTATCTCGAATCATTTGTGATAACCTCCCTTTATCTCTTGCTAATTTTAGGGATGTGAAAGCTGACACGCTGCGAAAATAGAGAGGGTAAGAAAACTGCTATTGATTTACTACTGTGTGCTTGCTCGACACTTTATATGATGCTCAGTGGAAGTGTGGCCCACGTGAATGAATGTTATCTCTCTGGCAAAGAAATGGCATTCAATAAATATTTTTTGAATGAATAAATACACGAATACATTTTTCAGAGTGAAACAGATATTATCCCCTTACCACAGATGAGAAAACTGAAATTTAGAGAAGTTACAGGATTTCCTCAAGGCTAAGCATATACAATGCTCCAACATTTAATCTTCCTTCTGTTCAACTCCTTGCCTTGTTTCCAGGGTCCTCAGGGTTTTTGCTCTTTACCTTTCAAAGAGAAAGACCAGCTAAACAGACAGGCAGATTTACATCAATGGCTGCAAATGTACTGATAGATCATGCTCCCAGCGTCCTCGCCCTTTTCAGGGTCCTCTTTATTTTAATGACAACCTTCTGTGGACAGTGTCAACTCCCAGAAATGGCACCCTGGGAATTTCACGCTGTTCAGGATAGATTTTATTTTGGTACATCAGCGGCATTAGGGAAAAAAAAAAAAAAAAAAAAAAAAAACACCCAACCACAACCAACACACGTTCCACAGTAGATATTTTCCAGGAGTCTGGACGCTTACATAAAAACGACACATTCATTTATAAATTAAATTTCAATAGTGTTTGCGTTTATCTTGCTCTACATTACGAGTAGACGACTGATTTGTGTATTGGCCCCTATCCCTAAGGACGGTTTGTAAGAAACGTTAAAAATTGGCTCCTCCTCCATCACTTCCCCCACACCCCTCGGAACCTTATACGCTTCGGAGTACCGTGTCAAAACGTAGGCGATGTTGCAAAGGATTTGAAAATTAAAATATGGCTCTGTGATGTTCAATACAAAGACCACAAACAGCGCTAGAGGACAAGAGCTATTTAAAATACATCACATCCAGAAGTTGGAGGGCTACAAAGTACAAGTCGTCCAGGCCAGTCTGCAGAGACTGTCCTCGCTTCCGCCCTGCAAAAACCCGGCAAGCGACACGTCGCGACGAATTTCAGCTGCAGAAGAGGGAGAGCATCACCTGCAGTTCGACGCGTGGGAAACGCTGCCGGAGGGGGCTTGCCCAAAAGGAAAAGCAGAGGGGTGCGCGCCGCGGGGCTCCGGGGCCGTTCCGGTGCTGAGTGCGAGGAACGCCGGCGCTCGGTAGAGCCGGGGAGACGTCGCACGGTGGAGAGGGACACAAGCCTCCGGGAAAAGAGCGCTGCGGCAGCGGAGACCGCTCCGGCCCCTGGCTCGCTCGGTGCTACTGTCGGGGAGGCGGACCCCGCAGGAGAATCCCATCCTCGCGGCGGGGCGGGGGGCGAGGCGGGGCGCTGACGTCACCTCCCCTCCCCCACCTCCTCCAAGAGGGAGGGAGTGGGGAAAGAGGCAGCGATCCGCCGCAGTTCCCGGCCGCAACTCCCAAACTCAGCGGCTTGCTGCCTGGACATGTCCTGACAAACTTGGCTTCTCCTCGGCCCTCTCCGTAGCCCTCGCGCACTCTCATTTCGCCTCCTTTTGGTGTGCAACTTTCCACCCAGGACGGGAGCCTCCGGAGATGTGGCCACCTGGGTCCGGGCAGCGCCGGCGGATCGCGCTCTCGTTGGGGACATGCTGAAGATCCGAGGGAGTCAAAGTTGGTACTTCAGATACGGCTTTTTAACAAATATCCAAATTGCGTGGGGATTACGGAGCTACCGAGGACTTTAAAGCCTGCATCCAAGGACTCGGCTGAACTGGTAAGTTCTTTGTTTAGTGCAAGCCTTTTGTATTTAAGTTTAAACGTAAATGAAATTACGTGGGGCTGTTTGGCTCTGAGCTAGTGCAGGGAAGCGTGTGCATCCTACAGGCTCTCTTCTTGGCGAGCTGCACACCCCTCTGGTTGTACATGCCTCGGGAATGAAAGATCAGTCTGCACAGGTTTTGGAATTCATAAAATACGTACATAGCAGTGTTCAAAAGAACTTGAAAAGCTATGCTGTTTGTGCATTATTTTGAATGTAACTTATTATAGAAATGGTGCCCAGGGAGGGCGCAACGGGGGCCGCGTGATCTGCAGTGGCGCAGCGCCCTCTAGTCCGGACACCCGGCAAGGCGCGCGGTCCCTGCTGGGTTCCGCGCGGACCGAGAACTTGGACCTGCTGGGCGCTCCTGGGACGTGGGCGTGAGCTCCCAGCCTTCACTTACCACCCATTACGGCCCATTCTCTAATTTCCAAATACTGGCTTGGGTGGACTGGATAGAAAGGCAGGGCTGGAGGAAAGCGTTTTTGTTTTCAGGAACCGTCCCCTATTCCCCTTATTTCCAAAAGCCTTTGGGGACAAGGTTAGGGAGGGCCGACTATTGAAAGGACGAACGTAGAGCTTCAACTACATTACTCTTTCTTGTGAGGGTAATTCGATGGTAGCAAAGAGCCATCTCTATTTCGTTTCGTTTAGGCTAAAGGATCAGGAAAACGTGTCGTCGCGAGTCTGGAATCTCCATCTCTGGCTCTCGGCTGTTCCTGTGGCGAAAAAGTGCAACTTCTTCAGGCAATTAGGTTTCGCAGTGAGCCTGGAAAATCGGGATTGCCAAACAGATGTTTTAGCTCTAATAGGCGTTTTTATTTATTAATGAATGGTAATTTTGTTCAGGAATTCTTTCGTGGCGTTTATAGCATCTTGTGATTTCATGTTACGGGATGGTGTCTTTTTACTTTTCAGTGTTCTTCCTTGTCCTCCAACTCTACCTCACTCCCCCAGCACACTGTTGGCGTTCTTGCGTGACTGTGATTTCTTGAGAGTTAGAATTCGGCAAGGGGCGCATACCGGTAGAGCTTGGAGATCAGGTCGTCTATTTTCGAGGTGTTCCAAGTATAAAATTGACCTGTAACTCCAGGAGCACTTTGCGCATTTATGACGATGGCCAAGCGTTTGGATGATGGTGTTTGCTGGGTGTGTGAATGAATATGTGTGTATTCTAAATACTGCGCAGGGAGTACACCAGATACTCTTAGTGCTGCGAATCAGTACATTCATTCTGCAGGCGTTATTTTTCCTTCCCAGCCATAACCTGCTAGACACCTTCATTTTTTCAAACGCCTTCTTTAATATGGTTTAGGAAGAGACTCCATTAACTTTGAACCAAGGAATGTCTCTCTTTAAGCCTAGACACCCTCGCTCGCATGTGCTTCGCAGCTCTCCCTGAAGTCCCCTCCACCGGTTCCGGGGAAATCGGATCTCTTTGTCCTCACAGTGTTAAACGTTCGAGTCCCACAAACTTTCCGAGATCATGTCCGCCCTCTTTTGTGGGCTGTTTTCCAATGCCCGGGACCACTCCGGGCTTCGGCTGAGTCTCAGCCGTGCGGAGCCCGCGTCTGGAGATTGCCCGGGCCGAGGATGGTCTCACAGCCCCAGGACCGGGACTGCGCGCTCGGGCGTGGGGCGGGGAGCGGGCTTCCCCGAGTGGGGCAGCTAGACGCTCGGGGGCTTCCCCTTGTCCCTAGGGAACTTGTAGTTTAACATTAGACTGGGTTCACACTTTGTGCCGCTGACTTGCCGGCTGGGAAAGCGCACGAGGCGGCAGAGCAGCCTTTTGTCCCGCAGACGTGGGAGTCGGGGGTGTCCGCCGGAAGAGGCCGGCGTTGGGGTTCGTAACCAGGGTCGGGGAGGTTATGGGATTTAACCAGCTCTGCATAAAGAGGTGGCAAAGGAAGCGCTTTCATTTTCCCTGGATCTTCGTGCACACTGAAGAAGGAAGTAGATCCGATCTAACTGCATTCCTTTTGAGACCTTTTGGAAGATTTTATTCCACCGAGCAATTGCAGACCCAGAACCGAGGCTTTCAAATGCAGATTTAAGAATTCCCTGAAGGTGCTAGGCAATCTAAAGGGAGACGGAGGAAGCTCACTTTTTTTTTTTTTTTTAAGCTAAGCTAAACTGTTTCCCCTTTCCTAGCAGGAAACATTCCGTATTAATTCCCTGCACAGATCTGTGTGCTAGCCGTAACCAACATCCGCACTAGAGCAAGCCGCACACTGTTCCTCGGAGTGTCGCAAGATCACCCTGGGCACTCGCTCGTCTCCTCGGAAGGAGCTGGCGGCTCTGGCGGCAAGGGATCACTGACCCGTGGCGGGGCGTTGTTGCCCGGGACCCGCAGGCTCAGAGTCTGGCCGCCAGGGAAAGTCAGATCGAGTTTCCGCGCGGGAGAAACGAGCGCCGGCGCTCGCAGGCGTGGCTGCGGGCGGAGGGATATATTCCGCGCCCAGCGCGTGAAGCGCCGGTGCTTAGCCCGGCGGCCGCGGAGTGGGGCGCGCGGGCGGCGAGCAGTGGCCTCCGAGCGGGGCGCACGGAGAGGGAGGCAGGGCCGCCGACATCATGCGGACCCGTGGGCCCAGTGAGGCCCCCGGAGGACCTGGCCCCCGCTCGGGCGCGCGCTGAGGCGGCGAGGCGCGCGTCCCCGAGAGCGTCGCTGCCACTTGGGGCCAACTTTGCTGTAAGTTTGCTAGAAACGAAGCTGGGGCTGCGGGGCGGGTGGGCAAGGGGCGCAGCGCCGCGCCGCGTTTGCCCGTGCGCGGCCGGGCCGGAGCCGTCTGCGCTCGGTAGGCATGCAACTTGCTGCTTCTGGGTGGCGGACTTTTCGGCTCTTTGGGTGCTTTCCCCGCACCGTCCGGCCCAGGAGCGCGCTCCTGCCGGTGCTCTGGGACAAGGGATGAAAGCAAGCCCGGCTGGAAGGTTGGTAGTGCCGTGGCGCCTGCCCACTTGGAAAGTTCAGGACCCGCTCAGGATTAGGCGGCCGGCGGAGGATGCGGGGGCGGAGAGGTGGGAGGGGGACAGTTTGCAACGTGAACCGAATGGTAATTGCCGAGCCGAGTGCCGCCGCGCGCGGGCTGCAGGCTGCGGCGGCGGCCGGGGCTGCACGGGTCTGGTCCTGGAGCCATTGCTGGAAATCAGAGCGGCGGCCGCGGCGCGGGGCTACCGGGCGGCCGGAGGGCGAGGCGAGGACTTCCGCTGCGCCCTGGAGCTCGGAAACTTCGCCGCCGCGCTCCGCTCCCCTTCCCCGGTAATTCTCGAACCCGCTAATGACTTAACCGATCTCGCCCTAGGTTAATTCTTCCAATTTATGAGAGTCCCAGCGTTGGGGAGATGAAAGGCGAGGCCAGTAGCCAAGGAGATGGGATCTTTGAAATGGAGTCGCAGTTTCTCTTAGATGTTTTGTGCCCCGAGGGAGCGCTGCTCTGAGGGTTAAGTACTAACTGGTTGAATGTAGGTAGACGAGGTGCGATTGATAAATTGCGGGGCTAAACATTTGCAAAATGTGCTGTTTATTAGGTTTTTTTTTTTTTTCCCCTGGAGGAGAAACTTGTAAGGTCTTTTTTTTTTTTTTTTTTTTAAAGAGGGATCCTCATTCTTCAGTGCTTTTTCTTAGAGTGCTTTCTTCCAGGAAGCTAACTTTGTGTTGTCTCTTTGAGATTTTTTTGTTCCCATTGATGTGAATTGCAGAGCTTTGAAAACAAGGACACAATTGTATGCTTTAGAAGGGTAAACTCAAATATTTTTTATGCATTTAAGTTTTTTGTGGGGGGGGGCCTGTGTTTGAACTACAGTTTCATTAAGTGGCTTTTGTTAACTCTGTGCTTGGTAGAGTAAATTTCTTTTCTTTTCTTTTCTTTTCTTTTCTTTTCTTTTCTTTCCTGGATATTTACACTGACTCTTAAAATTGGGAAACATTTAAAAGGCAGATGATCTTCATTTATTTGTCTTTTAGAAAGGCAGCCTCTTGAGGCTTTGTGGGTTGCGACATATCGGGTTCAGTAGTTGATCTCTGCACGTGTTAAAACTAGGTTTTAGTGATGTTTTCCCGTGCCATTCTTGGAGATGTAGTGGTTAACCCAACATATCCAGTTGATAGTTATTCATGAAAATGTGTTTTTTCTGCAGTTATATAGGTCAGTTTTGCCTTTATCTTTTGAGTTTTAAAAGGACAGCTTTGGTTCCACAGTTGGAATTGTCTCACTGTCATCATTAAACTTCAAGATGGATTTAAAAATACTTAAAACACTACATAATTTTTAAAAAACAATTGATCTAACTCTAAGTTAAGCCAAACATGGCATTTAACAGGTTCAGTGTAAGGTTTGATTTGAATAAAGTGTGCATTTGTGTACCCATTTCTTGAAAAAGAATGTCTTAAATGAGCCAAATTCTTTGTCACTCTGAAAGGAAGGTAGATTGTTAGAGGACTTAATAAAAGCATTTAGGCCACCTGTATTTTACTTGTATCTTTTAATTAGTCACTAGAAGTTACCCCAGTGAGTTCTCATCATGTTAATAGATCATTTAATCCACGTTGTGGACAAGTGCCAAGATGGGAATCTGAAAATTACGTGCAGACTAACAACTGTTTTGGTTTACCAGCAACCCTGCCCCTCTCGTGTGTATCTTTAGACTTAGTTCATGAGCCACCTTGGAAGCAGTTATTTCTTTGAATGTTAGAGGTGAAAGGGATCTTACAGATTATTTAACCTCCCTTATCAAGTCTACCACCACCTGCTTTCCACCCAAGTTTGGCTGATTTTACATAGACTGAGTAAACTGAATCAAATTAGTGCATTATTGTTGCATTAAATGTTGTCTCAGTGGCCTAATTTGTGGCCTAAAGGACCTGATTTAATAGCAGGAAGCCATAAGGCTAGGTGTCTGTTTAATCTTTTATGAGTGGGAAATTGCAGTAGGTAAGCTTTCTTTTGACCAAATTATATAGACAATCACGCCAAACTATTTTTTTTGTCTCACTTAATTGGTCAATTTGCAAGTGTTAGTTTATCCTTAGGCACTGGAAAGAATTTTTGAAATCAGTGATTCAGGTAATTCATTTAAGATCAGAGAGTTGTCATTTTCTTTGCTGACTTTAAAACGTATTCAGTCAGATGACGAATCTGAATATTTCATGTTTTAAAGTTTTTAGAAACTTAAACTTAACCTTTAGGTCCCAGATTTAAATATATTGCCAAAATTCTTAATTCCAAAGGTTTATTATATGTGTGGAGATGAACCTGTAGTCTTTTTACAAACTATTTAGGAAAACCAAGTGGTATTTAATCCTTCGTAGAATATCCAAGCATAGAGCTTCAAAATAAGCTCTGCATCACAGAAACTGATCTGGCCTCTCTTCCAGCCAATTTGGAAGCATTTTGAGGTGGGTGGTGACCCTGTTGCTCAGCTGCTAGAAATCAGAGCCATCTGCACTGTTGTTACTGGCCTGGTGGTTGCACCTGGATTTTCTGTTAATTTCAGAAGAATGGATGTGTATTTTCCCGTGTTACCCCTCCTCTCCTAGAGTCCTGCCTTCCATTCTCCACCCTCAGCCATCTGTCCATTCATGAACTCAGCGCCTATGGATCTCCTCTTTGCCAGACATTGGGCTGGACACAGGATACAGGGTGAGCAAATCGCATTTCCTTCCCTCAGGGAGCTTACAGCGCAGAGTGGCAGGAGGACAGAAAATAGTTAAACCCAGTGTGTTAAGAGCAGGGGAGTTCATCCTAGCACTTCATTGAGCTGGGCATGGCAGGTAGGTGGATATTAGGTAGGATAGGGTGAGTTCTGAGGGAACAGTGAATCAGGAGGGAATAATTTAAGGAGAGGAAATGACACATATAAAGCAAATTGTAGAAACCTTAGTTATGACATGATTTGCGGTATGCTGAGAGCATACCATGTTATCTTTAGGAAAAGGGTTGGTTGATTTATCATCAATGCCTGTTTAATCCTGTTTTCCCATGACTTGCGGCTTGTTTTTTTCCTTTGTGCAAGTAGAACATAGAATGTCTATGATCTGGACGTACGTTGGGTTATAGACAGGGAGGACAGGTTTTTATGGGGCAGGTGTTCAGAAGTGGTGGAAAGAAAGAAATGTAGAAAAGTGAGAAAATAACTAGTATGTGAGGAATGAAGGGCAGGAAGACCAATGTTGAGGTTACCTTTTAGGAAGGCAAGGGATAGAGATCTTACAGGGTTAGAGGCCTCACCACTAGGTGGTGTCACCTGCTCTGGACAGCTTGGTGGTTTCCAGCCTGTGGAAAGTCCACCTTTTTGGCTTGAAATAGTACTATTGGGAGATCCAATTAGGAAGCAGGTGGAGGTCTTTAGTCTTTAGTACAAGGCTAAGAAGAATATACTTAATCAGCAGGCTAAGGGGAAACCCGGAATATTTTCAAACTAGGGACTAATATTGCAAAGAAGTTTTAATGAGATTAATTTGACTGTGGTAGATGGGCTAAGTTGGGGGGGGATGGTAAGAACACAGGAATACTGCTTTGAAAGCTATGAGATCTTGTGCCTGAGTAAATACAGATAGGAACTAGGTGACAAATGGAAAGGGAACAGTTTTCAGAAATTGAGAGTAAAAAATTGTCCACAGTCTCAATAACTTTAGATATGGAGGTTTGGTAGTTAGAAATAAAAGATCGGTGTCTGTACAAGTGTGAGAGAGAGGAAAGTGGTGGAGGAAGGGTGGGGAGGAGAGAAGTGTCTCTCTGGAGGGCAGGAGGCTATGAAGATTTTAGTACAGTTTTTCAAATAAAGAGATGGAATCCAAGCATTAGGTAACTTCCATGAAATCACACAATTGATTTAGGGACAAAGCCAAGGCTAGATCACAGGTTTTATGCCTGCCAGCCCCTTCTTTCTTAATCGATTTCTTAGGTTGCAAGCCTGAGTGATTTGGAAAGTGGAGAAACTGTTCCGTTGCTGGAGAGGTGCAGTAGGATAGTAGAGTGGAATGGCTGGCATGTTGTGGCTGGGAGCTGGTGAAAGGCTGTGTGGCAGGTGTGATGGCATCTCAGGAGGCGTGTTCCCACACTTGGGGGAAGTTAAGGCTGGAATGTGGGATTCCAAAGTGCTCCTGGCCGATTGAGTACGACTGAGTGGATGAGACCTCGAAGCACGATACTACGTGCATATGTAAGAAGAGTCAGAAGACAGAAGTTTGTGATGGCGAACTTCAAGGCGAGAGAGTGTAGAGTGTAAAAGAGTGTTGAGGAACATCAGGAAAACAGTGTCATTTATCCTTTATGTGTTGTGGATTGACCATGCTTTAGGCAGTCTGTGACCTGTAAAGGACGCAAGGGTGTAGTGGGTGGTGTCACATGTGACATTAATTCAGGGAGTACTGAGAAAAAGTCCTCTGATTTGACACTGACTTGTGATGCCAGGAGGAGCTGTGTCTGGTGCCAGGATGGATGTGAGGTCCTGTAGAGCAGTTGAGGGTAGAAGTAGCCTCTTTGGAGAGAGAAGTCAGGGTAGCCCTAAGCAAGTTCTTGTTTAGAACTCTCTGCCTGTACGGGAAGGGGAAATATAGGGTGTGAGTTGGAAGGAAGTGAAGGTTTGAATGAAGCTTATTTTTAAGTAGGGATAAACTTGTGTGTGTTTGTAGACCCTGGAAAAAGGGCCGGTCATGGCTGGGTCATTTGAGTGTGATGTTGAGAGGGAGTGATAATTTAGGGAGGAGCTGCGGAAGAGGCAGAATTTTATGTACGGCACCCTGGGTGGCTTTATTTGTAGCTAGGCAGGGTCCGTGTCTTCTGAAAGGTGGGAAGAAGAACAGATAGGGGGAAAGAACATTTTAAGGAAAGGAAGAGGAGGGACTTTGTATATGATGACTTTCCTTTTTTTTTTTTTTTTTCTTTTACACGGAACCTTCACCTTCCCGATCCATTATTTACTGAAATATCTGTATGTGTACCTAAATAATTATCATCATAATTTGGCCAGTAGTAAAAGCTTTACTAATTTGGGAGTGGAGGAAGTGGCTGGTGTTCATTAATGGCCACCCTGCCAAAATGACATTTAAATGCTATTTGTTTGCAGAGAAAAAGTACGTTAGGTGAGATGCTGTAAAATCACGAGCGGTAAGCTGTGTTTCTGGAACTTCTCCGTGAGCAATGTTGGCCCTGGAGCGTGGGTGAGGAGAAAGTGGTTGCAGGGTGAGTAACAAGTAGTGGTCATGTCTGGTCTGTAAAAAGAGGAGAGGAAAGTGAATAGCCCATGGATGCCTAGCCCAGCCAGAAATGTCTGCGCAGCCCGTGTTCCTCCTGTCTTGTCTTGTATGTCACAACGGCACGGAACAGCCAGTGATCTTCAGATGCCCGCAGATGTGTTTTATAGGTTCATAGAGCAGGTAAATTACATAGCAGATTTTATATGGAGGCTGCTTACAAACTAGGAGCTCTCTAATTTTCTTCAGGTTTTTAAGTGCCGGAAAAGAGTTACGTTGTGCTGAGGGGAGAGATTTGGGGTTGTCACCGTCAGGTATTAGTGGTTTGAAGACTGCGTTAAATGGAATGAGTTGTTGATCATTTGAAGGCAGTATTTAAATCCAGTCATCGCCGGAGCAACCAGACTTAGCGCGGCCCCTCTCAGAATTAACACCAGGAGCAGTTACAGGAGACACATCCAGCCTAAGGCTGTTCAGTCCGGGTTCGTAGTGGGCCCCCACCCCTGTTGCTACGGACAAATGTCCGAACGTGGCTTAGAAAGATTTGATACGCACTCGGAAAATAAACAGGAGCCACCCATTACATTTTCAGTGTAACAGTAAAAACTTTTAAAAGTACTGTTGTTGGCTATTATAATTTATTAGGAAAGTGACTTTTTCCCGTCTTGTAAATGGTATCTGGAAGCTGTGAATTAGTAATACCTGAATAACAGGCTTTCTTAGTAAGATCTAATTCTCCCTCCCTCCCTCCCTCCCTCTCTCTCCCTCCCTCCCTCCCTCCCTCTCTCTCTCTCTCTCCCTCCCTCCCTCCCTCTCTCTCTCTCCCTCCCTCCCCCTCTCTCCCCCTTCCCCCCTCTTCTCTCCCCCTCCCTCTCTCCCCCTTCCCCCCTCCTCTCTCCCCCTCCCTCTCTCCCCCTTCCCCCCTCCTCTCTCCCCCTCCCTCTCTCCCCCTCCCTCTCTCCCCCTCCCTCTCTCCCCCTCCCTCTCTCCCCCTCCCTCTCTCCCCCTCCCTCTCTCCCCCTCCCTCTCTCCCCCTCCCTCTCTCCCCCTCCCTCTCTCCCCCTCCCTCTCTCCCCCTCCCTCTCTCCCCCTCCCTCTCTCCCCCTCCCTCTCTCCCCCTCCCTCTCTCCCCCTCCCCCCTTCCCCTCTCCCCCCTCCCTCTCTCCTCCCTCCCTCTCTCCCCCTCCATCCCCCTCCCTCCCTATTGATTTTAGAGACCATTGAACATTTAATATACACTATTTTTAAAAAACAGGAGTCATTTACATTTCATACTGGCTTTTTGGTGACATTTTTCTTTGAAAATGTGGTTATCTTCCCTGCAGTTGAAACGTCTTCAAAAATACTTTAAAAATGTGACACTATTCAAACTGAACATTAAGCTCTGGATTTCAGTAATAAGTTCAACTCTAGTGAGTGCTCTCACTGCTGCTGATATAAAATGGGAGAATGTGGGAGGGCACGCCGAGGGAGAACACAGAGTTTTTCAGGTGAATATTTTTGTGTGTTTTTATCATCACAGGTGGCATTGATGCTGTTTACTTTTTGCCTGTTGCATGGCGGGCTGAAGGCATGTTAAGATTTGGGACCTCTAAGTAATAGATGTACAACATTTAGGGGATTTTATGCATGTGTAATGCTGTGTCCCACCTAGTCCTATCATGGAAGCATATGCAACATTTCTGAATCTTCAGCTTTAGATCTAAATATTTGAATTTATGCAGTTTTGTTCTTAGCACTGGGGCTGTGTTCTGTTTTGTGACGAAGGGGCAGTCACGGTAATTGACTTAGAACACTCTATGTGAAGGTCTCCCTAATGAAGAAATATGAGCACGTTAATATCTGATTTCTACTAGAAAAATTATTTTTTCTCTCTTATTTATGGATTTCCAGAAATCTATACTAAAGATATTTTAGCTTCGGACCTGAGGCCCTTTCCTCTACAGGCTGCACTAAGTAAACATTCTTGGTTTTCACTTTGCAAAATGCATAGAAGAAAACCTAAACTACAATGAGTTGAAGTAGTATGATCACCTTCTAAGTATCAAAGTGTAGCCTTTGGCTAAAATCGTTTCTGGAGTTTAATTTTCATAAGCATGAACTCTAGGTAATGTACTTTTCAGTAGAAATGGTATTAGTATCTTTTTTTTTTTCTTCCTCAGCTTTGCTGTTTGTTTTGCACAGGGGAACAGCCACCACTTTTTTGATCACACATTTTATACCAGAACCTGAATCCACGGTTCTAGGTTCCTTTACTAAAGGTTAATACCTCCTAAAAAGTGAATTGTTTTCTTCCTTTTTTTTTTAAAGATTTGAGAGAGCAGGAGAGAGTGAGATCAGGAGTGAGGCGGGGAGGGGCAGAGAGAGACAGGGAGGGAGAATCTCAAGCAGGTTCCATGCCGTCAGTGCAGAGCCTGGCGTGGGACTCGATCTCACGACCTGTGAGATCATGACCAAAGCCAAAATTGAGTTGGATGCTTAACCGACTGAGCCACCCAGGTGCCCCATGGAATTTTTTTTTGTTTTCTGATGTAAAAAGTTGCCCTTACTCATTGATCCTGATGACAGTGGCATTCTGTTGGCCAGGTTTGCAGAGTAAATTCCGGGTTTTGAATGGTTTCTGTTGAGGGTGGTCCAGCAGGGGTAGTCCGGCTTTGAGCTGTCCCTGAGAAGAACCGCTGGCGGGGTGGGTTCAGGAAGGTGATCAGGCATGGGGAATGCAGCTGTGAGAGCAGGGTGGTGGCCGAGATGCGGTGGGGAGGGAACCGTTGCAGTAATGTGATGTGTTGGCCTTTTCCTTGTGCCGGGTTGGGGGGTGAGGGCGTGTCCGGGGCCGGCCAGCAGTGTGTGCAGCTGCATAGTAGCAGCCAGTGTGTATGCGTCATTGCCAAGTTCTAATGTGAGGCTTCAGATGTTCAGAAAGATTGACGGACCCATCCTGTTTTTATAACACCACTGTTTCTTGCTTCTGCGTCAGCGACTGACTGCTGTCCCGTCTCATGTGCTGGTTCTCCTCTTCTGTCCTCCACATTTTGGGGGCGTGGGTCATCAGGGCTCTGTGCTTGGTTTTCTTTTCCTCTCTACCTGTGCTCTCTCCCTGGATGATCTCAGTTTTGTGGTTGAAACAGCATGCTCTGTATATTCAGGCAACTCTCACATTTGTGTCTCCAGGCTGGACCTCTCCCACACGTCAGCCTGCCCCCTCAGAATCATTACTTGGGTAACAGTGTGCATTTTCACCTTAACTTTCCAAAACTCCTCATCTAATTCCCTAGGTCCTGTTCCTCTCTAGTTCGTTAGTTGTGACAAGTGCACCATAATAATGGGAGAGGTTACCAACAGGAGAGACCGTCTTCATAACTTTTCTGTAAATCTAAAATGATTCTAAAGGTTAAAATTTATATATAAAAAAACTCCCTTACTGCTCTCCCCTCATCTGTGCCCCAGCCACAGTGGTCTCTGTTTTTGTAACTAATACCTCTCTGCTGGACGTGATTTTGAGCCCCAGGGAACACTGGCAAAGTCTGGAAACTTTTTGTTTGTTTGTTTTGGTGGGAGAGTGTGGAGTGAGTTGGAGGAAATACAACAGGCTTTGAATGGGTGGAGACCAGGATTACACTGAACATCCTAAAATGCACTCTGGGCCTTTTGAATTTTATTTATGTATTATGTATGTACGTATTTATTTTAGAGAAAGTAGGGGGGAGAGGCAGAGAGAGAACAAGAAGGAGGATCCAAAGCAGGCTCTATGCTCACAGCAGAGACCCCAATATGGGGCTGGAACCCACGAACCTTCAGATCATGACCTGAGCGGAAATCAAGAGTCGGACGCTTAACCCACTGAGCCGCCCGGGTGCCCCTTGGGCCTTTTGAATTTAGTTCTGTCTTTCCCTTCAGGTTCCCGACCACAGTCTCCTGCCCTTCTTTATTTTTCTTTTTAGTGCCTCATCATCAGCATGGGATACACTCTTTGCTTGCTTCTCACCAGGAAATATGTCTTCCATGAGGATTTGTTGCTGCTTTGGCTCACTTTTGTATCCCCAGCATCTAGAACGATTCCTAGCACATAGCATTAAATATTCGTTGAATGAAGTCAAATAATTGATGAAGGGAGTGAGTGAGTGGAACAGATGGCCTGCACCTGTGCTAAAATATTCAGCTAGTCGTGGAAATAAAGCATGAACATTCACCTAGCTGCCTGTGCTCCACAAATTACCACTGTTGACAGTTGATTTTTTTTTTTTTGATCCAGAATGTTTGTCCATTTTTCAGCATATTCATATACTGTGCACACAATTCATCCCCCCCCCCCCGCCCCCGCCTTTTTTTACACACATACATGGGATCAGTTTAATTTTTCCATTTAACATATCTGGACGTCTGTCTCTATGTACCAACATTCAGAGTGGCGGCTTATTCTTTTTAGTGGCTGCATAATACTTTATATGTAGAATTAAGCAATAATATTTTAATTGTTTACAACAGAGTCCCGGCATAATACTTTGTTGTAAAGTGGATAGCAGTAACAAGTCTTCTGAGATGAAACACTGTGCTTGCTTCTTTCACATGAGCTTTTTATTTTTTTTTTTAAATTTATTTTTTTTTTTTCCAACGTTTATTTATTTTTGGGACAGAGAGAGACAGAGCATGAACGGGGGAGGGGCAGAGAGAGAGGGAGACACAGAATTGGAAACAGGCTCCAGGCTCTGAGCCATCAGCCCAGAGCCCGTTGCGGGGCTCGAACTCACGGACCGCGAGATCGTGACCTGGCTGAATTTGGACGCTTAACCGACTGCGCCACCCAGGCGCCCCTCACATGAGCTTTTTAAGTGTTACTGAAAGCATCTTCTCTCTCTCTCTGTTGTTCTTAGTTCGTAAATGCCTCAGGATCCGGAAATAGTCTTTGGTTCATGTACCCTCCACAGTCTGTCCTGAACTAGGCTCCCCATACCTGTAGGTTGAACTGAAGTTTTCCCTGGTTTAGGGAACGTCCCTGCATCGTTATATCTTTCAGATTTCCCTGAATATTAGGACTGTTGACCACATGAAGAGATTGTTTTGTGAGGAAACTGTTTTCTTATTTTGAAGTGATCATCGTTCTCCGGGAGGCTGGAAGTCTGGTCTCCTGACTTTATCGCTGAGGAGATGGCATGATAGCGAAGGCACATGTCAGGGGGCCCGCCTGGAATGTGATTGAGCATCCGTTAAGCCTTGTGTGAAGGAGGGCTTTTCTTTTTTCCCTGATGAAATGACTGACGGGGTGCGGTGAAGATACTGTGAATTAATGCTGCCTCGCGAATTCCCGCCGGCCCTTCAACCAGCCCTCCAGTCTGCTGCTGCTTTCACCTTTGGGTGGGGCTCCCGTTCTGGGAGCACTTGTTTGAGGGTGCAGTGCTGTCCTCTCTGGAGAGTGCTGGGGTGTTTTGTGAGGCTCCAATGATTTGCAAGGTGAATTTGTTGGCATTTAGAGGAACGGTGGGTCTGAAAATAATTGTCTTGCTCATCCGGAAGGCCCGCCCGGAGGACTGCCTACCTTCCTTCCACTTGCTAAAGGGAACCCTTTCTCAAATGCCCCCTTGCCTTCCCGTTTCCCCTCTGACCTTCTCTGCGGGGCCGACCACTTTGCTGCGTTCATGGGGCCCTCTCTGTGTGTCAGCCTGGATGCTTTAGCTGTGTGTGTGTGTGTCTTGTGTTTGGTTGTGAACACTGGTTGTTGACTGCAGTGGTGATAAAACATTGATGTGGTGGGTAAGATTCGCTTTGCTGTTTCACATCAGGCTGCTGGTTTCCCATTTGTAAATGGACTCTTTGACTCACGTTGGTTTAGAAGTGACCTCAGTATCAAAATGATATAATGATTTTATAAGTATTTTAATACCTTTAAGTAGTTACATAACGCTAAATGAGACCGTAAACCCTTACGTTTTGGAGGGAGTCAACTAAATTATTCTTAGAAAGAAATAATTTCTGGATCACTTTTGAGATGAGGTTATAGAATGTCATTATGGGAGGTCCTATGAAACCACCTTTCAGGTTGGGTCTTGTTCTGAATCAGTTCTTCAAAGCTTCCTGTGCTTGGGATACTGTGGCAGCATGAAATTTGTGAGCTTTTGGGCATTTCATCTGTTGTGTATAAGTAAACCTAGACAATGTTCGTTATCTCCCTTTGTCACAGTTGGTTCCATTTACCTTGAAGAATCAAGTAGAACAATTCAACTTTGGTGTTACATGTAGCTGGCGGGAGTCTTTGATCTGAAGCTCCTTATGATTCTTGAGTCCTCAAAGTACAAGAAAAAGATTGTTCCTTAGTAATTTTAGACATGTTAGAGGTATTGATACTTGGACAACGGAAAAAAACCTAAAAACTATTGCACATATTTGTATTTCATACAAATGCACTAAAATGCAAAGTCTAAAACTCCCGAAACAAGTTTACGCCGCCTTGTTTATTTCTTCGAGGTCACGATTCTTCTTTCTTTTCTGTGTTTTAGATTCCTGAGGGTTAAGCGATGGGGAGACCTGTGGCCTTGCTCCTGCTCCTGCTCCTCCAGCGTTTTGGAGACGGCGACGGAAGCCAAACCCCTGAGCAGAGTCCTCTCCAGTTTACACACTTCCAGTACAATGTCACGGTGCACGAAAACTCTGCAGCAAAAACCTACGTGGGCCATCCTGTAAAGATGGGTATTTACCTTACAAATCCACTGTGGGAGTTAAGGTACAGAATTATCTCCGGGGACAACGAAAACCTTTTCAAAGCTGAAGAGTATGTCCTTGGAGACTTTTGCTTCTTAAGAATAAGGACCAAAGGAGGAAATACAGCTATTCTTAATAGGGAAGTAAAAGACCATTACACATTGATAGTCAAAGCAGTTGAAAAAAATACTAATGCTGAAGCCCGAGCCAAGGTCAGGGTGCAAGTGCTGGATACAAACGACTTGAGACCGCTGTTCTCCCCCACCTCGTACAGTGTTTCGTTACCTGAAAACACAGCCATAAGGACCAGTATTGCCAGAGTCAGCGCCACAGACGCAGACATAGGAACCAATGGAGAGTTTTACTACAGTTTCAAAGATCGAACAGATGTGTTCGCTATTCACCCGACCAGCGGTGCCATAGTTCTAACTGGTAGGCTCGATTACGCAGAGACCAAGCTCTATGAGATGGAGATTCTTGCTGTGGACCGTGGGATGAAACTGTATGGTAGCAGTGGTATCAGCAGCATGGCTAAGCTGACGGTTCACGTGGAACAGGCCAACGGATGTGCTCCTGTGATCACGGCGGTGACGCTGTCTCCATCAGAACTGGACAAGGACCCAACATACGCAATCGTAACGGTGGACGACTGTGATCAGGGGCCCAATGGGGAAATAGCTTCTTTAAGCATTGTGGCAGGTGACCTCCTTCAACAGTTTAGAACAGTGAGGTCCTCTCCAGGGAGTAAAGAATATAAAGTCAAGGCAGTTGGTGGCATTGATTGGGACAGTCATCCTTTTGGCTACAATCTGACGCTACAGGCTAAAGATAAAGGAACCCCTCCCCAGTTCTCTTCTGTGAAAGTAATTCATGTGACTTCTCCGCAGTTCAAAGCTGGGCCAGTCAAGTTTGAAAAGGATGTTTATAGAGCAGAAATCGGTGAGTTTGCTCCTTCCAATACCCCTGTGGTCATGGTGAAAGCCACGCCTAGTTATTCTCATTTGAGGTATGTTTTCAAAAGTACCCCTGGGAAAGCTAAATTCAGTTTAAATCCCAACACTGGTCTCATTTCCATTTTGGAGCCAGTTAAAAGACAGCAGGCATCCCATTTTGAACTTGAAGTAACAACAAGTGACAGAAGAGCCTCGACCAGAGTGTTGGTTAAAGTCTTAGGTGCGAACAGCAATCCCCCTGAGTTTACCCAGACTGCTTACAAAGCATCTTTTGATGAGAACGTGCCCATTGGTACGACGGTCCTGAGCGTGAGTGCCGTGGACCCCGATGAGGGGGAGAACGGCTATGTGACTTACAGTATTGCCAATTTAAACCACGTGCCCTTCGTTATTAACCATTTCACTGGTGCCGTGAGTACTTCAGAAAACCTGGACTATGAGCTGATGCCTCGGGTTTATACTCTGAGGATTCGAGCGTCAGACTGGGGCTTGCCATACCGCCGGGAAGTTGAAGTCCTCGCCACGGTGACCCTCAATAACTTGAATGACAACACACCCTTGTTTGAGAAAATCAATTGTGAAGGAACTATCCCCAGGGATCTAGGTGTGGGGGAGCAAATAACTACTGTTTCTGCGATTGATGCTGACGAACTTCAGTTGGTCCGATACCAGATTGAAGCTGGAAACGAACTAGATTTGTTCAGCCTAAACCCCAGCTCTGGGGTGTTGTCCCTGAAGCAGTCGCTACTGGATGGCTTAGGGACCAAGGTGTCATTTCACAGCCTGAGAATCACGGCCACAGATGGAGAGAATTTTGCCACACCGTTATACATCAACATAACTGTGGCTGCTAGTCGCAAGCCAGTACACTTGCAGTGCGAAGAGACGGGCGTCGCCAAAATGCTGGCGGAGAAACTCCTGCAGGCAAATAAGTTACACAGTCAGGGAGAGGTCGAGGACATTTTCTTTGATTCCCACTCTGTCAATGCACACGCGCCACAGTTCAGAAGTACTCTCCCCGCTGGTGTTGAGGTAAAGGAAAACCATCCAGTGGGTGCCAGCATAATTTTCATGAATGCTACTGACCTGGACACTGGCTTCAATGGAAAACTGGTCTATGCCATTTCTGGAGGAAATGAGGATAGTTGCTTTGTAATTGACATGGAAACTGGAATGCTAAAGATTTTATCTCCGCTTGACCGTGAAACAACAGACAAGTACACCCTGAACATTACAGCATCTGACCTTGGTATACCACAGAAGGCCGCTTGGCGTCTTGTAGACATCAGAGTTCTGGATGCCAATGATAATCCCCCGGAGTTTTTACAGGAGAGCTACTTTGTTGAAGTGAGCGAAGACAAAGAGGTAGATAGTGAAATCATCCAGGTTGAAGCCACAGATAAAGATTTAGGGCCGAATGGACATGTGACCTACTCTATTCTCACAGACACAGATAAATTCTCCATTGACAGCGTGACTGGAGTTGTTAAAATTGTGTCCCCTTTGGATCGCGAAGTACAGCATGTGCATTACTTAAAGATTGAAGCCAGGGATCAAGCCAGAGAAGAACCTCAGTTGCTTTCCACTGTTCTTTTGAAAGTATCGTTAGAGGATGTTAATGACAACCCACCTAGGTTCATGCCACCTAATTACCGTGTGAAAGTTCGCGAAGACCTTCCGGAAGGAACCATAATCATGTGGTTGGAGGCCTACGATCCCGATTTAGGTCAGTCTAGCCAAGTGAGATACAGTCTGCTGGACCACGGAGAAGGACACTTTGATGTGGATAAACTCAGCGGAGCAGTCAGAATTGTCCAGCATTTGGACTTTGAGAAGAAGCAAGTGTATAATCTCACCGTGAGGGCCAAAGACAAAGGGAAGCCGGTTTCTCTGTCTTCCACTTGCTATGTTGAAGTTGAGGTCATTGATGTGAATGAGAACTTACACCCACCAGTGTTTTCCAGCTTTGTGGAGAAGGGGGTAGTGAAAGAAGATGTCCCTATTGGTTCCTCAGTAATGACAGTATCTGCTCACGATGAGGACACAGGAAGAGACGGGGAGATCCGCTATTCCATAAGAGATGGTTCTGGTGTTGGTGTTTTCAAAATAGACGAAGAGACAGGTAAATACATTATTACTCTTCTGGTTTGATCTCCCCTCCCATTTGTCCCAAAGTAATGATCTGCCCTGCGCTGGCTCCTGTACAGTTCCCTGTTGGCCTCTGTCAGGGCTCCACACAGAAGTGCACGTGCATGCTTTTTGCCCTCTTAGAAGCATCCCTGTGTGTAGTAAGTCGTGAGTATGGAACCGAAGGAACTTGAATGACGTGGTGTACAATGAGTAAGGAAACGGGAGAAAGTTGGAATCATTACCGTTGATCCTGATCTTTAAGTTTGTGCTCTGCATTATCAGAAGCATCACTGTGGTTTTGCTGTAACTTTGAGAAAACTGTTCCAGAGCTGTTCAAGCTAGTCTTTTTGCACACTTAGAACTGCCACCGGCCACCGTCTGGCATGCTTTTCAGAGATGATTGCACACCTGCTGAATTGTGCAGTGCACAGAGAGAACACACTGCTAAAGCTTCGGCGATGTGGTCTGCTTTCCTTAGTACTTCTTCCAAGTTTTGTTTGAGAGGCAGACAGACGTAGGGAAGTACAATGTTGAATTGTAGGGACTTGGCTCTTTGAGTTGTTAATTGGGTGATCTTGGACAAGTTAATTATCTTACCGAAACTGACTTTATCTATATGATGGGGACGCTCAAAAAGGCTGCAAGATTTATGTGAGGATAAAGTGAAATAACATGGGAAGGCTGCTGAGCACGTGTTAGTCTGTTAATGTCTTCGAAATGGTAAGGAGGCTTTGTTAGCATACCCTTTCACCTGGAATAAGAGCCTAAAACCAGAACATCCGGGACGGCCGACGGATGCTACAGTCTGTTGCTTTGCACTTTGTGCGTATCTCTAATTTAGCTGCTCTTCTCGGATATTACAGTTTGATGTCAGTCTCCCCTGATGGAGTGTGACCCTTTGTATTAGTTTGCCAAGGGCCAGCATAGCGAAGGACACAGACAGGGTGGTTTCAGCCACAGACATTGACGTTTTCACAATTCTGGAGTCTGGAAGTCGAGGTTGGAGGTGTTGGCAATGGTAGGTTTTTTCTGAGTCCTTTCTCCTTGGCTTGTAGATGGCTGTCTTCTCCCTGTGTCTTCACCATCTTCTCTGTGTATGTCTGTGTCCTATTCTCTTTTTATAAGGACATTAGTCATATTGGATTAGGCATCACCCTAATGGCCTCTATTTATTTCCATGTCGGTCACATTCTGAAGTACTGGGTGTTAGGGCTTCAGTGCATGAATTTTAGGGGACATAATTCAGCCAAAAACCACCTTTCAGGACAGGCTTTTATTTAGCTCATGCATTTTCTGTGCTCACCCCTAGCAAGAAGTACTAGGCCTATAGAAGTTGCTCGTTAAATGTGAAGACAACGAACGAGCAAACGAATGATTATTTTGATGAGTGTCACATTAAAATGAATGAATGTCCTGCTTCCTGAGAACGGTAGTGGAAATAGAAGGAAACTGGGTAATCACAGGGTTAGATGAACTGCCATAGATGGGAGTTCATTTCGTTTGTTGATCTCATTGATATGTCCTTTATGAATATATCCATTCTAAAAAAATGTTTTTCTTATTACACTGAAATTTTAAGTTTATCTTTAAAATGCTACAAGTAAATTATTTAATACCCACCCCACTAAGCATGCCTACATCTAATATAAGAAACATAATTATTATCCTAGAAAAAGTTATTTTAGAAGCCATCATATTTTTAATGTACTTTTGTTTATTCAAGGGATTCTTTTTTTTTTTTTTTAATTTTTAAAAAAAAAATTTTTTTTTTTCAACGTTTATTTATTTTTGGGACAGAGAGAGACAGAGCATGAACGGGTGAGGGGCAGAGAGAGAGGGAGACACAGAATAGGAAACAGGCTCCAGGCTCTGAGCCATCAGCACAGAGCCCGTTGTGGGGCTCGAAGTCCCGGACCGCGAGATCGTGACCTGGCTGAAGTCGGCCGCTTAACCGACTGCCCCACCCAGGCGCCCCCAAGGGATTCTTTTTGTAATGAGTTGTAGACCATTAGCATGTGTTGGGTGTATCCATTTCTCTAAAATGCCAGATTTTAATTTTTTAATTTTGAAATTTTTTGTTAGTTTCTAGATTTTAGAAAAATTTTATTTTTTAATTCCAGTATAATTAAAGGATAAAATACCAGATTTCTTTTTTTATTTTTACATCATGCCGCCATTTAGAATCTTTAACCCAATTTCATCAAAGATTACCAGCCACATGCCGTGATTAGTTCTCTAGAAACAACTTTGCTTTCTGTGTGCAAATCAGTGTCAATGAAATAAAAACTGAAACCATATACTGAGCAAAGAACTCTATTAACCTTGTTTCAAACTATTCTCAGTCTTCTTCAGCTTAATTAGCTGCACAGAATGAATTGTGTCTAAGCAAAAATGGAAAAGAGCTGCGGTGTCCAAGGGGCTGGGGGCTTAAAAATATTAGAGATCTAGGTTTTGTCAGACCCGTGAACAACATTTTAAAAAGCAGTCATGATATAAAATAGACCCCTCCCCCCCCCCGCCGCACAACATCGTCAAGGTCTGTCCACCTCACAAGTTGCCTCAATGCAGTTGGCTTCGGCCTGTGGTCTTGAACTAGTCCGACCGTCTGCACCGCGTTGGTTTAAGATCCTGGGTAGCGTTTCTGTCGGCTGCTTGGTCTGGGACCCGGCGAGTGTTCGCTGCCCGGATGCCTGCACTTGAGCGCTGTGGAAGTGGATCATGGCGCCTTGGTTGTGAACATACTCCCCTCTTCCCCGCCAGGGATCTTGTGTACCCCTGGCTCCTCTAAGGAGAACTGAGGTTTCTATCAGCTGCGGTAGCCCGGCTGTGAACCCACCGCCTGCCTTTTCGGGCAGCCGGTCCTTCCCCACCACTGCGCACGCGTGCTTGGGGTGTGGCGTTTTCTCCTGCTTCCGGAGAGTTTCTTTCATCTTGTCGGAGCAGAAATGGAGCACACGGCGGCGGCGGGGTCGGGACGAGCGTTGGCGCTCAGGGGGTCTGGGGCGGACCAGCCGAGATGAGGTGCACACTCCCCTGGGGATGCAAGATGGCCACCAGAGCCCGATTGTTAAATAACAGTTGACTGACTCCTGTTGGTTATGCTATTCTAGTCCCTCCTCTTGTATCTATAGATATATACGTGTATATCCTGCCGTACTCCAGTATTAATTCGAACGTTCAGGTATATTGTGTCAACTTGGAAGAGTACCCACATTTTAAGAACTTCACCCAATACAACGAATATGTTTGCGCATTTTCCTAAGGACAATTATTCCTGAACCTTTCTTTTTTTCCTTTTCTAAAATAGCTTCTGAAAAGCTATAAAAAATTGTTACAAGTTAAAGTTGAGACAGAAAATAGAACCCAAGTCTTAATTTACATTCCCTGAAGGCTTAAATTATATGAGCACTGCCTTTTGGGTTTTTCTTTCAAGTGAAAAGAGTATTTTTGTTGCTTTTTAAAGACTCATTTAGAAACTAGTAATTTCTTTTTTTTTTTTTTTTTTTGCTTATAAAGTTAAGACATTGGGATATTCTTACTACCAAGGGAGAAAAAAGGAAACCACCAACCAAACAAGGCAGGGTTCTGAAATCTGGAGTAGTTTTCAAAGCTGAATGGCAGTGCTAGACTTTTCTGGTGGTAACTTAGTGGGGGGCCAGGGGATGAATTGGGACTGTGGGCATTGGGGTTGGGAAGTATATAAGAAACTTTGTGCATCTGTGTAACTACTGAGATTTGAAAGTGAGAGAAAAGTTGGAAATCTATCAGTCATCTGTTCTGTAGTCCTTGGCTTTACAGAAGAAAATGTTTCACGTATAGTAGATTAATGTTTCTGTGTTTTTTGGAAATGAATCAAAGTGATATAATAGTATTTACACATTACCACACGTTGGCCTGGTGTACATTACGAGATGTGATTTGGCAGTAGAATTATCAGCCCAACTTATTTTTAGAGATTCCTGGCAAGACCTTTGGTATCGTAGTGTAGAATTCCTTCAGGAAAAGTCAGTATGTTTTGTGCAGTAGAAATTCTTAAATCAGGTATGTTCTTTATTTGGGGTTTGTCTCATTCCTAGTGCGAGTCGAAAAGTGTGGAGCGGTGCCTGTCCGAAGAAGAAAAGTAGGGGCAGTTCAGGAACACAGGTGGGGACTCCATAGGACACGACCCTAATAACACTCAGTGTGAGCTGGAGAAGGCCTGGCTCAGGTCAGGTTTGATAGCACCTTTCTAGAACTTCAGACACCGTTCATCGCCTGTTTCTGCTGTGCTGTTACTTTCTCTTCTTGTCACACTGGACTAGCTGATAAGGGCCTGCGCAGGACCAACAGTCTGCCCGCTTCATTGTTCGCCTCCTGCCTTTGACTTAACTTGAAACTATAATGTTGGAATAATAAATTTTTGTGGGATTTTACCTATTTCAGCATCGCCACGTATGTGTATCATTTGTAGTCTTTTCATACAACAGAGAACATAAATCCGCAATCTGAATTTCGTTCTTACTATTTTTATGATCCTTTTCTTTAAAAAGTCTGCTTCAATGTGAAACATGCCCTGAAAAGTAGTTTTTAGTTTTGTTTTTTAACTAGAAATTCTATGAACTACCTAAAATATGTAGCCAAATGTACGGTCCTGTGAGCTCTGCATTTTATACATACTTTGCTAATTGGCTTTTCAGGGAGGTAACATGTAATTGCAGTGTGGGGGTAATTGTCACTTGACTCATCTGATAATCTCTCACCAAATCACATGCTTTTCCTGGAGAGGCCTCTGGGTGTTGGTGAACTGTTCTGACACATTCATGCCCACGTGATAGCTCGTCCGTTCCAGGTTTGGAAGGTTACGTGAAAAATTATTTGGGAAATGGGTCTGGTTAGAGAGCCAGTCTCCAGGGTTCTAATTAAGATTTATGCCCCCCCCCCCCCCCCGCCCAATTTCCTTAAAAATCTACAGAGAAGGTGATAAAGCAGATTGAACAGAAATGTTAGTGGAGGATCTCTGAAGCATGTGCAATTTCACATTTAGGTTTTGATTTGTCCCCCATTCTCACTGCAGATATGTGCCTGGTAAGCTTTCAGAGTTGAGCAGAATAAATCTGGAGAAGCCCTCTTGCAGATTTATGGAATAAATTATAAATTCAGCTTAGTGTTCTTGGCCCAGGCGGATGCACCCAAGTTAATTATTACTTGAGCATCTGTAAAGAGGTGCAGCTTTTTGTTAGTTTGGAAACTAAAGTAATGTCTAGAAAAATGCTTGGCCGAAAGATTTTTTTTTTTTTTTTTTTTAATTGTAGGTAGGTAAAGTCTGTTCCCCTCACGTATGTATCGTAATTGGGATGCCTTTAAGTATGTTTTCCCTTCAGTCTGGAGTACTTTGGTTCAGTGTTTCACTGTTAGAATAATGCAACCCAGTAAGAGTGTTTCCCTCTTCCACTTCTACTTACTTGGGGAGACCATGTTTTTCATTAAGATAAGACTGAATTTCTAAACTTACGAATGCTGTGTTGCTCTTAGAATCCCAGTTGTGATTTCAGAATTGAAATTTACATGTCGATGGAAAGACTTGGGAAGAATTAATATGGAAGTACAGCTGGTGCAATGAGATAAATCGCCTTTCATGAAAAATGGGAGGGGGAATAGGGACAACATTTTTCTTAAGAGAACATGGCTACATGCTCATCATGGGGGAGTGGTATTGCATGGTTCCTGTAGTGCCCATCTGGGGACTGGCTCCTGGACTTCCTCAGTTAGGGGACACGGGATGAATGCGTTTGTGCAGTGGGACCAGAAGGGACTTCCAATCCAGGCTAACCTGACTGTTGACCTCAGTGAGAGGGAAAATGTTTTTGGGGTTTCTTTCTGGTTTGGCAGAACTTGGAATATTTTAATTATTATCTTAATTACTCAAGTTAAAAAAAGTTTTTTTTAACGTTTTATTTATTTTTGAGACAGAGAGAGACAGAGCATGAACGGGGGAGGGTCAGAGAGAGGGAGACACAGAATCTGAAACAGGCTCCAGGCTCTGAGCTGTCAGCACAGAGCCCGACGCGGGGCTCGAACTCACGGACTGTGAGATCACGACCTGAGCCGAAGTCGGCCGCTTAACCGACTGAGCCACCCAGGCGCCCCTTAGTTACTCAAGTTTAAAAGAAAACCTTTTCCCCGCTTCAAGTAGGATGTCTTCTATACATGGCAGGGACCTGTGTTTTTTCCTAGGGCCTGTTGTCATGGCAGAAAATAGAATGTAGAATGTCAGTGGCCTCCAGGGTTATGACCAAAGAATCTGTAAGAGCGGCTGACAGCTGTGTGGCCGTTAGGAGTGTGGTCTGCTGTGGTTGGACCCTTCTACCTCTGCTGGAGCTGGACCTGGAACTCCTGGCAGTAGGAACTTGCACAGACACCGGGGGAGGCCCCATCAAGGAGTTCACAGATTAGCTGGTGAAGCGGGCTTTTGTGTTGGCATCTCCTGCCTTATGTGGCCGCAGCCGCTGTCCTGTTCTTACATTTTGTTCTCTTCCCAGGAAAGTTGAAGAGAAAAACTGATTTCTGAGCCACAGTGAGATTGAAAAATCAGGCCTTGGCAGAAATGAGGTTATGATAATCTGCCCTTTTGTGTGTGTGTGAATCTGAGTCAAGGCAGGGAGGGCATGGTAATTTCGCCTGGGGACGGGATCCTCCTCTGAAACTGGAGGATGTTAAGGTGAAAACAGAATCTAATTAGAAATCCTAAGGAAACTCTTCTTGTTTTAAGAGAAAACAGGATCGGCTTTTCTTTAGTTACTAGTATGGTATTTAACAAGTTGACTGAATAGTGGTTGCGGGAGGAGCTGGGCTGGGATCCAGGATGGTATGTTGTGAGGCAGAATGTGGTGAAGTTCTGCCGTGCCTCCATAGAATCCTGAAAGGTGCGTAAGGGCCAGAACCTGGACGGGATAGAGTAGAAACAACCTAAAATAGGGTCTCTCTAGCTCTGTGCTTTCCGTGATTATGATGATGATAATAAAGGGCATCAGTGTAATGAACCACAGACACTTACTGTTCCCACCAGGTGCTGTTCTAATTTAGTTTTTATATTAATTTTCTCATATTAATTTATCTATTTTCTTATATTAATTTATATATTAATTTTCTTGTTACAATTACCAAATAGATACTTTTATCCCCGTGTTATTGATGAGGGAATGTTCACAGAGGAGCTAAGTAACTTGTCTAAGACCACTTGGGTACTAAGGGGGACAACGAGGGTGGGGGCCTGCGTCTCCCAACACCACATCTTACTGCCTCTCGCTCTTTGTAGAGCGATCTGGAGATGCTCTAATAGAACCCATTTGAAAACTGCTTGAATGGGATTCTGGACTGAACTGGGTTGGGCTGAGCCAGGCTGGAGGCTTGAATCCCAGATTGGAGGCTTGGTCTTGAAGAAGATGTATTGAATCGAGCAGTCTTCTTCCGTCATTTCTTCTCCAGAGGGCATATTAGTCTTTTGAAGACTAATTGAAGAGAACAGGATTGTCGCATTACATAGGGGTGGCATTTAAGCAATTTAAGATTATTTCGATGAAGTGCTGAGCAGTGGGGGAATTATGCCGAGACCAGTAGTGAGTTTTGTCATCTAGTGGAGATGGACGGGTGTCTCATCTGTGCGTGCAGTTGTGAAGGTACAGCGTTCTCGTAAATAAAGGTGCTGCTGGACCAAACTGTACAGCATGTTAACTGGAACACTTTCTCATCAAAACAGTGTCTTGGATGGCTGTCAGGGTCCTGTCTAGCCTTTAAAACCATTTTAACCCCCTGAATCGCTTAAGTTGCAGTCCACACGGCCCCCCGCTGAATCCCTGTTCTCTGGCCTTGGCCTCCTTGAGATGTTGGCTTCAGCGTCTGTCCTCACCGGCCATCTGGTTTGTGGCAGGAAAGCCAGCGAACTTGTTCTCTTACTCAGCCCTCTTGACAAGGCACCATTTTTATGTTCTAAGAGTTGTTTAAGAGTTGAGTGTTGATAACCTGATGGAGTGGCCTCTGTGTGTAGAGATTTAAGGCTCAGTTAATATCTGGCCTGGTTTTTTTTCCATTTGGCCTGCCTTGCCCAATTAGGAAAACTGAATAGATTTTAAAACTTTAGGTGTGTTTCCATTGTTGTATTTTTTTTAACCCTTTAGTTCCTGTTTTGACTTTGTGGATTATTTTCTTTTATTTTTTTTAAGCTTTGATTTATTTTGATAGAGCAAGCATGTACACGGGCACAGGAGAGGGGCAGAGGGGGAGAGAGAGAGAGAGAGAGAGAGAACAAACGAACGAGCAGGAGAGAGACACAGGGAGAAGGAGACAGAGAATCCCAAGCAGGCTCCAGGCTCCGTGTGGAGCCCGACAAGGGGCTCACTCTCCCAAATCATGAGATCGTCACCTGAGCTGAAATCAAGAGTCAGACGCTTAACTGACTGAGCCACCTGGGCGCCCCAACTTTGTGGATTATTTTAATTCAGAAGGCTGGCTTTGTTAAGATTTTATTATCTGTGTTGTGCACCGTTACTTTGCAGTCACCTTTATGGCAGGCACCTTTACGCAGACGGTTAATAAGTCATTATTATTTTATTTTTTTTTTAAATTTATTTTTTTTTTTTTTAAATTTATTTTTGGGACAGAGAGAGACAGAGCATGAACGGGGGAGGGGCAGAGAGAGAGGGAGACACAGAATTGGAAACGGGCTCCAGGCTCCGAGCCATCAGCCCAGAGCCCGACGCGGGGCTCGAACTCACGGACCGCGAGATCGTGACCTGGCTGAAGTTGGACGCTTAACCGACTGCGCCACCCAGGCACCCCGGCACTTAGGTTTTAAGAAATCAATCCACGTTGTTAGAACAGTGCGTGCTGCCCAAGGCGTAATGCCAGGAAGCACGGCCTCCTCGAGTCTTTGTTACTAGGAATAGACGGACCTGGAAAGATGGCTTGTTGGGGCACCTGCCTGTACCGCTTGAGTTGGCTGTGACCCAGTGTAACAGCCGTGAGAGGAGGGCCAGGATGCTACTCACGCTCGTACTTCACGGGCCGCTCTTCCCAGCGCAACTGCCTTCCGGTGAACCGCACCGGGTCTCCTCAGGGTGTCTGACGGCCTGTCACACCCGTTGCGTCCCTGGGCCTCTACGGCCAAGTGAGCCGACCTGTTGTCGGAAGGGATTCTTCAGAATTGTTGGTGGTTTTTCTTTCTTGAGAATTACTATGCTGAGGAAGGTCCAAGAGGTAGTCTTTTTTTTTTTTTTTAATTTTTTTTTTTTCAACGTTTATTTATTTTTTGGGGGACAGAGAGAGACAGAGCATGAACAGGGGAGGGGCAGAGAGAGAGGGAGACACAGAATCGGAAACAGGCTCCAGGCTCCGAGCCGTCAGCCCAGAGCCTGACGCGGGGCTCGAACTCACGGACCGCAAGATCGTGACCTGGCTGAAGTCGGACGCTTAACCGACTGCGCCACCCAGGCGCCCCAAGAGGTAGTCTTTTTAATTTCAGCTTAATTTTTTTCTTTTGTGATAGAAGTTACCCAGCAGCTCACCTGGTTTCTTAAGATTTCTTTCTAGTTTGTGGTAATTTAACCAGTTTTCTCCTTTATTTTGAGAGAGAGCGTGAACAGGGCAGGAGTAGAGAGAGAGGGAGAGAGAGAGTCCCAGGCAGGCTCCGCGCTGGCAGCACGAACCAGAGATCATGGCCTGAGCCAAAATCAAGGGTCAGATGTTTAACCAACGGAGCCACCCAGCCGGCCCCAACCAATATTATCTTTTTATCACTGGGGAGCCTTTTCTTCTTTATCATCGTCCGTGTATAATTATAGGTCACATTTATTGAAAGCTCAGTGTGAACCAGCCCTGTTGTGAGCTCTTTTCGTAAGTTGTCTCCCTAGATCGTCACAATAATTTGTGAGTAAAATTAGACGGTAATATGCCGTGTTCATGTAGTGCCTGTATTAAATTCTAAAGATATGAGGGGGGTGGGGATTATGGTACACACTGACCTCATGCTGTTGCATTTTGAAATCTCTGCGTTTCTTTTTTTTTTTTTTTTAATAGCTGTAATAGAAGTGTTTGAAGTGTGGCGCTTTGAGGGATTAATGGTCACACAGCTGATTCTCGAAGCAGAGGTGTTCGATCTCTCATCGGATCTTTCTTAAAAAAATTTTTTTTTTTCAACGTTTATTTATTTTTGGGACCGAGAGAGAGCATGAACGGGGGAGGGGCAGAGAGAGAGGGAGACACAGAATCGGAAGCAGGCTCCAGGCTCGGAGCCATCAGCCCAGAGCCTGACGCGGGGCTCGAACTCACGGGCCGCGAGATCGTGACCTGGCTGAAGTCGGACGCTTAACCGACTGCGCCACCCAGGCGCCCCTCTCATCGGATCTTTCTTAAGACCAGTTAGGGTCTCCCTTACATAAAGCCCAAGCTTTTTTGGCCTCGTAGGCTCTTGCGCCCTCAGAGACTTCCTCCCTCTCCTGCTTTGCTCTGCTTCTCCGCTCCCAGCCCCCATTCAACCCCGGTGCTTGAGGCACCTGGAGCCCGGCCCTCCCCGCCTTCTCTGCCCCATGGTTTCCTAGCTCCCTGCCTTTGGGTGACGCCTTGACTTATTAACCGTCTGCGTAATAAATCTTTCATGACAAGCCTTCTCCCTCCTGTGGAACCCATTTTTCTTCTTTTCTTTTTTTTCTATTTTATGTTATTGTAAGTATCACTCTAGTGGGAATGTTATTATCTGTCCTTTTCCTCTGAATTGGCAGCTTCTTGTGTGGGTAGATGCTAAATCTTTAACCACTAGATTCATAGAAGAGGCACTCATTAAGTTTTGGTTAGGTTGGCCCTAATAAGCCATTGTTGCCTCTCTCGAAACCGGTAGTCTCCGTTTCTTTGTTCCAGTAGCACTCTCTGTATGTTTCTGTGTTACGACTCAGGGTATCGTTTATCTCGGGCCTCAAGGCCTCTCCTGAGCACAGTGGCTGACGTGGCCCTATGTAGCCCTTGTTTGCTCAACAGACAAGCTGATTGTAGCATATTAATAATGATAGTCATAAGGTTGAGTGAAAGCTTTTCTTCTACTGCCTGTTTCTAGACTTCCAAAACAATGGTTCGTGATATTTTTGGCGTCACAGAAACTTTTGAGAATCTGTTGAAAACTGTGTATTCTGTCTTCAGAGACAGTGATTTGCTTCTAATACCAGGAGGCTTACGAAGAGCTGAACCTCCATGGCCTTGGACCGCTGGTTTTACGTCCCTCTGTTCTAGAGTTTTCTGGGGCTGCCAGGCCCTCACCAGTTCTGAAGGAGGACCTGTGACGATGACGAGGATCACGGCGACGGTGGTAGTGACCAGCATCTCAAAAACGCTCAGCAGCCTGAACCTATTTTTGTATACACTTCATGGCACTTAAGTGTAATGCGTGTCTGTTATTGACCCAGTAGGTTTCCTTTCTGTTTTATAAATGAGGTAGATCAGCCTTTACGTGCACAAACAGTAACTGCTGTGCTACATACAGGACTTGCATGTGTGCTTAAAATGGTTCAAGACAGTCTGTCATTCAAGATGATTTCCTGGTGATCCAGTCGTGTGCAGTTCTCCACACACCTGTATCGGCAGAGCCCTGTCTCCCTGTGTAAGCGTGCAGGACGATTGTGATAAAATAATTACGACACATAATACACCCTGTATCTATTTTTAAGTTAGCAGCCCTCTAGGCCAGGATCTGATCTTCCCTGGCGCCCGTTTACCATGGAAACCCTCTTTGCTCAGCTAGTATGCCTTTATTTATTAAGGTAAATAATCTGTCAGGAAACTCAGGCTTCTAATCATAAAGGTAACTTCCCTAAACAGGCTGGATTTTTATATAAATGGACTTAAAGATCAGAGCATTTGAGACTTAATAAACCATTTTTAGTTTTGTTAATAGTCCCTTATTCCGTACAAGAGAAAAAAATTGGAAAATGATTCTTAACTGTTAAAGGTTGCTCCTCTCATGATAAAAGTGTTGCTCTTCTCCTGCCCTTGTAAAGGGAGCATTAAACAACTTTACAGTGACAGGCGGAATCCATGTATATGTGGCAAAATGTTCTGATCTCTGATTTACGGGCGTTGATAGTCATATCACTTCTAGTCAGTTTTTTTGTTTTTTTTTTAAACCTCTGGAGATGAGATTTTGTAAACAGTGATTTTGGAGTCTTTCACGAAGCAGTGTTTTCTTTATCATGAGTTGAAGACTTTCTGTTGAAAGCAAGAACTGCTCTTTGGAAAATGACTTTAAAGTTAGATTAACTTTAAAATACGTTGAAGCAGTCCCACCATAAATTCTTAGTTAAAAGGTTCTCTAAAATCTATTTGCTTTTAGTTCTTACTATTTCTGTTGGCCCCTTCACTCCTAAAGCTGCTTGACATCAGGCAGTCTCAGACATTCTTAATTCTCTCATGACAGTGCTTGGCACACGGCTGGTATTTAGTAAATACTTATTCAGTGATGTTCATCTTTTGATAAACGCAGTAAATGTTTGTCACATAATGGTGTTCCTTTGATCTGTTGCTCAGCTGAAGGTGTTTACATTTTTAATGAAAAAAAGATGAATTTGCTATGTAAATACCAAGTGAGTTTGTTGGTTGAAGCCTCCGAATGGAAATGAGTTGCTTTTAAAGGCTAGATCTAAACAAACTTTTTTTTAAGGAAATATTTTTGCTTACAAGCGTGTTAACCTCATGTAGAAGATGAAAGCTGATTAGGAAAGCATGAACGTGAATAATACCTGTGTTTGGCTTTAATTAGCTCAGTGTTGTTGATTTTTAGAAAGAAGTCAAACTGAGGATCATCACGTCTAAAGAACATCAAGTTTTATAATTTGAGGTTCATGATTTTTTTTAACGTACACATCATACATTATGTGGCAAAATTTTGAACTTCTGAAAAGGCTGTCAGATTCGTAGGATCTGTATCGCTCTCAATGAATTTCCTAGAGCTTCATATAAGTAATTCTAGAGATTCACAGAGTCTTTGAAACTGTCCGTTTCAAAGCTAATATGATTTTAACATATTAATTTTTTTTCCCAATGTTTATTTATTTTTGGGACAGAGAGAGACAGGGCATGAATGGGGGAGGGGCAGAGAGAGAGGGAGACACAGAATCGGAAACAGGCTCCAGGCTCTGGGCCATCAGCCCAGAGCCTGACGCGGGGCTCGAACTCACGGACCGCGAGATCGTGACCTGGCTGAAGTCGGACGCTTAACCGACTGCGCCAACCAGGCGCCCCTGATTTTAACATATTAAAAAAAAAAAAAATCTGCTTTAGTCATTTTTCTTTCACAGCGCCAGCCTTGTGAGCCTAGGTGGGGACTCTGGCCCTGGATGGCTGGCGTCTAGAACTGCACCTGGCACATGGTAGACACCCAGCAAATACTTGATGGATGAGTAGTTTGAAATTGAATTAGACTTTGACAGAGTATCAAAAGCAAACCCATATCTAAGTAACTATGACTGGGAAAGACCTTTTAAATTTGTTCTCTGTTCCCAATTAGAACTTCGTCTCCGTATCCAGCTGAAGTGCTGTGTGTGCCTCAGGCCTGCCTGTCCTTTTTTTTTTTTTTTTTTTTTTTTTTTTTCTAATTTTTCTTTAACGTTTATTTATTTTTGAGACAGAGAGAGACAGAGCATGAACGGGGGAGGGGCAGAGAGAGACGGAGACACAGAACTGGAAGCAGGCTCCAGGCTCTGAGCCATCAGCCCAGAGCCCGACGCGGGGCTCGAACTCACGGAATGTGAGATCGTGACCTGAGCTGAAGTCGGAGGCTTAACCGACTGAGCCACCCAGGCACCCCCTGCCTGTCCTTTTAATGCACTTAAAACTGACCTCGTTTTCCACACCTCTGAAGCAGCTGAAAAATGAGGGAATTAGAACAACAGCCATAACAAAAGCTTCATTAGCAGCGCACTTTCTTTTGTTGATGTTGTGTTCTCTGCAGAAGCAACTTCATATGTCAGATGGAGCACCACAGCCTAGAACTGGAAATCTTCGGCTCAGCGGCTTTCCAGGCACAGAATACCGGGCGGGGCATTGCCATTTTCCTGGGCTGCATGGTGGTGCTATTGCCTGTTACCCTCTGAACTGAAAAATGCTTCTGTTCTAAGTGTGAAAGACGAATATCCATTTACATCGTACATTATGTGGCAAAATTCTGAACTTTTGAAAAGGCTGTCAGATGAGTAGACTCTATTTTTGTTAGTATCACTCACTATCAGTGAATTTCCTAAAGCTTCGTGTAAGTAGTTCTAGAGATCCACAGGGTCTTTGAAACGGTCCGTTTCCTGGATTAAATTGCGCCCCTGTAGTTGTAACCTTTAAAAAAGCTATTTGTATTGTAAATCTTCGGTTGTTTCTGTTGATGGGGTGCTCTTATAAGCAAACCCTTCTTTTAAAGCCTAGTTGAGTTAAGGGAAATCCAATGATGAGGCTATTTTAAGGAGAACACATTATGCAGACACTAAAAATATTTTTCACACTCAAGTGGTGGCTGCATCTAAATAACAAATTTCTAAAAACTCTTGCTTGTTCTTTGTCTCCTTTTGTCCCCTGGGCGTCTAATCCTATAAACTTTTCGTCCACGGTCAGTTAATTTTGTTTTTCTCATTTATAAATAACTCCTTAGGATGATGAAAGGAAGGTCCGAAAACCTTTGTGGAAGTTTTCTCTGCGTATTCGGGTGGAGATGTGTTCAGAGGGGGCACATTTGGCACCTGGGAACAGGTGAGAGTCACAGAAATGAGGAGACGATGGCCAAGTTCAGTTAGATTTGGTGAGGGAGATAGAAGACGTGATGGAGTAGGTGCAGACACGTGCAAAGCTGAGTTGGAGCTTTTATTATATGTGGCCTGATACTACTATTGTGAGAAGAATGATAGAGAATCGTGTTACTTTGCCTTTCGTTGGTAAACAGATCGTCCTAAAATTTGGTGGCTTTCAACGGCCACTGTTTATTTAGGTCACTGTTCAGTCGGTTGGCAATTTGGGCCGTACCTCCCCTGGGTGTGTGCCCTTCGCCAGTTTCAGCTGGGCTTGCTCCTGTCGGGTCAGTTGCTGGTCAGCTGGGTGGCGGGACTCGTGGGAGTTGGCTGGATGTTGGCGGGGGACGCGGGCCTCTAAGCCCTGTGTCTGTCCTCCGTCAGCAGCCTAGCCTGGACGTCAGGGTCCCTAGAGCTCAAGGAGCGAAGTAGCTGGATCTCCTGGCCTAGGCTCAGACTCCTACCTTCTCACTTCTCCCATTCTATTGGCTGAGCAAGGTGATGCAACAGTTAGGAAAATAGTCTGCACCTCTTGTTGGGTGCAGCTGCAAAATACCCGGTTCGTTTTTCAGTCTACCGCAGAGGCACTTTATCTGATATTCTTCCCCTTTGATGAGGACATTCCTTTTGGATGTTAAATGTGCACAAGAATTTAAAGGCTTTTGAAAATTGTGCAGATATCTATGCTATCTTAAATTTCTGCCACAGTCAGCTGTATACTTCAGGGTTTTAATACTGTGAAAATATTTAGTGGTAGTAAAATACTTCAAAGTATTTTTACAATCTTTGCATTTAAGCTAGAACTTTAAGAGATGCCCGGCGTATTGCCAGAAGTGTTAAGACACTAAAGCACTAGTCTTCCGTTCCTTCACTCTTCCTGTTTTTGTCACAAAGGTTTCTTAAGTTGCTTGCCCCCAAGGGGATTTGGGAATCCCAGTTTTTGCATGGCATTTTCAAATGCCAAAGGAAGAGACTGTCGAGTGGTAAAAGGCGGCAAGGAGTTCTCCACGAGAGCCTTTCACTTGCAGATACTATTTTTGCTTATTAACACCACCTTTCTTACGAATTATTTTGTCACAAGTTATTTCATTCATTTAGTGCTTTCCCTTGAGGGATGAAAGACTTGGAGGAATTGGAGAAGTAGGTGGAAGGTGTGGGGGACATGAAAATCGAAGCCAGAACAGAGTGAGAACATCAGAGGGTTGCTTTGGTGTCTTTTGGCTTCACACACATCCCTGTGCTTAGTTTCAGCTTAAATGGCAGTGTGTTACAAATAAATTGAAGACGTACTTAGTGCTGCTTACTATTCTGCTAAGTTTGGCTTGTGTTAGATCTGTTATGGGACCTATTTGCAAAAGAATAAATAGGAAAATGCTCCATGATGAGAAATCGCACGGTTTGAAACAGAAACTCCTGATGTACTGACTTACTAAATATTCTGATGTTTCTGTCTGGAAATTTTGGGGAGTTAAGTGTCTTTAAACACCTTGACCTGTATGTGGAATCCTTGACCTATCTTTAACAGGGTTCTTTTAGAGAAGATAGAATGAAACCTTGGTTAGTATTCTTTATCTCAAAGACATTAGAAAAACAAGTAAAATAATGGACAGAGATGAAAAAAGTAAGTGATCTCAGTAAAATGTGTTTGCTCATTGTTCACTCCTTAAGAGAGTTCAGTGATCATTAAATAGTAAACAGTCAGGTTTCTTCCTTTTCTTTTTAATGATTGTTTATTTTGAAGAGATTGAGCAGGGGATGGGTGGGGAGGGGGAGAGAGAATCCCAAGTAGGCTCAGTGCTGAGAGCGCAGAGCCTGACATGGGGCTTGATCCCACAAACTGTGAGATCTTAACCTGAGTTGAAATCAAGAGTCATATGCTTAACCGACTGAGCCACCCAGGTGCCCCCAAAATGGTCAAAATTCTTTCATGGGATGAAATTAAGATTCTATAACAGAAGTGTAGGTTTCATGAGAAACCTAATCTAGAGGTGCTGATCTAAAATTTGATATTTTAATAGTGCATCTTGAATATGGTCTGCAAAACACCATTGTATCTAAGAGCGTAACAGTCTTAAATTCTCTGTTTTGGGATTAGAGATGATCCTGCATTATAGATCCCTAATCAGTACAACCTGTGTAAATGAAAACAAACACAGCAAAACAATTCATGTCCCAGAATATACCATAAAACCATTTAGTGGAAATGTTCCATTGTTTAGATTCTGTTGTTTACATACACCAGTACTCATGTGAAAGATGTGAGCTGATTTTCACAGATTGGCACAACTGTGTAAATTCTGCCAGTGTTTACTTTGCCGTTTAATTTTTCAAATCACCAAAGGAGTTAGTACTAACAAGTTAAGGCAGCATTGCTCGGTAATACTGTCCATGTACGTAATTTTAAATATTCTAGTCGCCACTAAAAAAGAACAGGTGAAACTAATTGTAATAAATTTTATTTAATCCAACAGATTGAAAAGTGTCACATCAGCATGAAATCAACATAGAAGAATATTAATGAGATCTTTTACATTCTTGCATTCGCATGAGGTCTTTAAATCAGTGTGTATTTTGTACTTAGGAGTACATTTCAGTTTGGACTGGCCCCATTCCAGTGCGGGTTATTAAAGCAGAGGTTTAATATTTGTTGATTCACAGCAAAGCCCAGCCACTCAGGTGAGGTGGTGGCCCTGTGGCCTGTCCCTCCATGACTGGCTGGTGTGCCCTGGCTGGAAGGGGAAGCAGGAAGGGTTAAGTCGCTCTGCATGTTGAGTTCAGTGCTGTGTGGGAGTCGGATAGGATACCCAGTCTTCTAATGGCATTCAGTGAGGACGTTAAAAACCCATTATGCTGGTGTTGCAGAAAATTTCTTTGTCAGAGATGCTGATGGCCTAGATCCTGGCATGGCTTTTAAAATATTACAGTGAAGCAGTTCTTCTGATGTTAAACTAGTGTCAAAGCTAGATGGAAACTCATTTTGCAGTCATTTGACTCGGATTCTTTCTGTTAATGGATGTAGGAAAACAAGCTACCAGTTAATTTCAAATTAGAACCTTGTTTTCAATTAAAAGTTGTCCAGTGACAGCTTTTATCAAATTCCGAATCATGTGTCTTTTTTTTTCTTCAGAATAAACATCTGTTATTTAATTTGCCCCATTCAAATTGCTTTTTTGCAGGTTGGTAGAAATTCTAATTTCATTTGACCTATGAGATGTAAATCTTTCTGTGAAAGTATGCTGTCTTAAGACAAATTTACAGTTATTTTCCAAAAGATTTGATTAGATGAGGTCTATCATTTCCAAGTGAAAGCATCCTTTAGCAATTAACAAGCAAGTTCCTGTGGGTTAACAAAACTGTTAACCTGTGTAATTCAAAACCCTTGTTTTCCATCCTTCTCTTTGGGATTATGGACAGTTAATGAAAAGTCTCCCTTGTGTAGACTCACTCTTGTGTTGTTTCGCTGTTCTGTTTATTCTTTCCGCAGTTAAAAAGTCACATTTTGAGATTTTGGAATTTGCTGTGTCGATTTTGGGGTGTGCACACTGAGATGACTTTTTGGGCCCTATTCTCGTCATGACACTTTTCGTGCCATTGAAATGGACACAGACCGTTAAAACCTATTCTGCTGTACTGCCACTGCTACTCTTGTGTATCAGCGATCTACCTGTTTCCATTTGGGCTTCAACAGTTTCACATCAAAAGTTGTGAATGAAGCTTAAGTAAATATGTTTATTTTGTGCTGGCTGCTGGCCAGGAATCTGCTGAAGCAGCTGGAGGGTTTTTTGTTTTGTTTTGTTTTGCCTTTTTTTTTTTTTTTTTTTTTAAAGCCCCGTTGGGTGAACCATCACTGTGACAGGTAAATAGCTTTCCTCAGTAAAGCTTGAACTCTTCCCCAACTCCTGCTTCATTTCTTCAGGACTGTTGAATGTAGGGATTGTCTTGCTGGGGACCTCACTGATTAGGTCACAGCCTGGGCTGCAGAAAACAGAGCTGCCCTGGGGCCATCTCACTGCAGGGGATTTGCTAAAGTCCTTGTGAAAGGGCCACGTGGGGGTCTCAACTATTACCTTGTGAACAGGAATCCATTCAGGCAGCAGAGCATGTATTAAGGACCTATTAACTTCTTCAGGATTCTCCCCCAGTTGAAAAGCGCTTGGGAGCGAAGGCATAATAAAAGGAAATTGTTGCCAAAGCCACTGACAGTGCATCCTGCCATAACTCTGTGGGTGCATCCTTTTAGCAACAGATTTATTTCCTGCTGGGGAGTCTGTTAGCTTTAGAAGTCCCCTTAAAGGTCATGGAAGGGGAGTTTGAAAATGATTATATAATGTTGATTTTTTTTTTCTTTGAAGAGATCTCTTAGAGCATTTGGGAAAAATGGGCAGAGACCTAACCCACATTTGAAAATGAGCTTTATTTTCCAATGAAATAATATATCACCTTGTAGAAGACTGGGAAAATGTAGACTATTATAAAGAAGAAAAAACTTATTAAAATTCTGCCTAGAGTGCCATTGAAGTTTTGCCAACTTGTTTATGTACACATGCACACCCATTCACCCTCTACAGGTACTGGATTAAAAAAATTATATAGTGCATATATATTATTGATGGCCTTTTAACATATTCACAGCTTTTTATGATTTTATTTTAATTTTTTTAAATGTTTGTTTATTTTTGAGACAGAGACAGAGCATGAACAGGGGAGGGGCAGAGAGAGAGGGAGACACAGAATCCGAAGCAGGCTCGAGGCTCTGAGCTGTCAGCACAGAGCCCGATGTGGGGCTTGAACTCACGGACCATGAGATCATGACCTGAGCTGAAGTCGGATGCTTAACTGACAGCCACCTAGGCGCCCCAGCTTTTTATGATTCTTAAGTATTCTAACAGAATGTGACTCTTGATTACATAGAATACCGTCAGAGAAATAAAGTCTAATGCATATAACAACACCCAGTTTTAGAACATTTAAATCATTTCCTTGTTGATGTATTTGTTTTGCCCTCGCATGAGTTTCAAGAAGTAGAATTACTGGGTTAAAGAAAATAAAAATTTAAAAATGTTTCTCTGATACAAAACAAATTGCCACATATTCATCCAGAAAGAAAAGTCTCATTAGCAGTTTTGAGAGTGTTCCTCTCTGCATTCTTGCTGCCACTAACTGTTTGGATTTAAGAACAGAAAATGATGAAAAGGTGCCAGTATATTATCGGTGGAAAAACTTCATTCAGGGAACTATCATAATTGAAATGGTGATTGTTCGTTTTGTGTCTGGTTATATGTTTGAAAACTCTGATTTTTTTTATGCATCAACTTTTTGAGATGCTATTCTGATTCACTTAGCTCTTTTGGATCTTTGTCCCAAGTGACCTCTTGAGGCTTATTTCTTTTGTTTTGTTTTGTTTTGTTTTTTAAATGTGTGTTTCCTGAGTGCCAGATAAAGGTCCTGGGGACCTTTTTATTTCACTTGGTTAGCTACTCTTTATAAAAGCCTCTGATTAGTATGAATTTTTAATTGTCTGGATTTCCAAATAATAAATGTGATTAAAAATGGGAATAAGAGATACACATGTGTTTATTTATAGAGTAAGTCATGGAGATGAAAAGCACAGCGTAGGGACTAGAGTGACTAATACCGTAATAATGCTGGATGGTGACAGTGACAGCAGTAACTGTGGTTGAGCACTGATATATAACATTGCATGTCAACTACACTTCAGTCATTTAAAAAAAAAAAGTGATCTTACTGTTAGAACCAAGAATACAGGCTCCTCTGTATTCCCTAAGTGGTCCTTGTAGATTGACTAACCCGAGTCCATAGCTAATACATACTCAGCAGCATAGTGATTGAATTAAGACAAGTTACCTTATTCATGGGATGATCACAGAAAAATTATCCAAGATTTTATCAGGCAACATGTAATTCTTGACAGCTAGTGACTCCAGTACCGACAAAAGGGTATGAAGCAGATTAAAGCACACAGGTTTCTATTCAAAACATAATTGGGCAAAGAACAATTTAAAACAGCAATAACAACACAGGGATAAAGTTTTAGTTGATTTAGACAGTGGATCTAAGAATTAAATATTATGGGGCTCCTGGGTGGCGCAGTCGGTTAAGCGTCCGACTTCAGCCAGGTCACGATCTCGCGGTCCGTGAGTTCGAGCCCCGCGTCGGGCTCTGGGCGGATGGCTCGGAGCCTGGAGCCTGTTTCCGATTCTGTGTCTCCCTCTCTCTCTGCCCCACCCCCGTTCATGCTCTGTCTCTCTCTGTCCCAAAAATAAATAAATGTTGAAAAAAAAAATAAAAAAAAAAAAAGAATTAAATATTAGAATTGTAACACAGGCCCAGATATTATGAGGTTAATACATTGATTTTAGGTATACTGAAGTGATTTTATTGAGCCCTTGGAAAAAAGAATATTCAGAAGCCCACTCCTTTTTTTTGTTTGTTTGCTTCATAGTACATACTTGTGGTTGCAGTAACTCACAAAAACTCTTTTAAAGTCTAATTTACTAGTAAATGATGAAGATGGGAGGAAGTATACAGGAAAAAAATCTCTACTTGGTTTCTTCAGAATTTGGGTGGAGAAGAAAATTCACAAATAATTATGGTACACAAACTTTCTGCCTTACTTGCCTTGGGGGACTCATTCTAAAGGCGGCCGTACTGAATGGATGCATCTTTAATCATCTGGAAGTAAGAAATCCATTATTTTTCTAAACCAGACAGTGGTTGTCTGTTTTAATGGAACAGTTGGTTGATTACAGCTCTTCAGGGCTTTATTTCCCAATGCTTACTTCCTGTACATATTTGAATTCAAGCTTTAGGGATTGTTAAAAGTGAGTCAGAGAGTCAAAGAATTTAGAGTAGGATTTGATTAATTTTAGGTTTTTTTGGTAACATTACAATTAGACTGTTTAAGGGAAGTGGATTTCCTTACAGCAGATTCCCCAACCTGGGTGCTTAGAAATGGACTGCTGTCTATAGATAACATAAGATGAACTTGGAGGTGTTCGTGGTTCAGCCTACCTGTCTACCTACCTACCAAACAGAACTGAGACTTCAGGGTCTGCCCTTGTGTTCTCTTTTAGTAGAGAGTTGCCTGCTTCTTGCCTAAGTTGAAGGGAATAAAGTAAGCTCTTGTAGAAGTGAACAAAAAGTCTTCACTGTTTTTTTTAAAGTAACCAAATGTAGGTTGGCTTTATGGAAATCAGAGATCTGCTTTAATTACAGAATCCCATATATAGAAAGCATTATTGACGTTGAAAATTACTGGCTAAATGCTTGAAATACCATCTGAGATGTACTCAAAGGAAAAGTTAACTAGAGTGAAACAAAATGTTGAATGCATAATCCTTAGCTAAGGAGTAACTAGAAACACTACAGCAATCTAGGCCTGTGTGTTTGCAGGTTGTAAATCTGTCATTTTAAGAAAATCTCAATGAAGATTTTTCATTTGAAGTAAAATTTTAGGCCTTCATGTATTTTATGTTCTTACTGAAAAATAGAGAAGTTTGGCTTTCCTATTAACTTTCTCCTTGTAGTGGTCTTTTAATGCTCTCTGATTGCAGTCCACACACTATCAGCTATTTGAAATTTTATTTAAGGGACACAGAAATGCTTCATTACAGCTTACTCATTCATGAAATGTAAGGCTTGTTCTTGCTGTCCCTGCGAAAAGAGCTTCGTGTGAATGCCTTTGCCTTCTTGGAATGCTTTGTTTGATCTAAGGGTAATGCCCTTGGAGTGCCCTTCCTGTAATGAAAGAAAGGTGAGGTGAACCACAGTCAGGCCAGATAAGATGGGAATGTGCTTCTTGGCTAGTCTGTGGCATTTTGGTTTTGAGACTGTGGCGATCTACTTTATACTTTTTGCCCAAGGGATTAGGACACTGGTTGACTTTCTTCCTTTTAGATACAGTGTTTCATGCACAGATGGGGCTTGCTTGCTGAATTCCTGAAATTCATGACTTGATTTTGGACATAAAAGAAGTTGCCAAAAATAATAAGAGATGGACGTTTTCAGTTCAAACTGAACACAGAATGCTAAATGAAAACCACGCCTCATGTTTAATGTTATACTACCCTTTTAGTTCAGATGTGTTATATTTTTGTTTTGTTACCCTATTTGAATTATTTACCTGAAAGTGTTTCACTATGCTGCCATTAACACGGGTGGGGTAATGGGACGTGTGATTTTTTTTTTTCTCCTCCCCAGTTAACCCTAACGTTAATGATTAACATGTGGTCATTGACTTGTGAAAAGAATATTGATTGCTTTGGAAAATACATGGTAATTATTTAAAGTTTCCTAAAGAAGTTTCCTTCCATCCTGTTGAAAATAGGCCAAGGGTCAGTTCTATTTTCTGTGTATTGGAATGTTCAGGTATGGAAGGCAGGCACATTCTTCTCAGGAGGAAGCACAGTTAACAGTAGCTGGTGAGTCTTGTGTGAGAGCCAACAGGAAATTTGCAAAAGCACTTTCTCCCTCTCACAGCCGGGCCTGGCCTTTCTACAGTCTCATTTCAGTGGGAGCACAAAGCACTAATATGTCCTGTGCTGTGGGACCTCTGTCTGGGGTGGGGTATAATACAGTTGGAGAGGAGGTTTAGTCCAAATCACACCCTTAAAAAAAAAAAAAGTGTAATTAAAAATATCTTTAAAAAATTCATTGTTTTTTAAAGAAGATGATGTATTTTATTATTGTCAGATACCCATAGTTCATAATGACCTAATTGAGTGGGTAGATAGGGTTCATATGGGATGAAGAATCTCTTATGGGTTTAATACATTCTTAAATGCAAATAAACATGATTAATTCTAGCTTATTTTCTTAAATAGGTAAGCGTATATCTATAGTTTACTAAACTATTAATTTGCTTGTTGAATCATTTGCTTAAGAGAATTACAGAATGCCTATGTGTTAGCACAGTGGAATTAAGTAGTCATCTTAATGTGTTATAACTCTTGAAAACAACGGGAAAACACAGTTTTATTAAATTTTATATGCAGTATTTTGTGATGAAAAATCCGTGCAGATCTTCTGTCCCCTTCTCTCTCTGCCCTTCTCTGCTTGCTCTCTCTCTAAAAAATAAATCTTAAAAAAAAAAAAAAAAAGAAAAGAAAAGAAGTAAGTAAAATGGAGTTCTCAGGGAAGGACTTCCAAGGAGGAAATGTAAGCTGGGACTTGAATGACCAGAGTGGAGAGCCAGCCTTTTGAGGGCAATTTTTGATCCTTGGGAAGGGCAGCCCCCTAAATACAAAGCAGCTTGTACGGCAGCCGGAAGTCAGGAGGAGGTAGGGGAGACAGACGGGGACAGGGTCCTGCAGCCCTGTGGTCCATGACTGAAGGTGAATGGCGGGGGCACAGGGCAGTCAGTGCCAGGGGAGGGAGCAGGCAGTCCGCTTCAGCGGGGGAGGGGCCATTTACATTTACAGTAGATTCCTGCCCCCCCCCCCCCCTTCTGTTTTCCTGCTGCTGTCTTCCTGCCCCACAAGCCCAATTACCAGTGTGTTTCCCAGCCCAGACTTGACTCTCGGCTCCTTGAGGACCCCTGTGATAGGGGGTAAAGGAAAATGCTCTTCTAATTTCTTTTCTTTTTAATTTTTTTTAAATGTTTATTTTTGAGAGACAGAGACCGAGTGCAAGTGGGTAAGGGGCAGAGAGGGAGAGGGAGGCACAGAATCCTTAGCAGGCCCCACGCTCTGAGCTGTCAGCACAGAGCCCGGTGCGGGGCTCAAACCCACGAACCGTGAGATCATGCCCTGAACCGAAGGCGGAGGCTGAACCGACTTAGCCACACAGGTGCCCCCACTCCTCTATTTTTCTTACCACTCCTGTCAGTTTTGATGGTTTGTCAAACCAATTTTCCTCTTTGGTTTTGCATATAAACCCTTGGGTAAGATTGCTGTTTATAAGTACTTTTAAAGGAAATCATTAAAAGCCAGTTCTTTTCTCTCAGAAGAATGTTTTTTGTTTCAAAACAGTCTTTACGTGTACAGGTCCCTAAAATGTCTTGCGTTAGAAACATGTACAGTTTTTAGCAGTTCAGAAGGTAAGTTATTGATAGGCTGGAAAACAAAAAAATCTTGGAAGCTGTGTGATTCATATTCTTGTACCTGGGTGGGAATCTTAGGTTTTCTTCCCAGATCTTGGATAAGAAGGCCCTCTAATGTTCATCACCTCCATGTGATATTCATAGTTTTGTACTTGTGGTGACTAAGGGTTAATGGGTACATAGGTATAAGGTTTGTGCTTTAAATAAATTCTTTTAAATAATCATGGTACATTCGAGCAACTTCTGTTGAACTTGGTTAGTTTTAACTCCTAAATCTGTAGCAACTACTGAAACCTTGCTGAAATTTGATCAAAACTTGATGAAAATAAGTGGGGAAGGATATAGTATCTGATAATGCTGTCTTTGCTCCCAAAATTTCTAATTTGATTCTTCCCACTATCATGCCATATTTGAAAATGGGACTTTATAATGTCTCATAAAAGTCCCTCTGTACTTTATTGGGGTTCAGGGGAGAGCTTATGACGACAGATCTCAGTGGCCACTTGAGCAGGATTGGTGTGTGCTGTGCACATGTAAGATTTTACTATCACTGGAAATAACTTCTGTCTATTTGAAAATGTTGCCATAGAGGTCTAAATTTCTTTAGCTCTACAATATTCAGTTCAGAATGCTTAGGGGTGTTTTAGTCACTTGTTCTTTAAGTGACTCTGATCGTTCTATTTCAGACACTGCCTCATCATAATGTGGTTTGTGTTAGCTAGTTTGTTCTCTGGAGTAATAGTACATCCTTGGAAGCACCGAGGTTAGGGATGAAGGTGTTACACTTCTGGTTAGAATCTTCCTAAATCTTGACTTTGCTTTAGTTTCTCAAGCATCACAGTAGATGATTAGCAGGAATTGCCTTTATTTTTATACTAATCGCTTAGTCCTTCTATCTGTTTTCCTCATTTTCCATGTGAGGAAATTGAGGCGTAGCTTAAGTTTCTGAGTTCTTGTAGGATTGGGTTTGGCAGCACACTGAATATTTCAAGTAGCTGAATACTGCTTCTGAATTATACCTTTTACATTTGTAAAATAATTTGAATTTTTAAAACTGAAAAACTGCTTTGTAGTTAAAATGCAATTTAACAGAGAACTTTTTTTTTTAAATCAAAAATGGAGAAAAACGCGACTTTGGGGTGATAGGAAGGGGAGGGGTGGTTTATACAGGGTATTTGCTTCAACCGGCGTTGAGTTTATGTAAAACATGCCTTCCTTTTGGCTTAGCTGAACTGCATGTGGGTCTCAGGTTTTGTTTTAAGAAAAATAAATAGGTGCGGTTTTCTGTATTTAGGATCTGTTTTATGGAAGCCTAAACAAACCTTAGAAAAAGGAAAACTTGCTCTTCTACGAGCCTTGTGCATTCTAGGACTCCGGAGACAACTGTCTCTTTTGGAAAGAGCTGTGTTTATACAGTGGCCAGCGTAATACTTGACTGTAGCGGAGGAATCTCATTCCTTTCCTTCTTTAGCCAGGGAGCGCTGGAAGGAGTTGGGCGTGAGGCGGAGTCACGTCAACTGACATTTTAATCACTGAATAGTGCCTTGTCTTCTTGATGCTAAAGCATACTCTGCAATACAAATGTTTCAGGCAGCTGTTACTCGGCTTATGGAAACCTGTAAGGCAGTCTTCACTTTGAAAGGTTGCTTTTACATTTCTGAGATTTCTTAAGTTCTCTTGGGTACACTTTGGATTAATCCTCTATGTGTGTAGGTTTACAAAAAGAATGTTTTGCAATGCATACGTATTTATTGTAGAAAAATTGGAAAATACTAACACAAAGAAAAAATTCACTCACCCCTATAGCCCACCGTTTTAGTGTCTATCCGCCTCCTCTCCCTGTCTCTGCTCACAAAATGGATTGTGCATTCTGTTTTTTTAGAGTTTACTTATTGAGAGGCGGGGCGGGGGGGGGGGGGGAAGGAGGGGAAGGGCGGAGAGAGAATCCCAAGCAGGCTCTGCGCTGACAGTGGATCTCAGCGAACCCTGAGATTGTGACCTGAGCCAAAATCAAGAGTTGGACTCTTAACTGAGCCACCCAGGAGCTCCTGTTACAATTTATTTATTTTTTAATTAACTTAATTACATGTTGCATCATAAAATTCAGGCAGGGACTCATAAACCTAAGAAAAGGTTTATTTGACCTTTGTATGAAAAATATTTATAAAACAAATAGAAAATATTAAATAGTTGTTAAATTACTGTGTTGCCCTTCTCAAATACTTGTGCTTTCTTCCCCCTCTCTCTCCACTGTTCCATAGAATAAATTCCTCTTTTATTTAACTGTCTTTCTCACAGGACCCTGTTTTACTACTCTTGGTTTCCTTAGCACCTCATACCATGCTTGGCAAACAGTAGGAACCCTATGTTTGTTGAGTGAATGAAAGAACGTGTAAATCAATAACGCCAGTTTCAAGATTAATTTCTAGCAAGATCCAGGCCACTATAAGCAACGTAAGATCATTTTTAATGAAGAGGAAATCATAGGATAAAGTTCTTAAAAAACCTGTTATTTAAATATTGGGACTAGGGGCGCCTGGGTGGCTCAGTCGGCTAAGCGGCCGACTTCCGCTCCGGTCATGATCTCGCGGTCCGTGAGTTCGAGCCCCGCGTCGGGCTCTGTGCTGACAGCTCAGAGCCTGGAGCCTGTTTCGGATTCTGTGTCTCCCTCTCTCTGACCCTCCCCCGTTCATGCTCTGTCTCTCCGTGTCTCAAAAATAAATAAAACGTTAAAAAAATATTTTTTTTAAAAATAAATATTGGGACTAGATAAAAAAAAAAACTCACCGATTTCTTTTCCAAAGAGGGGTGATCCTTAAAATACCTGTTTTTATCTGACGCACAACTTTACAGCTGGCTTAGCGTTTGGAGTTCTGGATCTCCCACCCACTGCTCCGTATTTTAACTGCGCTCACAGCTCACTTACGATACCCTGTATGTAAGGTATCACAGGATGCCTTACATACCACCTGTTGTGTTGCATGTAATAGAAATTTAGTCTGAACTTTCATGTAGCAAGAAGGAAAATACAGTTGACCCCTGAACAGTGTGCAGACTGGGAGCGCTGACCGCGCCCCCTCACAGTTGAAAATGCACATATAACTTGACTCCCCTAAAAATTCTAATAGTCTACTGTTGACCAGAAGCCTTACTGATGACATAGTCGATTTAACACATTTTTGTGCTACATGTATTATATATGGTTTGCTTACAGTAAATTACCCTAGAGAAATAAAAAGGTTAAGAAAATCATCAGGAAGAGAATATACGTTTACAGCACTATACTGCATCTGTTGGAGAAGATCCACGTATGAGTGGGGATCCTTGCATTTCCATGTACTTCAAAGGTCAACTGTGTACCAACTTTCTGAATACAGAGCAGCGTTGGATCCTATTTTATGTCCTTTTTCCTTTTTTATCCTAAACTTAGATGGGATTTTTGAACTTTGAGTAGGAGTCTGTTTGGCCCACATTTGGTTGGGTTTATACTTTTTAAATCCTGTCATTCCTCCTTCCGTGGCCAAACGCCGGTAAACTTTTGTTATGTGTTAGTTTTTCTTTTCATTAATAGAGATCGATTAATGAAGGTCACCTACACAGGCTTACAAGAAAAGAGCCAGGCCTTGAGAGGCAGGCATCCCTTGTTGAATCACAGCCCTGCTACCCCATAGGAGTAAGAAAGGCAGAGGGAGGTACTCTGTTGCGTAGGACTTTGGGCTCTAGAGCTAGTAGGCCAGGTTTTAGATTTTTTCTTCTCTGCAACTAGTTGGGTAGCTCAAGGCAGTTAACTTTTGAGGCTTAATCAAGTTATTATATGTAAGTGCAATGATGGCTAACTGGTAAGACAATTCACTAATGAATTCATTGGTTAATGTATTCGCCTTACGGTGAGTAAATGCCTGGAACAGTGACTTTTCAGCTCGAAAACCTCTGCATACGGAGCATGAGGAAGGACTGCCGAGCTTACAGAATTAACTGTGAGGATTAAATATGTGGCATATATAAAGCACTTGCTGAGTGTGCATCCAAGAAATAGAATGTGGAAAAAATAATCAATATTGAACTTGTACAACTTCTAACATACAGAACAAACTGCTAGAAACATTACCATTGGTGTGTGAACTGTATCTTTTGAATTTTAATTCCTCCAAAGGCTGTCTTGTGTATGTAGTTTTATCCAATGAGTATGTCTTCAGGTGATACTTTTGATATCCAAGGATGATCCTCTTTAAGAGAGCTTATCCATGAAAGCCCTCATTAACAACAGTAATGGCTCTGACATGGAAGTCAGAATTTGGAATCATTTCTCAAGAAAGCATGAAAACATGGTTTAGCAGAACTCGCCATGGGACTGTTTGCAAAGCTGAAGAAATCCTTGGACTTGAAACATGATGCTTAAAATCTGATTATGAACTTAATATGTTTTAGTAAGTTTGCAAGTCAGAAAGCCTCCTCAGCTAATTTTAAAGTTATTGCAACAATTTTAATGGAAAGAATTGTTAGATCTCCATTTTAATTAAGATGATGTAAATAGACAGTTTAAATAATGAAAAAACAGATCGGCAGTTACTGCATAAAAAGCTTTCCTTTTAATCATTAATTTATGACCTACCTCTGAGCAATATAATTTTAGAATTTCCTAGGCCTACCTAAAACTTTGTAAGTTTCACATATAAATACTTTTGAATTTTAATTGTTGAAACTGTCAGACTAAGTAGACTGTTGTTACCCCATCTGTTTAGATGAAATGAAACCGTTAAAATACTTGGAAATGAAAGTATATCTAAAAATATAAAGGGAAAATAAAATATGAAGGTTATTCTAGCACAACCTCTACAGGACTGCTGGTACTTAAAGGTTTGTCATTTTTCATGCACATTTTAAATACAGCTTAACAGTCATTGTTACAGAAATTTAAAAATTCGGTTCATTGAGTTGATTTTCTTTATTGTCTCTCCGTTACCTTGTTTATTTGTAGACCTTTATCTTTCCCTGCATGTATAATTGTGTGTTGTGTGTTTGTTATTTTTAAATCAGAACTAAACAGAACCAAGGTCATACTTCATGTACTTCATAAAGATTTCTTTCTCATTTGTTTCCTTAACTTGTAGATCACTGACATTTCTGTGTAATTAATATACATACCTTTTTTTAAAGCTGTATCATATGTACTGTTTTATATTACACTAGTTTCCTTTTTCTCCTGAAACTACGGAATGTGCTTAATGTCTTAATGGCACAGAACAACAAAATTTTTGTAGCATCAGATACTTCACCTAGAACCCCAAATGTTGTGAAGACAGCAAAACCATTTTTTTTTTTTTTCCATCTGGTCATTATATTCCAAAAAGCCAGGGCTTTTTGTCTGGATACTGCAGGCTGTGTTCAGTTGCTTTCGTGCTTCCCTCTAATTAGAGAATGCCAGAGACTGGGAGGTGCTACAGCATGATTATCTGAAGCCAGTCTCCTTGGGATTGAATCCTGGTTCCACCATGAGCAAGCTGTGACTTTGGGCAAGTTGTTCACACTGTTCCCTCCCCTGTGAAATAAGGTTGATCATATTACCTAACACTTAGAGTTACTGTAAAGATCAAATAAGTTAATCTACGGGAAGTGTTTAAAGTAGTGTCCAGCGCGTCATGAGCTGTGTATATGTATTTGCGGTTATAATGTTATCATCGGCATCATTATTAACATTTCGCTGAGCTTGCTGTGATTCCAACCACAAACGGCTTCTCATCAAATGATACAGCATGTCATTGATTTTGAAAGATCAGGTCATGGTAATAGTGTCATGTCTTTAAACTGAAAAGATAATTGTATGACATGACTGACTTGGTCTTTAGCTGTAAGAGGGCAGAGAAGCCTCTATCCAACTGTTCGATGTGCTAGGAAACTGCCGAGCAGTTTGCTTGGCCCATGAGGGATGCTGTTGATTTTATTTACTTTGACCTTTCTTTTTATTAGCAAAAGCATGGGATATTTACTTTGTGTGGTCTCAGGCATTTAAAATTTTGACTTACAGGGATGCCTGGCTGGCTCAGTCAGTAGAGCTTGCCACTCCTGATCTTGGGGTCATGAGTTCAAGCCTCACATTGGGTATAGAGGTTACTAAAAAAAAAAATGAGGGACTCCTGGGAGGTTCAGTCAGTTGAGTGTCCGACTCTTGATTTTGGCTCAGGTCATGACCCCAGGATTGTGGGATCGAGTCCCTCATTGGGCTCTGTGCTGAGTGGAGCCTGCTTAAGAGTCCTTCTCTCTATCCCTCTGCCTCCCTTCTCTGCTCTCTTTATAAATTTTTTGTTTAATTTGACTTACATATATATATATACACACATATGTATGTGTGTATGTATATGTATGTAATTTACTGTTTAATGAAAATGAGATAAATTCAAAAAAGTTTCATTACTTGAAGGAAACAAATTTAAGTATATCTGCAGAAAAATTGAGCAGATAGTACAGTTTCCATATAGCTCCTACACCTACAGTTCCTCATTGACATCTTACATTAGTATATCTGTTATAACTAGTGAACCAATATTGATACATTCTTATTAACTACAGCCTGGGGTTCACTCATATTTCCTTAGCTTTTTTTTTTTTCTCCTGATGTGCTTTTTCTGGTCTAGGATCCTCTCCAGTCTCCTACCTTGCATTTAGTCATCCTGTCTCCCCTGGCTCCTCTTGGCTGTGAGTGTTTCTCAGACTTAACTTGTTGATGATGGGCATTCTTTTCAACACATGCTTAACAAGTACCCACTATTTACCTGGCAAAACATCCCTGCCCTGAAAGGGTTTGCATTTTAATAGGGAAATCATAGTCTACTTTTTAAATGTAATTTCAAAGCAGAATGTCTTGTAGCAGCATATTTAATATGACAACTATGAGACTTCTGATTTTTCCATAATTAGGAAAAAGTTAACCACTTGAGTAACCTTTGTGGATTAATGTCAGATACATACATATTGCATCTCTAGTGTGTATTGTTTTATATTTGGGAAAACATTTATCTCCAGAAGAGTTACTCTGTACATGATGAGACTACAGAATTGGAGGAAGGGGTAGTTAGTCACTTACTGTCTGTAGGGAAAATATTATCCAAAACTCTATTTTATGTTTTAAGTTTTTCTTGTAATTGACTAAAGAGGCTTTTCATACAATTGCTGCCTTAAGTTTGGTTCCAGAAAAGTAAAAAAAAAAAAAAAAAGATTATAAGTATTTTTGAGTTGGAGTTGCTGAAGAATCTGAAATAGCAAGGTTTTGTTGAAACTTTGGCACTGGGGCTGGATAAGGGGCCAAGACCTGTTAAACAAAGAAAATAGGAAAATTCCAGGGAGAAAGATGTTCTGTGGCCATGGAAATTTGCGTTAGTTAAATTATTTTTTGGCAGTAAAGTGACTACATAAAATTTTACTTTTGCCTTAAAAATGTGTTGAAAGCATCCTGTTCCACCTTGTCAGCTGGAGCGAATGCTGGCCTTTCCTCTTTGAGGGCATATTCAAGTTAACATCATCATTAGCCATCAGTGGTGGATAGTAGGAATTAATTATTCTTGGAAACCCTTTACTACTTGAGGATCATTGGCTTGAGCAACTGTACTCAACTGTACCCTGTACCCTTTGTTTTTTTTTTTTTTTAATTTTTTTTTAATGTTTTTTATTTTTGAGACAGACACAGAGCGTGAGTGGGGAAGGGGCAGAGAGAGAGAGGGAGGGAGGGAATCCAAAGCAGGCTCCAGGCTCTGTGCTGACAGCTCAGCACAAACCCACGAACTGTGAGATCATGACCTGAGCGGACGTCGCATGCTTAACCGACTGAGCCATCCAGGCCTTGTACCTTGTACCCGTTGAATAATTGGACTGCGGAACGACAACATGAGTACCTAATGACTATCTGTGGAAAATGACGAATCTTCTAGAAAGACATTTTGCTGTGAGCTGTATTTTCAGCCACATCGGCCAAACTCTTTTTTAACAATTACATTGTATTTTTTTTTCCCCCTTTCAGTCTAGTTCCACTGCATGCACATTTAAAGTCAGTTTCCATAGTGACATCTGGTGGTGGCTCTGCAATCCTAGCGGGTATGTTTGGAATGATAAATATTTTTACTTTAATAGCTCCAGATTTCCGGCTTCTTTCAAATTTTTCAGCTTATTAACAACTTTTCTTGAAAATGTCTTCATTGTATTCTTGAGGTTGGAAAGCTAGTCCGTTATTGCTTCTGTCATGTTTCATTAAAGCAAAGGAATGATTCCTTGTAACATTGCTGGGTGGCGCGTATAACAGGCTTGTCTAAACTTGTCTCCGTACTCAAAATATACATCCCAGGATCAGGAAGCAGCACCCCTACCTTGTCGACTGCTTCTGTGCCATAACCTCATGATGAGAAAGGTGGTGCTCGCCTATTACCGTGCTCACTGGCATTTTCTCTCAGAGCATCGATCTCTCCTTGTCTGGCGGGAGGAAGCTCTGTGGAAAGCCCGGGCTACCGCTTCTGTCTTTCACAGCCTGGGCTTGGGGATCATCTGGTGGCATGCCGTCGTACCTCTCTCGGAAAGTGAAAGCAGAAATAAAAAACAGGAGCAGAGATGGCAGAGAAAGTAGGGGAGAAGTTCGTAAACAGGCGGGAGGCCACAGATGAAGAGTGTGTGCGTGTGGATGCCGAATAAGTTGGTACTGTTGTGGTAGGTGTTAGTGAGAAGTGTCTGAAAAACTAGGGTTTAATATTTAAGATTTTGTTGGTTCCTTGAAACTTGTTTCAGGAAAGGAGAATTTATAACCCGGGGTGCAAAAAAGTAGTTTTTGGAAGTTGGTTGGTGGAGGGTTATGGGTAGGAGTGACCTGGAGTTTTGAGGATGGACACAGCAGGCTTATTTCTCTGTGCTGGCTGGGAGGCTTAGTTGTTGTTTTCTGGTGTCGAAGGTACAGGCTCGAAGTCCACAGGGTGAAATTTTGAAGATTCTCTTTTATGAATGAAGGTCCTGCTGAAGTTAGAGAAGAAATCCATCTATCCGTGCTGTTTGCGGCTACGGGAAGCACTTGGTAGAGAAGGGTGACAAAGGCTAGGGGTACGAACACCGTGACCGGAAGAGTGGACGCTGCTTGTGGTCAGTGGGTCTGTTGGTTGTCTCAGAGGCCAAGACCTCTGTAAATCATGATCAGTTCTAATGAGCCCCCCTGACCGAGGAGGTACCTCATTCTGGATTCTAAACTCCGTACCAGTTTAGCTTTCGTAAACTTGGGCAAATCCTTTCAACTTTCTTTAAAAACAAGGGAGTTGAGCTGCTGGATTGCTAAGGGGTTTCCAGTCCATAGCTGTGATTTTGCGGCTGCCAAGGCTAGATCTGCTACTCTTCCTGTATTCTCTGCCCTGCTCCCCGCCGTTCCTGGGCCACTGGTCTCCTCTCCCTAGATTGAAGAGGGTGCTCAGTGCAGCGCTTTATGCCTGCTTCAGAAGTTTCTGCCCGGGGTTCTTAAGGGGCTGTGTCTTGTGACTGAGCAGACAGACAAACAAGCAGAACATAAAATAATTTTGCATGCGTATGGTCTTTTCCCACCTACTTTTTATGCTTTTAAAATAGTGCTTAGAATTACAATCAGCAGTTAGAATAGTACTTAGGCACTGCAGCCTGAACTTCTGTGACCAAGCGGAATCCTTGAATCTTCTTTTATAGGCCTTTAAGTGTGGGGAAGGACCCTTATTTAAGCAGTAGAAAACCTGTAGCCTCTCCTCGTGGCATCAGTCCCTCATGGTCTCCAGTTTCCTTGGTGCCGTGGAGCGTGTGATCATGACAGTGCAGCCTGTGGTGGAGACTCAGAGTTCTGGAGCCTGTCTGGGGGTTGAGATCCTGCTTCCTTCCACCTCCTTTGTTTCTTAGCCACTCTAAGGCTTGGAAAAGTTTGTCCTCTTTCTCATTTGTGAAGCTGAGATGAACATCTTACAGTTTGTCTGTGTCGTGTGATTTCATGCATGTAAAGCACCTAGTGACGCCTTTTGTGTACTTCTCTTGTAAATACTGTAGTATTGCAAATACAGTAAACTGAGTTGAATGGTTATGAATTTGAGCATTTGGGTTAGAAGGGATGACTCAGCGTGCTCTCCTTCCTCTTTGGCAGTCAGAAATTCACTTTATTGTTATCTCTGAGCTGTATTAAATCATTTTTTTTTACAGGGATGTAATCAAAATACATCAAAGCATAAACATCTTAGCAATCACTATGTGATGGAAATATATACAGTCCTGAATTCATGAAATAAGAACATCTGAGCATCCCACTTACGCATATTTAGTATTTTAATTGCTGGGGCACCTGGGTGGCCCAGTCAGATAAGCATCCTACTCTTGCTCTTGGCTCAGGACACGATCTCACAGTTCATGGGTTTGAAGCCCGCACCGGGATCTGCGCTGAGGGCATGGAGCCTGCTTGGGATTCTTCGTCTGCTCCTCCTCCTCTTGTGCTCACGTGCATGCACGTGTGTGCACTCTTCACTCTCGATTAAAAACATTTTTGTTGACTATGCTTTGGTCACGCTAGCCCTAAGACTGACGGCATTTCGTTGGCACCGACATCAGAGATTCAGAGTGTCTGAATTCCAGCTCAGCCATTTGCTATGACCCTGGGAAAGTTCATCTCTTAATCTTAGTGTTTCATCTGCGGTATGGGGATAATAACACCACATGTGTAGTCAGGTTGGATGTAAAGACTAAACAAAGTAGCGCATGTAAGACAGCTAGTGCGTGGCATATAGTAAACACTGAACTAATTTGTTTCTGTAATTATGAGTTTTTAAATGCCTGCAGATCACATTTAGAGGGGCCCGATTCTACTAAGTGGATAGCAGCATGAATTATTGAATATTAGAACCAGAAAGAGGAGGATTACAAGCACCAGGTAGCTGTCTTCTTGAAATTTGCTAATACTTCACCTGTCAAATGAATTATGTTACATTTTAATGGCAGAATACAGGAGGAACATATGTACGCTCATTTGTCAATGTTTAGTCCTAGTAGAGAAAACGTTGTTATTCCCTGACTTCCTCTGCATCCCTTGCTGAAAAAGAGAAACTGGAAAAGATTATTTTCCCTTGGTCATTAAGGACCCTCTTTCAGACTAAAAACAGGTAGAATTTTACTAATTTACTGGACAGATTGAGTAAGCATAGACTATGTTGGGACCAGACAAGAAGGAAAACATGTTGAATTTATCTGACAGTTGTCTCTGTTGCATAGGGAGACCAGATATCTCCTTTTTTTTTTTTTTTTTTTCGAATGTTTGTTTTTGAGAGAGGGAGAGAGGGAGACACAGAATCCAAGCAGCTGTCAGCACAGAGCCCGATGCGGGGCTCAAACTCAGGGACCGCAGGATCATGACCTGAGCTGAAATCGGATGCTCAAACGACTGAGCCACCCAGGCGCCCCTAGCTCCTTTTTATTTGAGAGTTGTGAGGCTTTATTCGTTATTTCTAGGAGTGTTACAGATCCATTTTGAGGGTTTGCTAAGAATTAAAGAAACAGTTGTAAATAACTACAATGCTTTCTGGATAGTGATACTCATTTCATGATCATCTCTTTCACGTTTTAATATTTAGTTAAGTTTGGTATTTATAACTTGTAAGTCTTTTGGGAAGTGTTAGATGTGATTATCTGACATTTAAAATAAATGAGTTTTTCTGATATTATTTCAAATAAGTAAAGATTTAAATTGATGCAATGATCAAAAAGTAAAAAATACAGAATTATGCTTGGTTGAGATAAATACTCTTTCATTTCTGAGTGCAGATCAAATTGACATCTCTTATTTTTCCCATAGTATTTTGCATTAAATGGGAAACTTTAGTAATTCTAGAGTTGTAGGATTTCCAAAGTCCAGTCTGGAACCGTAGTGTAGAAACCTCAAAAATAGCATTAGTTCGGAATGATATTAACGCAGAAGAAAAAACTTCAAGGATGTATTTGGGGAGAGCAAAAGGACAGGATCACACCATTGAGTAAAAAAGTGGGATTTGCTAAGAGAAATGGCTATTTCTACCTGATCATCATCCTGGGAAGTGGTTAATCCTGAGATTAAGTAAGGTTTCAACTGGTTTCAATGGCTGGGCCAAAACGTTACGGACACTTTCACCCTCTTCTTTGTAATTATGGAACTCCTGTATCACTAGTTGACTTAGTAAGAAACGTGTTCTAGTTTGGATCCCAGTTGAGGGACTTCGTGCCAACTTCAGTTAAGTCATCTATTCATTGTTGTTTGTTCATTTGATAAATAATTACTGGCCTCTGGGTAAGGAGCAGGGTAAACTGGCATTTAAGAGGGATGTGGCCTTTGCCCTTGTGGAGCTCCTAGCAGCGGGAGAATTTCTGTGTTTAGCACCCTGGTTGTCTTGCCATTTGCCTAAGGGAAGTAAAACTGAAGGGTTTCTTTCAGTGCGCAGGAGACTTGGGCAAACCCTCGTTCTGGATTTTGAAATACTGTACTCTGTTTTGTTAGCCGCCGTAAGGGGGGTGTGTTCCAAACTGAGATGTGTCGAGAAGTGTTGCCGCAGCCTCCTTGTCTAAACCATAGCAGTGGACAAGCGAATGCAGCGTGGGTACGGGGGTGCTAGAGAGTGGGGACCCTGATCCGGGCCACAGCTTTTTGATTTTTTTCTCTGGGAACCTCTGGGAAAATCAGCAAATCTCAAGTGGTCATAAATTTCATCTGTGGAAACAGAGCATCGGGCCGTTAGATGGTCTCTCAGTGCCCATCTCGCTGGGTTGTTTGGACACTTAACGGATAGAATATTTGTATCGTGTCCACATAGTGCCCGACACCTAAAACCAACAATGACAGAGACTTTATAGCCGATACTACATGCCACACACTATTCTAATTGTTAATGTGTGTATTAGTTCATTTAATTATTTCCATTTTATAGGAAGGGAACAGAGGCACAGAGAGGTCAGACAACTTGCCCAGGGTCGTGCAGCTCTGATGACACATAAGACTTTGCTAAGTTAGAGTTGTTAGTGAGGTTGACACTTGGTCAAAGTGGCAGTTTGTGGTTGCTGTTGACGTGTCTTCTTCTTTCTCTGTAGGTGTCATAGAGACCTCAGACGGACTTGACCGGGAGTCCACCTCCCATTACTGGCTAACAGTCTATGCAGCTGATCGGGGTGTTGTGCCTCTCTCATCGTTTATAGAGATCTACATAGAGGTCGAGGACGTCAATGACAACGCCCCACAGACATCAGAGCCTGTTTATTACCCAGAAATAATAGAAAATTCTCCCAAGGATGTATCTGTGGTCCAAATAGAGGCATTTGATGCAGATTCTAGCTCTAATGACAAGCTGACGTACAAAATTACAAGTGGAAATCCGCAAGGATTTTTTTCAATACATCCTAAAACAGGTATGTGTTAATGGTATTATGTGAAAGGTTCATGCTTACGCTTCTTGATATGGGGAAATGAAGAATTTTCTTAATTTACCACTTTATTTTTGTAAATTGTTTCCTTTTCAGGTTATTCAAAATAAGGCTTTATTTCCTGATGAAAATTTAGTCCAAATGCTGTGTTTCTTTTTGAAATTGTTTGAAATTGTTTTTATGAAGCTATTTTATGACTTTGCTCATTTTGCATTTTACAATTTACAATTGCTCATAGTACAATTTCACTTCCAGGTTAAAAAACTAATACAGTGTTTCAGCAACAGCTCCTAAATTATTGATACATCCTAAACTTCCTGCAAGTTGTGCTGCCGCTAAGTATTCCCATTTTCTGAACTCTGCTTTTTACGAAGAATTATCAAAGGAATTTATTTGACAATTCAGTATTTTTCTGTGTGGTTTTGGAGTTTTTCCATCGAGCAGTGCTCTGTCTCTGTAGGCAGTAGGGGATCAAGATTAAGCAGTTTTCAGACTGGCAGCTGTTGCTTTCCTGAACTGATACACCAAGTTTCCTTTCTGTTTTCTCAGTGTCTGACCCCCTACTTCTAAGTGGGTAGCTCCTCGACTCCAGAATCCTCTTCCAAAATCCTTGTCAACTTTTACTCTGTTCTTTTACAGATTTGACAGCGCCTCTGTTTTTTTCTTAGTTCTTGCTTCTTTTTTGCGTTATTTCACACGAAAAAGAGCTTCCATGTAGCTATCATTTTTGTTGTACTCGTTGATTTCTTGATCACCATTAAAACAGAACCACCATATGAATTGAGAAGACGGTTTATTTGCAGGAAATGAAACTTCTTATCAAATAGATCACTGGCCTTTGAGCTTAGGGATGTTTCAGTGATGTGGCACTTTATGGTAGAATGTGGTTAACAGAACATTCTGAAGGGGGAGATTGGCCGAAATATATGTACATACCTCCATCCTGTGTTTGCTAATTTTGTCTTCCCTTATTCTAGGTGAGTTGGCCTGTTCAGTCACTGGGTTGTCTATTTGATACATTAAGGAAGTATAATAAACACAAATCAAAATTAAGGAGGCATTCTCTGCTTCCTTACCAGTCTTTGCTATCCCTTACCATTATCTCCTATCCTTACCATTCTTATTTCATAATGTTCTTTGTTAAACTTAAAAGCAATTCTTTTTAAAAAATTTTTAAAAATGTTTTTATTATTTATTTCTGAGAGGGAGCACAAGCAAGCAGGGGAGGGGCAGAAAGAGAGAGAGAGACAGACAGACAGACAGACAGACACAGGCAGACAGAAGGACAGACGTAGAATCCTAAGCAGGCTCCAGGCTCTGAGCTGTCAGCACAAAGCCCTGTGCAGGGCTCGAACTCCCGAACCATTAGATCATGACCTGAGCTGAAGTTGGATGTTTAACCAACTGAGCCACCCAGCTGCCCCAAAAGAAAGCAGTTCTTAAGGTAGAAGGAAGCTTGAGGTCAGCATCTGTGTACCAAAATGACTGTACAAAGATACCAGGTAGATCAGTATGTATTGTCTCTTAAAAAGCATGTTAAAATGTTGGTTTTTTTTAAACCTTTTGTCGTTCATAGAGTCTGTCTTGATTGTTGAAAATTAAACGTTGTCGTTCATAGAGTCTGTCTTGATTGTTGAAAATTAAATGTAAGTACGAGATTTATTTTGAATGTATGAGAGTTAGTTTTACTTGGGTTAATTATGGTCTAGCTCTTTGGCTAAATTTTCATGTGTCTCTGCTAGAGAAAAAGAGTGAGGTTTGGATACTTATAAACCTAGTAATTAATTATTAAAAATGATTGAGCTGACAGAGTATAACATCCATTCATGGTAACAACCTTCTGCAAAGTAGATCTAGAGGGAACATCTCTCAACATAATGAAGTCCTTGGTTGAAAAATCCACAGCTAATATCATCCTTGATGAGTCCTTGTTTTCCCCAAGGTCAGGAACAAGACAAGGATGTCACTTTCATCCCTTTTTTTCAACATAGAACTGGAAGTCCTGCCCTCAGCAATCGGACAACAAACAGAAATAAATCCAAATTAGTAAGGAAGACGTAAAACTCTCCTCTCCCTATTTGCAGATATGACATGATGCTATGTATAGAAAACCCTAAAGACTCCACCAAAAAACTGTTAGAACTGATAGACTAATGCAGTAAAGTCACAGAATACAAAATCCATGTACTGAAACCTGTTGCATTTTTATACATCAATAATGAAGCCGCAGAAAGAGAAATTAAGGAAACAACCCCATTTACAGTTGCACCCAAAATAATGAGCTACCTAGGGATAAAACTGAGCAAAGAGGTGAAAGACCTGTACTCTGAAAACTGTCAAACATGAAAGAGCCTGAAGATGACACAATGAAATGGAAAGACATTACGTGATCATGGATTAGAAGAACAAGTATTATTAAAACGACTATACTACCCAAAGCAGTCTACACATTCAATGCAATCCCTATCACGATACCAACAGCATTGTTCACAGAGCTAGAACAGTCCTTTTAAAATTTGTGTGGAACCACAAAAGACCCCAAATAGCCAAAGCAATCTTGAAAAAGAATAACAGAACTGGAGGCATCACAGTTCCAGACTTGAAGTTATATTACAAAACTGTTGTAATCGAAACAGTATTGTTTTGACAGTACAACAATAGCCACACAGATCAATGGAACAGAATAGAAAACCAGAAAGAAACCCACAACTATACAGTCAGTCTTCAACAAGTCGGGAAAGAATATTCAAAGGAAAAAGGACAGTCCCTTCAACAAATGGTGTTGTCCCAACTGGACCGCTTTCTTATACAGTACACAAAAATCAATTCAAAATGGATTAAAGATTTAAATGTGAGACCAGAAACCATAAAAATCCTAGAAGAGAACACAGACAGTAACCTCTTTGACATGGGCCATAGCAGTTCCTTTCTGGATGTGTCTCCTGAGGGAAGGGAAACAGAAACAAAAGTAAACTGTTGGGACTACATCAAAATAAAAAGGTTCTGTATAGCAGAGGAAACAGCAAAACTGAAAGGCAACCTACAGAATGGGAGAAGATATTTGCAAATGACCTATCTGATAAAGGGCTAGTATCCAAAATATATACAGAACTGATACAACTCAGTACCCCCCAAACGAAATAGTCCAGTTAACAAAATGAAAAGACATGGACAGACATTTCTCCAAAGAAGACTTCTGGATGGCCAATAGATCTATGCAGAGATGCTCAACATTACTCATCATTAGGGAAATGCAGATCAGAAGTACAATGAGATGGTACCTTACACCTGTCAGAATGGCTAAAATCAATAACACAAGAAACAAAAAGTGTTGGCAAGGATGCGGAGAAAAATGAACCTTCTGGCATTGTTGGTTGGAATGTAAACTGGTGCAGCCGCTGTGGAAAATAGTACGGAGGTTCCTCAGAAATTTAAAAATACAACCACCCGATGATCCAGCAATTGCACTCCTGGTATTTACCCCCCAAATACAAAACCACAACAACAACAACAAAAACACTTATTCACTAAAAATATAAAAACACTAGGGATACTTGCACCCCTATTTTTATTGCAACTTTATTTACAGTAGCCAAATTATGGAAGGTACCCATTGTTCATTGAGAGATGAATGGATAAAGAAGTGATACACACATACATACGCACACAGGAATATTAATTAAGCTATGAAAAATGAAATATTGTATTTGCAATAACATGGATGGAGGTAGAGAGTGTCATGATAAGGTAAGTAAGTCAGAGAAGGGCAAATACCATATGATCTCACTCACGTGGAATTTAAGTAACAAAATGAGCAAAGGAAAAGAAAAAACCCCAAAAAACAGACTCTTAACCGTAGAGAACAAACTGATGGTTACCAGAGTGGAGGTGTGTGCAGGGTGGGTGAAGTAGGTGATGAGGATTAAAGAGTCCATTTATCATGATGAAAACATGAATAAAATAAAGACCAAAAAATAAGTAAATTAAAAAAAGAATAATTGGGCCATATACAAATTTAACCATAGAAAGAGAAGTGGGATCTCAGAATTATGTTTCGGAAGCATTAGGGCATAGGGTGCAGGACCCTGAGCCTATGAAGAAGGACTGGTTAAGAGATTATACAAGAACATAAAGACTGAATTGAGCACCTGTAAATGATTCCTCACAGGCTTGTTTAAACAGCATACTTGCATACGTTTTTTACTGCACAAGTGGTAACCACGTTTAGCTTCGTTTTTGTGAAATAAAATGAAAGAGAACTAAGAGCTAAAAATTTAGCAGGCGCTATCAGATACAAAAGAAGAAAGATCAGCAGTTTATAAACATTTCTGCGGAGGATTTCAGAGTTAAACTTTGCGTGGAAGCAGGGGAGTTCACAGACCTTGGGAGACAGAGAAATCTACAAGTTAAAGCCTTGCGATAATTCAGGAATATAACTCCCCCAATTTAAAATTGCTTGTGAACTAAACTTTAAAAGGCTTTCATTTTTCCTGTCTCCTCTCCCCCTTCTAGATTAGGGCAAATCTTCTATGAGGAGACATGCTAACCAGCAAGCGATGAATGTCCATTAGAATACCTGAGCCAGTACTGTAGGTCTGGGCATTAGGTATAGTTTTGGAGAAAGAAGAAGGCAAACGTAAAGAAGTGATGTCGGTTAGAGCTGTTGTGGGCAGCCTTGAAGCCTTCGTTATCTGGGGGCCGCTCAAAGCAAGATCCCTCTGCTGTGGTGTTATGTCTTGCTGAAATGTGATTAAGGTGGCATTGCTGCTTCCTCTTAACATCTCTGTATTCTGACAGCTCCTAGGAGGGGATGTCTGCAGAGACGACTTCTTGATCTTCAGGGAGAATAAATCCCCTCCAGGAGTCCACAGCTAGCTCCTGAACCCCTGGGTGGGAAGCACATGCATCCTGCTGCCGGGACAGCGGGAGGAAGTTCATAAGGATTCCAAAGAGGTTTTACTTTTTTATGAGTTGAAGACTGATAATAGTAGGGAGTAACTGTAGTTAGTACACAAGAAAGATTTTATTGTGAGGTATATTACAAACTATGGTTAGTAAAGAAGTCTGACTATTTCACAGATCATGTAAAGTCTCTGATCAAGAAATAACCATATTTTAACTTGGGCATTATTAAAGATTAAACACAGCCTTACAAAGCCTGTCTCCAGATGATTCTGTTCCCCCAACTCAGCAGAAAATTTGAGTATGATCCTCAGGGCCCAAACTGCAATGCTTCAAAGTATACATCTGGCTCAAAACTTTGAAAGCAGACCTATTTTTAACGGGTAGATCAGTATTATTGGAGGCCAGATTGTGAAAGCTGATGAAAGAGTCTACTGGAAGAAAGTTCTCCTGATTTACCAACCATAACACCACCTGGAGACCCTAAATCATGTTCCTTAATAATTAATGGCTGAGTGAGAAAATCACTGGGCTGGAAATCAAGAGATCTGGGCGGTAGTGAGGTTTGTTTTTTTTTCCCCCACCTCTGGAATCATGGGGAAAACTGGCTTCCTGGTCCTTCTGTCTTGTGATTAGTGATTTTTGCACGCCTGTTACAGGATGTCTGTGCGTGCAGAGCACTCAGAATCACTTGCGGGAGAGAGGTCACCACCTCTTGTGCTCGTGTACTGCATTTGCTCTATTCACTGTGTGTAAGATAATCAAGATTTTAGTAAATTGATGAAGGATAAACACATTTGATGGAATAACATGAATCTACTTGCTCCTTAGTGGTGAAGGTAAATTTAGGACCCTGGTGCTTATCAAAATGTCCAGCAGACCAGAGAAAGCCCCAGTTCACTGCCATTCAGTCATTTGTTTTCACATCAAGTATTTACTGAGCCTCTCCTCTGTATAGAGCGCATTAAGCGATGTTTTGAAAATTGATAGTCTGCGTAAGTGCAGTGGCAAAGAGAAACCTGTGGGAACAGGCAACCAGGGCGGTGTTGCCGTGGGTTCGGATAAACACCCCCTGGGAGGTGAGAGCTGCCTGATGTGGTGGGTGTAGTTGGGAGGGTGGGGCCCCTTGGGCAAGTTACTGAACTGATTTTGAAGGTAGTGAAAATGGATGGTTGCACAAGAGGTAAGGGCTGTTCGTCATGTTGGGGGACAGTTCGGTGACGTGATGAGTATTAGCGGCCAAGAGATCAAGTTAGATGAGTATGTGGGGGGTTGGCTACACTTGATGGAAGGCCTTCAGTACCAGAATAAGGTTTAAAAGATCATATTTATGTTATTTTTATAAATAATGACCTATTTTCAAGAACATGTATGGAATTGTTTGAACGTTTTGTAGAAATAGGAGTCTGATGACCTCTCTAAGTCATTTTGGAGAGGAGGGAAACCTGGCTGCCGTATCTGTTTCTCCTTTCATGGTATGACAAAATATTTGTTTTGAAAAACAAATCCTTCCTAGGACTGGATTTGATCATCTGAATTTGGGGTTCTAAATGGCAGGTTTGAATGAACACTTTTGAACGTTTTTTTTCTTCTAAAGGTTTTGTGCGTGATTATGGCAGGAACTGTGTTTCTGCATCTCAGATGGTTCTTACACTGTTTAAGTAGGGGGGCTGGGGGGTTCTTTGTCAGGGCGTACAAGCAGATGAGATTTGATCTGTTTTACGCTCGTTGACACCGTGGATTTTTGTAACTTTCTTTTGCTTGTGTCCAATATCAGGGTAAATTTGCTTTCTCCCCCCTCCCACCCATCTCCCACCTCCCTCTGGCAACTATCAGTCCTCTGTCTTTAAAAGCCTGTTTTTGTTTGTTATATTTGCTTCTTTTAACATAACTTCTGTTGTTGCTGAAGTGTGAGAGAGAAAAAGAGCATAGAAGGCTAGATTATCTGAGCCTAGACAGACGCGTCACGGCTTCGTCCGGTGGCACGTCAAGGACAGAGTAGAACGGGAATCCTGAACAATAGAGACCAGTGTGCACTTCACAGGTTTCATTATTCACAAGCTGAAAACACCCGAGCAAAGCGTCTTTTTATTTAATATTAACAATTTAACTTCTGAGGAGTGATACGCTATTTTTATAATTGGCAATAATTTTTGAAGTGTTACTTTCATTCATGTGCACGTGCTTTAGAAAAGACCATGGTTTTATTCTCCTGTCTATCTATTTGGCATTTTCAAGTTTTGGATGCAAATATTACTCTTTATTTTTAAAAAGCTGCGTTGAAGTATAACTGACCTTCAGTGAATTGCACATATTTAAAGTCAACAATTTGAGAAGTTTTGCCTTAGCGATAGAACAGTGAAACCATTGCCGTGAACATGTCCATCTCTTCCAGAACATTCCCTACAGCTCTTTGTATCCCCACCCCACCCAGCTCCTCTCTGCCCGCTCCATGCAGCCGCTTTGGTCACTATGTATTAGTTTGCATTTCCTAAAATTTTATGTAAATAGACTACTGGAATAGCTACTCTTTTCTTGGTAACGCCTCTTGTAGTTAGATATTTACTTTGAGATTTATGCATGTTGTAGTGAGTACCAAAAGCATGTTGCCTTTTTTTTTTTCTTTCTTTCTTTTTTTTTTTTTTGGTTTATTTATTTTGAGAGAGAGCGTGTGCGGGTAGAGAGAACCGGGAAAGAGAATCCTAAGCAGGCTCCACACTGGCAGCGCGGAGCCCAGTGTGGAGCTCAAACTCAAGAACCGAGCTGAAACCAAGAGTTAGATATTTAACCAACTGAGCCATGCAGAGGCCCCCAAAGTATATTCCTTTTTATTGCTAAAATCCTTTGCGTAGGTACACTGCAGCGTATCCGGTCCCCTGTCGATGGGCATTTGTGTTCTTGCACTTTTCGGCTATTACAAATAAAAGCTATTATGAACATTGGAGAATAAACCGCTGTGTGGGCATGTACTTCCATTTCTCTTCGATTTTCACCTAGGAGTGAAAACTGTCTAGAAATGGTCTTGACACTATAAGCTGGGCCATCTGTCAGTCTCGCCCTGTTGGTTTCCCATCTCAGGGGGTGACTGTCTTCTTCTGATAGCTGGTGTCCCATAAACTGTTATTTCATTTGTTTTGTCTGCTTGTTTCATGTGGGAGGGTAAATTTGATCCCATGCGGGAAGCAGAAGTTCAGCTTTTGCTTTTTAATTAAAAAATTATTTATTCAGGGGCACCTGGGTGGCTCAGTCAGTTGAGTGTCCGACTTCAGCTCAGGTTAGGATCTTGCGGTCAGTGGGTTCCGGCCCCACATCAGGCTCTGTGCTGACAGCCCAGAGCCTGGAGCCTGCTTCAGATTCTGTGTTTTCCCTCCCCCCTCCCCCTCTCTCACCGTCTCTCAATAAGTACACATTAAAAAAAAACTTTAGAAAATAAATAAATACATATACATAAATGCTTATTCAATTTAGAACTGCCAATAAGCCTGTATATACTGTTAAAGCTTCATTGACTAAGTAGCACCAGTGTTCTTTTTTTTTTTTTTAATTTTTTTTTCAACTTTTTTTATTTTATTTTATTTTTATTTTTGGGACAGAGAGAGACAGAGCATGAACGGGGGAGGGGCAGAGAGAGAGGGAGACACAGAATCGGAAACAGGCTCCAGGCTCCGAGCCATCAGCCCAGAGCCTGACGCGGGGCTCGAACTCCCGGACCGCGAGATCGTGACCTGGCTGAAGTCGGACGCTTAACCGACTGCGCCACCCAGGCGCCCCAGTACGAGTGTTCTTAACCAAATTTGTCTATGGTTTTAAGGAGTAAAAAAGTTTCTAGGTTTATCTTAAACAGAAACTTGGCACCATCCTGGGTGTGTTTCTGGAGTTGGTAGAAATACAGGTCATTATACACTTCTGTCCACAAAATGTGTCACAGTGTTGTACCTAATGCTCAGAATGGTGATCCTCAGGTTCTGGCCGGTCCCACTTGTTACCACTATATACCGTTTACGAGACTGGAAAGCAGGTGTGTGTGTGTACATGCGTGCGTGCCTGTGTGTGGATAACATACTTCATAAATTATGTTGCTTGTTACAAATAGGTAGTGCATTCAGAGTCCAAAATGCCAAAGGTACAAAAAGATACCCAGTGAAAATTTTTTCTTCTTTTTCGGTTCCATAGATGATGATCTGCTTTCTTCCTTAATATATTAACTATGTTTTATTTTCTGTATTCTTGATGCCCAGTCTCTGACCTGGGTAGATACTGCACCTGTCAGGATTAGCCAGCTCTTAGAGATTCCCAAGGATCCACTTCTCATACGCACACTAGCCGATCCAGAACCCGTACTTGGGATCCCTTCCTTTATGGAGCCACAGTCCATGCACCTTCCCCAATCATCCCAGGTTCAGGTACCAGACAACCAGCTCAGCCCTCTCCAGAGCCCGCTGAAGTAATTCAGACTCTCCAGTCTAAACCTGCTCTTCCTGCTCTGCCTTGTGTCTTCTGTAGAAACCACAACAAAATCTCTTGTCCCCTACCCCTCCACCCCCACCCCAGCTTTCTCCTTGTTCTTTCCTCCTGGCCAACCCAGTGTGGCCCTGGGCACCGCGTCTGTGGTATGGTGCCTCCCTTCCTCGCAGGAATTGTTAATAGAGAAAGTGCTCTCCTCTGACATGTTGGTCTCACCGTACTTGAATAATAAGAAAATCTACATTTTGAAACACTTTGAGGCAACTAGTGTTTATAGTTTCTTTTCCTAAACAAGCAAGAAGACATGTTACTCTTTTTTTCCCTCTTTTTCAACGAGTACCAGCACAGTATACTTAGTGATATTCATCTCGAGTTTTTTTGTAACAGTATTAGATACCGTGCTTTAGGAGAATAACTGTATCAGTGTTATTGCAGGAGTATATGCGCATGTCCATGTCAATTTTACCACCCTTCTTGCTGAACCCCTGGTTTTATGCTGTCTAGTAAATGTATTATTTTTTATACCTTCGCATTTGTGGATGTGCATCTTCCTGTTTGGGAACAAACATACTGAAAAGGAATTTTTTTATGGCTAAAAATAAATGCATCAGAAATGTTAAGTGAAGATAGAGGCATCCTTTTTGAAAAAATGTGTATGTGTGTATGTGATTTCTCTCTGTCTCTATGTGCATCTTAAAAGGGTTTAGGCTCTTTGACAGCTGTTGGATCTGTTTCCATCCACTTGGAATTTTAAATGGTTTAAAAATGATTTGGCGGCTTTCAGCTGTTTTCTTAGCTTTTCCTTTATCAATTCTATAGAGTTAAAATTTCACCTCTTTCAGTGGCTGATTTCTTCTCATTATTGGATCTGGAGCACACTGCACAGTTTGAATCTTGTAAATCCTGCTGGTTCTGTCTCTTTGGGCTGATTTCCATCAGGCTCTCTCATGCCTGTTACCTTTGAGAGTTGAGCTTGAAAAAGACCGCCAAAGAGAAACCAGCACACTGTGGCTTTCCTTCTTTGGCTACCCTTCTGTGTTGTTCTCTGATCTTTCCTGTACCACTTTTCCACCCTGCCGCCATCCCTTGACCTCACTTTTAGATCAGGCCGGAACAAAACTTTTGTTAGGAGTCACAGGGCCGGTGACAAGCACAGCTTATCATGTATTATGTGCATTGTGCTTCATATATTACAGGCGACCTCACATAATCTTTATAGGAAACCCTGTGAGACGGCTACAGACTGCAAACCAAGAGTCTGCTGTCTTCCCCATCTGTCTTTTCCCCATTTTGTAATAATTACATGACTTCAGAGAGGTGAAGGTCACCTGGGGGTCGGTGCCAGAAAGACATAAATTCTGTGACTGCTGCTTCTGGAAGCACAGCCCCATATTCACTTGGTGTGCCCTTGGGTCTGGGATGTAAACATGGTTTGGGAGCCAGTTTTTCTGTGCCTTCTCTCTCTTTTTTTTTTTTTTTTTTTGTATTGAGGAATTCCTGTGTGACATAATAGTTGCTCTTTAGGCTAATCTTCTCTAATAACTTAAGGCCAGGGCACCTGGGTGGGTGGCTCAGTCGGTTAAGGGACCGACTCCAGCTCAGGTCGTGATTTCTCAGTTCATGGGTTCAAGCCCCACATTGGGCTCTGCACTGACAGTGCAGAGCCTGGAGCCTGCTTCGGGTTCTGTGTCTCCCTCTCTCTCTGCCCCTCCCCTGCTTGAGCATGCGCTCTCTCTCTGTCTCTCTCTCTCTCTGTCTCTCTCTAAAGTAAATAAACATTAAAAAAGATTTTATATCTTCTGGCCGAAGAGCAGGAACCTTCTAAATAACACTAGATGTTTAAACTTACTTTTATTAACCATGGACTGCAAACACCATTAAGCTTTTTCTGTAAAGGGCGAGGTAGTAAATATTTTAGGCTTTGCGGGTCATACAGTCTCTGTCACAGCCATTCAGCTCTGTCACTGTAGACTGAAAGCAGCCATAGACAATATGGACGTGAATGAGCATGGCTGTGTTCCCATAAAACTTTATTTGTGGACATTGAAATTTGAGTTTCATGTGCTTTTCCTTTGTCACAATACATTATTCTTTGATTGTTGTGTCTAGTCCTTTAAGAATGTAAAAGCCATTCTTAGCTTGCCTGCCATACAAAAACAGGTAGTTTTCTGGCCCTTGATGTGTTGATGTAGTTACTAGTTAACTAGTTGGACTAGTTAAATTGTTGGTTTATTTCTCAGGGGGTAGATTATTTGATATTCTTCAAGTAAAAATAGAAAATTTTTCCCATTGCTGTAAGCAGTGAATGCTTACAAAAGAGAATCTGTGTTTTGTTTCTCCAGGATATTAAAATTATTTTTTAAAAGAATCATAGTTCAACATTAGTTATCAAGGTCAAAATCTCAGATAAAATTTAGCAAGTTGATGATAAACTATTAGATCTCTTCTGCTTTGAGGAAAAAAACATTGTCATTAGAAAATAAAATATTTCCAAGTTTTGAGATTTCACACTTTTCCTTTGTCCTGCTGTATCCTGTTAAAAATATTTCAGAGCTTGGAGTTCCAGCTCTCAGAGTCAGCTGTATGTATACTTATCACATCTTTGACCAGTTCTTGCGGGTTTTTTTTTCCATTCTTTCATTCTGAATTAAGATATTCACCCCTAAAGTAACAAATTACAGCTTACACTTTGTAGAGGACCACTTTATACAGGGGCCTGTTTTTCGTCCATTTGTTGACATAGAGGATAGACTATTTAATGTAGAATTAGTTTAAGTTCGGTATAAGGCATGTTATTTGACTGCAGATGGATTTGGTGGTATTTATACATAGGTAAGTTATACACATATATACGCACGTGTGTGTTGTGTGTGTGTGCACGCGTGTGTGTAATTTTTATGGAGTGATCCCTAAAGCATGGCGAAGATTTAAAATTCTGTGATTTTTGAGTTTGCAGGTATGCTGGGTTGCTGGGAACTCGCCCATGTAGTCCACCATCACATTGCGACTACTTTTTTTTTTCTCAAAGTAAATGGTGTTTTATTGTGGCTGGAACGGAGGCCGAACAAAGTGCAATAGGAAGTGGCTACAGCTGCAAACAACTTCCAAGCGTTTCCGGTAACATTCGATAGCCACAAAGGAAGGAAGTAAAGGGCCGGTCACTTCACAATGGCAGGAATTCATTGAAGGGGGAAAAAGTTTACCTATTTGTGGACTTCTTTCAAAGATGTGCACATATTTTAAAGAAGAATCTGTAGATTTTTCTTACCTGTTCCTCTGCTTATTTTTTATTTTCTAGTGAAATGTGTTATCCTTAAAGTCTGAAAGAAGGAAAAGCTTTATTCCTTGACTTTTTTGAGCATATTGAAGTGGATATGCTTTGCCTCCTAAAATCTGTTAATATTGAACCCTTAGGATCAGTTTTATTCAGGGGCATTCTGTTTTGTTTATGTATATATGTTGCTGAGTATCATTTGTTAAAATTATTTTAAGGACCGATATTTTCCATTTACGTGCTTTTTTTGTGTCAACGTGATGTGAACCTTATAAAATGGGTTAAGTTTTCTTTCCCTCTCTGCCTATGCTCTGTCTGACGTTGAAAGGAATGTTGAAGGCAATTCCCAATAAATTGCATTTGGCTTTTGATCTCCTGTTTATCTTAGGCTTTAATACCATGAAGTTTCAACAAGAAACAGCTAGTAAAATAGAATTAAAGCCAGAAGGGAAGTCTGGGAGACTTGAGGGTATAAATTCCTACCCAGCCACTACCTGTGTGACTTTAGATTGGTCATTTGATTCATTTTAAAAGGGTTTTCTAGGGGACTCTGAAAAGGATTTCATTTTGAAAGGGTTTTCTAGGGAGGGGACTCTGAAAACTATGGCAACTAAGTGAGTTCCGAGGGCCTTTCCAGCCTTGACAGTCTATGAATAGAATTCCATTTTTGGCTCTAAGCCTAATCCTGCCGGCACCAGGACTGCAGTGACGAGCAGTAGCCGCTCAGATGGCCGCAGCTGCCAGGAGAGCTCGAGACAGGCTGTCGTTAAACGCAATCTTACAACACCACCTAAATAAAGACCGTGCAATGGTGCACAGTATCTCTGAGCTCATGGTCTGCAGCTCCAAGGGGATGGATGTTGAATGATAACTGTAGGAAAAATCGAAGGTTCGCTCTTGGCCTGTAAGGCAGTCTGTATTTTTAGAATGGGCTGGGGCAGCACTGCCCAGCCTCCCTGCCTGTCTTTCCGAGTCTGCTCTGCCTTTTCCGTGTGGGTGCGTCCAGCCTTGGTGTAGGGCTCCGAGGGTCAGGGCCTACCCATATTCGTTTACTGTATCCCTCCTAGAAGCAAACGTGGTGCCCAGCATGTGGTCGCTGCCCATTACTCATTTTACAGTTGAGCGATAGATTTTTAAAACAGTGGAATTCATAGGATTTTCATTTCACCTGTTAGAAGAGGTTCTTAAAAGTTTGAACAGAGAAATGCTGTTTCCTGTCAAGTTATCTCTCCCTTCTACCTGAGGTGCCCTCTGTCAGCCTGCTGTGTGGTCCTCAGGACTTCAGATGGGATCTTTGTGGTGTTTTTTTTTTTTAATTTTTTAAATGTTTGTTTATTTTTGAGAGACAGAGTGCGAATGGGGGAGGGGCAGAGAGAGGGAGGCCCAGAATCTGAAGCGGGCTCCGGGCTCCAAGCTGTCAGCACAGAGCCCGACGAGGGCTCGAACTTAGGAACTGCGAGATCCTGACCTGAGCTGAAGTGGAACGCTTGACTTACCGAGCCACCCAGGCGCCCCTCGGCTGGGATCTTTGTAAATTGCAGTAATCAGCCTAGAATGAGAACATTTTCATTTGATTAAAGCTGGTCAGGAACAGATCGGTAGGGTAGAGTATCCCATGGAAAACTCTACTGAGTGACAACCGTGTGCTGCATGGAATTCTATAATTACTGTCTCCTGCTTCCTTGTCTCACTGTGCCTTCCTTGCTTTAATACTTTATTTAACAAGTACTAATTTTAGGGGCACCTGGGTGGCTCAGTTGGTTAAGTACCCGATTCAGCTCAGGTCATGATGTCACCATTCCTGGGTTTGAGTCCTGCATTGGGCTCTGTGCTGACAGTGTGGAGCCTGCTTTGGATTCTGTGTCTCCCTCTCTCTCTGCCCTTCCCCCACTCGCACTCTGTCTCCCTCTTTCTCAAAAATGAACAAAACATTAAAAAAAATTAAAGTAAAAAAAGAAATACTAATTTATTGGGGGGGGGGGTTGCTGTGTGGCTCAGTTGGTTAAGTGTCCCACTCTTGATTTCGGCTCAGGTTGTGATCTCATGGTTCAGGGGTTTGAGCCCCATGTTGGGCTCTGTGCTGGCAGCGTGGAACCTGCTTTGGGTTTTCTCTCTCCCTCTTTTTGCCCCTCTCCTGCTTGTGCACGTGCTCTCTCTCTCAAAATAAATAAATAATTAAAATTAAAAGGTACTAATTGTATTGCTGCTTCTGTGGTCCATATGTTTGATTAGTCCTTGGAGTTCTTTGGTAGTAACTAACTTAAAGCAGGTTATATTTCAGTAGCGCACCATGGAAATTAAAAAACAACAAAATTACTCAGGAGCCCGAAATTTGCTAAATGCTTTTGTTTAACTTATGACCTCTCCTATTTCTAAAGTTGCTAAAATGCTTTTGTTTAACTTATGACCTCTCCTATTTCTTTTCTTTAGTTTATGGTAATTTTTCCTGGCAGTAGGCATTTTACTGTTTTTTTCTTAGCATACAACGTATGCAAGATGAATGAGAGGTCATTATGGCTAAAGTGGAGAGGATCCTTGTGGCGAATGTAGAGCAAACACAGGTAAAATTTTTCTGACAAAAGATATTTTACCGGGTAAATGGTTTTTGAAGATGTTTTCTCTTATTATTCTCATGGTACCCTGAGGCCCGTGGTGCTTGTTCAGTGAACTCTTAAAAGATCAGCAGGGGGGTGAAAAAGAGGGAAAAGAAAGAACAGTAAGAAGTTGTTTTGGTTTATTCAGAATAAGAGAGTGTTTTCTATCCTGGTTTTTAGTTGAAACAACTTTCTAATTGTGATTTTTGTATTTTATAGGCATTAAGCTAGTTTTTGTCATTATTGTTAATAGGGTTACTGAAAAATGCTTAGGCACTTTTTATTTCACTATTTTACTCTGTAGGAGGGACAAGTATGAAAAATTATAAAGATATAACTGAGGTACAATTTGTTGCATGTTTTATAAATTAAAAAAAAGGAGCTGACTTAGCTTGTGTGTGATTCTCAGCCAGGCTAGTGTAGGAGGTCCCCCAGAGCTGAGAGCCTGCTTCCCCTGCCTTTTGAGGGAAAGCATACAATTAATTTGAATTATTTGGAGCATTTGGCACTTTCCCACTCCAAAGCATCTTTGGGTGTAAGAACTGCCTTTTAATTATCTCTTGATAGAATGATACCTATAAAGTCATATTTCAAATGAAGACAATAATAAAATACAGAGAGCCAGTATGAGTGGCTCTTTTTGGATTATGAAATTGTTTGCCATTGTTACCTAATTTTCCCTCCTCCTCCTCCTCCTCCACTCTCTCCCCTCTTCGCCTCTCACTCCTTCGTATTTTTTCAGTGTTTTTGTTTGATATCCGAATGAAAAGGTTATTAATTTTCTCAGGCTATTGTAGTTATCACAAACAGGGTGGCTTAAAACAACAGAAGTGTATACTCTGCACTTCTGGAGGCCTGAAGTCAGAAGTGAAAGTGTTGGCAGGGCCACACCCCCTCTGAAATTTCTCAGGGAAAATCCTTGCTTGCCTCTTCAGGCTCCTGGGCTCCTGGCACTTTCTCGGCTTGTAGCAGCAGCACTCTGACCTGTGTCTCCTCCTCCACGTGGCCCTGTGGCCCACGTCTGTACGTTCCACATCTCTCTCTCTTCAAAGGACGCGTCGAATTTTGGATCCTTCATAAATTTGGATCTTACCTTGAGATACTTAATTGTATCTTGAGAGACTAGTTTTCAAATAAGGTCACAGCCACACAGGTTTCAGGGTGGATGTATCTTTGGGGGAGGGACCAGCGTTCGTTTGTGCTACAAAAGGTATTTTCTAGAAAAAAGGAAAATATGCTGCTAAATGGAAATTGATTTAGCCATTTAGATCGTTGTTTCTTTTTATGTTGGAAAGACTACATTTCATTTAACTTAGGTTCTAACAGGATTTAATGATTGGGGCCTGTAGCCGAAGATGTGTGAGGAAGGTTCTGAGATGTTTTTGGCTTTAATAAGTAACTTAAGAGCAGTTGGAATCTTCATGTAGGCTCACCAGACCATTTCTGCAAAGTAAGTTCTGTAGTGTTCATTATGGTTCTTGTTTTGTTTTTAATTTTTTTTTAATATTTATTTTTGAGAGGCAGCTGGGGAGGGGCAGAGAGAGAGAAACAGAATCCGAAGCAGGCTCCAGGCTCTGAGCCATCAGCACAGTGCCCAACACGGGCTCGAACCCACCAGCCGCAAGATCATGACCTGAGCCAAAGTCGGACCCTTAACCGACTGAACCACCTAGGTGCCCCCTGTTATGGTTCTTTTTTTTTTTTTTTTAAACCTTTTATTTTTAAATTGGGTAGTAGGCCATCTCTGATTATTTTCATTTTTCAAATGTCAAACCGTGAAAAAATTCTTTTTTTGTTGTTGCATTTTTTTTCTTTTTAACTTGTTTTATTTTTTATTTTTTTAAATTTACATCCAAATTAGTTAGCATATAGTGCAACAGTGATTTCAGAAGGTAGATTCCTTAGTGCTCCTTACCCATTTAGCCCATCCCCTCTCCCACAACCCCTCCTGTAACCCTCAGTTTGTTCTCCATACTTATGAGTCTCTTCTGTGTTGTCCCCCTACCTGTTTTTATATTATTTTTGGTTCCCTTCCCTTATGTTCATCTGTTTTGTCTCTTAAAGTCCTTATATGAGTGAAGTCATATGATGTTTGTCTTTCTCTAATTTCACTTAGCATAATACCCTCCAGTTCTATCCACGTAGTTGCACATGGCAAGATTTCATTCTTTTTGGTTGCCGAATAATACTCCATTGTGTCTGTGTGTGTGTGTGTGTGTGTGTGTGTGTGTATACGTATATATATACACACACACGTATATATACGTATATATATATATATACGTATGTATATATATGTATACATATATATGTATACATATACACGTATATATATGTGTGTGTGTGTGTATATACACACACACACACATCTTCTTTATCCATTCATCCATCGATGGACATTTGGGCTCTTGCCATACTTTGGCTATTGTTGATAGTGCTGCTATTAACATGGAGGTGCATGTGTCCCTTTGAAACAGCACACCTGTATCCCGTGGATAAATGCCTAGTAGTGCAATTGCTGGGTCGTAGGGTAGTTCAGTTTTCAGTTTTTTGAGGAACCTCCATACTGTTTTCCAGAGAGTGGCTGCACCAGCTTGCATTCCCACCCATTATGGTTCTTAAAGATGTTTTTTCTTTGATAAATCCATAGTCCTCTGTTAGATTTCTCTATGTCTATAATGAAATGTATTTCTGATAAATAGATAATACACTTTCTTCCAGAGTATGGCCATTAGTGATCATTATAATTACTAAAAACGATCCTGTGTTTAGGAAACTATTAGAATAAGAGGGCACGGGTTCTTGTCAACTTCTGTAAGCTCTTGTCCCAAGACAGTTAGCATGGGATGGATTGTCTGGAAACCTGTGTGACATTGTTTGAGCTGGGTCCTCACGGGTGGAGATTTTTTTTCCTTTTTAATGTTTATTTATTTATTTTGAGAGAGAGAGCACGAGCAGGGGTGGGGCAGAGAGAGAGAGGAAGAGAGAGAGAGAATCTCAAGCAGGCTCCATGCCACCAGCATAGAACCCGACTCGGGGCTCAATCTCACAAACTATGAGATCGTGCTCTGAATAAGTGGAGATTCAGATTTGGTGGTTCTCCTGTGGGGCAGGAAAGAAGTGGGTTTGACCCAATCCTTCCTCAGAGTTCCCCGCAGACCTCTCGCTGAAGAGCCCCAAGAGCAGCAGAGAGACTTGGAAATACTTTCTTTGGGAAGAACTCAATTTTAGTTCCAATTCTGCTGCTGCTTCTGACTTTCAGGAATTAATTCAACATTCCTGAGCTTCACTTTCTTGTTTTTAAAGTGTGGGATTTGCGCTAGATTGTAAAACACCCTTTGGCTCTAGCAAACTTAGTTTTTACGGTAAGAGTACATTCTAGAATGTATGATACACTTCATTAAGTTTTATTAGAAAAACTTGTAAAAGATATACTACTGTCGTATTTCTAAGAAGTTTTTCTTTTTGTGAGTTTATTTATTTTGGAAGAGAGGGACAGCCAGTTGGTGGCTGGGGGGTGTGCAGAGCGAGAGACAGAATTTCAAACAGGCTGTGTGCTGTCAGCTCAGAGCCCAACATGGGGCTCGAACTCAGAACTGTGAGATTATGATCTGAGCCAAGAACAGGTGTCGTATGCTTAACTGACTGAGCCACCCAGGAGCCCCCAGGAAGTTTTAATATTTTAATATATGCATGGCCGGATATTCCAGATTTAAAAAAAAAAAAATCACTTATTTGAGACTTCCCAGCCTAAAATTAGTTTTCAACCAATAAATATTTCTGTCTTTTCATATTGACCTTTAAACTGTTTTGATAGTTTAAATAATATACTTAATACACAGAAAATACTTTAAATAATGTACTTGTTACAAATAAAAGATTCCAGTAATAAAGAACTTTATAAAGTAAAATGTGAAAGTGCCTTTTCTTCTCCTCTCCTCTCCCTTTGGCCCCTCCTATACCATTTCCTAAGGGGCAACCACAGGTAGTTTGGGGTCTAACCTTTTATGAAGGTGTATACACATAAAACATACCATATATAAATATATTACTTTTTTAGTTTTTGTAATACTTGTCTAAAAATTGCTTGAGCGTGTTTAGTTTTACCGTCTACTCACTGGGGTGTTACAGTTCTTTAGTAATTGTCCTTAATGTTGCTGATGTTTAAAACCCAGTGAATGTCGTCAGGGCAATCCCTGGTAAGGGTTGCAAGCAGAAAGGTAGAAATCAAATTCCGGATCCCAGTGGTAACACCTCCTAAAGAAATCGCCATCCTCGGGGCGCCTGGGTGGCGTAGTCGGTTAAGCGTCCGACTTCAGCCAGGTCACGATCTCGCGGTCTGTGAGTTCGAGCCCCGCATCGGGCTCTGGGCTGATGGCTCGGAGCCTGGAGCCTGTTTCCGATTCTGTGTCTCCCTCTCTCTCTGCCCCTCCCCCGTTCATGCTCTGTCTCTCTCTGTCCCAAAAATAAATAAAAACGTTGAAAAAAAATTTTTTTTAAAAAGAAAACACCATCCTCACTGATGGACCCTAAGACTTAAACTAAATACTTGCTATACCACCAAATATGCCACAATTAAAGTTCTTAAACTTTTTGAAGAACAGATCGTATTAAAGTATTTCAGCAAAATCAGTGGGGAAAACCGTTGAAAATAATATTCCTAAATTGCATGGCTGCAGTCAAGGGCTGCTCAAAATAGTGCTGTGGTTACTAAAGCGCCATGAAAGGGATACAGAACCGTGAGGACATCCACAAAGAGAGCCAGACTGGATGTCTAGAGGTAATCCTGGAGTAATGTGAGAAACTCGTTGGTGCTCACTGAATAATTTTGTGGTGTGATCATTGTACATATTAAATAAGGAATTAGGAGCTACACACTTAAAATTATTTGTGTGAGCCAAGAGTTTGGGCTCTGGGATCAGATGGACTTAGGGTCAAATCTCCACTTTGCCATTTACTAGCCTTGTGACTTTACCTCTCAAAAGCCTCAAATATCTTCAGATACTCTGTGTTAGTTGCTCCCTTATGGGGTTGCCGTGATTATTCATTGAGAATGACCTATATAAAATGCTTAGCCCAGAGCTGGGTCCTGGGAAGCACACAATTAGTGCTGCCTAAAAAGTGAGCTATGAGACCGTAGTATAATACTTAGTTGTACCTTTTAGGTGTAAGGGCTGTTTCCTTAAGTGAATTGTATGCTTTTGAGGACATGGGCCTTTTCCTAGGTTTTTTATATGTATGTTTCAAAGCGACACATTTGGGGAAGACATAATGAAAAAGCAAGTTGAATAACGTGATACAGACTGAACAAGTGACTTTGAGTTAGTAAACCTTACGACATCATCACTGCTTATGAACATACATTTCATGGATTAGTGTTCTTAGAGATCATGAGAAGCAAAAAATACAAGTTGGTATAATGAGTTTTTTTTCCCCAAAAGCCTTTAAATAGAGAATCTTTAACAAAATTTTTTTTAACGTTTATTTATTTTTGAGAGAGAGAGGGACACAGAGTATGAGTGTGGGGAAGGGGCAGAGAGAGGGAGACAGAATCCGAATCGGGCTCCAAGCGGTCCGCACAGAGCCTGACGCGGGGCTCGAACCCATGAACTGTGAGATCATGACGTGAGCTGAAGTTGGACCTGCAACTGACAGCCACCCAGGCTCCCCTAACCCTAAACACGGAGACTCTTGCTGTTTAGGTGAAACCAAACCGTTTCTTCATCGCCTGCAGAGCCCAGTGAGAAAGGAGACCAGTGAAAGGGGGTGTCAGGAAGGAAACATGGAACAGCATCAGCAGGTCAGAATCAGGATCTTGGAAAGTTTTCCTTTTTTCACTCTTTTGAATTAAGACAGGTGTTTACAGAATTTGAATTTTGATAGCAATTATTTGTTTGCCACTGAATTACTGTTTCAAATTCTGACCATGGAAAAAGATTTTGGGTATTGAAGGTATCACAGTTTTTGGTTTTGATGTGGATGATTTGAAAATTGGAGGCGCCCTAAAAGAGCAGAGATGACTTATTTAAATTTAAATCATTGAAATTAGCTTTAAAAAATTCAGTTCTGCAGTCACACTCGCCACTTTGCCAATGCTTGGTGGCCACATATGCGGTGGGCTACTGTATTGGACAGTGCACATTGAAGAACTCGCCCATCACAGGAAGTTCTGGTGGACACCTGCTTTTCTAGAACACATGTTGCTGTAGTTTATGCATTATTGTAAAATGAGCAAAAGTATACAAAAGCCAAAGTAGTTGCAGAAGTTAGAGGAAAATAATCAGAGTAATGGGAAATGTTAACGAGGTGGGTAGACCTTTTCTCCCCTTCTTTGATATTTCCCCTTTTTCTGTTTATTGTCAAGCAGAATAATTGGAAAATGGTTCAAAGTAAATTCTTGCCAAACAAGGTGACACATGGCCAGACTTTTTTTTTATTTTTATTTTTCTATTTTTATTTTTTTACAGTTGTGGTTCTTTAAAAACTCTTACTACCGATCACAAGTATTTGTTCTCTCGTTGTGGTTGGATCTTAATCCTACTAAGAAATTGTTTTTTCCCCCTCCTTCATCTCTGGCTGCCATCTAGTTACATCCACAGCACTGACGTTTCAAACCATTTTCTATAGAACCTAATCTTTCAGTGCCTCCCTGGGTTCTCTCGTTCTTATTGTGGACTTCAGACTCTGGTGATCTGGGTGTATCGAACTTCCAAATCACCATCTTGCTGAATCACCTTGAGAAGGCAATTTAATCTCTCCGAGCCTGTAACAAGGGTAACGTGTCATGATATAGATACCGCCACTTGCATACATCTGGACTAAATGAGAAAATTTATTGAAAGCTCACCACCTTGGCATGTAGTAAGTCAGATAACAATTAGAGGTGAGGTCATCTGATGCATTATTTTGCCCTTGCCGTGGAGCAAACCGTCCCAGAATTTAGTGGCTTGAGACAGCCACCACCATAATTTCTTACAGGATTCTGCGGGGTGCTTCTGGTCTTGTCCAGGCCTGGCTGACGTTTCATGCAGCGGTGGTCACTCGGCTGGTTCTCTCCGAGGCTGGTTGGTCCTGGCTGGCCTCGCTTGCACATTGAGTGGTGGGCTGGTTGTCTCCTGGAACAGTAGAGATGGCTAGATTACGTGTGTCTCATCGTCCAGCCAAGTTAAAGCTTTCTTGGAATACAGAACCCTCAGCAAGGGCCCTTGCTTTCTCCCTGCGTCCTCTGTGTACCCTCCACTCTAGTCTAACTTTTGTATAGTTTGTCGAATGCGGTCTTTGCTTTCACCCTTGTTTCTTGAAAACAAGCCTCTTTGTCATCTCTAGGTTCTTAGCGCACCCCCAGGACGGTTGAATGAATACCTGCGTATAGCTCCGCCTTCGCGGACCATTTCACCTTATCCTCACCTGCTGATTCTTTGACGTTCATCTTTATGTGCTACCCTACTTCGTGATGTCCATTTGACCTCTCCAACTTTGAGAAGTTTAGAGATGGTTTTTGGTATCGTAAGAAATGTCAGAGTAAAATTCTGTATCGAAACATTTTAGTTAATCTAATTTTCTTGTATCCTTAAATGGATTCTCTTCCGTAAATGCTAAAGTGGCCTTGGAAACCTGAATGGTTTTTTTTAATACTGATCGTCAAACAGGAAAGTTTGGCTTCTGAGTTTCACATATGTTTATGGAGTAAAGTGGCCACTGCGACTTGGTGAGAATATAGGGTGTTTGCTGTCTCAGTTCACTTACATTTGTAATAGTATTGGTCTGCACAGTGAGATGTTTTTGTAGGCCAAATAAAGAAACTTTGTCTTTGCATTTCTATTTTTAGTTTAATAGTGCTCCACAAAAAGATGGAACGCAAGAGTTAGAAAAGGCAGCACTTGCATATACATTGTTCTGCTTCTGCCCACTCTTTGCTTTTCTCCCTTTTTTTGACCTACTAAATGAATAATGATTAACTATTGCCGATTGCGTGTGTGCTCCCTTAAGTTTTATGTAAGTCGTAGTTCAGAGTTGATGGAGACTTGAAATCCTAAAGTATAGTAAATGATGCAGTGTGATGCGATGGGGAAGAGAAGAATCCCCAAACGCTCTCAACGGGGCCTCAGGAAAACTACACTTGTAGTCCTGGCTGTGATGACTTACTGGTGGTCTTGGGACCGTTTAACTTCTCTTTGACTCAGGCGAGTTCGATCATATTGAAGGTTTCTCTCTAGTTCTGAAGAATCGGTGCTGTTTCTACCAGTATAGATCCTCCTGGGATTTAGTAATAAACATAACAGATGAACACAGATGTTTAAAATGAAAGAAATGGATATCCTTATTAGGATATTCCACGCCTACAGGGTTAATAACACGTACTGGGCATGTAGAAAAGGTACACTTCGGATTCGTCTTTCGAAATAGGTGCTTGTCAGGTAGGCCAGGCGGAAGGATTAGCAGCATCGAGATGTGCAGAATTGCAGCGGAAGTGAGTGCGAAGTGAGCGTGGCTGGAATGTGGCTCCCTGGGGTGGCTCCAAGGATGTCCCGGTTTTCCTGGGATTTTCCTTCCTGGTTGGGAAATGTGTTCTCTCACTGGGGTTCATTTGGTGTGCAAATTCCACAAGAAGCATTAATTTCTCTCTTCTGTAAGGGCCAGGGCACCTCATGCCCCCGCAACGCCCCCAGATGCACAGGCACAGCCTCGCCCTTTGGCGTTGGGCAAAAGAAAGCACCGTGGCGCTTCTGACGGGATTTCTTCGGGTAGGAGTGTTGTGAATCCAGAAAAAAAGGCCGTCTTGTCAGTCTGAAGTGTGTTCCGTGTTCACGAGCTATTGTAGGTGCGATTTGAATTTGTTGCCCACGATGCTTGTGGCTCCTGTACTGGTCAGCTCTGGTCTCGGGCTTCATCTTCCCTCGCGTTCAGAGCTCACTCTCTGCATGGCTCCGTGCTGCCTGCTAAAGTCTCCTCTTCATAAAAGAAACACCCGTCCTGGTCTCCTTCCTGCCTCTCCGGCTCTCCTTTTAGCTCCTCTGCTGAGCCGCTCTGACGTACTCGGGGGAGGGACTTCCTCCCTAAAACTCTCTGTCCCCGGTTCCTGTGACACGGGGTGCTTCTCTTCAGCCTGCTGCTCCCTCGGCTTCTTCGTGGCTTTCTAAACGTGGCTGGACCCTACTTTCGTAAAACTGGCCCAACGTTCCCTTTATTCCTCACAGCCTTTTGTACTTGGGGTGGAACCCAGACGTACTTGGGTACACCTGTAACCCAGGTGTACTTGGGGTGTAACCCGCCCCCCGCACGAGGGATCTGGGCCTCTACGTGCCTGCTGGACGCCACTGTCCCCTGGACCGCCTGGCACGTCCTGCCTGTAAATAGATGCTGCATCACTTTCTGTTGGCGCATATGTGAGCCGTAAATGCGTATCGTTCTTTCCAGGTTTAGTGTAGGTTATGTGTCTGTCTCGCTCAAATACGTAGTTTTAATGCTGCCCCTTTTTGGTTCACACGTTTAAGTATTTTCTTTTAGGGTCATAGAGGTGTAGCAGTATAACCAAGATGGGCGAGAAAGGCAGTCTGTCCTTCTAGGCTTTGCAGGCAGCAAGAGGAGATTGGAGTGAGTGACCGTAGTCCTGTGGGGCCGTGCTGCGCTACGGCAGATGTGAGTGTGGAGCCCGGCCTCGGGACCCCAGGCACACCTGTCGGGTCAGGCCTCAGAAGTGACGTCTGAGCCGGGAGGTGGGGGAGCGGATAGCAGTAACTAGGCTGAAAGAGTGTGTAAGAAGGGAATAGAACATTAGAATTCATTGCATTCAGACGGAGTTAATGTTCCATTTGAGTTAACAGAGGAGAATTAATTTGAAGCATATGGAGAGTGCAAATAATAAACCTGGGTTTGCTTTTTGTCTCTGTTGAATTTGTCGCGTGGATGTGGGCACACACCTTTGTTAAGTGTGCCGAAAGCAAGCCGTGAAGTGGGGGATTGTATTGTTAATGGGCATTTGGTTATTGGCTGTAGAAACTTATTTGCTAACAGGCATTCTTGCAACAAGTGATTATGCTCTACACAAGCAGGATCCTGTTTTGCTGAGAACGTGCCAAGCTGTTGCCCTTGTGATGTGACCATTGATGACAGCTTTTCGATGGGCACCTTAGGACAGTTCGATGGGACGAATCACAGTGATTTCCTGTCATTCTTGAACTACTTAAAACCATCATCAGAAAGTGGTAAACATTTGATAGGAAACAAGAGGGATTAACTTTAAAAGGTTTTTGACTGATGAAAATCAAACCTCTGCCACATTAAGCAACATTTTTACGCCGTTAAGCATTGCCGTGCATTTTCCTTGAACCTGTTTCAGTCTATAAGTGTGGTTTGGGAAACCCCCCAGATTCTAGTTTACAATATAGTCTTTTGTTGTTCTTATCAGCAAGAGTGCGTTGCTTCACTGAATTGTGGGGGAGATCATGTTGTTTGAGATCCTCAGTAAACTATTTTAGGGAAGAAAAAAATCCTCATCAAATTAAATAAAAACACGAACCTTTCATTTACAAATTTAGAGAATCGTTTTGAATAGCCTTTAATTGGTAGTTGTGTGAAATTACTTAGGATAATAGGGGAAAATCAATTATAGTGATAAAATCTTTCTTAAATATACATTATTTGAAGTATTTTCCTGTGGAAAAAAACCACAAAAAGCTGGGCCGGAGAAAGGTGGTTCCTGCCAGTCGTCTTGCCTCAGAAGGTTTTACCTGAGCTGCTGATCTGACGTCAGATCCACTGTATACACCCCTGACCATGGTCAGCGCAGGCTGCGGAGGCTGTGTTAGTGGTTGGGGGAATTTTGTGTGTATTTTGTGAAGTACAGAAAGGATTTAATCCGTTTTCACGGTCTTCCAGGATCCCACCTATGTGGACACTCACATCGACTGTTATTAAAGTTCTAGAGACAGATCGAAACTATAGATTTTCTAGTTTGATAGAAAAATCAAGGAGATAAAGAATATGGGGTTTCTTTGAGGATCATTTATTTTTTTCTTCCATCGGAAATTAGTTGACATCTGAGCAGTATTTCCTGGAAAGTCACATTACTTTTGTAACGAGTCTCCACTTACGAGGGTCAGTGATTGGGAGGTAATAAGTCATGGCGGTAGCCATTCCACTGGTCCTTCTAATACAGTTACCGAAGATTTTTTCGGTCACTTCATACTTAATTGTCTCTGCAGAAGTTAGAGGAGTTTGAAATCCTGAGTAACTTCATCTCAACTTTTTAAAAAATGTCTTCTGACAACAGTGTATATTCAAACCACTGGCCACATCAAGAAGGTAACTGGAGTTCTGCCACTTTTTCATCCGTCATTTATCTACTGTGTTTAAGAGCCATTAAAATGAGACCGTGTGAAGTGTGTTGGTTGTAAATAAAATGATTGAACCTGGATTAATCATTTTTTTTTCCCTTCAGGATCAGAGATTTGCTCAGACTTTTGTGCTCCGTGAGGTTTCAGTAACGATATTTTATAAATATTTTGACTTTATTTGTAACGATTAATGAACTGTTACCACTTCATAGGTCTTATCACAACAACGTCAAGGAAACTGGACCGAGAGCAGCAGGATGAACATATATTAGAAGTAAGCATTTCTTTATTTTAGTTATTTGAAAAGTACTATAATTATAAATATCATGGGAAAGAACATTCGTGGTCACATTAACTAGTCTTCATAATTGTTACTATTTCATTATATTGCCTCCTGGTCATTATTAGAAAGGAAAATAAAGGGGAAACCAAACCTTTGTGAGTGTGGTTCATGTCCCCTTAAATCCCTTTCTATCCCCAGAATACAGGACCGCTCAAATTATTGTGCTTTACACATGCACGACACACACAGAGCAATCAAATGAAAGCGATATTATTGAAATTTCCTTTTCATTTACATGAGATGTATTTCTATAGGCCTTCTACATCTTTTTCCTCAGTATTGTTTTCAGGATTTTTTATGATACTAGGTCTAATTCAACTGTAGCTAGTTTCCACTTTTTGTTATCGTTATCCTTAAGTAATTGCCTTGTTTTTGCATTTCAAACTGAATTGTAGAAAGTTTGTGTTTTGTTGTTTAAAAAAATTAAGTTTATTTATTTTGAGAGTGCGTGAGAGAGCGCAGGAGAGGGGCAGAGAGAGGGGGGAAGAGAGAGAGAATCCCAAGCAGGCTCTGCATTGTCAGCGTGGACCCCGACGTGGGGCTCAATCCCACAACCCTGGGACCATGACCTGAGCTGAAACCGAGAGCTGGACGCTAAACTGACTGAGCCACCCAGGTGCCCTGAAAGTTTGTGCTTTTTACTAAAAGTTTGTGCTTTGTAAACATTTCTAAACTAAAAGATTGAAGACTGACAGGGTCTCTTCTGCTAGGCTTCTCATGCTCACAGCTCACTTAAAATGCCTTCTAGTCCCTGAAAGAAGAAACACAGCTTGTCCTTCACTACCTTGCTGGTAGAGGGTCAGCACCCTGTAGGCGCAGGGATAGGAGTCTGTGGAGGGGGCACGTAGTGTCCTGTGGACGGCGGGCCGGATGCGACGGCCGGGAGCCACGGCCTCTAGGCCAGGAGGGGGCTGAGAAGAGACGGCACTTGGGGAGGGACGCAGAGCAGACATGTAACCTCTGCTGGCATTTCTGTGTCACACGTTAATAGCCAGTGTTGATCATTGGAGCTAGAGCTGGAAAAGACCCAAGTGCTTTTCGAGTTCTCTGCATGAATCTTCCCTTCTGCCAGTGTGGGTCCTGGGGAAAGTTCTAAGCTGTGATTTGTTATTATTATTTTGATTAATATTTAGCTATCCCTCTTTTTATATTATTGCTGTTCATAATGCTGCCTGCTTAATATCATTTCATCCCTGGTCCAGTTTCCTTCCTTCTTTCCTTTTGTTCCTTCCTGAGAGAGACAGAGAGAGAGAGAGAGAGAGAGAGAGCGAGCATGAGCAGGGAGGCGCAGAGGATCCACAGCTGGCTCTGCACTGTCACCACAGAGCCCGATGTGGATTCGAACTCACAGACTGAGAGATGACCTGAGCCACAGTCGGACACTCATCCGACTGAGCCACCCAGGTGCCCCCTTGGTCTGATTTTCTAATTGTCAGTAAAATACGTAGTTTTTATAGCTGTGTAACGTGTGCACATGAATATCCTGTGTAGAAAAGGTGCTTCACAGCCACCATTACAGTTACTAATTCCTTCGTGTGTTCCATCCAGCCGTCGGTGGTACAGGTCCCTTGAATTCTCTTTCCTTCTGATAGAGCAGAGCTTAGAATTTTCATCCAGTCACTACAGTGATTGACAGAAGGGAGAATATGGTTCCTGAAGAAAAGGAACCGGTGGCAATCTGTCCGGAGTGGCAGGTCCCCGGCATGGGGATCGTGCTGGGCCCGTGCCCTGGTCAGAGCTGCACGGGACACCTGCTGGCTGTGCACCCTACTCCAGAGCCACCTGTTGGTGGCACCTGTCAAAGGCTGGATGGGAGCAAGTGTAAGGTTAGGACTTAGGACTTAGGACTCTGAAGATGATAGTAAGACGTTGGTGGGAAATAAGACTGTAATGGTTTGTTTACATACCTCGTATGTTTTCTGTAGTCCTTGGTGGGGTGTTTGAGGGCCAACGCCAGTGTCGATTGGCCTGTCTTGAAGAGTTTTTCAGTTCCGTGTTAAAAGCTGTGTTACTGGCTGCTGGTTATTGAACCGAAACTTAAAACCATGTTGGTGATGATACTGCAAAACATAGTGCTTGCTTCTATTTCTCTTTAATTTTCTTTCTTTTTCCTAAAGATCATCTGAAAACTGATCCAAAGGAAATGTTTTGGGAGGTTAAAATTAAATAGTAATTGTAAATTTTGTTTTTATTTTGAGAGTGTGAGCAGGTAAATCATGCACTTGATTTTTTTCATTTTTGTTTTCTTTTTAAGCTTGTGTATATTCATTGGGTGGGGGCAAGGGCAGAGAGAGGGAGAGAGAGAATCCCAAGTAGGCTCTGCACTGACAGTGCAGACTCGAGGCTCGAACTCACAGACCCATGAGATCGTGACCTGAGCCGAAACCCGGGGGCAGATGCTTAACCGCCTGAGCCAGCCAGGTGCCCCAATCATGTACTTAAGGAGAAACAGCTACTTGACTTAAATACTCTTGATGAATACTATTAGGATATAGTCACATTTTTATAAACAACAGATTTATACTCACCAAGCTGTAAAAACAAAATGAGTCCCACAAAAACCTGCAGTATACTTTAATATTTTTAAAAATGCATTTCAGTCATTAATTTTGGAGGATGTGGTGAGGGAGCTATTCCTAGGGTTATTGCTTTGAACGTACACACCAAAATAATAGTGGACATCTGATTTCGGGATGAAATTGTGCATATGGAAGCATTCACCAGTCCTCAAGACCTCAGGTTGTTATTTATGTTCTTTATACTGAAAATCTTATTGAATAAGTGGGTTTGGAATGACAGTTTTTATGTCCGCCCTGCTGAATGTGGAGGACTCCTGTGCAAGAAGAGGGTCCGACAGAACAAAAGGGCAGCGGCTAGTATGAAGAGGCACGTGACTTTGCACATATTTTAAACTGATGATTTTTAATGCGGTATGTGGAGATGTGATTTTTAAGGGTAGAGAGTGGATGTTATTCCTAAGAGGACTCCTTATTGAAAAGCAAAATCTCCCTGTAGCTCTTCCGTGATTCAAAAAGATGTTGCTGATAGTTTGCCATTTTGGCGACCTGCGCATTACAGCTGTGGCAGCCCTGGGACAGGCAGCGTGGTGAGGGGAGAGGCGGGGCTCCTGCTGTGCCTCCTCCTTAGCCCCCGCCTGCTGCCCGGGTCCCTGTCTGAATGGGACACGTCGCCTTGCCTCCTGTTGTCAGGAGAGGAGATGGTGTGCGTCCTAGTGCTGGGTGAGATGCAAAATACAGGTTTATGCAAAATACAGGTTATCCTCAATTAGGAGGAAGGTAGTCGCTTTTCATGTAGTTCTATTTTTAAAAACGTCTGTCGACCTGTTTTCCCTTTCACACGCAGGTTACCGTGACAGACAATGGTAGCCCCCCCAAGTCAACCATTGCAAGAGTAATTGTGAAAATCCTTGACGAAAACGACAACAAACCCCAGTTCCTACAAAAGTTCTACAAAATCAGACTCCCAGAGCGGGAAAGACCAGAACGAGAAAGAAACTCCAAGCGCGAGCCCATCTATCGTGTTATCGCTACAGACAAAGACGAAGGTCCCAATGCAGAGATCTCTTACAGCATTGAAGATGGAAACGAGCATGGCAAATTTTTCATTGAGCCAAAAACCGGAGTGGTTTCGTCCAAGAAGTTCTCTGGAGCTGGAGAATATGATATCCTTTCAGTGAGTTAAGATCTGGTCTTTGAATTTCTCACATACTTTGACTGTTAATCTGGTCTCACATCACTTCTCTTGTAACTTTTTCTTTCTTCAATAAGTAGCCTCAGTGTTTGTGACCTGACTTTGGGAAATGTGGCTTAGGTTGTCCTCTTCGGCTGTCACTCCAGTTATTGCTTACATTGAGTGTGGCCTGAAGAGGTTGCTCTTTTTTTTTTTTTTTAAATGTTTGTTTAATTTTGAGAGAGAGAGAGACCGTGTGAGCAGGGGAGGGTCAGAGAGAGGGGGAGACCCAGAACCCGAAGCGAGCTCCAGGCTCTGAGCTGTCAGCGCAGAGCCCGACGTGGGGCGCAAACTCCCAGACCACGAGATCCTGACCTGAGCTGAAGTCGGATGCCGAACACCGACTGAGCCACCCAGGCTCCCTGAGAGGTTGCTCTTTTTAATCAAACCTTAAACATGGGGAATACACAAATATAGATACTGTTTGAAATTAACTTAGTTTAAGACCAGACTGATCTGTGCTTCACTTATGGATGTAACTTCTAGTTTGCTCCTTTTATCCCCTCTGCTTACATGTTACAGATTAAGGCAGTTGATAATGGTCGCCCCCAAAAGTCGTCAACCACGCGACTCCACATTGAATGGATTTCCAAACCCAAACCATCCCTGGAGCCGATTTCATTTGAAGAACCGTTTTTTACCTTTACTGTCATGGAAAGTGACCCGGTTGCTCACATGATTGGAGTGATATCTGTGGAGCCTCCTGGCACGCCTCTTTGGTTTGATATCATTGGTAAGCATGGCTCAGAGTTTTCATTGTCCGTGTGTGGGTTACACTGAGGAGAACGTGTCTTTGATTTATTTCTGTCTTTGAGAACCTGGCTCTTTTTCTGATTTTTGTGCCCATGTCAGGACTTAAAATTGGGAGCAAGAGCCAGAAGTGGGGAATTTGTCTTAAACTGCAGTATTTTGATTGCAAATGTGTTACAATATCCAGCACGTACTCACCTTGTTTAAAATTGGTGCTGTGTATCATGAACCTAAAAATAAGGTTTTCAGAAGTGGCATCAAAGAGTTAGAAATCTGAATGTTTTTGGTTCAAAAGCACAGCTTCTTGATTTTCCTTCTTGATACATAACATGGCACATGGCTATTTTTAGTGAATATGGTTTGAATGCTTAAAATAACTGCCTGCTTGACTGTCTCAGGTCAGGCAGTATTTTATAGGGAATAAGCTTACAAATTTTAATTTGTGTGACTTAAAAATGATAGTGCCAACTATGGCCTTTTTAAGTTTGACTTACCACACTTTGGGAATGTGGGAAGCAGGGTTCACTAGATGAAATAACCCTGTAATAAAAATGACATGCCTAGGTCAGTTTTCCTTTTTCTCGGCCATTTAGTTTAGACCTAGAACGTGTTACCTTATTCTGACATACTTAAAAAAAGAAATTCGCATTAAACTTTGACATCTTAGGTTTTTAAGTGCTGTTTCTTCACATTACCTTAATCACAAAGATACTTAAAAGCAAAAGTACGTATTGCAACTCCTCTCCAGTTGGATCTTTATATTCCTTTATATTCCCCTCTTCTGTCCTTTAGCCACCCTCCGTACCCCAAATGCTACTTCAGTGGGTTGAAGCCGATGGGACTAGGCTGCCAGGGCCACAGGGTGAGGGGGGTACAGGCTTTTACCTCTTTAATTTTCCACACTAGACTGTTAAGCTGTTTTCCCAGTTTGGGTCATTGTATGAAATTGTTGATGTCATCAACACCTATGAAACTGTTACTTTTATTTATTTATTTATTTATTTAAAAAAAAAATTTTTTTTTTAAACGTTTATTTATTTTTGAGACAGAGAGAGACAAAGCATGAACAGGGGAGGATCAGAGAGAGGGAGACACAGAACCTGAAACAGGCTCCAGGCTCTGAGCTGTCAGCACAGAGCCCAACGCGGGGCTCGAACTCACAGACTGCGAGATCATGACCTGAGCCGAAGTCGGCCGCTTAACTGACTGAGCCACCCAGATGCCCCTTTATTTATTTTTTTAAGTTTATTTATTGATTCTAAGAGAGAGCCAGCAGCAGGGGGAGGGCAGAGAGAGGGAGAGAGAATCCCACGCAGGCTCCACACCGTTACGCGCAAAGCCCGACGTGGGGCTCGAACTCATGGACCACGAGATCATGACCTGAGCCGAAGTCGGACGCTTAACCGACTGAGCCAGCCAGGCGCCCCTTTATTTATTTTTTTAAGTTTATTTATTGATTCTGAGAGAGAGAGCCAGCAGCAGGGGGAGGGCAGAGAGGGAGAGAGAGAATCCCACGCAGGCTCCACACCGTTACGCGCAAAGCCCGACGTGGGGCTCCAGCTCCCGAGCCGTGAGGTCATGATTGAGCTGAAAACCCAAGAGCCGGACACTTCGCCGCCCCAGCCACCCGGGCCCCCCGGCCGTTACTTTAGTTTTAAAGAAAAGGATTATTTTTGTAACTAACTGCGGTCAAAATAGTGTGTGTGCTGTCTGTTAACTCCTGTCACGCTTGCAGACGAGCAGGCTGCGGCTGTGCCGTGTGTAACTTCCCCGTGTAACACTGACTGCACTTGGAACTGGTTTGATTGACTGCTCCTCCTTGTTCTGTGCTTGCCTCCCACGCTCGCTTGCTTCTGTTTGGCCGTGCCAGGCGACACACTTGCTAGAGAAGCGTTTCACGTCTTGCAGGTGACTTGTGACCTGAACTGTACAGCAGAAGGTATCTGCTGAGATCACATAATTTGCCTCAGATTATGAGATCTAAGATCAAAGCGTCAGCTTTTAAAGCTTTGTTTCGTGTCCAGTGACTCTCTCATTGCCCTCTGTTTCCATGGTGTGCGCATGGTCACGCATCCCAGCTGCAGACATGCTGACTTCTGATACATCTCCAGATCATCCTTAGTTTTAGGTTTAGTTGAAGATCGTGGCTTTTCTGTGTGTTTCGTTTTGCTTTCTGGTGCGTTTTGTAATAGAACATCATCATGACGTTAAGTCTCTATTTTCATTCCATTTCGCTTCATTGATAAAAGTATCTCAAGTGCAGTGGATTTGAAAAGAGAGTTTTATCTAGGATATAATTGGGAATGCATTTGGATAATGCTCGTAGCACAGAAACTTTTGCTTCCTTAAGCTTTGTGTTTGGCAACAATGGGGAAAGTTTCTTTTCAAGTATGTAAGAGCCAGGACTAATTGACATTAACTGCCATTATTTTTTCCAGAGTTAACATTTGTTTTGAATAGTTAATTTATTAGGGCAGTTCATTCAAGTGTCATAATTTTTGTGTGTGTAGTTAAACGTTTAAATAGCCGATTTTGGTTAGTAAGTGATGCTTTATATAGCTACTGAGGTATATAAATTAAAGACCTATTCAGAACCCCTGAAGGAGCAAATGGAAAGTAATTCATTGGCAATATTAGCAACGTTTTTCTGTTTTCAGAGTTGCTTTCCCCTCAGTTACCAGCTTCCCTTGAAATTAGAGCTCAACTTTGCATTAGTAAGCATTGTCTTTCTAGTTGGCCCATCTTTTCTTGTCTTTCAAAATGAAAGCTCCTTGGAATCACCTTGATCAATATCAGAAGTGTTTTGTTTTTTTTTCCCCCCGTCATTCACAAGTGGAAAGCCACAAAATAAATGACAGAATTTCATCCTATGACCTACCTGTTGTTACTTTTCTGTATGTCCTAATTTAACCTAGGTGGCAACTATGACAGTCACTTTGATGTTGACAAGGGCACCGGAACGATCGTTGTTGCCAAACCTCTCGATGCAGAACAGAAATCAAACTATAACCTCACAGTCGAAGCCACAGACGGAACCACCACCATACTTACACAGGTAGGTGACTTAGTAAGGATGGATTTGTCAGAGGAAGATTAGTATGACCTTGTGATATCCGGGGCCCGGGGGCGGTATGGGCAGTTGATTCTGCCCTCGGAGGCTCACAGAGTTACTGTGTTGTGAGAGTTTCCACATATGCACACCAAGGATTTGTATTTAGGGAAAGAAAATTAACTGCACATCTCAGTTTAGGTTTGGCATGTAATTATCCAGTTTTGGAAAGTTTGCAAGAAGACTTAAAAAGCCCCCTTTTAATTATCAAAATCTTTCAATTTTTTGCTGATTTTGAATAATATTAATATAAAATTTATAACTATTGAGGATGAATTCTCCGAGTCATTTTCATTAAAGCTCATTAAAGTGATTGATTATGTTTTAAATCCCTTTTCTCAATTCCCCCACCTTGGCTACTTTAACTAGGGCTGTATAAAATGGTAAAATTGTTGTCATAATTCACTTAACATCTTTATTTGTTCCTATCTGATGATTAAGAGATGGTCAGATTACTGGGAATTCAAATTGAAATGGCAAAAATCCTATAAATTAAGTCTAAATTCTCTTTGATTCTCATTGTGGACTGTCAGAGAATTTGTTAAACACTCGTTATATGGCAGGTTTCTTCTAGAAGCTAAATACTAGGAAACAAAATCCTGCACCTTTGTAGCTTACCTTAGGATTGTAGAAGCTAAGATTTACATATAATCTGCTGTACTCTGAAAGAGGAAGAAATTAAATACTGAATAAAATGCTCCTGAATTCCAGTTTTTTATCTTTATTATTTTTTAATGTTTATTTTTGAGAGGGGAAAAAGGGCATGCACACGTGTGAGCAGGGGAGGGGCAGAGAGAGAGGGAGATACAGAATCTGAAGGAGGCTCCAGGCTCCGAGCTGTCAGGATAGAGCCCAATGCAGGGCTCAAAGTCACAAACTCTGAGATCCGTGACCTGAGCTAAAGTTGGAGCTTAACCAACTGAGCCACCCAGGCTCCCCAACCAATTTTTTTTTAATCTTAAATTACGCTAATTTAAATCTGATATGAGACAGATCCTCTGTCAAATCATCTCGTAGGATTGAAGACTAAAAGTCTGAGATGTCTTTTCAGCTAATAAGTGAGTAAATAATTTAGAGCCAGTTATGAAAAGGCCTTATTCGTTTCTCTAAATGCTTGTGATTTTTAGTGTATTTGCAACTGACATATGTACCATGCTTTGGGGTCATTTTGAGATTGTCACGTAAACGTTTTAGCACAGAATTAAAATTTCATTTTTGTCAGTAACTGTTCCCATTATAGAAGTTAGGCTTTAGAGCATGAACATGAGAATAAAAATATCAAGAATTGTAATAAATTTAACAGGATAAATTTTGAAAGGCTCAAAGAGTATAACTTTATGTGGACCAGCTCAAATAATCAACTAGCCAGAAATCTAGCAAAAGGAACTAAATGGCTCTCTGTGCCACGCGTTCTCATTAATGAAGATGCTCTGTCTACCTGTAGGATTTACCACTTACTACATAGGTGAGTAATTAGCAGAGGGCTCCTCCCCCAATAATTGTAGTGTTAGCTAGGACAGTCAGAAGCTTAGTGTGAAATGTGGTGCAGGTTGATTGAAATATCGCACAGATCCTGGCAAATAGATTCTAGTGTTTTGAGGGATGCAGATTGTCTTCAGTTTCAGTCTTTCATTTATACTTCTGTAAGTTATTTTGAGTCATTTTCAGGGGGTCTTGATAATATTCTAATGAAATTGCTGGCGGGGAGAGGTAGTCAGAATATTAGTGGTTACAGAGCCCACGCTGACCTGTTAAAGTGTGAGACAGAGGGGACGGTCAGTAATTAGGTTTACATTTCCATGTGGGGCAGATGACAGGGAGATAGGAGTGTGAGTGAGAACACAGCAGCAGATACCATCTGAAGAGCATCACCGAGATCAGAACCAGGTTGATAGGGTACCAGAAACACAGTCCAGTAGATTCAGGTTTGTAGGTAAAAGTCCGGAACCAACAGGGTGAGTTTTGCTGCATTGAGGTCAATAGCCAAGGGCAAATCGGAGATTTGGGGATTTGGGGGAGATTTGGAGAGTGGGGTTAAGCCATAGTGAGTGCATCATCAGCAGAGGTGGGTGGTGGTGGGGGGCGGGTCACAGTGTAACCCCCAGTACCTTCTGGAAACAGCACTGCTCCATGCTTTCCTGTCCTGCCATTTTCCGCTTAGGATGCTGATGGGTATTGATTCAAGTCACTTTGCTTTATCTGGTGTCTCGAGGTAACTTACGAAATCCAGTTAAGGCTTTTTCTTTTCTTCAAAACAGCTTTGCTTTCATGTTTTCTTACGGTTTCTTTCAAGCATCGGTCAACATTATGCTCAGGTCATTTGGTTGAATCTCTTAACCCTATCCACTAGCAAGTGGCTGAAACCCTTTGTGTTTCCCTTTTCTTACCTGGAAACTGGGCATCGTGATTTTGTCCTCATAGGCACTTCTGAGGGGTGAGTGAGGTAGCACACGGGGTGCTTGTGCTTGAAGCCCCTGGAACCAGTTGGCCTTGTGCGCCCATAGAGCACTCGCTATTGCTTATCAGCACTGGTTTGGACTCTTTTCCCCACTTGACACCTGAGTCACCTCCCTGTCCCCATTCTCCATCCCTGCGATTCATCTTGCTCTGCTAGAATGGTCTGCCAGTTGAAAAGAGGAGGTAAAGGTGAATTTCCTCCGAACAAATAGTTCAAAGCACACGGGAGTTTTTGTTCTCAAGGCTCTGCATACTGGATCCTCCCTTCTCCCTTCTCCTTTACCATCTCTTAGTTCGATGTCCTTCTCTCCAGTCTCCGGAAGCTAGGATGTGTGATGCTACTACTTGCCTTTACGTCTGACCAAGGCGTTCCCCCCCAATCCCAGTATACATTGATCATCTACGCAAGCCAAGACTTACCTCCTCCTTAAAAGCTTTCAAATGTCCCACACCATCTCTGGACTCCTAAAAAGTTACTTGATAACTTACCTGATAATATGTGGCTTCATATGCGTAAGACATTTCTTGCGGAGGTTGAAAGCTACCTAGGGCAGAGGCTGTTGCACATATATTTGCCCTCCAGTGTTGTGTAGGTGAGTGCCGAGTGTATAAGGGCCCTGCGGCCGTGTTTCAGTGGAGTTGCTGTATCAAAAATGGTTGTTACTGGGGCACCTGGGTGGCTCAGTTGTTTAAGCGTCCGACTCCGGCTCAGGTCATGATCTCACAGTTCCTGGGTTCAGGCCCTGCGTCAGGCTCTGTGCCGACAGCTTGGAGCCTGGAACCTGCTTCAGATTCTCTCTCTCTCTCTCTCTCTCTCTCTCTCTCTCTCTCTCTCTGCCCCGCCCCCCTTGTACTCTGTCTCTGTTTTTCTCTCAAAAGTAAATAAACATTAAAAAAAAATTTTTAAAAAAAGGTTGTTACTTTAGCTGTTCTAATTAGTTGTGATTAATTGACTTTAGAGCAGAAGTAAAGTACCTCTGCCCAACACTAACTTCGTTAGAAAAATAATACATAAATTTATAGTGGAAATGAATATATAATGGTTTAACTTAGAGAAATTATAACCATCTCTTCTGGATCATCACTGACCTTTGAAAAATGGTCTGTAATTTTCAATGTTTACATAACTTTCACATAAAATCTTTCTGTGGTTTAGTGAATGCATATCTTAAGTATATAAAGTTTAATGTTACAAGTCCATCAGTGATGTTGTAGGGTTTTATGAGAGCACTGGTGTAGTTTCCATGGAAAGACCTCTAGTTCACATGCCTGCCAGTGTGATTAATAAAAACCTCTGCATTCCCGGGACTTTGTCCTACTGTGCCATTTGGACTAGTGAACCTCTTTATACAGGCTAACGAAGCTCAGATTTCTTGGTCGTAACTAAACCATCTTATTATAATTGGTACTGATTTGCACTATGCCTTATCCACACACATCTTTTCAATCTGAAAAGTAATCCTCTTACTGTTAAAGTAAAAAAAAATATTTTTAATTCAGCTTAGGACTAAGTTTTTTTAATATTGGCTTTTTTTCCCTCTAAGGTTTTTATTCTAGGATGACTTTTTTTTTTTTTTTTTTTTTTTTTAAGAGAAAGAGTGCGAGAGTGTAAGTGGGGCAGGGGCAGAGAAAGAGGGAGAGAGAATCCCAAGCAGGTCCCATGCCCACTGCAGAGCCCACAGGGCTCGATCCCATGACCATGAGATCATGACCCAAGCTGAAGTCAAGAGTCAGATATATAACAGACTGGACCACCTAGGTGCCCCTGTGCTGACATATTTAAGAGAGTGTATCTTTTCAGTGTCCTTAAATTTTTTTTAGGAAATGAATGTGTTTCCTATTTATATGTAAGTTTTATGGTCACAAAAATGTAATGAAGATTTTAAAGCACATTTCTAATTTATCAATAGCAATTTGGAGTCCTGAAGATTAGAATGAGAAATTTAAATACTAGGAATCATGTAAAAAATAAATAGATCAACACAGTAATCACCCAGTATCGTACTCTCCTCATTAGTGTGGTGGTTGCAGATTCAAATCTGATACAAGGAATTAGCCTTCTGTAAATCCTGCTCAAGTAAATTCTTGGTTACTCTTCCATGAGTACTCTAGAAATATCTCTTTAGTGGTGACCTAAGAGAAATTAAGTATTCAGTCAGAAAGAAGTGTGTGAAAGGTGTTCCATATGCCCTCCAAAGTTACTCTCAAGAATTTAGAGAGGTGTTCATTATCTTGCTCATACAGGTAAGAAGCCATGACAAATTTTAAGGATTTTTTTTTTTATTCTAGGTTTTTGTTTTTATTTCCCAATTTTGTATTTCATTTTGCTAAATCCATTTTTTTCCCCATTGTGCACCTGATTTTTCCCCTTGATTCTATAAATATTATGATTAGGGATATTATAATGGGTCTTTTTGGTCATTATAGGTATTCATCAAAGTAATAGATACAAATGACCATCGTCCTCAATTTTCTACATCAAAGTATGAAGTTGTTATTCCTGAAGACACAGTGCCAGAAACAGAAATTCTACAAATCAGTGCTGTGGATAAGGATGAAAAAAACAAGCTCATCTATACACTGCAGAGCAGCATTGATCCGTTGAGTCTCAAGAAATTTCGTCTTGATCCTGCCACAGGCTCTCTCTATACTTCTGAAACACTTGATCATGAAGCCATCCACCAACATGTTCTTACCGTCATGGTACGGCTTTCTTCTCATCCTTTGGCCAGTATTTGGTTTCTGAAAGGTCTCCTGTGTTTAAGAGTGATTTTTAATCCCATATAGGGGAACCACCCCCCCCCCCCCCCCCCCCCCCACACACACACACATACACAGGAATGATAATGTATTGAATCTTTCAGGTACGGGATCAAGATGTTCCTGTGAAGCGCAACTTTGCACGGATTATTGTCAATGTCAGTGACACCAATGACCATGCCCCCTGGTTCACAAGTTCCTCCTATGAAGGGAGGGTTTATGAATCTGCAGCTATTGGCTCAGTAGTGTTGCAGGTTACAGCTCTGGACAAGGACAAAGGGAAGAACGCTGAAGTGCTGTACTCGATCGAATCAGGTAATTTTGGAGCTCTCAGTATGTTAACTTTAAAAAGTACATTTCTTTTCTAAAATTCCACATGTAGAAACATTTCTGTGTGTCACTGTAAAAATGGCTGAAATTGATCTTCAGCTACCATTTTACATATTAGGAGAAAGAAGCCTCTTTAGAAAGCAAGGTGAGACTCGTGAGACTCCTACATTCCAGTAAAGAGATTCACATTCTTAGCATGATTCAAGGCTATGAGAAGTCTTGCAGTGAAGAAAACCGGTCCAGTTCCTCATTTCCACAATGTTGTAACCATACGACATTTTCCTCCATAAGACTTGTTAACGCTGAAACATTGTTAGGAAACCACTGGCCTTAGTAATTTAACTTTTAGCCAGGGAGTATTTTCTCTTGGGCAGAGCAGGAAATTCCACGACAAGAGTGCTGGTGTCCTGCCTCTGCTTACCCCTTCCAGGGTTAGTTTTTCTGCCCCTGTCATCCCCCTGTTACAGTTGAGTTTCCTTCATGGAATTAGGTTGTTGCAATAAGGCCCAGGGTGGCTATTTGGACTGGAAACGTTGAAAAGCCCAAGGAGCCTGCTGGAATTGGGCAAGGAAGGCCAACTGAACTGTCGGTGTGGACCTTTCTTCTAGGTGTGGCAGGGCAAGAGATCCAGGGTCTTGCTGGTGGACACAAGGAGGATCACCCAGAAATAGTTGTACCAAAGTGAAATATTTTGTTCTCTGTTCTCTTTTATGATGCTATTCGGTCTTTCATTTATTCATTCCATGGGTGCCGCGCTAGGAACTTGATAGGTAGAGGCTGTCACTGCTCCACAAATGTATGTTCATGGCAAAGGAAAGCCCCTGATTGACACAGGGATCTGCTTTAGGGCATATGTTTTGTACTGTCAGAATTCATCTTGCTTTGGAACTTTCCCTCCTTCTGCCAAATACAATGAGTAAGTGATTAAGTATCAAGAAGGCAGCTTCCATTTTTTCCGTGTTTCTCAAGGTCATTGTTAGTACAAAGAATATAGTCTCTTTCATTCTTCTCACTCTTTTATAAGTCTGTTCCTCTGCCTATTTAGAAATTGTGCATTTCCTAGACATTGGTATTGGTGTAGAGGTATGAATTAACTATAGGTCATATAATCAAAAGCTGGGTACATGGAGAATAATTTTTTAAAAAATGTGTTTTATGTGGTTAAACTATTTTTACTTCTTAGTATTTTCAAAGCTTCATTTGTTTCCCTGAAAATAACCAAATATAGTCCATTACTTACAAATAAGATCTTGTGTGCTGCTCGTAGTTCAAGGTTAAAAATGTAGTGAGTGCCTTGAACAAAGATGAAGGTTTTTCCACGGGGTCAGAAATTTCGTTGTTAAAAAAACAGCGCATTCCCTTTGTGCATGCCTGCGCACTTCAGTAAAATAATTTTCTCACAGACAAACCGCCTGGGTTTGTGTAGGAGAAAATGTTCAACTTTCCCCTTAGCTTTCACATAATTTTCAACAACTGGGTGGTTAAAGTACGATTCTTGGTGCCTCACTAAAGGCTTGTGCATTCTTTAAATGCTTGCGATGACTGATGGGATTAGTAATTTGGTATTCCAAGAATGAACTGTATCTCCACTCAAACAGTAGATAATACCAAGGGCCTATTTCAGTGTAGCATTTGAACTTCTTAGAAGATAATTTTTATAGATTGGGTAATATAAAAAGTGTGCTCAAAAATTGTAGGCAGCAGCTACTGTTAAAATGCAGAAGAGTGTGTGTGTGAATCTGTTGGAATAGGTGGAAATGTAAAGTGGTCATAACACCTTTCATTTCAGTTACTCATATTCACCTTCTCATTTGTCAGGTTACATTTAATAAAGTTCAGAAAACTAGTTACAAATTCAGGCTGTAACACTGCATGTTTAATTAGCAGCAATTCATTGAGCAAAAAGTTTGGTCTCATTAGGAGTCTTCAGGGAAAAAGGAATTAATTAAAGGATATTCTCAGTAACAACTGACTTCACGTGTTCAGAGACATCAGCGCCCTATTCTGGACCGTGTGGGGTGTGTGTGTTTCTTTCTTTTTTTAAAGTAGATTATTGTAACTTCCAAACTGTCATAATGCCTGGAAATAGAAGATAGTCTGTAAATATCCTTATTGACTAGAATTGATTTTCTCCCCGCTTTACTGAGGGTCCACAGCATGTCCACCATAGGAAGAAAGAGATTTCTGTGCATAGCTCTCTGACATTTCTTTTGGGGTATATGTGTGTAATACAGTCATAGCTAATGTGCCCAAATTCACATGTTTGTCCAGATAATTGCCTACTTCAAACACAACAATCTAGGGCTACACGGAAATCACCAATATCTCCAGCTAAAGCGAATGACTTAAGCCCCCAACCTAGTAAAGAGTTCCACCACTGCCCTATTAATTTCTTGACAAATAACGTGCGTGTATTTCAGCATTTGATGAATTGTACCCATTAGTGGATCAGACGGGCATGTTTAAGCCACTCAGCTGCCCTGCAGTGTTTTTCCACATAAGTATGTTGCTTTCCCATCTGCAAATCTGATGATTCCTTCCATACTGTATATGTATGTCGGAAACCCCCTGTTAACTGGCTAGCTGGGTTCCTGTTTAACCTTCCTATTAAGATACTTCTGGTAGTAATGTTTCTGAATTTTATATACCGATTAAAAAAATTTTTTTTTAATGTTTATTTTTGAGAAAGCGTGAGTGGGGGAGGAACAGAGAGAGAGGGAGACACAGAAGCCGCAGCAGGCTCCAGGCTCTGAGCTGTCGGCACAGAGCCCGACGTGGGGCTCAAACTCCCTAACCGTGAGATCGTGACCTGAGCCAAAGCTGGACGCTCTACCAACTGAGCTGCCCAGGTGCCCCTATATACTGACAAAAATTTTTATCAGAAATCTCCATTTAGTATGTGTTGCTTTTGTCAAAATGTACTTCAGAATGTAGTGCTTAATCTAACACGTGGTTGTTGGTAGTGATAGAAGTAAACTGCAGAGAAACAGAACCAAGTAAAAATGTAAATATAGTGCTTTGATGAACGTATTAATATTTTTCAGGCTTCTGGTCCACCCATTTGGTATTTAATTTATCTTTCCATCCATGCATAGAAGTTGTGTCATTCATCAAATATTTACATAGGACATAGGATATGTCTCTGTGTGTCAGGCATTCTTTTTAGGCACAGGTGATAAAAGAATGTATAAAACAAGCCATGCTTAAAAATTGGGCTTACATTCTAGTGGAAGAACGGATAAGAAGGTTGCAATATGTGTTATAAAGAAAAAACAGGATAAGAGAATAAAACAGCCATTCTGATTAGGGAGGTAAAGGAAGGCTTCACCACATTCTCTAAGCAGAAGGGCATTTGGGTAAAACCTGGATGGATGGATGGATGGATGGATGGATGGATGGATGGATGGAGAGAGAAGCAATGACAATAGCCGGGGAAGACTGTTCTAGAAAGAACCCACCAAATACAGTCATCCTGAGATGAGAATGTTCTCGCAGGGATGAGGCGTGAAGAGACAGCAAGGCTGGGAGGGCAGGGAGCGCATTGTGTGGAAAGTAGAGTGTTCTAATACCACCAGCTTGTTTCACTGCAGAGAAAATCTATTCATTCCTCCATGTTGGGCCTTGCATGTTTGAAGCTTTAAGATTTCACGACACCAAATAAGAGAAATGCCAAAGAGAGGATTGAATATAAAATATGGTAGGTCGGCTCCTTCGTTAGTACAGACTTAGGGAAAGCCCAAGGGGTGGGGATGCAGACCACTGTACAAAGGTTTTCTCAGTCTCCATATTAGTCCAGGCAAACAGTCAGTATTGGAAGGCCTGGGTGGCGCCCAGGTAGGGTGAGAAAGGTCCCTGGAGTTGGGGTGACTGACTAAAGCACAATGAGAGAATCTGGGATTGTTGACTCATACGTTCAGACAGGCAGAAGTTAGGGTCTGTGAGGCGTGGCAAAGGCCTCACGGCTCACCCATTCATGGGCAAGGGTTCAGCTTGGAACTTGGGGCTTGTAAGAAGAGAGCCCGGCCTCTGCCCTGTTGTAGACTATTCCTCATGGCCGTGGGGCCGAGACGTGGAACTGGGCAGGCTTAATGAAAACCAGACCCGGTCTGGCCTCAGAAAAAATTATATTATGGATTTTGGGGAAAAGTGTTAAAGGAAGGAAATGAAGGCTGTCGGGGAAGTGTTTACTAGTAATGATGTGGAGAAAGGAGTGCTTGGTCAATCCCCCGTTTCTAAATCGCACTACGTGATTCTGGCCTGCGAAGGGCCACACGCGGTTGCAAACCTAGACGAAAACAGAACTTGAAAAAAAACAGTTAAGTGGCAAGTCGGGTTTGTTTTGGGGAAGTGGGATAGTTCATTTGGGGAAAATAAACTCGGTTCCGTGAGGGGGATAATGGATTCGGGACTCACGGATGTGAAACAGAACAGAGACGGAGCGCGTGTAGGTGAATCCAGTCTGAGGACCCTCACACTGCTGTAATCTATCCAAAGAGATCGTAAACTGCTAGACTTCAGTAAGCTGCCGGTGTCTTCAGAAAGATTTCAGTTGATGATACAAAACCTGGACTATTGTGGAGTTGCATTTGCAGCAAAAGGCACCTACAGTGTAGCTGGAAAAGGCCCAAAGCGAACAAGTAAAACCGTCTGTTTTAGAGTTTATCTGTCGGCACTGTTGACGCTTGGGAGCAAAAAATCCTTTGTTGTGGGGCTGCCCTGTGCATTGTAGGATGTTTAACAGCATTCTGGATCTCTATCCAATGAAAGTTAGTAGCGCCCTCACCCTCTAGGTGGTGGTAACTAAAAACGTGTCTAGACATTGTTACATGTCCATCTAGACAAGATCGCCCCCAATTGAGAACCACTGACGTAGAGGGTAGATTGACCTGAAAAAGATTAAGAAGGGAATATTACAGAAATCTTCGAAAGCGACACAGTAGGGCAGGTAAGGCACAAGCTCATTCAACAGTTCCCTGGATATTTAAAATAAGGGACAGCTCTCTTGAACCTTGTTAAATTTTCTTGGTGAATCGAAGTCTTCCTTTTCATAATGAGTAAGAGTCTTGAAAACTTGCAAGTGATAAATGCTGAAAGTAGAAGTATGTTCAAAGGATTTTTGAGGGACCTTTGGAAAATTATTAACTGCCTTACAAAAGGATAACCTTCTACAACATATTCCTGGTTCAGGTGACAGCAAGTGAGTTCTGGCTTTTCCTAGAGTAATATTTCTTGTGTTTCTTGCTTTTCATAACTTACAAAACTCTGAAAAGTCTGCCTCATTTTAGGTGGATAAAAATGAAGTGAGTTCTATTCAAATGTTGATCACCCCTGAATTTCTGTATAATTACAGAATAATCACTTTTAAAGATTAAAAAAAAAGTTTGTGTATCTCCAGCTATTACTTGTATTGGTCCTTGCATTTTTCTGTAACATGTTTTTACCCCCTCTCCTCCTAGGAAACATTGGAAATTCTTTTACCATTGATCCCATCTTGGGCTTAATAAAAACTGCCAAAGAATTAGATCGAAATAGCCAAGTGGAATATGACTTAATGGTGAAAGCTACCGATAAAGGGAATCCACCAATGAGTGAAATAACGTCTGTGCATGTCTTTGTGACAATTGCTGACAATGCCTCTCCTAAGTTTACATCAAAAGAATATTCTGTTGAAATCAGCGAAACTGTCGGCATTGGGAGTTTTGTCGGAATGGTTACAGCGCAGAGTCAGTCGTCAGTGGTGTATGAAATAAAAGATGGAAATGTAGCTGATGCTTTTGATATTAATCCACATTCTGGAAGTATCGTCACTCAGAAAGCCCTGGATTTTGAAACGTTGCCCATTTACACATTGATAATACAAGGAACTAACATGGCTGGTTTGTCTACTAACACAAGTGTTTTAGTGCATCTACAGGATGAAAATGACAACTTGCCAGTCTTCATGCAGGCAGAATATACGGGACTCGTTAGCGAATCAGCTTCAACTAACAGCGTGGTCCTAACAGACAAAAATGTCCCATTAGTGATTCGAGCAACTGATGCTGATAAAGAATCAAATGCTCTGCTTGTGTATCACATTGTTGAACCATCTATACACAAATATTTTGCTATTGACTCTAGCACTGGTGCTATTCATACGGTACTGAGTTTGGACTATGAAGAAACAAGTACTTTTCACTTCACCGTACAAGTGCATGACATGGGGACACCACGTTTATTTGCTGAGTATGCAGCTAATGTGACTATACGTGTAATAGACATTAACGATTGCCCTCCTGTGTTCTCCAAATCATTATATGAAGCATCTCTTTTATTGCCAACATACAGAGGAGTAAAAGTCATCACGGTAAATGCTACGGATGCTGATTCAAGTGCATTCTCACAGTTGATGTACTCTATCACTGAGGGCAACATTGGGGAGAAGTTTTTTATGGACCACAAGACTGGTACTATAACTGTACAAAACACAACTCAGCTAAGAAGCCGCTATGAGTTAACTGTTAGAGCTTCTGATGGCAGATTTGTAAGCTTTACCTCTGTAAAAATTAATGTGAAAGAAAGCAAAGAAAGCCAACTGAAGTTTACCCAAGATTTCTACTCTGCAGTAGTGAAAGAGAATTCCACTGAAGCCAGAACATTAGCTGTCATTACTGCCATTGGGAACCCAATCAACGAGCCTTTGTTTTACCATATCCTCAACCCAGATCGCAGATTTAAAATAAGCCAGACTTCAGGAGTTCTGTCAACCACTGGCATACCATTTGATCGCGAACAGCAGGAGGCATTTGATGTGGTGGTAGAAGTGACCCAAGAACACAAGCCTTCAGCAGTGGCCCATGTCATCGTCAAGGTCAACATAGAAGACCAAAATGACAATGCACCAGTGTTTGTCAACCTTCCTTACTATGCTGTTGTTAAAGTGGATACCGTGGTGGGCCACGTTATTCGCTACGTTACCGCCGTTGATAGAGACAGTGGCAGAAATGGAGAAGTGCATTACTACCTTAAAGAGCATCACGAGCATTTTCAGATCGGATCCTCAGGTGAAATTTCACTGAAAAAGCAGTTTGAACCTGACACCTTAAATAAAGAATATCTTGTCACAGTGGTTGCAAAAGACGGAGGAGACCCAGCGTTTTCGGCTGAAGTGATAGTTCCGATCACTGTTATGAATAAAGCCATGCCTGTGTTTGAAAAACCTTTCTACAGCGCAGAGGTTCCAGAGAATATCCAGATGCACAGTCCGGTTGTCCACGTACAAGCCAACAGTCCAGAAGGGTTGAAAGTGTTCTACAGCATCACGGATGGAGATCCTTTCAGCCAGTTTACTGTTAACTTCAACACTGGAGTTATAAATGTCATAGCCCCTCTGGACTTCGAGTCCCACCCGGCTTATAAACTGAGCATACGAGCAACCGACTCCTTGACCGGTGCTCATGCTGAAGTATTTGTTGACATTATAGTGGAAGACATCAACGATAACCCTCCTGTGTTTGGTCAGCAGTCTTATGCCGCAACCCTGTCCGAGGCAGCTGTCATCGGCACGTCTGTCGTTCAAGTTAGAGCGACAGATTCTGATTCAGAACCAAATAGGGGAATTTCATACCATATGTTTGGGAACCAGAGCAAGAGTCATGATCATTTTCACATAGACAGCAGCACCGGCCTCATTTCGCTAGTCCGAACTTTGGATTACGAGCAGTTCCAGCAGCACAAGATTTTTGTAAGGGCTCTGGACGGTGGCATGCCCCCCCTGAGCAGTGATGTGGTTGTGACAGTGGATGTCACGGACCTCAATGACAATCCGCCACTGTTTGACCAACAGATCTATGAAGCCAAAATCAGCGAACACGCCATGCATGGGCATTTCGTGACCTGTGTGAAAGCATATGATGCAGACAGCTCAGACATAGACAGGTTGGACTATTCCATTCTCTCTGGCAATGATCATAAGAATTTTGTCATTGATGGTGAAACGGGGATCGTCACACTCTCAAACGTGCGTCGGCACACCTTGAAGCCATTTTATAGTCTTAACGTTTCTGTTTCTGATGGAGTTTTTAGGAGTTCAGCTCAGGTTCATGTAACTGTAATTGGAGGCAATCTGCACAGTCCTGTTTTTCTTCAGAGCGAATATGAAGTGGAGTTAGCTGAAAATGCTCCCTTACACACGCTGGTGATCGAGGTCAAAGCAACTGATGGGGATTCTGGTATTTACGGTCACATTACTTACCATATTGTAAATGACTTTGCCAAAGACAGATTTTACACAAATGACAGAGGACAGATATTTACTTTGGAGAAACTTGATCGAGAAACTCCAGCAGAGAAAGTAATCTCAGTTCGTTTAATGGCTAAGGATGCCGGTGGAAAAGTTGCTTTCTGCACCATTAATGTCATCCTTACAGATGACAATGATAATGCACCCCAGTTTCGAGCAACCAAGTATGAAGTGGACATTGGGTCCAGTGCTCCCAAAGGGACATCCGTCATTAAAGTTCTTGCAAGTGATGCCGATGAGGGATCCAATGCCGATGTCACCTATGCCATTGAAGCAGATTCTGAAAGTGTCAAGGAGAATTTGGAAATTAACAAACTATCTGGCATAATTACTACAAAAGAAAGCTTAATTGGCTTAGAAAATGAGTTCTTCACTTTCTTTGTGAGAGCTGTGGATAGTGGGTCTCCATCAAGGGAATCTGTGGTTCCTGTCTATGTTAAAATACTTCCACCAGAAATACAACTTCCAAAATTTTCGGAACCGTTTTATACCTATACGGTTTCAGAAGACATGCCTATTGGAACAGAGATAGACCTCATCCGAGCAGAACATAGTGGGACCGTTCTTTACAGCCTAATCAAAGGGAACACTCCTGAAAGTAACAGGGATGAGTTCTTTGTGATTGACAGACAGAGCGGCAGACTGAAACTTGAAAAGAGTCTTGATCACGAAACGACTAAGTGGTACCAGTTTTCCATACTTGCCAGGTGCGCTCATGAGGACTACGAGGTGGTGGCATCTGTAGATGTTAGCATCCAAGTGAAAGATGCAAATGATAACAGCCCTGTGTTAGAGTCTAACCCGTATGAGGCTTTTATTGTTGAAAACCTGCCAGGGGGGAGTAGAGTCATCCAGGCCAGGGCATCTGATCTGGATTCAGGAACCAATGGCCAAGTCATGTACAGTCTAGATCAGTCACAAAGTGTGGAAGTCATCGAATCTTTTGCCATTAACATGGAGACAGGCTGGATTACGACCCTCAAGGAACTTGACCATGAAGAGAGAGACCATTACCAGATTAAAGTGGTTGCATCGGATCATGGTGAAAAGATCCAGCTCTCCTCCACGGCCATCGTGGATGTTACTGTCACCGACGTCAACGACAGCCCCCCACGGTTCACGGCAGAGATATACAAAGGGACCGTGAGCGAAGATGACCCACCAGGCGGTGTCATCGCCATCTTGAGTACCACAGATGCCGATTCTGAAGAAATTAATAGACAAGTTACATATTACATAACAGGTAAAACATTGAAGCAAAATGGTTTAAGTTAAACATAAATCGGATTAGAGGTATACATTTTGAAATACAGTGTTTTAGGGAGATCGGGAGTTAAAGGGATGATTTTAATTAAGTAAGCCTAAAATAAGTAGAAATAACATCTGTTAAGCTACATTGAAGAAGGCTAACAGTTGTCATTAGACTGTTTTTGTTTTGAATGTTTATTTTTGCGAGTGAGAGCGTGAAAGCGGGGGAGGGGCAGAAAGAGAGAGGATCTGAAGCAGGCTCCAGGCTCTGAGCTGTCAGCACAGAGCCCAACACGAGGCTTGAACTCCCGAACCGTGAGATCATGACCCAAGCCGAAGTTGGAGTCTTAGCCAACTGAGCTACCCAGGCACACCCCTGGACTGTTTTTGATTTTTATGACTCATTCTGTTGAACCTAGCAAATGATAAATATGTATAACAACTATATTTTCCATATAGGGTAACGTATTGTTTAGTAGGCTTTTATGTTTTCTTTAGCTTAATGCTGTGTTTCAGTACACATTTTAATGCCTTGATGTTTTGGTGGTGGTGGGAGTAACTGGGAAAGTTAATAAGCCAAATTTAAATGTAGTAATTTTAAAAAAAAAACCCTTAATTCTTTTAAACCATAACACTAAATGTATTTATGTCTCCTGTCACTTAGATCTTTACTTATTTCAGCCAATTTGTCCTCTTCCTCCATTGATTTAATAGGAGGAGATCCTTTGGGACAGTTTGCTATTGAAAATATACAGAATGAATGGAAGGTGTTTGTGAAGAAACCTCTGGACAGGGAAAAAAGGGACAATTATCTTCTGACTATCACAGCAACCGATGGGACCTTCTCCTCAAAAGCCATAGTTGAAGTGAAAGTTCTTGATGCAAATGACAACAGTCCAGTCTGTGAAAAGGTAGGCGGTCTTTCTTTATGTATTACGAATTTGGATTTCTTTCTGAACCTTTCATTCGGACTCTCCTGTGGCGCTGGCTGTAATTCAGATGTGTTTCGTATGATAGCCGGTGAGCATTTAAGCAGAGGTGAGTGTTGAGTGGGGCAAGAGTTGGATCAGCTCCAGAACTATTTTGGGAAATGCTCATTCACAGATGCTGTAAATTACAGACAAGGTTGCAGTTATGTTTAACTCTAAAAATGCTTTGTGAAGATTTCATTCCCCTTATTGGGGGCTGAGCCTATTTCGGGGGCACTGGCTGTTCTACACGAGGTCTGTGAGGGTGCTCTGCAGCTCCGGGGCCCGTTGAATATGAGAACACATACACCAAGAAGGAGCCGTTCCCATCCAAGGCTGCGGTGGGAGGACCGGAGCAGGAGTGCTCCCGGGGAGGGGCGGGGGTGTCAGCCTTTGGGAGGTGGTGATTAGATCGGCAGAGGAGTTGGGACTCCGTCCCAGAGAAGAGAGGACCTCAGAACCCGTTGTGTTTGGAAGGTGGAGCTGCCGTGAGCCAAGAGTTCCTTACGGAAGACATGTTCGTTCGGTAGTGTCGTGTACACTTGGATGAGCGTGAGTGAGAGCACGGGGTGGAGGCGGCCAAAGGCACGAAGGGACAAAAGACGGTGCAGAGCGCAAGCTGGTGCCCGTGGTGCCGCCTGCGGGTGACGACATGGCAGGCGTGTGATGTCGGGATTGACTGCCATTTCCTACAGAAGCGAGTGGGAGAAAGACCCAGATAGAAGCCTGGGGTGGGGTTGGCTTAAGAGGAAGCATGTTGTGGTCTGTATTGGACTCATTAAGTGTAGGGTCACGGGACATCCAGTCGAATCGGTTTTGTAGACGTTTAGAGACGGTGAGATTGAAGATGGGCAGGGATGCAAACTTGGCCGTTTCTTTGGATGACGGACAATGGAATCCATCCGAGAGGATGATCACGAAAAGGGACAAAGAGTACCTGTGGGTATTTCCTCTCCTAGGGAGAAGGGAGGAGGAAGCAGAGGCGGGGGGAGGAGACCCCTACCAGGGCAGTGTTACTCAGAGGGCAGGAGCCGAGGATTTTTAGGAGGCAGGACAGCAAATGGGGGTTTGGCTGCTGAACAGATGATGGAGCTGTGGAAGCGAACTGTGGGACTCTGAGCGTGGCTTGGAGACGGAGGGCTCGGCATCATGTTGCGGACAGGTGCCTGGTTGCAGGGAGGGCGCGTGTCAGTAGGCACATAGATTTGCCCACCGAAGAAAGAGGAGAGTCTGAGGAAGGAAGAAGAGTGGTAGATGAAGGGAAGGCTGGGGAAGAGAGCGGGAAGACGGTCTGGAAGAGGAACAGAGGAGATGAGCAGTGTCACAGCTGTGGCAAGGGACAGAGCTGTTCTCAGGGAAATAGAGCACAGTCAGCAGGGAAGGGAGCTTCAGAGGAGGGAGGACTTCATTCCCATCCATGTCTCTACTTTTTGGCAACAGTATCGTGTACGGCTGGGGGGGGGGGTGGCGTCTGTGTGTGTCGTACAGAAAATAAGTGTGTGCGTCTTATTGTGTTTTTCTTTTAAACACTCGCACATTACTTGGATATGATGCGCTGTCATCTTTGAGAATAATAAAATTAAGATATTAGCTCATTTGAAATCATCAGTGTTGCAAAGTATCCTGTTTCATGAGTCATAAAGTGTAGTTCATCTAGAATTGAGCTCATCTTAAGAAAAAAAAAAACCAGAATCTTACCTGTTAGTCTTGTGTGTTGGTTGATTGCATGGATTTCTAATGAGTTGGAACTGGAAAGAAGTGTTGATTATGTTTGGGTTCAGTCAGATGGGAAGGGCGGGGGCAGGGTAACAGAAGAGTCCTGGCCATGGTGTCGCTTGCACTCACCCTGGTGACCTGGGGGAATCTTTGTTTTCTCCATGACATGAGGATCACGTCTGTCTCCACTGCAGTCACCTGGCTCTGTGTTAGGAAAGATTGCAAATAATAACTTCCTGTATTGAAAATAGACAGGCTGTAACAGGCATTGACTCACCAATTTTCAGATATATATGGAATGCTACTATGTTCACTCATAAGAATTTAAGTTAAACATGAAACCAACTTAAAGACACAAAGTATTCAGAATTCTGTAGGTTAAATGTCAGATCAGACTCTTTCATTGATACAGAGGAATTACCTGTGACGTGACTCCTTTTTGTTTTAAATATGTTTTATAAGAAAAATCGGTTTCAAAAGCTCCTCGGATTTTTAAATTCTGTCATTTCCCACATTTTCTGTGACCAAAGTTAAATGATTATTTTTTCTGTTATTCCCTTGGCAGTCATGTTAACGCTTAATGTTTTATGTTCGTGGTATTCAAAATCTTTGTAGAGCTTATATTCGGAAACGATTCCAGAAGATGCCTTTCCTGGGAAGCTGATCATGCAGGTGTCTGCTACAGATGCAGATATCCGCTCCAATGCTGAAATTACTTACACATTATTTGGTCCAGGGGCAGAAAAGTTCAAACTAAATCCAGACACAGGTAAGATGGGGTTTGGGGCAAAATTAACCATGTTCCAGCAAAGTCATATCAGATATAGGTGGTCTTAGGTCACATGTAAAATTTGAAATTATATCCCGTTCCTTGAAAATTTACTCTGATGCCACAAAATTGGCATCTTTTAGAATTAGAAATCTACACAGCAATTTAGTGTGTAAAATTTGGGATAAGATAAAAAAAAATTGACAACAATATCACCTACTTGAACCCAGAATTTAAAATTTAGTTTTTAATAGTAACTTTAAAAAAAACTCCATAATTGGGCACCTGGGTAGGTCAGTCGGTTGAGCGTCCGACTCGAGCTCAGGTCATGATCTCACAGTTCGTGAGTTCAAGCCCCGTGCTGGGCTCTGACTGACAGCCCAGAGCCTGGAGCCTGCTTCGGATTCTGTGTCTCCCTCTCTCTCTGCCCCTCCCCTGCTCATGCTCTGTCTCTGTCTCAAAAATGAATAAACATTTAAAAAAAAACACACAACTCCATAATTTAAGTATATCTCAAACTTTGTGCTTTATCTGTTTTGTATATAGTTTTCTTGAATATGTGGCCATAAATTAATAATTTAGCATATTCATTAAATGATGAATGGTATTCTGTTCATCTTTATATCTTTAAGACTGTTAGATTGTTTTCTCTCTTACAGTTTGTATTTTGTTAATATCAGGAGTCCAAGTAACAGTTTTCTGGGAGTTCCACCCCCCAGAACTGATTGTAAACCTATGAATCTGTAAGTCAATTTAAAAATATTTTAAATTTGGTAAATGGGTAGCTTTTTTTTTTTTTTTTTTTTTTTTTTTTTAAAGCTAGCTCCCAGCAGGGTTTGGAAACCTGGATCTCAGTGTGCTCCTGCAGCCGTTGACTCTATAGCATTGATAAAATTGCTGCTCCAAAATTTTGTCATTGTAAGACGGAAAGGGGAAGAAATAGATGTGCATTTGCAGCTCACACCTTAAATTTCAAGTGAATCCACTTTTTTGTTTGTTTTCAGGTGAACTGAAAACATTAGCCCCCCTTGATCGTGAGGAGCAAGCAGTTTATAACCTGCTCGTCAAGGCCACAGATGGAGGGGGTAGATTCTGTCAAGCCAGTATTGTGCTCACATTAGAAGATGTGAATGATAACGCCCCTGAATTCTCCGCCGATCCGTACGCCATCACCGTGTTCGAGAACACAGAGCCTGGGACGCTGTTGACTAGGGTCCAGGCCACGGACGCAGATGCAGGTACCGTCCGGCTGATGCTGTTGGCTTCAGACTGTGCTCTGAGATCTTAGGAACCTCATCCCCAATTCGGTCTCCTTTGACTTACTGACCTTATGCATATTGATTAACTCACTGTTGTATTTTTTAATTCCTCAGCATTAAAAATGGAATGAAATCTTTAGGGTAATGAATTCATTTTTTATTCACGTTTGAAGTCTCAAAATTGTGCCCCGTGCACGTACCATTGTAAGACATCTGTGGTGTCCCTAAAATTACGGTCGGAGACTGTATTACCTGATCTTCCTATCCAATTGAATTAATCAGTGAAGTGTTATTTTATGAATAAACCATTAGTGACGTAGAGATTTTAATGTGGAGACAGAACAGCAAATGTTACACTGCTGTAGTTTTATAAACCTTTCACAATTTTTATGGAGCATATAATAGTCTAGGATACATATTTATAATCTTTCGATAGAGAAAACAATTTCTTAAGTCATACTAATACTGAAGAGTTGAAGCAATAACAAAAGTACCACTTTTCAGATAAATCTTTGGCACTGAGGCTAAATCATAGATTTCACTTTAAAAGACCTGCTGGGTACTGCAGGACCGTATGCTGTAGAATTTAGTCTTAAAAAGCCAGGTAACTATGGAATTGTATTTGTTTTAGGTTAGTAAGTTGTCAGTGAAAATGTTTGCTTTTTAAAGATCAGAGTCCTAGGAACGTCTCAGTAACGAGTGTTCGCATTTTCCTTTTAAAACATGCTACACGTTTTTTCAAAAAATAATTTAAATTTCTTGAAATCAAACACTCTGACGTGATGTCATGTGTCAACAGGACTGAATCGGAAGATCTCCTACTCGCTGGTGAACTCTGCTGACGGGCAGTTCTCCATTAATGAATTCTCCGGAATCCTTCAGTTAGAAAAGCCCTTGGACCGAGAAGTGCGGGCCGTGTACACCCTTACTCTGAAAGCCGTAGACCAGGGTTTGCCGAGGAGGCTGACGGCTACCGGCACTGTTGTGGTGTCCGTCTTGGATATAAATGACAACCCCCCTGTGTTTGAATACCGTGAGTACGGTGCCACCGTGTCTGAGGACATTCTTCTCGGCACAGAAGTTCTCCAGGTGTATGCGGCCAGTCGGGATATCGAAGCGAATGCGGAAATCACCTACTCAATAATAAGTGGAAACGAACACGGAAAATTCAGCATAGACTCCAAAACAGGTAACCTGCCCTGAAAATGAGAAGAAGGCCTTTATTCTGCCAAAAAAGGCGAGATGGCCCAGCACGTAAGGCAGTACAGAGTGCCAGCTCGTAGATCGGCAGTAGATCCTTTAAAAAGATGAAGGTTCTAAGTGCCTTCGGCGTTTAAGCGGGGAAATGAAAGCACACTCCAGGAATTCAGTCGAGATGTCCGACGCATGACATGAGTAAAGATCAAGAGTGGGAGGTGGTGGAGGGTCTTGCGTGATGGCTCCATTACGAGTCTCCATATTGAGTCCACGTGAAGTAGCTTCTTAAGGGAAACCATAGTTTCCACCTCTTGGATCCTAGTCTCTGTAGGAGGCATCTGATAATTCATTAAAATTGACGTCTTCATACGCTACGTATGTAGAATAGCCGAAGTACTTTGAATCGCAATGAATAACTATCCACAAGGTCAAGAGTTGCAGGAGGTATTGACTCCTGCTCCATACACGCTTTTGTCGTCTTGTTAACCTGTGGTCTAAGCTGTTCGAATGTTGTACAAAGTCACTCCTTTCAAACTGTATTTAATTGAGTGTGACTATTTCAGATGAGGAGCAGGTGTGTGTTGATGGGATTTTAAAACGTAGTTTTAATGCATACTGTAGAATTATTACTTTTAGGGCTTTTTAATAGGACGGACTGTAAGGAAACGAAAGGTGTTAAAGGAATCGTTAAATCGAAAAGATTTGATTTTATCTTTTATTTTTAAAAATTTACATCCAAATTAGTTAGCATACAGTGCAACAGTGATTTCAGGAGTAGATTCCTTAGTGCCCCTTAACCATTTAGCCCATCCCCCTTCCCACACCCCCTCCACTAACCCTCAGTTTGTTCTCCATATTTATGAGTCTCTTCTGTTTTGTCCCCCTCCCTGTTTTTATATTGTTTTTGGTTCCCTTCCCTTATGTTCGTCTGTTTTGTCTCTTAAAGTCTTCATATGAGTGAAGTCATGTGATTTTTGTCTTTCTCTAATTTCATTTAGCACAATACCCTCCAGTTCCATCCACGTAGTTGCATGCGGCAAGATTTCTTTCTTTGGATTGCCGAGTAATACTCCATTGTATATATGTATACCACATTTTCTTTATCCATTCATCCCTCGATGGACATTTGGGCTCTTTCCATACTTTGGCTGTTGTTGATAGTGCTGCCATTAACATGGAGGTGCACGTGTCCCTTCAAAACAGCCCACCTGTATCCCGTGGATAAATGCCTAGCAGTGCAATTGCTGGGTCGTAGGATAGTTCTATTTTTAATTTGTTGAGGAACCTCCATAGTGTTTTCCAGAGTGGCTGCACCAGCTTATATTCCCAAAAAAGAGATTTTTTTTTTAAATGATAGGATGTAAATAGTTATTCTGGAGATATAAAACAAGATACACACTTCTATAAAAGAAAAACAATGAGGAAAATATAAGCCAACAAGTAGAATTCTTATGTTTCCTTTTTATTGTACTGTAGTGGCATCCATAGTAAACTATGGTTTAGAAAAAAGAAGAAATATAATTTTCTAGTGGAATGTGGGTAGTATTGACTGGGAAAGCAATTTATGTATCACAGAGAAATAAATAAGGATCTAGGAATAGGCAAATTCATAACTTTTAATTGCTGAATGAAGAAATTAGAAAACACACATAAATGATAGGGGCGCCTGGGTGGCTGAGTCCGTTAAACGTCTGATTTCGGCTCAGGTCACGAACTCAGTTTTTGAGTTCAAACACCACGTTGGGCTCTGTGCTGACAGCTCAGAGCCTGGCACCTGCTTCGGATTCTGTGTCTCTCTCTGCCCCTCCTCTGCTGGTGCTCTGTCTCTCTCAAGAATAAACAAACATTAAAAAAAAAATATATATATATATATATATAAATGATAAATGTTTGAAGTAGAAATTAGAAATGGTTTGTTTAAAAGTTTCGATTTCAGTCACAGTAGGAGAAAGTGGTGGCATTTTAAAGTAATGAAAGTCATTTTGATTTTCTGTGCAGGGGCCATCTTTATCATTGAGAACCTGGATTATGAAAGCTCTCATGAATATTACCTGACTGTAGAGGCCACTGACGGGGGGACACCTTCATTAAGTGATGTGGCCACTGTGAGCATTAACGTAACCGATGTCAATGACAACTCCCCTGTGTTCAGCCAAGACACCTACACAGCAGTGATCAGCGAAGATGCCGTCCTTGAGCAGTCTGTCATCACGGTGTGTATTTCCTCCCCTACCGTGTTCTTCTTCTGGATCTTTGCAAGAAATTTCAGGAAGACCGATTCAGTTTTTGTTGTGGCCTTACTCGAAAATAATTGGAAGGAAGATGGGGAAATGTCTTTTGTTACCCTAGTCAATAACTGACTCTATTATAAATGATTGCCTTGTAATAGCTAGTTATTGATGGCAGAAAAGCTTGCTTCATAGACCCCTTCCTCAGCTGTCTCCTAAGTAGGAGCGTGATGTCTTCTAGGTGATGGCTGACGATGCTGACGGACCTTCGAACAGCCACATCCGCTATTCAATTACAGATGGCAATCAAGGAAGTCCGTTTACAATTGACCCTGCCCGGGGAGAAGTAAAAGTGACCAGGCTTCTCGACCGGGAAACAGTACGTGCAAAACTTTGGCTTAAATTGTTTACAGATTACCAAGTCGGTAAATAGAAGCTCCTTGTCCACTTAATGGGAGGCACCAGAAGGGTACAACCAACCTTGTTCTCAGGCAGTGAGAAGTAAGATACAAATACTGGAAAAGCAGTTTCAGTACGAAAATCTCTAGAACAGAAGAGATGTGTTTCATACTGATAGAAGTTTGCATAACAAAAGTTCATGTTCAGGAAGAAACTACTATCGGCTCTGGTGTTTGGAGGCACTTCATGGAGCTAGAAGCTGGGTTTTCAGTAATGGCAGACTCAGAAAGCCATAGTTGTGGAGAGGCGAGTCGCCGTGAGGAACCGCATGAACGGAGACGTGGAAGACGTGGCAAGTACTTAGGTGATGATACTAGATTGTGTTGGAGTAGAGGAGTCCTGGTGAGAAGTGAGGGACGCGTGCTAGGACGGGGTTCTAGGAACAGAGCAGAGGTTCACGCTGGCTGCTGCAGGCACAGGGAGCCGCTGAGTATTGGTGAGCCCGGGAGCGACTCGCCGAGGTGACTGTGCGGGTGAGCACCATGGTAGGCCTGAGTGGGGTGTAACATTGTGAGCCACCGGGCAGGTAGGAAGCCCAGGGCCCGGGGCTCCGCGGTGAGACACCGAGAGGCTGATTGGGAAGTGCCGTGACGCGCGAGCAGACAGATGCAGAAGCTTCGTGAAGGAGGCCTTAGAATCTGTGAAGCTGAGACACGGCCCCGCGTAGGAAGCGGTGGTGGCCAAGATGCCGGCTCCCCTCCACCTTGCTGTAATGGGGTGGTGCCCTCCGAGAGAAACGGAGCATTGTGAGGCCGCGGAAGCCTAGCGCCGGGAGAGGTTGTGGCGTGTGGTTTTTGACGTTGTTTTAGAGGAGAGTGACGTACGTAAGTAGAAATACTCAGCCAGGATTCAGAGAGTTTACTCAAACTTGAGAAACTTGAAAGCCAGGAACATGGAGATGGCACAGGCCTCGGGAGAGGATTGTGGAGGCAGTCCGAGGTGATTAGATAAATGCGAGCAACTGACGAGAGGAAAGCCAGGCGGAAGTTCTGTCCCTCATGCGTCTCTCCGTCCCTCTGCTAACACTCACAGGCAGGGAGCTGCCTAGGGAGGTCATGAAGTGAGGAAGTGCAAAGATAGGACGCTGCTGATCAGAGAGTCTAGTTTCAGAACAGTAACAGGTAAAGGGAAGATTAGAGGGATTTGGGGAAATAGTGATGAGCTACCTCCTGAAAGGCCGAAATCTTTCATTCCTTCTCTGACCTGTTGCTTTTGAGCCGAGACTTCCCAAGAGTTTAGGAAGCATGACTGGTTAGCCTTCCGGCTGCTGTACTGCTGGGCCGAACAAATCTAGGACTTGTGACCGGTGCGCTTGTCCGCTCCTTTAATGCGCTAACGTCCGACAGGAGCCCGCAGAGGAGATGGCGCGTGTGCCCCAGGCCATTTGCCCTTCTCTGTTGGGCATCCTTTAGGACTAAGAGTCGGCAGAACATCCGCTGGGGATTTAGCCCCCTTTCTGGCTTCTTCCACCTCTCATTCTGGGAGCAGAGAGCTTAACAGGGGACTGCCCTAGAACAGAATCTACCTCACTCGATACAGCTTCTTTTGACGAGGTCAGTTTGTCCTGAGAGAGTCAAGACAGCTGGCTGCGGGCCACGTGTAAAAGCGATGGGGGAGGGTGATCTGGAGCGTCCTGGGGTGTTGAAGAGGGGCTGCGACAGCTCCCCTCTGCTTCTGGCTGACGGTCCCATTTAGGCCTTAGAGGAGGCGGCTGCCCCTGTCGCGCACGCTCCATCGTGTAGCTCTTCACGGCGCACCTGTCTGTAGCTTGGGGAGTCGCCCACATCCAGGGCAGCACGCGGCAGGGGATGACGGTCGCCCAGATCTGCCCTTGTGGGTGGTCGGCAGTCTGCTTCTGATGGAGCCCCGTTCTCGGGCCTCGTGAAGTGGACACGTGTTCTGTCTTGTCCTGGGAAAGATTTCAGGTTACACACTCACAGTCCAGGCTTCTGATAACGGCAGTCCGCCCAGGGTCAACACGACTACCGTGAATATCGACGTGTCAGACGTCAACGACAACGCTCCGGTCTTCTCCAAGGGAAACTACAGTGTCATTATCCAGGTAACCTTGGGGCGCTGACAGTTTGTCGGGCACATTCCTTTTGAAAGGAGCTCACGCGTTGGCTTCGTTGTTTGAAATCTCTTTCTTTTCCAAAGAGTACTTTTAGGAAAATGAGAAGAGTAAATGAGGCGGGTCTCCATCAGTACTAAGATGAGCATTTTCAAGGTGCAACCAAGCTTTTCTCTCTTCTTTTTGTACTTTGGTTTTTAAGACATTCTCACTAGCTTGGTCCTTAATCTTGTTTTCTGCTGGCTTTTTTTTTTTTTTTGATTTTGAGAGTGAGTGAGTGCTCGCGTACACAAGTTGGGGAGGGGCAGACAGGGAGAGAGAGAATTCCAAGGAGGTTCCATGCTGGCTGTGCAGAGCCTGACAAGGGCTTGAACTCAGTAACCGTGAGATCACGACCTGAGCTGAAATCAGACACTTAACCGACTGAGCCACGCAGGCGCCCCCATCTGCCCGCCAGTTTCTGAGAGGCATCAGAGAATCGACTCCACCTCTTCTCCTTTCCTCCTCCCCCACTCCACCCTTCTTCCACTCCTGCTACCCACACATCCTTTCTTCTCACACATTCCCTCCCCTCCAGCCCTGTCCAAATCCCCACCTTCCCCCCTCGTCCCCTCTTTCCTTCCCGTCAATGCCCACCGCAAACCCCCCCCCCCCCCCCCCCCCCCCGGCACCTTCCTGTCAAATGGAGCCGCAGTGAGACGTTGTTTTCCGTATACTCATTTTATAGAAAACTTGCCTGTGTCTCTTGCCATGTAGATTGGGTTTTATTACAAGTCGTGTGCGTTTTGGTTCTCTTCCGTGCAGGAAAATAAGCCCGTGGGTTTCAGCGTACTGCAGCTGGTAGTGACCGACAGGGACTCCTCGCATAACGGCCCACCCTTCTTCTTTACCGTTGTGAGTGGGAATGACGATGGAGTGTTTGAAGTGAACCAGCAAGGGGTCCTTCTCACATCAGCTGCCATAAAGAGGAAGGTGAAAGATCATTACCTACTGCATGTGAAGGTATGAAGGTCTTCAGGATTTTATATTGTGGATTTCTAGAGAAGGGTTCCTTTGCTGGCTCTAGAAATAAAATGAGTACAATTGTGGGGTTTTGTTCTGTGGTGTTTTTTTTTTTTTTCCTTCTTTTCGCCATTCCTTTTTTCTTTTAAATGTATATGTATTTTTGAGAGAGAGAGGGCACGAGCCATCCAAGGGGGGAGGGGCAGAGAGGGAGGGAGACAGGATCTGAAGCAGGCTCCAGGCTCTGAGCTGTCAGCCCAGAGGCGGAGGTAGGGCTTGAACTCACAAACTGTGAGATCGTGACCTGAGCCGAAGGGAGACACTCAACTGCCTGAGCCACCCAGGTGCCCTCTTACCTTCGTTTTTATCCCACTGTACTTTGCGGGGCCCATATATCCACTTGGTTACTTTATCATAGACGTTAATGGAGCTCACCTCCCTTACGAATTCATGAATGGGCTGTAAAGAAGTATTTATTCTTGTCCTTCATAGGCTTCTTGTTTAGAAGTATTTCATGGTAACTTTTTAAAACTTGAGTGAGGGAAGCCAAATTTTTGTTAAGAAGTTAACGATGCCCTATAGACCAAGGTGTTGTGTTTTTGGTTTTAATTTCCTCCTAGGTGGCCGATAACGGAAAGCCTCAGTTGTCATCTTTGACGTATATTGACATTCGGGTCATTGAGGAGAGTGTCTATCCGCCTGCAATCTTGCCACTAGAGATTTTCATTACTGCTTTTGGAGAGGAATACTCAGGCGGTGTCATCGGGAAGGTTCACGCAACAGACCAGGACGTGTATGACACTTTAAGCTATAGTCTTGATCCGCAGATGGGCAACCTCTTCTCTGTTTCCAGCACCGGGGGTAAGCTGATAGCACACAGAAAGCTAGATGTAGGGCAGTACCTTCTCAATGTCAGCGTAACCGATGGGAAATTCACGACGGTGGCGGACATCACGGTGCACATCAGACAGATAACCCAGGAGATGCTGAACCACACCGTCGCCGTCCGCTTCGCCAACCTCACTCCGGAAGAATTCGTTGGTGACTACTGGCGCAACTTCCAGCGAGCTTTGCGGAACATCCTGGGTGTGAGGAGGAGTGACGTCCAGATCGTTAGTTTGCAGCCCTCTGAACCCCATCCACATCTGGATGTCTTGCTTTTCGTAGAGAAATCAGGGAGTGCCCAGGTTTCAACCAAACTGCTTCTGCACAAGATCAATTCTTCTGTGACTGATCTCGAGGAAATCATGGGTGTTAGGATACTGGACGTGTTCCAGAAGCTCTGTGCAGGGCTGGACTGCCCGTGGAAGTTCTGTGATGAAAAGGTGACCGTGGATGAGAACGTTATGTCAACGCACAGCACGGCCAGACTGAGTTTCGTGACTCCCCGCCACCACAGGACAGCTGTGTGTCTCTGCCAAGGTAACGCACATAAGTCGGGAAACAGGCGGTACGGATCATTTCGCGTGCAGCCTTTGAAGGCTACACACGAATCGTTTTCTTGAATTTCGTGAAGTTCCTGCTAATGGGCTTTCCCCCCTCTCCTGTCTCTTCTTTTGGTGTTGTTTTTTACAGAGGGAAGATGCCCAGTTGTCCATCATGGATGTGAAGACAGTCCATGCCCTGAGGGATCTGAATGTATCGCTGATCCCAGAGAGGAGAAATACGCCTGTGTCTGCCCGGGGGGCAAGTTTGGTCAGTGCCCAGGTGAGAGTTCAGTGATGAGGGGTGCTTCCGTTTGAAAAAGTCACTTCCAGTGTTCCTTGCCATTGGTTTTGTTTTTGTTGTTGTTGTTGTTGTTAGCTTTGGTAAATGTTGTCAAGTGCGTTTATAATAACAAGTCAAGGGTATGGATGAGTAAGGAGGAGCAGTAGTAACTTCTTCCACAGAACTCACCCGAATTAACGGCGATGCTCTTTCTTCTTCATCATCGTGCTCATGTAAACATACAGTCCCATATGTGCACATTCATTGTGCTTTTTGTTGTTTCACATTCCCTTTAAGAATAGTTACCGTATCTCATATAGTCTACTGCTTGCTTTTCCCCGTTTAATGTATGTTATGGGCATCTTTCCAGGTCCTTGCACGTAAACCTAAAGCTTCTGAATGGCTCTACCATGATTTATTCAACATTTTCCTTATTCATAGAGCTTGAGGTTCTTAAGATGTTTCCTTGTGTTAAAAATGAATCCTTTTCTGCACTTAATCGTGGTGAGGCTTTGACTAATGTATACAAGTGTTGAATCATTCTGTGGCAGTTCTGAAACTCATGTAACATTGTATGTTAATTATACTTCACTTTTTACAAAAGCACTTGTATCCATACAGCCTTATTTATTGGTGCTTTCTTTTCTAAAACAAGGATTTACTACGTCATTTTTAATTTTTAAATATACCATTTTTAATTTTTAAATATACCATTTTTAATTTTTAAATATACCATTATGTTAGTTTCCCAGAAAGTTATACCAATTCCTTTCTTGCAGTCATGTGTGACCGTTTCACTCCCCATTTTCTTGGCAAAGCAAGGTTTTCAATTAAAAAACAAATTCCTTCATCCAGTGGGCAAGAAATGATATCTAGTTAGTTTAGTGTGGATTTCTCCAGCCTTTTTGTGAATGTTTTGTTTTCTTTTTATTCCTGGTAGCATTTCCTCTCCGGGACTGGTCACAGTCTTTGCTAGTTTGTCCAGCTTATCTGTCTGGTTTTTGTTTCAGTGTATACATCACTCTGTGTGCTGTGAGCATGAACATTATCTCCAATCCACTGTCTGTCTATTACTGTCTATTGTTTACAGTATCTTTTGTCACTTTGCAATACAACTTTTGTCTGTTCTGTATAATTTTTACATAACCATTTCCATCGCTGGAGAGTGATGTTATTTTCATTATTTTTGGAGACTGGGAATTAGATCTTGCTTGCAAAGTTTCCCCAAACCGTGTGAGGCTGTGTAAATATTTTCCTGAGTTGTCTTCTAATAATTTTATACTGAACATTTTTATATTTGTTTTTTTACATACGTATTTTTTGAAGTTTATTTTGACAGAGTCCACGCGTGTGCGTGCATGCGTCGGGGAGGGGCAGAGAGAGAGGGAGAGAGAATCCCAAGCAGGCTCCACACTGTCTGTGTAGAGCCCAACGTGAGGCTTGAACTCATGAACCGTGAGATCATGACCTGCGCTGAAATCAAGAGTTGGACACTTAACCAAGCCACTCGTGAACATTTTTATATTTAGATCTCTCATTATTTTAGAACTCCTTCCTCACTGATACAGTAGTCTAATTCTCTTCCAAAAAGAGACCCAGGGGTGCTGTGCTTTTTATTAAAGCAAATTGACATTTTCCATCAGATTGAACTTTATAATGTTGTAACCTTAAATAAAAACTTGGATCAGTGTTGGGGGGAAATCTCCCTTTTAAAGATATGCTTCAGCTTGGTTCTGATTTATGTTTTCCTCTTTGTGATTCACAGGGAGTTCATCTGTAACATTTACTGGAAACAGCTTTGTGAAATACCGTCTAATGGAAAACGAAAACAGATTGGAGATGAAACTGACCATGAGGCTCAGAACGTACTCTGCTCACGCAGTTGTGATGTACGCTCGCGGGACGGACTACAGCATCTTGGAGGTACGTTTTTGAACCTCACGTTATGGAAGACTTAAAAATACAAAATTCCCATTTTGTTTCTATGGTCCATTTTTGAAAAAACAATTAAAGGAAATGGTTTTATTCCACACTTAAATGGTCTCTTGATACTTCTAAGTTTTAGACTTTGTGGGCCAAAAAGCTCCTTTATTTGTTCTGCAGTAACATAGAGATTGACTTCTTTTTTTCGCAACCTTTTCAGGTCACATGACCATTCATGTTCAAACTCTGATATTACATCTTATGTCATATAGAGAATTTGTAGAGAACATATGTAAATGCTTGAAGTGGTAATTATCCTCCATCCCCCCCCCTTTTTTTTTTTTTTTTATCTTACCTGATACTATTTTTGTTGTTCAATTAGTTAATTGTTATTTCTGTGATGCTTTTTGGATGTGCGGTTTGAACTTGATATCCCTGTAACGTCCATTTTTACTCTTTCTGCCGTGAGCAGATGAGCCTGTGTCCTGTAGTACTTAAGTGCAAGGCCTCACTGACTTTCTGCCTTCAAGTGCTCACCGTGCCTCTCCTTTAGATGTTTGATCAGAGTTCATAATTGTAGATTCTGTGGGAGTAATGTGAACAGCCATTGTTTTCATGACAGATTCATAATGGACGGCTACAGTACAAATTTGACTGTGGAAGCGGCCCTGGAATTGTCTCTGTTCAAAGCATTCAAGTCAACGACGGGCTGTGGCATGCAGTGTCTCTAGAAGTGAATGGAAACTACGCTCGGCTGGTTCTCGACCAAGTTCACACTGCATCAGGCACAGCCCCTGGGACTCTGAAAACCCTGAACCTGGATAACCATGTGTTTTTTGGTGGCCACATCCGCCAGCAAGGCACAAGGCACGGAAGAAGCCCCCAAGTGGGTAATGGCTTCAGGGGTTGTATGGACTCCATTTATTTGAATGGGCAGGAGCTCCCTTTAAACAACAAACCAAGAAGCCACGCACACATTGAAGAATGGGTGGACGTCTCTCCCGGGTGCTTGTTAACGGCTACCGAAGACTGTTCCAGCAACCCTTGCCAGAATGGAGGCGTTTGCCAGCCATCCCCTACTGGAGGTAGGCTTCGTGACGTGGTCCTTTTTAAAATGTCACACACGAATACACACAGTTCCTCAAGTATTTGTGTTTCCCCCTTTTCATTCAAATGATAGGTCAGATACTGCAGTCAGTATTGGAATCGAGTGGTTGGTGCATGTTACACCAGACCGGGGCGTGGGCTAGGATTCTTCCCTGCGGTGAGGCCGCAGTGGGTGGTGTCTTACCTGCCGAGGTCCTGCAGACACGTGGCAGGTGCACCCAGAGGAAGTGTGTCCAGACACCCCTCGTTCCGCACCAGGAGCCACTGGTGAACTACGGCTAACTCTGCACTTTTTCTCCACCCACACTGACATTGACCCAGCGGGACTCAGAATTGTACCCTTTGTTCTTTCGAGTGCCCTTCTTTGATCTGATGGCTCAGCACCCAGCGACTGCTAGTCGTGCTAGTTATAGATGGGGTGTGGTTTTCCAGAAGGCCTCGAACCCTCCTGAAGGGTCACCAGTCCTCTCCCGAAGCCCTGACGTGGAAGAGTGCGCCGAGACTTTTTTCACCTGGCCCCATTTGTTTCCTTTCCCAGTAATAGAAATTATGACCTTCCTGGTGCCTGGGAAACAGAGCTTTGTGTAAGGGATAGAGCAAATATCGAAATAACACTCGGGTGAGATTTCAGAAGCTTCGGTTATTTTGTTACTTTCTTTGGAAAGCATCTGTGCACACTATATGCAAACAACGGGCCAGGTCAGCCCCACAGTAATACTCTGAATGAAAGCGTAGACTGTGCTCGTGTTACATGGCCACGTGAGGTCAGCCAGGAGACTCTCCTTGTTGCGTCACTCAGGCATGAGGCTGAGAGAAGCATGTTCTTGAAACGTGCTCCTGCAGTCCCTGTGGCAGCTAGACACTGGCTCTGTCGCATGTCACAGTCTTTATGTTCCTTTGGACAGATTTGATAATCCCCTTTCGTTAATGATAGCGCATAGTCTCACAGTGCCTTCACGTTTACTGTTCTCTCGTTTAGCCCTTAAAAGCTTGTGAGTTGTGAATTGAGGTCGATGTCCAGTAGTAAGTGTTGTCTACGTGGTCCCTCAAATAAAGGACCATTGGTCCCTACTCTGTACGCTTGGCCCAACAACCTTACCTAAACTATGATTCACTAAAGCCAACGACGAGTTCTCTCTTCCGTTCTTTGTGTTAGGGTTCTCCCAAAAGCGGAAGGGATAGCTTGTTGATCTAGACCACATTTTACCCAGAGGGAATAGGAATTTTACTAACTTTGATGGGTCTCCGAGTCTCCTCTTAGTAAAAACCAACGTACTGAGATACAGTTTTTGAGTTACTGATTGGACTTCTTTGTTCCCTTTTGCTCATTTAGGTTATTACTGTAAATGCAGTGCCTTGTACATAGGGACGTATTGTGAGCTGAGCGTCAACCCGTGTTCCTCCAACCCATGCCTCTATGGTGGCACGTGCATTGTGGACAACGGAGACTTCCTTTGCCAATGCCGAGGATTGTACACTGGCCAGAGGTATGTGTGTTTTTCTTTACTTTCATAATTACAGTATTAAAAAGTTTTGTAAATGGATGAAAGTTTTGTAGATGGATACTTGATACATACGTCTGACTAAATTTACGTGTTGTTTTCTCTTGCACTGTATTTATCTACAGTAGAAAGTGTTAAGTTTATGCGTATTTTCCCTTCCTTCTTCAGGTGCCAGCTTAGTCCATATTGCAAAGATGAGCCCTGTAAAAATGGTGGAACATGTTTTGACAGCTTGGATGGTGCCGTCTGTCAGTGTGATTCGGGTTTTAGGGGAGAAAGGTAAGTGGCTTCTTCCAGAATTTGTATCTGCTCTTCTCTGTAGTGTCAAATCAAATAGCAGATGCAACAGAAGTTGATTAATCTGGACTCTGTTGCTTCACATTGTCATAATCCTCATATAGCTCCTTGTAGAATTTCTCTCTTCACTCTTTAAAGAGCAGGTGATAACGTAATGCTTGACAATACTTGTGGACGTCAGAGATATTTATAAGCAGAACATACGGGTTCTTGGAGGCAGTACATGTTTGCGGGAAGAGTGATGATTTTTTTAAGGTGGATACACGTGACGTTGTTACCGGTCTTGAGTGGGATGACAATGATCTCTTCTCATAATCTGTTATAGCTAACATTTAGATAGCATCTAGACCCCCTTTCAACTCTCATTATCTTTTGTAATCCTTACCATAATGCTAAGAGGTGATGATTATTTCCGAGAGGAGGGAAATGAGGCACAGAGCTGCCTGTTAGACACCGCGAAAGAGGCAGGTTGGTGATGGGGCGCCTGGGTGGCTCAGTCGGTTGAGTATCCGACTTCAGCTCAGGTCATGATCTCATGGTTTGTGAGTTCGAGCCTCGCATCGGGGTCTGTGCTGCCAGCTCAGAGCCTGCTTCAGGTTCTGTGTCTCCCTCAAAAATAAACATTTAAAAAAAAAATTTCAAAAGTTACTTGGTGAGGGGCAACTGGGCGGCTCAGTCAGTGCTGAGCATCTGACTCTCCAGGGTCATGGGATGGAGCCCCATGCTGACAGCGCTCGGCACACTTAGGATTTTCTATCTGTCCCTCCCTGACTCGCATGTGCACGCTCTCTCAAAACAAAACAGTTCATGTTATTTCTAAGTGCCTGATGCTTCACTGAAGTGTTCACTGTCAATCTTGTTGGAAGGCTTTTAAGTGTGAGCTGCTTGTAGGTATTTGCATATGCTTTTGCTCAAGTGGTGGTTAGAGCCCTGAATTTGGCCATCAGTCACATGGTCTTAGTTCCTAAGTTGTTGACTTTAGTAATTCCAGTGAATCAGTCCATGACATATTTGGGAAAAATGTCTCAAACTTTCAATGGCAGGTGAGTGTGGGGCCAGGGCAGTAGCTACCTTTTATTAAAGGAGGGAAGGATTGATAAGTGTCAGGTGCATCCTCCCAGGGCCCCCATTTGGAAAGGCAGAGGGGACACAGTGGCATGTGAAGTGTTAGGTCAGGTGATGGGCTTTGGGAGGTTTTCCACAAGAGAAACATTTTTAGTTTGTTTTTTTCTTAAATTTGTTTATTTTGATAGAGACAGAGCACAAGTGGGGCAGGAGCAGAGAGAGGGAGAGAATCCCAAGCAGGCTGTGTGCTGTGAGTGCAGAGCCTGATACAGGGCTCGAGCTCATGAACCATGAGATCGTGAACCAAAACCAAGAGCCCCTGATGCTTAATCACCTGAGCCACCCAGGTGCCCCGACTGTTTGCTAACCTTTCACATGTCTTAGGAAACTGTTATCTTTCCAAGCAGGAACATCTCCTTCGAAATTGAGGCTCGCATATTAGAACAGTTTCCAGCATACCATTTATCAAAATGCACTTTCTTAAAGAATCTGCAACAAACTGGTGCACTCAGCTCAGTCTGTGAGTTTGCTTTAGTCAGCTGTGGAATCCTAGAAGAGTAGCGTTTGAATACGGCTTGACATAATGTTTATCTCCCACAGGTACCGCATATTGGATCACATGATCAGTTACCCCGAAGGGTTTTTGTTGGGATCACTGTTGTCAGCTGTGTGTTTTGGGGAGTTACAGATTTTGCTCTGTTTGGGTGCCGTCCTTCCGTGGGAGTGGCAGGCCAGGCATATTCTGACTTCCGTTGCTCGTGTCTGTCCTCCCTGCAGGTGCCAGAGTGACATTGACGAATGCGCTGCCAGCCCCTGCCGCAACGGAGCCCTCTGCGAGAACACGCACGGCTCCTACCACTGTAACTGCAGCCACGACTATAGGGGGAAGCACTGTGAGGACGCTGCCCCCAATCAGTACGTGTCCACGCCGTGGAATATCGGACTGGCTGAAGGAATAGGAATTCTCGTCTTTGTAACCGGGATATTCTTACTGGCGGTAGTGTTCGTCCTCTGCCGCAAGATGATCAGTCGGAAGAAGAAGCACCAGGCCGAACCTGAAGACAAGCACTTGGGACCAACCACAGCTTTCTTGCAGAGACCGTATTTCGATTCAAAGCTAAATAAGAACATTTACTCCGACATCCCACCCCAGGTGCCCGTCCGTCCTATATCCTACACTCCAAGCATTCCAAGTGACTCCAGGAACAACCTTGACCGCAATTCCTTTGAGGGATCTGCTATCCCGGAGCATCCCGAATTCAGCACCTTTAACCCCGAGTCTGTGCACGGACACCGGAAGGCAGTGGCCGTCTGCAGCGTGGCCCCGAACTTGCCTCCCCCACCACCTTCCAACTCCCCTTCTGACAGCGACTCCATACAAAAGCCCAGCTGGGACTTCGACTATGATAGTAAGAGCGGCTTTTTCCATCTGAGTAAAATGTCACTAAGCTCAACAGTGACCTTGTAAATGCTGCCAGAGATTCTGGTGGCTCCATTCACAATGTGGGGAGCCTCTGGCAGTGACAGATAGGCTCGGCCTCTGAAGACCTTTAGTAGGATTTGAAAAACCTTCCGGGGCTGAGGGCTGTGGCTGTGATGTTACGTTAATCAAGGAATTGAGTCTAGTCCTGTTCGTATTAATATTCAGAAGAGAGCATTCCATTATTGTAATGGATATAGGTTCTCAAGTATGATTCTGAGGGCTTTTTATGACAAATTAGGAAGGGCATTTGCATGGTAGGATTTTTTTAAATATGGTCAAAAGTGGTGGCCTGACTTGTCTTTTGATGCTTTAAAAATGCTATATACCTCTTTAAAGGGTTTGTGTGTGTGTGTTTTGAGAGAAAGGGCACAAATCAGCAAGGGGCAGAGAGAGCAGCGGGGCTTGTGCTCACCTGAGGTGGGGCTGGGACTCACGAACCGTGAGATCGTGATCTGAACGGAGGTCAGATGCTGAACCCGCTGTCCACCCAGGCGCCCCTAAAAGGAAGTTCTGATGCCCGTGTCGACTAACGGTCTCCACAAGCGGGTTCGTTGGGAATTTCCGTTCTGTGAATCTGCAGGGATACTTGCAGGGGTTCTGTCTTTCAGATGCTTCTCCTTTTTCCAGTCGTTCCCATATGAAGTCCGTGTCTGGCGGGCTTCTGGCGTCACCTGCTTGGAGCGAGCATTCAGCAGTGACCGCGCCGGAGGCCTTGCCCTCGCGGAGCTCACTGTTGTCCTCTCTTGCTTTCAGCTAAAGCAGTGGATCTGGATCCCTGTCTCTCCAAGAAACCTCTGGAGGAGAAGCCTTCGCATCCGTACAGCGCCCGGGAGAGCCTGTCGGAGGTGCAGTCGCTCAGCAGCTTCCAGTCGGAGTCGTGTGACGACAATGGTGAGTAAGTCGTTCGGAAACGCCGTGGCTGGCAGCGTGGGCTGGTATGTGCAACCTCGTAGGTGCGCCAGGTGCCCCTGTTGAGTCCCCGACTGTGGCCAAGTTCCACCCGGGACCACTGGTGACCTGGACCTCGCACGGCTTGCATGAACGCCTGCAGGGGACCGTAGTTAAAACCTCCTTCACGGGCGGACAGGAACAGCTTGTCAGAAATGGGGAGGCGCGCCTGCCTCACTGAAAGATCTTTCCTGATTGGCTCGCTTCATATCGGCCTTTTTTCCATGACAGTAAATGTTTTTTAGAGGTTTTGTGGGCTGAAAAAAAAAAAAAAAAAACACGCTCGTAGCAACTTAATCTTGAGCGCGGCCCCCGCACCCTTCACGCTCGCACCCCCGGGAGGAGCCCGATGGGGTGGTTGGAAACGTTCTGTTCCAGCAGCACCTTTGGGATTACAAGGTTCTATTCATCTCTTCCCCCGACTCCCCTGCGGCCCAGCTCCTGCGTGGATCAGAGCGCACTGACTGAGAGCACAGTTTAAGAGATTGCTAGTAAGTTTGATTCTATTTCTGATGAAGAAAGTTTGACAGTGGGATCTTCGGATTTCCCTAGGTGAATCGTGTTACCAGCTTCACCACGGTAACACTTGCCAGTAGAGAAAATTGCCAGTATTCAGTAACAGAATCGTTGTTAGTGGAAATTTTTGAATCTCAGAATTAGTACGTTTGACTAATTTTTTTCCTGCATAAAAACGTAATGTGTTTAAACATTTCAAATACAGGTGGAAAGAAATGACCCCACTAATTGTTCTTTGATTGTTTCTAAACCCAGAGTAATAGGGTTCATAACATGTTGTGGAGTCCTTTTCCCGACTAAAGATGGCCATAAGCATCCTCCATTCATTTCTGACTTCTAGCGTGTTCTGTGTGATATCAGGTACAGTGTCTGTTCCTCAGAGACAGAGTGTATGAACCTAGCTTTGCTTATCAAACCAACGACAACAGGATAGAATTCTTTCCATCGTTAGGCTTAATCTTTAAAACATTAGTGTTGCCAGTTTATGTAGATTATGTTGTTCATAAATACATTTCAGAGTTTTGTCATATTTTGCTAATCCCCTTCCTTGCTCTTAATACCTCTTAAATACTTTTAATAAAGTATGGTCACATTAGCTATGAGTTAATTGCCAGAAAACAGTGTGAGAGCCAGGAGTGTTTGTATTTTAATCCTTAACATAATTGTAATCATTATCAGTCATAAAGACCGTATTAAGAATCTCAGCTTAAATTCTAAGGCTCTTCTAACACGTTCCCACAAATGTGGCTTAAAACAAGATAAATGTATGCTCTTATCGATCCATAGTTTAGAAATCCAACACAGGTCAGTAGGCTAACGTCAGGGTGCCTTTACTGGGGGCTCGAGAGGACAGTCTGTTTCGTCACCTTTTCTAGCTCCTAGAGGCCACGTTCTTCTCCCTGGCCACGCTTCCGTAGTCCTAGCTCCCTCAAACTGCAGCCGGGAGAGTTTCTGCCCTTTCAAGGACCTTTGTGGAGAATACGGTGGGCTCATATAGGCCGTTCGGGAAAATCTTCCCAAGGTCTTTAATCACACCAGCAAAGTCAGGGACGGTAACTCATTCACAGGCTCGTGGGATTAGATGGGGACATCTTGGAGGGCCGTCATTGTGTCTACCACACACACACGTTTATCTTGGCATCCATGCTTTCACACAATCTGATACACAAACGAAAAGGGAATTTACCTAGGAAACAGCCAAGCGCAGACAGTCTGCGTTTCTCTGCTGGTATGTTAGCTCCTCAGCTGTTAGCCTGTCTGCAAAAAGAGATAAGTAATTTGGAGTGGGCGTACACAGAACAGAGTTAAAGCCAGTTTTGTGCTTATATTACACATTTTGTTGTATTACGTAATGCTAAATTTTTCTGGGAATGTATGAATTCATTAAAAAAACCCCAGAAAATTGGCTTAGCAAGTATTTTACTATTTAAATCTGAACGCTTTTGCCCTGAGATGTTCACATAAGGATTGTTTTGTCAATGACTAGATCCCTAAGTCAGAAAACGTAGAGCCACAAAATTGCTTCAATTGTGGTATAATGTGCTTACCTTATTTGATGAATAATACGTAGCCTGTTTAGAAAAATGTCTAAGATCTATCACCGCAAGAGCATAGGCGTCATGCATAATTATGTGTTCTGTTAAAGTATTCACTTTGTGCTTTTACATTAGGAGGTAGAAATTGTGTAATATCAAGGAATCCTATTTAATGCATTGTTTTCTAACTGAAGGTTTTTCTAATTTACTCCTTTTGTACCTTTTTACAAGCTTCCATAGTGACTGTCATACACCTTGTCAACGCTGTAGTTGACACGGTGAATGAAGAAGGTATAGTCACAGTGTGTGTGTTGTGTTTGTGTGTATAGCGACCGCTACTAGACTAGCGTGCTTTCGCCCATTGTGGTGTCTTAAAAACCATTCGTGGTTTTGAGGGGTTGGGTACGTGTGTGCAGGTGTGTGTATATGCCCATAAATACTCTTACGTATGTTATGTCTTTGTGACTTTTGGCCCCTCGTGGTGAATCTATATAGATATCAGAAGTGACCCCTAAATCTTGACAACTTGAATTTTTCTAGATCCTTTTCGCAGGAATACCACTAAGACACAGCTTCTATAATTACCTAAAACTGACTCTTCACGTCTGAATTTTCCATGGCAGAAAATAATTATTTGCATGATATGGTTTAGTGAAAGTTCATCTGAAGCTTTATCTCTCTGTTCAAAAGAAAGGGCATTGATCACCACCTAAAATTACTTAAAGTCTGCCCTTTATTAATGCACTGAAGTCTGAGTCATCCCATGTAACTTGCACAAGCTAGTAGTTTTTAAACTGCAGATCAGAGCATCTAGAGGTGATGATCACCAAGAGGGCTTGTTTAAAAGCCTCATTGTTGGGCCCTGAGAATTCTCCTTTCTAACACATTCTCCATTCATTCTGATGTTACTGGTCTAAGGATCCTACTCTGAGAACTGCAGCAATAGACGATCCAGAGTGCATGAAGCACAGGGGAATCTTCCTTGCTAGGAGATGTTTTCAGGAGTGAGCTGAGAAGGATAGTTTTGTGCCAGGCGTGATGGGGCAGGCCGGATGGGGGGTTTTGGTGGTATCCATGAATCATACACACACCTTCCTGACAACAGGTGCTGTGTCTTTACCTGGTGAAGCAGGTAAAGACAGGAAAGTAGTGACGGAGTTTTAAAAAGCAGAACCTAAAACAGTTCTTTCATTAGATCTCCTTCATTGAAAAATATATCTTGGCATATCTAAGAAATGGTATTTGAAGTTGAATGCTAGCTTCAATGTCAAGAATTGAGTGCCGGTGGAGTAAACACGTTGTCGGTCTTCTCTTTGAAAAGAAATTGCTACATTTTTAGGAGACTTAAAAAAAAAATCTATAGGTACGCATTGCCTAAAATACGAGCTGATTCATTTTTTAGTTCATTTCAGCTTTTGATTTAAATTCCTAGAAGAGAGCCATCAGTCACATCCTCTTTGTTCCAAACGATGAAATGGGTTTTCAGGAACAGTGTAGAATGCATAGGAAGCATTGGTTTTGTTTAGAACAGCACCGAAGTGGCCCTGTTTCTACCGTGATTACTACTTTTCAATAATAAGAATCCTGCCAATAGCTAAGAGTTAGGGCTTGACCTACATTCTCTGATCTAATCCTCACAGTGAAGGGATTTCCACTCCCCTTTCAAAGATAAAAACCTGAAGCTTAGCCAGGGTAAGCACCCTGCCCAGGGCCACGTGGCCCTGACTGGGGTGGGATTGACATCTTTCGGTGCCTTCGAGCTTGAGTTTTGGGGGTGGGGACTGGAGTAAGTGCAGCCGGAGGCCTCCCGGGAGAGGTGAACAATGTCAGTGTGTAAGTCCCACTCGGAACAGGCACGATTTGAAGGGAGTTTCTTCTAGTGATTCACGGGCACCTGGGTTTGTGAATTCGTCTGTAGGTAATGTACACGTGAGGGCTGGCAAAGTGTCTCTTCTATAGTGTTAGATGTGTTTGGATTGGGTCACGGGATCCCTCAGTATCGTGGTGTCGTTGAAGCTCCTTATCGAGTTACACTTGATGAGAGCCTATAGACTTGACTTCTTCCTAACCAAATGGTGTGCCTTCAGGTTCAGATGGCCAGAAAAAATGGAAAAGGAGGTAAACTCATGTTTGAATTTCCTGGCAGAGTTCATCAGTGTCTTCCTCCCCTGCCCTGCCCCATTTCATTTGTGCTACGTGCATTTCTCGAGCATTTGGAATTCTCCTAGAGGATGGCTTAAAGGCACGATCCATGGCTGACTGGGCCTTGATGAACAGTTTGTATTGTATTGTGTACTTACCTTTATTGCCTTTCAGCCGGCTTTCTGTTTTAATTATGAATGTTTTCTTTTCTCTCTACTCTGCCACCAAAAGAGTCTTTGGCTGCTCCTGACCTCAGCAAATCAAGAGGTGACTGATGCATGCCAGTTGTTCATTGGTACTCACTCAACAAAACTGGTCAACATCTGACCCCAGGGCCCGCCTCGCTTCACTTGTCTGCTCCGCGGGTGCCGCCCTTACTAAGTACAGGGCTGTTTGTGCGCTTCATTGAAACGTGTACTGCCTTGCCTGCCTGGCAGAGGAGTTCAGTAATCCTCGGGAGGGGGCATCCCCCAATGGGGAGGTTTCGGAAAAGAATGCTTAACCTTTTAAAGTGATCCTTAGGCCTTGTGAAAGTAACAAAACTGACTGTTGTAATCTAGCAAAGATGGGGTTCTGTTTTTCAGCGCTTGATTGCATTTTGCTTGATTTGAAGGCATGCTTTGGTACCTAGATTAATGTAATTCATCATTTTTCTTAGGGCTGAGCACAGTGCAGTCTCTAATATAAAGTTCATTATATGATTGTAGAGGAAATTGGTTTTTTAAATTTCACCATGTTTAAAATTACCTTGGCTCTTCTAAAGAGTTGCTTTAGTGTTTTTTGAAGGCCTAAACTTACTTCCTGGTGTCCCGAGCCTCAACTAATAGAGCAGTGGGTTCTCTGTGACCAGGAAGGCGGAAGGGCTGACTGGAATCGCGTGTGCAAGAGTGCACGTAACCTAGACGCTAGCACACCGCTTCTCTTCAGCCTCGTGGCGCTTCCTCGCGCGTTAGGTACTTACAGGAAGCTGAGGCCCCATTTTGACGCAGAGCTTGGGGTCACTGGGTAGCAGGGAGGCCCTCAAAGCAAAGATACTGCCTTTGCACGTTGAAAAAGAGCTCAGTGTAACAGACGCTGGGGGAGAAAAGACACTGAAATCTGTTTTCTTGTCTGCCAAGGGTACCACTGGGATACATCGGATTGGATGCCGAGTGTTCCTCTGCCGGATATACAAGAGTTCCCCAATTATGAGGTTATCGATGAGCAGACCCCCCTGTACTCGGCAGATCCCAATGCCATCGATACGGACTATTACCCTGGAGGTTACGACATTGAGAGTGACTTTCCACCTCCCCCGGAAGACTTCCCTGTGCCAGACGAACTGCCCCCCTTACCTCCGGAGTTCAGCGATCAGTTCGAATCCATACACCCTCCGAGAGACATGCCCGCTGCTGGTAGTCTGGGTTCTTCATCGAGAAGCCGGCAGAGGTTCCACTTGAATCAGTATCTGCCCCACTTCTACCCCGCCGATCTGTCTGAACCTCAAAAGACAGGCACTGGTGACAACGGTCCGTGTAGAGAACCCTATGCCCCCTGCCCTCCAGGGTATCCAAGAAACTTTGAAGCCCCCACCGTAGAGAACATGCCCCTGTCTGTGTTCCCCTCCACGGCTTCCTGCTCTGATGTGTCGGCGTGCTGTGAAGTGGAGTCTGAGGTCATGATGAGTGACTATGAGAGCGGAGACGACGGCCACTTCGAAGAGGTGACAGTGCCTCCGCTGGATGCGCAGCAACACACGCAGGTCTGACGCCCCGACTCCCCCCAAAGTGCCTGGACTTGAACGAGCCCGAGATCGTTCCGTAAACGATCTTCTGCCTCGTTCTCTGCAGAAGTGCTTAAGCGCTTTTTTTTTTTTTGGCGAGCTGGGGTGGGCATGGCCGCACGGAGTCACGCACCGCCTGGCGTGGTGGCCATTCCCAGCGTCCCAACCTACTGTAATTGGGTGACAGGTCCATTTCTGAACATCTTTTTTGCATTTTACATCTGTCTGTTAAAAATAATGAAACGAAAATCAGTCCTTTCATCTTGTTAGCATGATTCATGTATTTATAGAGATTTGATTATTTTAATTTCCCCTTTTTTTTTTGTAAATGTTTTGTACAGTATTGATTTTTCATAGTTTTAACTAGATTTCCAAGACCTTTTGTGCATTTGTTTTTGACCGAATTTTGGTGGTGTTAGTGTCATTACCTAGCACCCTGATTTTTCAGTATAACCAGGGTTTCATTATATGTCCTTTTCCATTGAGGTATGACATTTCATGAAGACATTTCAATATAGTCCTTCGTTTCTAGCTGTACATAGGATGAGGAAAGATTGTATACATGAACATGTCTTAAATGGGTGACTGTATTTTAGAACTATAAACATTTTTCATTATTGGAAAGTGTAATGGGGACCTTCCGCATACCTGTTTAGAACCAAAACCATCATGACACAGTTTTTATAGTGTCTGTATATTTGTGATGCGATGGTCTTGTAAAGGTTTTTACTGAAAACTACCATTAGCCAGTCTTTCTTACTGACAATAAATTATTAATAAAATATTTGAGCTTTACTGCCTGTTCTTCCTCTGTATTTATGCTTTTGTTTGGGAGTCAGTTAACGAACTGACAGGGACGGATGGATGAAAAGACAAAACCACATTGGCTTTTGGTGGCCCTAACTGTGGAAGGTTCCACCCTGCCCAACCAGGCTGTACCTACAGATGTAGCCGCTAGGTGGCAGTACATGGCTACTCGGGCCCGCTCAGAAATCCAGGTGTAACTAAAACCACACCCTTTTTACGTATTTGCCAACTACAAGAAAGATTTCCTTTATGCATTTCTTTCACTAGTTAATGGTTATAATTTAAATGCTTCTATGGTCTTCACCTAGGACATCTATCAGAAACAATCTTCCATGTGTATTTTATAACCGCGAAATCCATCCATCCAGCAAATACCGTGTGCCAACCACTGTGATATGAACGACAAAGAATCAAGCTTTCTTAGAACTTTAGAAAGATACTTTTTCCCTTTAAGTAAATGCCTCATTTTATCAAATGATACATATATATGTATATGTATAAACAAAAGAGCTAAAATAGGTATAATTGAACAAACAGCAAACTCAAACCCTCTGCTGTAACCACTTACAACCCCAAGCTGTTTTTCTCATTTTCCTGTTCATGTGTTAGGGTCTGTATATTGTTCCGAGAGTCACTAGTATTTTTTAGGAATCGCTTATTGAGTGTGATGTTTGCGTAAGGCCATGTAACCTAAAAAACCCCCACTGAGTTACACCCTAATTTTTGGATTAATCCACGAACACGCTTTTCATTGTTTTGGCGATGTCAATATTCACTGCTGAGCCAAGCGGTCTAGGAGGTTCATTTCCATTTACTTTGCTACTTTTTCTGAAACAGGTGCCTTCATTTTTTTTTACTTTGTAACATTTGTGACTATTTCATGAATTTACCCAAAACACATTTCTTTTGGTCACCTACCATACGTTATTCTACATGAAAAGACAAAAACCCCTACCTTGTCTTTTCCCTGTCATGGCGCATGCAGAAGCTGGTCCCACTTTTAGGGTATAGACGGCATGAGGGAGGAGGCTGCTTGAACCCAGAGGGGCCGGCCGCCTGCGGTGATGCCCAGGTGATGCGTGGGCTCCTCCCAGCCGCCAGGAAGGCTCACAAGGTCAACGTCTGGGTGCACCGGAGCTTTGGGAGAGAGGTCTCTGGGTGATCCTGCTCGCTCTCCTCTTCCTGTGAATTTGTTGCTGTGGAAAATAAAAGCCTAGTCAAGAACCGGATCTTCGTAAAATCGGCTTTCGATTCGATTTTCAGTGACCTCCTGTAAAGGTAACTGTGAGGTTTGTGGGCGGCCAGACCCGGAAAACTCCCCTGACGCCCGTTCGCTGCCTCCTGTCTTTCCCACCCTCGCCCAGCCCACTGAATCCGCTCAGTAACTTTCTCAAGGTCAATGTGGGCCGCTCCCTTGCAGACCAGCATTCAGTGTACTTTCTGATTGCTCCTCCTCAGAGGCATTAGGTTCAATTGCAATTAGTGGGCCGGCTGAGACAGAGTTGTTTGTCGGAATTTAATTCCCTCACTAACAGTTTACTGCCTCTACTGCAAATGGGATGAGCCACTTGAAAAGAATGACAAGTAGTTTCTTTCCCAAGAAAACCTGTTTGTGTGAACACTTAGGCAACAAATGCACTTGTCCCCGTGCTGTACGAAAGCGTGACCCTGGAAGAAGCTATGTTCTCAAATGATGCTAGACAGAAAACGTGTAATATTTGGACCAAATAGATCTTAGAGCTACGAGTGCAGGGTCTGTAGGAGGGAGGACACATAGGAACTCAGTGATTCTGAACCAGAGCTGTTATAAGAGACTCTTAAAAACTGAGAACAAACCGAGGGCTGATGGGGGGGTGGGTGATGGGTATCGAAGAGGGCATCTTTGGGGATGAGCACTGGGTGTTGTATGGAAACCAATCTGACAATAAGTTTCGTATATTAAAATAAAAAAAATATACAATCAAAATAAAAACTAAACCAGAGCTGTTAGCCAGTTGCCTCAGGGGTAAAAAGAAATTCTCAGGGCACCTGGGTGATTCAGTCCTTTAGCGTCTGACTCTTGATTTCAGCTCAGGTTGTGAGATCGAGCCCCATCGGGCTTCGAGCTAGGCATGGAGCCTGCTTACGATTCTTTCTCCCTCTCCCCCCAACCCCCCATCTCTCTGCCTTCTCTCTCTCAAAAATAAATTCTCAAAATGTCTAACGATGATTGCTTCAGTTCATTTCAGTTCATTATTCAAAACCTAACAGTTTTCGGATAAGGGGACGGTACGGGAAGAGGCACAAATCGTCCACCCAGAGGGAGGGTCAACCTCCTCGTGCCTGTTAGGGCACAGCTCCACTTTCTTGCCAACTTGGGAATATTAGCCCACCTGCAAATGAGGACTGCAAAGGTTTTTCAGAGATGCTCTTGTGACTTCCGTTTTTAAATATTTACTTCAAATGAGTATTTTTCTCTCCTTTCAAGGGTAATTCTACTTTAAATAGATGCTTTAAGTTAGGGTGGAACAAAATAAAATTTCGTGCATAATTTCAATTAAGCCAAATGTTTACAATGCACAAAGGTTGAGGGCACCTGGGTGGCTCAGTCGGTGAAAGCATCCGATTCTTGGTTTTGGCTCAGGTCCTGGTTTCACAGTTCGTGGGATCGAGCCCCCTGTCAGGCTCTTCACCGACAGCACTGAGCCTGCTTGGGATTCTCTCCCTCTCTGCCCCTTCCCCACTCACGCTCTCTGGGTCTCTCTCAAACTTCTTTAAGAAACGCACAAAGTTTCTCCAACTAAAAAGCTCCTACCGGATTGAAATTGTTTTTAAGAATCATCTAAAAGGTTGCGTTTTCACTTCTAATGGGGAACTTCACAAATTTGAAAAATACCCTCAGGTCAGTGAAAACCATGGTCTTACCTTTAATTTCTGGGCCATAGTTTCGAGTCACGCCGTGGTTCTGGAGATGGCCTCGCGATGAATGACAGACCTAGGTTGGTTCTCTACTAGATTAACCACAGCAACGAACACTGGGGTCAGTGAGCCGCGCTTTGTCGTGTGACGTTTGGCTCCGTAATCCTTGGCAACCATCACGTCTGGGAGCGTCTCTTACCGGTGCCGTTGATGTCAGAGAAACAGACATTTGTCCATGACGACAAAGGGGGCAAGCGGTAAAGCCCCATTTGACCTTGGGGGGGGGTCTGACACCAGAGTTTATCCTCGTCACCAAGACCACTGGCCGCCACACCCGGCAGATGCCTGGCTTCCTCAGGTGGGGCCTCCGTGACTGTGCTGGCCGATAGTCCCCACCCCTGCCTAGAGAGCTGTGCGACCTTCAGGTGGAGTTGAACTCAGCTGACCGGAGGGCTCTTTTTTAAAGCCGTGGGCCCTCAGGGTACACTTGTAAATTCCCGTGCCTTCAGGCATCAGTGGGAGGTGGAGACTGCTGGCTTTTGACCCACAGACCTCAGGCGGAAAGTGTTCCCTGTCACTTACTAGCTGTATGACCTTAACCAACTGCTTAACTGAAAAGGAGGTGTGGCTAATAAGTACCCCCCAGGAATTACGTGGAATGCACACTAACCGTCTGGACGAGGGTTCGTAGGAGAGCTCATTCCATGCCAAACATTCTGCAATTGGTAACTCCTCGAATCCGTCCAGGGACCCCCCCCCCCTCCTTATTATCGCCCCACTTTCCAGATCAGGAAACCCAGGCGTAACCTAACGTTCCGAATGTCACGCCAAAGATCAGGGTTGAGACTGAAATTCAAAGCCCTGACTCTGGTCTCCAAGCTGCTTCCCACAGACCTCCTTTCTGAACAGCGTGTCTGAGACGAACCAAATGGCAGACGGCAAAGCTCGGAACAAAGACGTTCACCAAATGCTTTCATTGCTGTTACTGTTTCCTCCCTCGCCGCCATCCCCATTTTCAAATTGGCGTTTAACAGATGCCTTTTAAAATGTATCGTAGGCAAGTTTTCATTTTCTCGGTGCTACGATTCCAAGAAGCTTCCTGATCAGGTTGTCGTCACTGGACCAAGCTCCTTCAATCCAGGGCAGCTTTGGTCTTCGGATCTTGGTTGTTTTTGCTAAATGCGTTCCACACGGGAGGATGTGTGACGTGGGTGCAGCCGAGTCACGAGGTGCCGCTTCTGCTGTTCCTTTACCCAAAAGTTGTTTCTGAGAATCCACTCCAGTCCGCCAATGCCAGAAGCATCAGGTTTGGATGATGAACAAGATCAAGTCCCCAAGGTCCCCCCCCCCCCCCCCCCCCCGGGTCTTAGGAATGAGAGGAGAATGTTCAGGGTCAAGTTTACAGCTTCCTGTGTCTTGTTTTCCCACTTGCTGCATGTCACAAAAATAGTGCGTTCACCTGGGGTCCAAATAGTAGTGCTTCCGGGGTCGGGTGCGTCTCTTCACTCACCGCCCCTCGTCTCCATTCATCCGTCTGTCCATCCAACCATTCGCTCATTCCTTCGTCTGTTCGTTCGTTCACTCGGTTCAATTGATTTTCTCAGTTGCATTAATATTCGTTCAGTCCACCCTTTGCTGGCCCCTGGGCTCATAAAAGTGAGCAGAACTTGCTTGTGAGCAATCATGTGACCTTTGGGAAAAAACTTCCAGTGTGGTCGAGGCTTGTGTGCCGACGCAGCAACATATTATTTAATAAAAACTGAACTATGAGGTGCTGCGCTCTTTGTCCCAACTCCGAAAACGCTCTAGAACAGGTCCGTGGCTGAAAGAAGAGTTAACACGCGTGGGGTCACGGGAAAGCAAAATCAGAAACGCTTCCTAGTTACTTAGGAGTTCTCTACACGTTAACTCGAAACTCCAGAAGCGTGATCTCTGTCCTGTTCATCTGTAGAACCTCAGCAGTGACAGCAACTGGGGGCCCAGGGGATCGGTTGTCGGTCATGAGCAGTGAAGGACGTCGCAGCCAACACGGCTTCTCCCCGGCGGGTCGCTGATGCGCCAGTGCCTGGCGACAGGAACCGTGAGCGGCACGGCGGCCGCAGCCGGGTGGATGCGCCCCGACCCCGGCTGCAGATGTGAACGCGGCCACAGAGGTGGAAAGGGGAGCAACGGACCTGGGACACCGGGCTGTGTCACTGTGCCGTCACGAGTCACCCATGAAAGCATCTGCGTGCAGGGAGCTCCGCTGACCGAGTGCCCTTCCCCGGCAGGCGGCCCACGCCGCTCGCGGCCATTGCCAATGCTGTTTTGGTTCGTGCGCCGAACCCTCGTGGACACGATCGTGCTTTCTGGGTTACGCGTGTTCTGACTTCCTGACATTTCTCACACGTGCTCCGCAAATACTCGCTCGGAGGGTTCCGACTTAGACCAAGGAGGCGGAGGCCCCTAGGGCGGTGTTTACGCTGAGGTCCTGGCCCTGCCGAGAGAAGCTCCCATTCAGGGCCACCCCGAGTGCGCGCTGAGCCCATCACCACCTCCACAAAGACTCCATTGTGTTCACCGGCAGGAAAATTCCTAATGACCACTGGCTGCGGGGAATTTTGCTTGTGTCTGCTCGTTTACACCCATTTTATCTTCATTTTATTTGAGGATAGCGGGCAATATTCAAATATTTCCCCTTGACCGGAGCACCTTCTCCCTAGAGGACAGCAAGTAACTAACAGGTGTTTTAAGGTCCTTAGCTCTTAGGTTCAGTAACTTTTTCAAAGCGTGGCAAGTAAGTTTGAGAGAAACAAACGGAGGCAGTTTCTCACCTTAGCTTGCAGAACAAATCCCTCTCCACCACTGTGCGCTGACAGACCCAGTTGCTGCTCTTCCGCATCAACCTCATTGCCTTCCCGGCACGTCTGATAATGGGCTCCTGCTCTTGTTCCAGGGGCACCGCACCCGTCTCTTCTGCCTAAGTCCTTACATATTCCTGCAATTTGGAGAAAAGTAGCCTCGATTTTTTATTTTTATTTTTTAAGTTGTATCTGTCTTTATACTTCATCTACTAGAAATATTATAATACACACCTTGGAACTTGATCATGAATTCACCGGGATTTTTCTATGTCTTGCCCACCAAAGACCCCAGAAACAGCCTACGGTCCCCAGCCTGTATCCCCTGGGGTCAGCAGGTGAGGCCTCTGAGTCAGAAGTCAGATTTCCAGCAGAAATCACGGGGTCAAAAAACAAAAACAAGAACGCGGTGGTTATTTTATAACCACCACCGTGATAAACGTAATAGTCACGTTACTACTTTTGTCACGCGTATTTATACACGCCGCCATGAAACCTTCGACTATTCCTAATATTTCTTATATATAATGAATATAATAAATATATGATAAACTATGTGCTTCTTGCCAGCAAAATTTCACCTGTGTTAGTATGAAAATGAGAGCTTGCAAATTACACAAGTGGCAAAAAAATTATTTAATGGTATACTTAGCTCATGAAATTAGGATACACGTACATTTAGTGCAAGTATATATACACCCTAAATAAAATGTGAACTCTTCTGTTGTTTTACGTCTTCCAGAACACCTGACCGTAATGGTCTTCTTATAGCAGGCAAGCAGATAAAATCCATATGAACTAATCTATTGAAACGCAACACAAAAATTCTTTGAGTGAAAAAAATAACACTTCCTCCTTCTCGCCATTGACCGGAGAAATACGGAGAAAACGTCTCATGACTTGAGGGTGACAAATGCATTAAGAACCCATTAGTCTGACAAATAGCCATTTTTTTCTGATAAATTAGAAGTTTCCAAATGTGACGAAAGGCATAATTTCGTGGAAATTATGTTATCTTAAGGCCACCAGGCAATCACTGATTCACTGACTCTCTCGTTTCATTCAACAAATAACTGGCGGTGGCTTCTGATCACCAGACACCGCGTGCGGTCCCGGGGTGCGACCAAGAACAAGCCACCAGCCTAGCTCCTCGGTCCTGCGGTGGGATTCCAGCAAGAAACCAGGTACGGTGGGGCTTGTGGTAACAGGACAGAGGAGACGCAGTGAACGGCGGGAGTGCAAAGGAGGAAAGCATAACCAACACGTGGGGACTAGCCTCACGGGAGGATCAGAGCGAGTCCCGAAGAGGGTGTAGAAGGGATGTTCCATTCAGAAGGCACACGTGGGAAACAGGGCGGAGGGGGTAACACGATGAGGAACTAGAGAAAGTTCATGGGCTGGAGAGTGGACCAGGTGTACTGGCTGAAAGGATGGTTAGCAAGGTCAAGGCCGGAAAGGCCAAGTGAGGGAAGCCTCGGAAAAATTGGCTGGATTCCAAGGAGCGGTGGGCGTGATTGAAGGGTGGCCACTCCAGTCTGAGTTAGACCCTGACTCTGGGGCTGCTGTGAGTGTTCTCCTCATGGGTGTGGTTTCGGACACTGCTCGCTTTCTGACGACGGGGCAGTCAGGGTCTGAGGATCCCTGCTCTGGCTCATTCCTTTCAGAGATTTCTCATTCTGTGCCTATTCGTGGTTCCCCAGCTTCCCTTGCCTCATCCCCAGCCAGAAAGACTGGGGGGTTTTCCATATGCACCCCCACTATGTGGGAGAGAGACGGCCATCTGTGCCATTAGACTTATCTGTTCATTGCGTGAGTTTATGAGAGACCCAATTATAGGAGGTTTAGGTTTTCTTTTTTTATTAAAATGTTTATTTTTGAGAGAGCGTGTGCACACAAGTGGCGGGGGGGGGGGGGTGGGGGTGGTAGGCAGAGAGCGAGAGGGAGACAGAGAGCGAGTGGGGAAGGGGCAGAGGGAGAGAGGGAGACACAGAATCCGAAGCGGGCTTCGGGCTCTGAGCTGTCAGCACAGAGCCCGACGCGGGGCTCAAACCCACGAACCACGAGATCATGACCTCAACCGAATTCGGATACTTAGCTGACTGAGCCACTAAGGTGCCCTGAGGGTTAGGTTTTAAATACCACAAACAATGCTGGGACAAACAACCCCATGTCCATTCACATCTGAACATGTGTCCAATTATTTTCTAACAGTGCCATTACTGGGTCAAAGGGTATGCAGTTTTAAGACTTACAGGTAGTGCACAGGAATGCTTTTCCTCACATTTTAGTATTGTTTTGATCACACTTAGTACTAGTGATTTGTCGTACTGTTTTCAAAAGTGATAGCTGGAATGGTAACTGCCCATACTTCGGATTTTTGTTTTCTAAAACAGAGGTTGCAGGGCGCCTGGGTGGCTCAGTCAGTTAAGCGTCCGACTTCGACTCAGGTCACGATTTCACAGCCCGTGAGTTCGAGCCCCACGTCGGGCTCTGGGCTGATGGCTCAGAGCCTGGACCCTGCTTCCGATTCGGTGTCTCCCTCTCTCTCTCTGCCCCTCGCCCGTTCTTGCTCTGTCTCTGTCTCAAAAATAAATAAACGTTAAAAAAATTTAATAAAAGAAAAAGGTTGCATATATATTTTTAGTTTTTAATTCTTTAATTATGTCCTTTAAATATATGTCTATCATTTTTCTTTTTTGAAAAAATTCTGCATATAATCAAGGCCATTAATACTTTGATATGTTGCAAACCATTTCCATGGTCTATCTAGCTTTTACTTATTTACGGCATTTTTTAAAATACAAGAACTTTTAACCTTCGTGCAGACAAATCTGTCATGACTGAGAAACACTACCGTAGCTCAGTAACGAGGGTCGATGCTTTGGAACCAAAGAGGGGAAAGTACAAATCCTGCTTCTGCCCCTTATTAGCTGCGTGCCTTTGGTGCTCCACTTGACCTTTCGGAGCCATTCGTGTATGTTTCTCATACATAAAATACTAGAAATGCCCCAGCTTTTAGGACCCCTAGCAGATTGTGGAAGGTAACGCACGGAGGATACTTTTACGAGAGCTGGACCATGATAGTGTGCAGCAAATGGTAGCTACTACTGTTCTTTCTGTGGTTATGAGTATTTTCTGTCTTCTCTTGTTTTCCACGTCAGAGAGTTCTTCTCACCAAGGTTACATAAATATGTATCTACATTTTTTACTTACATTTTTAAAAAATTTTTTATTTATTTTTGAGAGAGAGAGACAGCATGAGTGGGGGAAGGGCAGAGAGGGAGGGAGACACAGAATCCGAAGCAGGCTCCAGGCTCCGAGCTGTCAGCACAGAGCCCGACGCGGGGCCCGAACTCACAGACCGCGAGATCGTGACCTGAGCCGAAGTCGGACGGACGCGTAACCGACTGAGCCACCCAGGCGCCCCTAGTGTTTACTTACATTTTCTTACAGTGACTCTTTGTTTTCATAATATAATCCTCCCCCACTGATGTGAAATGTTAACTTCATCAAACCTATGTCTTACGTGATCTTCAATTATCGACAACGCTCATACTCTTCCAGTTATCGTGACTTTTAATGTACATTTTAATACTGGCAACTCACACCCTCCCCCACTCATTCAAATCCCTTTTTGCGGCACTTGGTTTCAAGGAGTTTCGTCATTTTTAAAAATCTCTATTGGTCTTTTTGTTGGCTGGCAAAAAGCGTAAGGGACATTAATTTTCAAGATGTCAGTCCAGGAACACTGTGTCTTTCCCTGTGTGTTTTCTCTCATGAGTCTTAGCAAAGTTTTGAGGTTTTTAAAAGAATTTTACACATTGGCCTGCATACTGCTGATTAAGCCAGTTCCCAGCAATTTCACAGGGATTGCTGTTATAGATCAGATCTTCTATTATGGGTACTATTTCATTTTTCCTGTCATTTAACAAAGTACATACACTCCTACCGTCTGCAAATGTTGAGTTTTACTTTTTTCTCTTTTTAATCTCTCTTCATCATCAGAACCATCCAGTACAATGCTAAATATGCATGTTATTAGCAGGCACTCCCTCTTCTGCTCAACTGAGAGGAAAACAACTCTACTATTTCTCTTTTAAGTCTACGATAAACATTATTTTGAAATATCCTTTATGGTGTCCCTTCTCGTTAAAGTTTATGGAAACTTTACCAAGTTGGGAATGAACAGGGAATTTTTAAATACCATTTTAGCCTGTGTTAAGATAATCATGTAGTTCATCTCCTTTGATTTATCAATATGGTAACTTATATTAACATATTTTAATACTCTACACACCCTAAGTTTCTGCAATTAACCCCATTTGGTCGTAATTATTTTTGTAAATCCTTATTTACTTCCAGCATATAATGAGCTCAGAAGTCACCGCTCCGTTCTAACATCAAGTAAAAACCTATAAAAGATGGAAAATCAGCAACTCTACCTGGTTCCATAACAGGAGTGGGGGCACAGGGCAAACTGTTGCCCCCCAAATTGGAGAGCCGGGTGGCTCTAGGGAATCGCAACTTAGCGGAGCGGAAGCCCACAGGCTGGAACAGGAAGATGTGACCTGCAGTGTCATTACTAGAGACTCGGTGTGGACAAGCCTGAGAGTTCAGAACTACAGAAGGACTCAATTACAGAGGCCTCCGCACTTACGTGAGCTTACCTCCAGGAGTCCTTTCAGCTCTTCACGGTGAGTGGTGAGTATCTCTGTGCTTCCCTACTGATTCCAGCAGGATGAGGGGGAAAAAATATTTCAAAACATGCCAAAGCTTTCTGTTCTTCTTAACAAGGCCCACCCTCGGGAGAATCGGTTTAACCAGAACCTAAACTGCTGGGGTTTTACCAAAGCCTCATTTCCTGGGGGGAAGAGAAATACCCAATTCCAGCTAGCTCTAGACTTCCATGTGGCAGAAAGGAAATACAAATCCTCAATCCCTTCCAGCCATTCTGTCCCACCAAAGGTTGGGGGAAGTGAGAACCACTGGTGAAGTTCACAGTCCAGGGGCACAGCGTCACTAACAGTCCTAATCAGAAGACTACAGAATATTCCCCCTTCCCCTACCCCTTACCACTTTTTACTAAAGGCCCATTTACCATAGTTCCTTTTCTCTAGTGGATAAAATAGAGCATGTCCACCTTTGAACAGAAAATCACAAGGCATACTAAAAGGCAAATCCAGTTTGAAGAGAAGAAGCATCAGAAACAGAGTTAGAGGGGCGCCTGGGTGGCGCAGTCGGTTAAGCGTCCGACTTCAGCCAGGTCACGATCTCGCGGTCCGGGAGTTCGAGCCCCGCGTCGGGCTCTGGGCTGATGGCTCAGAGCCTGGAGCCTGTTTCCGATTCTGTGTCTCCCTCTCTCTCTGCCCCTCCCCCGTTCATGCTCTGTCTCTCTCTGTCCCAAAAATAAATAAACGTTGGAAAAAAAAAATTAAAAAAAAAAAAAAAAAGAAACAGAGTTAGAGATAGTAGGAACGTTGGAATTATCATATCGGAAATTTTTTAAAACTATGATTAATATGCTAAGAGATTTTAATGGAAAAAGCAGGCAACATGTAGGGACACATGGATAAGGTGGGCAGAGAGATGGAAATTCTAAGAAAGAAAAGAAAAGAAATGCTAGAGACCAAAACACTAAGAAATGAAGAATGTCTTTGATGCAATCGTTAGATTGGTCAGGGCTAAGGAAAGAATCTCAGAGTTTGAGGACATGACAAGAGGAAATTCTAAAATGGAAAAGCAAAGAGAAAAAATATTCTTGAAAAAAAAAAGCCCCAAAATGTCCAAGAACTGTAAGATACCTACAGAAATTATAACATATATGTAATAAGAATATCAGAAAGGGAAGACGGGCAGAAAGAAACAGAAACACTATTTGAAACAATAATGACTGAGAGTTTTCCCCAAATGAATGTCAAACACCAAACTACAGATCCAGGAAACTTAGAGATCAGCGAGCAGAATAAATACATCAAAACTCACACAAACGCCCTCCCCACCCTAAGCAACAACCAACCAACCACCACTACCCCTGACATCTAGGCATATTATAGTCAACCTGCAGAAAATTAAGGATATGGGGAAAAAAAGAGGGGAAAAAATGCTTTGCATATAGTCGAGCAAATGTAACCATTACATCTGACTTCTTAGAAACCATATAAGCAAAAAGAGAGTGGAGGGAAATATTGAAAGTGTTGAGAGGAAAAAACCCCCACCAACCTAGAATTCAGTACCCTGAAATATTATCCTTCAAAAGCAAAGGCAAAATAAAGACTTTCTCGAACAAAGGCTGAGGGAATTTATTGCCAGTAGACCTGCCTTACAAGGAATGTTAAAAGACATTCTTTAGAGAGAAGGAAAATATAGGTCAGAAACTTGGATCTACATAAAGAAAGGAAGGGTATTCAAGAATGAATAAAGGTAAAATAACTTATTTTTCTTATTCTTAATTGATCTAACATTACGGTGTGCTCAAAATTGGAAGAGCAACAATGTATTTGATTATGTATGCTGTATACACATATGTACTTTTGTATGCTTATGTCTAAGTGCAATGAACGACAATAATGATACCAAAGATGACAGGGAGAAATTAGAAATATTTTGTTATTATCAAGTATTTGTGCCACCCATGAAGTCGTTTTATGTTATTTGAAAGTGGACCTGGATTCGTTACAAATGTACATTACAAACTCTATGACAACCACTAAAAAAAGTTTAAAAATAAGAATTGGGGTGCCCAGGGGGCTCAGTCAGTTAAGCATCTGACCTCAGCTTAGGTCATGATCTCACAGTCTGTGAGTTGGAGCCCCACATTGGGCTCTGTGCCAACAGCTCAGAGACCGGAGCCTGCTTCGGATTCTATGTTTCCCTCTCTCCCTGCCCCAACCCTGCTCATGATCTATCTGTCTCTCTCTCACTCTCTCTCTCAAAAATGAATAAATGTTTAAAAAATTAAAAACAAAAGAATTGATATGCTAAGAAAGGAGAAAATAGAGTCATATAAAACGTTCAACTAAAACAAAAGAGTGGATCACAAAGGTAGGAACATAGGAGAAATGCAAAAAATGGAAAACTGTATTGAACGTGGTAGATATTAATCCGACTATATCAATAATCACCTTGAACATATACGGTCTAAATATGCCACTTAAAAGAGATTGCCAGAAGGGATCAAAAAATAATACCCAATTAATTATAAGTTGTCTAAAACAATGCTCACATTAAATGTAAGGACAGAGATAGATCAAAATTAAAGGGAGGAAGAAAGATGTATCACGCTAACACTAATCAAAAGGGAACGGGAGTAGTTACATTAATTTTAGACAGAGTTGACTTCAGAGTTTGGAGGGATAGGGAGGGGCATTACATAACGATAGAGGGCTCATTTGTCCACGTATGCCCCTAACAACACAACCTCAAAATACATGAGGCATAAACTCATCAAACTAGAGAAATAGATGCATCTACTATTATAGGCAGATACTTGAACATGTTTCCTATCAGAAAGGGACAGATCCAGCAGGCAGAAAATCAGGACATGTTTGAAGTTCAGAGCATGATGAGTCAACGAGATGTAATTAACATCTATAGACATCCAACAAGAGCACGTTACATATTCTTCTCAAGGTCACAGGGAATGTTTGCCTAGACAGACCACATTCTGGGTCATAAGACCACATTCTGGGTCATTAAATACACCTCAAGAAATTGAAAAGAATAGGAATCATGCAATATCTGTTTTCAGACCAGACATCAATGACAGAAAGATAGCTGGAAAATCTCCAACTACTTGGAGATTAAACAGATAAATAACACAGAAGCCAAAAAAGAAATCTCAAGAGCAATTGCAAAATAATTTTAAATGAAAACAAAAATACTTATCAAAATTCGTGGAATACATTGAAAGCAGTGCTTAGAGGGAAATTTATATGTGGGATAAATCCCACGTAGACAAGCCTGGTCCAACACGAGAAAATCAACATAATCTGACACTTCAATAAGCTAAAAAAGAAAAATCACACGATCGTATCAGTAGATGCAGAAAAAGAATCTGACAAAATCCAATACCCATTAATGATAACAACAGTCTGTAAACTGTGAATAGAGGGAACTTGCTCTACTTGATAAAGAACATTTACCAAAAAGCTACAGCGAACGTTATACCTAAAGGTACGAAAGCAGAAGTTTTTCCACTATGATCACAAACAATACAAGGTTGCGACCTCTTATTACTTCTTTTCATCATCCTACTGGAAATTCTAGTTAATTCAATTCAGACAAGAAAAGGAAATAAAAGGCATACGCATTGGGAAGGAAGACATAAAACTGTACAGATGACCCCATCGTCTATGTAGAAAACCCAAAAGAACACACACGAATGCCTGGAGCTAATAAGCAGTTATGGCAAGGTGGCAGAATATGAGGTTAATGTACAAAGTCAATTGCTTCCCTGTATACCAGTAGTGAACAAGCGAAGTTTGAAATAGCAACCCGCCCCATATAAACCCAGGAAACCTGGTTTATTTGATTGGAAGTCTAATACAGCAGGGGATTTAATCCCAAATGGAAGGGCCCTGCCAGGTCATATTATGTACTCCCCCTGCAATAAGATTAGGACATTCCTCATGGACTCCTCCATCAAGAATTCAACCTGTACCTCCCTCACAGGAAACCAATGAGCAAACTAATGTGCCTTTTTATTCCTGTGGTGAACCTGTGGTGTAGTCAGATTCTCGCACAGGGAGACAGGACGCCGAGGCTTTTTGTCCAGGAAGCAACTTTACTTGTGCCGGCATGGACTCAGTGGGCTAAGACACCCCCCCCAAAAGGCTGAGCCCCGAGCAGAGCGGGGTGGAGCCTTTTAGGAAATTTCTACTTCTCTGTCTCCCATATTTGGTGACACATATAGCCTGATTGGACACAGTCCAAGCAAGTTACAGTGTCGGGTCAGAGCTGTGCATACGTGTCTAGGAGTTGACTGGGCCATGTTTCACGTCGCCTTCCTTTGTACTGAGAAGAATTCCACCAGATTCCTTAGGGAGGGGCTCCCCCACAGTGCAAGACCTTGAATTTCTCTTCAAATGACAATAAAGAACATGAGGAGGGGCGCCTGGGTGGCTCAGTTAGTTAAGTTGGTTAAGACTTCGGCTCAGGTCATGATCTCACGGTTTGTGAGTTCGAGCCCCGCGTCGGACTCTGTGCTGACCACTCAGAGCCTGGAGCCTGCTTCTGATTCTGTGTCTTCCTCTCTCTCTCTGCCCCTCCCCCACTCACACTCTGTCTCAGAAATAAACGTTAAAAAAAACCACATTTATAAAGGACATGAGGAAAATTCTGATTAACTCTGAAAGATTGTCTATTTAGGCTTCTCTTTCTCATCATATTAACTTTATTTGGTTGTCTTTTCTGGTGTCCCCCTGCCTGTTGCCAAGACTCCTTCACCTCCATAACTTCTAGCTGACAGATGATCCTTTCTACTCAAGGAGGTTCACATATGTTGTCTACCTTTGACTGGCTGCCTCTGCCTGTGGTAACTCATATATATATATATATATATATATATATATATATATATATATATAAATAAATAAATATATATATATATATATATATATATATATATATATATAAAGTCCCCAATTGACCAATGTTGACCCATAGGTAGGGACATCTCTATGCCCCTATCTAGCAAGAAGAAGTTACAGAAGAGAAGACCTTCCACCCTCAGCAACCTTAAAGATTTAAGGGTCAAAATTGTTCAGGGGGAAATGACGTGGGAAACAAAGGCAGAAGGAAATGGCAGAGAAAATTAAATTTCCTTATAACCTGCAGCTCATTGACAAATACTTGAGGCAGGCAGAGTAAAACGTTTCTCCAGGAACTCCCTACTGTCTTAACATCAATGCTTTGCTAGAGGGAAAAACAACCTTAGCTTGACAAGAGCAAGGCCTCCAGTCTTCTTTAGCACCTGAAAATCCCTTTGGAAACTTCCCCTTGCCTTTACCTCCCACAACTCCCAAGTATATAATCAGTCTCTTCTCCTCATGGTCCCAGGGCAGCTCTTCCTGCCCATAGGTAACGTCCCCAGGCTTTAATAAAACCACCTTTTTGCACCAAAACAGTAACAAAAAACAAAGCCAACAAACAAAAACAAAACAAACATAACCATTCCATGATCACCCCTTAAAATGAAATACTTAGGTATAAATCTAACAAAATATGTACAAGATCTACATGAGAAAAATTGTAAAATTCTGATGAAAGCTCTCGAGGAGAACTTAAAAAATGGGAGACATAGCCTGTGTTCATACATTAGAAAACGTAATGTGGTCAAGATGTCAGTTTCCCACCTTTATCTCTAGATGAAATGCAATGTGAATCAAATTCCTAGGAAGCTTTTTTGTGTCTGTGGACACACCGATTCTAACATTTATATGGAGAGGCACAAAGAACAGCCAGCTGAGTATTAATAGACTAGAACGAAGTCAGAAGAATGACTACCTGCATTCAAGACTTACTATAGAGCTACGGTAATCAAGAGAGTATGGGATTGTGAAAGAGTAGACATAGATCAATGGAACAGAATAGAGATCCCACAAACAGACCCACAAATAGAGTCAACTGACCCTGAAAAAGAGCAAAGGCAGTACAGTTGATGGAAGTTTTGGGGTGATGGTGGGGTGGTTCGGAGCTGATGGCCAAGAAAGAATTCTTGAAGACGTCTTTGGTGCAAAAAGGTGATTTTATTAAAGCACGGGGACAGCTCTTCATGGGCAGGAAGAGGTGCACTGGGCTTGTGAAGACTGACTGGTTACATACTGTGGAATTGGGGAGGTAAAGACAAGAGCGAAGCCTCCAGAGGGACTTGGATATGCTAAAGAGGACTCTTAAGATACCTGAGGCCTTGCTTTTGTCAAGCTAAGGTTGCTTTCCCTCTAGAAAGACATTAACATCAGGACAGAAGGGGGTTCATGGAGAAACATTCTACTCTGGATTTGCCTCAAGTATTTGTCATGAGGCTGCAGGTTACAAGGAAATTTAATTTTACCCGCCATTTCCTTCTTGCCTTTGTTCCCCACATCACTATGGAGGGGAGGCTGATACTAGGGGCCCCAGGACAGGGAGTCTGCAGGTTTTTAGAGGTTAGGCTGTTGATCAGATGGCCTTTTTCTTGTCATTTACTGAGATATTTGTAAATATCTCTATCAGTTTAACCATTTGTTTTATGTCCTTTCCTGTGTCCTTGGGCAGCCAGGAGTGCCTGAGGAATGTCACACATATCCCGCCTGTGGGGTGGGTAATGCCAGCTTGGGCTGGGCCCTCAGCTTGCCTCATGGCCCCTCATCATAGTGTCTTTTCAACAAACGGTCCGGAAACAACTGGACATCCATGTGCACATATACACGCAAACTTTCTGCCTTTCACAAAATTAACTCGGACGGGTCACAGACCAAATGTGAAATGCAAAACTCTAAAACTTCTGGAACACAATACTGAGAACACCTAATGATCTCGGATGTGGAGAAGACTTTTTGGATACAACACCAAAGACATAATCCATAAAAGAAACAATTGGTCAGCTAGACTTCGTTAAAATTACAAACTTCTGCTTTGTGAACAACCGCATGAAGAGATAAGCCACAGGATGGAAGAAAATATTTACTTTTAATTCCCTTGCCTTTGGGGATGTGTCAAGTAAGAGATTGCTACGGCAAGGGAATTAAAAGCAAAAATGAACTACTGGGACCTTATGAAGATAAAAAGCTTCTGCACAGCAAAGAAAACAACCAACAAAACTAAAAGGCAACCAAGAGGATGGGAAAAGATATTTGCAAATGACATATCGGACAAAGGGCCAGTATCCAAAATCTATAAAGAACTCACCAAACTCCACACCCGAAAAACAAATAACCCAGTGAAGAAATGGGCAGAAAACATGAATAGACACTTCTCTAAAGAAGACATCCGGATGGCCAACAGGCACATGAAAAGGTGCTCAACGTCGCTTCTCATCAGGGAAATACAAATCAAAACCACACTCAGGTATCACCTCACGCCAGTCAGAGTGGCCAAAATGCACAAATCAGGAGACTATAGGTGCTGGAGAGGATGGGGAGAAACGGGAACCCTCTTGCACTGTTGGTGGGAATGCAAACTGGTGCAGCCTCTTTGGAAGACAGTGTGGAGGTTCCTCAAAAAATTAAAAATAGATCTACCCTATGACCCAGCAATAGCACTGCTAGGAATTTACCCAAGGGATACAGGAGTACTGATGCATAGGGGCGCTTGGACCCCAATGTTCATAGCAGCACTCTCAACAATAGCCAAATTATGGAAAGAGCCTAAATGTCCATCAACTGATGAATGGATAAAGAAATTGTGGTTTATATACACAATGGAGTACTATGTGGCAATGAGAAAGAATGAAATATGGCCCTTTGTAGCAACGTGGATGGAACTGGAGAGTGTGATGCTAAGTGAAATAAGCCATACAGAGGAAGACAGATACCATATGTTTTCACTCTTATGTGGATCCTGAGAAACTTAACAGAAACCCATGGGGGAGGGGAAGGAAAAAAAAAAAAAAAGAGGTTCGAGTGGGAGAGAGCCAAAGCATAAGAGACTCTTAAAAACTGAGAACAAACTGAGGGTTGATGGGGGGTGGGAGGGAGGGGAGGGTGGGTGATGGGTATTGAGGAGGGCACCTTTTGGGATGAGCACTGGGTGTTGTATGGAAACCAATTTGACAATAAATTTCATATATTGAAAAAAAAATTAAAAAGTCAAAAAAAAAGAAAAAAAATATTTACAAAAGACACATCAGATAAAGGGCTGTTATCTAAAATACAAGAAGAATACTGAAAACAGTGAGGGGCACCTGGGGGGCTCAGTCAGTTGAGCATCTGACTCTTGATTTTGGCTCAGGTCATGATCTCTTGGTTCGTGGGATCAAGCCCCACATTGGGCTCCATGCTGACAGTGTAAAGCCTGCTTGGGATTCTCTCTCGCTCTATCTCTGCTCCTATCCTGCTTTCTCTCTCTCAAAATAAATCAACTTAAAAAAAAAAAAAAAAGATTTTGTTAAAAAAAAAAAAAAACAGGAAAACAATAATGCAATTTAAAAAAACGGGCAAAAGACCTGAACAGACACCTCACCAAAGAAGACATTCAGATGAGGAAGCATATGAAAAGACTTCAACATCCTATGTCTCTAGGGAACTGCAATTAAAACGAGGAGATAACACTACAGACCTGCTAGGATGGTCCAAATCTGCAACACTGACGATACCAAATGCTGATGAGGATTTGGAGCAACAGGAACTCTCGCTCATTGCTGGCGGGGACGGGGGGGGGGGGGGGAATGTAAAATGGTCCAGCCACTTGGAAGACAATTTGGTGGACTGTTATAAAACTAAACATACTCTTAAGATACATACACTCCAGCAACGGTGCTCCTTGGCATTTACCCAAAGGAGCTAAAAACCTATGTCCACCCAAAAATCTGCACGTGGATGTTTATAGCAGCTTTATTCCCAACAGCCGCAACTTGGGAAGCAATGGAGATGCCCTTTGTTAGGCGAATGGATACGTAAACTGTGGGACATCCAGACAATGGAATAGTATTCTGCACTAAAAAGGATGAGCTACTAAGCAATGAAAAGGCATTGAAGAAACCCAAAAGCAGATTACTGAGTGAACGAAGCCAACCAACCTGGCCAGGTGACACAACGTACGATACCAACTACGGGACATTATCAAAGCGGCAAAACCTAAAGACACTAAAAAGCTCAGTGGTTTTGAGGGAAGAGAACAGGGAGCGAAAAAGAGGCCGAGCGCAGAGGATTCGTAGGCAGTGGACGCATAACAATGGTAGATGCGTGTCATTATCCAATCGTCCAAACCCACAAAACGTACACCACCGAGAATGAACCCTACTGTCAACTGTGACTTCGGACAACGATGAGTCAGTGTGGGCTCACAGATTGCAATAAATGTACCACGGTGATGTGGGCTGTAGCCAGTAGGGACGCTGTGCATCTGAGACGATGGGGGTATCTGGGAAATCTCTGTACTTTCAATTCTGCTGTATGTCGAAAACTGTTCTAAAAACTAACAGTTATTGGGATGCCTGGGGGGCTCAGCTGGTAGAGCATCTGACTCTTGATCTCAGGGTCGTGCGTTCAAGCCCCACATTTGACAAGGAGCCTACTTAAAAATTTAAATTAATTAAAAACCTCTATTACTCAACTTATTTAATGTACCTATTAATTTCTAAGTTCCTTCCTTAATGCTGCCCTTCCTGCATGTCACTTCTGTAGCTCACAAATGCCCCATAGCACACACACCCTGCCATCTGGAGGGTAAGGGCTGTGTTTTGAGCCAAGTCTGTGAATTACTTCCCGAGCAAGTACTTTCATGAATGCCATGGAATTGATTGGAACCTAGGACTTTGCAGATTGCCTGGACACCTTCAATGGCCAAGTGAAGTTATTTGCTTTTAAGTCTTATTTATTTTTGCGAGAGCCAGCGAGCACGCACAAACGGGGGAGGGCAGAGAGACAGGCGACAGAGAATCCCTAGCAGGCTTGGAGCTGTCATCACAGAGCCAGATGTGGGGCTTGAATTCACAAACCATGAGATCGTTGACCCGAGCGGATGTCGAGTCCACGCTTAACCAACTGAGCCACCCAAACGCCCCGAGTGAAGCTCTTTTTAAAAGCTCGAGGGTGAGTATGTGCCAAACCTAATCTTGGACGTCTACAGGGAGAGAGCACACGGCTAGGATCGGTACCACTCCTGGAAGAAGTCAGCTGGAGAAAATGCGGCTGCCGGAGCAAGACCGCGGCTACTCTGAAACCATTCGGTCCGCTGACGTTTGAAATCGAAACGAAATGTGCACAGTTGCTTTGAATCAGCCCTCCCGGTGGAATCTTCCCGCCATTTCAAGGGGCCATTTCCAGTGTCCGGATTCTCCACCGGGGGCAGCAACCAGAGGCACGCACAGAGGCTGAGGCTGAGAACTTGGAATTTTTAAATTGGAAACGTTATTTTTATTTTTAATTGAAGGAGACAGAGTTGACCTACCGAACCCTTACAGCGTTCAAGAAAGATCAAAATAAAAGTAGCTTTGTGGGGGGGGAAGATTATGAAAATTCTGGCTTGCCTTTGCAGTACGGAGGGCGGAGGAGCTGGGGAAAATTTCTGTTCCATGAATGGTGCAACACTTGAGAAAGTTCCTTGACTTTTCCCACCTGTGGCTTCGCGGGGCGCGCTGCCAGGCTGGAGCTCGGGCGGCCCGGCGCAGGCAGCCCGCACGGGGGCGCTGTGGCCACGGGCTGAGCCCCGGGGGACCGAGGAGCCTCCGGGCGGCTGCCCTGTGTCCCCGGGCTGCAGGTGGCGGGGAAGCGGCGGAGCGGGCAGGGCGGCCGCGGGGGAGCGCTCGGGATGGGGCGTAGACGCGGGCAGGGCCCGGAGGAGCCCTGAGCCGCGGGCCGGGTGGCGCCGCGCTCTGAGGGCAGGCGCGATGGCAGGGTCGTGGGGCGCCCCGGGCGGGACCCTGAAGGGCAACGGCAGCGCGCTGCTCAACGCCTCGCAGCGGGCGCCCGGCGGCGGGGAGGGGGCGCGGCCGCGACCCTCCTGGCTGGCCTGCACGCTCGCCTTCACCCTCATCTTCACCATCGTGGTGGACGTCCTGGGCAACCTCCTGGTCATCCTGTCCGTGTATCGGAACAAGAAGCTGAGAAACGCAGGTAGGGTCTCCGGGGGGGGGGGGGGGGTCCCGGCCGCCCCCCCAACCTTCACCCGACGGCCGCCTCCCCTCCTTCCTGGCCGCTTTGCGGAACGCAGCTCCCTGGCCCCAGCTGTTCATCAGCTTTTTCTAAAAAAGTGCGTTTTTCTTACAAACTGGGGGCTTAATTTTTCCCAAAGGGACAGAAGCCTGTCACTTTACTTTTCCTTTAACCTGCATGTGTAAGTTTTCTCTTTTCTCTCTCTCTCCCCTCCCCTCCAAGAAAACAGGGAGTCTGAAGTCCTCAAGGGGGTAGAAAACTCAACCAGAGTCAGATCCTCCTAATTTTAGGGGAAACCCCCACCATACGGTTTTCAGTTTCTGAGGTTTTACTGGATTGAGAGATTGCAGAAAGTTCCTCAAGAAGTCCTTGGCAATCAGATCAATGAGCTTACCAATTGTTCCTCCCAACTTTGTTACAATAGGAGAAAATATAGAAGCTGGTGAAATGATAGAGCCATTATTTTGGTTTTGTTGTCAGGAGTAGTTTTCAGTTTGGGGCACGCAATTTACAAAGACTCATGAAGGCCCCTAAATGAGGTTATTACTCCTCCAAGTTAGAATGTAAACTTGTTGCCATTTTAAAAGAAATTGTTACAGAAAAGAATATATTTACATATAACTACCACCTAAAGCTAATTTTGTGTTTGAGTTTAATTTGCTTTATCGTCCAAGCAATGAACTGAAATTGGTTTATCTTGGGTGGGAGACCAGGGACGGCCTTGCATAGGACAGGGGGTGTTCAGATCTTTAAGTGATGAGGTACTTAGCTCTTTAGCTGGAGGCTGACTTTCTGGAGGTGGGGGTGGGGAGGGGAAAGAACCTTGCACTTACATGTTTGTCAAAAAGCAGTATTTTTTGTTCTAATAAGGTAGTAGGTCACACTCTAATTTTCTTTAGCTGCCCTCCGGGAGGGCCCCCTTTTTCTCTATAATGCTTGCGACAGGGAATGGTTTAAGCTCAGTCAGGTAAGCATCCGACCCTTGATCTCAGCTCAGGTCATGATCTCCTGGTTTGTGAGTTCGAGCCCCACGTGGGGCTCTTTGCTGGCAGCACAGAACCTGCTTCAGATCCTCTGTCCCTCTTGCTTTCTACCTCCCACCCCCCCGCCCTGCTCACATTCTCTGAAAAAAAAAAAAATCTTTTTTAGAAAAAGAATTAACTTGATTATCACCTGCTAACACAAAGTGAATTTGAGTTAGTCCACTGAATAACCTCATTTCACATACGATTGGGCTTAAACTAGAGGAATTCTGCCTTCAAGAAGAGGCTCTTTGAAGAAAACATAGGCAGGAAGCTCCTTGGCATCAGTCTTGGTGATGATTTTTTGAATCTGACACCAAAAGGAGGAGGAACAAAAGCACAAATAAAGAGCTGGGATTACATCAGACTAAAAAGCTTCTGCACAGGAAAGGAAACTATCAACAAAATGAAAAGGCAACCTGCTGACTGGGAGAGACTATTGGCAATCCATGTTAGATAAGGGGCTAATACTTAAAATATTATATACGATATATATATATAATATATATACGATATATATAATATATATGGAATATATATACGGAATATATAATACGACATATATAATATATACGGAAATCATACACCTCAGCAGCAAAAAAGTAATCTGATTTAAAAACAGGCAGAAGGTCTGAATAGACAGTTTTTTCAAAGATGACATCCAGATGGTCAACAAACACGCGAAAGGATGCTCAGCGTAACCCATCAGGGAAATGCAAATCAAAACCATAATGAGGTATCGCTCCACCCCCATCAGATGGCTATTATCAAAAAGAAGGAATAACAAGGGCTGGTGAGGATGTGGAGGAAAGGGAACCCTGTGCACTGTTGTAAATTGTTAGGATGCAAATCGGGGCAGCCACTGTGGAACAGTATCGAGGTTCCTCAAAAAATTAAAAATAGGGGCACCTGGGTGGCTCAGTTGCCTCAGCGTTCCACTTCAGCTCAGGTCAAGATCTCACAGTTCATGCGTTTGAGCCCCACCTCTGCCTGGTAGTGCAGAGCCTGCTTGGGATTCTCGCTCTCTCCTCTCTCTCTGCCCCTCCCCCACTCACACTTTCTCTCACTCTCAAAATAAATAAAGAAACCTTAAAAAATTAAACATAGAACCAGATGATCCAGCAGTTCCGTGCCAAGCAAAAACAAAAATGCTAACTCAAAAAGATATCTGCACCCCCATGTTCGCTGGGGGATTATTTGCAATAGCCGAGATATGGAAACAACTTTTGTGTCCATCAACAATGAATGGAGAAAGATGTACTATATATATACATACATATATGAACACATATATATACATACACACATATGCATACATATGTACAGAAGTTACACACACACACGGATGAAATCTTGCCATTTGTGATAACATGGATAGACCTTCAGTGCATTATGCTACCTGAAATAAGTCAGAGAAAAGACCAGTACCATAAGAGAGACCAGTCTCTCTTAAATGTGAAATCTAAAAACACAAATAAGGGCACCTGGGTGGCTCAGTTGGTTAAGTGTCCAGCTTCGGCTCAGGTCACGATCTCACAGCTCATGGGTTCGAGCCCCGCATGGAGCTCTGTGCTGACAGCTCAGAGCTTGGAGCCTGCTTCAGATTCTGTGTCTCCTTCTCTCTCTGCCTCTCCTCTGCTCACACACTGTCACGTTCTCTCTCAAAAATAAACATTAAAAATTTTTTAAAAGGGCTTATTAGAAAAAATCTTTAAAAAAAAAAATTGCCTGTCATCCCCAGGCGCCAAGCAGTGGGGGAAGCCTGCTTTCTCATCGTGGCTGATTTCTTGCCAGTCTCCACTGTTCCCTCTATTTCTGGGATCTGGGGGTGCTGGCTCTGCTTATAATAGGTTAATCTGCTTCGCAGACTCATTGTGTTAGTGATTGCTTTAATTTCTTGGATTAGGATTTGATAACTGGACTTTTGCTCTGACCCCGTTCAATGCATTCCTGTCTCCTTGCAAAAACAGACACAAAAGAGGCTCCTTCCCTCCCAGCAATAAAAGCAGTTTTCTGTGGGCCAGACACAGTTCTGAAAGCCACGTAAACCGAATCCTTGGGGAAGCGCTGTAGTAGGGTGCTACCCTTAGCCTCCTCACAGGGGAGGAACTGAGGGCACAGATTGGTCGTGTGCACTCTAGGCACACGGTGGAGCAGGGTATCGAACCCACAGAGCTTGTCCCCAGAGCTCATTCTGCCTTGCTGATAGCAACTATTATATCATTGGGAAGTTTGGGTCTTGCAAGAACTTCCATTTAAAAAAAACATTCACATGCCTGAAACAATTCAGCTTCTTCTGTTTTGTGAAAAATAGTTGTACAAAGGGTGCCTTCCACACGACTTTGTATTTTGTATTCAATAGCAAGTTTTCAATACGGCCGCCCAGGGCACACTACATTTCTGTGGCTAGCCGGGAGACCCGTTGTGAGCTTTCATTTGCAAAGCTTTAGACCTGTCATATTTTTATAATTGGGATTTTGTTTCTTCACTTGTACCACTGCTGCAATTCAAACCATTTGAGGCTTTCTAGAATGGTTGATAATTTTGAAACAGAGAGAGAGAGAGAGAGAGAGCTGATTCCAGCGAGTTATAGGATGCTTATCAAGAGTTCTCATGATTGTTCGATCCTTCCATTTCAGTTAAATTATTGTGTTGGTATTAATGAGATAAGACTCAAAGAAGAGAACAGAAGAAATGAGGTAAGGAAATAAGAAAACTAAGGCATCTGCAGCTTTGACGTTTCCTTTGGAAATCTGATATAAAGGCGGGCTTAATTTACGCCCCTCCCTCGCCTAAGAGGGTATGTTGACAGGTGACTTCCCCGAGAAGAAATGTAAAATGTTTCACAGCCGTATCTCAGGGGCACTGGTCAGTCGGAGCAGACACAGGCTCCAAAAGCCCACCAGGCTCTTAGCTGCTGGGGTGCAGCTCTCTCCTGTCCAAACTGTGAGACTAGAATTGGTACCACCGCGTTCCATCTTCTGAGTCAATTTCACAGCCTAGTAATGGGAAGAGTCCTGCCCTGGGACACTAGGATTAATATCGTTGCTCTCTACTTTGTGATCTGAGACATCAGGTAAGTTATCCAAGCCTCACTGTCCCCATTTGTCAACTACAGAAGGCCTCTCACGTCTTAGCCTCACACAATTGTTGCAGTTACCTAGTGAGACCACGCGTATGGGAAAGGACACATTGCATGTGGAAAATGATGCGTACTTTGAAAAGGACGAACTAGGTAATGTTATGTGTTCTTTTTTTCTAGGTATAGCTAACAAGGGTGTATTAAAAACTGTTAAGTGTTTTTTGTTAAAAATTGCTAAAAACCATGCACTCTAAACTTACAATTTGTATACTTTCCTCCATGTATATTATGCTTAAAAAAAAACTTTTACTAAAAAAAAATAAAGCAAAAGTCTAGTATCTTGCCTATTGAAAATTCAGTGATCTGGCAATGTAACCTATCTAGAATAGAGCCAGTAAATGGAAAGAAGCAAATACCAGACACCCCCTGATTGCTGATTTGTTCTTAGAATTTTTTCCTAAGTCTATTTATTTTGAGACGGGGGGGGGGGGGGCAGAGAGTGAAGGAGAGAGAGAATCCCAAGCAGGCCCCATGCCATGAGCCCAGAGCCTGATGCAGGGCTTGAACTCACAAACCATGAGATCACGATCTGAGCTGAAATTAAGAGTCAGACATTTGACTGACTGAGCCACCCAGGCGCCCCTGATTTGTTCTTACAGCACTGTAGAGCGCTGAGGCTCGTTGTCCAGAGTATAAGCCATAAATTAGGAGGATGACTGACACATTTAAAGGAACAACACATGCGGCCAACAGCACGGGTTGAAACTGACTCATTAACAACAGGTCTGAAAAACTGAAAAGCACAATCCCTGGAGGGAATGTTGTGAAGAAGAACTCTGCTCACCATTAATTCCTCCTGAAACAGCAGGTGTATTCTGTTTAAGAAGACAGCACCATACTATTTTAGAAAGATACCTGTCTATAGGAGTTTATTATTATTTTTAAATCTGGTACGCAGTGGGGTAAACTGTCAGTATTATAAAAAGAAACAAATTAAAAACTTCCCTAGAATGACTCTAAGACTAGATCATCATCAGCACTGTGTTCTCTGCTTGAGTGTAACTCCTGTTAGGTACAAGACTGAACGCACTGGTTTCTTTCAGGCCTGTATTGTCTCTATCCTTCTTGCGTTTCTACTCAGAGAAGCTGCAAACCTTGGATGCCCCAGGGCTGTTTTTAAGATTCTTACAGTTTTAGGCAGGTATGCCTACTTAAAAAATACTATTTTGGGGGCGCCTGGGTGGCGCAGTCGGTTAAGCGTCCGACTTCAGCTCAGGTCACGATCTCGCGGTCCGTGAGTTCGAGCCCCGCGTCGGGCTCTGGGCTGGTGGCTCAGAGCCTGGAGCCTGCTTCTGATTCTGTATCTCCCTCTCTCTCTGCCCCTCCCCCGTTCATGCTCTGTCTCTCTCTGTCTCAAAAATAAATAAAACGTTAAAAAAAAATTTAAAAAAAATACTATTTTGAGGGGCGCCTGGGTGGCTCAGTCAGTTAAGTGTCTTACTTCGGCTCAGGTCATGATCTCACAGCTTGTGAGTTCAAGCCCCGCATCGGGCTCTGTGCTGACAGCTTAGAGCCTGGAGCCTGCTTCAGATTCTGTCTCTTTCTCTCTCTGCCCCTCCCCACCTAAAATAAACACTAAATTTTTAAAAAACCCCACTATTTTGAAGTCGAGGCATAACGCAGACAATAAAGTGCACAAAACATAAATACGCAGCTTAATATATTTTTCCTTATGTATACACACATGACCGTCACTTTTGGAAATGAAATAAGGGTGTTGAGAGATGGCAGTATTATTATTATTCACAGCTTGAACTAGAACTTACGCCAAGTCTAAGTACTGGAAACCGCCAACATGAATATTTTCTCTTTCACCATCCACAAACAATTGGTTGCCTGTATTGAACTTGACTCTTTGTTTCTATCCTTTGCTCAGATAAGGAAAGCTGAGGCTCACTGCCTCCCCCAGTGCCCTTGGCCACCCTCACCATCAGTTCACCAGTATTCCTGGCTAGGTCCCATCGAATGTGTTCATAGCTACCTTGATTGAGCCCTTGACCACTCTGTTCACTGTACCCCTGGCTGTCATTTTCTCTTTGCTCTCTTTCCTTCTCTTCCTTCGCTTTCTCTTTTCTTCTCCACCACGGTTTCTGACTCTGTTCTTCAATATCTTTTAATCACCATCATTAGGTTTGATCTCTTCAAAGAGGTCACATGTGCATCTGTTTCCTAATTGTGCCATGCATCAGAAAAAAAGATAGTCCTGAACTTACAAATGTATTATATTCTAGAAGTTCTCTTACAAATGCCTTAAAAGAAAAGTTCATCTATATTTTGGCTTCTGTGCTACCCTGCAAAATAATTCAAAGCAGTAATATGTCTGAAATAAAACTCAGAATATCTGGGTCACCTGCCATTCATGAGCTCCTGAGGGCAATCTTCCTTGTTCTAAGTTCTGACTCGCTTGGGATCCTGTGAGAATGGGGACAGGTGGTATGGAAGGGGCATGTGGAAGCTTCCCTTATTAACTCAAATGTCAGGAGAAAGTTCAGGGGCAAGGCATGATGATAGAGGTGGATTTGTCATCACATATGGGGTGCAAACAAGCATATGCATGTGCTTATAGTCAAGCACTCCTGTGTTGGGGACAAACCTGTCACCGGATCCTACAGGGAAGTGTGGGAGGAGCCTGTAAAGAGAACTGATCTAGAACCTGGACTCCAGGTCCTCTTTACTGAATGGACCTGCGATTACAGATAAATCACCATCTCCCCGGACTGTTTTCACATCAGCAAAATGATGGGGTGGGACAAAATCTGAGTCTTTGTGCTTCTAGGATCCTTTTTTGCATGGTGATTAAACTCACTGTGAAGTTGGACATTCTAATGTTATGAGATTGACTAGCAATAAGAATTGTGGGTGCAGGGCTCCTGGGTGGCTCAGTTGGTTGAGCGTTTGACTTCGGCTCAGGTTATGATCTCACGGTTCATGAGTTCGAGCCCCACATGGGGCTGGCTGCTCTCAGCATGGAGCCCGCTTTGGATCCTCTGTCCCCCTCTCTCTCTGCCCCTCCCATGCTCGCTCTCTCAAAAATAATAAACGTTACAAAAAATTAAAAAAAGAATTGTGAATGCAATGTTATATACACATACAGTGATAACAGGCATCACAGACCTAGGATATGGTGTTATGATGAAAGTATGTCTCACTTGTCCTAAACTATCTGGGTGATTCGTGTCCTATCTGCTAAAAAATATCTCAGCAGAACATCTAGTTTCCCTGTTTTCTTTCCCAAGAAATGCTCCCAAGGTTTAGACATTTCCCAAGTAGTTCTCCCTTCTTGGCAGAGAACGAAGTAACCGACTACACAGAGACAATAGGTTGGATCCCTGGGATTTATGCAGGTTCTTGTGAGCTTGGGTGGGATGCACTGGGGACACTTATGATGAACTGACCCACGGTGTATGGGTGTGAACAGTCCCCCTGGGGGAGCTTTCTGGCCTCTGGTTGGACCACCTGGACTGGCTCTTCTAGGCCTGTAGTAACCCCTTCAAAAATTTAACCACTTAGGAGGAACAGGCTAGGTTGGCAGCCAGCCAACCTTGTTGGTGACAACACACATCTAAAGAACTGGGGGGTTCACATGCGTGAGCATGTCACTCTTAGGTGTTCAAAGATGGAAGGAAGATAGAAGGAAGATAGATAGGTGTTCAAAGATAGAAGGAAGCCCTTCACCGTGTTACAGAATAAAGAATCAGACAATCTCTCCTGCAAAATCAGTTTGGGATGTCTCTACTGCGGTCCTGAAGGCGGCTAGTTTCATAGTTTACTGGTGATTTAAAAACCAGTGTTCTGTGGGATCTTTAAAGCCAAAAACATCAAACAAAATATCTGTTTATGAACCAAATGCCCCAATCCCACAATAAAAATAAAAACCATACATTTGGGGGCACCTGGGTGGCTCAGTTAAGTGTCCGACTTCGGCTCAGGTCACGGTCTTGCAGTTCGTGGGTTCGAGCCCCACGTCAGGCTCTGTGCTGACGGCCAAGATTCTGCTTCGGATTCTGTCTCCCTCTCTCCCTGCCCCTCCTCTGCTCACGTGTGCTCTCTTTCTCAATAAACATTAAAACAAACAAAAGCCAATACATTTTGGACAATATTATTGAGTCAGTTTCTCCTTTCAGAAATCTTTTTTTCATAAAGGTTCATTTTGCCTGTTACAGTCTCTTCTTCCTTAAAGTGATGCTGTCCTATGATTCATTTAATATCCAGAGAATCCAGATATAAAGTAAATAGAATTCTAACAAAGGTCTAACTTCTGGGACATGCGCAATTAGAACAGATCCAGAGTATTCCTCAAAACTCAGCTCCGGTGTCTTAATTGAAAATCTAAACCTTTTGTGATAAAAGTAAAACCTCTTTTATATTGTTCTCATCCATAACTGATTTTGCAAAAACTGCTGGTCATCTTATGATGAACATTTCCATTTAAAACAGGAGTATTTTCCAGCGCCCTTATCAAGCTAACCCCTATTATTAAAGGCATTTAGATTTTCAATCCTACAATTTTATTTTGCAAATTTATTAATTCAGGCGTGAAACGTTTTTCAAGCTTGAGAAAAGGAAAGTAGGCAACTTGTGAGATTGTTGTGTGCGGTGCACTTTTCACAGACAGCTATTTTGATCTGATTTCTGCAGATGAGGTATAAAAATAACCTCTTATTTAGGAGGCCTAGTGCTTTGTACTTGTGCACATAGAGCAATTCTCAATTTTCAAAGCACTTCCCCACATTTTATTTGTTCTTATATAGACCTCCTCAGGTAGATTAAAAAAAAAAACCCAACAACCCTGAAACTCCAAATTCACAGATGAATGATCAGTATTTCTTACTCCAGCATACAACCCAGTGCGAAACAGTGGAAGGGGCACAGGAATGAAAATCTGAAGACCCAGGCTGAGTCCTTTATATCTGCGATACCTTTATTTGTAATATGTGTTGGGTCTAGTTATTTAATCTGTCTAAGCCTTAGTTCCCCATCTTGTGTCACAGGGATGCTAGGAGAATAGATTTAGATTCGGCCCACCCATCCACCCACCTATCGCCTTGAAATTATAAAATACTACAGAAATAATGCTATCGTGTTATTATTAGTATGTATTCTACAATTAGTGCTTTTTATGTTATTTTTTTAATGCTCATTTTTTTTTTAAGTGGACAATATGAATGATAAGTGAAATGAGTCAGAAACTAAACATTTAGGATTGAATTCTCTTTGGCAACATTATGGAAATTGCATAAATTCTCTTAGGTGTCCATTTTCCCTTTCATAATAAACATTATCCCCCTGCAGCATGTAGCACTGAGATTCTGATTGTTTCAATATCCAACCTTTGAGAGGCTGATTATTTCAATATCCAAGCCATTCTCTAATTTAAAATGAATCACCTCTGCAAGCTACAATAACTTTCTCAGACAAGTATTTACCATTCAAAAACTTATGACCTAAATGTATGTACAGACGTGGAAAATGATTTCAAGCTAACAAAGTCAATGTTTAACACAATTCACTATCTGATAGAATTCTTCTCTGTACTGTTGACATTCTCTTCCTACAGCTCTTCATGATATTTAAAATTATTGATTCAAGGCAATATTCTATTTGTAAAGACATTTTATTGATTTTTTTTCTCTTGCATGCTTGGCTACTGTTTAAATTTTTCTGTTTTTTTTTTTCTGGTTTGTGTAGTATTTTATTATTGAACCCCAAATTTTATCCAAATTTGCCAAAGTAATCCTCAGAATTGCCTGGAAACCGGATTAAGACTCCTAAATATGTCATTGAGTTTTCGTCTACAGGATTAAATTTGGATCTGATCTTTGGTTCCTCCACCTATTCATTGCATAAGAAAGTAGCAACTTTCAGCATTAATCGTGGATATGATGGAGGTTATTTTTGCTAGCTTTCACAATCATTTTTCCCTTGGCTATTCTGAAAGGTAACCAAAGATAAAATGTCCTAAATTAAACCTCCTGCATTTAGTTCTTACCAACATTTGATGATTCTGTTTTTTAAAATACCTGATTTGAAAAGTATCTGAATTGAAAACAATTCCATTTACAATTGCACCATAAAGAATAAATGCTTAGGAATAAACTTAGCCAAGGAGATGAAAGATCTGTACTTTGAAAACGATAAAATACTGCTGAAAGAAAGTGAAGATGACACAAACAAGTGGAAAGATATACCATGCTCATGGATTGGAAGAATTCATATTGTGAGGATGTCTGCCCTACGCAAAGCAATTTACAGATTCGATGCGATCGTTATCAAAATGCCATATTATTATTCCACATAGAATAAACAATCCTACAATTTGTATAGAATCACAAAAGACCCGGAATAGCCAAAGCAATCTTGAGAAAGAAGAACAAAGCTGGAGGCATCGCAATCCTAGATTTCAAGATATACTACAAAGCTGTAGGAGTCTAAACAATATGGTATTGGCATAAAAATAGACACAAAGATAAATGGAACAGAACAGAGAGTCCAGGAATAAACCCACAGTTATACGATCAATTAATTTATGACAAAGGAGGCAAGAATATACAGTGGAGAAAAGACAGTCTCTTCAAATAAATGGTGCTGTGAAACTGGAGACCTACGTGCCAAAGAATAAAATTGGACCAGTTTCTTATACCATACACAAAAATAAACTCTAAATGGACTAAAGACCTAAATGTGAAACCATAAAAATCCTAGAGAGAACACAGGCAGTCATTTCTCTGACACTGGTCATAGCAGCATTTTTCTAGATATGTCTCCTCAGGTGAAGGAAACAAAGGCAAAAATAAACTATTAGGAGTACATCAAAATAAAAACAGTTTTTGCACAGTGAAGGAAATCATCAACAGAACTAAAAGTCAACCTACTGAATGGAAGTTACTTCCAGACGATACCTCCGAAAAGCAATTAATATCCAAAACATATAAAGAACTTATACAACTCAATATAAAAAAACAATCTGAATAAAAAGTGGACCGAAGACATAAACAGAAATTATTCCAAGAGGACATACAGATGGCCAACAGACACATAAGAAAATGCTCAATATCGCCAATAATCAGGAGTATGCAAATCAAAACCACAATGAAGTAACATCTCACATCTGTTAGGATGGCTATAATCAAGAAGAAGAAACAACAAGTGTTGGCAAGGACATAAAGAAAAGAAATCCCTCATGCGCTGTTGGTGGGAATGGAAATTGGTACAGCCACTGTGAAAAACAGTATGGAGGTTCCTCCAAACATTAAAAATAGAAATACCCCATGATTCAATAATTCCACTACTGGTTATTTATCCAAAGAAAACAAAAACACCAACCTGTAAAGATCTATGTCCCATATTCATTGTAGCATTATTTATAACAGCTGAGATATGGAGACAACTGAAGTGTCCATCGATAGCTGTGTGGATAAAGAATTTGACACACACACACAAACACAATGGAATATTAATCATAAAAAAGAATGAGATCTTGCCATTTGCCACAACATAAGTCGGCCTAGGCGGTATTATGCTAAGTGAAGTGAGTTAAAGAAAGACAAATACCATTCAGTTTTACTTATATGTGGAATCACCCAACACACACACACACACACACACACACACACACACACACACACAGAAAAGACCCATAAACACAGAGAATTGGTGGTTGTCAGAGAGGAGGGAGATAGGAGATGGGCAAATTGGTTAAGGGGAAAGGGAAGTTTAGGATTCCAGTTATGGGGTGAATAAATCACACGAATGACAGGTATAGCAAAGGGAACGTATTCAATGGTATTTCACTAGTGTATGGTGACTGATGGTAGCTACATCTGTGGGGAGCAGAGCATCACAGATACAGATGTTGACTCACTATGTTGTGTGCCAGAAACTAATGCAACATTGTAGGTCAATTATACGTCAATTAAAAAAAAATACCCGTTTGGAAAAATATCTGCTTTGGACGTCGTTTTAAATCTCCATAGAGTCTCTGGACATTGTTCTAATTCTTTATTAGTATCTTTAAAAAATGATAATTGGAATATTTGAGGTGAATAGCGCGATCTAAGATGGCTTGAGTTTCCTCCCTTAAGCGGTTTTAAGTTGCCTCGCTGAGCGAAATGCCCTATTTTCTAGCATAAGAAATATGCACGCTCTCAGGATGTTTCTAGGCTACCAGAGGCAATTAACAGATTGTTTTTAAAGAAGCAGTTGTTCATGCTTAGAACTCCGCATGGTAACACCAGTGTCACCCACCCCTGCCTTTGTAAAGATGCTTCCTTAATCAGCATCCTAAGTTCTTCACCTTTCAAATAGGTTGGCTAACCAAGTTTACATGACACCTGGGGGCTGTATGTGACATGCAAGAAATTTCAGTGAAATTCAATGATACTGCAAGTGCGGAATAAACTTCTGGATTTTCGATTGAGATGTCCTAAGATTTATTCTTCTACAGAGCTATCCACTTTCGGCAATCACACTGAAAGCATTCATCTTAGAAAAAAGGGACAAGAAAAAGAACAACAAACAAATCTACTTGGCGCTGAATATTATTCAGGCTACTTAGGTTGAATTTGAGTTGTGGCACTTCCGGCTTAAAAGGATGCTTGCCTGCTCTGACAGTGAGCGCTTTTGGAACTTACTGGATTGAATATTCATTTAAGTCAATACTTACTGCATACCTACAGTTTAAGACAGAATATAAATTGTCAGCAAATACTTGTTGGTTTGTCAAAATACAAGATGACATGCTAAGCTTGGATCCTACTTCCAAAGAGGTTGCTTTCATTCGGGCACTTAAAATTCTTTTATTTTCAAAAAAAAAAATTAAGACCTGGCATACAGAGGTATAAGACTAGAAACATGTTTATATAGCAGAAAAATTTTTCAAGAGGAATTTGCAAGTTGGCTGGTTAGATGGCAGCTGAAGCCTGAAGTAGTCATGAGATGTTTTAAAAGATCCTGCCTAGGGGCAGCTGGGTGACAGTTGGTTAAGGCTGACTTCAGCTCCGGTCACGAGTTCGAGCCTCACACGGGCTGTTGGCTGTCAGCGTGGAGCCCACTTTGGATTCTCTGTTCCTCTCCCTCTCTCCCCCTCCTTCCTGTATTCATTCTTTCTCTCTTTCTCTCTCTCTCTCAAAAAACAAACAAACAAAAAAGATCCTGCTTGACTGACAGATGCTAACTCCACTCACCATGGTGAGCATTTTGTGATGTACATGAAAGTCGAATCACTGTGTTGTTTGTAAACGTGGAACTAATATAATATTGTAGGTCAGCTCTATTCCAATGAAAAATCTTAAAAAATTTAAAATAATTTAAATTATTCATGGTGTAGCTAAAATTCAAATTAAAAATAAATAAATAAAAGCTGTTACCTCAGGATGAAAAAATAGGTAATAAATAGGGAAACATGAAAGTGAGTTCACACAAGGGGCAGAATTAAGGAGAGAACCTCCGAGTAATTGTCAGTAATGGAGACACAGCCTAGCAATTTGCGAGTAATACACTCGCTCATATCTTCTGGAGAAAGTAATACAGCCTGAAAAAACACCTGTTGGAGAAGGTTTGAGAACTTGCCTGCTAACTTAAATTTTAAAACCTTTTCTGACATAGTTATTAAAGGGAAGATGATAATATTACAACCAATAACTAGTTATTTCCTCTTTTCTAATTTTCTTAACATACTTAGAAATACAAAACTCTCTTATAATCTTGAAAGGGGTAACGGGCTTTGTTTCTAGCTTTTTACTTTACTTATTTTTATTTAGTTAACACACAGTCCAATATTGGTTTCAGGAGTAGAATTTAATGATTCATCACTTACAACAACTAGTGCTCATCACAACAAGTGCCCTCTATTTAAATGTCTTTTTTTTTAAATTTATTTTTGAGAGAGAGAGCGTGAGCGAGGGAGGGGTAGAGAGAGAGGGGGACAGAGGAATGAAGCGGGCTCTGAGCTGACAGCAGCGAGCCCGATATGGGGCTCAAACTCGTGAACCATGTGATCATGACCGGAGCCAAGGATGGACATTCAACTGACTGAGCTACCCAGGCGCCCCAACAAGTGCCCTCCTTAATACTCATCACCCATCTAGCCCATCCCCCACCCACCTCCATCAACCCTCAGTTTGTTCTCTATCATTAAGATTCTCTCGTGGTTTGTTTCTTCTCTTTTTCCCCCTCCTTCCCACATGTTGATCTGTTTTGTTTCTTAAATTCCACTTATGAGTGAAAGCATACAGTATGTATTTCTCTCATTGACTTATTTTGCTTAGTGTAATACTCTCTACTCCATGTCACCGAAAATGGCAAGATTTCATTCTTTTTGACGGCTGAGTAATATTCCATTGTGTGTGTGTGTGTGTGTGTGCGCGCGCGCGTGTGCAGGTATTAAATCTTTACCATGTAAGTTTTTTAAAAGCTTGTTTACAAAACAGGTTAGAGATAGAGATAGAGGGAGGTTACACGTATATAAAGTTGTTTTATATTTAATACTTTATATATAAAACATTCCTTATCTGTGGAAAGTTAGTTCTTTATAGACTCAATTATTTTTGGTAGTACGTTCCCTCTGAAGAATGTGGGATGTGGAACCAGATAACCTGGAGTAAAATCCTGGCCCTGCCATCCAATGGGTGTGACCTTGGGAAATGTATTTGTTTAATTTCCTCACTTATTAATTCAGGACAGTACTAATGCTGTAAGGATTACAGGATTGCTAAACTTAAAGTTCATTGTGTTTTAAATGTAACATCCTGGGAAACACAATAAATTCTTTGTTATTTAGTACTTGGGTAGAATTAAGACAGGTGAATGTATTTTTATTTCTAAGGCAGAGTACAATACTTCACACTACTTTAGGTACTTAAGTTCTTTTTTGTTTCTTAAAATATTTTATTTTTATGTAATCTCTACACCCAACGTGGGGCTTGAACTCACAACCCTGAGATCATGAGTCACATGATCTACTGACTGAGCCAGCCAGGTGCCCCTAAGTATTTAAATTCTAAGAACATAAAAAGGAGAGTCACATTTCGAATTTCTAAAATGAACTTTATGAGAATCTTAATTCATACTTTTGTAGTACTAGCTTTTATTTCATTTCTCCTCCCATTTTAGCGTATAAATAGGATGATACTATGATTGTTCCTGTTTAAATAATGACAGTAATTCTTGTTTGGAATTTAGCAATTTAGAGCTCTTGTCTAATTAGAAATATTACTAAGCGCCATTGATTTCCTTTTATAAGCTGAGATTTCACAGAATTCTTCAAGATAAAGAAAATAAAGACTACAATCTCAGAGTGAACACGAGCTTTTTTTTTGATTGCCTGTTAATGTGGTTAAAATATGTTTTTAAAGTTGTTTGTGTTTAAAGTTTTATTCTTGATTTTGTAATATAAATAATGGTGTAGACATCAGTAATTTGGTTAAGTTTTTAATTCCAGTTAACATACAGCGTTATGTTAACTTCAGGTGTACAATATAGTGTATTCAACACTTCCATACATGACCCAGGACTCCACACGGCAAGTGAACTACCCAATCCCCATCACCTATTTAACCAATCCCCCAACCCCCTCTCCCTCTGGTAACCATCAGTTTGTTCTCTATAATTAAGAGTCTGTTTCTCAGTTTACCTCTCTCTCTCTCATGTTTTTTCCCTTTGCTCATTTGTTTTGTGTCTTAAATTCCACATGTGTGAAATCAATCATACGGTATTTGTCCTTCTCTGCCTGACATTATTTCATTTACTATTATACCTTCTAGCCCCTTCCATGTTGCAAATGGCAAGATTTCATTACTTTTTTCCATGGCTAATATTCCATTATATATATATTATATTATTATATATTATATTAATATATATTAATATATAATATATAATATATTAATATATATTATATATTATATTAATATATATTATATATTATGTTATAATATATATTATAATATATATTATATATTTTATAATACATTATATATATTATATATTATATTATAATATATAACATATTATATGTATTATATATTATATTATAATATATATTATATTATATATTATATTATATTATATATATTATATTATATATAATATATTATATATATTATATATAATATATAATATATAATATATATTATATTATATATTATATATATATGCATATGCCACTTCTTTATCCATATATCAGTGCCCATTGATGGGCACTTGCACTATTTCCAGACTTCGTTTATTGTAAATAATGTTGCTATTAACATAGGGGTGCATGCATCCCTTTGAATCAGTGTTTTTGTATTTGGGGGGTAAATATCCAGTGGTGCAATTGTTATAGTTTTAACTTTTTTAAGGAATCTCCACTCTGTTTTGCACAGTGGCCGCACCAGTTTGCAGTCCCACCAAGAGTGCACGTGTTCCTTTTTCTCCACAGCCTCAATGACACCTGTTGTTTCTTGGTTGTTGATCTTAGCCATTCTGACAGGGATGAGGTGGTGGCTCGTTGTACTTTTGATTTCCATTTCCCCGATGGTAAGATATGATGGGCATCTTTTCATGTTGGCCATCTGAGAGGTCTTCTTTAGAGAAACGTCTGTTCATGTCTTCTGCTCATCTTTTAATTGGATTATTAGACTTTGGGTGTTGAGTTCTTTATATATTTTGGATACTAACCCTTTATCAGAGATGTCGTTTGCCAAGTATCTTCTCCCATTCTGTAGGTTGCCTTTTAGTTTTGTTGATGGTTTCCTTTGCTGTGCAAAGCTTTTTATTTTGATGGAGTTCCAATAGTTTATTTTTGCTTCTACGTCCCCTGCCTCAGAAGACACGACTAGAAAAATGTTATTATGGCTGATGTCAAAGAGGTTATTGCCTGTGTTCTAGGATTTTTATGGTTTCAAGTCTCACATTTAGGGCTTTAATCCATTTTGAATTTATTTTTGTGTATAATAAAGTGGTCCAGTTTCGTTCATTTGCTTGTTGCTGTCCAGTTTTCCCCACGCTAGTTGTTTGGAGAATGTCCTTCTCCCATTGGATATTCTTTCCTGCTTTATTGAAAATTAATCAACCATTGGGGCGCCTGGGTGGCTTAGTCGGTTAAGCGACCGACTTCAGCTCAGGTCATGATCTCACAGTCCGTGAGTTCGAGCCCCGCGTCGGGCTCTGTGCTGATGGCTCAGAGCCTGGAGCCTGCTTCAGATTCTGTGTCTCCCTCTCTCTCTGACTCTCCCTCGTTCATGCTCTGTCTCTCTCTGTCTCAAAAATAAATAAACATTAAAAAAAATTAAAAAAAAAAAAGAAAATTAATCAACCATATAATTGTGGATTAATTTCTGGGCTTTCTATACTGCTCTATTGATCTACGTGTCTATTTTTGGGCTAGCACCCTAAAGTTTTTATTACTCCAGCTTTATACTATAACCTATAATCTAGAAATTTGATGCGTCTAGCTTTTTCTTTTTCAAGATTCCTTTGGCTATTCAGGGTCTTTTGCGGCTCCATACAAATTTTAGGCTCCTTTGTTCCAGCTATGTGAAAAATGCTGCTAGTGTTTTGATAGGGATTGCGTTAAATGTGCAGATTGCTTTGGAGAGTATAGACATTTTAACAGTATTCGTTCTTCCCATCTGTGAGCATGGAATGTCTACCTATTTCTCTCTGTTATCTTCAGTCTATTTGATCAGTGTTTAAGAGTTTTCAGAGTACAGGTCTTGCACAACTTTGGTTAGATGTATTCCCCAGGTATCATTGTTTGGGGTGAAATTGTACATGGAATTGTTTTCTTAATTTCTCTTTCTGCTGCTTCATTCTGAATGTACAGAAATGCAACCAGTTTCCTTACAGTGCCTTTGTATGTAGCAGTTTTTTATTGGAGTCTTTAGGTTTTCTATACAGAGCGTCATGTCATTTGGAAATAGGGAAAGTTTTACTTCCTTCTTAACAGTTTTGATTCCTTTTATTTATTTTTGTTGTCTGATTGCTGTGGCTAAGATATCTAATACCATGCTGAATAAAAGTGGTGAGAGTATATAGCCCTGTCTTGTTCCTGACCATAGAGGAAAAGCTCTCAGTTTTTCCCCATTCGGAATGAGTTAGTTGTGGGTTCTTCATAGCCGGACTTTAATTATCTTGAGGTATGTTCCCTCTAAACCTATTTTGTTGAGTTTTTTTTTTTTTTTTAATCATGAATCGATGTTTTACTTTGTCAAATGCTTTTTTTTCGACATCGATTGAAAGGCTCATGTGGTTTTTACCCTTTCTCCTATTGATGTGATGTGTCTTGTTTGATTTGCAAATGTTGAACCACACTTCCAGCCCTAAAGTAAATTCCACTTGATCATGGTGAATGATTTTTTCAATGTATTTTGGATTTGGTTTGCTAGTATTTTACTGAGAAGTTTTGAATCAATGTTCACCATAGATATTGGCCTGTAATTCTCTCTTTTATTGGTGTCTTCATCTGGTCTTGGTTCAAGGTAAGGCTGGCCTCATAGAATGAATTTGTAAGTTTTCCTTCTTTTCTATTTTTTGAAGTAGTTTAAAAAAATAGGTATCAATTCCTCTTTAAATGTTTGGCAGAATTCACCTGTGAAGTCATCTGCTCCTGGACTTTTGTTTGTGGGGAGTTTTTTGATTACTGACTCCATTTCTTGACTGGTTATCAGTCTTTTCAAATTGTCTATTTCCTCCTGTTTCCGTTTTGTGAGTTTTTACATTCCTAGGAATTTGTTCATTTCTTGCATGTTGTCCAATTTGTTCGGATACAGTTTTTCATAATGTTCTCTTATGCTTTTATTTCCGTGGTGTTATTTCCCTTTTCTCATATGTGATTTTATTTGAGTATTTGAGTACTTTCTCTTTTTTTTTCTTGAGAAGTCTGGCTAGAGGTTTATGAATTTTACTGATTTTTTTCAAAGAACCACCTTTTGGTTTCATTGATTTTTTTTTTTTTTTTTAGTTTCTATGTCATTGATTTCCGCTCTAACCTTTATTATTTCCTTCTGTCTGCTGTTTTTAGGTTTTGCTCATTTCTAACTCCTTTTTTCTAGCTCCTTTAGGTTTAAGGTTAGGTTGTGTATTTGAGATTTTTCTTGCTGCTTGTGGTGAGTTTGTATTGCTATAAACTTCTTAGAACCACAAATGTTCTATCCCAGAGGTTTTGGACTGTTGTGTTTTTATTTTCATTTGTTTTTTGGTACTTCATTATTTGGCTTTGATTTCCTGGTTGACCCACTCATTGTTTAGTAGCATGTTATTTAACCGCCATGTATTTGTGGTCTACTCAGACTGTTTTCGTATAGTTAACTACTAGTTTCATAGCTTTGTGGTCAGAAGAGAGGCATAGTATGACTTTGATCTTCTTGAATTTGGTGAGGCTGGTTTTGTGCCCTAACATGTGATCCATTCTGGAGAATGCTCCATGTGCACCTGTGCACTTGGAATGTGTATTCTGTTTTAGGATGGAATATTCTGAAATTATCTGTTAAATCCATCTGTTCCAGCGTGCCATTCAAACCCATTGTTTCCTTGTTGATGCTCCGTGTACATACTCTGTCCATTGATGTAAGTGGGGTGTTAAAGTCCCTAACTACCATTGTATTACTATCGATTAGTTCCTGTACGTTTGTCATTAACTGTTTTATGTATTCAGGTGCTTCTATGTTGGGTGTATAAATATTTACAATTGTGGGGCATCTGGGTGGCTCAGTCAGTTAAGCATTTGACTCTTGAGTTTCGTTCACATTATGATCTCACAAGTTTGTGAGACTGTGCCCCATGTTGGGCTCTGTGCCTACAGTGCAGAGCCTGCTTGGGATCCTCTCTCTTCCTCTTTCTATGCCCCTCCCCCACTTACGCTCTCTCTCAAAAATAAACATTAAAAAATAAATATTTACAATTGTTTAATATTCTTGTTGAAGATATATTATATTATATTATATTATATTATATTATATTATATTATATTATATTATATTATAGTGTTCTTATTTTCTATGACAGTCTTTGTTTTAAAGCCCATTTTGTCTAATGTAAGTATTGCTACTCCGGCTTTCTTTTGACCTCCATTTGTGTGATAGATATTTCTCCATCCTCTCACTTTCAATCTCAGGAGACTTTAGGTCTAAAATGATTCTTTTATTTTTTAAATAAAAATTTTTTAATGTTTATATTATTATTTTTGAGACAGAGAGAGACAGAGCATGAACGGAGGAGGGGCAGAGAGAGAGGGAGACACAGAATTGGAAGCAGGCTCCAGGATCTGAGCCATCAGCCCAGAGCCCGACGTGGGGCTCGAACTCACGGACCGCGAGATCGTGACCTGAGCCGAAGTCAGACGCTTAATTGACTGAGCCACCCAGGTGCCCCTAAAATGATTCTTTTATAGGAATCACATAAATATTGTTTTTTTTTATCCATTCTGTCACTCTGTCTTTTGATGGGAGTGGTTAGTCCATTTAAATTCAACGTAATTATTGATAGACATGTATTTATTGCCATTTTATTACTTGTTTTTAGTTGTTTCTGAAGATTTTCTCTGATCCTTTCCTGTATTTCTTTCATGTTTTGTGGATTTTGTTTAGTTACATATTTGGATTCCTTTCTCTTTATTCTTTGCATATTTATTAGTGGATTTAAATATACGGTTACCATTAAGTTTGTATACAACCTCTTTTGCATATAACAGTCTATATTAAGCCAATGGTCATTTAAGTTTGAACCTTTTATTTTCTCCCTTCCTCCCCACATTTAGGTATATGTTATTGTTGGTGCCTTGACTGATTTTTTACATAAATATTCATTTTTACTGCTTTGATGTTTCCTACCTTTATATTGCCACATTGGGCCTCTCCGTTCCATTCAAAAAGTCCTCTTTACTGTTTCCTGCAGGGCTAGTTTAGTGGTCATGAACTCCTTTAGTCTTTGCCTGGGAAACTCTTTCTCTCTCCTTCTAAACTATAGCCTTCCTGGGTAGAGTATTCTTGGCTGCAGACTTTTCCCATTCAGCATTTTGCATGTATCACGGTACTCCCTTCAGACTTGCTAAGTTTCTGTTGAAAAATCTCCAGCTAGCCTTATGGGGTTTCTCTTGTTAGTTAAGGGCTTCCTTTGTCTTTCTGCTTTTAAAACTTATTATCATTCTATTTTGTAAATTTAATTATAATATGCCTTGGTGCCTGCTTCTGTTGATTTTGATGGGAGTTCTCTGTGCCTGCTGAATCTGGATGTGTCCAGATTAGGGAAGTTTCCTTCCCCGGATTAGGGAAGTTTACAGGTACTGTTTCTTCAAATAAATGCTCTGCCTCATCTTTCTCTCTCTCTTCTTCTGGGACTCCTAAAACATGAATGTTATTATGTTTCATGGAGTCACTGAGTTTTCCAAGTCTGTACTTAGTTTGTGTAATTCTTTTTCTCTCTTCCATTTAGCTTGATTACTTTCCATTACTGTGTCTTCTAGGTCATTAACTTGTTTTTCTGCTTCTTCCATCCTGCTATTCATTCCATCAGGCATGTTTCTCATTGCATTTATTAAGTCCTTTATCCCTGCTATGCTATTCCTTATCTCTGTGTTAAGGGTCTCACTCACGTCTTCCCCTCTTTTCTCAAGTCCTCCCCCATACATGCTCTTTCTCTCACAAAAATAAATAAATAGAAAGAAAACCAAAGGTGGAGGCATCACAATCCTAGACTTTAGCCTGTACTACAAAGCTATAATCATCAAGACAGTATGGTATTGGCACAAAAACAGACACATAGACCAATGGAATAGGATAGAGACTCCAGAATTGGACCCACAAATGTTTGGCCAACTAATCTTTGACAGAGCAGGAAAGAGTATCCAATGGAAAAAAAGATAGTTCTTCAGCAAATGGTGCTGGGAGAACCGGACAGCAACATGCAGAAGAATGAACCTGGACCACTTTTTTACAACACACACACAAAAATAAATTGAAAATGGATGAGACCTAAATGTGAGACAGGAAACCATCAACACCCTAGAGGAGAAAACAGGCAACAACCTCTTTGACCTCAGATGCAGCAACTTCTTACTCAACATGCCTCCAAAGGCAAGGAAAAAAAGAAAAAAAAGAACTATTGGGACTTCATCAAGCTAGAAAGCTTCTGCACAGCAAAGGAAACACTCAACAAAACTAAAAGGCAACTGACAGAATGGGGGAAGATATTTACAAATGACATATCAGATAAAGGGTTATTATCTAAGATCTATTAAGAACTTACCAAACTCAACACCTGAAAAACAAATGATCCAGTGAAGAAATGGGCAGAAGACATGAACAGACATTTTTCTAAAGAAGACATCCAGATGGCTAACAGACACATGAAAAGATGCTCAACATCACTCATTGTCAGGGGAATGCAAATCAAAACCACAATGAGATACCACCTCACACCTGTCAGAAGGGCTAAAATTAAAAATTCAGCAAACAGATGTTGGCAAGGATGTGGAGAAAGGGAAACCCTCTTGCACTGTTGGTGGGAATGCAAACTGATGCAGCCACTCTGGAAACCAGGGTGGAGTTTCCTCAAAAAATTAAAAATAGAATTGCTCTACGACCCAGCAATAACACTACTAGGAATTTATCCAAAGGATACAAGAGTGCTGATTCATAGGGACACATGTATCCCTGTTTATAGCAGGGCTGTCAACAATAGCCAAATCATGGAAAGAGCCCAGATGTCTATCAACAGATGAATGGATAAAGAAGTGGTGTTTTATATATATATATATATATATATATATATATATATATATATACACACATATATATATATGTTATATATATGTGTATATATATGTGTAATATATATATTATATATGTTATATATATGTGTAATATATATATTTTATATATATACACACACACACACACACACACACACACAATGGGAGTACTTCTCATCAATGAAAAAGGATGAAATCTTGCCATTTGCAACAACGTGGATGGAACTGGAGGGTATTATGCTAAGTGCAATAAGTCAGTCAGAGAAAGACAGATATCATACGTTTTCACTCATATGTGGAATTGAGAAACTTAACAGAAGTCCATGGGGGAAGGGAAGGGGAAAAAATAGTTACTAACAGGGAAACGAACCATAAGAGACTCTTATATACGGAGAACAAACTGAGGGTTGATGGAGGAGAGACGGGTAAATGGGTGATGGGCATGGAGGAGGGCACTTGTTGGGATGAGCACTGGGTGTTGATCTACTCCCGAAGCCAAGAGCACACTGTATACACTGCATGTTAGTTAACTTGACAATATTATATTAAAAAAAAATATTCACAATTGTTCTTTTCATTGAAGATTATGTTATAATTATATAGTGTTCTTCTTTTTCTCTTCTTACAGTCTTTGTTTTAAAACCTGTTTTGTCTAATGTAAGTAGTGCTCCTCCGGTAAATATCCTTATGATCAGTGCTTTAAATTCTCTATCAGGCATCTTCCTTATATTTGTTTCACTTAGATCTCAGGTTGTGCCCTTGTCCTGTTCATTCATTTGGGATAAACTTCTCTGTTTCCTCGTTTTGTCTGCCTCTCCGTGCCTATTTCTCTGTTAAAAAAAAAAAAAAGGCAGCTGTGTCTTCTGTTTCGAAAGTAGTGACTTTATGAAGAAGAGGTCCTCGAGTGCCCTGCAGTGCAGCGTCCCCTGTTCACCAGAACCTGGCACTTCAGGAGAGTGTCCCGTGTGTGTTGCTTATGCCCTGCTGCTGCGTCTGAGTCACTTTTCCTTTCCGTGCAGTCGTCCGCACGGACTCTTTGCCAGTTGCTGGTTTTGTCTGCTTTGTGCGGTATTAGCGGGACCCAGGCAGGCCAGCTCTGAGGGTGCCTGTCTGCAGGGACCTCGAGAACGGGGCACTGGTGGTAGCAAAATCCACGTTGGGCCACTAGTCCTAGGCCAGATCTTCTGCAGCGCTGTGGTGGCTGGGGGCTGTTTGTCGAGCACACGGCTGGGCCCGGGGCAGGGAGGCAGCTGTGCACCCAGCATCTGGGCAGGGGGTGCCGCCAGGCACGCAGCAGTGGCCGGGTGGGGCACGGGCACAGCTTTCGCCAAATTTGCCCTGAGGCCTGTGCTGAGGTACACGTGTGTGTGCAACCCTGCCCCCTTCAGGTGGCCCCATGTTTATGCCGGGAAGTGGCATGAACACACTCCCACACCATTACCAACAGACCTGTCTCCTCTTTGCCTCCCAGCCTTGCGTAAACGGCTGTGTGTACGTTGCCTCTCCACACAGGCTGTGTCTCTTTAAGGGCAGCCACTTGGCCATCCCTGGTGCCTGGGTGGCCCAGTGCTGAGTCAGCTGACTCTTAAAGCTCCAGGCTCCAAGTCCCACTGGTTTGACAAACTCAAGTCAGCCTGCCCTTTGGCTCTTATAGTCAAACCGTATGGGGATTAGTTTTCCCCGTGTGAGCTCCCTGGTGCGAGGGCCCATTTCTCCGCCCTCTCCATGCAGGTGGCTCCCTCCCTCCCGCAGCCAGCCCCTCTCCACCTTTCTGCCCTTCCCAACCTTTCGGATGCAGCTTCCTCTCTATATGTAGTTGCGGAGTCTGCCCTTCCAGTCTGCAGGTCGCTCTCCAGGTCACTAACTTGGATGCGGATGATGTCTAGCTGTCAACGTGGGACAGGCTGAGCTCAGGGCCCTTCTATTCCGCCATCTTCCCAGGCTCCCCGCTGACATCGGTAGTTTGTGTTTAGCTTGTACATGAAAGGCCGAATCAATGGGACTGTAATGTGGATATTTACATATTACAAACATCTCCCTAAACCACCCTTCTGGGAAAAGAGTAATGAGATCTAGAAAATGAGGAGAGTTCTTGGCAGGATTTCACACTTTTAAAAATTGAAAACTGGACTACAGCTCGAGGGTTATGTCACTTTATGATATGCGCAAGTTTTCTTAGTCTCTTTTGCTACATATATTACTGTATGGTAACAGAACACTCCATCGATCAACTCAAGTTTACAGTGTTAAAGAGTCACCACCAAGGTAAGGAGTAGGACCGGGAAAACAGTGAGATGCAGACAGAGCGTCAAAGAGCCAGGGAGGCAAGTGGGGTCAAGGAAGCAAGACAGCAAAAATCTAAGGTGTGATCAGGTATCACATGCATTGTATGTTACACTCTTCGCACAGGGTAGTATATGGACAGTCTACGTGGACAGGGTATTAGATGTCAGGACCATGAGGAGGAGGAGGGCTGAGTGAAGGCTCATTAAGAATGCCCCTGATGACTGGAGAGAAGTTTCAGCAACGCGGTGTGGGTAGAATCCAGATGTTGCAGGAAGGTGAGTTGAAAGCAGGTGGGAAGACAAGAGAGGGAGAGGAGGGGGGTCCCCTTTGAGGGGAGAGGAAAGGGCTGGTAGCCAGAAGGATAAAAGGAGGCTTATGTGTCCAGGAAGAGCCCTGCAAGACGGCAGGGATTGGGAGAGGAGTCCTTGCCGGGAGAGAGGCCACCTCAGCCAGGGCTTTCTGACCGGGGAGGAACTTTCTGTGAAGCACAACACGTGGTTTTCATCACGGTGGAAGAGAAGGAATAAATATTTATCCAAAGCCAAATGTGCTCTATGCGCTCTCTCAACTCCTCACTGTGGTCATTGTTACCCTGATTTATTACATATTGGGAGCCCGAGGCTCCGGGAAGCTGTGACTACACCCGAGGGTGGTTAGCAGGTGTCATAGCCAGGATCTGAATGCAGATGTTTTTGTTTCTAAACTTATGGTCCACGCTGCCTCCAATAATCTGAAAAGACAAGTCTCTCAAATATAGTCCTTGGAAATCTAAGAATGTAAGGCACTGCCTGTGAGCTTTGATATGCAAAATAGATAGCTTCTTCTTTAAGCCGGACTTCTTAGATCTGAGTCTACGGGATTTGCTGCGTAAAACAAATGAAAAATGTTTTCAAGAGCAGCCAACGTATATTTTTTCGCTCTTTAAACTGGTCTTTATCTCTTTGATGTTAGGCACAATTCAGGCACAGCCAGGGTTTTATATTTTTAATTATGAACAATAACTCAGGGGGTCTCTAATCTTGCTTTCCAAGTCCAACTCCAGGCTAATACTGGCCTGTTGAGAAAACCAACATCCTGGCAAATAAGAGCCAAAAAAAAAAAAAAAAAAAAAAAAAAAGGAACTAATTTCTACCTTTGCATGAGTGAGGTTTAGCGACTTCAGGGTACCTTTCTTCACCCAGAAAACTGTTCCCGATCATGTGCTACGTGCCAGGCACTGTGCAGTCACAGTCCTGGACCTCAAGAGGTCTTTAGAGGGAGACAGACTTCTATGGAAATGATTGGGGCATGTGCTGGTTTGATGTTGGAAACGTGTACACATAACAAGTATGAAAGGAATGAAAAGCAGTACCAGGGCACCTGGGTGGCTCAGTCCGTTAAGCATCTGACTCTTGATTTCGGCTCAGGTCATGATCTCATGGTTAGTGATCTGGAGCCCTACGTCGGGCTCCGTGCTGGCGGTGTGGAGCCTGCTCGGGATTCTCTGTCTCTCCCTCTTTCTCCACCTCTTCCCTGCTCAGGAGGAGGCATGTTCTCTGTCTCTCAAAATAAGTAAACTTAAAAAAAATAAGCAATACCAAAAAGCATTTAAACTCTGGACCCTCTACCCAATATGGCTGGTTGGTTTGTTTCTGTAAGATAGCATAGTAAGTAGTTTTTCTTTTTTTTTTTTTTTTTATCTTAGAAGTGGGCGACTTGTGTAGAAAACTACCTAACTGCATCACAGAGCTGAACGTCTGTCTATCTCAGGTTGCCTAGAAACAGAACCTGAGAGGGAGCTGGCATGTTCGCTGCTCCTGCTTTGTTAAGGGAGTGCTCTCGGGAGAGACCTGTGGTGGGTGAGGGACTCTGACTAGGGCAGGGAGAGGCAAGCAAGGAAAGGATCTTAGGTCCAGCGGAGACTTGGCCTGATCTGAGAAGTTGAGGCCTCCGGGTGTAAATCCAACCACAGAGTTGTAGCCATTGAACGTGAAGGGGCTGGCCTTTTGTACTCCATTGTCAATTGGTCATCCATTGTCTACTCAACTGAGGGCAATTCTCTGGAGAAGGGTGTAGCTGCAACTAAATGGAAGCACCCAACCTTCATGAAAATTCCAGGGATAAGTGCACCTACCAGCCTGGCAGAGGGACTTGAAAAAGGGACTTGGAAAAGATATCGGCGACATCTACTCCAAGGCCTGTGACATACAGAAGAGGTAACAAACAACCCAGAGACCAGCCTGCCATAGTAATGGGCTCCCCCTGCCAGCATTTTGAAGAGGGTCCACATAAGCAAATGAATTCTCCGCAGGTTACACCATTGCACAGATTTAATTGTTACCAAATTAGGACCAAGATAGCTAGAGTAGCAACATGTTGATGAGGACAAACTCAAGGCCCAAACTTTATACAGTGTTAGGGAGAGAGATTTCTTCCCTGTCAGGTGACTCAAACTTTCCTTCTCAAAGTTCCCCACATTGGCATTTCTGCCTCAATTGGGATGCTTGGTTTTCCTTTGGCTTTAATCACAGGGTGTGGCAAAACCAAGGCACTGCAGGGAGCTCCTGCATTGCAGACATACACACATCACTGCTCCTACTGTGTGGTAACAACCCAGTTTCCCCTTGAAAATCAGGATTAATCACCCCCTTCGGGATGGTCTATTGATTCCCTGGGAGGAGGAGCCCAAAGCAGCCAGGTGGCAGTCTCAACTTCCAGTTTGGGGAAACCAATGTTATGTCTCTTGGTGGAACATTCTTCTCTTGGGAGCTAAGACTTGAGAACAGAACCTACAGTTGTGAGGGCAGGAAGCAAATGTTTTGCTAGGGTATCACTAGGATAATTAGATGAAGAAAAATGACCATTTCCACCCTTGATTTTCTGATCCATGAATCCAGTCACTGATTTAGAACACACACTACACCCTGGGGGACACCCTAGGCTCATCCAGCTGGTGCTGGAACTAAACCTTCACAAGGCATTCTACCGCAATGCCTTGCTTCATTTGCTGTAAATTGAGTTCCTCCATCAGAAGCAGTGTTTTTACCATAAACAAAGACAAAGGCATCTTGTAAGTCTATGAATGTCAGCTTGGTGGAAGAATTAAGGGTACGAAAGGCAAATCCAGATCCAGAATATGCTTCTATTCCACTGTGAACAAAGTACTTCCCCTCTGATGATGGCAGTGGTCCAATGTAATCAATCTACCGCTATTGTCTGGCTGATATTCTTGGGGAATGGTGCCATATCAGTGTTGGTCTCTGCTGTTGACAGGTTGCTGACACACCAGGTCAGCAGTGGCTATAACCAGGTCATTTTAATGAGTAGTACTCTGTGTTGCTGGGCCCATTAATAACTTCTGTTTCCGGTGCATAACTTTGTGAGCCTAGTGGTCAGGGACAGTGGTGGCTGAACGAAGATCAATGTACACAGGCTGTGTCATTAAGATCCTCTTCTAGACCAAAGAAAGCCAGAATAGCCATACTTATATCAGACAATCTAGATTTTAACATAAAGTCTGTAATAAGAGATGAAGAAGGGCATTATACTGTAACTAAGGGGTCTATCCCTTAATCATAATTAAGGGGTCTATCCACCCATAAGACCTAACAATTGTAAACATTTATGCGCCAAATGTGAAAGCTCTCAAATATATAAATCAATCACAAACAAAAAGAAACTCATTGATAATAATACCATAACAGTAGGAGACTTCAACACCCCACTTACAGCAACAGACAGATCATCTAAACAGAAAATCAACAAGGAAACAACGGCTTTGAATGACACACTGGACCAGATGGCCTTAACAGATACATTCAGAACATTTCATCCTAAAGCAGCAAAACATACATTCTTCTCCAGTGCACATGGAACGTTGTCCAGATTAGATCACATACTCGGACACAAATCAGCTGTCATCAAGTACAAAAAGATAGAGATCATACCGTGCATATTTTCAGACCACAATGTTATGACACTCAAAATCAACCACAAGAAAAAATTTGGAAAGATAACAAATAGTTGGAGACTAAAGAACATCCTACTAAAGAATGAATGGGCTAACCAAGAAGTTAAAGAGGAAATTAAAAAGTACATGGAAGCCAATGAAAATGATAACACCATAGCCCAAAACCTTTGGGACGCAGCAAAGGCAGTCATAAGAGCTGAGTATGTAGCAATCCAGGCCTACCTAAAGAAGGAAGAAAGGTCTCAGATACACAACCTAACCTTACACCTTAAAGAACTGGAAAAAGAACAGCAAATAAAACCCAAAACCAGCCGAAGTCAGGAAATAATAGAGATTGGAGCAGAAATCAATGCTATTGAAACAAACAAACAAAAAAAAATCACCCAAAAATCAGATCAATGAAACCAGGAGCTGGTTCTTTGAAAGAATTAACAATTGATAAACGACTAGCCAGTATGATCAAAAAGAAAAAGGAGAGGACCCAAATAAATAAAATCAAGAATGAAAGAGGAGAGATCACAACCACAACAGCAGAAATACAAACAATAATAAAAGAATATTATGAGAAATTATACGCTAATAAAATGGGCAATCTGGAAGAAATGGACAAATTCCTAGAAACATATAAACTACCAAAACTGAAACAGGAAGAAATAGAAAATTTGAACAGACCCATAACTAGTAAAGAAATGGAATTAATAATCAAAAATCTGCCAAAAAACAAGAGTCTAGGGCCAGATGGCTTTCCAGGGGAATTCTATCAAACATTTAAGGAAGAGTTAACACCTATTCTCTTGAAGTTGTTCCAAAAAATAGAAACAGAAGGAAAACTTCCAAACTCTTTCTATGAAGCCAACATTACCTTGATTCCAAAACAAGATGAAGACCCCACTAAAAAGGAGAACTATAGACCAATTTTCCTGATGAATATGGACGCAAAAATCCTCAACAAAATATTAGACAACTGGATCCAACAATACATTAAAAGAATTATTCAAAAATTATCCCACAAGCAAGTGGGATTTATACCTGGATGCAGGGCTGGTTCAGTGTCCACAAAACAATCAATGTGATTCATCACATCAATAAAAGAAAGGACAAGAACCACATGATCCTCTCAACAGATGCACAGAAAGCATTTGACAAAATATAGCATCCTTTCTTGATAAAAACCCTCAAGAAAGAAGGGATAGAAGGATCATACCTCAAGATCATAAAAGCCATATATCAAAGACCCACTGCTAATATCATCCTCAATGGAGAAAAACTGAGAGCTTTCCCCCTAAGGTCAGGAACAAGATAGGGATGTCCACTCTCACCACTGTTATTCAACGTAGTATTGGAAGTCTTGGCCTCTGCAATCAGACAACACAAAGAAATAAAAGGCACCCAAAGTACTCTTCACAGATGACAGGATCTCTATATGGGAAACCTAGAAGATTTCACCAAAAAAACCTGCTAGAACTGATCCATGAATTCAGAAAAGTTGCAGGATACAAAATCAATACACAGAAATCAGTTGCATTCCTATATACCAATAATGAAGCAACAAAAAGTGAAATCAAGGAATCGATCTCATTTTCAATTGCACCAAAAACCATAAAATACCTAGGAATAAATCTAACCAAAGAGGTGAAAAATCTAAAATTGAAAACTATAGAAATCTTATGAAAGAAATTGAAGAAGACACAAAAAATGGAAAAATATTCTCTGCTCCTGGATAGGAAGAACAAGTATTGTTACAATGTCAATACTACCCAAAGCAGTCTACATATTCAATGCAATACCTATCAAAATAACACCAGCATTCTTCACAGAGCTAGAACAAACAATCCTAAAATTTGTCTGGAACCAGAAAAGACTGCTAATAGCCAAAGCAATCTTGATAAAGAAAACCAAAGCTGGAGTCATCACAATTCCAGACTTCAAGCTGTATTACAAAGCTGTAATCATCAAGACAGTATGGTACTGGCACAAAAACAGACACTCAGATCAATGGAACAGAATAGAGAACCCAGAAATGGACGCACAAACGTATGGCCAACTAATCTGTGACAAAGCAGGAAAGAATATTCAATGGAATAAACACAGTCTCTTCAGCAAGTGGTGCTGGGAAAATTGGACAGGGACATGCAGAAGAATGAACCTGGACCACTTTCTTACACCATACACAAAAATAAACTCAAAATGGATGCAAGATCTAAATGTAAGACAGGAAGCCATCAAAATCCTAGAGGAAAAAACAGGCAAAAACCTCTTTGACCTTGGCCACACCAACTTCATACTCAACATGTCTCCAGAGGCAAGGGAAACAAAAGCAAAAATGAACTACTGGGACCTCATCAAAATAAAAAGCTTCTACACAGCGAAGGAAACAATCAGCAAAACTAAAAGGCAACCCACAGAATGGGAGAAGATATTTGCAAATGACATATTAGATAAAGGGTTCGTATGCCAAATCTATAGAGAATTTATCAATCTCAATACCCAAAAAACAAATAATCCAGGGAAGAAATGGGCAAAAGGCATGAATAGACACTTCTCCAAAGAAGACATCTGCATGGCCAACCAAGCCATGAAAAAATGCTCCACATCACTCATCATCAGGGAAATACAAATTAAAGCCACAATGAGATACCACCTCATACCCGTCAGAATGGCTAACATGAACAACACAGGCAACCACAGATGTTGGCAAGGATGCGGACAAAGAGGATCTCTTTTGCCCTGCTGGTGGGAATGCAAGCTGGTGCAGCCACTCTGGAAAACAATATGGAGGTTCCTCAAAACATTAAAAGTAGATTCACCCTATGACCCAGCAATTGCACTAGTAGGTATTCATCCAAGGGATACAGGTGTGCTGTTTTGAAGGGGCACTTGCACCCCAATGTTTATAGCAGCCCTATCGACAACAGCCAAAGCATGGAAAGAGCCCAAATGTTCATCGACGAATGAATGGATAAAGAAGGTGTGGTATACGTATACAATGGAGTATTACTCAGCAATGAAAAAGAATGAAATCTTGCCATTTGCAACCACATGGATGGAACTAGAGGGTATTATGCTAAGTGAAATTAGTAAGTCAGAGAAAGACAAATATCTTATGACTTCACTCATTTGAGGACTTGAAGAGACAAAACAGATGAACATAAGGGAAGGGAAAGAAAAATAATATAAAAACAGGGAAGGGGACAAAACATGAGAGACTCTTAAATACGGAGAACAAAGAGAGGGTTCCTGGAGGGATTGTGGGAGGCGGGATGGGCTTGGGTAAGGGGCATTAAGGAATCTACTCCTGAAATCATTGTTGCACTATATGCTAACTAACTTGGATATAAATTTAAAAAATAAATTAAAAAAAAAAAGATCCTCTTCTGGCTAAAAACAAAAGAACCCCCCCCCCCAAAACAAAACAAAACAAAAAAAACAAACAAAATACCCCAGATCCTCTTCTACTGAGATTGCTTTCTGGTAAGTTTTGTTTGGGACACATACAAAATATCTTCATACTCCTTGCCCATTCTGAAAGGCCTGTGTTCCTACTCTTTCTCCGGCTTCCTGTGTTACCAGTTTTCTAAACCTGTTCCTTCCAGTCCTTGACCATCTCGCTATACCATTAGCCACCGTCTATGAATCAGGGTAAGTGTGTGCCTGGGGTCGTCTCTGTTTCCAGGCAAAATCAACAAGCAGTTTGAAGTTCTGTTCAAAGTTCTGTTCACTGGGTATAGTTGGCCTGTAGTGCTGCAACATCCAGTTTGGGACAGGAGTAGCATGTCATGAGAAACCATCAGTAAAGCATGACCAGAAGTTTTTTCCTTCCTTATTAACTGACCACAGGGGACTCCTCATGAGGCCATAGGTGGAGGCTGTGAAAAAGGGGGCAATGTGGTAGGAATGTGGGCCACGGGCATCTGTGACACTTGCTCATGAAATTTCCTTGTGCCCTCAATACATGCTTGAGCCACATTTTGTCTACACCACTTCTTTTCTATACGGTGCAGGCCAACTTGATTGATTTTAGCGGTCAGACAATACGTAGTCCATAAGAGATTTTTCAGATCACACGGTCACTTGGTCATCTGTGGTCAAGTTTTCAGACTCTGCTAATGCTGAGTAGCAAGCCAATGACTGTTTCTCTAAAGGGGAATTCTAGTCTGCAAAGGAAGGCATAGATTTGTCACAAAATGTTGAGTCTATGGTTATAAGTCACTCCTATGTGCCTGGTAAGGGAGCCTTACATCTCCAGATTTACTACAAACAATTCAAACAGCATTGGATCATATGAGTCCAATGGTAGAATAGCTTTCAGAGACTTTTCTTATTCTCGGCTCGACTCGAAACTGCCTGCTTTTTGGGTTACTCAGTAAACGGATTGGTGTAGCATGTCAAAATTAGGGGTGTGTGTGTGTGTGTGTGTGTGTGTGTGTGTGTGTGTGTATTTAGTGGTAGGAGGGTGATGCACCAACTCGTTTTTCACCTTGGAAGATGAACACAGGTGATATTTTAAATGACTCTTTTGCCACTGTATGCCATGAACTACCAGGGTCCCTCTTGCTCCCGGAAACAAGGTTTTTAATGCCTTTAAATCTAATGCCATTAGAGAATTAAATCCAGGCCACTAAAGAACCAACACAGAGAAACCCTCCTTAAAGTTTCTCGGTCTACTTCTAGTACCAAATTTTATATCAGTCAGGGTTCAATCGATTTGAGAAACAAAATGAGTAGAGCAATTATGGGAGCTGATTAAACAATTCAGTTGAAGCTGTTGCTTCTATGTCTGGTGCCGGGGCCTTGTATTAGCCAGGGTTCGTCAGAGAAACGGAGCCAACAGAATATATATATTCTAGTAGTATATTCAATGTATTCTATTCAGAGAATAATATGTTCTCTCTATAGCAGTAGGACATAGGATATATACAATAAATAACAAAATAGTCTATTAGTATGCTAGTATATATTCTATTTAGAATAGTATATTCTATTAGTTTATTAGTATATCTATTTTATTAATATATTATATATCCTATAACATTATATTGGCTTCCTGTATTTATTATCAAGAACTGGCTCGCTTGACTGTGGAGGCTGAGAAGTCCCTCAGTCTACTATCTATAAGCTGGAGACCCAGGAGAGCTGGTGTAGTTCTGGTCTGAATCCCAAGACCCGAGAGCACCTGTACTGTCATCCCATTCTACAGACTGAGAAGACTGATGTTCCAGCCTAAGGAGGCAGGCAGAGAGACTGGGTTTCCCTTTCCTTCAACTTTTCTGTGTTAGTCAGGCCCTTACTGGATTGGCTGACACCGGAGGACCTCTGCTTTACCTGGTCTGTTCATTCAAATGCTAATTTCCTCTGGAACCACCCTTCCAGACACACCCACAAGTCATGTTGAACCAGCTCCCTGAGCATCCCCTGACCCTGGTCGGTGCTGACACATCAAATTAACCATCACGAGCCTAGAGTCTATAGATAAGGCACCTGAGAAGAAAAGATGGATGTCAAGAGGGAAAGCAAGGACAAATGAGATCGTTGGAGGAAGGGCTGGAACCCAGGAGGACAGACTGAACTCTTGTCAGTCTCCCTTTCTCCAAGCCAGGCTGGAGCTCCGAGAAGGAGCAGGCGACGCTGTGGGCCCCCTGCATCGGCGGCCCTCACTGCAGGCCGGGGACAGGAGTGAGAGGGCCAGAGCCCCCACAGTGCCGGGGGCCGTACGCCCGCCTGGAAGCGCACAGAGGACTCGACTGCTGCTTCGCTTCCACCTTTTACCCCTCATGCAATGGTCTCTGCCGGGGAACAGAAAACCCTGAAGCTCTGCATGCAAATGCCCTTTCAGCTGAGTCCATATAAGATAGACCCACCTCTGCATTTTGTGTCAAGACACAACTCTGCGCCAGGCCCTGTCGTAGGGGGAGAGAGATGCGTAAGATGGGCGCCGCCCTCATGGACTCAACAGCTTGAGCTGTGGGAAGATGGTAAGAAGGCAAGTACTTATAAATAGAAAGGCCATGACCTTGCTCTGGCCATTCCCAGAGGGAAGTCCCCGGACTCGTGCTGAAGGAGGCAGTTCAGACAAGGCAACTCTTCAGCTGTCTGCTATCTGATCTTAGTCACATCCGTGCCACATTTCACTTACAATTTAAGGTTTTACTCACCAGAATGATTGTTTGCTCAGCACTTCATAGTTTGCCTGTGTCTTTAATCATCGTGAGGCTGTTTGCGGTATCTTCTTGTTCCCGGTACAGAGACCTGTAACTGCCTTCCCCTCATTCTGGTTCTAAGATGCTTTTTTAGAATTATGCCTAAAGAGGCTCTAAGCCAGGGCCTGCCTGGCCAGAGGGCCCATTGCCCAACCCTCACCTACTTCTAGCCACAGGAACTCTCTTAGGGAAATGCACCGAGCGACATTAACAAATAAACAGCGCCGTGGCAATCTTGCATTCATGGTATGACTTCTTCCGATTGAACTCCCCGTTTCTCAGCTTTCCTCACCTCTAAAAAGTAGGGATTATCCTGCATGATCACTAGTGTTCCTCCCCATCTTAACATCCTCTGAGTCTACAAGTTCCTCTGGGGCAAGGGCTGGACGTAAATCCAACAGGAGAGGAATTGTGAGCCGTTCACGGGACTTACTTGAAATTTCAGAATGCGTTGTTGTGCTGGTTGTACAGAGGGTTGGGTGTCTGCAAAAATGGAGAGATGGCGGTCTATCTGGACGCATACAGGGCTGAGATGAAATAGGTGATCTTATAATGTGGATGATCATGATTAAGTTAATTACTCTTACCTTATCATTCTCCTCCCCAACACACACACCCTCTGCGCACACATTGCAGATGTGATAAAGCTTCCAGCTGAGACACTACTAGCCACATCTACAAAGAGCCTATGGCTTAATTGTTTTTTTCTCCCAACTCTGGTAAAATGGGATTAGTTCAAAGAAAACTAAACAAATGATTTAATTAATGTAACGACTTAAACAAAGAAGCCTAATTGCTGCAAACTATATGGGGCAGAGGATGAATGCTATGAAACAAACCTGTGACACGGTTTATGATCTCAGTTTTAGGCTCTTGAAAAATAAATCTATTTATGTCCATTTGTCATTATGACGTTTTAGGTAAAAATGTACTGCTTCGATGACAAGTTGTAGCTGAATTTCACATATTGTACATATTTTTAAAGTATTACCCACTTTGAGTTAAAAATTCATTAAAACATGCCCACGTTGGAATTTAAATATTTCACTGGCGATTGGAATTGTTCTGCGGGGAGACATAAATTTGTTCTGATTGCTTTAATTTGGCCTCGTGTAGCCAGCTTTTGAAGAAGTTGTATTTACAACAATTTATCTGAAATTCCTACTCAAATGGCAAATCCATGACTTTTTTTTTTTTTTTTTAATTTTAGCCACAACTATCTTACTTCACTTCTTTGCAATTTTTGGAGGACTGTGAAATAAAACTAACCAGACAGGAACTTCCCCTACAAAGGGTATTTTATTTCAGGTATTGGGAGATGACAATTTAATATCTGCCATCAAGCATTTGAACAGAATCCCAAGCGGGTACTATTCTAGATGCATTTACGAGGTGGACACACTTTTAGGCTACTACAGTATGGAAATATAGCAAAGTTAAGTGCACAAGTATAATGAAATGCAAAACGTAAGGTCACTCTGCCTGGAATGTTCCTCCCCACTCTTTCATGCTCACTCCATTCCTTTGTACATATTGTACTTCTTTCTATCTTATTTTTCTAAGCTTAAGGATCATAGGATCACTGTCTGTACATTTCTGTTTCTCCACCACCTAGTAAATGCATTCGGTAAGGTTTTCTTGAATGAAATGTATCATGAGTTAATCCAAATTAAATGTGGTATAAAAGTGTGATTTAGAAGCCTTCAAAAGAGGAAGGTTTTCCACATAGTTGGGCAGGTAAGTAAAGGCTTTGGGCATTTCTATCGAAAATGGGTTTGGCAAAATGAGTACCATTTTAAAAACGGGAGAGAGGAGCCATTCAAGGCAGAAAGAAGAGTAAGAAACAAAGACAAAATGAGCCACCAAAGTAAAGAACATCCTTGCGGAGTATCTTCTAAAATTTGACGAGAGTTCCTTGTTTTTGGCCTTGAAAATGTGTTGCGTTATTAACATAGAAAATATTTAGGGTTTAATTTGTAGACCTTAAGTTCTTTATGAAATCTACAAGTATTTCTACCTTCTCCTTTGGATTGAGGTGAGTGCTGTAGAATACCAACATTTGTGGAGCGCTTATCACGTGACAGATTCTGCTTGGTACTTGACATAGACTGTCTCAATTCGCGCTCATCATCCCCTTATGAAGAAGGTACTATCGTTACCCCCATCTTAGAGAAGAGGAAGTCGACATCTGGTGAGATGATGATAGTTGCCTCAGGGAGACAGCTAGCAAGGGGTGAAGTCAATATTCTAACCCAGACAGTTGACGAAAGAACCCTTTTCCTCTTCACTGTTACACTATGGCCAAGGATTTATTGCTCCCCAAGAACAGGAGTTAGAGGCAGCCTTTGAGGGTGGCTGGAGAGTTAGAGGGACAGAAAGCTCAGAACTTAGAGAAGTCACACGTCACTTGGGAAAATGTGGGACATGAGGTTTCTCAGGCCATGTAGAATATTCCAGAACAACATATGTAACACGAGTATACTGAACTCGAGATTTTTTTTTTTTAATTATAAGAGAAACCAAATGGTTTGAAGAACATCAGTTTCTGACATGGAATATGCCTCGTTTTAGGGACGTGGGAATTTGTGAACAGCAGAACTGACTTGACCAGGGCCATGGTGGGCTTACTTCCGGGTGAAGATGGCCTCCATTTCATTTATCATGCGGCAGCAGCTGCGATGCCCGGTTAGCTGAGTTGTAAGAAGAGCCCTTTGAGCAAAAAGAACTGTGAAAGAAAACCCCTGCAATCTGCACAAGATCGGTAACAACCTGTATTTTCTAAACCTTTCTCTTTTAGGAAATCTATTCGTGGTGAGCCTGGCGGTTGCGGACCTGGTGGTAGCCGTGTATCCATACCCCTTGGTGCTGATATCTATATTTAACAACGGGTGGAATCTGGGCCATCTGCACTGCCAAATTAGCGGCTTCCTGATGGGCTTGAGTGTCATTGGCTCAATATTCAATATCACTGGAATTGCCATCAACCGCTATTGCTACATCTGCCACAGCCTCAAGTACGACAAGTTGTACAGTAACAGGAATTCCCTCTGCTGCGTGTTCCTGATATGGATGCTGACCCTCGTGGCCATCGTGCCCAACCTGCGTACCGGCACCCTGCAGTACGACCCGAGGATCTACTCCTGCACGTTTACGCAGTCTGTCAGCTCAGCATACACAATCGCGGTAGTGGTCTTTCATTTCCTCGTTCCTATGACCGTAGTCATCTTCTGCTACCTGAGAATATGGGTCCTGGTTCTTCGGGTCAGGCGGAGGGTGAAACCTGACAGTAAACCCAAAATGAAACCACAGGACTTCAGGAACTTTGTCACCATGTTTGTGGTTTTTGTACTTTTTGCCATTTGCTGGGCTCCTCTCAACTTTATTGGTCTTGCCGTGGCTTCAGACCCCGCCAGCATGGTACCCAGGATCCCAGAGTGGCTGTTTGTGGCGAGTTACTATATGGCATATTTCAACAGCTGCCTCAATGCCATTATATATGGGCTCCTGAACCAAAATTTCAGGAAGGAATACAGAAGAATTATAGTCTCCCTGTGTACAGCCAGAATGTTCTCTGTGTGTCGTTCTCATGATGCTGCAGATAGGGTTAAATGCAAACCCTCTCCGCTAGTGACCAACAAGAACCTAGTAAAAGTGGACTGTGTTTAAAACACAAAGCATTGCTGACAAGGTGTACACACTTCTCAAGGTCTTACTCATTTTCGTGGCTGCCTCCCTCTTGACAGATGCCTAGAAGCACAGGGTAGTCGAGAAAACTTGCACTCTTAGGAGGTTGTCTCTAGTTTATGAGCTCCGTGGGATCAGCCTTTTGAATCGGTCTCTAATTCTGCTTATGAAGAGAAATACAGAACCTAAGAGTTATATGTTCACTGGAGAATACGGTTCAGGGACAGAGGCGTGGGCGGGCAATGATTTTAAATAAAAATGCTCAATGTATTCACGTGGAGAAACAGTGTGCGAACTTTTATGGCCAATGAGCGTCGTAAAGCATTTGCTTTTTTCCTCCACTTTTTGAAGATTTCTTGTGGGAAAACAAATGATGTGTCGTAGTCATAAACAAGCAAATGGAACAACAAGAGAGAAGTGGGATGACTGATTCATTACACGGCGACAGGCTGAAAATAAATCAGGGAATAACAACCCATCGGCAACAAACCACAGCAAAGTTTTCACTTGGCACTGGTAGCACTGGGTGACTATAGTCATGATTCTAAATGCGGTCTCTTTCTCTCAAGTGTTGCATGTTCCACTAGATAAAGAATGAACTATATGATGGAGCTCTTGTCCAGATCTCAATAACCACAGTATTTGAAAGCAATAGCGAAATACAAAATTCTATTGGATTTTATTAGACATTGGCTTCTTATTTTGTCACTGAAGATTATTCATGTCACTGACAAATTGTTTTGAATTGATCTCTGTTAATTTATGAAGTCACTTAATGAGTTTAGTTAAAATGTACCAAGAATCAAAGAGCTATAGATCCTTAGGTATAGTGCTGACTGTGTTCTAGATTGATAATCTCTTGCGGCAAGTAAATATCTGAACCAGATTGCTTTCCTTGTATAAATATTTCAAAACAATATTCTTTAATAATTCATTTCAGTATTTGATTGCTCTAATAATCCTGAAAGTCTAGGAGAAGAAAAAACGCACAGGTAAACTATGGTTTCATGAACTATGGCTCTCATTCACTCCAAAAAGCTATTTAGGACCACCTTGAGGTTTGTTACTGGAGTGCTTTGCAGGAAATTAGAGACATGTTTTCTAGTGTTATAAAGTTCTGCAACAAAACTGTCACACAGGAGGAGTTGGTGGTTTGCAACTATATACATAAGACACAAAGCGATCTGGTATATTTGCTAATCTCTGTCTAGATAATCAGAATCTCCTTGGAAAGTTCTATCAATGGTTTTAAAAGGTTCTTCTGTTAACTGTTTTTATCAAGGATATTTGAGAAACATTAAGTCATGGTTTGTGGTGGGGTTATGGAGTCAAATGTATGTGTATATGTGTGTGTGTGTAAGTTATGTCTAGGACTTTACCCATCGAGTCACTTATGTGTAAATGTTCTAGTCAGAACCAACACTAAATAGTAGAGATGAGTTTTAAATCCATGTTCCAAATTTCATATAATTGAACCTTAAAAATATTAACCATGGCAGCTAAACTCTTTTTTAAGTGTATGACACTTTTATCTTGATGCTGGGGATGAATTACTACGTTGCTAACTGTATGTTCCTTTGCTCTTTATAGAATTCTGTTTCTTAACTTATACAATAGCAAAAATGCTGACTAGAAACTGTGCCCTTTAAAAATTGTCTGTCAGGTAGAGTATCTCACCTGAAGATGAGGTGTGTAACTTTAAAGTCTTGAAATGTTTTTCTTCACTACATAGGAACACTAGCTCGTTCAAACACTGACAATAAGAAAGCAACTCATCAAGATCAAGGGCAAAGTCTCAGATTTCCTCTAATGGCATCTCCTTGTAGAAGTCTTTTAAACATTCAAAATATTATCAGTGGCTTCCTCACTGTAAAATTAATAAGTAGGAAGTCCTTAACTAAATATATTAATATTTGTGTATAGCTTGTGTATAGGCTGGAGGCTTTGTGAGGCTGAAAACAGTACATATGTCGTAACAGGGTAGGGGGGAGATGTCTTTTTCTCAAAAACAGTCAGTGGATTCTGAGACTCTAGATGGGTAAAATCTACACAAGACCATTTGATTTGGAATAAGGATAGCAAAACATCTATCACCGTCTTCTGAAATCAACGGCCAGAATCATGTGCAATTATTAACATTATGTTATTTAAGTTCCTAATACTCAGTTGAAGTGGATAGACCAAAGAATTTGACCATTCTAATTTAAGTAAATCATTTGACTATTACCAGTGGAATGACCACCTCAATTGTATTCTCGTATGAAAAATGTAAATTACGTAGGATTCTTGCTGGCCCCTAGAGAACGTCACTTTTAAACATGTTATTTTATTTCTTATACCTGTTTGCAACAGATGAGTTTGGGACATACTGACTACACATTGTTATATAAGCTACATGATCACACAAAATGTGATTGTATTTGGTTACAACTAACAGATACTGCAGATGGGGGGGGAGGGAGGAATAATTTCAGTTTGTCTACTCTGTTGTAGATTTCATTACCAAATATTTATGTAGGAACCATCTCCATGTATAAAGAGGAATTTTTTTTTTCTGACAAAGTAGCAGAACTACCTGACTTTAAAAATTCTGACAAGTAATACTGGAGGATGACCAATCTTAGAGATTAAATCGATAATTGTTCATTAAGTGAACACATTTCTGCCTGAATGTTGTGTAATGAATAATAATTTTGACCATTTTTTGGACTGTCTCTGATACATCATCAAATATTTCACTGTGAATAAGCAGACACATTTGGAATTAGATACATTTCAAGTCAGTTTAAATCACTAAATCATTATTTTTGCAAATAGCCTGAGCATAAGCAGCCTTTTCTTTTTTTTTTAAATATGAAATTTATTGTCAAATTGGTTTCCATACAACACCTCGTGCTCATCCCAACAGGTGCCCTCCTCAATACCCATCACCCACCTTCCCCTCCCTCCCACCCCCACCAACCTTCAATTTGTTCTGTTTTTATTTTTTTTTTAATTTTTTTTAACGTTTTATTTATTTTTGAGACAGAGAGAGACAGAGCATGAACGGGGGCGGGGTAGAGAGAGAGGGAGACACAGAATCGGAAGCAGGCTCCAGGCTCTGAGCCATCAGCCCAGAGCCCAATGCGGGGCTCAAACTCATGGACCGCGTGATCGTGACCTGAGCTGAAGTCGGCCGCTTAACCGACTGAGCCACCCAGGCGCCCCAGTTTGTTCTGTTTTTAAAAGTCTCTTATGCTTTGGCTCTCTCCCTCTCTAACCTCTTTTTTTTTCTTCCCCTCCCCCATGGGCTTCTGTTAAGTTTCTCAGGATCCACATAAGAGTGAAAACATATGAATAGACACTTCTCTAAAGAAGACATCCAGATGGCCAACAGCCACATGAAAAGATGTTCAACGTCCCTCCTCATCAGGGAAATACAAATCAAAACCACACTGAGAAACCACCTCACGTCCATCAGAGTGGCTACAATGAACAAATCAGGAGACTATACATGCTGGAGAGGATGTAGAGAAACAGGAACCCTCCTGCACTGTTGGTGGGAATGCAAACTGGTGCAGCCGCTCTGGAAAACAGTGCGGAGGTTCCTCAAAAAATCAAAAATAGACCTACCCTATGACCCAGAAACAGCACTGCTAGGAATTTACCCAAGGGATACAGGAGGCTTTTCTTTTTAAAAACAATTTTTATAATTTGTTTCCCACTTTTTACTTTTATCTAAAGAATCTCCTTTAAAAAATTATCTCGTATATCAGGAACACGACAGGGATGTCCACTCTCACTGCTGTTGTTTAACATAGTGCTGGAAGTTCTAGCATCAGCAATCAGACAACAAAAGGAAATCAAAGGCATCAAAATTGGCAAAGATGAAGTCAAGTTTTCACTTTTTGCAGATGACATGATACTATACATGGAAAATCCGATAGACTCCACCAAAAGTCTGCTAGAACTGATACAGGAATTCAGCAAAGTTGCAGGATACAAAATCAATGTACAGAAATCAGTTGCATTCTTATACACTAACAATGAAGCAACAGAAAGACAAATAAAGAAACTGATCCCATTCACAATTGCACCAAGAAGCATAAAATACCTAGGAATAAATCTAACCAAAGATGTAAAAGATCTGTATGCTGAAAACTATAGAAAGCTTATGAAGGAAATGGAAGAAAATATAAAGAAATGGAAAGACATTCCATGCTCATGGATTGGAAGAATAAATAGTCAAAATGTCAATACTACCCAAAGCTATCTACACATTCAATGCAATCCCAATCAAAATTGCACCAGCATTCTTCTCGAAGCTAGAACAAGCAATCCTAAAATTCATATGGAACCACAAAAGGCCCCGAATAGCCAGAGAATTTTGAAGAAGAAGACCAAAGCAGGAGGCATCACAATCCCAGACTTTAGCCTTTACTACAAAGCTGTCATCATCAAGACAGCATGGTATTGGCACAAAAACAGACACATAGACCAATGGAATACAATAGAAACCTCAGAACTAGACCCACAAAAGTATTGCCAACTAATCTTTGACAAAACAGGAAAGAATATCCAATGGAAAAAATACAGTCTCTTTAACAAAGGGTGCTGGGAGTACTGGACAGCAACATGCAGAAGATTGAAACTAGACCACTTTCTCACACCATTCACAAAAATAAACTCAAAATGGATAAAGGACCTGAATGTGAGACAGGAAACCATCAAAACCCTGGAGCAGAAAGCAGGAAAAGACCTCTCTGACCTCAGCCATAGCAATGTCTTACTTGACACATCCCCAAAGGCAAGGGAATTAAACGCAAAAATGAACTACTGGGACCTTATGAAGATAAAAAGCTTCTGCACAGCAAAGGAAACAACCAACAAAACTAAAAGGCAACCAAAGGAATGGGAAAAGATATTTTCAAATGACATATCAGACAAAGGGCTAGTAGCCAAAATCTATAAAGAACTCACCAAACTCCACACCCAAAAAACAAATAACCCAGTGAAGAAATGGGCAGAAAACATGAATAGACACTTCTCTAAAGAAGACATCCGGATGGCCAACAGGCACATGAAAAGGTGCTCAACGTCACTCCTTATCAGGGAAATACAAATCCAAACCACACTCAGATATCACCTCACGCCAGTCAGAGTGGCCAAAATGAACAAATCAGGAGACTATAGATGCTGGCGAGGATGTGGAGAAACGGGAACCCTCTTGCACTGTTGGTGGGAATGCAAACTGGTGCAGCCATTCTGGAAAACAGTGTGGATGTTCCTCAGAAAATTAAAAATAGACCTACCCTATGACCCAGCAGTAGCACTGCTAGGAATTTACCCAAGGGATACAGGAGTACTGATGCATAGGGGCGCTTGTACCCCAATGTTTATAGCAGCACTCTCAACAATAGCCAAATTATGGAAAGAGCCAAAATGTCCATCAACTGATGAATGGATAAAGAAATTGTGGTTTATATACACAATGGAGTACTACGTGGCAATGAGGAAGAATGAAATATGGCCCTTTGTAGCAACGTGGATGGAACTGGAGAGTGTGATGCTAAGTGAAATAAGCCATACAGAGAAAGACAGATACCATATGTTTTCACTCTTATGGGGACCCTGAGAAACTTAACAGAAACCCATGGGGGAGGGGAAGAAAAAAAAAGAGGTTAGAGTGGGAGAGAGCCAAAGCATAAGAGACTCTTAAAAACTGAACACAAACTGAGGGTTGATAGGGGGGGTAGGAGGGAGGGGAGGGTGGGTGATGGGTATCGAGGAGGGCACCTTTTGGGATGAGCACTGGGTGTTGTATAGAAACCAATCTGACAATAAATTTCATACACTGAAAAAAAAAAGAATTTAGAAAAAAAAATTGTCTCGTACAGTACAAACAGTGCGATGTTCTACACAATGGTAACATCAGCTTTCCTATATTGATCACAACTTTTGCAAAACTCCTAAAACTGTGTGTTGGTGAAAATTTAGAGGAGACGTGGTATTGGTTTTAATCCTATTCAATATTTATGTTGTTAAGTATTTTAGCAGAGGTCTACAGAACAACCAAAGATTGAATGTAAGCTGGATTTGTAAAATAGAGGACAAAGCCAAAATGGAGAAAAACGTACTCAAAATCTCCGTGGACATATAATGTAACAGTAACAAACAGGGTAAGAATTCAGTAACAAATTGAGTGGGTACCAAGAGATTATCTGGTAATTAGAATGTTTAGAGGAGTATGAACTTAGCTGGGTCAAATTCTTGAAATGTTGGGGCAAATCCCAATTGGGGTCAGCTCATGCTGGTCTACCACTGGAACGATAATGGAGTCACATTTGCAATCACCCTGTTTAAGGTGACAGAGAGGAATTTAATTTCAACTATGGACCATCATACGACATATAGGAATATATCATGATGTTAGAATCATAAGCTTTATTCATATTTTGTATTTACCACCTCTAGAACAGAAACGTTTTAAATTCATAAAAGCAATTACTTTGCTTTTTTTTTTTTTACCATTAAAGAGTTTAACATCAGCAAACGCTTTTGAGTATGAGTGTGTACATGTGCATATTGTGTGTTTTAGCCAACAGATTCATCTTTAAAGTTGATGATTTTCAAGAATAAGAATAGCATCCGCAGCTTTAAAAAAAAATAAAGGGTTATTTAGATGTTGTGCTTTGTTATTTGTAACAATGCTCTCACCCTATGAAACCATTTATTACAAGGACACATTTCTGTTTCCATTACGGGAGGTCAATGATGAAGATGCCTGTTTCAAAACCAATTGATTATTGTTGCTTTTAGACGTTGCCTACCGAATCTGTCTTTTCTGGTGGTAATCAGGTACTCTCATTTCTGATCCAACCATTACTTTCCAGTGAGTGATACAAATGTATCTGGTTTGTTAACATAGAGTGGAAATAGTTTCCTTGGGAATGGAAAAATGAATTGTACTTTGATTCCATAATGAGTTCAACAAGTCTCTAGTAAGTCCTGTGTGTTTTTGCCAAGGGGCTATGTGACCACAGGCTCTGTGACCGCCGAGCTAGCGAATAAACGTGGAGACGATTCAAAATAGCTGAATACGAGCCAAATCACCACACCATGCCGAGCCGCATACCCCTGGCTGCACTGGTGTGCAGCCGCGAGCCGCTGCAGCACTTCGGGGGATAAGGCATAGGACAAGTGTCCCAGCACTCAGTTTGCTCTGCTCCCAAGTTCCCCAGTGGTATGCCCCCCAAGGGCTGGTGCCACGAATGCCACAGGGAGCAAGCACAGCCCGCGACAGGCAGAGAGTCAACGCAGATGACTTCACCGAAAAGATAAGTGACCCAGACACAAGAGCAGGGCGTAAGCGACACGCACAGCACACTCTCCTGAAGGGCCAGGTTCCGGGGAACAGGAGACAGTGCAGGGCAGGGAAGTGACTTAATTATGCCACTACTTTCAAGAGCAGAAGACACAGGTGCATTTCTTAACACGGACAAATAGACACGGAGAGGCAGACCAAATGAGGAAACGGAGACATTTATCCGAAATCAATGAACAGGATGAGGCCACAGCCAGAGATCTAAGCAAAACAGAGATAAGTAACAGACCTGATAAATACGGACTTTAAAGCAACGATCATAAGGATACCTACCGGACTTGGGAAAAGAGTGGGAGACATGAGTGAGAGGTTTAAAATAGAGAAAGAGTAACGCAGTCGAGATAAAGGATACACGAAATGAAACGGGCAACGCACTTGACAGAACGAACGGCAGGGGGAAAGAAGTAGAAGAGTGATCAGTGGCCTGGACGACACAGTAATGGAAAGTAATCACGCTGAACAGAAGAGAAAAACTTTTTTTTAAAAGTTTATGTATCTTCTGAGAGAGCGAGCGAGCGAGCACACAAGCAGGGGAGGGTCAGAGAGAAAGAGGGAGAGAGAATCCCCAGCAGGCTCTGTGCTGAGAGTGGGGCTTGATCTCACAAATCGTGACATCATGGCCTGAGCCAAAATCAAGAGTCAGATGCTTAACAGACTGAGCCACCCAAGAGCCCCAAAAGAGAGAAAAAAAAATTACGCAAAACAAGAATAGACTTAGAGGGGCGCCTGGGTGGCTCAGTCGGTTAAGCGTCCGACTTCGGCTCAGGTCATGATCTCACAGTTTGTGAGTTCGAGCCCTGAGTTGGGCTCTGAGCCGACAGCTCGGAGCCTGGAGCCTGCTTCCGATTCTGTGTCTCCCTCTCTCTCCCTGCCCCTCTCCCGTTCACGCTCTGTCTCTCAAAAATAAATAAATGTTTAAAAAAATTGAAAAAAAAAAAAAAAAAGAACAGACTTAGGGAACTCAGTGACTCCATCAAATGTAGTAACTTTCATGTCATAGGAGTCTCAGACGAAGAGAGAGAATGAGGGGCAGAAAAGTGATTTGAAGAAAAAGTAGCTCTAAACTTCCCTAATCTGGGGAAGGAAATAGACATCCAGATCCAGGAGGCACAGAGAACTCCCAGCAAAATCAACAAAAGCAGATATTCGTATTATACACATGACATATTACACATCGAGACGTATTATAAATAAAATTACATAATATAGTGATAAAAGAGAAAATTTCAAAAGTTGCAAGACAAAAGAAGTCCTTACCTTAAAAGGGAAAACCCGTAAGGCTAGCTGGAGGTTTTTCAACAGAAACTTAGCAAGTCTGAAGGGAGTGGCATGATATACTCAAAGTGCTGAATGGGAAAAATCGGCAGCCAAGAATATTCTATCCAGGAAGGCTATCATTCAGAATAGGAGGAAGGATAAAGAGTTTCCCAGACGAAGACTAAACCTGTGGCCACTAAACCAGCCCTGCAAGAAATCTTAAAGGAGATTCTTTGATTGGAAAGGAGAGATCAAAAGTGACAGTATAAATACAGAAAACACAAAAGCAGTAAAAGTGAATATTTCTGTAAAAAAAAAATCAGTCAAGGAACTCACAAAAAAGGATATAAAATATAACAATATACATCTATAGTGTGGGGAGGAGAGGAGAAAAGAATGGGTTTAAACTTCATGCAGAAGTGTTATACACAACCTAATGGTAACCGTATATCAAAACCACTAATAAATATGCATAAAGAAAAAAAAATCCATATATATAATCAAAGAAAATTTGGCAAACATGAGAGAAAGAGAAGAAAGGATCAGAGAAAATCTTTAGAAACAACCAGAAAACAAGTAATACAATGGCAATACACATCTATCAGTGATTATTTTGAATATAAAGGGACTAAATGCTCCAATCAAAACAGAGGGTGGCAATTTGATTAAAAAACAAGACCCATCTATATACTGCCTACAAGAGACCTATTTTAGACCTAAAGATACCTGCATATTCCAAGTCAGGGAATGGGGAAATAACATGCAAATGGATATCAAGAGAAAGCCAGAGTAGCAATACGTGTATTGGACAAAACAGACCTTAAAACAAAGACTGTGAGCAGAGATAAAGACAGATACTCTGTAACAATAAAGGGAACAATCCAAAAAAAAAAAGATAGAATTGCAAATATGCACCTGACATAGGAGCACCCCAATACATACAACAGTTAATAAAAAAAAACATAAAGAAACTAATCGATAATAACCCAATAACAGTAGGGGACTTTAACACCCAATTACATCAATGGACAGATCATCTAAGTAAAACCTCAGTAAGGAAACAATGACTTTGAATGACACACTGGTCCAGATGGATTTAACAGATACGTCCAGAACCCTCCATCCTGAAACAGCAGAATACACGTTCTTCCTGAGGGCACACGTAACATTCTCCAGAATAGATCACACATTAGCCTGCAAAACAAACGTCAGCAAATTGATTAAGAGCAAAGTCACACCATGCATCTTGTCTGACCACAATGCTATGGGATGAGACATAAACTACAAGAAGAAAATCTGTCAAGACCACAAATACGTGGAGGTGAAATAACATGCTACTCAGCAATAAATGGCTCAACCAGGAAATCAAAGAAGGAATTAAGAGGTACGTGGAAAAAAGTGAAAATGAAGACACAACAGTTCGAAATCTTTGGGGGTGCAGCAACAGTGGTTCTAAGAGGGAAGTTTATAGCAATTATACAAGCTGACCTCAAGAAGAAAAATCTCAAATATACAACCTAAGGCTTGCGCCTAAAGAAGCCAGAAAAAGAAAAAAGAAGCAAACCTAAAATCAGCAGGGCAATGAAATAATCAAGATTAGAGTAGAAATAAATGATACATAACCTAGAAAAATGATAGAAAAGGTAAATGAAACAACAAGCTGGTGTTTTGGGGGGAAACATCAATAAAATCGATAAACTTCTAGCCAGAATTATCAAGAAAAAAGAGAAAGGACTCAAATAAATAAAATCACAAATGAGAAAGGAGAAGTAACAACCAGCACCAAAGAAATCAAACGGTAAGAGAAAATTATGAAAAAGTACATGCCAACAACTTGGGCGATCTACAAGAAATGGGATAAATTCCTAGAAACATATCAACTCCCCAAACTGAAACAGGAGGAACTAGAAACTTTGAAGAGACTGACAACCAACAACAAAGGTTAGTGAGTAATCCAAAAACCCCCAAAACACAGAAGTCCAGGACAGATGGCTTCACAGGGACATTCTACCAAACATTTAAGAAGAGTTCAGACGACCTCCTCCTCCTCCTCCCCCTCCTCCTCCTCTTCCCCCTCTTTCTTTTTATTTATTTATTTTAAATTTACTTATTTATTTTCAGAATGAGAGTGTGAGCAGGGAGGGGGCAGACAGAGAGGAAGAGAGAGCATCCCAAGCAGGCTCTGCACTATCAGTGCTCAAACTCATGAACCATGAGACCATGACCTGAGCTGAAACCAAGAGTCGGACACTTGACCGACTGAGCGACCTACGTGCCCCTGGGCCTATTCTTCTAAAACTATTCCAAAAATATAAAAGGAAGGGATACTTCCAAATTCATTCTATGAGGCCAGCATTATCTTGATACCAAAATCAGATAAAGACACCACTAAAAGGACAACTACAGGCCAATATCCCTGAAGAAAACAGATGCGAAAACCCTCAACAAAACACTAGCAAACTGAATCCAATAATACATTTAAAAAGTCATTCACTGCAATCAAGTGGGGTTTCTTCCTGGGTTTCAAGGGTGGTTCAATATTCACAAACCAAACATGTGATGTATCACATCAACAGGAGAAAGGTTAAGAAACATATGAGCGTTTCAATAAATGCAGAAAAAGCATGTGACAAAGTAAGACATCCATTCATGATTAAAACCCTCAACAAAGTAGGTTCGCAGAACATAATAAAGTCTGTCTATGAAAAACCCACAGCTAACATCATTCTTAATGAGGAAAAATGGAGAGCTTTTCCTCTATGGCCAGGAATAAGACAAAGATGTCCCCTCTCACCACTTTTATTCAACATAGTACCAGAAGTCCTAGCCACAGCAATCAGACAACGAAAAGAAATAAAAGAAATCAAAATTGGTAAGGAAGAAGTAAGACGTTCACTATTTAAAGATAGCATGATACCCTATATGGAAAAACTCTAAAGACTGCCAAAACACTGGAAGAATTGATCAAACGAATTCACCTAAGTTTCAGGGTACAAAATCCATGTACAGAAATCTGTCGCATGTCTAGACACAAAAATGGAGCTGCGGAAAGAAATTAATAAAGTAACTCCATTTACAGTTGCACCCAAAATAGTAAGATACCTAGGAATAAACCTATTCAAAGAGGTGAGAGATCTCTGCTCGGAAAACGATAACATGCTGATGAAAGAAACTGAAGATGACACGGTGAAATGGAAACACATTCCATGCTCGTGGATTGGAAGAATAATGTTAACATGTCTACCCGATCCAAAGCAGTCCGCACGTTTATTTTTTATTTTTTTTCAACGTTTTTTATTTATTTTTGGGACAGAGAGAGACAGAGCATGAACGGGGGAGGGGCAGAGAGAGGGAGACACAGAATCGGAAACAGGCTCCAGGCTCCAAGCCATCAGCCCAGAGCCCGACGCGGGGCTCGAACTCCCGGACCGCGAGATCGTGACCTGGCTGAAGTCGGACGCTTAACCGACTGCGCCACCCAGGCGCCCCAGCAGTCCGCACGTTTAATATAATCCCTCCCAAAATAACAACAGCATTTTTCAGCGAACTTGAAGAAACAATGCTAAAATGTGCACGGAACCACAAATGACCCCCAATAGCCAAAGCAACCCTGAAAAAGAAAAGGAAAGCTGGAGGCATCACAGGTCTAGACATATAGATCAAGAGAACAGAACAGAAAATCCAGGAGAAAAACCCTACAATTATATGGTCAATTAACCTTTGACAAAGCAGGACAGAATATCCAATGGGAAAAGGAGAGTCTCTTCAAAAAACGGTGCCGAGCAAACTGGAAAGCAACATACAAAGCAAAGAAACTGTACCACGTACTTACAACATACACAAAAATACCCTCAAAATAGATTAAAGACCTAACTAAAACTGAGACCAGAAACCATAAAAAAAAAAATCCTAAAAGAGAACAAAGGCAGTAACCTCTTTGATATCAGCTATAACAACTTTTTTCTAGATGTGTCTCCTGAGGCAAGGGAAATAAAAGCAAAAATAAACTATAGGGACTACATCAAACCAAAAAGCTTCTACATAGCAAAGGAAATGATCAACAAAAGTCAATGACAGCCCACAGAATGGGAGACGATATTTGCAAATGGCACAGCTGATAAAGAGTTAGTATCCAAAACACATAAAGAACTTACAAAACCCAAATAATCCAATTTAAAAATGGGCCGAATACATGAATAGACATTTCTCCAAAGAAGACATCCAGATGGTCAAGAGACACATGAAAATATGCTCATCATCTCTTACCATCAGGGAAATGCAAATTTAAAGTACAATAAGCTATCACCTCACACCCGTCAGAATGGCTAACATCAGCAACAGAAGAAATGACAGGTATTTTGAGGATGTGGAGAAAAAGAAACACTTGTGCCCTGTGGGTGGGAATGCAAAGTGGTGTAGCCACTAAGGAAAAGAGGGAGGTGGTTCCTCCAAAAGTTAAAAATAGAACTACCTTATGCACTACCCAGCAATTGCACTCCTGGTTATTTACCCAAAGAATGTATTAACACTAATTCAAAGGGATACATGCACCCCTATATTTATAGCAGCATTTACAATAGCCAAGATTTGGAAGAAGCCCGAGTGTCCATTGCCTAATGAATGAAGAAGAATGGTGTGTGTGTGTGTGTGTGTGTGTGTGTGTGTGTGTGTTATATTCCATTATATATAATGGAATATCACTCAGCCATAAAATGGAATGAAATCTTGCCATTATAGAGAGTATAATGCTAAGTAAAGTAAGTCCAACAGAGAAAGACAAATAACATATGATTTCACTCATATGTGACATTTAAGAAACAAAACAAACAAGCAAAAGGAAAATAAAAACAAAGAGGCAACCAGGAAACAGACTTTTAATTATAGGGAACAGACTGATGGTTACCAGGGGGGATGGGTGAAATAGAGGATGGAGATTAAGGAGTATATCTGTTGTGAGGAACACAGGGTAATGTACAGAAGTGGTGAATCCCTACGTAGTCACCTGAAACTAATGTAAGACTGTATGTTAACTAACTGGAATTAAAATTAAAAGTTTAATGGGTGCCTGCGTGGCTCAGTTGGTTAAGTGTCCAACTTCAGCTCAGGACATGATCTCATGGTTCATGAGTTGGAGCCCCGTGTTGGGCTCTGGGCTGACCACTCGGAGCCTGGAGACTGCTTCGGATTCTGTGTCTCCCTCTCTCTCTGTCCCTCTTCCACTTGTGCTCTCTCTCTCTCTCAAAAGCGAATAAACACTAAAAACATTTTTTAAAAGAAACAATGAAATAATAACTTTAAAAAAAGATGAACAAATGTAAGGTTAAACGTAAGACAGTAATCTGAGAGCTGACATTGTTTTATACTTTTAAATATTTTCTTGTAATTTGGGTATAAATTTGAATAAAACCTACAAAGCCTTTTTCAAAAGGCAGTTTATTTTTATATATTTGAAAATAGAGCCCATGATATAATATACTTGCATTTTTTTTTACTTCCGTTTACTCAAGTCTATACTGTGTTACTGCTAAAGATGAATTTCAATATTTATTCTAATAATAGTTGTATATCTGTGTATGTATCTATGTAAAGAAGACTGAGTTCTCATCACTGTCTTCAAGGCGATTAGTTCATTTTTCTATTTGGTGGGAATTAAGTAAACGGTGTTTAAGGATGGTGGGTGGTTTGATAATTAAGTTATGCACCTGTTTATGGACAACAGGCTATCTCTCTGCTTGGAGCATTTTTCTTAGCAGAATTTATTCAGTTATTCATATGTGTTCAAATATCATGTATCTTATATATTCTTATCCATCATAGAAGGGAATTTAACATTATTTGCTTCAGTTTGATAGATGCAACCAACAAATTATGTTCTATTCCAAATTTGGTGCACTATTTACAAATGTAGTCCTGTCGAAAGCTTTAAAGAAAAACCCAGAAAAGATTGTTTCTTACTCAGTATGTGCACATGGGCTGGGTTCCCTTACTTCTTGAAATCTTTGGTGTGGGAAAGAGAGCTCATATTCTTGATCTTTGTATGACCATTTCATATAGTCATTGAAGGAAGCATAGAGGCCATGTTTAAGCCAATCTCTTCATTTACCGACCATGAAAACAAGATTCATTACAAATTAATGACCTTGCCAATGAGCTAGAAAGAGTTAGTGAAAGCTGACCCTGAGCCCTGAGCACTTGGATTCACTAAACTTTTAGGAAATATTGGGCACCTATTATATTAAACTGTACTACATAGTAGGGATAAAGTGATGAATACAGTTTTGCTCTCCAAAGGGCTCACCACATCACAGGAAAGGCATGGTAACACATAATGACCGTATATTCAGCAGCTAACATCATAAGGAGACAACTAGAAGGAAGTACACAACATCACCTATGGAGTAGTCTTGTCTTCCAAAACTGCATCTCATATACCTAGAAATTATCAGGAAATACAGGGAACAGGTGCACATATGACATCACAGGAAGCATTCGGCAAAATTCAAACTACATTAAAATCTCCAGAACAACAAATCATTACCTTTTCCAACAACAAATTGAATGAAGAAAAGATATAGGGGGAACCTAAAGATTAAAAAAAAATGTTTATTTTTCAGAGAGAGAGAGAGAGAGAGAGATGGGGAGGGGCAGAGAGAGAGGATCCCAAGCAGGCTCTGAGCTGTCAGCGCAGAGCCCAATGCGGGGCTTGAACTCATGAACCGGGAGATCATGACCTGAGCCAAAGTCAGATGTTCGCCCGACTGAGCCACCCAGGCGCCCTGGGAACCTAAAGATTAAAAGAGAATTGAGACCTATCAACCACTTGTAATAAAAGGATTTGTTTGAAACAAACTATGGATTTTTGTTTTAATTTTTTTAAATTTATCTTGAGGGAGGGAGGGAGGAAGGGGGAAGACAGAAAGAGCAGGTCAAGGCCAGAGAGAGGGACAGAGAGAATCCCAAGCAGGGTCCACACTGTCAGTGTAGAGCCTGATGTGTGGCTCGAACTCACAAACTGCAAGATCATGACCTGAGCTAAAGATGGACACTCCATGACCCAGCCACCCAGGTGCCCTGAAATGAACTATAATTTTAAAAATTATTGGGGCGCCTGGGTGGCTTGGTCGGTTAAGCGTCCGACTTCGGCTCAGGTCACGATCTCACGGTCCGTGAGTTCGAGCCCTGCGTCGGGCTCTGTGCTGACAGCTCAGAGCCTGGAGCCTGTTTCAGATTCTGTGTCTCCCTCTCTCTCTGCCCCTCCCTTGTTCGTGCTCTGTCTCTCTCTGTCTCAAAAATAAACGTTAAAAAAAATTAATAAAAAATTATTTAATGCAAAATTAAAAGGCAAACGCTAAATATTGACAATATTAGAGTATTATTTTTTAAAAGGCATGATAAAAGTGTTTTAAGTTAAAACAAAAGCAGTGCCTTTTAGAGATCCCTAACGGAATATTTACACACAGTGACAGGTCTCTGAAGGCTGATGGGCTTTAGAGTAATCAGAATCAGGTGAGGGGGTGGGAGGGCTCACAGAGGAAACACAATTTTCCATGACTTGCGTATTTCGTAAAGGACTAAGAGGAACACGGGAGTGTATTACCTTTATTCCTTGCTTAAAGAGCGATTTTGTTAACTGTGTCTGAAAATCCTGCTGCTACTTGAAAAGTCATTAAATAAAAAAACATACACTTCCAAAAATATACATATATTTTTATTTCCAATAATTTTGATGGGAAAATTAATGTATTCCACCCACCCCCAAGAGGCCAAGACTGTTCAAGGATTCATATTAATTAAGAGTATTGAATAAATCTAGATTCAAATACAAATATCCATTTATTTACCAATCTTGGAAGTGTCTCAGATTTTTTAGTGTATTATTTATTATTTTTGTGTGTGACTCGTGGCTGTACTTCCTGTCATCTCTCAGTGATGACATCATTATAACTTGGTTTGTTAGTTTCTGTGAAAGGTTTTATTTTTTTTAAAGGACCTTCATAATTAAAAAATAAAAGTTCAGCTTCTTTTCAATAGTTTAAAGTTTTTTTTAAATCTTTGTTAGATTTATATGTGGTTATCAGTTCCCATAAGCTAATCTTAATAGGAATTCTTAAAAAAATTTTTTTTTCCATTTATTTATTTTTTGAGAGACATAGAGAGACAGAGCACAAGTTGGGGAGGGGCAGAGAGAGAAGGAGACACAGAATCCGAAGCAGGCTCCAGGCTCTGAGCTGTCAGCACAGAACCCGATGCGGGGCTCGAACTCACCAACTGTGAGATCATGACTTGAGCCGAAGTCAGATGCTTAACTAACTGGGCCACCCAGGCGCCCCAATAGGAATTCTTAATTTAATAGGCTTTAAACTTTTTTTTACCCTCTCCGGAAGTAGGTAAAAATACACCAGTTTTATCAGAAAATGCTTCATATTCACACAACACTCTAGTCTCATTAAACTTATGGGCAAAGCCAGGGATGGTGGAGGTGACTCTTCCCTGCAGAACATAACCGATTTTCCCAGGGGCCAAGCCCTGCGTGATGCTCTTAGTTTGGGTACAAAAACCCACCCTCAAATATAGAACTGGTAGCCACTTCAACCAGGGGTCAAAAGCAAATACAGATACATACATGTGAATGAAACCCCTGCATGGAAAAACCAAACGAAAATAAACCTCCAAGAATTGGCAGTTGCTAATTCTAAGCAATTTTTATAGGTCTTGTACTGTTCTTCAGATATAAGACATACAGATTGCAGTTTTCCTTTGTGAGTTCTTTCCTGAGTACTAAGTGTGATAGCTGCATCTTAGGTTGGCTTTCGAGGCATAGCTTTCTCAGGGCTTCAGAGTTTTCGTAGCTGCTTCCTACTGTGCATTTCAAGGATTTCTTAGTGGAAAAGAATGCACTGGTGGGTGCAATATATCAGGTGTTTAAGAAATGTAAGGAAATCATAACTATCAGGAACACAGAATTGGATCACTGTGGCTGAAGCCATCTATACTTTGGAGAAAGACCATGAAAAGTTAAACACCAATTAAAAGCTAATTGTAAAAGCCAGAGGACCTGGCTTTAGAAGAATATCAAGATTCTCACCTCTTTTAGCTAGAAGGCAGAAAAACACTCAAGATCAGGTTCAGAAATTAATTACAAGAAGAGCAGAGCTTTAGAGGAGGTAGGGTTCCCAGTCCCAATAGCTCTGCTATCCCAAGGTCGGGACTGTGATTCAGAAGGGGTGGAACACAGAGAACAGGAATGGGGACATCCAGGTCAGTCCATTTAAATATCCTGAATCTCTGGCATATCAATCATCCATTGCTGTGTAACAAGTTACTCCAAAACTTACAAGCTTAAAGCAACAACGCTTGTTACCTCTGTTTCTGTGGGTAATTCTGGTCTTTGGCTGGGCTGGTCAAAGCTGGGTCTCTCACATGGCTACGGTTAGGGGTCAGCTGAGGAGACGCAGCCCTCTCAGGGCTGACTGGAGAAAATACTCACTTCTGAGCTTCTTCGTGCGATTGTTGGCATGATTCCCTTTCTGTGATCTGTCTGAACTGAGGGCCTAGGTTCCTCATTATCTCTTGTCTGGAGACTGCCTTCGGTTCCTCGTCATGTGCGCCTTTTTCATAGGGAAGCTCGTAAGAGAACAAGCAAGGGAACAGAACCAAAGAGGGAAAAGGTGCATGGTCTTTTATAATCGAATTTCCAAAGTGACATCCCAACGCTTTGGCTGTATTCTATTTATTAGAAGCAAGCCACCAGGTCCTGCCAACAATCAAGATTGGTGATTACACAAGGGCCTAAGTACCAGGGGGTAGGGAGTATTGGAAGCCATTTTAGAAGCTGCTGACCATAACCAGACCCTAAGAAGACCCGAAGAAATGGCCCACTCTTCACAGTAAAGTCTACTGTTCCTCCCTCGCCTGAAGGTGATGTAGAAACCTCCGCCTTGCAAGACAACAAATGCCCCAGTCAGGATTTGCCGCCGTCTCCCCTCCGCCCCCTTGACATCAGCGTTAAAACACACCAAAAGTATGCAAGGAAAATGCTAGGACTAGTAAGAGAAAAAAGAGATTATATCCCCCCCAAAATCATGGGGCAGTTTTCCCAACACGTATGGGCCAGGGCCAGGGAGTCCATATGGATCCTGAAGTGGCTGGTTCAAGGGGACTGAAACGGAAAGTTGTACGAGTGAGAGCTTATCAACATGGCAACATCCTCCTGGGTGATCATTTAACACCTTGGCAAAGACCCAGGAAACAGTGCTAACTCGTCCATAGCATGGCTCTTGGAAACTTGAAGAAAGCGATAGTTTGTGCTAAGTGTGAGACAGAACGCTCAAATTTTCTTTTCAAGTTGCTGTGAGAGGGATGAAAAGATTCAGAAAGTGGGTATAGAGTACCTATATCACTGGGCAGAAACCCAACCAGATGACCATGCTCCGTGTGAGCGCCTAAAGTAACTGGTATAAACCAAAGCTGTAAGAAGAAATTCACTGGCGAAAGAGGCGTTGACTGAGAAGCTCAGTGTAGGCATCCAGTTCTATACTCAGCAAAAGGTAGGAAATACCAATGAAGAACTGGACTCTCTGAAAGCAGGACAATCAGGATGTCAAAATAATAGTGCCCAAGGGGCAGCACTTAACCTACAGAAGCTAGGTGGGCACAATCATTGTAATACTTGGTGAGGTTGGAATAGCAGCCTTCTGCCTGACCCGGAGAGGGCTATGTGTGCTCAGGATCAGGAAGAACACACCAGTCAGCAAAGGTATTGGCCAACCCATAGATGGATGATCCAAGAAATCCAAAGAAACCAAAGACGGATGATCAGGAGCTGCCTCAATAAAAAGCCACGATCCCTTACTCAGTTTCCACACCCGCAGCAGTTTTCAGATTGTGAACCCATTGACTGAAGGAGAGGTTGGGTTCCCAGGGGGAGCAAACCTGAAACACCGCAGCAGTTACATACAGTAGTGATTCTGCCACTCTTTTTCCAAAGAGACCTTCCATCATTTAATCAGTGGTGTACCGGGGGAAAGAAAATACCCAAACATTTGGGGAACTGGGTATAGAGTCCTAGCCGACATTTATATGTATCATCAGAGTGTCATAATTGTTCCCTCTTAGAATGAAGGTAAATGGGGACCAGGTGGTCATTCTCTTGTTCTGCATATACTTCGGGCATGGGCATACTCTGTCATTGACAGGGCCCTGACATTGGTCCCTTGGCCAGTGCTAAGAGCTATTGTAGCAGGAAAAGACAAACAGAAGAAATTCAAACTGTCCATGACCCTCCTCCCCTTGGTCAAAGTATTAAATGAAAATGATATAGCTCTTCCTTGACTTACGATGGGTTGTGTCCCAATGAATGTACCCTACGTTGAAAATATAGCGAGTCAAATATACATTTGGGACACCTAACCTACTGAACCTCAGAGTTTACCCTAGCCGACTTCGATGTGCTCTGAACACTTACATTAGCCTGCAGTTGGGCAAAATCATCTTACACGAAGCCTTTTTATAATAAAGTGTCAAACAGCTCATGTAATTTATTGAACACTGTACTGAACATGAAAAGCAGAACGGTTGTATGGGTACAGAATGGCTATATGCGCATCGGTTGTCGACTCTCCCGACTGGGTGGCAGGCTGGAAGCTACAATTCACTACCACAGCCCAGCACCCCCAGCGAGGATCGTACTGCCTATTGCTAGCCTGGGTGGAAAAATCAACAGACTCAAGTACAATCTCTACTGAATGCTTTCACATCATCACCAAGTCAGCAAGTCTCAAGTTAATTCATCCTAAGTCAGGAACTGTCTGTATCACGTCCTGGAGGCAACAGAAATTAGTGCCAGCCTTAAAAACCCAAAGGATGCAGGGATGCCTACCTATCCCAGGCGAGGATACATTAAATTCACCAGCCAGACCCTCCGAAAGGCCAGCTGGGCCCAAGAGGATGACAATGGACTACTAACAGCTCTAGCTGAGGCCCACTGCACGCACAGCTGTGCTGCTGTGGGGACAGGGTGACATGGTCTCAGGTACCTAGTCAGCGGTCACTGACCTCATCAGTTTCTACCGTGAGAAAGGATAGGAAACAGTCTGCATGAACTTGGGACGTTCATGGTCTTGTGCCAGGGCTCACTCCCCGCCCCCCTGCATAATACAGTCTAAAGGGATTGCGATCACTTGGACATCCCACGAAGCACCACATCCATCTACTGGATTGATCCACAGTATTGATGCATTACGTTAATTGGACCAAATAAGCAAAAGGTGGCAAAACCACCGGATGACTGGACAATATACACGTGTTCCAGAATGCCACAAAAGTGAAGAGTTTGGTGGTCCGGTGGTCTGAGGCATGCTGGGACATCCCCTCAACCATACAAGACACGATTTACACCTTGCAACTCTCACCACCAAGATGGAAACACAACTCCAGTTTCTGGAGGCAGCTTATTGTATACATGCGAGCGCTACTCTGCCCCCCACACTAGTTGATAAGCAAAGCAACCAGCTTTGTGTGGTTTCCAGAGCAGAAAACAGCTCTCCAGCACGTCCAGGCTCCAGTACAAGCGATTCTGCCGCGAGGGTCCTACAACTTGGCAGACGTTGCCGCAGCAGAAGTACGTCTGGTGTGAAAACAGCTGCGTGTGTGTGGAGTTTATGGCAGCCCCAATGGGATAACTGCAGTTTAGACCCCTAGGGCCTGGAGTACATCCGTGCTATCCGCAGTGCAGAACAATGCACTTTGCAAGAGAGAGCCCGGTCCCTCGTAAAGGCGGAGCACGGCCCACGGAACAAGAGCCAGTGCACCCAGAGCTGCTCAGCAGGGGCTGAGACTCACAGAGTCATCAAGTCAGGTGGACCCGGCAGCATTCCATCACGAGACTGACACTGACGTGGAGCAGCTGACGCGTCTCAGCGGGGTCTCTCCCTGGGCCACGCCACAGACCAAGGAGAGGTGCCTCACCCGGAACTGTGCTTTCTTCCTGAAGAACCACCCAGGTCCTATGACTACTGGGGTCTAGAGGCCTGGGTCCCTTAGGCCAACTTGAATCAATTCTAAAGGCCACAGAACTCCCTGTGATGTTGCCCAAGGCCTTTGTTGTGATTTCACTGCAATGTAATTCAATGCGCATTCCTGCTTCTTTCATTCACCCTAGATATTGATCCTGTTTGTTTGTTTATTTGAGAGAAAGAGAGAGAGAATGGGAGTGAGCAGGCGGAGAGGGATGAGGGGAGAGAGAAGAGAGAGGAGAGGGGAGAATGAGAATGAGAATGAATCCTATGCAGGCTCCATGCTTAGTGTGGAGCCCGATGCAGGGCTGGATTCCATGACCCTAGGATCATGACCTGAGCCTAAATTAAGAGTTGGACGCTTGACTGACGGAGCCACTTAGGTGCTCCTATGAGGATCCAAAGCAGGCTCCGCACGGACAGTGGAGAGCCCCATGCAGGGTGTGAACTCACACACCCTGGGATCGTGACCTGAGCTGAAGTTGGATGCTTAACGGACTGAGCCACCCAGGTGCTCCGACACACGTATACTTTTTATTAACTATGCTTCCACTTACGGTTTTACTTGGAAATATAAGTTTTTCCTGGCGTGGTAATGGCAAATGGGACAGCCATTATGGAAAACAGTACGGCAGGTCCTCAAAAAATTAAAAATAGCATTACCATTTGATCCAGCAATTCCACTCTGGGTAGGTATCCTAAATAATTAAAAGCAGAGTCTCAAAGAGATATCTGCACACCCGTGTTCACAGCAGCATCATTCACAACAGCCAAAAGGGGGAAGCCGCCCAAGCGTCCGCTGACAGGTGAACGGATACACAAAATGTGGTCTGTACGTGCCATGGAATGTTATTCAGCCTTAATAAGGAAGGGAATTCTGACTCACGCTACAACACAGACAAACCTTGAGGCCATTATGCAAGGTGAAATGAACCAGACATAAAAAGACAAGTAGTGTATGATTCCAGTTCTATGACTCCCTAGGGAAGTCAAATTCATAGAGACAGAAAGCAGAGGGGGACATGTCAGGGGTTGAGGGAGGAGGGTTGGGTTTTATGCACGCAGAGTTTCAGCTGTGCAAGACAGAAAGACCTCTGGAGATTGGTGGCACAACCACGGGCGTGCAAGCACTCAGAACTGCACGCTTAAAAATGGTTACGACGAAAGGGGCGCCCGGGCAGCTCAGTCGGTTAAGCGTCCAAATCTTGATTTCAGCTCAGGTCATGATCTTAGAGTTCATGAATTTGAGCCCCACACTGGGCTCTGGGCTGACAGTGGGGGAGCCTGCTTGGGATTCTCTCTCTCCTCCTTTTCCTGTCCCTCCCCTACTCACATCCTGCCTCTCAAAACAAATAAATAAGCTTTAAAAAAAAAAAAAAAAAGCTCATTTGGGAGAAAAAAACTCCACTTCCTTCCTAGGTATGCTGATAACACCAGACAAGTCACAGAGCAGGGGGAAATGGTACCGGTCCCTATATTCTTGATTTTTACAAATATACTCACGAAATCAGTGGCAGTTTTCAAACAGTGGATTCTTTGGTCACTCCAACGTGAACATTTTGGGTCCTTGTAAGGACGTTCCACGTGGAGGGTAGAGACAGAAGACCAAATCCCCTTTGCTTTAGTGGTGTAACTTTGGCATTACAAATTTGAAACTATGTCCCACTGGGGAAGCAAGACCACATTGAGGCATCCTGCCCCATTTACACCAAAATTGTTAACAGACTGAACTCATTCCTACAAATTTACAAATAGAGGAATAACTCTAATAAAAAGCAAACAAACAAAAAATGCTCTCGGAAACAGCTATGTCACTATTTAAAAAGGGGGCGCCTGGGTGGCTCAGTCGGTTAAGCATCTGACTCTTGATTTCAGCTCAGGTCATGATCTCACGGTTGGGAAATTGCGTCCTGCGCTGGGCTCTGCCCTGGGTGTGATGCCTGCTTGGGTGTCTCTCTCTCTCTCTCTGCCCCTCCCCCTGCTCCTGTGCACACTTCCTCTCTAAAATTTTTTTAAAAATAGCTTTACAAATATTTAAAAATAACTCAGGATTTCTACATTTGTTTAAACCATGCTAAGTACCTGATCTTATCTCTAAGGAGATAAAGTACATGATGCGATCTAAGTGGTCCCCGCCTGCCTGCTCTTTCCAAGGTACGTGATTGCTGCTGGAAGAAAATAAAGGGCTGAGATGAACAACCACAGAAAAGTCATCAATCTTCAAAAGGTCATCAGGTCACTCCTGCGTGGAACCTAAGCTTAGACATTATTCCTCATGAAACCTTCCTTCATTTCCATACCAGCCTCTACACTTTGGAAGGCTAGCCAAATTGCAATTTGAATAACACCCATTTCTTATTCTATTTCTGTTTTCTCTCTAAACTGCTGTAAACTCCGGGAAGGGAGAGAGGGTATCTTATTTGCTTCTCTGTCTCTGGCATTTGGTTGGTTGTAAACAATTCATATCTCTTCTGGTGTTTGCTAAATTTCTGGTTTAAACTCAGTGTGATTATTATGTCTATTTTAAAGTCAGCTGAAAAACATCAAATGATATAAAAAGTCTGAGTACATACATCTCTGACAATATTCAGAAAGGCTCCATTACTTGCAAAAATGAAGTTTTCAAAGGATAATTTTTTTTCCTGACCCACATCACACTTTTTGGTACTTCCTAATTTAAAAGTGAAGATGCTCTTAAACATATTATTCATAATTCTTATTAAGGAAAAATTTTGTCTTGAAGTCTTACTAGCTTACCATGCATCTGTTTCCACTCCCCCTCTCCCCCAATATGAGCACACATGCTTTTTAAATTCTTTTATTATCCAGAAAGGCTGGGTTGAGATAATGAGTCTTCATAGAAGGAGTCCCCTTGGAGCACAGAGCAGCCCATCAGATTTCTTACTTTGCAACTTTAGCAACAGCTGATAATATTTGCAGTGTTCTTTAATGACCTTTTAATTTCCATGGACAATTTTAGAGGAGGGTGGATGTTTCTAATAACATGATTACTACTAGAAGCCCATTTATGTTCAAGGTGGGAGGAAACTGTGTAACAGAAGCTGTTTCTTTCAAGACCTTCCGAAGGTTCCTTTTTTGTGTGGGTACGCCATTATGGTACTTACATGCTGAGTTCTTAGATTCTCACCTTTGAAGGGAGTGATGCCTTTTTAAAAAAAATATTTGAGAGAGAGAGAATGGGAGCGGGAGGGGCAGGGAGAGAGGGGGACAGAGGATATGAAGTGGACTCTATACTGACCGTAGAGAGCCTGATGTGGGGCTCAAACTCACAAACGGTGAGATCATGACCTGAGCTAAATCGGACGTTTAATGGACTGAGCCACCCGGGCACCCAGGAAGTGATGTCTTTAATGAGATTATTATTTATCTTACTCCATTTTTTTCTCTCACTTGCAGTAAGATTTATCGGAAAGAGCACTGAATCAGGAGTGAGAGGACCTAGGATAGAATTCTGAGTGAACTTAAACTAGAGCTGTGTCATCTGCAAAACGTCAACAACAATGATGGCCTTGCCCTTGGTAAGGACTGTTCAACATTAATTCAGATAATTATGAAGAAAACATTTTGAAACTAGGAAAGGTTCAAATGTGAAGGAACATCATCATTGTTTTTTAACTTTTCAACGTTTTTTATTTATTTTTGGGACAGAGAGAGACAGAGCATGAACGGGGGAGGGGCAGAGAGAGAGGGAGACACAGAATCGGAAACAGGCTCCAGGCTCTGAGCCATCAGCCCAGAGCCTGACGCGGGGCTCGAACTCCCGGACCGCGAGATGGTGACCTGGCTGAAGTCGGACGCTTAACCGACTGCGCCACCCAGGCGCCCCTGTTTTTTAACTTTTAAATCATGTTTTCTTTCTTCGGAACTAAAACTAGTTAAGCCTTTTTTCTTCTCCTAGGAAATGGTGGGCCAATTTTTCTCTTCATAAAGCATTTTCTTAAAAAAATTTAAATCTAACTGAACCTATATTGTATGAAAATAGACAATTATTTTAATTAAATAGGCCATTAGTTATTCAGTCCACTTTGCTTGGCCTTTTAGAATCCAGATTCTAAAACTCCTTTTCTTTATAGTACATTGTTTGCTTATATATTTTGAGAGAGAGAGAAAGAATCCCAAGCAGGCTCTGTGTTGTAAGCACAGAGCATGATGCAGGGCTCAATCTCACAAACCGTGAGATCATGACCTGAGTGGAAATCAAGAGTCAGATGCTTAACTGACTAAGCCACCCAGGTGCCCCAGTACATTTTTGAGTATAGTTGAGGCACAATGGTACATTAGTTTCAGGTGTACAATACAGCAGTTCAACAAGTCTATACGTTGTGCTATGTTTATTTAGCATAAGACACTATTACCTTACCACTGACTATATGCCCTGTGCTTTACTTTTTATTCCTGTGACTTATTGATTCTATAGCTGGAATCCTGTATTCCCATTCCCCTTGAGCCATTTTGCACATCTCACCCCCCCACCCCAGCAACCATCAGTTTGTTTTCTGTATTTATAGGACTGATTCTGCGTTTTGTTTATTCATTTGTCATTTTCTTAGATTCCACATATAAGAAGCAACATCATATTTGTCTGTCTTTGGCTGATTGCTATCACTTAGCATAATGCCCTTTAGATCCGTCCATATTGTCACAAAAGGCAAGATCTCATCCTTTTTATGGCTCTGTCATATTCCATTCACACACACAGACACACACACACACACGTATGTGTATGTATATATATGTACCTATATATACATACACACCACAATGAAGCCCCTTAAAAAAAAGGAGAAATTGTTTGAGGACTTTGACATTAAGTAGTGACTCTGCTGTACCTTAAAACTATCCAGAGAGAAGTATCTTGGCAGGATATGTAAGGTAAGTATCACAATATAGATATAAGACCCCAGGCCTAGGCCTGAGTATCAAACCAAGAGTAATGCCTTAAGAGAGACACTGGCAATCCCTGAACAGTGAAGCAAACTTCCATTCTCCTGTTCCTCCAGACCTTCTTAATGTCCTAGAAGGCTTCCTGGGCTCATAACAAGACAACCATGGAGACGAGTTGGAAAGGGAGCAGGATCAGAACCAAAGGTGGTGAATGAGGAAGTAAGACTTTGTAGAGTGGGTGTCCAACCTCATTCATGGTCTTAGGAAGTGATTCTGGGGAAGAAAGTGGGTAGGGCTTCCTTTGGGCATTAACAAGAAGCAACCAAAGCCTTAGGACGTGGGTCCACATAGATTATCAACCATGTGAAAGGCCCTTGACAAAAGAGCCAGTCAATCAATCAAAATGAAAGGTATGACCTGCTGAGTGCCAGGCATCTTACACAAGTACCTTGTAAGTAAAGGGGTGACTCTGGCCCACCTACTGTCACTTAAATTGTCACAGCAGATCTGTGATGTAGGTATGACTATTTTTTTTAAGTTTATTTATTTTGAGAGAGAGAGAGAGAGGCAAAGAGAGAGACAGAGGGAATCCCAAGCACGCTCCACACTGTCAGCACAGAGCCTGACGCGGGGCTTGAATTCATGAACCATGAAATCATGACTTGAGCTGAAACCAAGCATCAGACGCTCAACCGACGGAGCCATCCAGGTGCTCCAAGTATGACCATTTTTATTCTCATTTTACATGTGGAAAAGTTTAGAGACAGAAAGTTTAAGTGATTTTTCGCAGAGGCACACAACCAGTAAGCGATGGGGGCAGGGATGGAAACCAAGAGTCGCACTCTTGAGTCCCTGCCTTATTCTATCATTCTGCAGAAAAATCGGAGTCTAGAACTCCTAAAATCCACAGCATACACAGGAAGGCATCCTACTATGCACTTTGAGAGAATGACCCTTAGGTGGCAAGGTGGCTTAAAAGGCACTAGCCTTTTTTGGACTATTACCCAAATATTGAGTGGCATTAGTGGTAAATATAATAGGAAGTTGAAAGAAGTACATATTATTAGATGCAGGGGGGGGGCCTCAATCTAAGATTATCTATAAATATATTCAAGTAACTAAAAGGAGAGGGTTATAAATTTTAAATAATTAAGCAACTGATGAAATTGACTTGCTCTGCCCCAGAATGAAGGCTACAGTCAATTTAATCAACTATTTACTGTCTTACTGATCCATGGTCCCCTTTTGGGGTCCCATCATTCCAGTGTTCATCGGACCATGAAACTGTTCTTACCGTGAAATAAGCTAGACTGGTAAGACTCTGTTCTTACCCTTGGCATTTCACAATCTGCTGGGGGCTGCCTATTTTTCAGCAGACTACAGTTTGCACAGAGGTGCCCTGAAGGTTGTGGATTACCGAAGAATGAACAGGAATTTGCCAGGTGGAAAAATGGGGCCAAGAGCAGGGGTAAGAAGACCTAGTACCAAACTGCCTTTAGCGCCTTGTCCTAACGCAGTGGTCCTCGCATCACGCAAACCCTACTACAGAAACAACAGAACGTTGTTCAGATTTTGCTTAAAGCCTCCTGACCTCAGTTTCCGATAGAAACCAACCATCTACAGAACAACTACTAAGATAAAAAAGCTTTACATTAAAAAAGACCTCCTCCAGATGTCGGAATTCCGTTTGAAGAGATCAACTTGGGCTGTCTTTGGTAGTTTCTTTAGATACTTTTGGGAACATGAGAGGATAAAGTTAATTTGGACCGTAATTACTGGCCTTATTTCACGACCGCATAACATAAACCAATTGGAAGCATGTACATCATTACTGGATGAGGGCACTGTCCTCTTTCATTTCTACATTCGCCAGATAAAGCACTGGCCACCACCCCTCTCACCATTCTATGGTTTCTAACTCAGAGTCAGTAACGCTCTACCAGGGGCAAGATTAATACAGAAGAAGAAAGTGTCACCAGAGCTGACAAGGGTTTGAAGGAGTAATTTGGAGCTGGCAGGGACCCCAAACATTCTTTCCGAAAACATTAATGCCCATTTCTTACTGCTAAGTGCTGCCAAGGGGAAAAAGAAACAAGCGTTCAATCCTAGTCCTTGAAACTTTGCATCTTCTTAACGATCATACAGGAGATAACTGTTTGGGAACCTCATGAAACAACAAGGCATAACCTCAAGGTACAGTGTTGTGGATGAGAGCTGTTAAGGGCTGACTTGTGGCTCCCCTCCCCCCTGATTGATTATGTTAAAGCCCTAACTCCCAGTATCTCAGAATGTGATTGTATTTGGCAATAGGGCCTTTAAAGAGGTAATTAAGGTAAAAGGGGGCCACTGGGGGGCCCCAATCCAACCTCCTCCTTAAGAAGAGATGAGAACACACATTTATGCACGGTGGGAAAGCCATATGGAGACACAGTGAGAAAGTGGCCGTCTGCAAGCCAAGGAGGAAGGCTTCAGAATGAAATCCACCCTGTTGACACTTAGCTCCTGGCCTTCCAGCTTCCACTGCTGTGAGAAAATAAACTTGTATTATGTAAACTTCCCCAGGCTGTCGTATTTGTTAGGGTGGCCCTAGCCGACCAACCCAAGTGCCAAATGAGTGCTCCTAAGAAGTGTTCTTTATAGGGGGTTCCTGGGTGGCTCCGTTGGTTAAGTGTCCAACTTTGGCTCAGGTCATGATCTCACGGTTTGGGGGTTCGAGCCCCGCATCGGGCTCTGTGCTGACAGCTCGGAGCCCTGGAGCCTGCTTCAGATTCTGTGTCTCCCTCTCTCTCTTCTCCTCCCCCACTCATGCTCTGTCTCCCTCTCCCTCAAAAAATAAAACATTTTAAAAAAATTAAAAAAAAAAAAAAGACGTGTTCTTCCTCATTAGAAAAGAGATAACTGAACCTGAGTGGTCAGGAAAAGCTCATGTAGGAGGTCGGCCTTGAACTAGTCCTTGAAGAATAAGCTAGACTGGGAGAGCGTTCAGAAGGAAGAGAGAGCCTGACGGGCCGTGTTGATAGGTTAGTGGGGCAGCAAAAAGCCTGGAAAATAGTTCACACAGGGGAGTCAGGAGAAAAGACTGGAGGGGGGGCGGGGAGCTATGGTTGATAGAGCTTTACATCTATTTCTCAAAAGGGAATGTTAAAAGTGTATCAACTCATAGCCAAACGCTCTTTCTTTCTTTCTATGGAAGTCAGCTGACTCCATTCTCTAGAACAACATACTACAGCAATGTCGGCCTGGCTTTCTCCGGGACAGATATCTAACAGGCCATGTTCTCATAAAAATCAATATGCTTTACTTCCCAGGTGCTTTTAAAGTCAGCATTTTTATCATAATATCCAGCTGCCATTATTTCTACAGCTTACATTTCAAGAGGCAGTCTTCTGGGCCCTTTATGAAATAAAGTAAAATGATTGTAAATAATTTAACTGAAAAAAGAAAATTAGACACGTTAAAAAAAAAAAAAGAAAAGGAAGAAAGCTCCTCAACTGGTATTTTTTCGTGTCAAACCCTAAACATGAAGCCCAGGAGACAGGTAAGGTGTTTTTGGTAAATAATGTTGACGTTATTAGCACTCCGGTATCTGAGCTGGTTTTGCCGTGCTTTTGAGTTACTCTGTTTTGCTTTTTTTCTATGGTTTGTGCCTTTTTATTATACTCCCTCTCTGAGCACAACGTGATCCTTACGTGAATTAGAAGAAAGGCAAAAAAGAAAAACTGCAGCCATCTTCTAATTCAGAGATCGTGAGGCTGGCTATGAAAATTATGATGCCCACCTTTTTTTTTTTTAATGTCTATGTATTTATTTAGATAGAGACGGAGAGGGAGAGATGGAGGGGGAGGGGGATGGGAAGATGGTAGGAGAGAGAATCCCAAGCAGGCTCCATGCGGTCAGCGCAGAGCCCAACCTGGGGTTTGAACTCACCAACCGTGAGCTCGTGACCGGAGCCGAAATCAGGAGTCAGACGTTTAACCAACAGAGCCACGCAGGCGCCCATGAGGCCCACACGTCTCATCATCTATGTTCCTTCCCCGCTCCAGGTCTTTGAAAAATATCATCTAATTCTTACGGTAAGCTTCAGAAGTTGGTACCATCTCCCACCTTACATGTACATGTAATCTGGTCTGTAGGGATGGGGTTTCTCCCTAAATCCAAATGACAATCAGCACAGGGGTAACTCTGTAGGCCAACAGGCCACTTTACTGCCAGCCACGGCCCCTTTCAAATGTAATGCTTGTGAATTTTGAAGACGGTGTGTGGTGTAGAAACCCAGCCTCCTGACTCTTTTCTGTCAGCACCATCCCTTCAGAACCCAGTTCAGGAGCTCCGTTGGGTCCCTCACACCTTACTTGTCAGCTGCAATGGCTTGTGCAGGAGTGCTCCGAGTGGGGTGGGCATGCTTCTTTCCACTTTCCAGACCCCTTTCTATCTCATTGGGGTTAACTGAATTTTCATTGCTTCTCTTGTTGTTATTGTTGTTTTATCATGCTGTTCTATGTGTCCAGTGGCTACTCTCCTATTTTCTAATATATATTGTATGTTATTTTCCTACTGGTTTCTAAAATTAGTGTTAAAAAATGGAGGAAAAACCAGGGTACCTGGGTGGCTCAGTCGGGGGAGCATCTGACTTTGGCTCAGGTCATGATCTCTGCTGAGTTTGAGCCCCACTTCAGATCCTCTGTCCCGTCTCCCTCTGCCCCTCCCCTGCACTTTCGCTCTCTCTCAAAAATAAACATTAAAAAAAAAGCCCCAAATTGCGGAAAACTCTAACACGTTTACGTTAAAATAATTCAGAATTTTAGATCCAGATTATGAATTTTAACATTGTATATCAGCAATTATTTAGACATTACTACACGTTGTTTAATTTAAACTTACCTTTCCCACCCTTTTTAAATGTCTATTTTTTATTGCCTCAAACGTGATTCTGTTATCTTGCTATGAATGATTTTGTGAAATGATGTTTTAGAAAACATATATTTGTGGTCAACTGTCTAAGTTCTTGCATGTTCCCAAATATCTTTATCTAACCTCTTAGTGGATGGATTATGTGGCAGATTGTATTTTCCCCAAAATAACCACAGTAAGATTTCTTCATGTTCTTAAAGAATTTCTCCATTCCCATCAACAGGCAGAGCCTACTCCATTAAACTAAAAAGCTGTGGGACAGTAAAGGAAACAATCCAAACAATGAAAAGGCAATCCACTCAAAGGGAGAAGTTAATTGCAAATGATATATATGATAAGGGGTTAATATCCAAAATATATGAAGAACTCATACACCTCAATACCAAAAACAAGTAATCTGACTTAAAAATGGGCAGAGGACCCAAACAGATATTTTCCCCAAGAAGACATACAGATGGTCAACGGAGATGAAAAGATGCCCCACATCACTAACCATCAGGGAAATGCAAATCAAAACCACAATGAGATACCAGCTCACACCATTTAGAAGAGAGAGTATTAAAAAGACAAGGGGTGCCTGTGTGGCTCAGTCAGTTAAGCGTCTGACTTCGGCTCAGGTCACAATCTCACAGTTTGTGGGTTTGAGTCCCGCATCAGGCTCTGTGCTGACAGCTCAGAGCCTGGAGCCTGCTTCGGATTCTGTGTCTCCCTGTCTCTCTGCCCCTCCCCTGCTTGCGCTCTGTCTCTCTCTCAAAATAAACAAACATTTAAAACAATTAAAAAAATAAAAAGTAAAAAGACAAGAAATAACAATTGTTGGTGAGGATGTGGTGAAAAGGAATCCTCGTGCATGGCTGGTCGGTGTCGTCACTATGGAAAACAATATGGAGGTTCCTCAGCATATTAAAAATAGAAATACCATGCAACTCAATAACCCTACAACTTGGTATTTACCCAAAGAAAATGAAAACATTAATTCAAAAAGATGTGTTTATTGCAGTATTACTTACAATAGCCAAGATACGGAAGTGACCCAAGGGTCTACTGATAGATGAATGGATCAAGAAGATGCGGTATACATATAGGACTATGACCCATATAAAGAATAAGATCTTGCCATTTGCAACAAAATGAATGGACCTAGAGGGCATTATGCAATGTGAACGAAGTCAGAGCAAGACAAATATCATATGATTTTACTTAAATATGAAATCTAAAAAAAACTAAACAAATGAACAAATAGAAATAGACTCATAAACACTGAGAAAAACAAACTGATGATTACTGGGGGTAAGGTGAGGGGAAATAGGTCAAGGGAAGTTAAAACAAACAAAAAAGAGGCTATTTACTTTCCTGCCTCTTTTTACAAGTGGTTTTACAAGTGTTTTGACAAATTGAACGCAGCTAAAGTAGTGATACCGGGTCTCTCTCTCACACGCACTCAACCTGAGCCTGAGAACCCGACGACCATGATGTGAGCAAGTCCCAACCAATCCCTGTGGAGAGACCATTTGGAGAGGTTCAAGAGGAGGGGAACTGAGGCCCCCCAGCCTACAGTCAGCATCCATCTCCAGACATGTGAGTAAACAAGCCTTCAGAAGTTTCCAGTGCCTAGCCTGTGCGTCTTCCAGCTGAAGACACAAACATTGCGGAACAAAGCAAGCTATCCTAGCTCTGCCCTCTCCAAATACCTGACCCAAATTCCTGTTGTTGTAGTTTACTGTTTGAGTTTTGGTGTAATGTGTCACATAGCCATAGTGACTGGTTTTTTTTTGTTTGTTTGGTTGGTTGGTTTTGGCCAGCACAGAGAGAGAGAAAAGGCAAGTTCTTCTATATCTTTTTACTAGGGCATGAATCCCATTCCTAAGGGCTCCACTTCATAATACGTCCCAAAGGCCCCACTCCTTCATCCCATCACTTTGGGGATTTGGATTTCAACATACGCATTTCTGGGGGACACAAATACTGTCAACAACAGAGCTCATAAAGAAACTTTCCAAGGTGATAGAAATTTAACTTCTATTATTCCATTTTCCAGAAACTTGGACAAATTGCTACATATACTTCAGTTTCAGAAAACATGAACCCTTCGGCTCTTCAAAGTGGTCTGTGCCTTGTGGCGTGAACCTGGATATCGTGTGCTAAATTCTAGCTTGGGTTTTTCTCAGTTCAGTTTGATCTTTTTCACGCTTACTGTTCAAATGCTGCACAGACATGAGGATGCCTGTTTGTTTTGTGTTATGATTTTTAACCATTCCTCCCCAATTTTTTTTGGCATTTTAGTTAGAAGCTAAAGAAAAAAAAGATTTGAGCATTCCAGCTGGATGCTATTCTGAACCAGAATGTTCAATTATATTAAGAAAGCAGCTGATTACAAAGATAGATTTTAATCTGTGATGGTTTTATTGGAATTATTTAAAGAGATGGGAAGACATGTGGATAAACTGTGAAAATAGTGATTTTTATCATATTTCCAAGCTGTATCTTTAGAGGCAAACAGATAGATATTCTAATTTCCTGGTAAGAATTTCCAGGGTAGAAAAGACCAGGGTGATGGATAAGAAAATGTTGAAGGACTGACTTACCGAGTTTGAAGACCATACTTGATTAGAGTGGTAATAAAGTTCTTTGGGAAAAATTGAAGTCTAAGTGGACAAGGTTTATATGATGTGTTTTCAGATGCTAATGAATAAAATGTTATGAAAAGCAGATTTAAGCCTTTGACCTAACTTCACTTTTTCAAAAAGGTAAAAAATTTGTGCTGGGATGTTCAATTTTATGTGTCAACCTCATTAGATCACGGTACCCGGATATATAGTTGACCATTATTGTAGTTGTTTGTGCGAAAGTATTTTTTTTTAATTTTTTAAAACTTTTAATTTATTTTTGAGAGACAGAGAGAGACAGAGCATAAGCAGGGGAGGGGAGAGAGAGAAAGGGAAACACAGAATCCGAAGCAGGCTCCAGGCTCTGAGCTGTCAGCACAGAGCCTGATGCGGGGCTCAAACCCATGAACTGTGAGATCATGACCTGAGCAGAAGTCTGATGCTTAACCAACTGAGCCACCCAGGCACCCCTGAAAGCATTTTTAAATGAGATTAACATTTAAATTAGTAGACCAAATAGAGCTGACTACCTTTCATAATATGGGTAAGCCTTATCTGATCTGTTGACAGCCTTAAGAAAAAATCAACCTCCCCTAAGAAGAAAGAATTCTGTCAGCAGACTCCCTTTGGACTTGAAATGCAGTATAAACTCTTCCTTGGGTCTGTAGACTGTTGGTCTATCCTTCAAATTTTGGACTTGCCAGCCTCCTGAATTGCATGAGCCAACTCTTTAAAATGAATCATATGCTCTCTCTCACTGTGTCTCCAAAGAACCCTGACTTAATACAGTAGTCCGGGAAAAGAGTGGTATACTGACTTTAAGGAATTGGCTCATGTGATTATGGAAGGTGGCAAGCCCCAAATCTGCAGGGTGGGTTGGCAGGTTGGAAACCTGGGAAGAGCTGATTTGCAGTTCAAGTCCCAAAGCCATCTGCAGTAAAGCTACAGAACTCCTTGTTCTTCAGGAACCTTCAGTCTTTTTTCTTAAGGCTGTCAATTGATTGGATGAGGCCCACCCATGCTATGGAGGGTAATGAGCTTTATTCAAAGTCTATTGGTTTAAATATTAATGTCTTGCCAACACCATGCTTTCACAGAAACATCGAGACCACATATCTGGGCACCTTGGCCCACTCAAGTTGATACAAAATTAAACATCACATACATCCTACTGTTTCTGTTTTTTGTAGACCCCTAATACACTAACTGACAGCTTTAATTCCCGGCACTGTGCGTGAGAGGTTGAATAATAAAATCACCCATCAAGATGTGGTTTGTAAATTTATAAATTTAGAGGAGAAATAATTAAAATTATGGGGGCAGAGGATTAAATATATTCTCTTTGTCTTTTTATATTTTAAAGACACTGGGCATGGAAACTCCAATTCTGTCTGCACCATGACATTTACTCGCATCATTGACCAGTTAGGGACCAATTAACACGTGTCAGGCACTGGGATTATAGCAGAGAACAAGGCAAACCCCTGCCTTCATGGGGTTTACATTCTTATTTCTGTTGTGATTTTACACATTGAAACATACATCTATTCTTTCTTTCAAATATGATATTACCTAGAGTAGTATTTCAACCTCTTTGAAAGAAATATCTTTCAAAGAATTCTTGCACTACTCAGGATAGGAAAAAAGCTGTTAGTTGACTGGCTGACCATGTATCAGAGTGCGTTGCTTCTGTCCTTTGGACAATCTGTGAGTTGTAGCCAGGAGATATAATACTTCTTTTGCTTCCTAAGGACTGAAAGGTTTCTAGATATTTACTTAGAATAAGTGGTATTACTTAAAAAAAAATTAATGTTTATTTTTGAGAGAGAGAGAGAGAGAGAGTGAGTGAGTGAGTGTAGGTGGAGGAGGGTCAGAGAGAGAGGGAGACACAGAATCCGAAGCAGTCTCCAGGCTCTGAGCTGTCAGCACAGAGCCTGACGCGGGGCTCAAACTCACAAACCATGAGATCATGACCTGAGCCGAAGTTGGACACTTAATCGACTGAGCCACCCAAGCACCCCGTCACATTACTTTTCTAGACACAGTTCAGTGACATGTCCCTCAAAATGTCTGCTACATCAAGTATATGGCTCTCATGGGGAGAGTGATTGCTCGTGGAAACAGAGAAATGCCAAAAAGGTATCTTTGCTCTCAGTCCTTAAGAGTGTAAGAACACATTTCTCTATTAAACGAGAACTCTCTTCCTTTCCTTGTTTGATGCTTCTTATTCTTTGTTTCATCCTCCTTGGATGAATTATGAGATAAACTACATTATTTCTAAGTATGTAAAATGAATAAGGGGGTGCCCTATATTAGAGATGAATGTGTCTTACTTTAAATCAAAAGCTAGAAATGACTAAGCCTAGTGAGGAACGTGTGTGTCAAAGCTGAGACAAGCAGAAAGCCAGGCCTTTTGTGCTAAGCTTGGTCTTTGCTGCATATTCTCTGCGCTGTTTAAATTGCATTCCACAGTACAAGTATGTAGCATAGATAACATTAACATATAATTAAACATATAATTATTTGCTCCTTTGAATGAAAGTGCCCAGGAAAAGAATAGCTGCCTTACAGAGTAAGGGTATTTTTTTTTCCCTTTAATTAATAAACTGTCTAAACTGTTTTCCAAACATCCCACTTGGCTTAATACAAGTCACAGAGATTTTTCTTACATTTCCTTCCAGATGTTTTATAATTTTGCGTGTTCTATTTAGGTCTGTTATCCATTTTGAGCTGCGTTTTGGCACAAAATAAGAACCATGGAATTTTAGATTTGTCTTGCTATTTTCCACCAAAAAGAAAAAAAGCCTACTGCAATTTTGATTGGATTTGCAGTTGAATTTATAGGTTGATTTGAGAACGAGCAACTTACCAATATTGAGTCTTCTTACACATGACATAGTATTTCTCTTCATGTATTTATGTCCACTTTCTTTTCTATCAAAAATGTTTTCAAGTGGTGGGGCTCAGGGAAGATGGCAGGGTGGGAGGATCCTGACCCCACCCTGTCCCACAGATACACCAAACCAAGAGTTACGTCTATACAACTGACTCTGAAAAAGATTTGTAGACAGGCAGAATAGACCTTCCAGAGCTAATCATTCAGGGTAGGCCACTATGAAAGGGGTAAGAGTGGCAGATGTAGTTGGGAACCAAAGCCCCAGACCAACTAACTACAAATGGGAGGGATACCACAAGCATGCGGAAATCAAGAGGATCAGACCCCTGCTATATACTCCTAGAACTGGGGATCTGCACCAGAAGAGACATCATCACGTCTGATTTTGAAAACCAGTGGGACTTAGCTCTGGGAGAGCCACCGCGTGATAGGAAATTGAGTCCCCATTCTTAAAAAGCCAGATACTAAATTACTCAGCACGAAAGCATCACTTGGAAAAGAATCTGGGGTATACTGGATGGAGATTTGTTGACTAATCTTACAACATGTGCCGGAGGGGCAGGGATCTGGAGATTTCTCTGGGGACAAAAGAGCTGGCAGCCACTAATTCTTTCTCCCCTCTCTCTACCTGGAGAGCTGAAAGCTTGATGGAGCTGGTGCTAACACTCTCCATCTGCCCTGCTGGCATTACATGCTCTGTCCTGGCATTCCCCTGTGGATGCACTCCACCCAACCTGTCTACCTGGACAGGTGTCTGTCGAAAGCAGCTCCTGCCCCACCACATCTGGTAGGCAGCCCTGGCTGGGAACACTTCAAAATGTCTCCTGCTTGGGGGAGATGGGGGAAGATAAGCCCTTACACCATCTTGCCAGCAGTTCCTGCAGGTGGACTTGTTAGCTAGCTGCACAGGAAGTAAGCCCTGCCTTCCCATGCCCTGCAGCTGTGGCTTCCAGATACGTTCTATGAGGTCAGCATTACCCTGACACCAAAACCAGATAAAGACTACAAAGAAGAAAACTACAGGCCATGCTCTCTGATGAATACGAATTCAAAACTGTCCACAGAATATTAGCACACTGAATTCAATAATACATTAAAAAGTATCATTCACCAAAATCAAGCGGTATTAATTCCAGGGATGCAAGGAAGGTTCGATATTTGTAAATCATATTAACAAGAGGAAGGAAAAAGACCATATGATCGCCTCCATAGATGTAGAAAAAGCATTTTACAAATTCATTTGTTCATGATAAAAACTCTCAACAAAGTAGATTTAGAAGAATATATCTTTTTTTTTTTTAAGTTTATTTATTTTTGAGACAGAGAGAGACAGAGCATGAACGGGGGAGGGGCAGAGAGAGAGGGAGACACAGAATCGGAAGCAGGCTCCAGGCTCTGAGCCATCAGCCCAGAGCCCGACGCGGGGCTCGAACTCACGGACCGCGAGATTGTGACCTGAGCTCAAGTCGGACGCTCAACCGACTGAGCCACCCAGGCGCCCCTAGAAGAATATATCTTAACCTAACAGTGATCATATATGAAAAACACAGATAGTAATATACTCAATGGTGAAAAGCTGAAAGCTTTTCCTTTCAGATAAGAAATAAGGTAAGGATGTCTTCTCTCACCACTTGCAGTATACTTGGTAAAGCAAATCCTAGCCACAGCAGTCAGACAATAAACAGAAGTAAAATACATTTAAATTGGTAAGAAGTAAAACTGTCATTTGTAGATGACAGGATACTATATATAGAAAACCCTAAAGACTCCACCCAAAAACTATTCAAACTAATAAATGAATTCAGTAAAGTTGTGGGATACAAAATTAATATACAGAAATCTGTTACATTTCTATACACTATTAATGAAGTAGCAGAAAGAATTGTTAAGAAAATAATCTCATTTACAATTGCTCCAAAAAGAATAAAATACCTAGGAATTTAACCAAGAAGGTGAAATGCCTAGACTCTGAAAAATAGGACACTGATGAAAAACATAGAAGACACAAATAGAAAGACATACCATGCTCATGGATTGGAAGAATTAATATCATTAAAATACCCATACTGTCCAAAACTATCTACAGATTTAATGCAATTTCTATCAAAATACCAGTAGCATTTTTCACAGGACTAGAACAAACAATCCTAAAATGTATATGGAACCACAAAAGGCCTTGAATAGCCAAAGAAATCTGGAGAAAGAAGAACAAAGCTCGAGGTATCACAATTCCATATTTCAATATATACCATGAAGCTATAGTAATCAAAACAGTATGGCACCGATACAAAAACAGATATATACATCAGAACAAAGAGTCCAGAAATAAGTCCACATTTATATGGTTGATTAATCTACAACTAAGGGGGCAAGAATATGCAATGGGAAAAGAATCTCTTCAACAAATGGTATTGGGAAAACTGGACAGCTACATGTAAAAGAATGAAACTGTGCCACTTCCTTATACCATGTACAAAAATTAACTCAAAATGTGTTAAATTCCTAAATATAAGACCTGAAAGCAAAAAACTCCTAAAAGTAAATACGGGCAGTAATTCTTATGGAAATTGGTCTAAGCGACATATTTGTGGATTGGTCTCAACCAAGGGAAACAACAACAAAATAAACTATTGGGACTACACCAAATTAACAAAAAGGCAACTAACTGAATGAGAGAAGTTATTTGCAAGTGAAATATCCAATAAGGGGTCAAGTATCCAAAATATAAAAAGAACTCATAAAACTCAACACCAAATAAACAATCTGATGAAAAATGGGCAGAAGACCTAAATAGATATTTTTCCAAAGAAGACCTACAGATGGCCAACGGACACATGAAAAGATGCTCAACACCACTCATCATCAGGGAAATGCAAATCAAGACCACGATGGGGTATCACCTCACACCTATGAGAATGGCTAATCTAACGAAGACAAGAAAAAAAAAAAAGACAAGAAATAGTAAGTGTTGGCAGGGATGCGGAAAAAGGGGAACCCTCATGCACTGTGGGTAGGAACGTAAATTGGTAGCACCCCTGCCAAAACAGTGTGGAGGTTTCTCAAAAAATTAAATGTAAAAATGCCATATGAACTAGTAACTTCACTACCAGATACTTATCCAAAGAAAACAAAAACACTAATTTGAAGAGATATGCAAGCTCCTATGTTTATTGCAACATTATTTACAATAGTCAAGTTATGGAAGCAACCTAAATATCCATTGTAATAATGCTGTCTGGTGATAGATGGTAACTACACTTATCATGGTGACATTGAATAATGCATAGAATTGTGGGATTGATATGTTGTACACCTGAAACTAATATAACACTGTAGGTCAACTACAGTAATAAAAAAAATTATAGCTTAAAAAAAGTTTTGCACATATTTCGTTAGATTAATGTTCAATCATTACACTCATTTTTAGTACGGATGGTTTTTTAATTCAAATTTTCAATGATTCACTGTCAGAAAGACCTTTGATTTCTATATATTGACCCGGACCATGCAACCTTACTAACCTCACTTATTTCAATAGCTTTTAAAAAAAAACTATTTGCAATATTAATGTAAACAATCATATTAAACCTATGTTTGTTTTTTTCAAATCTGTATGCCTTTTCTTTCTTTCTTTCTCGCTCTTGCCCTTTTTACTGTTTAGGACTTCAAATACAGCACAAAATAGAATTGAGAGAGTTGACCTTCCTGTCCTGTTTCTGTTCTTGGAGGGAAAGTCTTCATGTTCATCATTAAAGAGAAAATGTATGCTCTTCATGAATGACTTTTTATCAGCTCATTGGAGTTCCCTTCTATTCTAGTTTACTGATAGTTTCCCTTACAAATGGATATGAATTTGGTCAAATAATTTCTGTGCATCTATTTAGATCATAGGATTTAGCTTTTATTAGTATGATATACCAAACTACATCGATCATTTAAAGGTTGAACCAGTCTTACATTCCTAGAATAAACCATAGTTGGCAATTAAATGTCATCTTTGATTTGCAACAGGTATGCCTGTACATAGCAGGGCTTTGTCTTTTTAAAGAAAATCTTTCCTTTAAATCCGATTTGTGCTGAAAATACAAAGCAACTTTCACAAGTGAGTTGTCCAAATCACCACCCACTGAGAGCCCACTGTCCCTCTGGGGACACTGTGCACACATTGCCTGTGAATCCCGTAGACATTCGTTTCGCTCTGGACACCATGCTCATGTTCAATCAGTTTTCAACCCCGTGCTCTGTTCATTCCGTCCAGCTTCAGCTAACCTTCCTGCAGGGGGGCAGTGGTGAAAACAGAAGCTGTCTTTAGTCGGAGGTATAGAAGGGTTGCTTATGGCTTTGGCAAAAATTAACACTTTGCCGCTCATTTGCTTTCTTTGCAGTTGGTACCTCCCGACCCCTGCAATTACTAAGAGGCAGTTTCTTGACTTTGCTTATATTCTTTATTTCATTTGAAAAGGGGAGAGGTGCAAAATTCATCTATCATTGTGCTCTTTGGTTCTATTTTAGAGTTGAAAATTGGTGGGGACTGAAAGAAATCCTGATTTCTTGCTTTTCCTTAAAAAGCACGTGAACCTCTGCTTCCCTCACTTTCCATGCCCCCATGGAGAACTCCTCTGGCCATTTCCACTTTGCATTTGGGTCCCAGGGTACCTCAGTGAACCCATGCCCTTGCTAGATTTTACCAGGTTGGCAGAAATCACAGTTGCGGGACAGGGACTGGAGTCCCGCTGTCCCCAGAGTGCTGCGGTCCAAAGCACCACCACACATGAGCCCCCTAGTGGTCAAGCTGCTCACCTCCCCTGCAGAGGTGGCCACTGATCTGCAAGGCTGAGGGTTCTGCGGTGTGATTGTGTCTATACAATGCTGCTTCCTGGTGACTTGTCTCTCAAATGGCAGTGCACTCAAAGCCTTGTCAGTGTGACTCCAGAAGCCTGGAGGAATAATGCAGAGTAGCATGTGGTTCTCACAGAGGAACCCAGGAAACCCTTCATAACATCCTCCATAAATTGCTTTCCTTTTCCTCAAGACCTTCTGCTCAAGAAAGTTGCCACCATGCTGTCACTCTTTCCTTCTCGTCTCTGACAACGCTATTTCTCAGACGGGAGAACACTGATGCTTTAACTCCAAGGTATGTCACTTCCTTAGATGGACGCTTTCTGGGGGTTCAGCATAGCCCGAAAGCCCGCAGGGAAGAAGCCATGAAGCCACTCTGGGAAGCAGGGTCAGTGACAATAACCTTGCTTCACTTTAGACTTCTGCCCAGACTTGGCTCAGTCTGCAGAGCCGGGAGGCACAATTTTGCAAGGAGGAAGAGGTTGTGAGTCAAGTCTTTGGCTACCCTTTGTTCTCTCGCATGGTCTCTCTCATCCCTACTTCTCACACATTCATATCCGGCCAGCTTTGCCCCCCTGAGTCTTTTTTGGAAACTTTCCTGCTGGCTGGATGCTTTTCTCAGTCAGTTGCGAAGATTGTTTCTTGAATCCCTGATGTTATTAAAGTCACTGTCAGGAGATAAAAGAGTGAGAGTACGAAATATCTTGTTACAGACGGTGGTGCTTAGCTTTCCACAAAATATGGAAGGAATATCTGCAGACGTGTATTCTTGTCAGATCCTCTGAGACTTCTTGGGACTTGACAGAATAATATTGGCTCAATGTCAGCCAGCCAGGGAAGAGCCACTCAGGGTGGCTGTAGGGTTCTTACTATGTCTCTGCTCTTCTCCCTCATCCCGTTGGATTTCTTTGCTGCTCCTCAAGAAGGAACAGGCTTGCGTGGGTCTGCAGAGGAAGCAGCCACTCAGAGCTTTAACCTAACCTGAAGGGTGACCACCATGATGGCTCTCCATTGCGTGTGGTCTTTCCAATCCTTGGCTTTGTTTTGAAAATCTTTTAGCCCCTCACGGAAACAAATGTCTGTGCTCAAAATGGAGCTGCTCTTGCTGGGGTGCCACGTTAATAAACTGAACTTTTGTGTTCCGGTAAATACTCCACTTGACCAGAAACAGTAGATCTAGTCAGCCAATTCCTAAACTCCAAGCCAATGCTGGGATCTATGCTCCTTTCCTTGTCCCTTGATCTTTCGCACTAAGGTCAGGCAGGCAACCCCAGCCAATCATGCCCTGTATCTTCATCGCCGCTTCTTTTTTAAATTTTTTTATTTTTTTCAACGTTTTTATTTATTTTTGGGACAGAGAGAGACAGAGCATGAACGGGGGAGGGGCAGAGAGAGAGGGAGACACAGAATCGGAAACAGGCTCCAGGCTCCGAGCCATCAGCCCAGAGCCCGACGTGGGGCTCGAACTCCCGGACCGCGAGATCGTGACCTGGCTGAAGTCGGACGCTTAACCGACTGCGCCACCCAGGCGCCCCTTCATCACCGCTTCTAAAGCTCTATGAAAGCTGCTCTTGGCCAAAATCCCTCAGGCTGCCTGTCAGGCACCATACTTCCCCCTCCATGAATTATGGTCCCTTGGAATAAAAGACATCAAACTCATTACTGAACTGTTTTAGTTTTCCTTTTTTTTTTTAAAAAGTGCATTTGAGAGAGACAGAGTGAGCGAGTGGGAGAGGGGCAGAGAAAGTGAGAAGCAGGGAGAGAGAATCCGCCTGACGCAAGGCTCGAACTCACGAACCACAAGATCGTGACCTGAGCCAGAACCACGAGTCAGACACTTAACTGACCGAACCACCCAGGCACCCCTGCTTCAAAACGTTTTCTTATCTGAATCCCTAAAGCTGAGGATTTGCCTGCAGGGGTGTTTCCCAACCATCGCTGATTATAAAAATCCCTCGGGGTACTTGGTAAACGCCGAGCCTCCAGCCTGCAGCCCAGACCTAAACCAGAATGTGGAGTAGACATTTCTGAGAGAGGAAGGCGAGAAAGTTGCCGTAGAGAATTGCCAAGCAGCTTATTTAATGCTTGTTCAGTTTTCTCCGCATAGTCCCAAGAAAGATGGAAATTGTACTACATGACTCAGTTTGCGTGTGTGTGTGTGTGTGTGTGTGTGTGTGTGTACATATACATACACACAGCTTCCCCCGCTATCCAAAAGCAGAGCGGTCCTACGAAACCTGCCCTAAGCGGAAACGGCATTAAGCCAAGATGCAGCTACTATTAATTTATAGGGAAGATTTGGGGGGGGGGGGAGGCATTTCTAGACCCAAAATAAAACTTCTCTTAGGCTCTTCTGATGCCTTAGGACACATCTTGCCAGCAAATGCACAAAATAAAGCGAGATGAGGCCCAGATGCTCACAGACTCGGTCCAAAGCTGTGGAGGCTCCGGGCTGAACGTGGTTTCCAGGGAAGGAGCCGCTCAGGTGTGCGTCGCCTCCATAAACCCATGCTGAACGCTATTTCCGCTATTGGCCTCTTTTTCATAAAAGCACACATCCTCTCTAGAATTCTTCCAGTTAGCAAAAACAGGCAAGAAAAGCAGGTCTTTTGCAAAAGCAGAGTGACCTAATGCAAACGTGAGGAGCCAGGGGTACCTGTGTACCCATTTGAGTCTCGAGCCCCTTGACCAAACTCTGGTTAGGCTCTTTTTAACCCTCTTCTCAGCCACGCCCTGATCCTTTTTTAAAAAATGTTTTCAAGCTTATTTATTTATTCTGAGAGTGCGCACCGGAAAAGGGCAGAGAGCGAGGGAGACAGAATCCCAAGCAGGCTCCGCACTGCCAGCACAGAGCCCGACACGGGGCTTTAACTCGCAAACCGTGAGGTCATGACCTGAACCAAAATCTCGAGTCAGATGCTTAACTGATTGAGCCACCCAGGCGCCCCAACTACACCTTGATTTTGAGCTTCAATTCCACGTCTATCCCTACGAAGACTCGTTTTAGCAAGAATCCCGCTAAGTCAGTTTCAAGAGACCCCACGACCCTTGACGTCTGATCACCTTCGATATCTGACCAGACTCCTCATCCCTCACCTTTGGTAGCTGACCTGATCACCCTGGCCTGCTAAGAATCCTGTTATGTTGGTTTAGCTATTTCGTTACCCTTAATATCTACTCTTACTAATTTTTCATCCCCTGATTCCTTCACTCTCCTCTTTGGTTGTAAGTTCCTACTTGTTGTGTGCAGAATTGAGGTCAGTTCTATACTGAAGTCTCTTCTTCTCTACTGCAATACTTTCTTAATAAAATGTGTCTTTGTCACTCTAACTAGAGGCCAGCTCTGGTTCTCTATGAAAGGCAGGAACGGTAAACGTGTTTTACCTTGAGTTTCGAGTTTCATTGGTGGTGGTTGCCTTGAGTACTGTGCTTAGAAAGATTCTGAGACTACGTCCAACCTCAGCAGGAATGAGAGCTGTGATCTGTCCGTGATGTCTGCCGTGGGTACCACTGGGGGGTGTACATTTAGAGCCTCTTCTCTGACAAGACGCAGGGCTTGTTTCAGCCCCAGTGCCATTTTCAAGAAAGAAAACAGTTGAAGAACAAGAGGGCTGAGGATAGAGGTATTGCCTGGAGAAGTCGAAAAATTACAGAATTGGCCTAGATAAGTATTTTTTTCTTTTCTTTTCCTATCACGTCGCTGGTGTCACAAGGGATGCAGGAAGTAGGTGCCTTTAGCCTTGAAAGGCAAAAGAAAGACCAGGCTAGGAGCCTGAAGAAAGTGCTCCAGTGAGCCTCGTGTAGGCCTCAAGCTAAAGGGCCAAAGTAACTTGGAGATGCCCAGTTTGCTCCAACTCTACTCACTCTTAGACCAGATGTGGCTATTATGTGGCTCTCGTTGGTGCAGTGGGGTCTGTTGGGTTCCAGGAACTCTGAAGCGATGCAGGCTTACAGTGCAAACTTCCCTTCCTGCACTCGCTCTCTTAGAACCACGTCTATGAAAAAATTAGCAGACGGTGCATTTAAGTGTAATTCACTTATATTTAGGTCAGCACCTAATAACTGCCAGACCTCTTTAATACAAGTCTCGATTAGAATACTCATCCTGGGGCCAAAACCACCTTGAGAAAGAAGAACCAATCCAGAGGCATCACACGTCATGATTTCAAACTACATTACAAAGCTACCGTAATCCAAATGATATGGTATCGGCATAAAAATAGATACAGAAATCAGCGGAACCTAGAAATAAACCCACACTTATATGATTAGTTAATTTATGACCTAAGAGCCAAGAACATATGATGGGAAAGCACACTCTCTTCAGTACATGACGTCGGGAGAACTGGACAGCCACACGCAAAACAAAGAAACCGCACCACTTTCTAACACCATACACAAAAATAAGCCCCAAATGGATTGTAACACTCAGCACAGGCCCGGAGGCTGAAATAGTACCTCCCATTCCTGTGATCACCAGACAAAGAAGAAAGGGAAAGTAAAAATGAGATTGAGTACAAAGCAGGTCTGTGTTCCTAGTTCAGGCATAGAAATCGCGGACACAGCTGTGGCTATGGCTAGATGAAACATTCTGCTCCCAAGGAGCAAGTTGGGCTTTACATTAGCTTCCTGTAAGGCAGGAAGTAAAGGAGAGAGCCATGGATGAGTGTAAAACACACAGAAGCCGGAATTTTTGTTTCACAAGCCTAGTCACCAAGAGACCTTCTGGGTTGCTTTCCTTCCTTCCTTTCTCTCGCTCCCTGGCCTCCCTCCTCCCTTCGGTCCCCCCACCCCACTTTTAAACTGAAACCCTTCCTTTGGCCCAATTTTCTCAGGTAGACTTATGAATATACTCTTTTCACACCCAGTAGTAAAATATCAGTTTGTTCTAACTCGCTTGCCCTCTTTCCACTCCAGATCTTGGGGGAGCCTCCATATTTAAACGGTATTCTAATGCCACAAACTGCCCACCATTGTTTTATACGCCAGCCCATTTTTAGGACTCAAGCAGAATTTCAGAATTCTATCAGCCGAAAGAGAATTATAGTTCAATTAGGTAGAAGACAAAGGTTCTGCTATTATCAAAGAGTAGTTAGTACTGTTTGGTTTAAAGGTGTTCTTTAGGTTTGGCACCGACTACTGATAAATGAGAACATTCATCATTCTTTTTTTTTCAACTTTTTTTTTTTTTTTGGGGACAGAGAGAGACAGAGCATGAACGGGGGAGGGGCAGAGAGAGAGGGAGACACAGAATCGGAAACAGGCTCCAGGCTCCGAGCCATCAGCCCAGAGCCCGACGCGGGGCTCGAGCTCCCGGACCGCGAGATCGTGACCTGGCTGAAGTCGGACGCTTAACCGACTGCGCCACCCAGGCGCCCCGATAACATTCATCATTCTTGAGGTGAATAAAGACAACTCTCCGTTTAGTAGTGTCTAACCAGGACTCTCTCTCTCTCTCTCTCTCTCTCTCTCTGCCCCTCCCCCTGCTCGCTCGCTCTCTGAAAATAAACCTCAAAAAAAAAAAAATCCAAAGTAATTTTTTGGATATATATGCATGTTTTAAAATAAAAATAATAAATAAAATAAATAAATAAATAAATAAATAAATAAAATAAATAAATAAATGCATGTTTTAAAATTAAAAAAATGTTTTAAATGGATTTCACATTCTACATGGAAATATGACATATATTTTGACATTGATTTATAGTTCATTTTGGTGTATTTGTTCTTCATGTACTCAAATTAAACACATTTAATAGTTTAATTATTTTTTATTTAGTTTTTCGAGACTGCATGAGTGGGGGAGGGGCAGAGGACGAGGGAGAGAGAACATCTCAAGCAGGTTCCACACCCAGTGTAGAGTCCAACATGGGGCTCAGTCCCACGACCCTGGGATCCTGACCAGAGCCGAAATTAAGAGTCAGATGCTTAACCCACTGAGCCACCCAGGTGTCCCAATAATTTATTACATAAATATTTTATTGGGTTTAAAAAAATTTTTTTTCAACGTTTATTTACTTTTTTTGGGACAGAGAGAGACAGAGCATGAACGGGGGAGGGGCAGAGAGAGAGGGAGACACAATCGGAAACAGGCTCCAGGCTCCGAGCCATCAGCCAAGAGCCTGACGCGGGGCTCGAACTCACGGACCGCGAGATCGTGACACGGCCGAAGTCGGACGCTTAACCGACTGCGCCACCCAGGCGCCCCTATTGGGTTTTTTAAAGACCCAAAGAGAAACTCCGTCTCTTTTTAGGTATCAACCCGGCTTTTGTTAACATTCGCCCCTAGTTGCTCAGTATATTCGTTTGTTACATTAACGTTAGTTTTAGGAAATTTGTCAGCAATTGTTTCAACCTAGCTAAACAAAAATTCATCTTAAACCAGTGGGGGATGTTTGAAGTTTTGTTTTGTTTTGTTTTGTTTTGCTTTGAGAGAAACATAATAGACACGTTCCAGTTTTTAAAAATCTGCTTTATCTATTTAGTGCATATATTTAAAGTATGGTGAGGGGCGCCTGGGTGGCGCAGTCGGTTAAGCGTCCGACTTCAGCCAGGTCACGATCTCGCGGTCCGTGAGTTCAAGCCCCGCGTCAGGCTCTGGGCTGATGGCTCGGAGTCTGGAGCCTGTTTCCGATTCTGTGTCTCCCTCTCTCTCTGCCCCTCCCCCATTCATGCTCTGTCTCTCTCTGTCCCAAAAATAAATAAACGTTGAAAAAAAAATTAAAAAAAAAAAAAAAGTATGGTGAACTTACAGTGCCTTCAGTGTTAACACACACCTTAGTTTTCACACACACAATTGCACGGCTAATCTCTACAGTTTTCATCGTGGGGAAAATGGTCCACTGACACCCCGATTATGAAGTCATTGTTAAACTACAACCGGCCTGAGCAGGAGCTGCCCTAGCAGGCAGGTTAGAGAATGGAAGGCCTGGTTACCAGCTTTTGATTACACCTAGATTTTGTTTTAAAGTCAGAAATTTTACTATTCTTACTATTGTTTGGTTTCCAAACGTGTTTGGACAGTTACCTCCAAGGTATTTACTGAGGTGAGCTGGATCCACTGAATATTTAAAGGTCTTCCACGGAGAAACATTTTCAGATAATCTGACACGGTTCGGAAAAAAAGTATGTCTAAATGAAAAGGGCACGCACGAAATAAATATGCGCCTGCGTATTCTAGGATTAAAAAATATCTGAGCGAGCTGAAAAGGCTTGCACAGTTATTTCCCTTCACTTTGCACATTTAAGCAGAAACACAAAAATTGGTGTAACAGCATATTGCAAGTGTAGGAAAGGTATAGCACATATTAGCAGGCAAAGAGCAACAATTCTCTCATACCAAATTCCCCAGCATGGCCTTGTTTGATCATTCTCTGTATAGAATACCCTAAAACAGAAAAGAGAAATCCCACCTTTGAGACCACTACATCAGTTTTACTCGTAAGAAACTAAGCTTGACTTTCTGAAACATTTCATATGACCACCTACAGGGCTAGGAAGGAAATAGTGTCTGCATTCAAAGGATAAGACTTAGTTGGAGTGAAAATTAGCCTTTTTCTCGAAGCTTGTGTGAATTCTTCATCAGGTCCCGCTCTTAGCCAGTCATGTAACTGCTATAAATTCACCTCACCTTTGCAATCTCAGATTCTTAATTTATGAAATTACAGGATTTAAATTCCCGTTTAATTCTATCATTCTCTGATTTGCTTTTGGGGATTTGAGCTGTTATAGGTGAATTTTTACTCCCTCTGCTGGTGGATGTGAGTATAACAATAAAAAAATGTAAGGAAATGATTTTGTGCTATGATACAATGCATTACTTTGGAGAACTATGTGATTTCAGAGTTTTGGATTTTATAAAGTGAGTTAAAGTAAGTCAGACTCCCTTCTATCACAAGTCAAGTCTTATACTGAGGATCAAATTATAGTTCTGAAGTCAGAGGCCAGAGCTCAAACCCAACACAGGTCTGATACCAGGGAAATCGTCCCCACCTCTGGTCTGCAGGTTTCTCAAGCTGAGAGGGAAGAGAGACATTAAAACCACTACTCTGCAGACGTAACGTCATATGCTTAGCACAAGATCTTATATTCCCAAGTGTTCCATGATTATTAACTATTATTGGAGTTTCTCGGGTGCTCAGCCTCTGTTTAAGCATCTAGAATACATGTCCTTTTCACAGCATCTGCAATGCTACACAACAAATTTTCCTCAACAACAAAGCAAAATTCAAGAATTTCTTGCACAACTCTGACCAATTCTTACAGTTTATATGGAACACCTTCACATAGATGGGTTGCTTGTTTGAAGCGACTTATACTGGGTTCTGGCATGTTTACATTATACCGTCTTACATTCTCTTTAAAATACATAATTAAGATGAAAATTTCTCATCAATTTTTCTTTATGGCAATACGTTTTTAATAAATAGCATCTTAGGTTAGAAAATAATGTATTTAAACTTTAATTACATTCATTCAGTTGCTTTAATTACATTCATTCAGAATGCATAGATTCTAAAAATGATTGCATTTTCAAATAAACAACTTCAATCCTTGAATTCACTATAACTTCTAAACTTTTTAGTTTATTTTTAATTACAGTGGAGAGTTTTAAAAAAAACTGCCATGGGATTTTCAAGCATCATGGAAGAAAGAATATTATTATGAACTCCCACGTACCCATCATGCAGATTCAACTGTTAACCACCACTCTTATTTCATCTATTTCTTTATTCCTCTTCCACCCCTGAATTGTTAAAGAGCAAGTTGTAGATATTTTATTATTTTATTAACAAATACGCCAGTGTGTATTCCTAAAACATAAGGATGATTTTAATTGCATTCTTTAATATCATTTTATATTTATATATTTAATATAAGTGCAGTATTATTAGTACACCTCAAGTCAACAAAGCTAATATTATCAAATATATGGCTAGGGTTCAAATTTCTGCAGCTCTCATAAATGTTTGCTTTGTACTTGGTTTATTTGTATCGAGGTCTAACCAAGATCCATCCATGCGCTTTATATGTATCAAGTCCCTTTAATCTGTAACAGTTAAAAAAAAAAGCTATAATAAAATGAACTGCCAAAAAAAAAAAAAAACCCAAAACACTTTAATCTGTACCAGTTATCCTTCCCTCTTTTTTCTAGCCATTTGGTAAGGAAACCCAGCCATTTATCCTATAGCATTCCTCAAGTTTAGATTTTGTTCATTATACCCCTCTGTGATCATTTTCCTCTATCACCAGTAACTAGATCTAGGACCTTGATCAGAATCAGATTCTATTCTATCCTATCATTTCCCTCACTTCCCTTCCCTCCTTTCCTTTTCTTTTCTTCCTTTCCTTTGTTTTCTTTCTCACTTCCCTTCCTTCTTTCCTTGCCATGGGCATGTGAAGTGGAGGTCTTGTGGGTCTGAGCCCTTAAACTGTGGGATCTGTCCTAAGTCCAGGTACATAGTATCAAAATTGAATTGAATCATTAGATACCCAATTGGTGTCCATAGAGTTGAAGAACTGGCTATGGTGTGGAAAAAAAAAACAATGTATTTGGTGGCAGAACTAACTGTTCCGTAAATAAAAAGTAAATCCTAGTAGGTTTCCCTTATTTACATATTCCTAACTAAAATTATTTTTTAGAGCACATCTTTATAGGGAGTAGATTCTATTTCCCACATCATCTTAGGACCAAAATGTATTGATATGTGAGAGAAAAATAATTTAAGCGCAGGAGTAGAAACTACAATAGTTTTCTGGCTATGTTTTACTTAATCAAAAATTACAGCCAGTACATCCACTCCCTATCTAACTTGTGAATCAGGATCCCCTCTTTTGGTGTGAACCAGATAAAAAGAGTCAGACACAAAAAAGAAGTGAAGTGGGAGAGAAAGGGTCCAAGATGGCAACACAGGAAGACTGTGAACTCGCCTATTCAATATGCACACTAAATCTAAATCACTTACAGAGGGGCGCCTGGGTGGCGCAGTCGGTTAAGCGTCCGACTTCAGCCAGGTCACGATCTCGCGGTTCGTGAGTTCGAGCCCCGCGTCAGGCTCTGGGCTGATGGCTCAGAGCCTGGAGCCTGTTTCCGATTCTGTGTCTCCCTCTCTCTCTGCCCCTCCCCTGTTCATGCTCTGTCTCTCTCTGTCCCAAAAATAAATAAACATTGAAAAAAAAAATCAAAAAAAAAAATCACTTACAGAGCAATTCCTTCTAAAAAAGAGTTCGGGGCTGACCGAAATCTTTTGCACAACAAAAAAGAGAGAGACCACATAGAGAGACAGTGGCAAAGGTAAGACATGGTAATGAGGGGAACCTCCACCCCCAGTGTTGTGAACTACAGTGGGGAGGGATAAAAATGAAGGACTATGAGCAGATTCACCTTTGCAGGGGCAAAGAAAAAAAATCCATGGTTTGAAAGGACAACTAGATACAAGATCAAGCCCTAGAACTCTACTCAACAGCAGGGGAGATGCTGTAACTCGTTTTACTTCGGAGGGACTGGCAAGCACCATGGTCTACTTTCCCTTCCACTGTGGTAGTGAAGATGGGGGTAGGGTCCTGGTGTCCCAGACAGCCTACCATCTTGCTGAGCCCCAGACCCCTACCCTACATCAACCCCAGCCATCTCACAAACATGGCACCAGCACATGCACACTGAAATGCCCCTGGTCAGCACTCATTACAACTTCAGCCATCTTGCTAAGAGGACATAGTCAAAAGCATCCCAGAAAACTCCAGGCCTACACCATTCAGTTCCAGATGACTTGCCAGGGCACCCCCAGCACAGTGTCCTGGGATCCTCTGGCCTGTACCTACCTCAGCTTCAGCTGTCCTGCCAGGGCACCCTCAGCATGGAGAGTCCCCAAACCTACTCGCGTGCACCCACTTCGGCTTCAGTTGATCTGCCAGGGTGCTCATTTGGTGGAGAACCCTGGGAATACCCTGGCCTGTGTCCATTTCAACTCTGGCTATCCAACTGGGATGGCCCCAGCATGAACTTCCCTGTCAGCCCATGCCAGATACAGCTCCAGCCAGTCAGCCAAAGTCACCAGACACACACAGTCTACATAGGGAATGACCATACTGAAGATCATTCCTTCAAGATGAGAAGTAGTTATTCTGCCTAATTCATAGAAACAAACATAGAAAGCTAAGCAAAATGAGGAGACAAAGAAATATGCTCCAAAGGAAAGAACAAGACAAAACAAAACCTTAGGAAAAGAATTAAATGAAATAGAGATAAGAAATATGCCAGATAAAGGGTTCAAAGTAACGGTCATTAAGATGATCACTGGGTTGGAGAAAAGAGTGGAGGAACTCAGTGAAAACTTCAAAAAAGAAATAGAAACTATATAAAAAAGAACCAACCATAGTTGAAGAATGCTATAACTGAAATGAAAATACCCTAGAAGGAATCAACAGATTAGAGGATGAAGAAGAACAGATCAGCGATCTGAAAGAGTAATGGAAAGCAACCATGAAAATGAGGATAGGATAAGGGATCTCTTGGACAACATCAAGCAAACAAACATTTGCATTACCAGGATTCCTTAAGGAGAAGAGAGAAAAGGGGGAAGAAAACTTATTTGAAGAAACAATAGCTGAAAACCTCAATAATCTGGGGAAGGAAATAGACACCCAGTTTCAGGAAGCTCAGAGAGTTCCAAACGAGATGAACTCGAGGAAGTCTACATATAACACATAATGATTAAAATTTCAAAGATTAAAAACAGAGAATCTTAAAAGCAACAAGAGAGAAACGACTAGTAACATAGAAGGGAAACCCCATAAGGGAATTAGTTGAGTTTTCAGCAGAAACTTTGAAGGCCAGAAGGGATTGTAAAATGTTAAAAAGAAGAAACCTACACCAACAATACTTTTTCCAACAAGGTTATTATTTAGAATTGAAAGACAGTTAAAGAGTTTCCCCAGGTAAACAAAAGTTAAATGAATGCATCAGCACTAAACTAGCCTTACAAGAAATGTTGAAAGGACTTTATTAATTGGAAAAAAAGGGGCCATAATTATGATTAAGAAAATTATGAAAGGAAAATATGTCACAGGTAAAACAAAACAAACAAACAAACAAACAAACAAAAAGAAAACATACAGTAAAGCCAGGACAATCATTTATAAAACCAGTATGGACACTGAAACACAAAAGTAGTTAAATGAATTAGATCTATAAAAATTATTTAAGGGCACTTTCAAAACAAAAAAAATGCAAAATATGATGACATGAAAATCAAACTTACAGGTGGGAGTAAAGATGACGTTATTTTAGAATGTTTTCAAACTTAAGTCACCATCAACTTAATATAGAGTGCTACATACTTAAAATGTTATATATGAACCTCATGATAACTATAAACCAAAAACCTATAATAGATACACAAAAACAAACAGGAAAAAAAAGTCAAGCATGACATTGGAGAAAGTCATCAATCATAAGGAAAGAGAGCAAGAAAAGAAGGAACACAACTAAAAAATACCCCAAACAATGAGTAAAATGACAACAAATACATACCTAAATATTCCTATTAAAAAACATAGAGTGATTGATTTGATTCAAACAAACAAAACAAGAGCCATCTATATGTTGTCTATAGGAGACTCACGTTAGACCTAAAGATAAATACAGACCGAAAGTGAAGAGGTGGAAAAACTTTTACCATGCAAATAAAAGTGAAAAGAAAGTTGGAGTAGCAATACTTACTTATATCTGGCAATATAGACTTTAAAACAAAGACTGTAACAAGAGACAAAAAGACATACATAATGATAAAGAGATAAATCCAACAAGAAGAAAAGACAGTTATAAATATCTATGTACCCAACATAAGAGCACTTAAATACATGTAGGAAATATTAACACATATGAAGGGAGAAATTGATATTAATACAATAATGGTGGGAGGACTTAACATCTTACTTCAATCAATAGATAGATCATCCAGGCAGAAAATTTGTGAAGAAACAATACAGTGTCTTTGAATGACACATTAGACCAGATGGATGTATCAGATACATTCAGAACAGTCCATCCAAAGACAAAAGGACACACATTATTTTCAAGTGTATATGGAACGTTCTCCAGGACAGATCACATATTAGGCCATAAAACAACTATCAATAAATTTGCTAAGATTGAAATTATAAAAGCAAGCATTTTTTCTGACTGCAACTGTATGAAACTACAAACCAGGTATAAGGAAAAAAACTAGAATAAAAAAAATATGGAGGCTAAAAACATGCCAGTAGACAACCAATGGTCAATGAAGACATCCAACAGGAAATAAAAAATATACTGAGACAAATCAAAATAAAAATACAATCGTCCAACATGTTTGGGATGCAGCAAAACCTGTTCTAAGAGGGAAACTTGTAGCAATACAGGCTTACCTCAAGGAACAAGAAAAATGTCAAATAAACAATATATCCTTACACCTAAAGGAACCAGAGGAAGAACAAACAAAGCCCAAAGTTAGAAGAAGGAAGAGTGAAAATTAACAAAATACAGACTGAAAAACCAATAGAACAGATCAAGGAAACCAAGAGCTGGTTCTTTGAAAAGACGAACAAAATTGATAACACTTTAGCCGAACTCGTCCTGAAAGAGACAGAGGACTCATAAATAAAATCAGAAATTAAAGAGGAGAAATAATAACCACCAATAAAGAAATACAAAGAACTGTAAGAGACTACTATGAAGAATAATATGCTAACAAATTGGACAACCTGAAAGAAATAAATTCCCAGAAACATACAGTCTTCCAAAACCTAGCCAATAAAAAATAGTAAATATGAACAGGTTGATTACTAGTAACAACAGTGAGTTAATAATTGAAAAAACTCCCAACAAACAGAAGTCTGGGACCAGATGTTGTCACAGTGAATTTTACCAAACATTTAAAAATGAGTTAATACTTAATCTCCATGAACTATCCCAAAAAACACAGGAGAAAGGAAAGCTTTCAAATATATTCTATGAGGCCAGGATTACCCTGATATCAAAATCAGATAAAGCCACTACAAAGAGAGAGACAGACAGAGACAGAGAACACACTACAGGCCAAGATCTCTGATGACCATAGGTGTAAAAATCCTTAAAATATTAGCAAACCACACTGAACAAGCAAAGGATCATTCACTATGAGCAAGTGGGATTTATTCCTGGCATGCAAGGTTGTTCAGTATTTGTAAATCTATCATCACGATACACCACATGAACGAAATTAAGTTTAAAATTCCTATGAGCATCTAAATAGATGCAGAAAAAGCATATGAAAAAATTCACCATCAGTTCATGATAAAAACTCTCAACAAAGTGGGTTTAGAGGGAACATACCTCAACATATTAAAGACCATCTATGAAAAACCCACAGCTAACACACTCAAAGGTGCAAAACTGAGAGCTTTTTCCTGAGTATCAGGGATAAGGATGTCCACTCTACCATTTTTATCTGACAAAGAACTCGAAGTCCTACTCAGAGCCATCAGACAATAAAAAAGAATAAAAGGCAGCCAAACTGGTAAGGAAGAAGGCAAACTTTCAGTATTTGCAGATGACACGATACTATATATAGATAACTCTAAGGAGTCCACCAATAAACCATTGAAAGTAAGAAGCAAATTCAGTGAAGTTTCAGGATACAAAATTAATATACAGGAATCTGTTATGTTTCTATACACTAATAAGGAAGTAACAGAAAGGGAAATTAAGAAAATAACTCCTTATACAATTGCACCAAAAAGAATAAAATATACAGGAATAAACTTATTCAAGGAGGTGAAAGACCTGTACACTGAAAACTAAAAACCACTGATGAAAGAATCTGAAGATGACACAAACAAATGGAAAGATATTCCATGCTCATGGATTGGAAGAATTAGTATTGTTAAAATGTCATACTACTCAAAGCAATCTACAGATTCAGGGTAATCTCTATCAAAATACCAACAGTAGTTTTTACAGAATGAAAAGAAATAGTCCTAAAATAAGTGTATTTGTAAATGATATATCCAATAAGGGGTTAGTGTTCAAAATATGTAGAGTTCATATAACACCAAAAAAACAAACAAAAAAATGGGCGGAGTACCTGAATAGACAGTTTTCCAAAGACGACATACAGATGGCCAACAGACATGTGAGAAGATGCTCAACTTCACTCTCAGAAAGACGTGACATAACAAGTGTTGTTGAGTATGTGGAGAAAAGGGAACCCTCGCCATAGCCACTGTGGAAAACAGTATGGAGTTTGCTCAAAAAATTAAAAATAGAAATGCCACATGATCCAGCAACTCCACTACTGGGTATTTACCCAAAGGAACTGAAAACAGTAATTTGGGAAGATGTGAAAACACCCCTATCTTTATTGCTGAATTATTTACAACAGCCAAAGTATGGAAGCAACCTAACTGTTCACCAATGGATGAATGGATACAGAAATGCCATATATACTGATATACATATATCAATACTTGCCCACCAAGAAGAATGAGATCTTGTCATTTGTGACAAAATGCATGAATTATTCTAAGTGAGATAAGTCAGAGAAAGGCAAATACTGTATGATTTCGCTTACACGTGGAATCTAAAAACCAAAACAAACACAAACAGACCCATAAATACAGAGAGCAAAGTGGTGGTGGAGGTGGGTGGTAATATGGTTGAAAAGGGATGAGAGGTACAGGCTTCTGTCTATGGAATGAATAAGTCACGAGGACAAGAGGTACACCATAGAAAATATAGTCAATTGTATTGTCATAGGTTTGAACAGCGCATAGAGTTGTTGAGCTATACTTCAGATAAGAAAACAATAAAAGAAAAAAGAAGCAAAATGTAGCTTGGTCCTACTAAAAAGTGAAATTCAACTGAGTAAATTTTGAAGATCTTACTGGCTTTTTTTTTTCTTAATCATTCATATATTAAGCAGTATCCAATCTAGCAGATAGGAATGATCTCCTATCAGAGGAGCTGTAGAAAATGAAAGACTTTCATAGGCAGAAGGGAATGGAAGAAGGAAGTTATACTAGCACAAAGCAGATCGGCTGTGGCAAGGTCTCTTTCCTTTAGGGGATAACAAGGATCTGTCAGGCAGATGACCTCACTAGTGTTAACCACGCTATTCCTGATAGACTGATTTAAGATTCCATTTCTGAGACAGCATGACTAGAAGTTAAGACTCAGTTTGAAGGGGGGTCGGGGGGTGGCTTAGCAAAACTGGATCCATTTTGGGTTTGTTGTCTTGTTTTGTAATAGTCCGCAGGTGGTATCCCCATAGTTTTGGAGAGAGCAGTGTGCTGGGGACAGACTGGGTGACTTACGAATGTGGCCACTCAAATGGCTGGAGTCTCAGGCAACACCAATGCTGTACTGCCTTATAAAGATCTGGTCCCCAGAATCACCAGACCCTCTGTTAATGCCAACCTTACTTTCCCCTGGTTTTTGTTTTTGTTTTCCCCAACAGAAGACCACAACCAATAAGTTGTTTTCTTATTCTTTCTCGTAGTTGTTGAACTATGAGTCTATAGAAACTTTTTAAGCATTAGTAGGACATTGAAAGTCACCATGTTAAGACAAATTAAAAAAAAAAACACCTCTTCTCTCTCCTAAATTCAGTTTTTTAATAATACTTTTTGGTTTTGGGTCTCTAAAATTATATTTAGAATTGCTAGCGTGTGTATTTTGAGCATCACATTAAGTTTATTTGCCACCGTATCCCTCATCTTATTTCTGCGTGTCCTGTTTAAAGTTGGGGCACATAAAATCCGTGGAAATAAATTGATTTAAACTATAAAACTACTTCAATATATCAATTCAAATATAGAAAATGTGGCTCCTGAGAATTCACTGGATGAAAACATATTAAAGACTTGTATAGACAGATCGTAATGAAAAAGAAACCTAAAGCATTCAAATGAAATTAGATTTTAAGTGCTCCATTTACATTTTCCACTCTTGTTTCTTCATCAGTCTTGACTCTACCGTTAGAGACAACTGAACCAGTTAACATACTTCCACGGTTCATTTCCCCGTGAAACAAAACACTAAGTTTTCAAAGTTATTTTGGCTCCTTATGCCACCCTTCCCCCTAACTTCTCTGCATAAAAACTTGGCATGTTGAAAATCTTCATCAAATATTTCTGAAGGAATGACTTGCAAGTGATATTCTACCAGACTTAAGGCAGTAAAGAATAAATTCTATCATATATACTTTCTCTACTGGCAAGCAAAAAATGGAAATTCTAGGCAAGTTAAGGTGAATTATTCCCACTCAAACTTATAAATAAAACCTGTGTTAGATTTAGTGGTAATTGGCTATAGACAAGGAGCATTAATCAAGGTAATTGAGTTTTATCAAATGAACGAAGATTCTGAATTAGCCGTAAATGAACCTGCAGTTGGCTATGTAGAATTTTAGCAGGACCAAAACAATGCTGCCTGTTAACATTTGAAATTCCATAACTTGATTGTTTCTCATTACATATTTAGAGAATATTTTTACCATGAAAGAAATCCTAGAAGGGGATAGCACATGAATACAAATGCACACGAGGAAACGAATGACTGGTCTCAGAGGCGGACACAAAATCAGATCCTGATGGTCAAGGAATGTCTCCCCAAGGGATACGGAAAGGGGGGGATGGAAATCTCCAAGATAAATTTTCCTTTCCAATTTAAAGTTTCCTAAATTTAACGTTGGAAGATACAGTGTTTCCTAAATTTAATATTGGAGGATACAGTTTATATCTAAACAGATCAAGAATTATATTGATAACTCAGGAAAAAATAATCAGTTCTTGGTCCCATGGAACTATTTTTGGCTGTGTCCACACTGATGAGATTCGCCTTTTGGAAAGACTGTACTTTTATTCAGTGTCAGGAAACACTTTATTAAAATATTAACTCGCCAGAGATACTCAGTCGAACATCATGCCAGACCACCATCTATCTGTATTCAAATCATCAGCCAGCCTCTTCTGACATCTTCATAGAAAAATGATGAGGCCATGCCACTTGTCAGGAGAAAGCTATCATTGCTTCTCTACTACTTTCTATAGCTCTGAGACCCCTTTAAGCTTTTATTTGTTTCAGGCTCTAGCCAGTCATATTTTCAGTGAAATTTTTTCTCATTATGTTAGCTGGCTCTGACGTTCTCACATCTCACCACACAAGGGAGAAACTGGTTTGGTGTGTCATACATTTGTGAAAATTGATCGAGTGGTTTTAGCCACACACCGCTACTATCTGTCAGTCATATAAATCTCCAAATGCTTGTACTCCAGATAAAGCCTGGTGATAGACATCTTTCCAGAGAACAAGAAATTCCTTGCCTGAGTGTATCCTGATTCATTTTTCTGTAATTATATGTAAAACCATCCCCTTACTACTAGCTGTATCCATTTCTGGTTGATACTCAAGTGTGATTATCAAAGGGACGATCTTTTTAAATGTGAATCATCTCACTGGACTCTGAACTCTGGGTTCAGGAACTGTTTCCCTTATTTGCATCTCTGTGAACAGATGCATACATATGCAGATCCAGAACGTGTGCACAGTATGTGTTGCTGAATGGACAGAGAGTATTTTTCAAAGTCCTATACTCATTAGAACAAAGTTTTTTAAAATTAACTTTTATATGTAAATGTTCAAAAACATACCCTTGTTTTCCAGTTTCCAAGAAGTCCTTATGATAGCACGGTAGTATATATAGGACTGTACATGAAAACATGCTCTATGAATACGTTAATTTTTCTCAAAATGAATCACCACCAATTTCTTTTGAAAGAACAAGAACCATAAACACCACCAGATAAGAGTTTTTGAGTAGAGGTGAGAAACATTCGGGAGAATAATTCCACATGAGGACCTGAAAATATCCTTTTACTTCTAGAAGCTATTATGCTAAGCGAAATAAGTCCTGTTCATCTTTTATTAGCAACAAGGTACTGGTTAAGATTGTGGTTATTATTTATTTAATTGCTGTATGTTATCCCACTACATTATTATATAATACTCTACTCATTTTCCCACAAATGGGTATTCAAAATACTTTTATTTTTCACCATTACACTGAATGGTGTAATAAACATTGTTGGGCAAATGTAATTCCAAACATCTGGAGAAAAACATTCTCCCAACCCATGAGACTTCTCCACGATGGTAGTAGATACACGAAACAGTTTTTATCACTGAATAAACATTAAACTAGAATGTGATGGGGCGCCTGGGTGGCGCAGTCGGTTAAGCGTCCGACTTCAGCCAGGTCACGATCTCGCGATCCGTGAGTTCGAGCCCCGCGTCGGGCTCTGGGCTGATGGCTCAGAGCCTGGAGCCTGTTTCCGATTCTGTGTCTCCCTCTCTCTCTGCCCCTCCCCCGTTCATGCTCTGTCTCTCTCTGTCCCAAAAATAAATAAAAACGTTGAAAAAAAAAATTAAAAAAAAAAACAACAAAAAAAACTAGAATGTGATGGGTATCACAGCCAACCCTCTAAGAGATTACAAAGACCAAAAGAAACATCACCTTTTGCTACAGCCAACCAGATACAACCTATTACATGTGTCTTCAAGGTCAACAATAAGTAGCCTTCAGGTAAGAGACCTTCATCCTAAATTCACCTGGACACCAGGGTTACCATTTGTGTTAATTCGTTCGACGCAAAGGCAAACTAAACAACTACATTCGTGATAGCGAAGAGTCCAAAGAGATGGGTCCCAGGCCTTTGAGAAAGACATGCCCGGGTCATAAATCTGGCAAAAGCCTTATATGGTTTCTAATAAGATTGACATACAATTCAGAAGGATGGAGAAAGAACTTATCAGCTAAAGTAAATATTCTAAGAAAAGGGAGGAAGGGTTTTCCTTTATTTTCGACATAGAAAATTAAGCCTTTTTCTTATTTTTCCTTGTCTTTACAATGTAATTGTATAGCCTCATTCTGCATGTGTGTAAGACATGGATATAAAATATAGATAGAAGTGAAATTGTTCTTGTGTAGAGCTTGTACGTTTTTGGGCATCTTTCACAAATATTATAAAAATACTTTCCAGAGTGTTTTTCCGAATTTGTATTCTCACCGGTAATACGTATGCATTCTTGTTTCTCAACATCTTCACAATACTTGGTAATGCCAAACTTAATAATTTTTATGAATTGGGTGGGTGAAAATGGTGTCACCTTTTAGCTTATGTTTTCATTACCCTGATTATTAGCGAAGTTAATAATCTCTTCGTATGTTCATCGGCTGTTTTTGCTTTCTTTCTTGCGATCTTCCTATTTATGGCTTCGAGAATTTCTCCATTGGATTTTTTGCCTTTTTAATATTTTCTTTTAAAAAAATCCTTACAGATTTTGAACATTCTCCCTCTACTAGTTAGATGCTTTGCAAATATTCTGTAGATCCCTGGTCTTTTTAGTTACCGTGTAGATAACTTTCAACATAATTATGATGCTAAATACAAATGTCATAGTAATTTGAGGAGAAAATATGTAATATTGAAATTACATCAAAGGACTTCTCCAAGCTCACCCATGTGGCTGTGAGCAGGCCTTGCCTTCTCCAGAGACTTGCCTCATGACAAGGCAAACAGACCGAGAGAGGATGCGGGAGTATCTAAAATGGAAGCCACGGTCTCTTTAGAATCTTGTTCTATCCTGTTACTTCTCCTGCACTCTGCTCATTACAAAGAGTCCGTAAAGTGCAGCCCACCCTCAGTGGAAGGAGATTATATAAGGGCATGAATACTAAGAACCCAGGATAACTGGGGCCCATTATAGATACTGACTACCAGTGAAGATTTTTGAGCCTCTGCCTGTTTCCAAATGTTTTCATTCCTTTTTTCTCATTTGATTGATAACGTTATTTATAAAATTCTAGTTTGCAAGTAATTTTTCTCCACAGATATAAGGAATTTCTTCAATGTCACTGAGAAGATCCTTCTGACTCCTTATGCGACTTGTTTTTCCTTTAGCTTCATCTTTTGATTTGTTTTTGCACCGATGTCCCTCACAAGGAGAATTTTTCTTGAGAGATCTTTCCATTCTATTTCTTTCTTTTTCCTAGTTTATTCTTTTTAAAATTCCCATTGGGGAGATTTTGTATCTCTTTTTCTTCCTTTTAAATTGTGGCTTTTGGGGGTGCCTGGGTGGCTCAGTCGGTTGAGCGTCCGACTTCGGCTCAGGTCATGATCTCGCAGTCCGTGAGTTCAAGCCCCGCGTTGGGCTCTGTGCTGATAGCTCAGAGCCTGGAGCTTGCTTCAGATTCTGTGTCTCCCTCTCTCTCTGCCCCTTCCCTGATCATGCTCTGTCTCTGTCTCAAAAATAAATAAAAACTTAAAAAACAATTAAAAAAATAAATTGTCTTTTAGACACATAATCTTGGGTCAAGATACTAGCTCGCAGGTCCAATCTTTCTTGACTCAATGTGTATATGTCAAAAGAAAATGTGCAATAGGTTAATAAAATGCATGTAAAAAGAAGCTTAAGAAAGAGAGGAAGACATATACTGGCCAAAAGGGTTTTAACACTTTCTAAATGAGGATCAAAATTGGCTTTGAGTGTCTTGATAATCAGAGTACCACCCAATAATCTAATAAGAAGCTGGTCTTTTGTAATTTAGCAAATTGGGGGATAGCTGAAGATAGACATTCTTTTTTACTATATACGAACCACACCCTGAAACCAAATTCTGAAAGAACAAACAACTGGAACTGGATTTACTTTCTGGAACAATCTCTTTTGTTGCACAGTTACAAATAGAGAGTATGAAGGGGTTCAGGACAGTCCCCTGAACCACCGTTCCCCAGAATGTGCCACTTTGGCTCATGCATTCTTTTGAACTGAGGGCACTTGAGACCCTTTGGGCTCAAGAGAAACTTTTGCCCCTTCCTTAACCACACAGAAGAATCTAAACTCGGGGTTTTCCCCAGAATAAGGGCTATTAATGGAGATAAATTTTATCTGAGTGACCTATCTGTATGACAGGGCAAACATCTAATTGCCAAACATCTACTCTTATTATTGCCCCATAAATGTATTGCTTTATTCTGAAATCCCAGACCCTTAACTCTTTCGTCTTAGTTCAGAATGACGTATGTACCTCACTTTGCCTGTCTTTGGAATTTCCAGGTCTCTGTGGATTCGCCATACGTACACCTATTAAATTTGATTTTCTCCTGTTATCTGTATCATGCTAATTTGGTTCTTAGTCCAGCTAGAAGGACCTTTGAGGGGACAGGAACTCTTGCTCCCCAGCAATAGTGTATAATTTGTGTATTATTTGCTTTCATGTAAGTAGCTGCTTGGAATGTTTAAATATGCTAGAAAATAAGCTGTTCTGGGTTGTTTCATCAATTTACTTGACATTTCTTTATCAAAAGAATTCAGAGAGAACACCAGTTTGCTTTGAGCCTAAATGATAATCAATTATAAAATAATGGTATTCAAAGTTATTAAATTGTAAACGGCATCTCACTCTTTTGAATATGACTGATAATTTGGGACCAATTTGGATTTACCTTTCTAAAATATATAGAAGGGTCTATTAAGTTCCCCTGTGGTTTTATTTGCAAATGTCAAATGAGTTTATCCAATTTTCTTCACCAAGTTTACTTTTTTTCTCCTTACTGACCTAATTGTTTCAGTGTTCCACAAGTATTGTTAGATTAACTGTACCATTCACCTAAGTATCCAGAATATGAATTTAAAGAGTTCATGGCAGGACAGAGAATCACATGTGCTTTGTTATAAGGTCTTAGATATACCTAAGTGTAATTTGAACTAGATAAACACATAAAAAAAGAGTCAGAGAAAGCTATGTAACAGTCATTCTATTAGATTCAAGTCCATTTTTATCTGTGAAATTGTCTGAAACTGAAGTAGGAGATTCTAACAGATTGTTCGATTGATTTTTGTTCTTTGGTCAAGCAGTTTTCCAAGAAAAACATCTTCTGAAATGGAGAGAAGTAGAATAAAGGGGTAGGGAACTTAAGTCTTATTACCTGATGTTACCTCCTCCACAATAATACATAACTCAGCAAGTCTCAAAGTTCAATGTACATAAAAATCAACCAGGGGGCTCACGTAATGCAGATGACAGGGCAGGGTGATCAGCATGCCAAATAATTACTTTCTGCTTCTATTTCTCTTCAACGGTGATATTAACTAAGTAAAGCTCTGTGAAGAACTTATTTGCGGACCAGACGTTTCTCAAGAGAAATTCTGAAACTGGAAAATAAGTCACGTGGCAATTTAACTCAAATACATTCTGCGGTGGCCATATTTATGATTGAGTATGAGTAGATGGAGGGTCCAGTGTGGTGTTAATTCTCTCCCTGATGAAACAGGGAGTGGGAGGGAGGGAGGGAGGAGATGTCACTGGAGCAGGGTTTCCTAAGTGATAATGATTATTCACTGGGTGGAAAATAGTCTTTGGCTACATACTGGCAAGCTGCCTCAAGCCTTTTCTCATGTTAGCTTACAAGCAAAGATAAGCTTGCAGCAGTGGAAAGTAACTTTGGAGGAAGGGGAAAAGGAACAGAAGTCTGAGGGGAGGGAAAGAAGGAAGGAGAGGAAAGCTAGGGTAGATACGGAGTCAGGTATAAAACAGGGACAGAGAGAGCAGTATTCACAACCTAAAAAAGAAACCGAGCAGTTTATGTTGCAAAGTAGTAGGTCGGTAGCCAAGTCACTACAAGTTTGTTTGAATCGTGGTCGTTTGGACATAACAACTGCCGATAAATACTAGAATCAGATCACAATTAAGCAAACATATGAAGGGTTTTCTCAAAAAAAAAAAGCACTAAGCTAAAAATACAAAGCGGTCTGCTCCGTTGGGGTTTTGACAAGTTCACACGGTCTTAGGAAGGTTTATAATATTCTGTGTTTTTAAAGAAGTCAGTCTTTTGAAGAAAGTTTTCATCATCCTCTCAAAAACAATCAATCGTTGAACAAACTAGAAGGTAGAATGGTAGTGTAAGATCAAGTCTATGACTGGACTTATTTCTAGTTTCTGTTTAAATGCCTATTAAAAGAGACGTATGGGGGGGCGCCTGGGTGGCGCAGTCGGTTAAGCGTCCGACTTCGGCCAGGTCACGATCTCGCGGTCCGTGAGTTCGAGCCCCGTGTCAGGCTCTGGGCTGATGGCTCGGAGCCTGGAGCCTGTTTCCGATTCTGTGTCTCCCTCTCTCTCTGCCCCTCCCCCGTTCATGCTCTGTCTCTCTCTGTCTCAAAAATAAATGAACGTTGAAAAAAAAAAAGAGACGTATGGGAAAATATCTGCATTAGCAGAAAAATCTAACAAGAATTCATGACTGCCAATGGCAACTCAGCAACGATAGATTAGAAGACTCAACTATTGTCTTTATTCAACCTATTGAGCAAAAACAGCAAACACAGCTTGAGAGAGTGAGAAGGTATCTGAGCCCTGCCCCATTAACAGCTCCCAGGGCAGGGACAAAAATTTCATTCTCAGCCAGGTGGTCATTAAATGAAAGTCATTCTAAGAGTTAACATCGTTAAAATGTTCATAATATCCGAAGCAATCTGCAGATTCAATGTAATCCCTACAAAATTACCAATACTATCTTTCACCCAGAACAAATAATCCTAAAATGTGTATGGAACCACAAAATATCTTGAATAGCCGAAACAATCTTAAAGAAGAAAAAGATAGGGTTATCACAATCCCAGATTTCAAGATATACACAATGCTTCAGTAATCAAAATAGGGTGGTACTGGGACAAAAACATAGACATGTAGATCAATGGAACAGAAGGGAAAACCCAGAAATAAACCCATGATTATATGGTAAATTAATCTAGGACAAAGGAGGCAAGAAAATGCAACGATGAGAAGACATTCTCTTCAATAAATGGTGCTGGGAAAAGCGGACAGCTACATGCAAAAGAAAAAACCTGGACCACTTTCTTACACTATTCCCCAAAATGAACTCAAAAAACCTAAATGTGAGATTTGAAACCATAAAACTCCTGGAAGAAAACATAGGCAGTGATATCTTCAGTACAAGTCTCAGCAACATTTTTCTAGATAGGTCTTCTCAGGCAAGGGGAACAGGCAAAAATAAACCATTGGGACTACATCAAAATAAAAAGCTTTTGCACAGCAAAGGAAACTGTCAACAGAAGGAAAAGGCAATCTACTGAATGGAAGAAGAGATTTGCAGATGCTGTGATCCAGGGGACATGACTTTAGAAAGGCGATGTAAACATGTAAGGGCTAAATTTTAAGGTATTGTTGAAGGGATCAAAAGCTTTCTGAGATGGTAGGCATGATCCTGAAGAGAACCACCAACCCACCTTAAGTACAAGTGTTTTTAGTATAGGAAATTTTCTTTTACTACTTTTGAATCCTCTCTTTCCTTAGGATAGTATGTTACATATACACGCGTATTACATATATATTATCATTATTATTGTTTAACTTATACTTACTGAGATTGCAATTTTTCTGGCCACATGGGTTGTACCTATTTGGAAGAAAATTCTCCGTAAACACTGATTTGTATTTGTTGAAAATGTGCAGTTTATACAAAAAAGAAGGTAAGTATTTATTTGAGAAGAAGAACCAATTTCCCAGCCAAGAACAAGTTGCTTTGGTGAATGTGTTTTGGTAATGTATTAAATTTTTAAAGAAAAACACACGTACCCAAATCAAATTTTGTTTGGTTTCTCAACAACCACATGGAAAAGCATGATAGCAATTAGAAACCTTAATCAGAATTCTTGAACACTGAATATCTTGGGCTACCATAGAATGTAAGTCCTCTGAAAGCAGGAATCTTGTCTGTCTTATTCTCTACCCCTGAGCCCTAGAAAGGGTGTAGCACAGAAATAGAATCCAATAAATAAAGTTGAATGAAATAAAAAAGAAAAGTTAACAGGCTCAGCCAGAAGCTCTCAAGTGGGACAATTTTGAGAACTCTTCTAAAAAATTATTTTTCTCATGTATGCTAGAGGGTCACAGATTTATCATTTTCCTAAACAGTAACAGTTTAACAGACCACTCATTTTCTTAACAATTGTCATCACAAACGGTCTCACCTCCATTTGGTTGTTCCAAATTGTTGGATTCTGTTTGGTAAACACCGGTATCTGCCTGTATTTAAAGACAGATGAGTAAGTCTTCTTTATAAACTTGCTATCGTGTCGTATGTTACGATGAGAAGAAACGTAACGGAGTTCTGCCACTCATACAGTTATTAGCCAATAGGCACCAAACAGTCATACAACCTGTTTCATATGCTTCAGTGTAGTTCCTCTTCCACGAAAACACCACGTGAGGCAAATATGACAAGATTATAGATGCAGCATACAGCTAGTCCTCTATTTTGAGTCAGGCACCAAAAAACTCTTGGCGGTCCCCTAGACATAGGGCAGGCTTCAAAATTCTAACCATACAGAGCTGTTCTAACAAATTGGGGCACTGGGCTCACTGGATCCTTATACAATTGAACGTAGAGGTGTACATGTTTGGACAGAGGTTCTACCCAATTCCCATATTTGATTTTTTGTTGATGAAACGAATAGTGTTCATCTAATAAATTATATTGCTTTATTTAACAACCATCTGGAGATCAGAGACACAAGAAAAGATGAAGCAACTTTTGCCACTGTCTCTCTAATACTGTTTCTCACATGTTAACCAATCACCCCCATACAGAACGTATTAGCATCCTTCAAACATTAACTCACCCCCTCAACCCCGCAGTGGAGTGCTTCTCAGCTGGTGGCAAGCCTCGGACGCTGGTCTCTGTTCCACAGGATGGGGTTTGTTAAAGTTGTCAAGAATAAAGGCTTGTTTCAAGAGATACCAAGTGAAGTTTAGAAGAAGACAAGAGGGTAAAACTCATTACTATGCTCAGAAACACTTGGTAATGCAGGGAAATAAAAACGCACAACACATGTAAATACAGGATGATAATCCGTGTAACGAACGGATTGCTCCTGTCCGTAGAGGAGTATAATTGTGAAGCTCAAGCTCATGACCTCCCGAAGTTGGGTGCGAAGGTTGGCTTGACATAATACAACCCAACCGTGAGCTTCTATGAGGATTTTTTCGGATAAAGACACTAATAACGTTATTCACTAAGCAGCTAAAAAAAGGAAAAAGAAGAAAACACAGTACTTCAAACATTAACTGGCCACCAGTGTGAAAGCTAAAACTAAAATAAATCTATGTATGGAAGTGTTTAAAAAATATTATAGACCATACAATACTGTGAAGATGTAATGTATTTAAATATTTTATCTTTTTCTTTTATTATTTTTATTTTTATTTTTTATTTTGTATTTATTTATTAAAAAAAATTTTTTTTAACGTTTATTTATTTTTGAGACAGAGAGAGACAGAGCATGAACGGGGGAGGAGCAGAGAGAGAGAGGGAGAATTGGAACCAGGCTCCAGGCTCTGGGCCGTCAGCCCAGAGCCTGACGCGGGGCTCGAACTCACAGACCGTGAGATCGTGACCTGAGCTGAAGTCGGACGCTTAACCGACTGAGCCACCCAGGCGCCCCTTATTTTTATTTTTAGAGAGAGGGAGAGTACAAGTGGGGAAAGGACACAGAGAGGAGAGAGAGAATCTTAAGCAGGATCCATGCTCAGTACAGAGCCCAATGCAGGACTTGATCTCACGACCCAGAGATCATGACCTGAGCAGAAATCAAGGGTTGGTTGCTTCAGTAACTGAGCTATCCAGGCGCCCCTAAATATTTTATCTTTAAATATACAAAATTAGGTACGGATGTCATATTTTAATATCTGGTTCAAACTGTCTTACCTTCCTCTCCTCCCCAACTTCTCTGGCATCCACAACATTTTATTTATCCTCCAGGCACAGTTTAAACTCACCTTCTTACACGGAGCCTTCCTGGATTACCTTTGTCGGAACTAATTGTTCTTTCCTGACATTTGCACTTCTCTTACTGCTTCATTCTGACTTGGTAGCATAGTAAATTATTTTCCTATCAGGTGAGGTAGCGAGTATATTCTTCTTCAGTTAATTCAAAAACAATCATGCAGTAACTTACCTGAAAGGTAATTTTCTAGGTGGGGCAAAATTCTTTTTTTTTTTTTTTTTAAGTTTATTCATTTACCTTGAAAGACACAGAGAGAGAGACAGACAAGTGGGGGAGAGGCAGAGAGAAAAGTAGAGACTGATTTTGGGCCAACATCCAGAGTCAGATGCTTCACAGACTGAGCCCCTCAGGTGCCCCCACGTGGGGCACAATTCTGAGTGGTGATCAGGGAAGCATTTGGAGAAGCAGTGATACCCCGGCTGGGCCTCGAAGTCCATGTTGGACCTTCTCAAGAAGTTGTCAGTGAACTTGGGGAAAGAAAAGAGATTATAGTTCACAAAACAGATGGCATTAAAGGGTGAAAGAAGATTAGGGATGCGAAGACCTGAGCGCGGTCCTATGTGTAAAAGACCTCATGATAAAAAAGGAGAAAGCGTTCATGAACTCAGCCCACGGGAGAATATAACCATGTGACAAAGATCACAGAAACAGTGGTCAGGTTTGGAAATGAAGTGGTTTGGGTGTCTCCTCACTTAAGATGGGGAGAAGGGGGCGGAGGGCGCCTGGGTGGCTCGGTCAGTTAAGCGCCAACTTCAGCTCAGGTTATGATCTCACTCTTCCCGAGTTTGAGCCCCGCGTCGGGCTCTGTGCTGACAGCTCAGAGCCTGGAGCCTCTTTCAGATTCTGTGTCTCCCTCTCTCTCTCTCTCTGCCTTCCCCGCCCCCGTTTCTCTCAAAAAATGAACATTCCAAAAAATGTAAAAAACAAAAGATGGGGCGAATGAGGAAGGGCCTAACCCCATGCTTTTTGATATTCAACAAGGGCCTGCTGAGTGAGTATAAAAAGAGTTTCCTTCGATAATGAGGGACCAATCAGAATCAGAGTGAAAATCCACAGTACCAACAATGCTACTAAAAATCTTAATTCATTGGACAGTAGATTAGTGATTCAATATCTGACTTCTCTGCCATTTCCTTTTCTCTCAATGTGTTTGTCTTTAACTTCTTCTCTATCCACCTGCCTTCTCTTTTGTCCTTTTTTCTCATGTGTCCTATAAAACGACCTCAGATCAATTTAACCTTCAACTACGTCACTCCTCCCCCCAGGATATGAAGAACTACTAGTAAAAATCATGATCACAAAATAATGCAGACTGTGGTCGCTGCAAATTAACTCATGTTCCTGACCCCTCAATAAATATGATAAAATATTGAATTTATTTCTCCTTCTCCAAAACGATGAGACTAAGACTTTTATACTATTTTCAAACCTCCTGTTCCACACATCGTCTTAGTAGGTATCATATGCAAATCCACAAAGAGAATAGAGATCATCAAATAGATACACCTCTGACTCTCTCCTTTCACATTTTAAATTTGGAGGCAAGTGGCAATGATGAGGGTCAGAAGACACATGTACACGTACAGGCAGTCTGATTTCAGGCTCAAAGCTATGGGTCACCTCCAGCATTTCTCAGAGCAGGTGCTATTAGCATTTTGAATGGGACAATTGTTCAGGAACACGACTTAAGCTATATTCAAACTCCTCGTGTATATCTCTTACTAATCATTTTTGCAGTTTTTTTTTCTTTTTCATTTTCTTGCATATTATTTCATTAGGCTTGTTCACTATTTCTCTGCATTTTTTATATTGTTTTTTTTGTTTTTTTTTTATTTTTTTTTTTCAACGTTTATTTATTTTTGGGACAGAGAGAGACAGAGCATGAACGGGGGAGGGGCAGAGAGAGAGGGAGACACAGAATCGGAAACAGGCTCCAGGCTCTGAGCCATCAGCCCAGAGCCCGACGCGGGGCTCGAACTCACGGACCGCGAGATCGTGACCTGGCTGAAGTCGGACGCTTAACCGACTGCGCCACCCAGGCGTCCCTTTTTATTCTGTTTTTGTTTCTTCTTATATCGCTTTGATCTTTATAATGCTTTTATATTTTGCTTCTCCTTATTACCTGAGTCCTGCCACTATTTCATTGAATCCTCTCGTCTTTTATTATCTATTTAGGCCTTTATAACTTTGTAGATGCCGAGAGGGAGAGAAAGAGAAAGAGGGAGAGAAAGAGAAAGAGGGAGAGAAAGGTCTCTGGAAGAATAGCAAGCTGAATTCTTCTTCTGTTTCCTTGATGAATTCCTTTTGTGTGGTATTTTCTTCATTTGCTTTTGGCTTCATTCCTTTCCTTTTTTAAACCTTTGTGACAGATCCCATGGTTCGTTTTTTAAATTATTTATTGTTCGCTATTCAGGTACTGAATCATTTACTAAACCAACGGTCAGAAACCAAAGGCAGGAACGGAGAGGAGGGCAGTCAGGAGGGGAAGTGACGTCAAACACGTTGGGGTGGATTAGATTACCTCCGTAACACTTGGCCAAATCTGTCATTTTCTTTTTGTTGGTGTTAAACAAAAACCAACGTGCAGACCACATTTGAATATGCCCCTAGACCAAACACTCCCAGTCACATAATCGAAGGGTAAAATTGTACTGATTTCCCTGAAATGCCCACTCTGACCTTCAACAAAGCGTAAGCTTCCTTCACACCTGGGTGACCTTACAGCTTCCTAGCCAATCAGCTACAAACCAGGAAGCTCATGCAATGGAGAGGACAGGGAGTCTCCAGTATAAAATTGCTGGGAAAAAAACCCAAACAGTATACTTACTCATTCTTGCTTTATAAACTGAGCTGTAACTACTAACAACTTTAGGGTTTTGATGTCTGTTAATCAACAGCTTATCACGCAAGAAAATATTCCTATCAAATACAGCTTTCTGAATTTTCTTCTGCCATTGCTAACTCTGGAAACATTTTCTCTTCCTTTTCAACGTTCAGGAGGTACATGGCCTGCTCTTAGCCTCAAGTGACCACTGTTGCCCTCCTTGTTGGACTCTCCTGCCCTCCTTGCCAATCACCGACACAGGGGGCTTTTGAAAAAAATCTGTTCTTTAATGAGCTTTGAAGAACCAAGGCTACCGCCGTCCCCTTCCACTTCAGATTTCTGAACAGTTAGTGGCAGTATCCATCAAAACGTAGGGTTCAGGGTTATCATCCGTCTCCTTATTTCATTGACAATTGAATTTTTTATTCATTGTTTCTTCGTTGTTTGGACTAAGAGTTTTCAAAAAAGGAAAACAAATCCTGTTTCTACACTATCTTTACCTAGAAAGTCTTTGCAACAGTTTGGCATTAGAAAGTGTCCTCAAACAAACCAGACAAAGAACAAAGCCCAAAATGGTTCAGAAACACACTGCCCCCCAGAAAATCAAATTCAACCTCACTAGCTCCTCTTATGGTGTTACAGTAAACTTCCACATCATGGAATAGCCTGTAAAAGCTTATGAAATGAGAGGGAAACAGCAGCATTCTATTCCCCCTATTTCATCCCTTCCACAAAGCTTATTTTTAAAAAAAAACTTTTTTTTTTTTTAACATTTATTTATTTTTGAGACAGGGAGAGACAGCATGAACGGGGCAGGGTCAGAAAGAGAGGGAGACACAGAATCTGAAACAGGCTCCAGGCTCTGAGCTGTCAGCACAGAGCCTGACCTGGGGCTCGAACTCACGGACCGCGAGATCATGACCTGAGCCGAAGTCAGATGCTTAACTGACTGAGCCACCCAGGCGCCCCCACAAAGCTTATTTTAAGTCTTGTCTCTACCACCGCCTTCTGACTGGTTTCAGTTTTCTCATTTACCAATTGGGAGCCATGACGCCTACCACATGCTCGTTGCAAGGAATAAACAGCACCTAAGTAAAATAAGTTTTACGCTCTAAAGCGTTTACTTAGCTAACCACCAAAAAGCCCATGGAAAATCCATTGCCAGCCCGGGGAACCTGGGAAGAGACAGAGGGCCTGCTATCTACTTATTACAGCTCGTCTCGTTAACTTCAACTTCTTTTGGTAATCGGACCAAGTGCATAGCCATTGAGCTTTACTGTCCTTATCTAGAACCATCATGACATGTTTCTAGAGTCCCAATTTGTCTTTATTCCACAAACTGTTTCTTGCAATTTGAGTTAAAAAAAAAAATCTCCGCTGTTTTCTTGGTTCTGCCATTTGTTAATTCAGTACTTCCCCCCACCCCCCCCCCCTTCCCTCAATGCTTGGATGGCTGGCCTGAATCAATCCAAAACAGTTCCACTGACAAGAGCTGGGCAGATTTCTGTGTTACAAAAATGTTACATACTCTGCGTTAGAGTTCTGTGTTTAATGGATTGGACTCAGCCAGTGGTGTTAACTTTTCTGCCTTATTTCCTTTCTACAAAAAGGGCACAACGTTGAGATGTCTAAACTTGCTTTTTGTGACTAAGGCAAAAACAGTAAAGATTTTTTAAAAAAAAAAATGCTGAAACTAGGTACAAACACTTGGAAAGGTTTCTATCAAAGAAAATTTGTCAAGTTTGTGCATTACAGGAGAAAATAAAACACGGATACAGAGGCCATCCAGCTCTTTGGCTGATATATCTAGCCGGGCTTCAGAACTGGGTCCCATATATTTTTTTATACCCTCTGTCTTTTTTTCCCCCAGAGGAAGCTTCTATGGTATTCAGATTGATAGGCTCACTTTCCCAGAGAAGATATGTATGCTCTTTCGGCTCTCAGCTCCCAGGGAATATGTTACATAGTCTCCCCCACTTAAACGTGGCATACATACTCTCGAAGTATCAAACCCACCGTCTCCATGAACACTTCATTAAATACACTGGCCTTGATGAACTCTACTCTTCCACTGAATCAGTTTATTTTGTTAATTCACTACTGTCTTAGCATGTCTTAAATAGCGAGTTCCTCCTCCTAAATTCAGTTATCTGAAGACAGTGACCATTTGGCATCTAATAAATAATTGTTGACAAAATGAATAAGTTGTTGGTCTATGTATCCGAAATTAACATCTCCTACATCTGTTTAGAGTTAATATATAGCAATGGGGGTTGTTAACAAGCCAGCAAGCATACATCTCATCGGGATTTGAACAATTACGTTAACACTAGTGACAATATCACTTTTCTAAGTTACAGCTTCCTAAGTAGTCAGTTTCTGAGAGACTCCACCTGGAAATTCTATAATGGGTTATCTGGCCTATGTCTGCTCTCCTTCAACAGACCTATCTTTAGTCTCCATAAGAGTCTATGTACTGGAGTTTCTGTGGAAGGGAATCACTTGGAACCAATGGATGTTAAAGTATGAAGCGTTTTTCAAAGTGTTATTCAACTTGGCTAAGTTAATTTTTTAATTAAAAAATTTTTTTAGTCTTTATTATTTTTGAGAGAAAGAGACAGAGACAGAGCACGAGCAGAGGAAGGGCAGAGAGAGAGAGGGAGACACAGAACCCGAAGCAGGCCCCAGGCTCTGAGCTGTCAGCACAGAGCCCTATGCGGGGCTCGAACCCACGAACCATGAGATCATGACCTGAGCCGAAGTCGGACGCTTAACTGACTGAGCCATCCAGGTCCCTCTCAACTTTGCTAATTTTTTTTTTATTAAAAATTTTTTAAATGTATATTTAATTTAGAGAAAGAGACAGAGCAGGAGTTGGGGAGGGGCAGAGAGAGAGAGAGGGAGACACAGAATCCGAAGCAGGCTCCAGACTCTGAGATGTCAGCACAGAGCCCGACGCAGGGCTTGAACCCACAGACCGTGATCATGACCTGAGCCAAAGTCGGACACTTAACTGACTGAGCTACCCAGGTGTCCCCATTGGCTTATTTTTTTTCCCCCAAAGACCCAGTCTCAAGAGTTAAGGTCTAAATACTGTTGTCTTAATTATAGTATCCAACTTAGGAAGAAAATTTAATAATATTAGAAATAATGTCATTAGGTAGATTGTGTTGACTAGTACAAAGTCACCACTGATCAAACATGCCAAATAAAGCTATAATGACTACATAAACTCCAAATACTTTTGGTTTGACACTTGCTTCTCTTTACCTCTGGAAAGAAAACAACAACCTATTAGATATGGCTAAAAATTCCATAAAAGGGGTATCACCTGATTTACCCACACAAATAAGGTGCCCAGGTATGCTGTCTCCTCGGTGACTTAGCCTGAAACTCAGACTCGTCCTCTGTCTACTTAGGATACACAAGTAGAAAAACTTCAAAGTTTCCTTTTAACTCTAAAATTTAAAACTTATTTTTATAAAAGAAAATGCCCATTGCACTAAAAGGTTGGTCGAGGGTTAAGAACGGTAAACTGGCATTCCGGGGGTGAATAAAATGACTCGTTTCTAGTGTGTGCTGATTACTGTAGTATGGATACTCCCACGATAATTTCAAGCTCCCCAAGTGTAACCAGCAGACGTAGAGTTGGAAAGAGATGTGTATAACCCATTCTCCTGTAGGTCAAGCCAATTCCAGAACACCACTGGCTGAAACCCATCAAGAATTTTACTTCAACATTTTTTTTTCCACGTTTATTTATTTTTGGGACAGAGAGAGACAGAGCATGAACGGGGGAGGGGCAGAGAGAGAGGGAGACACAGAATCGGAAACAGGCTCCAGGCTCTGAGCCATCAGCCCAGAGCCCACGCGGGGCTCGAACTCACGGACCGCGAGATCGTGACCTGGCTGAAGTCGGACGCTTAACCGACTGCGCCACCCAGGCGCCCCTCAACATTTTTTTTATAAATGTTTGTGTTTTTTTTTGAGAGAGAGAGAGAGCGTGCTAGACAGCGAGAGCGAGCACACATGAGTGAGGGAGGGCACACAGAGGAGGAGACAGAGGTTCCAAAGCAGGCTGGGAACTGTCAGCACAGAGCCCAATGTGGGCTTGAACTCACGAACAGCGAGATCACGACCGGAGCCCAAGTCAGACGCTTAACCAACTAAGCCACCCAGGCACCCCAACAATTTTACTTAAAAAAAACATACTTAAGCATTTTTAGGTGTTTCTAATTTTATGTGTGTCCCTTAGGAATAATAGAACTTAAGTTCTTTCATTAGGTATGTGTTATCGACAACATAGATCTTCTTAAAGCTTGAACTAAATTTGTATGCCCCATCAACAAATATCTGCTAAGCATCTGATATTACCAGGCGGTGTTCAAGGCAATACAGCTTAGCAGTGCACAAAACAGACAAAAATCCCTGCCCTAACAGAACTTGAGGTTTATCTCTAAATCATTTAGAGATGCTATGGCAAAACAGAAGACACTGTATCAGTTAGAAATCTCTTAGTTGCAACACATAAACCGAAATAAAATTAATTCACCTCTGTTGTAAGACAACTTACTGGTTCATATAAAAGCAGAATCTGAAACTATACCTGAAGCGAGGCTTCATCCAGTGGCTCAAGTTAATCACCAAGGACCCAGTTGTGTTTGTCTCACTGATCGGTTCTTTCTGCTTTACACAGGACCCCTTGCAGACCAGTGACGCCCCTTCCTGGTGGCAAAATGGTTACTGTATTTCAGATCTCCAACCTCAGGTCCAAGAGAAGAAAGAAGGTGCCTTTCAGGAGCTCCTGCACACCAGAGAAAAAGCCTTTATTTTAACAGAAACCCCGGGTCATACAACCTTACTTTTTATAAGGTTATTTGCCCAGCTCTAAGAAAATCTCTTTGGCCAAAGAGAGGATTTGGTGATTCACTGAAGCCCATAATATTTCACCCTTGGAGTTGGACGTGGGTCTTCTGTCCATTCAAATCTCACAGATCAAATAAAGAATGCTGATTCATAGGGACACATGTACCCCAATGTTTGTAGCAGTGCAATCAACAATAGCCAAATTATGGAAGGAGCCCAAATGTTCATCAACTGATGAGTGGATAAAGAAGATGCGTGTTTACACACACACACACACACACACACACACACACACACACACACACACAGAGGGAGGCAACCCGTAAGAGACTTTTAAATACAGAGAACAAACTGTGGGTGGGGAAAATGGGTGGTGGGCATGGAGGAGGGCACTTGTTGGGATGAGCACTGGGTGTTGTATGTAAGTGAGGAACCACCGGAATCTACTCCTGAAGCCAAGACCACACTGTATACACTGTATGTTAGCTAACTTGACAATAAATAATATATATAAAAAGAAACACACACATGCACACACACGCACACACACGCACACACACACACACAATTAGAGAACAACAAAAGCTATTTTGAAAGAAATAAAATAAAAAGATGTCAGACAGTAAAAATACGAAGTGTCAGTTACAGGTACTTAGACAGCACCGGAAGTGTGAATTAGAAAAATGAATAGAGCCTGTACGGTTTCTATCTCTCTGGCCACTTATAAAAAAGACTTGCCTCTGGGCTTGTGGTCTAATAAGGGATCTGACACATAGTCACAATAGTTAATAGTTAAAAAAAATATTAACTGAAGATCAGGACATTTGGAATTAATTACAATTAACACACGTGTCCCAGTTTGTCCAATGGAAAAACAGAGAAGACATTTAACAAGGATCAAAGGGTCTCCTTTTCACGTTTTAGTAGTTTTTAATAAGTCACAGAAATTTCTTGGTGATATCAAGTTTTTTATTCTGTATCCATAAAATGAATGGAGAGAGTCAACCATTTTAGAGCAAGTCAGAATATACCTGACAATAATCACACTACAAAGATGCTTATGGCGATTGCTGGAGAAATATGCAGAACAAAGGCTGAAATTTACAGTGTTTGCAAGCAAAGAGTGGTCTTTAACCACCATGGATTATGAGAAGTAATGACTATGTAATTGGTTTCTAAGCTTAAGTTTTTTCTCCAAAAATATCCACACATAACTTATTTTCACATGCGTACCTTTTGCTTTCAAATGCATATCTGCAAAATGCATTTAGGCCCAGATTCAAAAAACTGAGGCATTATTAAAATATATTACATTTCTCTTTTTCCGGTGTTCATGAAAGAGATCGACACACACACGTCTAAACTTTTAGATCTAATGATCTTTACGTCAACTGAGTGCATATCTCTTTCAACTACGGTTATCCTTTCTACGGTGATTAAGCTCCAGCCTAGCAAGTGACGTCCGTAGCTTCATCTAGATGTGCCTCTGTATTTTTTATCTACATCCCACCAGAGTCTAGCTGTAACTTAATCCTGTTCCTCCTTGTTATATCCTCAAGGGAAATTAAGGCGAGCAATTAACCTAGGGATTTCAATTAAAACTCGGGAAGACATTCATTTTTTCTGTACAACGAACCTGCCACCCACTGGGCTTGTTGGGGGTAATCTTAACTTTGTTTCATCTGACTACTTGTTTTATCTGAGTCACAGCTGATTGAAGCAGAGGTGTTTTAGTTATTTATTGCTGCGTAAGAAACTACCTTAAAATTCAGTGGCTTAAAATAATAATCGTTCTATTAAATACTTCCTATGTGGTCTCAGAGCTTTTACGCATGTCTGCCAAGCAAGGTGGTCAACACAGCAACTCCAGGCTCCAAGAGGGACTGCTGTTCTACCAAAGACCCGGGTAGAAGCTCTAAGGCTTCTTTTGACCTCACTGTGGAAGTTCTCCTTGCAGGTCATTTCTATATTCCATTTATCAGGCAGATCACTACTGTAAGGCCAGTGTTAAGGGGGAATTAAGTTAGACTCCTCTGTTAGTGGTAGTAGAAAAGAATTTGCAACCCCCTGTATTTTGCCACAGGCAGCAAATCCATAGGTTTGTTAGGGATGCAAAGCCAGGCTGAACAGGTAAACTAGCTAAATCACATTCCTCTTCCAGTAACCTGAAATTGAGAAATTGTTAAGATGGGCCGATTAGCTATGATAAAGTGGAGTCACGGGTGCCAGTAGAGGCTGGTGTAAAGCCAGCTGAGAAAGGGGAGAGCAGTTATAGGCACACCTTGCAAGGGATTACACGGCTCCTGAGACAGAGGGAGATAGAAAGAACAGTTGTCTAATCCTCATATATCTTTATGATATTGCTCTTCCTGAGGTTACTTAGGTGAGACACTATTTCTTCAAACCAAAAATGTAGTGAGTCAGCTCTTCACCATCGGTAAACCATGTTTTTGCTAAGTTTTGACTTTAAAAACAAAGTACTACACATTACTGCATCTTTTGCACTAACATTTGCTTCTCCAAATATTTCTCAGGGGAAATAGTTGAATAAAGTCTTCAGGACTAAGGTACAACCATAAAATGCGGAAAAATAATATATCAAGTCTATGCTATGCCAAACTATGTGGATAGAAGTTGGAAAAAGTCAGCTGACTTTGAAACATTTTTCTCTCCAATACCAATCACCTAGCTATTTGAACAGAAATTAGTCACTGATGGTCCACCTGTCGTATCCTTCTATCCTACAGATTAGGCTGAGCTCTAGAAAGGCAAAGAGGGGGTGGCAGGAACACGGAACAGTTGAACCTCTCATTCGCGGAAAATTCATCCGTGACTTGATGAATCCAACTGGGCCATGTTTCAGCTGTACAATACTTATAAAAACGGTAGAAATTGATTCCTGAAGACATCAACCGTAAAACAGCACTCCTTACGTAATCAAAAGTTCCACTTTTCTTTCCTTAAAATTGTATTGCCATTTAGATTTTTTAAGGGCACAAACTCCATGTCTAAAAGATATCTCAGTCGACAGGTGAAAATTCATTAACATTTCAAAATCAAATATTCGAAACTCTACTCCTGCCATGTGCCGTTCCACAGAATAAATCTGATTTTAAAGTCACTAAGACTGACTCGATCTGAGTCTTTAACAATGGATTCTTTTCTCCTGAGAAACACAGCGTTACTCCACACGCAGCTGGACTATTGAAGTAAAATGTTAGCGGACTTCATTAAATCTGGGATAAACACAAGCAGATTATTCTGGCCAGAACCAAAGTTGGCTGAGGTAGTAGAAATAAATACAACAAAGCCCCAAACCTAACCTTCTATTGACTGAGAAGACGACCACTTGCCTTTTGTTGTTGTTGTTAAATTAAAGAACTTTATAGGAAGGCCAACCACCACTGCTCAAAGTAGTCTGTTCCTTTTTTGGGGTTCCGTATAGGAACAGAACAAGTGGCTAAATCTGGAGAGTTTGAAAACAGTGCCCAAGAAATTGTCTAGGCAAACATTTTGCTTCAATGCGGAAAAGTCCTTTTTTTGTTATTAGGAAAAAGGAAGACCTAGTCCTGATTTTTTTTTTTTCATTTCAGAAAGAACCATCTATTTTTCTCCAGCTCATGTTGGTGTTCTAATCTCAACCATTTAATGTGCTTCTAATTTGAAAATTTTCAATCTGAAAAGAAAGCATACAACAAGTTTAAAAGGCACAGTGTTCTGCCGCTCATTTGCAGAGATTTTAATGGGATCAACAGAATAGATCCCAAGTAAACACCTAAATCATAGGTTGGGAGGTCAGAACAAACCTGAAATGGCTTAGATACCATCTCTTACTTTGAAGGACTAATTATGTTCAGGTAAATAGCAATGCATTTGAAGCCCTTTCTGGAAGAGAAATCATCATAGCTTTTGTGGAGCCTTCGTTTTCTTATTAGATGCCATTTCAACTTTACAGTGAAACAAAATACTTCTCTTTCTTACACAACAGCGAAATTGAAGGTAAAGTTAGGCCATAATTTCTTTCTTTCTTTCTTTCTTTCTTTCTTTCTTTCTTTCTTTCTTTCTTTCTTTCTTTCTTTCTTTCTTTCTTTCCTCCTTTCTTTCTTCCTTCCTTCCTTTTTAATTTGCCATGTGCTTAATTTGTCCTTTCTGGGTATTCTCTTTAATGTATGTATACATGCTGAGAGGGGCCACATTGTGCTTAATGAAGACCCTTTCCTGGGAGTGTGGAGATGTTTTAAGCAGAGGCAGGCATCCACAATGGCAGGCTGGCCCTCAGGATTCCATGCCCTGCAGCAAAAACTGGAAAAAATTGGTGGAGGTGGGGGAGGCGAGGGCCTGAAAACCTTGTGTAATAGATAATAGATTCCATCCACCGGTATCAAATGCAATGGAAAATTTCTGTGGATTTTGTAGTTTCTGAACACCGTATTTTTGCCTTTGTTAATTGTTTAGGCAAGGGTACAGGCATTTTCCACCCTCCGAATGATTTAACATTGAATTAAACTGAATATTACCCTAATATTTGCACCATCCCAGAAACAGTTGCAACTGGTTGTGAAAACCAGCTCTTCAAAAACTGTCCTCTAGCAGGAGAGTGTATTAACCAAAAGCTTGACTGCCACAGAAAATGACATTTTCAATAAATACAAATTCAAACATTTCTAAGGAGATTTTTGGTCTGAGCACGGCTGCGTAAGTCATCATCTTTCCTCTTCTCTTCTGGAAATCATAAAAGAAAACTCTCCATTGTAAGCAAAACTAGATGAATGTAATCCCTATAGTCTAAAATGCATGTACCATATGTCGAAGGTCACTGAGATATGACAGACACAGCCAGGCAAACGTGAAGAGGAGAAGCATGAAGAATTACAGGTGACCCAAGTGGGCGGAGCTCAGGAAATGGCAGGCAAAGTACACTTTCTGCAAAGGGTTCCCTCAACTAAAATATACAACTGGATTCCTTGTTAGTAACAATCTGTGGAGAAACCGGGGTTGGAGGCGGAAGGCTTCTTGAACCTGGTTTGTTTCAAAGAGGTGGAGGAAATGAGCTGCAAAAGAAGAAATGTAACAACAGGCTGGCTACACTGTGGAAATCTATGTGTCTCCATGGCAGCAGAGAAGGACAGAATCTTTCATATTAAAAAATATGGAAGGTTCCTTGGACTCTTCTCTTACAGGGAAAAATTTCCGTGAACCCAAACTCATTCAATGATGGAGGTAAAGCGAGAAAACAATAACCAGGAACTGGGAAATCAATGATACGTAAAACTTTAAGACGCAATTTGAAAAGGCTGTAAAACTTACAAACAGAGAAATAATACCTATCAAAAGAAATGTTCCCACGGTGCGGACAAGAAAGAGTGACAGAACATTTTACCCTGATTTAAAAAATCTTAGTGAATAAGCTCTATGTTGGAAGATCACCATTCAGAAGTTTGACAACCTGAGGAATTAATGATTAAATAATAGCAAATAAAGTATGAGCTTGAAGAACTCAGATTTAAAAAAAAAAAGAAAGAAAGAAAAAAATGAAATTGGAAGGAGGACTAGGAAGAATAGAAATTGAAGACAATGAGGGAGCCTGGGTGGCTCAGTTGGTTAAGCGTCTGACTTCAGCTCAGGTCATGATCTCACGATTTGTGAGTTCCAGCCCCATGTCTGGATGGCTGCTGTCAGCACAGAGCCCTCTTCCTCTCCTTTGTCTCCTTCTCTTTCAGGGCCCCCTCCCAAACTTGTGCTATCTCTCTCTCAAAATAAATAAACTAAAAAAAAAAAAAAAAAAGAAAAGAAAAGAAATTGAAGATAGTGCATTAATGGATACAGATGCCAGATAAGTGAATGAAATAAAAGGAGGACTAAGAAAGAATTTAGGGGCACCTGGGTGACTCAGTCAGTTAAACACCGACTTTGGCTCAGGTCATAATCTCCCGGTTCATGAGTTCAAGCCCTGTGTCAGGCTCTGTGCTGACAGCTCAGAGCCTGGAGGCTGCTTCACGTTCTTTGTCTTCCTCTCTCTCTCTGCCCTCCTCTCTTTCTCTCTCAAAATAAACATTAAATTTTTTTAAAGGAAAGAATTTAAAAGATCAAGAAGAACAGCTACACAAACCCAATAAAAGAGTTCTAATAAAGAATTGGAATCGTGAAGAAGAAAACAAAATTGAATAAAATATTTATTCACATTTTATTTATTTTTTAATATGTATTTGTGTGAGAGAGACACAGTGGAGCTGGGGAGGGGCACAGAAAGGGAGACCCAGAGTACGAAGCAGGCTCCAGGCTCTGAGCTGTCAGCACAGGGCCTGATGTGGGGCTTGAACCCACAAGGCGTGAGATCATGACCTGAGTTGAAGTTGGAAGCTTAACCGACTGAGCCACCCAGGCACCCCTCAAATTTTAATTCAAGAAAACATTTCGAAATGAAAAGCAACCACAAATGAGAATGAATATATTAAAAAACTTACTATGTGTAAGGGAATATCAAACTGGAATGGTCAGCACCAAAATGTATTCTAGGAAAATTACTGCACTTTAAGGATCAAGAATTTGGGGACAGCAAGGCCCAAACAAAGCAAAACAAGAGATCCTTGTAAGGAGGGTCAAAGACTGGCCTCTGCTTTCCTAGGCAGGATTCAACTAAATACAGCAAAGCAACACTCAAGATTTCGAAAGGAAGAAAAGCATAAGGCAAACTGTCCTTTGGTGCAAAAAGGTTAGTAAAGCAACCCTCAACATGCAGAAATACAGGAACAGTCTTTCGTGTACTTTTATAGGAATACTATTTTCCTATACCGTTTTCATTTTAGGAAATGACTGGAGAGCGAATCTCGGTCAACCAAGAGATGACAAAAGGAAGTAAGACAAAAGCGTTTGTAATCATCACTAAACTCATGTATTGGCAAACTTAATGTGGTCGTGAAACAAAACCGTACGCTATGTTTGAGATGCATCGAAAATAAATATTTTTTAATGTTTGTTTGAGAGAGAGCGAGCGAGCGCACGTGCGAGGGAGGGGAGACACAGAATCCGAAGCAGGCTCCAAGCTGTCAACACAGAGCCTGATGCAGGGCTGGAACTCACGAACCGTGAGATCATGACCTGAGCCGACGTTGGACGCTTAACCGACTGAGCCACCCAGGCGCCCTGAAAATAAATAAATTCTAAATTGGTAGAAACGTAAAGACTCCTGAAAGTATGCAACACGGTGCAAAAAAGCAAGCAGAGAACACAGGGTTCACATCAGGCCAGGTAGGATTCACACCTGAACCACTATCGCATTTTATTGACTCTAAAATGGCACTGATTGTATGATTTGCTATTATTTTTTATTTCATTAAAAAAGAATATCTGCTGCCAATTACATTGTGATTCAATACTTCCTGGTCACCTAAGCTTTTTATTTCCTACCTCCTGAAATAGGTAGATTGCCACAAAAATTTTTTAAAATCATCTATCGCTATTAGGCATTCAAAAGAGAAATAGGTCAACGAAACCTATGGTTTATTATTGCCAGAGACTGACATACAGAGACGGCTCATTTGAATCGACCACCGAGGTTCACTAATGTCTGTGATATTCACAGACAGAAGGATATCAGTTTCTGTGCTATCAAGAGCATTGGCAATGCAATATTTCCTAAGAGCTCTCCATGATTGATTCCAGAATTTTCTTCAAAGCCATTGCATCTTGCGCAAATCATGAAACAGTGGGCACACACAAGTCAGGTAATTTGAGGACAGCTTAATAACGAAACCACTTACATAGGTATGGGCAGGGTGTATAGTCAGTTCAGTATCCCAGGTGGAACCCTTACCACCCCTAGTCCTGATGGGACAAGAACAAGGAACAGTGCTGCTCACTGGAGAGCCCACATGTTAGGAGCCACAGGCTCTGGTTAGAGCCACTGCTATGGCCTGTCAGGTGAGCCAGGGGAAAAATATCTCAGCCTCCTTCCATCATCTCCTGCTGGGGTTCCCTAATGATTGAACGCAACTGAAAGCCAGCAAGAAGGATTAAGGCCTGCCCCTTAATCGATACATTTCCTTGCAGGTTCCTCCAGATTGGAGATGATCGATAGCCAAACAAAGCACCTATTAAACTGTAGCCACCAGCTTTTCTTGTACATTTTCCACACCTCTCTTGTCACAGCATCTCATTGTAATTTATTTGCCTACTTGTCTATCTCTTCTTGAGGCCTATGGACAGGGACTGTATCTGTCTTTTAAATTTTTTTTTTCAACGTTTATTTATTTTTGGGACAGAGAGAGACAGAGCATGAACGGGGGAGGGGCAGAGAGAGAGGGAGACACAGAATCGGAAACAGGCTCCAGGCTCCGAGCCATCAGCCCAGAGCCTGACGCGGGGCTCGAACTCACCGACCGCGAGATCGTGACCTGGCTGAAGTCGGCCGCTTAACCGACTGTGCCTCCCAGGCGCCCCGGGACTGTATCTGTCTTAATTCTGCATTCCTAGGGTGCAGGGATGGGGACACAAAGCTTTGGGTATTATGGGTTGGGTTTCTAAGTGCCTGGGTGTCCTGCTGGCAGAGGAGGAAGCAGGAGTCTGGAGGAAAACCCAAACACCTAGGGTCATTACAGTCACATCACGATGATGCCAAGATACCGTAAAATTTTGAGAACCACTGAAATACATAACATATTTACAGGTGACTATAATGCTATTATTATTAGGTTACTTGGGCTCTCTCAAATTAAAAACTATACATCCAAAAATCCTGAAAGAACTCTTGAGGAAGGCCAGAGGAGATTTCTTCCCCAATTTTTTGGTTTCCATGAGGACAGATTTCCCCTTCTGTCCTCAGACTACTGGGAAGATGGCAGAGAATAAGGATCCTGAACGCACCTTCTCCCATGGATACACTGAGATTATAGCCACATCAGTGCAATCAACTCTGAAAATGACCTCAAGACTATCAAAACACACTTCCCATAGTTAATCATAGAGAGGAGGCCTCATTAAAAGGGTAGGAAGGGTGGAGAGGTAGAAAGGGGGGTCGGGAACCAAATTCCTGGCAAGACTAACCACAGATGAGAGGGACACCACATGCACGGAGAAGCGAGAAGATCATAACCCACGTCAGGCATCTCAAATGTGGAGAACCTGCACTGGCAAGATGAGTCCCCAAACATTTGGCTTTGAAAACCAGGGGAGCTGAACTTCATGAGTTTTTACCAGTGGGTCTTTTATCAGTGGGTCTTAACTCTGATATTTTAAAAAATCAATGGACTTAGCTCCAGGAGAGCAGAGGGCAATAGAAAACTGAGTCCCCGCCATTAAAGAGCAAGCATGACAAATAACCCGGCCAAGATACAGCATAGAAGCAGCAGTTTGAAAAGCACCTGGGGCGAAGATTTATTTGCTAATGTCAGGATGTACACTGGAGGGGCAGGGGTTTTAAGAAACCTCTCCAATAGCAAAGCATGTGGCAGGTGCCACTCCCAACCACTAGTCCCTGTCCCACCTAGATAGTAGGACACCAGCGGACCCAGCACAAACACTCTCTACCTACCTCTCTGGCACTGTGCACCCTGTTTTTGTGTTCTCCTGTGGATCCACCCCATCTAAGTCACCCCACTCCACAGGAGACCTTCCAAAGCAACCTCAGCATGGCAGGCACCATTCCAAAGTGACTCTTGCCCTGGGGAGAGGAGAGGATGACTATGTATACCGGTGCCCCTCCAGTCCCAGCAGCCAAACCTTACAGCCACCAGCACAGAGTGACCTGCCAATTAGTAGGACTGTAGCCCCAGGGGACAGACTAGTGGCAGGAGGCAGGTCTGGCCCTGCTCATCAACAAAAACCTTTAGGGGGACAATGCAGGGATAACAATCTGCAGTTCAGTGTGACCAGAGTCCCGGCAGATGGGCCGAAGGTGACATCTGTTCTGACTGCTGATGCCACCCAGGTACAAGCCTGCAGGGGCCTCAGATGGGCCCCCAGCAGCACAGGGACCAAACCCTGCGTAGGGCACTCATAACAGGCAAAGTGAGCCATTGCAGCTGACTAGGCTGAAGGCAACCGTGGCTCAGACACCACAGTAGGGTGCACACCACTCACTTAAGTGACACCCGGAAACGTCTGGTTCAGGAAAACAGGCACATTGCACTACAAAGTTCCACAGGAGCTCTTCTTCATAAGACCACTACTTGCAAAATCAGGAGATAGAGCTGATTTTCCTAATACACAGAAACACAGAAGTTTAGAGAGAATGAGGAGACAGAGGAACATGTCTCAAATCAAAGAATAGGACAAAAACACTGCAAAAAAATTTAAATGAAATAAACCATGAATGATGAAAAATTAAAAGTAATGATCACAAAGATACTCAATGGACTTGAAAAAGGGTTGAGATCTTAATGAGAATTTCAACAATGAGACAGCAAATGTAAAAAAAATAAATAAAATGAAAACGAACCAGAGATTTAAAAAAAAAACTTCAATAATTGAAATTAAAAATATACTAGAGGGAGTCAATAGCCTATTAGAGGAGGAAGAATGAAATCAGTGGTCTCGAAGACAGAGCAATGGAAAGCAACCAAGCTAAACAGCAAAAAGGAAGAAGAAGAAAAGAATAAGTTAAAGGAACTCTATGACATATTCAAGTGTCATAGCATTCCCATTACAGGGATTCAAAAAGGAGAAAAGATAGAGAAGGTAGCAGAAAAGCTATTTGATAAAATAGTAGCTGAAAACTTCCCCAATTTGAGGACGGCAACAGATACCCAGGTCTAGGAAGCACAGACAGCCCCCGAACAAAATTAACTCAACAAAGTCTGTGCCAAGACACATGGTAATTAAGTTACATGTAAGGGAAACTCCATACATCTATCAGCTGGTTTTTCAACAGAAACTCTGTAGGCCAGAAGGTGCAGCACGATAGATTTAAAGTGTTGAAAGGAAGAAACCCACACCCAAGAAGCTCAACACAGGAAGGCTATCATTCAGAATAGAAGGAGAGAGAGAGTTTCTGGGACGAACAAAAGTTAAAGATGTTCATCACCACTAAACCAACCTTACAAGAAACACTGAAGGAAATTCTTTGACTGGAAAGAAAAGGCAATGCAACGGTCAGGAGTAAGAAACACACGAAAGGAAAGATATTCGCAGGTAAATGCAAACATGTAATAAAAGATTAATCAGTTATGAAACCATTATGGAAATTATAGCACAAGACCAAGAAAATGGATTATATTTATTAAAACTATGGGGAGAGGAGTAAAATTTTAGTGCTTTTGGAATGGATTCCAACTTAAGCAACCACCAACTTAAGTGCTTTATGCCTAAGACGCTATATATAAACCTTATGGTAACCACAAATCAAAAACATATCATATATAAAGGCCCCAACTGAGGGGTTAGGGCTTTAACCTGGGACTTTGGAGGAGACACATTCTCACTGTAGCAACAGGGTTCACGTATAGAGAGTTATTGTGACCTCAGGATTGAGCCATATTCTCAAAAGCTCTATCAGTGACAAAAGCTGACTTTATCTCCATCTTCCGGATTCTCTCAACTGAGTCAGAACATAGTAAGGGTGAAATACATTCATCTTTTCCTCCCCCCCCCCCCGCTGTTTCACTTCCTTTCTTCTCCCTTCATGCCTTTCTTCAGGATCAGAGGGATCAGTTAGTCACAGCCCTCAGTCCGTGGCACATCATCATCATCGCTGGAGCACATAAGGACCCTAATTTTATTTCTCATTCACTGACGACCTCAAATCCCAACAGAACTCTGAGTACAAATCCAGGATGCTATGTTCCTTTCCTTTTTTAAAGTTGGAATTTGCAGTTCACGGCTCACCGTCAAGATCTCCAGATAATTAGCCGTTGCTACGTGCCACAGCAAACAACGAATTAAAGTCACTTTTAAACATTTTAACTGAAGTCACTTTCATTTTGGTTCCTTCCTGACAGCGGAGGCCTATGCCATACGCTTGATGTAAAATGTGTATTTATAACAACATCTTATTTTCGGTCCTTGGTGCTGATGCAATTAACTTTAATTTTGCGACTATAGCATGATAAAGTTATTCCTTCTCTCAAAGATGTAACCTTTGTGGAATCCTTGAATGGTGTAAGCCATCCCTGAAACACGCAGGAAATTTCTTGTGCTGCCAAGATCTAGCCCCCCATCAGGCAAGACGTCTTTGGTGGCACTGGTCACATAGTGTTCCACCATGGTCACCTTCTACTGGTCAGGCTCAGGGGTGGTGGCTTTTGTCTTTCTTAGTATATCTTAGAGCCTGAAATTGGATAGTGTGTAGCAGGTTCACAACAAGTCCATACTGTGCCTGCATTGAAAACTGCTTAAGTGCTCTCTCTCTCTACACCCCACCCATGGGGAAAACCCAACGACACAAGAACATCTAGACATTAAAGGAGTGGCATAGAAGAAAATGAACCCATGGCTTTCTCCATTTGTGTGCCTTTCTAGATGGGTGTGGAGATATAGCTCCTTCTTGACCACACCTTCTAGGGGTGTGTGGCCCTGGATTAACCCTAGTATTCAATCTAGGGGGACGCGTAGACTGAGAGGACCAAAGCTAGATTCTTCAAGCAGACATATACAGACCGCAAACTGCCATGGCCCAGAGCGTCATAGGGGCCCTGTTTTTATGGTTTTGTTCTCCTGGATTTCCCTTCAGACCAACAGCCTGCGGTTAACCAGGTCACAGACCCCAAAGTTCCTTGATTGAATTTGCAGAGAATTATAAATTGGTTTATTTACTCTAAAGCTTAAACTCTCATCGGAAGCCTGGCTGATCCCGGTTTAGTGTTTTTATAGCACTTAATTTTTTTTTTTTCCAATTCACATCTCCTTAGAAAAGTAAACGTCTTTAATACTGTAACACAATTTTTTTTCTTTCTTTTTTGTCCCAAGGGTGGAAAATCATAGCAACGTTATTCAGAGTATCTCTCACCCACTCTCTTGAACAAATTAGGACATGGCATTTTGTATGGAAAAGTTTGAAACCCATGGCTATCTCTGGGGAGTTTCTTTCATGGTTTCCATTCTGAGTTTAGCTCCTAGTGAAGTTAGCTTGGATGCCTGACTTCTTCCCTCAATCACCCCAGTTGTCTACAGAGAGAGACTTTTGGAATATGCATTTCTGTCTATTCAGGGATACCCAATTGTGTCAGCCAAAAAAACTTCTCAGAGTCTCAGATAGCAGGTGCTTCGAAAGCTGAAAAGGTCCCACACCACACCTCAATCACCTTCTATTTCCACCTCAGTCGCCTTCTACTTGTCAGGCTCAAGGGCAGGGGCTCCGTCTTTCTTAAAGAGTGAAATCGTTTATTGTGTACAAGGTTCACAGAAGGTTCATATTGTGTCCGTTTTGTGCCCTGGAGTGCACGAGAATCCTATTCCAATTCTGCTAGTTGGACCGACCATGAGGTCCATCTGCAGAAACTCGTGTTGCTCCAATCCAAAGACCGTGTGCTCCCTCAAAAGCAAAGGCACCACAAATTAAACCATCGATAAAAGACAAACATTTAAATAAATTGATCAATGCCAATGTGGCCACAGTAAATTTTCCCCATGTATACTTCATTTTAATGCGAGTATTAAAAACTGCTGAAGGATAATTATTATCTAAATATCCAGATAATCTTAAAATATTGCATGTCGGCAAAATTAGTTTTCTGAGATTCCCATATTAAAATGATTATGTAACTAACTGAAGAGTCTCTCGTACGAGCGTCTATTTCTACATTGTCACAGTGCTTAGTATTTTAAACATTTCTCGTGTTTATCTTATTTTCAGGACCTTTACCTATATAACTAAGATGCCGTGTTTATGATGCCCACTAAAGGACACAGAAAGGGGAAAATATTGGAAGAAATCTGCGTTGTCACAAATCCTTCTGTTTGGTTCTTTTGGGGTTCAGTTATTTACTCTGCTTTTCATTTCCTTTCATACTCTTTGTCTACATGTGGGCATCTGACCAAAGAACCAGCTAAATAATTCGAACTCCCCACAACAAAAACAAGACAAAACTCAAAGCTTTTTAGTTGAGGTTATATAGAAATTCTGCGTTTTTATATAAATGTATAATCTTAGCTCTAATTCAGGAGAACAAAAAATTAAATCTGTTTCCTGGGATATTTAACTAAACGACACGAACAAAAAGATTTTTTTAAAAATTCCCACGTGACGTCCCGTAATAGGAGTTTAAGAAAGTGTTTAATAATTCCTGGGAGATAATGTTAACTTTTATTCAAGCAGTGATTTGGCAGAATAAATGGCAGTTCTCCAACACCCCTAACCACAGCCCCAGGAGTCCTATCTGCACTTAAGAAAAATAAACCTCATCTCCAACACACCACCAGTACCGTGAACAGTCTGCCATAACCTTAGAGAACACACATAAATGAGAGGGATTTACATTAAAAATCAGGGATCATTTTTCAAACACGAAGGACAAAGTGTCTTGGAAAGAAGTAGGTAGGACCCGTATTGAGGTATCCTTAAGAATCAAATCTCCCCGCCCCCCGCAAACCAACCCCTGCTCCTTACTACCATTCCGTTCATTTTATTTTTTATTTTTATTTTTTTTTAATTTTTTTAACGTTTATTTATTTTTGAGACAGAGAGACAGAGCATGAATGGGGGAGGATCAGAGAGAGGGAGACACAGAATCTGAAACAGGCTCCAGGCTCTGAGCTGTCAGCAGAGAGCCCGACGCGGGGCTCGAACTCACGGACTGCAAGATCATGACCTGAGCCGAAGTCGGCCGCTCAACCGACTGAGCCACCCAGGCGCCCCCCATTCCGTTCATTTTAAACTGCCCTCCAGCCCAACTAGACCTTTCTTTGTTCTCCATCCTTCCACCCACCCAAAGCCCTTCCAAAGGGCCAAGTCTTCGCCCAATTGCTTAAAATCTCATCATTCACCAATGCTCCAAACATCATCAGGCCTTCCTGGCAAACTTCTTTTCAGTCCACAAGACCCAGCTCAAAATGTCATCTTTTTGGTGAAGTCATTCTTGATTACCCATTTAGAGTTCATTTTTCTCTCCTTTGGCTTCCAACTGTAATTTTTTTTCATGTCTCTAAAATGACTCGCAGCACTGTGTGGCCATCGTTTGCACATAGGTCTCCCCACCGTGCTCCAATCTACTCATCTTTGTAACAGCTACAATTAGCACATTTTCTAGAACAGAATAAGGCCTAAATATTAATTAAAGGAAGGGATACGTGGTTTTACAATGGGTATACTGAAAATCATGAATTGTAATCAAATTTCAGCTTTATTATTATTCCTTAATTCTTCTGCTGTATTAAGCTTTATCCAAAATAAGATATAATTCCTCTATTATTGGAAGAAAAATCATGGCAACCCTCATGAGGTTGTTATTCTAATCTTTTTAATGTTTATTTTTTGAGAAAGAGAGAGACAGAGAGACAGTGTGAGTGAGGAAGGGGCAGAGAGAAAGAGGGGAAACACAGCATCTGAAGCAGGCTTCAGGCTCTGAGCTGTCAGCACAGAGTGTGACGCAGGGCTTGAACTCACGAACCACGAGATCATGACCTGAGCCGAACTTAGATGCTCAACTGATTGAGCCACCCGGGCACCCCATGAGTTGTCTATTCTAATGCAGTAAGTGGTCTCAGGCTAGTAATTTGAATGTCCAGAAGTTCAGAGTTTTCATTTGAAGTGGACAGCAGGTAAAAGAAAACTTTATTACTTAAAGTACAAAGTGTTCTCATTTTTTAAAGAAACAATCATGTTTGCAGAATTACTGAAAATACAATAGAGATCTTTTTTTAAAATTTTATTTGTTATGTTTCAGGAACTTTCCTGAACCATTTGGGAACAACTTGATGGCTTAATTCCCCATCACCTGTGTGTACTTCAGTCAGTATTTCCTACAAACAAGGATACTGTCCTGTAACTACAACATCTTCATGAAAACCAGGAAGCTGACACTGAAACAGTACTCTCATCTTATCCTCGGGTCCCATTCAAGTTTATTCAGTTGTTTTCAATATATTTTATTTTTAGCAAAATGATCTCATTCAGGGGCACCTGGGTGGCTCAGTCATTTAAGCTTCCACTTTGACCCAGGTCATGATCATACAATTGTTGAGTTTGAGCCCCACATCGGGCTCTCTGCTGTCAGCACAGAGCCTGCTTTGGATCCTCTATCCACCCCCTCTCTCTCCCCCTTCCCCCATTCATGTGCACGCTCTCTCTCTCTCAATAATAATAAATAAATTTTTTAAATGCTCTGGTTCAGAATTATGTTTCATGTCTTTTCGTCTTTAAGTTTGGAATAATTCCTTAATTCTTCCGTGACTCTCATAGCTTTAACATGTTTTTTTAAAATTTATTTTCGGGGCGTCTGGGTGGCTCAGTCAGTTGAGCGTCCGACTTCGGCTCAGGTCATGATCTCACGGTCTGTGAGTTCGAGCCCCGCATAGGTCTCTGTGCTGACAGCTCAGAGCCTGGAGCCTGCTTCGGATTCTGTGTCTCGCTCTCTCTCTGACCCTCCCCTGTTCATGCTCTCTGTCTCAAATATAAACATTAAAAAATTTAAAAAAATAAAATTTATTTTCAAGTTAGTTAACATACAGTGTAGTCTTGGCTTCAGAAGAAAAACCCGGTGATTCATCTCTTACATGTGACACGCAGTACTCATCCCAAAAGTGCCCTCCCTTGAAGATTTGCTTTGCTGTGGCCCTTGTATGGGGTTTGTGCTGTCTCTTCAAGCTTGGGTTCAAGCCATGCCCTCTGAAAAAACTACTGCAGATGTGATGCTGTGTTCCCACTGCAGCCCATCAGGTGGCATGGGATTTCAATTTGTCTATAATTAATGATGTTCATTTGAGCACTTGATTAATTGCTCTTTGTAAGATTAAGTATTTTGTGGGAAAGTACTTTGAAACCGTATAAATACCACATTCCTGATATCAAATTGTCAATATGGTCATTTTTGCTTACGTTTGGATGAACTCATGGTTTTCTATTTCGCTCATTGCTACTGTTATTTATATCAGCGTTCATTGCCCCCAGTTGGGCAAGGAGGAAATGAAAAAGGTCTCCATTTTTTTTTTTTTTTTGGATATGTCTGCATCATTTTCTGACTACTTCCTTATCTTCCGGTACAACAAAATGTTCCAGGCTTATCTCATACTTGGGCCCAATCTGGGAGTCAGCCATTTGTCTAAGGAGGTCTGGTGTCTATTATTGGAGAATGTTATTTAGAAGCGAGATCTGGATGTTAGGTGTCCTCAATGGTGCTGGGGTGTCCACTGATCCCAATGGACAGATCTAGGAGATATATACACACACACACACACACACACATACATATACATATATGTATATGTTTATATACATACACACACATACACACACACTTATAAGTATATAAATACATATTAATATATAAATACTTTTACACATATATACATGTATATATATCCATACGTGTTAATGTGTACATATATAAACACACACACACATAGATGTGTGCATAGATCATGACCTGGGTATATATACACACATTTATATTTAATTGATCTGTCTGCCTGAACCATGAGTTCGATTATCTCCAGTCCCAATCCAACATCATGCATTTTATTTTAGTTTTCTTCCTCTCCATATTTTTAACTCCTTTCTCTGGCAATGAGAATCCTGGCTCCAATGATCCTTATTATGTTTACTTACTTGATCAATCCCCCATATTAACTAAAATCTCATCTATAACACTGAATTATTCAGGAAGACAAGGAAAGAGAATTCTACGTTTTTACATTTCCATTTAAAGACAGAACTTGTTTTTCCCCATGCTCAGGCTAGAAATAGGTGACTACTGGCCTCTGGTTAATGCAGACAATTTAGAGAATGGAAGCTGGTTGGCTTACGTTTTCCCTCCCCTCTCACTTGCTTTCCCACTGTCTAGTGGTTTGTGGCTGCTAAGGTCAAAGAAGGCAAGTTAAGGTGTTGGGGACAGAATAAGATGATAAGACACTTTTTTTTTAATCTATGTGGTTTCATGAGCCCTGCACTGACAGATGGTTAAATCTGACTCCTATAGACATTTTTAAGACTGCTTGGGAGTCTCCACAAGTGTGCCCCGCAAAGGAAATTCTCTTGGTATTTGCAACACTTCTTTCTTTCAGTCACTCCTGATGTCCCTTCAACTTCAACTTCTTTGGTGCCCTATCCTTAACAGAATCTCAATATTGAGGTCTTCTCACACTTTTGTAGAAATTCTCTTAGAAAAAGTTCAGAATACTCCATCTCTTCACTTTTTTCTGGTGGGCTAGAAGTTCACATTTGGTACCCAGAAGCATCCCTCGCACCAGTAAGTTCTGGAAGAAGAAAACATCCATGTAGCTGCCCACGGCGGACATATTTCTCACCCTCTGTGTACCCTGCATAGGAGTCGGACACCAATCCTTTGTGCCTCCCAACTGGAGAGAATACGTGTCAGTGCTCCTTGGCTGATCTCATGGAAAACCCTCTTCACTAGGGTTCACCCCACTTGAGAAAAAGAAGGTAGCTCTGCTCCCCAAAAAATGTTTCCAAGTATTCCTATTTTTCTCCATATTCTGATCCATTTTTTATCCTGAATCTGCCCGACAGATCCAAGTTTTTCAGTTTCCTTTGTGAATTTGGCATGAGTTGGTTTGCCTCAAACCCATTTTGGTACATGATTTCTACCATATGGGTAATTAACTTGAAACAAGCAGAAATGGTCCTATTTTAACACAATCAGCTTTGAATGAAGCAGTTAAAAGCTGAGAGAGAAAAAAAAGAGTGTCGTCTCATCTTAACTGCCTAAGAGACTTCCTCTACCCTTAATCTTAGACCAGATGCGCCTCTCTGTCCCCGAGACTTACGTCCTCTGGTATCAACTACTCATAACTCTCACAATCTCCCTGTCCCATGTTCGGTCACTGTCATGGTCATTTTTCAATGGGGATTTTCAACATGGATAAACATCTTTCAACACAAATTTTTCAACGTGAATACCCACTCAAGACCTGGACTTTCGTCAGGTTTTGGGCATGCATCAGTCAACAGAACACAAATTCTTGCCTTACAGCATTTGCAGTATAGTCAGAGAGAAAGACGGCAAATAAGCCAAAAACGTGTGCCATAAATGTCAGGTAGAGACAAGTTCCATGCTAAATAAATAAGTAAGTAGGTAAGTAATAAGTAAGTAAATCAGTGCCAGTGGATAAAAACTGACGGAAATGAGTGAGTACTGGTTTAGTTAGAATAGTTAAGGAAGGCTCATCTGGAGTGACATTGGGCATCCACCTGAAGGCAACTGGAGGACTAGTCAGGAATTGCTGGGAAAGAGAATTCCAGGCAGAGGTAACAGCCAACTACCAAATCCCAGTGGCAGGGCAAAGCTTGACATGACCCAAGAAAAACAAGAGGCTATTACAGCGGAAGCAGAGTTAGCAGGGGGTTAAGTGGTAGGTAATGGGCCACAGAACATGTAGGGCCTCGTATGCCGTGGCGCAGATTTCAATTTTATTTTGTGCTCAAAAGGAAGACACCCGAGTGCTGGTTTGGAGCCGCACAGTGGACTGCTTGCTCTCTCAGCCATGTTCGTGTTGCTGATCGTGGAATGCCTGAACTTGACAGACAAGGCTTCCTTCACGGTGGGAAGCCATTTTTGTGCTTCATATCTCCACTGCCGACACAGACGAGCCGATCGCTTCACTTACACGTCTTTTTCCGTCTTTTTGGTATCCAGGGTATTCCATACATCGCAGCAGAATTTTAGGCTAAAAACTCAGTCTTTCGCAGATGCCCTCATCCTTTGGGGTCTTTGTTTTTCTTTAGCCCAATTTTAAGACATTCCCCTGAACCGTGTCTGTTTTTCCACCTCACCTCACTGCCCCATTCTTCACACTATTTTCCATAGCTACTCAATGCTGCCTGAGCAGTCCTCGAGCACCCCTGCCTTCACTCTTTCAGTAAGCCTATTTTTAAATATGTATTTCTAGTTTCTGGCTTATCTAACAGACAGTAATCGCCAGTTCCAGTAATTACCATACATACCTATTTCTGTCTAAGTTATACTGACAATGAAAAAAAGAGACAAGGCTTCCAGAAAGAGATTATCCTTAAGATGATTTTATAAGAATCATTAGGCTTTAAGTTGGAGCAAGGGTGGTGGGGGCAGGGGAGAGTAAGGGAGGAGGGAGCGGCGGGGTGGGGAGTGCCATACGGCAGGTAAAAAGAACTTCACATACAGAGGTGGAGAGGCGTGAAAAATATATTGGAAAATGGAAGTGGTTCGGCATGAGTGATGATAATGGTGTGTGTATGACCAGGGTCAAGGGAATGAACACATAGAGATAGAGAAGTTGGAAGATACTGACGTTATGCTAAGGAGTTTGAGTATCATTCTGAAGGCAATCCAAGGAAGGATTTAAGTGGGGGGGGGGGGGGGATAACACGGGAGAAATAAAGTATTGTACCACATAAACCAAAAAAATGAAGAAAAGAGCTTATTAAATTGGCAGCTTGTAACTAAGTATTCTAAAGCTATGTTTCTAATAACCGATAGTCAAAATGGAGATCGCAAAATGTTTTCTTCCTTCGCTTAAATCTCTTGAGCGCGTACCTAAGATACTTAAATCATACGATTTTCCACTAGAGTTATCAAAAATGGATAAGAAAAAGATACAGAAGAAAGTACAATAAAAGGGAAAAAAATTGGCTTTGCAATTAGATTCAGTTTATGCTAACTTGGTTCCTGTTATTGGTAAAGACCATCTGTCTGGGATAAACATTCAATTTAAGTAAGTGAAAGCACAGTCTTGAGTGATATAGATCAAATCCGCTACAGAAAACAGCTCTTAAGGAGATTGTTTTTTAGCAATGTGAGCTGCTGAGACATATGCAGGGTTCAATCATTACATAATTGTCACAGGGACTAACTTTTTGTCTAGATAATTAATATCTTGGAAGAGCCGTAAGAAGTGTGCCTCAGGGAAACAGAAGTTGGGAAAAAAATTTACAGAATAAAGTGAAACATAGAAAACGCTTGCGTGAGGAGTCTATATGTGAAAAAGAAGATGCCATTCATTTAAATGTTTATCGATCACCCAATGTATGGCAGGCACGTAATGGTTCCGTTTCTCTGGAGAGCCATAATACACAGGCTGAGAAAGGAGAGCGTGTTGAGGGGATGGCTGAAAAAGGAACAAAAGGTGGGCAAAGAGACAGCTGCAGCCCTTCAGAGAGCTGGTCAGAAGAATGACCAGGGGCCAATGTTTCAAGACCTACAAAATAGGGGTCTAATCATTTTTTGCAAAAACCATTTTTTTTACTTCCATTAAGACTTTTCTTATCTGCCTTATTTCCCACTAATTTCAATTAATTCAGATCGAGACATTTATCTCAGTTTATTAACATTTAAAAAAACCCTGAATTCCTCCTATGCAGAAAACCTTATCAACACCAGTGTCTGAAGATTTTTGAATGTGCACATCAGCAAGAATTTTGCGCCTATACTTCTGATATTCATGTTTATTTAATTGTAAAGTTCTTACTATATCAATCTATAAGGTATATAAACCATGAAAAAAAATAAATTTTATATTGTGACATGAAGGTGAAATTATATTTAAGTGAACTATTTAAGTTATTTAATGATAGCACTTTTTTCTTTCACAAAAAAATTATTAATTTAGAGAAGCACAATTTGGTAGAAAGTATCTCCTTATTTTTAAAAATCTTGCATTAATATCCTGGGTACAGCAATTCAAAGAACTAAACCTAATTTCAGGTTATTTGATGTAACCATTAGTTTTGTTTGCTTTGTTAGTGGAGAGAGACACTTTATCAAGAGCTCCAACAGTAAGAAATAAATACTGGCTCCATTTACCAAATCCTAACATTCAGGGGTGCCCGGGTGGCTCAGTTGGTTGAGTGTCCAGTTCCTGACTCTTGACTTTAGCTCAGGTCACGATCTTGGGGTTTGTTGAGTTTCAGCCCCCCCAGTGGATTCTGTGCTGGCAGTATGGAACCTGCTTGGGATTCTGTCTCCTTCTCTCTCTCTCTGCCCCTCCCATGCTTGCTCTCTATGTCTCTCTCAAAATAAAAATAAACTGTAAGAAAAAACCTCCCGACATTCCTTTTTCAACTCCAGCCAATAATTAGGAAAAGGTTTTTGTTGAACTCTTTCTAGAAACTTTCAATTTTCCCTAATGTTTATCAATTGTCCTTCAAGACAATTAGGAAGCAGATGCATTTTTTATTTTTGACAAATGATTTCAAAATTCTCTCAAGGTTTTTACCTGAAAGATTTTTAAAACAACTTATAAATGAGGTATTCAATTTTAAGGGCAGAGAGTTATTATTCAAAGAGTTAGTATATGAATAAAAAAAAATAAAATAAAATAAAATAAAGGAGGGAAATCAGTGTCTCAAAAGCTTAACTGAGCACAAGATAGAACATTAGATGATACTAAGGAATCACTGTTTAAATAAATTTTTTGAAGGGGAAAAAAAAAGAGTATAGATGACATAGGCCATCTTCAACATTCAAATCATCATACTAACAAATCCTACTTTCAAGATACTCTTTACATAGCACATGTTTTTTTAAAAAATGGGGAGTTGGGGAAGATGGCAGAGTAGGAAGATCCTGAACTCGCCTCATGTCATGGACACAGCAGGATAACAGCTACATGTACGTGATTAACTCTGAAAATGACCTGAACACTGACAGAAAAGGCCTTTCTGGCTGATAACAGAATGTCACATCAAAAAGGGTAGGAGGGGCTGAGAAACCATTAGAGACCAGATCTCTAGTGGGACTAATCACAAATGGTTGGGACATCACAGTCATAGAAAAGCAAGAGGATCAGACGCCACACCAGGCATCCTTGGCACTGGGGACACACAATGGGAAGACTGGTCCTGATAATGTCTGGCTTTGCAAGTCAGCAGGGCTTAGCATTGGGAGCTTTAAAAATCAGTGGGCTTGACTCCCATAGACCCAAGGCGTGATAGAAAATGGAGACCTCGCCCTTAAAGAGCCAGCATACTAAATAATGTGGTCAGATATATAGCACAGAATCAGTAGTTTGAAAAGCCCCCGAGGTCTACATGAGACTTACTGAATAATCTTAGAACGTGTGCTAGAGGAACAGGGATCCTTCGGGAACAAAACTGCTGGTGGGCACCATTTCTCTTTTTCTCTCCCAGCCTAGAGCCTGACATCTGCAGGAGCCAGCACTACTACTCCATCTACCTCGCTCACACAGCATGCCCAGCCCTGGTGTTCCCTTGTGGACCTACCCTCTGCAACACAACTGCCACAGCATGCGTTCCTCCAAAGGGGCTTCTGGCCCCATCAAACCCAGGAGGCAGTTCCAGTGGGATCACGGTAGCTCCTACCCTGGGGAGCGAAGCAGATAGCACTCATCAGCATGCCTGCAATACCTGGACCCGGGCTGCTTAGCGTGCTGCACCGGGGGCTAGCCCTGCCCTTTGATGCACCTGAGTCTGTGGCAGAGAGGCTCATTGCAGACACGCCGGCTGAGTACTGGCCTTGCCCACCAACGAGCCACAACAAGGCAGCCACAGGTCGATCTCTCAACACCATGAGGAGCAGAATCCTCTTCGACCCTATTGGTAACCATTTACCAAAGCCACCAATGAACATGCAAAATGGCAAAAGGTAACGATAATTTTAAAAGCAACAAGAGAAAAGACAATAGTTACATACACGGAAAACTTCCTAAGGCTATCAGCTGATTTTTCAGCAGGAATTTTGCAGGCCAGAAGGGAGTGGCGTGATATATTCAAAGTGCTATAAGGAAGAGATCTGCAGCCAAGAATATTCTATGCAGCCAGGCTACAATTCAGAAGAGAAGCAGAGATAAAGAGTTTCCCAGCTGAACAAAAACTAAAGGAGTTTATGACTACTAAATCAATTCTGCAAGAGATATCAAAGGGGACTCTGAGTGCAAAGTAGAGACCCCAAGTGACAATATAAAGGTAGGATACTCAAAAGCAGTAAAAATGCATATTTTCATAAATAAGGAGTCAGGGAACTCACAACATTGGATGTAAAATATGACACCCTATGCCTAAAATGACACCATATGGGCAGGGGAAGAGTAAAGAATGGGTTCAAATTTAAAGGACCATCAACTTAATATAGAATGCAACATCCACAAGTGGTTGTATACTAACATAATAATAACCATATATCAAAACCACTAATAAGATGCCAAGAATAATGAGAAAGAAATCCAAATTTGTCACTAAAGAAAATCAGAAAAACATGAAAGACCAGAATAGATCAGAGACAATGTACAGAAATAGCCAAAAACCAAATAATAAAATGACAACAAATACATATCTATCAACAATAACTTTGGATGGAAATAGATTAAATCCTCCAATCAAAAGACATAGGGTGACAGAATGGATAAAAAAATAAGACCTCTCTTTATACTTTCTACAAGAGACTCATTTTAGATCTCCAGACACCTGCAAATTGAAAGTGAAGGGATGGAGAAATGTCTATATTATGCAAATGGACATCAAAAGAAAGCTGGAGTCACCATACTTACATTGGACAAAATAGAATTTAAAACAAAGACTATAACAAGAATCAAAGAAGCACACTATATATTAATGAAGGGGACAGTCCACCAAGATAGAATTGCAAAGAGGCACCCAACATAGGACCACCTAAATACATAAAACAGTTAGTAAAACACATAAACGAACTAATCAAGAATATGGTTATAGTATGGGCTTTGACACCCCATTCACATTGATGGACAGATCCTCTAAAACAGAACATCAACAAGGACAAAGGGTTTTGAATGGCACACTGATCCAGATGGATTTAACAGATATATCCAGAACATTCCATCCCCAAAGAGAAAAATTCACATCCTTCTCAAATGCACATGGAACATTCTCCAGAATAGATCACATATTAGCCTGTAAAACAAACCTCACCAAATTCAAGAGGATCGAAGTCATACTACACATCTTTTCTGACATTATGAAACTAGAAATCACAAGAAGAAACTGGAGAAGACACACCCACATAGAGACTAAACATCATGAGACTAAACAACCAACGTGTCAATGAAGCAATCAAAGAAGAAATAACAGTGATACAGGCCTAATTCCAGAAACAAGAAAAAGCTCTAATAAACAATACAACACTATGCCCAAAGGAATTAGAAAAAGAACAAAGCCCGAGTAGAAAAATGAAAATAATAAAGATCAGAACACAAATATATGATATAGAAACTAAAAAAAAAAAATAGAAAAAGATCAATAAAACCAAAAACTGGTTCTTTGACAAGACAAAAATCAACGAACCTTTAGCCAAACTTATATCAAAAAAGAAGAAATCCAAATAAATAAGGAATGACAAAGGAGAAGTAACAACTGACTCAAGGAAATACATATAATTATAAGAGAATGATATGAAAAATGATATGCCAACAAATTAGATAAGCTACAAGAAATGGGTCAGTTCCTAAAAACACACAAACTTCTAAAACTGAATCAGGAAGACACAATCTGAATAGACCAATTACTAGTAACAAAATTGAATTGTTAATCAAAAGACTACCAAAAATAAAAGTTCAGGACCGGATGGATTTATAGGTGAATTCTACCAAACATCTAAATAAGAGTTAATACCTATTCTCAAACCATTACAAAAAACAACAACAACAACAACAAAAAAACCCAACAACAAACAACAAAAAAACAAAAAAACAAAAACAAAAAAAAACCACAAAAAAACCCCCAAAAAACAGAAGGGAAGAAAAACTTCCAAATACATTCTATGAGGCCGGCACTACCCTGAAACCAAAACGCACCATAAAAAAACTATAGGCTAATATCCCTGATGAACATATATGCAAAAATCCTCAACAAAATATTAGCCAATTGAATTCAACAGTACAATTTATTATTCTTATTTTTAACTTTTTTAATGTTTATTTTTGAGAGACAGAGCATAAGTGGGGGAGGGGTAGGGAGCGAGGGAGACACAGAATCTGAAGCAGGCTCCAGGTTCCCAGCTGTTAGCACAGAGCCTGACACGGGGCTCGAACCCACCAACCATGAGATCACGACCTGAACTGAAACTGGACACTTAACTGAGTCACCCAGGCACCCCTCAACAGCACATTTTAAAGAATGTGCCATCCTCCATGATCAATTGGAATTTATTCCAGAAACAAAGTGAATTCATTGGCTGTATTCCAGCAATGCAAGGGTGTCTCAATATTCACTAATCAATTAACATGATACACAATGTCAACAAAGCAAATACCACGATTATCTCAATAGCAACAAAAGCAGTCGACAAATTTCAACATCTGTTCATGATGAAAACCTCAACAAAGTGTGTTTAGAAGAAACATACTTCAACATAATTGTGGCTCAACATATTTAGGTGCTGCCATGTTGGATGCATAAATATTTACAATTGTTACACCTTCTTGTTGGATAGTTCCCTTTACCATTGTGTTTTGTCCTATTTTGGTTCTTATTACAGTCTTTGTTTTAAAGTCTATTTTGTCTGGGGGCACCTGGGTGGCTCATTTGGTTAAGTGTCCAGCTCTTGATTTTGGCTCAGGTCATGATGTCACGGTTCGTGATTTGAGCCTTGCATCGGGCTCTGTGCTGACAGTGAAGAGCCTGTTTGGAATTCTCTCTCTGCCCCTCCCCTGCTCTCTCAATAAATCAACATTAAAAAAATAAAGTCTGTTTTGTCTATCAGGTATTACTCCTGCAGCTTTCTTTCTGCTTCCATTTGCATGAGTAATATTTTTCCAACCCTTCACTTTCAATCTGCATGTCTTTAAGTCTGAAATAGGTCTCTTATAGGCAGCATTTAGATGTGTTTGGCTTTTTTATCCGGTCACCCTGCATCTTTCGATTGGCATATTTAGTCCATTTATATTCAAAGTAATTATTGATACCTATTGCCATTTTGTTACTTGTCTTATGATTGTTTTTGTAATTCTTTGTTTCTTTCTTATCTTGCTCCCTTCCTTTATGGTTTGATGGTTCTTCTTATTGATATGATTGGATTCCTTACTCTTATTTTTTGTGTATCTCCTATAGGGTTTTGATTCATGGCTACATTAGGTTCATATAGAACATCAATTTGGGTTGCAAAACAAAGTATACAACTGGAAAATTCTTTTTTTATTTAAAATTTTGTTACAGTACAATATTGGCTTGGGGAGAAGAATTCAGTGATTCCTCACTTGCATAAAACACCCAGGGCTCATCACAATAAGTGCCCTCCTTAATACTTATCACCCATCTATCCCAGCCCCCACCCACCTCCTCCATCAACCCTCAGTTTGTTCTCTACAGCTAAGAGTCTCTTGTGGTTTGTTTCCCTCTCTCCTCTTCCCCCCTTTCCAGGTGTTCATTTTTTTTTGTTTCTTAAATTCCACACATGAGTGACATCATATGGTATTTGTCTTTCTCTAATTGACTTACTTTCCTTAGAATAATACATTCTAGCCCCATCCATGTTGTACCAAATGGCAGGATTTCACTCTTTTTGATGGCTGAGTAATATTTCATTATATATATATATATATATATATATATATATATACACACACACACACACACACACACACATATGTAATATATATACACACATATATGTACACATATACATACACACACACACACACCACATTTTCTTCATCAATTCATCAGTCAATGGACTTTTGGGTTCTCTCCATAGTTTAGCTCTTGTTGCTAAGGCTGTTGTAAACATTGGGGTGCATGTACCCCTTTGAAACTATATTATTGTATCCTTTGGGTACAACTGCAGTGTTCTTAAAATGATCAAGAATCACATAATATAAAAATGTCTTAACTAGAGACATATTAGACATTGATAGGTTTCTTTAGACTAAAGTCATATTTTAATGAATCATACGTTGTTAAAGACGAATTTTTTGTTTAACCAAATGTTCTGTTTTTAAATCATGAGGACAACAGTGAATACACTACATTCATCCCCTCTCTATTACATAGTGTTCTCTTATTTTCTGACATTATAGAAAATAAGAAATTATTATATGTGCTTAAATTTAAAAATCCTTAGTGTAGCTTAGAAGAATCTGGCCCCCGCTGATCTCTCAAGCTTGATTTTCCTCCTTTCTCCTTGCTATATGCACGATAGCCACAGGGAACTTCTTTCAGTCTGTTAAGCATGCCATGATTTTACTTACTCCCAGCCTTTGTCTACCTTCTCTCTTCTGCCCAGAGTGTTCTTATCCATCGCCAAGTTCACCTGGCAAAGTGTTGTCCTTCTTTAAGATGTAACGTAAAGGTCACATTACCAAAAGCCTCCAGTCCCCTTCTCCCACCCAGCCACTGCAACCAGATTAAGTTCCCTTTTACATGCTCCTCAGACCAACATCTAACTTGCTCACTGCTGTGTATCCAGCGTTTAACACAGTCCCTGGCATATAATAGGTGCTCGATAAATAATTATCGAGCCACAATAAACATTTCTGTAGCCTAATAGCAATACGGTTCCTTTGGCTAAAAATGGAAAATATTTTTATCACCCCATTTTAATTATGTAACACAAGTAATCTTTGATCCCAAATGTCTCTCCTTCAATCAATAACCTTATGGTTCAGAAAATATGCCTGTGATGGTTCATTGTGTGTGTCAACTTAGCTAGGCTATGGTGCCTTGTTGTTTGGTCGAACATCTGTCTAGGTGTTGCTGTAATGGTATTTTGTAAATGTGACTAACATTTCACTTTAAGCAAAAGAGATTATCCGCAATAATATGGTGGATCTTATTCAGTAAGTTGAAAACCTTAGGAGTAAAAACTGAGGTTTTAGAGAAAAAGGGATTCTGCAAAACGAACATAGAAATCCTGAGTTTCCAGTCTACCCGCCCGTCTTATCAGATTTCAGACTCAAGACCATAGTATCAACTTTTACACAAGTTTCCAGGTTTCCAGCCTTCTGAAACACATAAATGCATGAATAAATAAATGTTAAATCCAAGTGAAGATCTGTCCATAATTCTTTTTAGGTAACGTTAGCTTAATCACATATCAATCATTCTATTTTCCCCTAAAATATCATAGAAAATAAAAGAATAAAGAATATTTTCTATTTTATCTACGTAACTATGTATCTGTCTCCTTTCTTTCATCTTTTAGGGTAATATATAACACTGAAAAAAGTGTAGTATATTAGTTAACTCAGTGTGGCTCCCAGATCTGGAAATACATTTTGAATTATAACCCTCTGTACCCATTAAACAATAAATTTTAAAGCCTTCCTGCATTATTTTAATATCATTTTATTGCTGCCTTTCTCCTTAATATGTAAGATATTTGTGTATACCTGATAAAAAATTATAGTCTTCATTCACATGCATACATTTTGGCTGACTTGCCACCCTAGAAAACTCATAAAAACAACTTCATTAGCATATGGTATACAGAATTTAACACCATTATTAATATTTTCTTTGATGCTTTTAAAGTTCAGTGGTTCTAAGTGTAACGCCCCTGTGTTTCAATCTTATTATCCAGCTTTTTGGGGGTATGAAAAGAATCTGACAACCATGAAATGAAAGTTGCTTTGTTCACATATTAGCATAGCACGGGTGAGGGTGCGTACTGCTTTGAGTCAGTTATAAAAATTTCCAAATAGCTATTATCATAGACTTTCAAACTTATTACGAAAAGCAGTATCTTAAATATCCAATAGTGAAACAGACATTGTAAACGCATGCAAAATTTGACATAATGGTATCATGATCCTCACCCAGTTTCCAAAATTATCAGCTCAAAGACAATCGTGTTTCATCTATGCCTCCCACAAATTCCCTTCGCCTAGACTACTTTGAAACAAATCCACACATGATGCCAGTTTCTTCTGAAATGTTTTAGTAATGTATTTCTAAAAGATAAGAACACCAGGGGCACCTGGGTGGCTCAGTCAGTTGAGTGTCCAACTCCTGATTTTGGCTCAGGGCATGACCCCAGGGTTGTAGGACTAAGCCCTGGGTCAGGCTCTGTGCTAAGTGCAAAGTCTATTTAAGATTCTCTTTTTCCCCCTCTGCTCCTCTCCCCCATTCTCTGTCTCTCAAAATAAAAATTAAAAAATAGTAAATTAAAAAAATATAATAACTCTGGAGATAAAACAACCCCCAAATGGGTCATCTCCTCTACAAATTTAATAATTCCTTAATCGTAAGATATCCTGTCAATATTAAGATTTATAGTGTGTCTCATAAATGTCTTATAGAAAAAGTTCCAATCAGGATCCAGATATCTAAAATGCAGAGATCGGGATCCTACTGTGATTGAGATATCTCTTAAATTTATTTTATTCTATAATTTTTTCCCATCTTTTTTTTCTCTCAGTTTATTTCTTTTTTTTTTTTTAATTTTTTTTTTCAACGTTTATTTATTTTTGGGACAGAGAGAGACAGAGCATGAATGGGGGAGGGGAAGAGAGAGAGGGAGACACAGAATCGGAAACAGGCTCCAGGCTCTGAGCCATCAGCCCAGCGCCCGACGCGGGGCTCGAACTCACGGACCGCGAGATCGTGACCTGGCTGAAGTCGGACGCTTAACCGACTGCGCCACCCAGGCGCCCCTCTCAGTTTATTTCTTGAAGCAAGTGGATTATCTTTCCTGTAGATCTTCCCACAGGCTGAATTTGGCAGATCATATTCCATTCTTCTTTAATGCTTCCTCTATATTATTTTCGATAAACTGGTAGTTGAACATAAAGGCTTGATAGGATTTTCTTATTAATTTCCTTCAGAAGTTGTTCTGTATTAACCAGAAATTACATATGTGATTCTCTCTTTTCTTATTTTTAGCAGCCATTTTTGGTATCAATGATATTAATTCATGAGGAAAAAAGTGCTGAGCATGTGAGCCCTAACTCTGAAGTCCAGTATGAGGCATGCTTTTTTAAAAAAAAAAATTTTTTTTTTAATGCTTTCCTTTATTTTTAAGACACAGAGAGAGACAGAGCATGAGCAGGGGAGGGGCAGAGAGAGGGGGAGACACAGAATCCGAACCAGGCTCCAGGCTCTGAACTGGCAGCACAGAGCCCAACGTGGGGCCTGAACTCACAGACCGTGAGATCATGACCTGAGCTGAAGTCGGACGCTTAACCGACTGAGCCACCCAGGTGCCCCTGGGGCATGCTTTAAGGATGTGTGGGGAGCCAAATCATCAAGGACCACCAGAGATTTGGAGATGTGCCCTTCTGACCATATGGTGCTGTTCTTACCCAATTAATACAAAGCCATTGTGCAATTATACAAATCAGTCTTCCTTCTTTTTACCCCTTTGTGAATTAGAACTCAGTATTGACCCCTTAGCCCTATCCCCATTGTTACTGAATAGCTAGCGGGGTTAGGAGTAAGCCCTCAGAGAGGAACACAGTGGACTTATTTTATCTAAGACATTTGTGAGCTGAAGTTAGTGACCGGAAAAAAAAAAAAAAGAAGAATTTTCTCTGCATTTGGACCATAACTTAGTAATATGGGTTGCACTAGCCATAATCACCATCACCATCAACCTCACCATCAACCTCACCATCACCACACCATCGCCATCCTGTGAAACTCTATGTACGTAGTACTATATTGAGTGCTAGGTCACGGAAACAGAGAAGGCATGTCCCGTGGTCTTCTAAGACATACTGATATACTTGGCAAGAGGGGAGAACACTAATAAAATGTAAGAAATAGTAAAATAGATGAGGAAAATGCCAAGCATAAGAGTAAACAGAAGAAACAAATACATATTTTCAAATGAGGACTGAAGAAAGACCTACCGAAGGTTGAGGCAGCCAGGAAGGTCTATGGAACTACCTTTGCTGTGCAGGAGCCCTACAAACTGGCAATTTGTGAGTAAGGAGACAAAAACCTTCCTTTGAATGGAAGCTTTTTAAAAATTAGGCACAGTTTCCCTTTCCGTCAATGGCAGACAATGTCCCCCAGATGGCATCATGGGTGAATTTTTACTGAATATTTGAGAAAATAACTTAAGCCCTTAAAAAAATGTTCAGAAAATAAAGGGGGCAATAATTCACAACAACTCCTATAAATCCAGCTTAACTCTAAAACAAGCATCTTAAGTGATTGACAGCAAGAGAAAACACAGACAAATCTAACTCATTAACATAGATGCAAAAATCTAGGACAAAATTTTAGCAAATTAAATCTAATTTACACACACACACACACACACACACACACACACACACACACCTCAAAGTGAGGTTTATCCCAGGATTATAAATTTTAGAATCTGAAAATAAACCAAGGTAATTTACCACATTAACAAAGGAAAAAAACCAGATGATCCATTGGCTACATTCAGAAAAAAACAATTAACAAAATTCCATACTCGTTCATGACAAAAAAAAAAAAAAAATTCAAAGAAAACATCGAAGAAAACTTCCTCAGTCTGATAAAGGGCATCTATGAAAATCCTACAATTGATGTCATAATTCATGGCAAAATACTGAATTCTTTCCCTCTAAAATTAATACCAGAGCCAACAAATCCACTCACACCACTTCCACTCATTATTCACTAAAGGTCTAAACAAATGCGGTAAGGAAAATAAATAAATAAAATATAAAACATAGAAAGGAAGGAAGAAATAAAAGGCAGAACTGGGAATAAAAAAGTACATCAGTCTTTATTTGCATATATCATGATTATATATATACGTATGTATAGAAAACTCAAAGAAACCTAAGCAGAGTCTATTACATTTATACTAAACTGGATAAGTTGAAATTAGCATGACTTTGGGATATAAGGTATATATAAAAAATAACTGTATTCCTATATACAGATACATTTTTAAAGATGCAGAGCACTTAAAATTAATGTCAAAAGACATAACACACCTCGGAAGATATGCAAAGATATATCTTAAAGATATATTTTAAAGATATATAAAATATATATATATTTTTAAAGATATATATATATTTTAAAGATACATAAAATATTCTACAGTTAAAAACTACAAAAGTATTGAGAGAAATGTGAAATATCTATAGACATGGGGAGCTATACCATTCTCCTGTTTAGAAAGTCATTAATTCTGCCCAATTGTTCTATTGATTCAAATCAATTACAATTAAAGTTTTGGCAAGGTCGGCTTGTGGGGGTGGGGGTGGGGAGTTGATATATTGATAAATTGATCCTAAAATATATATATGCAAATGCAGAGGACTTACACTAGCCAAAACAATTTTGCAGGACAATAAGAAAATTAGATGACATACCCTATCTGATTTTAAAACACAATACATAGTTATACTAATCAAGACATGGGATACTGATGATGGTTAGATATATTGATCAACAGAGTAGAAGACAGATTTCAAACACAGATCCACAGGTATGGTCAACTGATTTTCAAAAAAAAAAATGCAACAAAATAATCTGAGAAAGGAAAAACTTTCAGCAAATAGCACTGGGTAAATTAAATATCTGCATCAAAATAATGGAATTTGATCCATACATCACACCATATACAGAAATCAACTTGAAATGTATTGCAGTATGAAATTCAAAAGCTAAAACTATAAAACTTTTAGGAAAAAATAGGGTAACTTTGCAACTTTTGGTTATGCAAAGATTTCTTAGAGCACAACATAAACCACAAAAGAAAAAGATGATAAAATGGATTTAATCAAAATTAAAACTTATCAAAGGATGCAACTAGTAAGATAAAAAGGTAAGCCATAGACTAAATCTAATTATGCCCTAATAATATTAACAAAAAAATCCCTGTTGGGAGGGGAGCCATGATGAGATACAGTAGGCTAAACCCCCAAGGCTAACAACAATTAATGTTGGAGAGGATATGGGTCAATCAACTCTCATACCCTGTTTTTTTGGGTGCCAGTTGGCACAATCATATTTCAAAACTATGTGGGATTATCTGAGAATGTTGAATATAAGCTTTCTCAGGAAGCTAGAAATTTCACTCCTAGTTATACACTCAACAAAAATGCATCAATATGAACACCTATGTACAAGAACACGTGTAGCAGCATTATTCATTATGGTCAAAAATGGAAAGAAACTTAAGAATCCATTAGGAGGAGGATGAATTTTGCGTATGTACAAGCTGAAATACCACAGAGCTTCAAATGAAAGCAGCACACTATGACAGCATAAACTGAGAGGACAAGAACAATGAGGTGAGATTGGAAATGCAGTTAATGGTCAGAGTTCCTTAAACTTTATTTATTTTGAGACAGCGTGAGAGCAAGAGGGACTGAGAGAGAGAGAGAATCCCACGCAGGCTCCACGCTGTCAGCACAGAGCCCGATGCAAGGCTGGATCTCGCAAATTGTGAAATCATGACCTGAGCCCAAATCAAGTCCCAACGCCTAACCGACTGAGCTACCGAGGCGCCCAGCATTCAGAGTTTTCAAGGACTTGGCAGTTACAGCAAGGAGATTGGGCGTTCTGATTCATCTGATGACAAAGGCACTGACAGATTTAATGGAAGACAGTGATCTGATATGATCTGTATCTTTTAAAAAGGTTATTCTGGAGGCTCTATGGAGAAGTGATTGGGTTGTGAATCAGAGAAAAAGCCAGGAGAGTCATTAAGATGTTGTTGTAATGGTCCAAACAAGGGGTGAGTGTCTTCAACTAGAAAACGGTAATGTCTCTCAAAAATTGTTGAAAATGACCTTCCAGGCTGGTGAGTCAGAGTATTTGTACACACCACTGTGCTGGGTCCCAAGCTATGCAAGGACTGAAGCTCCTTTGTTCAAAATCCTGCCCTATGCATCGCTTCATCTGGCTGTTAATTTGTATCTTTTAATACCCTTTGTAATAAACCCATAGTCCAGTGAGGAAAAAAAAAAAAGGGATAAACCATCCCTGTAACCTAAAACAAATGTCAGCATTTTCTTCTTGATATATTTGAGATTAATTATTTTTTAAAAATTATATCAAGAGTTTACCTCACTTCATAATCATCTAAAAGCAACTGCCAGGGTATTTTATATTCTGTACTAACTCTCAAAGTCAATTCTAATAGATATGGAATTGTCTTCCACGTTGGTTTTTGTTTGTTTGTTTTTTTTCAAATTCATGCATCACTAGACTTTTATCTATTACCCATGGTAGTTCTAAAGACACCATGCTTACTTCTAAGGTTGCAGACGTCTTCTGTTTATTTTGGTATGTACTCTGTTCTCTAACAGGGACAGTTGTTATTGGTGCCATGCTGTTATATGTCTGCTTATCTGAATGGTAATGTAAGTTATTAGCTTGTGTAGTTTAGTATAAAGCTCAGGTCATTTGACTGCTAATGGTAAATGAGAATAGCCTTGATAAGAATTGTGTCTTTTAATTTACAACACAACACATTATCTTTTCTCAAAACTCCCTTCCATTTCGCTCTTAATGAAGTTTAGCAATGCAGAATGACTATTCACGGACTCGGAATATAAACACAAACATTAGGAGGGCACACGGGAACTGACCCTGGCACGCCTGTGTTGTTCAAGAACCCTCCAGGTCTTGACGGACTGGGCTTGAGGGTAATGTTAATGAGTAGGAATACTATGCTTTTTGCTTTTACCTCTGAAGCAAAGGAGATGCTCTAATGTCAAACTCCCACATATATCTGTGGCACTGTGCAGGAGGTGACCATGGATTTGTTACCTTCTCATAGAACCCAGATCAAAAGCCAGCAGAGGGTGACTGACTCATTCGTAGTGCTGGCCTATGCAATAAACTTGTGTTCTAAACAAAGGGGGGCTATTCTGGCCACCGTATGTTCCACGTATGTGAATTTTAAGTCCAAGGAAAATAAAAAGGCTTCCGGGTTTTTACTTTAGCCAGTTCTGCTGCCAATGGATTATAAAATCAGCACAAAGTCACTTCAGTTTTAGCTGTAGGGTTTTAGTGTCAATTCCAGAGTAAGGATTCAACTGATTCTGGGTGCAAGGTGGTTTTGCCCAGGCAGAATTTTGGTAGGAGGCACTGTTCTAGGGTTGTGACTTATTCTAAGACTGCATGCTTCTTGGCTAAAATGCTACTTACTGTCTCTTTCCAATGAGACTGCAATGTTCAAAAAGACAGATACTTTGTCTGTTGCATTCACCCTCAACCTTCAGCACCTATAATAGAGTCTGACACAAGTGTTCAGGTTCAATGGATACATGAGGTCATTAGTGCTGTCCACCCGATATTTCCAGTTCTACACTCCCATGCCATCCCTCGCCTTGAATTGAGGTCTAGTCATGGGACTTGCTTTGTGATAAAAGTGATCTGTGGCACTTTGTTTACCGTACAATAGACATTAAGAGACTTTGGGGGCAAAGAGGAGACTGGATCATTCATATAACTCAGTCAAGGTGGTTTATGGACCTACGTGCCAAAAACAAAACTCTGAAAGTCTAAGTAGAAAATATAGTTGAATATCTTCCAGATACTGAGGTAGGGAAAGACACAGCAAGACCCAGGAGAGTATTAATCATAAAAGAAATATGGGTAGATGGGACTATATTAAAATTAAAAACGCTTGTTCATCGAAAGATACTCCAAAGGAAAGTGAAAATACCAGTTACAAACTGTAAGAAGCTATACACGATACACATGACTGGTACCTACGAAGACAAGAATATATCAGGTGCTCCCCAAATGCGTAAGAAGAGCCCAAAACTCAACTGGAAAATGGCAGGGGAGTCAACAAAGGGTGATGGAACTGGACACCCATGTGCCAGAAAACGAACGTAGGCACACGTCTCATACCCTTCGCAAAACTGAACTCGGAGTGAACCGCAGACACACAACTATACGACCCTCCTACAACATCACGGGAGAAAGCCTAGATGACGTTGAGTCTGGTGATGATGTCTTAGAACAGCAGAAACATGATCCGTGAAAGACGCAAGTGATAAGCTGGATTTCATTAAAATAAAAAAAACTTCTATTCTGTGAAAAGCACCATCAGGAGATCGAAAAGATGAACCACAGACTGGGAGAATACACTTGCAAAAGACATGTCTGATAAAGGACTTCTGTCCAGAGTACTCAGAGAACTCTTAAAAGTCAACACTATGAGATGCCTGGGTGGCTCCGTCAGGTGAGCTTCTGACTCTTGATTTCGGCTCAGGTCATGATCTCATGGTTTGTGAGTTTGAGCCCCGCGTCCAGCTTTGTGCTGACAGCTCAGAGCCTGGAGCCTGCTTCGGATTCTGTGTCTCCCTCTCTCTCTCTGCCCCTTCCCTGTTCACACTCTGTCTCTCTTTCAAAAATAAATAAACATTAAAAAACAAACAAAAACTCAACAATAAGTAAACAAACAACTGGGTCCAAAAAAAAAAAAAGTACAAAGACCTTAACAGGCATCTCACCAAAAAAATAAATAAAATACTACTACTACTACTACACGGAAGGCAACTGAGTATATAAAAGATGCTCCACACTATATGTCATTTGGGGAAACACGTAGAAGTTGAGTATTCTGGCTATTGTATGTATAAGTCTCCTTGTCCGTGACATGGGCAGAATAAGAGAACTTATTACGTAGGCTGGATTTGATTGGTTAAATACAATGACTCGTGATGCTTTTCAGCATAGTGTTTGGCCCGTAACAAGTCCTCAAATCATATTCTCTTTCAGGTCTTATCAATCACCCCGCTGAGCCTCATAGAACAGCATCTTAGAGTCTAGCACGACAGTGTCCTGCTGTCCTTGCTTACACTGAAGCTATTCCTCAGGCATAGAATACTCTCGATCTCCAGCATCTGATTCCATAATGAGTATTGAAAATTGAACACATTTATGAATGAATACCATGACTTAAAAAAAAAAAAGACTAGTGGATCAGTCAGGATTCAAAGACACAGAACAATCAGGAAATAGAAACTAAGATTCGCTGCAAAGAATTAGCTTACATGATTGTAGACGCTGGCTAGGGCAAGTCCAAACTCTCTAAGGCAGGATGTCAGGAATGCAAGCTGGACCTCTCAGGCACAGGCTGAAGCTGTTGTCTACAGGGAAATTTATTCTTCAGAGACACCTCAACTCTTAAAACCCTTTAACTGATTAAGTCAGGACCGCCCAGATTATTTAGGATGATCTCCCTTAAATTTATTGGATTAGGAATGTCAATCACATCTACAAAACCTTCCCAGCAATGCCTAGATCAGTGTTTGAGTGATTACCTTGGGGCTACAGTATAGCCAAAATGACACAAACTGGCCATCCCGAATGATACGTAAATTCTGCTTACGTGACACACACACTAATGAAATACACATTGACAGAACATAGAAGATGGGGTTTGCAGGGGGCTCATGTTTCTTGGAAGTTTCTACTCAGACTGAAGATCCAGCTCCCCCAAATCTCAATGTATTGGTGGCTGTGTAGACCTCAATATAGCTGAATTGTAACTCCTTCAAATAGAAGCTATAACACTTATTTCCTTTTTAAAAATTCTCTTTAGGATTTGTTGGTTTCTTTTTAATGGTATCTCTAGTCATAAAAGTTACTTAATAAAATTGCATGGGAAGTTGAAGACCCAAAAAGGAATTTATTTATTTGCCATGTCTGATATTATTCATGATTCCAAGCCTGCATAAAATTTAAATATTACAACAATCTTTCGGGGGTTAAATTCTACTGGGAAAATAAGGCAATGCAGGAAGTGTGTCAAAGTCATGAAAAATTCCAAGCACATGATCAAAATACTGGCTTCGCTTGGCAGAAACGTACCATTTTCTAGGGCAAATGATTACTAATAAATGGAAATGTCTGGTTTCTTCTTGCTCCCATTAACTGTCATGTAATTCACACCAGACAGCCAATAGGCGGACCTTTAGTCTTCGAAAAATGGAACAATTTGGGGAGAATTATGAAGCCAAACAATACTGAATAGATGGGAGACATTTTCACTAGCAGGGTGTGAACAAAACATTCAAACGAGCAGGTGCAGACTCCCTGGCTCGTGGGACACGCTGTACATTTTCATCTATGCTTTCACTGTCTTAATTCAAGCAGGCAACACAGGAAAGCTACGCTCTCTTTAATTTTTAAGGCGAGCAGGGGCCACTGCTTGCTGGTGTAACCTAAAGTTTGAGAACCACTGGTGAAGAAATGCCTTTGATTAGACTTAATTTGGAGAGCAATGCTTCTCAGGCTGTAGTGTATGAGGAGTCGCTGCTGGGGAGCAGGCAAAATGCAGATTGCCAGGCCTGCGTGACTGTGATCCCCCAGGGATGGGATGGGAGCCAGCCCATTTTTGAGATGCCGCTTTGAGTCTTCAGGGCCAAGCCTGAGAAGAGGCTCACTGCCTGGTCCTTTATGTCTGTGATCCAGACTGGCCCAGACTCTCCACTGAAACATTCTTGCCCATGTCTATAATCCTCTGGGCCGTCCTGGGGCTTCTCTTTCTTAAAAGTTACGTTAGCCTTTACCAAATTGAGATAAACAAAATGGAATATGTAATTTCAGATCTATCCTATGAAGGAGGAAACTACTGAGCTTAGAAATTTCTAAGAAAAGCCTAACACCTGGAGGAATGGGAAAAACACAATTGGCTTTTCCTTCCCCCGGGAGTTAAAATGGTTCAGGGCACTTTTTCTTCCTAGTTATCTCAAGTTCTACCAAATCTAATCAAATGCACACTCTCCTGGTCGAATGAACGAATAAGAGGAATTAATAAAACAAAAAGTATGACGAAAACTGGTTTTATTTTGTGGACTTGACATTGCTCAAGAGGATTCAGAAGTCTGTGAATAGAGGCCTTTCCCATTTGTAAGGCTCTTCTAGGATGGAACTGACAGTCACCTGGGGTTCACAGACCCTGGGCAAGGACATACCGACCTCATTCCCTACAAGCCTGGGGGATACAGGAGGGAAGTGCTGTCTCCAACTCAATGAAATGTAACTGCCCAAGTCTATAATATTTGCTGGCAAACATTATCACTTTGATTTTCTGCTTGTGATGTCAATGCATGTAAAAGTAACAAAAAAAAAATACCTAAGATAAGTAGTGCAATCTTGACACAGTTTAAAAATACGTACTCAGTCCTGGCCTTCATGTAAGAAGTCATCATTTCATGGAGTGTCAGGGAGGCCCAGTCAGTTAAGCATCTGACTCTCAGTTTTGGTTCAGGTGACTCACTGTTGGTGAGTTTGGACCCCACATCAGGCTCTGTGCTGACAGGCAGAACCTGCTTGGGATTCTCTCTCTCTCGCTTTCTCCCTCTCTCTCAAAATCAATAAAACGTACATTTAAAAAAAATAAAAGTCCTCCTTTCATCATAACCTCTAGTTTTGTCTTTTTTTTTAAATTATATGAAAAAAGGTTACAATTTCTTTCCTTCTTGATAGTACTACCAGTCCTACTGAGATTCCCTAAGAATATGGAGGCAACGGCCTTGGGTTATTGGTGAGCCCCAGGTGTCATAACCCTGGACAGTGCAAAAGAGCTCTTACTGCCACCTGGCCCAGCAGTAATTTTTCTTTTTAATTCCGTGTCATGGTGATTTGCACTGATGCATTTCTGTGCATACCAACCTATGAATATTTGGGGGATTAAAAATGGAAGCCGTCAGAAATCAAGTATGCATTTGTTAGCACACCAATAGACTCATTAAAGTGGTTGGTGAAAATTTTTTTAGTGATTCACTTCCTAGAAATTTGATTTTTCAGTACTCCTGTCTGCTGAGAAAAACAGTAGTTTTTTTTCACTATTATCATCGCTATCATGCTAGCAGCAGGAACTATCAACGCTCAACCATGCCTGGCTCCCAGCAAAATCATGACTCAGGCAAAGGTTGTTTTGATCCCTTTACCTCCCTGTGTTCAGAACTTATTTCATTAGTTCACGCACCAAGTATCTATTCTCAGTGCGAGGTTGCTGGTGACCCCGAAGAGTACAGTTGTGAAGGAGTTTGGAAGTGAAAGCCAGATATGAGAGGATGTGAAGAGAATGCGATGAGAAGAAGAACCAGTGAGAATTTTGAGAAATTTTGTTGCATTGAGTGACAAACAAAATAGGGTCGTTAATGCGGTGAAAGCGAGAATAAGCGAAGGCTTTTCAAGCGAGGGAAGTAACAGCATGTTTGTCTGCTGATGGGTTGACCCAGGAGATACTGAACACATGGAGGAGGAGAAAGGGGACACCTGTCACTGGGCCCTTCAGAAAGGGAGAGCAATGGGGCCCTGAACAAGAGCAATGGGGCCCTGAACCAGTAGAGGACTTGGCATTATGTAGGACTGTGAATAGTTCATTTGTAGTAACTCAGTTAAAGGCCAGTGATTTGGGGATTTGTGTAGCCATGTTAGGTTGGAATGGCGAGTGAGTGAGCACACTGACTTCTGATAGCTTTTCTCACTGAGGTAAGAAATGACTGTGAGAATTGTAAAGGCATTTGAGGGATTTGAGGAGAATAAAGGTGTAACATAATAATCTAAGGCAGTGAAGGAACAAAGTGACAAAAGTAGTACAGAAGTGTTGTTCGGTCCCCAGTGGCCCCGTGAGGTACAGGATTATAAATCTGCTGTCCAGTTACTAGGTCACAGAAGACAGAGAATTGGATTTATCCTTAGATGGGGTTCAGTCAGGCAATTAAAGTGAGGGGAGGAAAGGCTAACAATATTGATATAGCCTTTAGGGAGTAAGTAAGGTGAAATGAGGTCATGGGGGGGGGGGTTCTAATCTGACAGAATTGGCGTCCTTATAAGGAGAGGCAGAGATAGTAGAGATCTCAGGGTGCACACGCTAAGGAAAGGCTCTGGAAACACCACAGCCACAAGGCAGCCATCTACAAAAGCCAGGAAGAGAGGCCCCAACAGAAACCAACCCTGATGGCGTCTTCATCTTGGACTTCTAGCCCCCAGAACTATGAGAAAAAAAACAAATTTCTGTTGTTTAAGCCACCCAGTGCTTTGTTAGGGCAGCCCTGGGAAACTAATGCACTAACTTTCCTCACCAACAGCAAAATCTTAAAGAAGAAAAATCAAAGGTAGTTTTGAGAGCTTATTGCCCTAAGCCTGTATCTATAGATCTCCGTTGACATTTACTTGACATTTACTCCTAAGTATATTCTAAATGTATATCCTTATTAGATTAAAAAAAATCAAAATGCATGAAACTATTTGAGAATAATACATGCAAGTATGTAATTATAAATCCAACAGCAGTATTTGTGAACTCTCGCATAAATTTCCTACGTAATTGGTTTCTAGATACAGTATTCTTGGGAATAGGGCAAATATAACTCCATTTATTTTTCTCCTTTTAACATAATTTAGAATGGAAAAAAATCCTTTGCCGAAAAATAATGCACAGGTGCATGTATGGCACTTTACTCTTATAGACTACATAGAGTTACAGAGAATTCTCCCCAAGACCCTCAGGTCTATTTTCCTGTGGGTCTGTTATAAATTCCCCCTGGAAGCCCTACACTCAGTAAAATGGCTGTACTTCTTTTTTGAGAAAAGTAAGGTAAAACTTCCCAAACTGGCCATGCTACTTTGTCATAAATCCAGATTTGCTAGCTCCTTTGAGCTCCAGATTTTGCTTGGAAAAGAGAGACAGACAGAGAGGGAGACAGAGAAAGAGAGAAGAAATTCCTGCCGCTTACCGAAGTGCTAGCTCCTGAACTTACTGGCACTCGCATTAGTGACGCGTCTAAATAATCCTATTGTATACTCCTGGGTGATAAGCATGGAACTGGGTGGTTCAAACCATGTCGTGGGAAAGGAAGGAAGAAAACGGAAGATCATGGTAGGTAGGGCCAACAGAAGGAGGTTGTTGCCCATGTCCTTGCCCATCAAAATCAGGAACAAATGAACTAGAAGTGACTAAGAGTTCAGAACGCTACCTGAAAGTTAGTTTGATGTTACTATTTTAAAACGGAAATCATCTTTCATGGACACTTCAGATTAATTTGGGGAATGATAGAGGTTTCTAGGAAGTCGTCCTAGACGAGGAAGAAGAGGGTTATTTTGAGATTTGAAAGGTGCTAAGTAGGAGTCAGGCTTCTCTGGGAGTTCAAACGACAAACCCTACTTTTCACGAAAATTCCGTTTCCTAAAAATTTCAGTTCACATTGGCTAGGCCATGTGGATTTAACTCTACAGCAGTGACCATGAGTGCTGTTATCTTGTAACAACTTTTACGTAAAGCTATTTAGGGATCTCTGTAATTAAAAACATAAAGTAAATTTGTAATATGTTTTCTTGCACTCAGGAAAGCATGTTGAGTTAATTATAGGTGAGCGAGCACTTTGAATCTGCTTCCATTTACGTAGGTTAGTACTTTATTATTTAAGTGGTCTGCACTAAAATTTAGGATAGTCCTGACTGAGGCGACCATAATCCCAGTCTGCCCAGGGCAGGTGATGTTTTATGCCTCTTGTTCCAGTGCAATTATTAAGTGAGCCCCTTTTCATTCTCAAAAGTATCTTCATTTGCATTAAACTTCCATTGTATTATGACCCACCCACCAGCATCTCATGACACCAACTTTGACAAGTAGTGGGTCAGAGAATCTACAAATTATTAATAGTCATCTTATACTCATCTGAACGTAAAAATGATAAAAAGAAAAATAAAGAGTTCCCGAGGTTGGAAGATGGAAGAGGGGTGGGTGTGGACCCCAAGCTCACCTCACCAGTGAATACAACGAGCTAAAGATCAAATCATCCAACGTAGCCCAGACCTGAAGACTGAAAACTCCTCAATTAAAGGTGGAGACAAGGCCACATTGAAGAAGGGAGGAGGTGCAGAGCTGCAGTTTGGGAGAGAGACGTATCTTGGCTGCTATGATAGTACAGAAGGGTAAGAGATGGAGTGGCACACAGGGAAGTGCCTGGGGAAAATGAATTCCCCTAGCGGTTGGTTTGGAAACCAAGAGGAGCCAAATTTCCTGAGCTCTTGCCATCAGTGGGACGTAAAGCCTGAAGTTTTAAAGTTCAGCCGGTGTGGCTGGGATAGAGCCCCGATGCCATTGTGCTGCTCTTGGAGAGAAGGCAGGCAAACAACCCTTGGACACACAGCATGGAAACAGACGTGAAGAGCGCCCAGAGCACAACAGCGGGGAGGCTGTTTGCTCATCTTAAAGTGTGTCCCAGAGAGGCAGCATCCATGTAGACATTCCTCTGGAAACAAAAGAACTGTCTAGAGCCATCTCCCTCCCCTGCCCTTCAGCATTAGCAGAGGGCCACCTGCAGCTCCAAAACTCACTACCTGACTTGCTTAAACCAAGCCCTCCCTCCCCACCCGCCCCACACTCTGGTGGGACCACCTCTCCCGGTCACACTTGCTTCAGTCCCAGCCCTAGAAGACCAGTCCCCCCCCCCCCCCCCCCCCCCCCGCCCAGAAGACCAGTCCAAACCCTAATTACACCACATCTCCCAACTCAGGAGTTTTGTAGTGCCTCGGTTCCAGAGGCATTGGTGACAGGTCTCATTTCACAAGCAGACCACAGCACACCTAGTTAAAACGCACCACATTCAAGCCAGGGACCAAACATTAACCAACAACAGGCAAAGCCTCTCCAGACAACTGGTCTGAAAGGATAAAGCAGTCAGGACAAAATATCAGAGCACATACAGCACACATTAGAGACATTCCCTCTAGTGCTAGGCTCTGAGGAACAAGGGACAGTACACGGGAGGGCACCACAGGAACTCTCTTTTAGAAGGCCATTACCCTCAAGGAGACATAGTTGACTTTCCTAGCACAAACAGGCACAGATAATTAGATAAAATAAGAAGACCAATTTATCCTAGATGAAAGAACAGGACAAGGCCACTGTCAGAAATCTAAGCAAAGCAGATATAAGTAACCTGCCTGATGGAGAATGTAAAGTAATGATCACAAAGATACTCACTGGACTTGAGAAAATAGTGTAAGGCTTAAGTGAGACCCTTAACACAGAGATAAGGAATACCCTATCAGAGATAAAGGCTCAAAAACCAAAATGAGAAACACACTTCATAGAATCAACAGCAGGCTGGAAGAAGCAGAGGAATGAATTAGAGACTTAGAAGACAGAGTAACGGAAAGCAATCAAGCTGAACAAAGGAGAGAAAAAAGAATTATGCAAAACAAGAACATACTTAAGGAACTTGGTGACTCCATCAAACATAATAACATTCATATTATAGGAGTCCCAGAAGAAGAAGAAGAGAGAAAAGGGGGCAGGGAATTTCTTTGAAGAAATAATAGCTGAAAACTTCCCTAATATGGGGAAAGAAACAGGTCTCCAGATCCAGGAAGCACAGAGAACTCCCATCAAAATCAACAAAAGCAGACAGACACCAAGACATATTATAATTAAATTTATAAAATATAATGATAAAGAAAAATCTTAAAAACAGCAAGTCAAAAGAAGTCACTGACTTACAAGGGAAAACCCCTCAGGCTAGCAGGAAATTTTTTAACAATACTTTGGCAAGCCTGAAGGGAGTGCCATGATATATGTAAAGGGCTGAATGGGAAAAAATCAGCAGCCAAGTAGATTCTATCCAGTAAGGCTATCATTTGGAACAGAAGGAGCAATCAAGAATTTCCCAGATGCACAAAAACTAAAGAAGTTCATGACCACTATAGCAACCCTGCAAATAATATAGAAGGGGACTCTTTGAGCGCAAAGGAGAGCCCCAAATTGACAATATAAAGGGAGGAAACACAAAATCAGTAAAAGTGAATATTTCCATAAAAAATCAGTCAGGGAACTCACAAAATAAAAAGATGCAAATATGACAACATATACCTAAAATGTGGGGAGGAGAGGAATAAAGAACGAGTTCAACCTTAAACCACCATCAACTTAATATAGACTGCTACATGCACAAGAGTTTACACTTAATGTAATAACCATTATGAATAAATATGCAAAGAATAAAGAGAAATAAACCCAAATATATCACTAAAGAAAATCATTAAAACATGAAAGACAGAAGATCAAGAAAATCTACAGAAACAACCACAAACAAGTTATAAAATGACAATAAATACATACCAACAATAGGTCTGGATGTAAATGGATTGAATGCTCCAATGAAAAGATAGAAATTGACAGAATGGATAAAAAAAAAAGATCCATCTATATGCAGTCTATAAGAGATTAATTTAGACCTAAAGATACCCGCAGCTTGAAAGTGAGGGGATGGAGAAATGTCTATATCGTGCAAATGTTTAACAAAAGAAAGCTGGAGTAGCAATACTTACATTGGGCAAAATAGATTTTAAAACAAAGACTGTAACGAGAGACAAAGAAGGACACTGTATAATAATAAAGACAATCCAACAAGATGTAATTGAAAATATTTATGCACTCAACTCAATGTATTTGGGAGGATCCGAATACATCAAAAAGATAATGGCAAACATAAAGGAACTAATTGGTAATAATAAAATAATAGTAGGGGACTTTAACACCCCACTTGCGTCAATGGACAGATCGAAACAGAAAATCAGCAAGGAAACAGTGGCTTTGAATGACACACTGGAACAAATGGATGTAACAGATATATTGAGAACATTCCATCCTAAACCAGAAAAATACACATTCTTTCAAGTGCATATGAAACATTGTCCAAAACAGATCACACATTGGGCCAGAAAACAAACCTGACCAAATTCAAGAAGATTGAAGTTATACCGTGCATCTCTTCTGTCCACAACACTATGAAACTAGAAGTCAACCATAAGGAAGAATCTTGGTAGACCACAAATACATGGAAGTTAAATAACACGCTACTAAACAATAAATGGGACAACCAGGAAATCGAAGAAGAAATTAAAAAGTACATGGGCACAAACTCTCAAATAAAATAACAAATGAGAGAGGAGAAATAACACCACAGAAATAAAAACAATTAAGGATATTATGAAAAACTCTATGCCAAAAAATTGGACAACCTAGAAAAAATGGGTGCATTCCTAGAAACATACAATTTACCAAAACTGAAGAGGAAATAGAAAATTTGAACAGACCAATAACCTGCAAAGACGTTGAGTCAGTGATCAATAAACTCCCGACAAACAAACATCCAGGACCAGATGGCCTCACAAGAGAATCTACCAAATATTTAAAGAATTTATACTTATTCTTCTCAAACTCTTTCAAAATATACAAAAGGAAGGAAAACTCACAAATTCTTTCTACGAAGCCAGCATTATCCTTACACCGAAGCCAGAAAAAGACCCAACTAAAAAAAGAGAACTATAGGCCAATATCCCTGATGAACATAGATGCAAAAGTTCTCAACAAAATACCAGAAAACCAAATCTGACAACATGTTAAAATATATATATATTTTTCACCATAATCAAGGAGATTTATTCATGGGTTGCAGGGGTGGATCAACATTTGCAAATCAAACCACGTGATACATCACTTCAATAGGAGAAAGGATAAAAACCCTATGATCATTTCGATAGACTCAGAAAAAGCATGTGACAAAGTACAATGTCCATTAATGATAAAAGCCCTCAACAAAGTATGTTTAGAGGGAACATACCTCACCATAATAAAGGCCATATACGAAAAACCCACAGCTAACATCATCCTTAATGGGGAAAAATAGAGCTTGTCCCCTAAGGTCAGGAACTGGGCAAGGATGTCCACTCTCACAACTTTTATTCAACACAGTACTCAAAGTCTTGGCCACAGCAATCAGACAACAACAACAACAAAAATAAAAGGTATCTGAATTGACAAGGAAGAAGTCAAACTTTCATATTTGAGGATGGCATGATACTATCTATGAAAAGCCTGAAAGACTCCACCCCAAAACTACCACAACTAATAAATTCAGTAAAGTCTCAGGAAACAAAATCAACATACATAAATCTGTTACGTTTCTATACACCAACAATGGAGCAGCAGGAAGAGAAATTAAGCCATCAATCCCATTTACAATTGCACCCCAAATCGTAAGACCCCCTGGGATTAAACCTAACCAAAGAGGGGAAAGACCTGTATTCTGATAACTATGAAATACTCGTGAAAGACATTGACGATGACCCAAAGAAATGAAAAGACATTCCAGGCTCATGGGTTGGAAGAATATTGTTAAAATGCCTATACTACCCAAAGCAATGTATACACTCAATGCGATCCTTGTCAAAGTACCAATAGCATTTTTCTCAGAACTAGAACAAACGTTCCTAAAATTAGTATGGAAACACAAACGACCCCAAATAGCCAAAGCCATCTTGAAAGAGAAAAGGCAATCTGGAGGTATCACAATTCCACACTTCAAGTTATATTACAAAGCTGTAGTAATATACCAAACAGTACGGTACCAGCAAAAAAATTGACACACAGATCAATAGAACAGAATAGAAAACCCAGAAGTAAACCCACAACTATGTCATCAGTTAACCTTTGACAAAGCAGAAAAGAATACGCAATGGGCAAAACAGGCTCTTCCACAAATGGTGTTGGCAAAACTGGACAATGACATGCCTGAGAATGAAACCAGACCACTTTCTTACACCATACACAAAAATAAATTCAAAACTGGAGTGTCTGGGTGGCTCAGTTGGTTAAGCATCTGACTCTTGATTTCGGCTCAGGTCATGATCTCATGGTTCATGGGATACAGCCCCATGTTGGGCTCCATGCTCAAAGTGCAGAGCCTGCTTGGGACTCTCTCTCTCCCTTGCAAAAAAATAAAACATTAAAAAAATGAATTCAAAATGAATGAAAGACCTAAATGTGAGATACGAAACCATCAAAATCCTAGAAAAGAATATAGACTGTAAACTTTTTGACAGCAGCCATAGCAACTTTTTTTCTAGCTATGTCTCCTGAGGCAAGGGAAACAAAAGCAAAACAAAACAAAATCTATTGGGACTACATCAAAATAAAAAGCTTCTACACAGCAATGGAAATAATCAGAACACTAAGGCAACCTATAGAATGACAGAAGATGTTTGCAAATGACATATCTGATAAAGGGTTAGTATCTAAAATATATAAAGAGGTTATAAAACCCAACACCCCCCCAAAAAACCCCAAATAATCCAGTTTAAAAATGGGCAGAAGACATGAACAGACACTTCTCCAAGGAAGACATCCAGATGGCCAACAGACACATGAAAAGATGCTTATGATCACTTATCCTTGGGGAAATGCAAATCAAAACTATAATGTCTGACACCTGTCAGAATGGCAGTTCAACAACACAATAAACAACAAGTGTTGGGAGAATGGGGAGAAAAAGGAACCTTCCTGCACTGCTGGTGGGATTGTAAACTGGTGCAGCCACTGTGGAAAACAAAGTGGAGGGTCCTCAAAATGTTAAAAATAGAACTATCCTAAGATCCAGCAATTGCACTACTGGGTATTTACTCAAAGAATATAACAACACTAATTTAATTTTTTTTAATGTTTATTTATTTTTGAGACAGAGCATGAACGGGGGAGGGGCAGAGAGAGAGAGGAAGACACAGAATCGGAAGCAGGCTCCAGGCTCTGAGCCATCAGCCCAGAGCCCGACGCGGGGCTCGAACTCACGGACCGCGAGATCGTGACCTGAGCTGAAGTCGGACGCTTAACCAACTGAGCCACCCAGGTGCCCCTAACAACGCTAATTTAAAGGGATGCATGTACCCTGATATTCATGGGAGCATTATCTACAATAGCCAAAATGAGGAAGCAGCCCAAGTGTTCATTGATTGATAAATGGACATAACAGTGGTGTGTGTGTGTATATACATACACATACATACAATGTGTACACACACACACACACACACACACACACAAAGAGAATATTACCCAGTCATAAAAAAGAATTGAATCTTGCCATTTGCAGTAACATGGATGAAGCCAGAGGGTATAAGGCTAAGTGATGTAAGTCAGTCCGAGAAAGACAAATACCATGACTTCATTCACACATGGAATTTAAGAAACAAATGAGCAAAGGGAAAAATACAGAGAGAGAGAGAGAGAGAGAGAGAGAGAGAGAGAGAGAGAGAGAGAGAAACTGAGGAATAGACTCTTAACTATAGAGAACTGATGGTTACCAGAAGGGAGGTAGGTGCAGATATGGGTGAAACAGTGATGGGGGTTAAGGAAGGCACTTGTTGTGATGAGCACTGGGTGATGTATGGAATTGTTCAATTACTATATTGTACACCCGAAACTAATGTAACCTGTATGTTAACTGGAATTAAAATTCACAAATAAAAATATATTATAAAAATAAATGTTTATATGTAAGTTCAAGTATAAATACCCTCTCCCACTTTGTGCTACATAACGACTAGTCCTTGGTATAAATGAGTTTGTCATTAAAGAAAGAATTTTACTGCAAAACCAGTGGAAAGTTAGTGTGTATGAGTAGGAACCATACAAAAAAACAGCTTGTAACCAACAGATTACATATATCAAGACGTGTCTGAACTTGACCCTCTGAGGTCCAGGTTCACCCATTATGTAACTGAAAGAAAGCGTTATAGGATCAAGGCCAGACAGCTGGTTGTCAGCAACACTGCCTGAAACGGGTCAAGAATGAAGAGACAAATTAAAGACGCGTTAGGGGTGAGAGTATTAATTAGTATAAAAAACTACATTTGATAGGAAAGTGGGAAGAGTTAGACCCATTGGGATGTCACAAAGAAGGAAAGGGTCACGCAAGAGAACACAGATCGACAGAAGAAGGCCTCAGGGTTTGGATCTTGAGGGAGATAAATCTCAAACACAACGAGCTCTTTTCCTAGCTTCCTTCTTCGGGACGTCTGTAATGATGGCAAACTGGTCTAATGACAATTGAGTGACTTACTAATGCCCATTCTCCTCGCTGTCAAAGGCAAATGGGCTGTTATGCAGCCAATGCAGAATTAATTTAAAATTAAGGTCAAATTCAGAATGTATTTGAGTGCCCTTTAAAAGAAACCAAGACTGTCCCTGCTGATACATGTCTACAGATAGGTACACTGTGGGCGCACCGCCAGTGGGTCCTATGGCACCCACATGGGTAAAAAAGGCAGTTAACATCCTAGAACGTATAATTCGAGATGATATACTCTTGACTTTACCAAAGAATCTGTCTATATGTAAATACCAACACGATCGTGTCTGTCAGAGCCGTGAAGAAGCAATTTAAATCTCCGAGAAATCCAAATCCCTCTGGAGGTTCAAGATTTCTTTTCCTGACAAACCTAAGAGGTTTTTTTTTTTTTTTTTTTTCCATTAACGCCGCCATGGAAAGAAACAGTGACAGAATAGTTGCTACGGGGGTAAACGCCCGGAAAGAGATGAATCGCCGTGTAAGGCGGAAAGTCTGAAAGCATAAAGCTCCGTGCGGTGAGTACAACGGAGCGTGGGAAGCATTCACGGACGATCGACCTTGCCTTGCCATCACCTGGGTGTGTGAACCCAGGACCAAGGACTTGCAGTTTATAAGACAGAATGATGAAGGGGGAATGGGACAAAGGCAAGCAAAATTGGCAGGAGCGATGAGGGTACCGGGAGCATGCAACTAACAGCAGGGCAGAGCTGTGGCCAAGTTGACCTGGAACACGACCTCCTGACCTGTGAGGCGCTGCTTAGGAATGACCCGGCTCCCTTCAAAGTGAAGGCTGATTAACTTCCAGTGCTTCCCTAAGACCCACAATAAGGCACACTGCGGGCCAGCTACGTCCCAGGAACTAGCCTTGCCCTGGAAATGCTCTCAAGAGCAACATGGTGTCTGGGTTCAGGAAGCTCAGAGTCTGGGACACGAGACAGATGCTAACTGTATCAGTGTGTCTGTATATGTGTAACGCTGATATGTAGGTCTCTTCGATATTGCATTTTCGGGTATTTTCCAAAGCAAAGTAGAAGCGGTCATATAGGATTAAGCCACGAAAGCAGTTAACTGGTAAGAGCTTGTATACACATAAAAACCAGGTAAGGAGATAGACTTATTTGCAATGAGGAAACATATAAATTGAAATAGTTTGTAGCTTTCATATGAAACAGTAAAAAAAAGAAAAAAATCAAACAGGGGCACCTGGGGGGCTCAGTCAGTTCAGCGAGCGTCCAACTTCTGCTCAGGTCACGACCTCATGGTTCGTGAGTTCGAGCCCTGCTTCGGGCTCTGTGCTGACAGCTCAGAGCCTGCTCCGCATCCTGTCCCCGCCCCCACCACCCCTTCTCCCTCTCTCTCAAAATAAATAAAGGTAACAAGAAATGAAACCTGCTCTACGGATGCGGTGTTCGAAGCAATCCTGCAGAGGAGAAAACAACACTTACTCGGGGACAGACCGCGAGGCCCAGGTTTTACAGCATCAGTGCCGTAAGTCACAAGACTACGCTACAGCACGTTAAGCCAAGCCTCGGGAGTTCATTCCTACAGAAGTCAACTACTTTAAATATCTATCAACTAAGTGGGAAAATGATTTCAAGAAGGCTTCCGAGGGGTTAGAAAGTCCCTGCACACCAGGGAGACCAATTATCGTTGGCTCTCACCAACAGCCCTCACACTCTTCAGGGAAGTATCTAGAAAAACGTCAGAGGCCTGTGTGGTCACCACCTCCTGTACCGTGCATGTGACCTACATTCGTACGTAACACGTGTGAAACGTGGTGTTGAAGTGATGCAGAGACATGGTTCGTGCTGGAGAGCACATATTAGCGATTTCCACCTCTACTGCAAGGTTAAGAAAAAAAAAAAGGTTCCCCAAGGATGGAACAGTTGAACTAGAATCAGACCTCAGAACAGATAGCTGGGAGGGATGGGGTGGCCTGCAGGATGGGGGGGGGGCCCTGGAATGGAAAGAAGCCTGGGTGCGGGCAGGTGGGGAGAGAGGAGGCTGTACAGACAGTGAAAGGCCAGAGGACAGCAAGGGCCAGCGGCTGTGGAAAGGGTGTGGGGCTTTATCCTAAAAGCACTAAGGGACATTTAGAGTATCTGAAGGAAGGTGTTAACACACTCAGTTTTCTTTTGTGCAAAAACCATCCTGGAGTGAGTACATACGTTATCAACCTAAAGGCTTCCCATATACAAATACGGTATAGAGAACACGATAGTCCTAGGAGAATGGTGTGGCCCCTGGGACTTTGCACGGCTTGAGGGGCCATGTGCGGGAGCTCTGGCAGTGCAGTGAAAACATGAGGAAATGTTTAAGGCCAAAACAGGACTTTTTAATAATGGTTTATTTTCATCCATCCAGTAAGGATTGCTGCTTGGCAGGTATCCTGCACCAGAGCTAATCCCGCCCTGGTTCTGTTTATTGAGACAGAAGCTGAGCTGAACCCCCAACTGAGTACAAGACTAATTGCCCCTATTATAGAAAGAAGCTTTTTGTTACAAAAAGCAAAACATGCCAATGGTTGATAGAGTATGCGCTCTGGGCGCCTGCAACCTGGAAGCTGGTTGGCGTCTCTTGGAGAAGGTTTAGATTTCTTGGTTGCCCGTGCACAAAGCCTTTTTGTTCACCTTCCATGGTAACAATTGCTTCAGAAAGTTCCTTCATCTGGCAGCAGACAAAATTATGCCCACTCAATTGGGGGAAATTCCATTCTTCATGGAGGCCTTTTACAGTATTAATGGTTTTATGTAGGACATTTGGGAAGCATAGGAGCCAGACCGTATTCTGGTAGAATTTCTACAGTAAAACATTGCCTAATTCATTCCTGGGCTGTTTATTTCTGTAGTTCTCCAATTTATTATTAGTACTGGCTAATCGATGGACCTGCTTGCTCTGTCTTTCCTGCTCTCCACAATCCCCGGTATTTACTGAAATACACCTAAATGTATGTATAGCTTTCATTCTGAACATCTATATATGTGCAAGGCACTCTACACTGAGAATTCCATGGACCTTGGTTCTATCCTTTATAATCTAAAACAGTTAAAGGTATTGCCATATGGATACTAAATACATATCATTTATTTACATTCTAGGTATAATCTCAACTGTCAAGGGCATAGCAAGGACAATCCTATGTTTACAAATGCAGTTAATTTCCCTCCTGGGGACCTTGAAAGATTCATTTCCTAGTCTTCCTTGCAGAGATGTGGGAGTCATGTTTCTAGTCACTGCAATGAAGGTGGACATTATAATTCCAGACTTGGCCATGAACACCCCGGGGGAAGATTTCGTGCTCCCTTTTTCCCTTCACACAGCAGACCTGGAGGCCACGCGTAGAGAAGAGGGAGGCGTCCAAAGTGGAAAGGGCTTGCACTCCTGAGTCACTACCCAGGGGGCGTGAGTGCTGCTGTCCAGGAACATCCACGTTGGACTTTGTACGCACGAGAGATAAACCTTTGTGGGCTGAGATTTGGGGGTCGTCACAGAGGACAACCTATCCTGACACAACGTATTAACATTATTAGATAAGATCTAAGCCTTGTAATAAAGTCAAACTGTTACATTGTATGCAGCGTGGGGTTCTGCTTTGATTATTGAATAGCATTTGTCTAGCACTAAATACCCAGTATAAAAACTGTTGTACATCCAACAGGCAAATGGATAAACTGTTGTACATCCAATGGAATACTCTTCGGCACTTAAATGAGCTATCAAGCCATGAAAAGACATGGAGTCAACTTAAAGGCTTATTACCCAGTGAAGGAAGCCAATCTTAAAAAACTAAAGACTGTAGGATTCCAACAATACGATGTTCTGAAAACGACAAAAGTATGTAAGAAGTAAAAAATTCAATGGTTGACAGGGGTTGTGGTGGTGGGGAGGGACGAATAGGCACAGCACAGAGGATTTTCAGGGCCGTGACAATATCCTGTGTAATACCGTAATATTATGGTATTATATATTATATATTTGGTATATATATACCATATATATTATATATGGTATTATATATTATGTGGTATACATTATGTGGTATCCTAGGATATACATATTATAATGCATCAGTGTAGGTTTATCAATTTTAATATAGGAACCACTCTGGTGGCGGGGGGGGGGGGCACTGATAATGGGGAACGCTATTCATGTATAGGGGCAAAGAGTATATAGGAAATATCTGTACCTTCCCTTCAATTTTGCTGTGAATGTGAAACTGCTCCCAAAAATATAGTTGTAATAATACATTTTTCTAAGAAATAACAAAAAGATGTTTCTATCAGCAATCATGTTTGGCTAGTTTTAATACAACGCTATCTAAAAGACACTGCCAGCTGTGTATTTATATCTTCTGGTAAAATAATATATGAATACCTCCAAGCGTGTAAGCTTGCGTGACTAGAATCAAAATAGGACCTATCGAGAAGCATGAAGAATCGGGGGACGAGTTGGCTGTAAGGCAAAGATTATGATTTCTGCTGTATCTCAGATACCTATCTATGACTCCTGGTGAAATAATGCTGAATGCTATTAATGACACGTTATAGTAATACTAAATTATAATTGCTGTACTTCTCTTGCAGACTGATAAACTTGGATAAGGATTTTGAGACATACTTCTATTTCCCATTTAATCGCACCCCTTGTATCCACACCGGCTGGCCAACATAAAGATAAAACTCAGGTTTTAATTATTAATAGATTCTACTGATACGGAAATGGGTAGTTAAGACTAAGTTTTGTGTCAATTGCCCGAGTATTTTAGGAGCTAAGATTATGTGGAACAGCAAATTCTAGGCTGAAGTGGCCGTGAGTTCCTTTTTCTTTCTATGTCCTACTATATAAAATTCTCACACGCGAGGCATGTCGGCACCTAAGCCAACAAGGAGGGAACAGAAGCGAGGGAGGGAACCTGAGCAACATAGCCTAATACAATGGGCGCTCCCAACTACACAAATAATTCATGGTACAAAAGGCAAACTTAGCCCCAGTTGAGGATGTTTCTGAGCTCCAAGGGTATCCAGCGGTTAAGTGGGGCAGGGATAAAAAAAGAAAGTCACTGGGTCAGCTAATACTCAAAAACAAGTGGGCATCAGTTTGAATATGGCAGAAATACAGCCCACGGGCTGGGGTCAGGGGGATGGAGAAAGTAATGGTATTGGTGAAAGGATATAAAAGGCGCAAGGTCTAACCACTGGGTGGGAAGTTGAAGGCTGATAAACTGAGATTTGGGGCAAGGTTCAAGTCAAGATTGACAGGGAGGGGTACTAAAATCTTGGGCAGTGAAAACAAAGGCATCATACCATGGGGATGAACCGCCCCAAGTGGTAATTCCATTATTAACAGTAACCAAAGTAACAATAGCTACCATCTATTGGCTATTTAGTGTGTGCCCGTACATGATGTCTATTTTTAGAGATGAGCAAAGGGACATATGGGAAGACTTCATCACTTGGGCCAAGTCATACAGTTAGTAAAAGCAGAGGTGGAACTTGCATGCAGGCTTTCTGACTCCCAGCACCTGTGCTCTTGGGTCCAAACACTGGTTGGTACCAGGCAAAAGGGGTTCGGTTCTCTGACAAAGTCTCTGTGCTGCTCAGGATTCGATGAGAACCTAGATGTTCTGAATCAACAGCCAAGGCATCAGAGACTAACTGAAAAGGACACTGAAGCATTCTCCCTTTCTTCCGTACCACCTGACTACAGTGTCTTACATTCAGCAGGCGAATATTCATTGTTGGTTTTTTTTTTTTCTGCTTTGAAATAGAAATTAGGAAGATTAAATAGAGAAAAAAAACAACAAAACCTTCTCCTCTACTACCCCGGAGGGTGGATTTGTGCTGCTAGGGAGAAAGGAATTTTCTTCGCCACAGCATCAAGACGCAATATATATTTTCTTATAAACGATGAACCTTCGAGATTCACCTGTGCTCACCATCTGTACACTTTTGAACAGTTGACCAACTACGTCCATTGACCCAATGTAATAAGTGTGTGTATACCAGGAGTTAGACATCCACTGGGTGGGCACATGGGTTCAGCTTGTCTTCTTAGGCGTTCTCTATCCCCACAGGCATCTGGCATATAGTAAGCACTCAGTAGAAGTTGGCGGCTTTTATTGTGTTATTATTATGTACAAAGTAATTGATGTCACAGCTGCAAAGGTTTTAGATTGAGAACCCTCTATTAAAATACTTCTGTATTTCTTGTGGCCATTAACCAGGACATCATTAGGGACTTGGGAAAAGATTAGCTAATGAGGGGCTCAATTCATTAATGAGACAACTCAGTTGTGCTTCTTCTTCCCTTAACGGCAGATCCTCTTACTCTCCAAGGCACTATTTAAACTATTAAAATAACTAATGAGATCATTACTGTTGTCAGACGAGTCCCAGACCGAGCAGATATCTGTACAAGTAATTGTAAAGTATTTATTCCAATAGAATGTCCTACCTGCTTACTAACACCCAAAGAGAAAATAAGACCAGAGCAGAGAACCCACTCCACCGGGACTGGGTCCAAACGTCAGGAAGGGTAGAGTAACCTGAAGTTAACTTGTTTTTAGTCAAATGTGTGATTACAATTATTCCTTTTTTCAAGGTTGAGTTTTTCTATGATTTTTAATTTTTTTTATGTTCGTTTATTTTTTGAGAGACATAGACACAGCACACGTTGGGGAAGGGCAGAGAGAGAAGGAGACACAGAATCGGAAGCAGGCTCCAGGCTCCGAGCTGTCAGCACAGAGCCCGACACGGGGCTCGAACTCACAAACTGTGAGATCACGACCTGAGCTGAAGCCGGACGCTTAACCAACTGAGCCACCCTGGTGCCCCTTTTCTATGATTTTTAAAATGAGTGAACACAAAGGCCTGAATTGTCAACAGATTCACATGAAGTAGGAGTCATACCTGACAGACTGTTATTGATGATTAGTAAAATATATACTATATAATTAAAAGCATGTGTGACATCAATACCTAGGGATTCCCAAGTCCAGCAGACAGAACTTCCTGAGTCCCTGTTTCTTCTGGGATGGATTTTGATTTCTGAGAGGGAACTGTGTGAGGGACAGGTTAGCAAGAAGCTGCCATTGAATCTAGGCCCTCTTAGCTTATTTATCTTCTAGTATCGTATAGCTTTCTCTGGTTCCAACATTCACTCTTAAGGGCAGCCGCTACCCGCGAATTGCAGGTTTATTGGCAATAAACAATCTTTTCTAGACAGACTAAGAATATCTTGCTAAAAGCATTTCTAGATGAGTAATTGGTACACAGCAACCCCGGAAAGACCCTGATTTAACACCACTTCATGCTTGTAAGGGGTTCTGCTTCGGGCCAAGTTTGCTTCTGGTGTTCCTAAGAAGGGAGAGAAATGGTTTAGAGACCTTCCAATAACCCTTTCCTTCCTGAGAACAAAGAGAAGTCGGCTGGAATGTGAAATGCATTTGAAATATACAATGGCCAGCTGTGATTTTCAGAACATCAAGTGCTATCAAGGGTCAACCATGGAAATTCCAGACTGTGAATGCAGCCAAGTATTAAAATCACCATTATGCTATACCACAATAAATCAAAAATAAAGTCTTCGTGATATTGAAGAAAAAAAAGTCCCAGCTTCCAGTGTAATCATTTTTTAACCCAACCTAATCCCCTCAGAGGAAAACAATTTGTATAAAAAACCAGTGATGACTGTTTTTGGCGTATCTCAATGTTTATCTACAAAAATCATGCTTCGGAAGTGACAGGAAGGATAGTGTGAGTAAACATAGTTCTTACATAATGAACTCCTTCTATAGTTAATTTCCTTTATTTTACTTATTCACTGCGTAAAATGCCATCAGATCACTAAACACTTCTATGATCTTCAAAATGATGTCAACTTGTAAATAATGGTCTTCATATATGAAAATCTTGTAACCAAAACAATATTTGATTTTATTGTAAGAATACCTAAGTACTGGAGGTAAGAAGAAATGGATGTGGCTTTTTCTATTTGTATTTCACTTATTCTTTACTGTGTGCTTATGCCCAAGTTATCTTAATGTTAGAGATGGGACCAGAATCAGTCTTTTGACTTCTCCACTTTTCTTGTTATTGTGCATGACAAGAATAACCAAAGTCCCTTCCCCATGACACCCCACGGTCTGATGGGCAGTTAGATATCCAAAAAGGTCATTCTGAGCCGCAGAATAAATCCTAGCCTGTATTATGTGTAAATGCACTAGGAATACAGAGAAGTGAATGCATAATTGTGTCCAGAGAAAATTTTAATTGAAGTGGTGATAGTTGTGTGATTAGAATTATAGTTAGAGGTTTTCCAAGTGTCAGTGGAAGGGTAGGCAATAGCAGTATATGTGGAAGAAAAAGCCAGTGCCATGACAGATGTCCTAAGTGCCAGGCAGCCTCACTCCCTCGGGCTTCCCTCTGGAAAGAATTCTGGGAATTTTCCATCTCATCCAGGTGGCCTGCTAGTTTGCTTATGGAAATTGTTCCCATGGATCGGGAGGATACACCGAGGAGGCAATGAAATTTTCATAAGGCAATGGACTGGTAGAAAAACCTCTCTCAAACTGAGGATGTTAAAAATCAAGGAGTACAATGGGGCGTTAATGATGGAACACGTGAAGATTAATTTTGAAGGAGAAACCACATCAAATGCCTAAGGATCTACATATAAGAGTCACATAATCACGACTGTTCTCGTCTTTGTGATTGCAGCTCTTTCCTTTTCTACCAGTTATTGGTAGCAGAAATGATAAATAACGAGGTGTCAAAGTAGTGACTATAATTGACTGAAAATGGGAAGCTCCCTTGACCCCTTTCAGATTTGTCAAGACCCGTCTGTTAGTCCATTTGCTAACCCCTGGGTACCCAGACACGCGTCCGGGTAGGGCTTAAAATTCTGGGAATTCCTTTGCCTACACCGTCCTACGTTGATATATATCTGGCATAATTAATATCAGTGCGTTTTACTGCAATGAAAGTGAGCTTTTGACAAACTTTGAGAACTTGCTATTTTTTAATCCACTCAATTAACATAGAAGAGGGGTAAGAGCTTCAATATTCAACTGAGTTTAAATACAGTGAGCTCACTGTATTCAAATGGATCTCCAAAACTGATGGGCAGTGAAAGTCCAGCAACAAAATGCCAGACCCACACAAAGTATATAAAGGGTTAAGAAACACAGGGGAACATGGCCTTGGGTGAATAGCTTGGGCAGATGTTGTGGGGCTCAACCTGCCTTTCTGGTACTCACTTCACAGGAAGGCCACCTTCGATGGGCCAGTGACAGATCTGCACTATTTAAATGAACTTGGGTGGGTCTGCACATTCATGGGACCTTCTATCTTTGTCCTGGGATGAATCAAAGACCCCAAATGCTGATTCTAATAAGAAAATGCAGATTCCCAACCATGTTCATGAAAATTTGCACCCTTGGTTTTCCCATATAATCTAACACAGCTCAGATTCTCCTTCAATCTCTACTTTCTCTCTCATTCTCAAAATGTACTATCTAAATGCTTGTCATGAGAGATGTCACGAGGGGTGGCACCCTGCCCAAATCGACTGGTTATGTTAAACTAGATGCTGCCTTCTATTCTTACGGAAGTTTTGACTTCCATGCATCGTTTCCCAGACAGATGTTTTATAAAGGTTACAGACTTCTGTCCTCAATGTCAAATCATAGGAAATCATGGTGATGTGTTCAGTGGCATTATGGCTTTTGCTAAATAGCTATTTAAAACATTTTATGTAGTGCCTGCACTTGATATGTAATCAAGTACATATATTCTCATTGATAAATCTGTGCCTGTTTCAAGGGAAATTTTGTCCATATGCTAATTAATTTGCATTTAGCTCACCAAATGTTGAACATGAGTAGGATTTTCAGTACAGGTCACTGGAAATTAACTTGCTTTCAAATTCTGTAAATGACAGATTATTTCAATGAGGAATCTTAGTGTAGTAACATATAATGTCAAACTAATCATTTATTGATGCAAAGTGTAAGATGAAAGTCAATTTTTACCTGGTAAATATTTTATTTCCTGTTTCCAGAAAACCAGTGAACCAAAATAGGAAAAAAAAAATCCAAATTGAGGAAATTTATTGTATTGAATTCACTTTAGTAATTAACATACCTCCTGTTCCATAATGGATTTGAGGTGACTTACAAAGAAAAAAAACATAACAAGCTAAGAAAATGAAGTTAGAAATAGAAGTTGCCTATTGCGTATCTTAAGGAAAGCAAACAGGACTTTTGAAAGAGTTTGGCTGAAAGGGGCACCTGGGTGGCTCAGTCGGTTAAGCACCGACTTCAGCTCAGGTCATGATCTCAAGGTTCCGGAGTTTGAGCCCCTGCCTTGGGCTCTGTGCTGACATCGCAGAGCCTGGATCCTGCCTCGGATTCTGCGTCTCCCTCTCTCTCTGCTCCTTTCCCACTTGTGCTCTGTCTCTGTCTCTCAAAAATAAACAAACATTAAAAAAACAAAAAGAGAAGAAGGTTTGGCTGAAATACTACCCTTTGCCAAACACAAACCTGATTCAGGAAGAGAACGAGGAGATTGGGGCATTACATTTTCCAAGGCATAAACAGTCAAGTATAAAGAACCTGGGTGCACTTCAGTGTAAGGTTAAGACCTGGGTGGGTCTGTTTATGTCTTGGTGGCTGATCTCATTCCAATTACAACAGTCCTGATGATGAGACAGGGAGATGGTCCGCTAGGGCCCTGGGACACCAAGAAGTGAGTCCTACGTGGGGCCAGGTGAATTTTACTGGTACCTGTGCCCAACTCAATCCCCAGGGAAAAGTAATGAGGAAATTTTGGAGGTCATTACCCGTGAGTTTTTAAAAAATGCCTTGCTTTCTAGTAAGCAGGTGTAAGCATCTAGGCAGAGGCCATAGAAGCAAGTCTGACTTTCTCCGTGCACCTTGCCTACCTCAGCATCTTCCCTCATTGCCTCACAATTCGCCCCAATTCAGGGCCTATCACCCCTTCTTTCTCTCTCCCTCTTCCCTGCCACGCTTTTGGATCTACTGTCCAATCTCCGAATCCTATGTACCACCCAAGAACACCTTTCGAATACGGGATTCCATAGTTACGGAAGATTGAACCCAAGCATCCAACTTTGTTTCCCCACAACACAGAGGCTCTATCTCATGTCAATAAAGGTAATTTCGAGAGATGAAGGCAGAAGGAGAGAGCAAGACAGGAGACAACAACACACAGTTTGGTAGGTGAAACATGGGCATAGGTAAGTGGTAATCTCCTTAGGAAGCCTAAGCAATTCAAATTCTAAACCAGCAGAAAGCTAAAGCTAAAAAAAATAATAATAATAATAATAATAATCTGATTTAAAGCCCAGATTTCAAGAAATAATCAACAGAATTTTAAAGAGACTCAAATAGGTGGCACCAGGTACCTCTTCAGTAGGAGTGAAGAGGGGTGGGCTGATATACAAAATAAATTTCTTAAAGCTTTTTCCATAGAAGCCTAGATCGCTTTCCTTGACACCACTGGATAACTTCCCTTCTTCACTACTGTAAAAGGGGAAATTCTAGAGAGGGTAAAATGAAGGGCCTCTGCCTTGGCGTGTAGGAAGCACAGGTGAGGCCAACATACTTCACTGAAACCCAAAGGATTAAGTTTGAATGCTAATCCCCTCCACGCTCCTTTCCCTGCTCCCGCTTTCCCACCCTTTACTTCCAGGTAGCAGATGGGGAAAAGCCTTCTCTAAGGAATGGGATTAGCCCGAGAGGAAAAAAGCCACTCTGATTATTTCCAACATTAGACTTTCCCAGAAGCTGTGTCCAACCTGATCACCCTACAGTCTCACTGCCAGTCGTATGTTTGGTCCTTCGCTCATATATGATCAGACAACTCATGATTACCGACATCTGGAGACGACCTCCAGCAGGGGAGAAAAGAAACAGACAAAAACAAAGGCAATAAGTAATGAGCACTTTGGAGAAAATATAAATTTCGCAGAGAAAGAAAACCTGAACAGCTAACTTAGGTCTTGAAAATGGTAAGCAAAGGTGTTAACATCCATCAGCTGAGAAGACAACGCAACAAAAAGATGGGAGCTCCATGATATAAAAACACCTCTTAGAACTTACAAGGGTTATGGCAGAAATGAAAACAATAGATATTAAAAAGTGAAACTGATGAAATGTCACATAAAATAGAGTAACAAATGAGAAAAAGAAGTGGCATAAAAAAAAAAAAAATCAAAGGACCAGTCTAGGAGATGTATCATCTGAATAACAAGTTCCAAAAAGAGAACAAAGACAATAGAGGAGGATATCTTGGTTTTTTGTTTGTTTGTTTTTGTTTTTGTTTTAATTCCAAAGCACTTCTGGCAGCATTGGCAGAGGAGGAGGATCCTAAGCTCACCTTGACCCACGGGTACATCTGGATAACACCCACATCAGCATAAATAACCCAGAAAATGACCAGAAGTCTGGCAGAACAGACTCTCCACAGTTAACAAAGGAGAGGCTATATCAAGGAGGGTAGGAGAGCAGAGATAGCATCAGGAGCCGAATGGACCCAAAGGACTGTCCACGGGAGGGAAGGACACTGCAGGCAGGGAGAAGGGAGAGGAGCAGACCGCCTGACCCCATGCCAGGCACCCCAGGCACTGGGGACTCATGCAAGGAAGATGAGTCTCCCTAACATTTGGCTTTGAAAACCAGGGGGTCCTGGCTTCCCAAGTTCTTAACAATCAGTGGGGCTCAACACCTGGAGCTTTAAAAACATCAGTGGGCTTGGCTCTGTGACAGCCAGAGGGACGTAGGAAACGGAGTTCCTGCCCTTAAAGAGACAGCGTAACAAACAGCCCTGTGGAGCTAAAGCACAGAAGCAGCTGTTCGAAAAACTCCTGGGGTATGCCTGAGGGAGATGTGCTGAATAATCTCAGAGCTTGTGCGGGAGGGGCATGGATCTTAGGGAGACTTCTCCAGGAACAAGGAGGTGGCAGGTGCCATTTCCCCACCCTGTCCCCAGCCTAGACACCTGTGGGAACCAGCACCCTGTTAACACTCTCCATCTAGTTTGCCAACAGCATGCTCTGGCCCTGTCCCTATCCGCATACCAAACCTTCCAGCCCAGCTGGCCTCAGCAGGGGTTTTCCCAGGGGGCTACAGGTCCCACCTCCAACAGACCAGCTCAGACCTTGCCGGCACCACGGACCCCCGCCTCTGTGTTCTTCTGAGGGATCCCACCCTCCAGCACGCCTTTGACAGGAGTTCAACCAAAGCAGTGCCACAAGTCTGACAGTACGCAAAGAGACCCAACAGGGGCTGGCACCACTCCAAACGACTCCTATCCTGCGGAGAGAGGAAGACAGGATTTCCTTTCTGTTCATCTTTGTTGAGGACAAACAGCGAGTGGGACTGCAGGCCTCACCCACCAAAGAAAGCTTCTCAGGGCCCAACACAGGGAGAGCACCCTGCAGTCGGGGCGACCGCCATTCTGGAAAATGCCCAGTCGGACTCAAGCCCAAGGAGGCCCCAGTCTGGCCCACTAACAACGCAGGGACCAAATCCTGCCCACAGCAGACAACGGGAGACATTGTAGATGACTGGGCTCAACATAAACTTGACTCAGCCACAACAACAGGGCACATGCGACATGGATCGGAGACATTCCTAAAGCACCAGAGTCTGGTGAATAGGAGACATTGAACGGCAAGAACCTCTTCTTCATAAAGCCACTCCTTTCAAGAGTAGGCGAGGTAGCTGACTTTTCTAATACACTGAAACAGACACAGAGACTGGCCAAAATGGAGAGAGGGGGGAATATGCCCCAAATCAAAGGGTAGGATAAAATCAGGGCAAGACAAGTAAGTGAAATGGAGACAGTAAAATATGACTAATAAAGAATTGAAACTAATGGTCATGAAGATATTCATGGCACTTGAGAGTAATGGAAAGGAATCAAGCTGGAAGAAGAGAGAAAAATAATAATAACAAATGAAAACAGACTAAGGGAACTCAGCAATACCATCAAGCATAAATAACCAAGATCCCAGAAGCAGAACAGAGCAAACAAGGGGCTGCAATTTTATTTGAAGAAATCATAGCTGAAAACTTCCCAAATCTGAAGAAAACAAATCCAGATTCAGGAGGCACAGAGAGCCCCCACTAAAATTAACCCAAGGAGGACAGCACCAAGATACATAGGGATTAAGATGGCCAAAAGTAGTGATAAAGAGAATTTTAACCCAACAAGGTGATCGTTCAGTAAAGAAAGAGAAATAAAGAATTCCCCAGACAAACAAAAGTTAAAGGAGTTCATCACCCCTAAATCAGCGTTAGAAGAAATGTTAAAAGGAATTTTTTGGGCAGAGAGAAAAAGGCCATAATCAGGATAAGAAAATTATGAAAGGAAAAATTTTCACAGGTAAATGCAAACATAATGAAAGTATTAGATTATTTACTTACAAAAGCAGTAAAAGCAATTATATCTATAAAAATCAGTCAAGAGATTCACCAAATAAAAGGATGGAAAGTGTGACACCATATACGTAAAACATGGGGGGGGCAACAAAAGAGTTAGTGCTTTTATAATGGGTTCAAACTTAAGTGACCATTAGCTTAAAATAGACTGCTATATGCATCAGATGTTATGTATAAGTCCAACACTAACAATAAAATCTGCTAATATAGTCACAAAAAATAAAAAGAAAGAAATCCAAGCCTATCACTAAAGAAAGCCATCACACCACAAGAGGGCAAGAGAAGAAAAAGACAAACAAAAAAGACCTACAAAAACAACTGTAAAAACAAGTAACAGAATATTAGCAAGCCAAATCCAACAATGCATTAAAAAATCATTCAACACAACCAAGTAGGGTTTATTCTAGGGATGCAAAGATGGTTCAGTATTAATAAATTAATCAATGTGCTGCATCACATTAACAAGAGAAAAAAATAAAAATCATATGATCATCTCAGCAGGGGTGGAAAAAGCAACCGACAAAATACAACTTCCATTCACGTTAAAAAATTGCAGTAAGGTAAGAGGGAACATATCTCAACACAATCAAGGCCCAAAATGAAGCAGCCACAGCTAACATCATACGCAACGGTGGAAAACTGAAAGCTTTCTCCCCAAAGATCAGGAACAAGACAAGGATGCCCACTCTCCCAATTTTTATTCCCCTTAGTACTGGAAGTCCTAGCCACGACAATCAGACAACAAAAAGAAATAAAAGGCATCCAAATTGGTCAGGAAGGAGCAAAACTTTCACTGTTTAAAGATGACATGATAGGGACCCCTGGGTGGCTCAGTCGGTTCAATGTCTGACTTTGGTTCAGGTCATGATCTCACAGTTCATGAGTTCCAGCCCTGTGTCAGGCTCTCTGTGGACAGCCCAGAGCCTGGAGCCTGCTTCGGATTCTGTATCTCCCTCTCTCTCTGCCCTCCCCCCCCACTCATATTCTCTCTTGGTCTCACACTCTCAAAATTTAAAAAAAAATTTAAAAAATGTTTAAAAATATTAGAAATAATAAAGATGACATGATACTATATATAGGAAACCCTAAAGACTCCACCAAAAACCTACTAGAATTGGTAAAGGAATTCAATAAAGTCACAGGATATAATATCAATATACAGAAATCTGTTGCATTTCTATACATTAATAATGAAGTAGCAGAAATAGAAAATAAGCGGAAATAGAAAATAAGCCAATAGTCCCATTTACAATTGCACCCAAAAAGAATAAAATACCTAGGAATTTAATCAAGGAGGTCAAAGACCTATACTCTGACAACAGTAAAACACTGATGAAACAAACTGAAGACAATACAAAAACTCCAACAATATTCCATGCTTATGGATTGGGAGAATATTGTTAAAATGTCCATGTTACCCAAAGAAATTACAGATTGAATGTAATCCCTATCAACACTCCAACAGCATTCTTCCTACAAGTAGAACAAAGACTACCGAAATTTATATGAAACCACAGAAAACTCTGAATAGCCAAAGCAGTCTTTAAAAACAAGAACAAAACTGGAGGTATCACAATCTCACATTTCAAGATATACTACAAAGCTGCAGTAATCAAACCAGTACGGTGCTGGCCCAAAAAGAGACAAATAGATCGAGAGAAGAGAATAGAAAATCCAGAAATAAGCCCGTGATTGTATGGTCAATTAATCTTCAGCAAAGGAGGCAAGAATATGCAAGGAGAAAAAGATAGTCTTCAACAAATGGTATTGGGAAAACTGGACAGCTACGTGCAAAAGAAAGAAATTAGACCACTTTCTTACATCATACACAAAAATAAACTCAAAGTGGGAGACCTGAAACATGTAAATCCTAGAAGACAGCACAGGCAGTTATTTCCCTCCCATCAGTCATAGCCCTGTTTTTCTATATATGTCTCCTGAGACAAGGGAAACAAAAGCAAAAAGAAACTATTGGAATTACATCAAAATAAAAAGCTTCTGAACAACAAATGAAATGATCAACAAACTAAAAGAAAAACTACTGAGGAGGTATTTGCAGATAACATATTCAATGAAGGGTTAGTATCCAAAATATATAAAGAACGTATACAACGTAACACCAAAAAACCCCAAATAATCCAATTAAAAGTCATGAATGTTTTTTCGAAGAAGACATCCAGACGGCCAACAGACACATGAAAAGATGCTGAGTGTTACTAATTGTCAGGGAAATACAAATCAAAACCATAATGAGTTATTACCTCAGACCTGTCAGAAGAGCTAAAATCATAAACACTAGAAACAACAGGTGTTGGCAAGGATGTGGAATAAAAGGAACCCTCAAGCACTGTTGGTGGGAATGCAAACTGGGGAAGCCATTGTAGAAAACAGCATGGAAGTTCCTCAAAAAAATTCAAAATTCAATTACCGTATGATCCAGTAACTCTACTTTGGGGAATTATCCCAAGGATCTAAAACACTAATTCCAAAAGATATATGCACCCCTCCTTCTTACTGCAACATTATTCACAAAAGCCAAATCATGGAAGCAACCCAAGTGTCCATTGTAAGGTGAATGGTAAAAAAAAGATGTGGTTTATATATAGAATATTACCTAGCCATAAAAAAGAATGAAATCTTGCCATTTCCAACAATATGGATGGAGCTAGACAATATAATGCCAAGGGAAGTAAGTCAGTTAAAGAAAAACAAACACCATATGATTTCACTCATATAGAACTTAAGAAACTAAAGAGCAAAGTGGGAAAAAAAGAGACAAACCAAGAAACAGACTCTTAACAATCAGGAACTGATGGTTACCAGAGGGGAGGTTGGTGGGGGAATGGGGGAAATAGGTGAAGGAGATTAAGGGTACACTTATCATGATGAGCACTGAGTAATGTAAAGAATGTTGAATCACTATATAGCACACCTGAAACTAATATACCATTGTATGTTAATGATACTGGAATTAAAAAATTTTTTTTTTCCAAAGCTGAGTAACAGGAGTGTCCAGATTCAATGAATCTGATATATGCTTAGGACAAAAGATGAAAAGACCCCTCTCAAGAATATCTCTAAGCAATTTCAGAACAGTAAGGGCAATCAGAAGATCTGACAAGCTTCCAGAGAAAGAAATATAGGTCACATCAAGAATCAGAATGTCTTCTGCAAAAAATAATATACAAACAGGGAGGGAGGGGCGCTGGGGTAGCTCAGTAGGTTAAGCATTCGACTCTTCCGCTCAGGTCACCATGTCGAAGCCCATGAATTCAAGCCCTGCGTCGGGCCTTGTGCTGACAGCTCAGAGCCTGGAGCCTGCTTGGGATTCTGTGTCCCCCTCTCTCTCTGCCCCTCCCCTGTTCGCACTCTGTCTCTCTCAGTCTCTGTCAAAAATAAACATTAAAAAGAATAAAAAATAAAAAAAACCAGGGAGACAAACCATAAGAGACTCTTAAATACGGAGAACAAACTGAGGGTTGCTGGTGGGGTGTTGGGTAGGAGGATGGGCTAAATGGGCAAGGGGCATTAAGGAGAACCCTTGCTGGGATGAGCACTGGGTATTGTATGTAAGTGATGAACCACTGAATTCTACTCTTGAAATCATTATCACACCCTATGTTAAATAACTTGGATTTAAATTAAAAAAAAAAAAAAAGAATCAGATGGCTTCTGCTATCAGAGTTCCTGGGTGGCTCCGTCAGTTAAGCACCTAACTCTTGATTTCAGCTAAGGTCATGATCTCACAGTGAGTTTGAGACCTATATCAGGCTGACAGCACCCCAGCCTGCTTGGGATTCTGTCCCTCCCTCTGTCTGCCCCTCCCCCACACACAGTTACGCATGTGCCTGTGTGCGCGCGCGCGCGCGCGCTCTCTCTCTCTCTCAAAATAAATAAACATTAAAAAAAAAAAAAGGAATGGCTTCTGGCGTCTCAACTGCAATACTGTGAGCTAAGATATAATGAAACTATACCTTGAAAATTCTGAAGGAAAATTATGTTGTTATATATAAAATTTTACCTTTAGTCAAATATCAATCAAGTATGTACAGAATGAAGAGACAGGGAAAGGCATTTTCAGACATGGAAAATATGACTAGTAGTTTTTCAAGGAAGGAGACTCAAAATAATGGTGGAGTGTTTGGAAGTAAACCAGGGCAAGCAAGCAAGCCAAAGGAAAACGAAAAAATTAATTACAAGAAAACAAACAAAAAATTGCACAAAAAAGAATTATAATTACTCCCTATCTTATACGTAAATACCAGTTACAAAGTTGTAATTAGGTAAACGCTGAATACTGATCAAACCAAAATTACAAAACAACTAAGTATTAGCAAGATAAGAGCGTGGAAAGTATACGGGTAGATAAGCAGAAAATACTATGACATATCAACATATCTTAACATATAATATCTAAAGTGGAAAAATAATAATATTAAATCATAAATGACCTAAATCCACCAGTTGAAAGAAATCGGCAGAGTGGATCAACAAACAGTCCCACTCTGTTTTCTACAAGTTTCTATTTCGCTCCAAATATAATAAGGTAAGCAGGTTTAAAGTCAAAGGATAAAGATCATTTGAACACGAGTTAAAGGAAAAAATGAATTGGCTAGATTATCATCAGATAAAGTAGACTTCAGAGCAAAGACATTTCTCAGACACAGAGAGGGACATTTTGTAATTATAATGGTAACTTATAAACAATGTCTTCCAGCAACAAGATTCAGCAACACCACATGACTAAGTGTGTACAAACCAAATTAACTGGGAAATACATGATGCAAAACTGATACAACTGAAAAGGAGAAAGGACATATCTAGGATTATGGTTGGAGACTTCAACTCACCTCTTACCATTGATAGAACAACTAGACAGAAAAATAGCAAAAAAAAACCAGAAGAACTCCATGATACCATCAATTAACAGGATCTAATTGATATTTATAGAACACTCTTCTCAACAACAGCAGGATATACATTCTTTTTAAGTGACTACACACCATTTACCAAGATAGACCCTATCTCTGGCCATCAGACAAACTTCAACACGTTCAAAATCATTTAAGCTATACAGAGTGTTGACTGACCACATTGCAATCAAATTAGAAATCAGTAACAGAAAGAGAACTCTCCAATCTTTGGAAACTAAGCAACACACTTATAAATGATCCACAAGTGAAAAAGTCTCAGAGAAAATTTAAAAAAAATTTATGAAACTGAAAATACAACATGCCCAAATTTGTGAGACACAGGCAAGTAAGTGCCAAGAAGGAAATTTCTAGCATTAGTGCATATGCTAGTAAAGAGGAAGTCTCTAATAATCTAAACTCCCAGGGAAGAATCCAGAAAAAGTAAAACAAAATAAACATAAAGCAAGCTGAAGAAAATAAAGAACTAAAATAATTTAAACTGAAAACAGCAATAGAAAAAATTAATGAAATAAAGGGTGTTTCTTTAAAAAGATCATTAAACTGAAATGTTTCTAGCAAGAGTGGCAAAGACAAAAAGAGACAAATTACAATCAAGAAAGAAACATGGGGGGCGCCTGGGTGGCGCAGTCGGTTAAGCGTCCGACTTCAGCTCAGGTCACTATCTCGCGGTCCGCGAGTTCGAGCCCCGCGTCGGGCTCTGGGCTGATGGCTCGGAGCCTGGAGCCTGTTTCCAATTCTGTGTCTCCCTCTCTCTCTGCCCCTCCCCCGTTCATGCTCTGTCTCTCTCTGTCCCAAAAATAAATAAACGTTGAAAAAAAAAATTAAAAAAAAAAAGAAACATGGGCTATTGCACACACCCTTTAGACATCAAAAGAGACTATTATAAATTGCCCTATACACATAAATACGAAAATGTAGACAAAATGGACCATTTCCTTGAATGAAACACAAACAACCCCAACACTTAACATCATTTAAATACACTATAACTATTAAAGAAAGTGAATTTTTATTTTGAACATACACACACACACACACAATTCTTAGGCCCAGATGGTTTTACTAGAGAATCCCATCAAACATTAAAAAATTTCCACAAATTCTAAACAATGTCTTCCAGAAAATAGAAGGGGAAACACTTTTTAATTCATTTATAAAACTATTATTACTCTCATACCAAAACCAGACCAAAACAAAACTACAAATATTCCTCATTAATACAGAAGCAAAAACCCTTGACAAAGTATTAGCAAATAGAATTAAACAATACATAAAATGACCTATAAAAGAGGGTTTAAAAAGAGGGTTTATACCAGGGATACAAAGCTGGCTCAATAGTCAAAATTTAATCAGTATAATTTTTTATATTCTAGAAATATAATCTACCATATTACAAGCTAAAGAACAAAAATCATTTCAACTAAAGCATTTGATAATATTCAACACCCATTCGGAATAAAAATTCTCAGAAAATATGAATACAAGAGAACTTCCTTAACTTGATCAAGAGTGCCTACAAAACACATACATCTAACATTATGTTCAAGATTCCAAAAGTGAATGCTTTCCCCCAAGATCAGGAACAAATCAAGAATGCTTACTCTCACCAGTGTTCAATACAGTACTAGAAGTTCTAGCCAGCACAACAGATGGAACAAAAGAAATAAACCTGCTCTTATTTGCAGAGAACGTGATTTTCCGTACAGAAAATCACAAGCAATCTATAAAAACAAAATTCCCAGAATAGGTGAGTTCAGTAAGTTCATCGGATACAAGACAAACATAGAAAAAAATCAGTTGCATTTCCATATACTGGCAGCAAACACACGGACGACAAAAATTTAACAATAGACACAGCACCGCTTACAATTACTCAGAAAGATTAAATACTTAGGTGTCAATCTAACCAAACAGGTCCAAGACTTGTATGCTCAAAACTACAGGATGCTGACAAAGAAATTTGACAAGATCCAAATACGAGAAGAAACATTTATGTTCGTGGACAGAAAGATCGAAAATAGTGAATACATTAAATTTTCCTAGATTTATATACAGGTTTACTTGAGATGCCTATCAAAACTCCAGCACAGCAGCACCCCGGTTGCCCAAACATCAGACTCTTGATCTCAGCTCAGGTCATGGCCTCACAGTTCATGAGATCGAGCCTCACATTGGACCCTGTGCTGACAGCATGGAGCCTGCTTGGAAATCTTTCTCTTCCCTCTCTCTGCCCTTCCCCTGTTCATACTCACTCACTTTCTCTCTCTCTCTCTCTCTCTCTCTGAATGAATGCATGAATGAATGAATATTTTTTTTAGAAAATCCAGCACAACTTTTGTATACACAAGCAAAATTATTCTAAAATTTCTATGGAAGAGTGAAGAATAAAACAATTTTGGAAAAAAAAAAGTGGGAGGAATCCATCTACCCAATTTCAAAACTTGATGTAGTTACAGAAATCAAGACTATGTGGTGTTGGTAAAGAGACAGACACATAGATAGATAGAATGGAATAACAAACCTTGAAAGAGATCCATACAAATATGCTCAACTGATTTTTGACAAAGGTGCAAAAATAGCCTGGATAAAAGATGGTCTTTTCAGCAAATGATGGGCAACTGGGCATGCATCAGAGGAAAACAAAGAGAAAATCTTGATCTAAGTCTCACAATTTTATGCAAAACTACCTCAAAATGGATCATGCACTTAAATACGAAATGTAAATCTATAAACGTAAAGGAAAAAAGAAACATAAGAAAATCTTCAGAATTTAGGCATAAGCAAAAGAGTTATGAGACTTGGTACCAAAAACACAATCCATAAAAGGAAAAGTTGATAGATTAGACTTCATCAAAAGGATGAAAAAGTTAGTTACAGACTGGGAGAAAATATTTACAAACCACATATGCAACAAGGGAATAGTATCTAAAATATATCAAGAACTTTCAAAACTCAGCAGTAAAAATCCAAAAATCCAATCTGAAAATGGACAAAAGACACAAGGAGACATTTTGCTGAAGGCAGACGGGCATATGAAAAGATACTCAACAAGTTAGCACATTTAGGGAAATGCAAATTAAAATCACAATGAGAGATCACTATACACATACTAGAATGGAAGACATTTTTTCTTTGAAGAACACCAAATGCTGGCAAAATTATAGAGAAATTGGACCACCCGTTTGGGAGTTTTTTCATACACACACACACAAGCACATCATACAACACAAAAATTATACCCTTGCGTATTTATACAAGAGAAATGAAGACTTATGTCTACAAAACAACCTGTACATGAATGCTTACAGAAACTTTATTCGTTATACCCCAAACATTAAACAACTCAGATATCCCTCAATAAGTGAACAGTGGTACATCCACATTATAGACTACTACTAAGCAATAAAAAGGGATGAACTATTGATACATGGAAAGAACCCGGATCAATATCTAGAGAATTATGACAGGTGAAAAAAAGTCAACCCCAAAAGGTCACATACTTTATGATTCCATTAAAACAGCATTGTTGAAATGACAAAAAAAAAATGGAAATGGAGAATAGATTAGTGGTTGGCAGGGGTTAAGTAGTGGATGGGGGGCAGATGGATGGTGGGTTGGGCCATAAAAGGGCAACATGAAGGATCACTGCGTTGATGGAACGTTCTGTGTCTTAACTGTATCAATGTCAATATCCTGGTTGTGATATTGCACTATAGTTTTACAAGGTATTACCACTGGAAGAAACTGGGTAAAGAGTACATCTGTTCTCCTTGTATTATTTTGCAAAACTATGGGGTGCCTGTATAGCTCACTCAGTTGAGCATCAGACTCTTGATTTCAGCTCAGGTCATGTTCCCAGGGTCATGGGATCGAGCCCTGCATCAGACTCTGTGCAAAGCATGAGGCCTGCTTAAGATTCTCTCTCTTTGTCTGCCCCTCTCCCCAACTCATTCTCATTCTCTCTTTAAAACAACAACAACAACACCACAACTGCATAAGAATATACCATTATCTCAAAATAATAAGTTGCATTAAAAAAATAGAAAAAGTACACTTGGGCTAAACATTTTTTTCTCTTCACCTTCAAACTCTTAAATTTATTCGAAGCTCTTTCTAGAACCCATCAAATATCAATGCTAAATACACCAGGGATGTGTCTCTGAAGATGTTGGACTTCGTTGGAAATTATTAAAACCCACTGATGATCTACTCTTCATGTCTTGATCATGATTTATCATGACTTATTTGCCTTTGCAAGTTAGAGCTTCCACTTTTCGATCTATTTTTATGAGCCAATTTGCTCTGGTAAGTAAACACTTTTTAATTTATCTCAATAAAACCTCTAACAACCCTCTGAGGTAATTATGCCTAATTTGCAAAGAAGAAATGATTCTCTCAGAAGAAAATGCTTGTCAAACAAAACCCAGGAAGTGATGAGCCAGACTGTGAGCTTTTTTTTTTTTCCTCATTGCAGCATACTGTACCCATAACCACTTTATCATGGTGTTCCTTCTGCCTGAAATGTTCCTGTTATGTTCCTCCTAGGAAACTCCTCCACATTTTTTTTCTGTTTCCTTTCGAACCAAATATAATTTCTTCTGCTGAGTCTCTCTTGACTGTCAAGCAGAATTCATTACTCTGTTACTATCCTGAATATCTTGTATATACCTCTTTCAAAGCACTTTGCACACTCTTACAACTGTCTTTTCCCGAAGACTCTGAGACCCTATAGGGCAGGTACCAGATTTCTTTCCTTTTATTATATTCCTAATATCCAGTGTAGTGTACACTTAGTAAAACCACAATAAACGTCTGTTACTTGACAGAATAACTGGTGAAAACATGTCACAAATTAAATAGGGTAGAATCCAAACTGTCTATGTGTGAAGTACACAATCAGGGAGGACACAGGCATGGGTGTTAATTAGGCCTGAAGTGGAGCTCACCTCCCTTATGAGCCTAATGAGTAACTTCCAGCTATGTTTCTGGCATTGACAATGAGATGGAATTAAACATCTACTGTCTAAGTCTATGTATTTCTGTAGGTGATGCTCTCCAAAATATGTGTTGGATGCTTCCACTTATCTGGTGTATTCCATAAGAGCTTTGTAAACGTATCTCTCTCTCTCTCACACACACACACACACACACCAAGTTCACATTACTAGGTAGTGACGTGTCATATCTGTATTTAAACAGAATATATATCCAAGATCAAGCAGAAAACAAACATGCTATACTCTACTCCATCCTCCCATGATGAGGGCAGTCTTACCAGGCTAGGCGGTTGACATAGTGATGAATAAGGCAGTTCTTATTTCAAAGGTGATAGATGACAGGAACTCTTAGGGAAAGAGAGCCATCTCAAGTACTTAGGTCCCCACAAACAAAGGAGAACAGACAATATAGCAAGGTTGGAACACGATCACAACTAATGGCTTAGCTGGTTATTCCTAGGTCATGCCTGTCACATGCAGCCCTCACTGGAATTTGATAACCACTGACAAGAATACTCTTCTAGCAAAAGTACACAAATAAGGTAAATTATAGGTCATATGACTTTATTTGGTACCCGTATGTGTTAATCATTCCCCAGAACATTGCTGTTTGACTGAAATATTCTCATTTTGCCACTCTCTGAATGGTAGATGTGGGGAAAAACAAAGAAGGCAGTGGCGGTGTGAAAGGATGACTAATTACTGTCCACTTCAAATAAATGTAGTCTCGGGGCGCCTGGGTGGCTCAGTCGGTTAAGCGTCCCACTTCGGCTCAGGTCATGAACTCGTGGTCTGTGGGTTCGAGCCCCACATCGGGCTCTGTGCTGACAGCTCAGAGCCTGGAGCCTGTTTCAGATTCTGAGTCTCCCTCTTTCTCTGACCCTCCCCATTCATGCTGTCTCAAAAATAAATAAATGTTAAAAAAAATCCAAATAAATATAGTCTCCAAAGAAAGATGCTTCTCAGCCAGCTTCCATCAGCTTCAATATCCATAAATTACTAATTTTATTTTTGTAGAAATGGGGAGTCATGAATGATGCTAATTAGTTTCCCAAGAATCAACCTTGAGACACTGATTTTTGGCAGAACAACAGACTAGATATTGAGGGACTTTTTGACTAGAAAACACCTACATCCTGCATAAGACATCTTTCAGAGTTATAAGTACTAAATATTATTCACATAAAAGCAAAATTTCTCTGAGGCCCAGATGCCAGTACAGCAATCTAGGGCCAGCAGAACCTATAGAAAGGTGGGTGTGACCCTCAAGGATTATACTCCTCCCTAAAGGAGCTGAAGTGGTTCTAGGTCAGAAGTGCTCCCTTGCTCCCAACAGAAGAAAATCTATTTTATCTCTAGATGAAAATATTTTAATCACTCAAGCTCTTAGAATATTGAATTAAAACATTTTTCCATTAAAATGATTGCCTCTACCATTCAAAATTCTTTGCACAGAGATGTCAAGAGGATCAGACAATTTTACAAGTAAAACCTACTACAAAAATGAAACGCTCAGAAATAAATCCAGCACGAGATGTTTAAAATGGTATGGAGAAACCTAAAACACAATAATAAAAATAAATGAAGATATTCTATGTTCATGGATAGGAAATATCAATGTTATAAAGCTCCAAGCAGTATACTCAACAGTATTCCCTCTCCAAATCAATCTAGAATCAATCCAATTTCAGTCTAAGTGCCACAGGTTCTTTTTTTTTTCCCCTTTGAAAAACTTCCTTTTTTGAGAAATTGGATTCTAAAATTAACATGGAATAGCAAACACATAAGAATTAACAACATGCTGATGGAAGAGAATTTGAGAAATCACTCCCCACCAATGATGATGACATATTGTTAAGCAATAGTTAACAAAGACAGTGTGGTACAGACACTAAAATTAAACTGGTAAAAGAACTGAATAAAGAGTCAAGAGATAGACTAACACATCTATGAAAAATTCAAATAGGAATGTGGTGGTGGCATTGTAGATAACTGAGGAAAAGATCAAGTTTTCAAAACATAATACTGGGACAATAGGCTATCCATGAGAGGGTGGGGTGGAGGGAGATGGATCTCTTCTACATTCCTGACACCACAAAAAATTCCTGATGGATTTAAAACTTAAATGTGAAACAAAAACTTCAGATCTTTTAGAAGAAAAATTAGAAAAAATCATTTTAGGAACGTCATAGTGAAGAAGGGCTTTTTTTAAGTTTATTTATTTTTGAGACAGAGACAGAGCATGAACGGGGGAGGGTCAGAGAGAGGGAGACACAGAATCTGAAACAGGCTCCAGGCTCTGAGCTGTCAGCACAGAGCCCGACGCGGGTCTCGAACTCATGGACTGCGAGATCATGACCTGAGCCGAAGTCGGACGCTTAACCGACTGAGCCACCCAGGCGCCCCAAGAAGGGCTTTTAAAAGCACCTAAAAATGCTAATAATAAAAAAAGATTGGTCATCATAATTCTCTTAAAATATTTACTTGAGTACATCAAGACTTTGTAAAGAACATTAAATGACAACCCATCAACTGGGAGAAGACACATAAAATACACGTAATTGACAAAAGACTGGTATTCCAACCTGCTACCTATCTAAAGAAAAATGAACAAATAGAATGATGGGTAAAAGTTATGAAGAGTTATTTCAAAGAGAATGAAGCCAAATTATAAATAAGCACAAAAAAATTCACCCTCATAAGCTTTTCAGGAATTATATTTGAAGATAGCAATGAAATACCATTTTATAAACGTTAGCCTGGAAAAGATTAAGACCTGATCAAATTATTATAACAATTTCAAACCAAGAAGGAAGTATGTCATAAATTTGAATACTAGCCTACGAGATAAGCATAAAAATACCACGGTATCATTGTTCACAACAGAAAAAATGTTGGCAGCAACCTGAATGTCCACGGATAGAAAAAGTAATAAATATATTGAGTGATTTTGCATAGAATATGATTTGTCAGAAAATGAACTAACTGCTGTTAAATGAAACAAAACAAGAATTTTGGAAACATTGGGTAAAAAGAGAAATTTTCTGTAGACAGCATACATCCCAGAAAAAAAAAAATGTCATGTTACTTAAGAACAAACAAAACTGAATGTACTGTTAGAGGTACCCAAGATTTTGTGACATTTTTTTTTTAAGTTTTTCAAAGAGGTAATTCAAAGATGAAGCAAACACACAGGTAAAGTCAAGGTATTTGGGGAGGAAGAATTCACAGGTGTTTCTTCTATTGTACTTCGTAAGAGGTAAAATATATCTATGTTCTTTTGTCTATATCAAATACTATGCAATATATTTCAATAGTATTAAGATCCTACTGGTTCAACTGAGCAAAGACTTTGAATCCAGTGTTTTTATTAAGTAATTCCAGTCATACTTCATTTGTGCTTTGCTTTTTTTTTTTTTAATTTTTTTTTTCAACGTTTACTTATTTTTGGGACAGAGAGAGACAGAGCATGAACGGGGGAGGGGCAGAGAGAGAGGGAGACACAGAATCGGAAACAGGCTCCAAGCTCCGAGCCATCAGCCCAGAGCTTGACGCGGGGCTCGAACTCACGGACCGGGAGATCGTGACCTGGCTGAAGTCGGACGCTTAACCGACTGCGCCACCCAGGCGCCCCATGTGCTTTGCTTTTATAGTGCTTTACAGATACTAGGTTTTTTATAAAGTGAAGAATTGTGACCACATTGCATCGAGCAGGTCTATTGGCACCATTTTTTTCCAACAGAATTTGTTCACTTGGGGTCTCATAGCCAAAATATCAACATTAATGGGAGTGTGGAAGAAGTTGGTTCCAATCCTCATGGAGGACTTCAAGGGGTTCATGACTCCAGGGGAAGAAGTAACTGCAGATGTGGTGGAAACAGCAAGAGAATTAGAATCTTAAGTGGAGCCTGAAGATGGGTTTGAACTGCCGCAATCTCATGATAAATAAAACCTTAATGGATGAGGAGTTGCTTCTTAAGGCTGAACGACGACGACAGCGACAAATGGTTCCTGAGATGGAAATCTATTCTTGATCCTGCGAAAATTGTTGAGATGACCACCAATGATTTAGAGTATCACACACACTTGTCTATTACATAAATTCAGTGGCAGGGTTCGAGAGGATTGACTCCGAATTTGAAAGGACTCCTACTATGGGGAAAATGCTATCAACAGAATCACATGTTACAGAGAAATTATTCATAAAAGGAAGAGTCAACGGTCATGGCAGGCCCTGGCCTTCAGCAACCACCACCCCTATCAGTCAGCCATCAACATTGAGGTAAGAGGCTCCACCAGCAAAAAGATGATGAATTGTTGAAAGCTCAGATGATGGTTAGCATATTTTAGCAACAAAGTATTTTTTTTTAATTTTTTTTCAACATTTATTTATTTTTGGGACAGAGAGAGACAGAGCATGAACCGGGGAGGGGCAGAGAGAGAGGGAGACACAGAATCAGAAACAGGCTCCAGGCTCTGAGCCATCAGCCCAGAGCTTGACGCGGGGCTCGAACTCATGGACCGCGAGATGGTGACCTGGCTGAAGTCCGACGCTCAACCGACTGCGCCACCCAGGCGCCCCAGCAACCAAGTATTTTTAAATTAAGGTAAATACATTGGTTTTCAGAAATATCCTATTAAATAGACTACAGCACAGTGTAAATATAACTTTTATATGTACTGGGAAACCAAAAAAAAATTTTTTTTTTGCAATATTTGCTTTATTGTGGTGGTCCGGAACCAAAGCCGCAGTATCTCTTAGATGTGCTGCACAAGACCACTTTGTTTCCCAATAACAGCAGCAGGTAGAACACCACCAGGTTAGGGGTCACGAGACACGTGTCCAAATCCCCTTCGTCAGTGAACCCGCTCTGTGAATCTGAGTGAGTCATGAAATTTCTCCGAGTCCCCGTTTCCTATCTAGGAAATGAAGATTAAAATAAAACCCCGTCCTGCCAATTTCGCAAGCCTATTAAAAGAGGTAATATGATAGCGATTTGAAAATTGTTCAGTGTGAAGGTAGGTAAAGGTCATCGCCCACATGTTGGCGATACTAAAATTCTGATTTTCAGTATTGTAGAAATAGAAAGAACAGCCAATGGGAGGAACTTCTGCACCGAGCAGCAGCTGGAAACGCTCTCCCATAAAAAGGTGATGATTATGAGCTTTGAGGAGACACTTCAAAAAGAAAGAACAAAGTTTTCTTTGTTCTAATGTAAGTGAAGAATGTTGAAAATGTTGAAAATGTTACTCTAACTGGAAAGAATGATGGCAGCAAGTATGAAAAAATGAAGCCTGAACCAAGGGTTAGAATCATAAACTCAGCTTCATCAACAAATTAGTTTTGTGATTGTGGGGAAATCACTTAATCTCTTGCGCCTCCTATTCTGCATCTGTAGAATGTGGTTGAAATTAGAATGCTGATGTCTTCTGCAACTTTGACTATTTAATTGCAAGGTTATGGAGAAATTTCTTTGACAATAAGCTGAAATATGCAGTAAAACTGGAGACACTACAAATGGTATCTTGAATGTTTGGCTGTTATAATTTCCTAAGTGGCTTTACACACATCACCTCCTTTCAGAGGTCCTGAAAATTTCAATATTGAAAGGGATATTAAATGGCATACTGATTATCCCTTTACTGATGTGTTTCTTTTCAGTATCAATACTAAATGTACAATCAATCAGTCTATACTTGAATATTCCGGGGACGTGGAACTATTTCACAAAACAGCCCAGTCTCATTTTGAGAATTTCTGATTAGGGAAATTTCCTCAAAAGAATTGTATCTAGTAATGCTGTTAAAACTCAGCCATGTATATGTTCCCTGTAGATTATCTCACCTGATCCTCCAATCAGCCCTGTGATCAAGGCACCATGTTAAAAAATAAACTTTGCTTTGTTCACCAGATATTAGGTTACAGAAAAACCGAGCAGAGAATACAAGAGAGTTCCCATATGCCCTCCATCTGTCCCCTCCACAGATTCCCCTACTATTAATATTTTGCATTAGTGGAGAACATTTGTTACAGCTGATGAACCATATTGACACATTATTATTAACTACAGTTTATAGTTTACATCAGGGCTCACTCTTGGGGGTATACATTGTATGCATTTTGACAAAGCTATAATGCTAGGTGCCTCCCCCCACCCCCGCCATGAAGCACTTTACAGAATAGCTTCATTGCTCTACAAATCTCCTGTCCTCCCCCCATTTGTCCTCTCCCTCCCTCACCTTGAACTCTTGGAAATCACTGATCGTTTTCCTGTCTCCATAACGTTGAGTTTTGCTTTTTCCAGAACGTCGTAGAGAGTCACGAAGTTGCCTTTTCAGATCGGCTTTTCACTTAATTATAAACATTTAAGTCACCTCCCGATCTTTTCATGACTTGACAGCTTGTTTGCTTTTATTGATAGAGAATATTCCACTTTCCAGATGTACTACAGTTTGTGTTTTTATCCATGCACCCACTGAAGGACATTTTGGTTGCTTCTAAGTTTTGGCAGTGATGAATAAAGCTTCCATAAACCTTCATGCACAGGTTTTTGTGTGGACATAGGGTTTTCTGATAGATTTTTTTTTCCAGCTTTATTGAAATATGTTTGACATAGAACATTCGGTAAGTTTAAGGTGTACAACCTCGTTATTTCATATACATGTATGTTGCAAAATGATTACAATAAGAGTAGTTAACACATCCGTTACCTTCACATAGTTACCTTTGGTGTGACTGTGGTAATAACATTGAAGATGTACCATCAGCAACTTGCAATTGTACTATACAAAATTGTTAACTATAGTCACCGTGCTGAACGCTAGGTCCCAAAACGTATTTGTCTCATAACTGGAAGTTTGTGCCCTTTGACCGACATCTCATTTCCCCCCACCGCTTAGCAAGTACCATTCTACTCTATTTCTATCAGTTTGGCTTTTTTAGATTCCACATAGAAGTGAGAAAATTCAGCAATTGTCTTTCTCTGTTTTATTTAACTTAGTATAAGGCCTTCCAGGTTCATCCGTGTGGATGCAAATGATAGGATTTCCTTCTTTATATGGCTAAATAATATTCTATTGTATACGTGTTTTCCTTTTCCATTCATCTGTTGATGGACGTGGGTTATTTCATGTCTGAGTATTGTCAACAATGCTTCCATACACAAGGGGATACAGGTATCTCTTTGAGATAGTGATTTCATTTCCTTGAGATATACAGCCAGAAGTGGGATTGCGGGATCATAGAGTAATTCTGTTTTTAACTCTTTGAGCAAGCTCAATAATGTTTTCCATAGTGGCTGCACCAATTTACATTCTCATCAACAATGAACAAGGGTTCCCTTTTCTCCACATCCTCACCCACACTTTTTTTTTTTTCTGTAGCCATTCCGACAGGTGTGAAAGGTTATCTTACTGTGGTTTTGATTTCCATTTCCCTGGTAAGTGATGTTGAGGACCTTTTCGTGTGTTTGTTGGCCATTTGGGTCCCATCTTTGGAAAAAATATTTGTTCAGGTCCTTTGCCATTTTTAACTAGGATTATGTGGGGTTTTGCTATTGAGCTGTGTGACTTCCTTGTATATTTTGAAGATTAACCCCCTTATCAGATACATAGTTTGAAAAGGTTTTCTCTAATCCATAGGTGGTATTTTCATTTTGTTCACTGTTTCTTTCGCTGCACAGAAAAATTTCAATTTGATACAGTCCTATTTTTTTTTTTTTTTTTTTTTGCTTTGGTTCTGGTCTTATCCAAAATACAATTTTCAAGACCAACGTCAGAAAGCCTTTTTCCTAGGTGTTATTAGTTTTATCGTTTCAAAAGTCTTATGTTTAAGTCTTTAATCCATTTCAAGCTAATTTTTGTGACTGCTGTAATATGGGGACCCGATTTCCTTCTTTTCTTCATGAATATCTAGTTTTCCCAACACTTTGATCTTCTTACATGCTGGATTGGACGCCAGAAGTCTGGTGTACAGTTTTAAAAATCTAATTTCTCAGTGAAACAAGCAGGCATATTTTTAAATTCAATAAAAGTTTCTTTAAAGTCTGCTTCAGTAAACTCGGTACCTTTCATATTATGTCTTTTAAGTTGTATTCACTGCTATTTCTTTTTATTAATGAAGCAAAATATATAGTCATTGAATATTTTCTTTAGGCACTTGGGTGGCTCAGTTAGTTGAGCATCCAACTCTTGATTTTGGCTCAGGTCATGATCCCAGGCTTGTGGGATACGAGCCCTTTATCAGGTGTGGAGCCTGCTTAAGACTCTCTTTCCCCCTTTCCCTCACTCATACTCTCGCTCTCGCAAAACAATTTTTAAACATTTATTTTTGAAAGAAATAATGTCTGTAATTTCACCATCAATCGTCTGTTAATATTTTATTGCATTTTGTTTCAGTATATATCTAATTTTCTCCTTTCTCTTCCCCGTCCCCTCCTCTCTCCCTCCTTCCCTCCGATTCATTCTGCTTTCCCTCCCCTATACATTTAAAATACTGTTTCACATACCTATGTGTATTTGTGTGTATATTTAAATATGTATACATAAAAATATATTTAATTTTAATCTAATATATATAGATTAAAAACAAGTTTAATATATAATTATATACCTTACCAAATGTACCTAATTCCTTCTATTTTTATCAATATCTGTAATTTTAACTTAATCCCTGATTGGATGGCATCCACACTTCCCTGGGAGTTTGAAGTTTCCAACTGTTCAAACTGCATTCACCTTAACTTAAGCCAAAGACCACTCTTCTGAGACGGTCACACGCCTATTATTCTCTCTGGTGTCTCTCCTCCTAGCTTTTCTTCCCTTCAATCCCAAAAGGGAGAAAAAGAAGCTAACACATTTGTGCAATGGCTGTTCTTTCAAATAGCATGAACCTGTGGACTGTCCTTTCTCCAGAGAAGTAACTAACCCTTTCAAATTTTCTACTATTGCCTTCATTATTTTGAGATTTTCTTCTTCTATTTCATCAAAAATGTTTTCCAGTTGTCTCCTTTATGATCACACATAGTTTGCAAATTTATCTGTGTAAAAGAATGTCCCTTTTATAGAATCTAAGTTTAAATCATGTAAGTATGTTAAGGGTTTTTTTTTTTAACACATAATTGTTAAAAATAAAAAGTAGTAAATGTAAAACTGAAGTTGTTCAGAAAATTCATCAAGCCAATTTTTTTGTATTTAATAATGTGAATTTCATGAAGAGTCAAGCTACAATGTCATTTCATTAAAATGGCCAAGGTATCTATGTATATATGCATTTCTTTTACCAGAACATTTAGGACTTCCTAAAATTTGACCCTTGTCACTATTACAGTTGTTGAGTGACATCCCACCGAACCTCAGCACAGGAAATCAATGAATAAATAGCATTAAACTTCTATCCCTCCCAATAAACCCCCTAAGAAGGCCTAACTGTTATGCTGGCGTGAATCCCTGCTCCCTGAAAATGAGCGAAGAAAAAAAGCTAAGTCTCGCTAATTTTGTTACAGTGAATGAGCTCAAGTAACACTTTCCTCTTTCTCATCTTTGGTATTGAAGAAAAGTAAGTAAGAATTACCTCCGAAGCACCCAGAAACACTTGAGCTCCCGTCCAAGTCCTCAATAACCAGAGGTGACAGAATCCATTTCCAAACTGTTCGCTGTGGTAGGCACGGTGTGAACACCTAACTCCTTCACATTAAATGAAATAAGAAGAACCCCGTGAAAAATTATGGCTGGTGCTTTCTTTTATTGGGAATTTTCAACTTCTAGGCTGCAAGAAACGCTAACAGCCTTTTCAAAGAAATCTGAATGATTTAAAAAAGAATCTAAGTTGTCAGCGTGGGCTTTAAGAGAGAACACGTAGTAGTCGTAGGACTGGTCGCTGAAACAAGATAATAAGGAAATGAGAGTCCATTAGCCAGGCTAGCTTATGCCACATTAACAAGCAATCCCTAAATCTCTGTGGCTTAAAACCAAAGAGCTGGTTTCCTATTTGGGCGAAATCCCTTGTGAGTCTGGGCAACGCTCCAGCCCATTGGCTCCCGGGTCATCTCCAGCGCGTGTCCTCCCTATCAATTCAAGCTTCCACAATTCCTCAACTGGAGGCAAAGATTCTAGACAGTTCTATACCTGCAAGTACATGCTCCTCCCTGTAAGTGATACACATTATTTCTGGTGCTACACGTTGTTCCCCCATTGCAACAGGGTGGGGGATGGGAGTCCCCCGATGGAGAGGCGGCAGATACAGGGTTAACACTGCCATAAGGTTAACACCCTCATAAGGTGAGCCCCAGAACAGGCCGCACGTTCCCACTCCTGATTTTTGCAAGTGAACCTCCCCCGTTATAGATTCAGTCTCTATATTGGCAACTCACAGTAACAAACCTAAGTGAAATAATTCAGTTTAGCTCACTTTCAAACTTGACTCTTCATGCAGAAAATAAAAATTTAGCAGATGGATTGTAGATCCCTCCAAAGCCAGCAGAAGCAGGGACCATGACCCTGTGAGTGGACAATATGGCTACTACCCAGCTCTGCTTTTCAGTGACTGAGTTCTCACAAGCCAATTACCTAAGCGGGGTCTGTTTGTTTGTTTGAGCCGTCTGAAGATTCCAGTTTTACTTTATTCTTCCATTTATGAGGTTACAAGGATACAAAAGGCAGGCCTAGAAAGGTGCTGGGCTCTCCACATAGGACCACTTCGTAGCATGGGGCCACCTCTCAGATCATGGCACAGGGTGGGAGGGACTGGGTGACCAGGGGGCTGCCATCAGCGGGAGCTGCAGTTGTCACAGCCCTTTATCTATGTGCTTTCATGCAACAATTAAGATAACGTATTACTAACAAAAATGTCAGAATCCTCATTCTCGGGCATCCTAAAACCATTAGTCTCACGTATCAATGGTTTAAGGTTTAGATTATTGACAACGGGGGTGCTTGTGCTTCCACTCTTCCAAAACTAGCCTGGACGAGTTACTGTTTGCTTTGGTCTCCTTTTCAAATGCGCTTTTAGTTTATTTATTTCTTTTGAGAGGGCAGGGGGAGGGGTGGGGGGAGAGAGAATTCCAAGCAGGCTCCATGCTGACAGTGGGGCCGGATCTTTCGAACTGGGAGATCATGACCTGGGCCAAAGTCAAGAGTTGGAGGCTTAACCAACTGAGCCACCCAGTCGCCCTGAAATGCACTTTTCAGTGTCCTTTTCCTTCCTACCTCTTCCCACAGGTACCCAAGCCCTCAGGGCGTCCTCTGGTTATACGCTACCACGCCACCCAAACTTGTCCCAATGGAGAAGTAGTCAAGGGCAAGAGCTTTGAGAAGAACATTTTAGGAGACAGGACATTGCCAGCCTGCCTCAAATACGCCCATGTATCATGGCTGGTCTTGTGCTCCCAGACACACAAAATCTCTTTTTCTTCTGGATAGTAATGCGGTAGTGGTTAAGCCTCTGTTTCCACCCCTGTATCAGTTGTTTTCTTTTAAAAAGGATTAGCAAATTCCAGAGATCTGCTGTACAACCTCGTGTCTATAGTCAACAATACTGTGCTGTGTGCTTAAAAACTGCTTGAGAGGGTAGCTCTCCTGTTAAGTGTATTGACCACAGGGGCGGGATGGTGGTGGTGGTGGCTTCAGAAACTATGTAGGAGCTTGGATTGAACCCTTTGCTCTCACTGTCAAGGACAACTGGTGTGCTTCAAGCCTTTAGAAGCAAGGAAATTAGAGACTTGAGGATTTGTCAACACTCACTTTTCTATTAATATCCATGATTCTTAGAATCCTCATTCCTATTTTCTCCGTATCCTTTACAATTTTTCATTAGGTATTACTTCATAAACATTTCTTCTCCCAGCTACTTCATACATATCAGCTCCTCTTTTGCCTTATACGGAAAAGTAAAAGATCTGTAATATAGCAGCAGGCTCATCACAAGGCTACAGTCACACACAGTAATTGCCAACGCAATCCTGCTCAAGACCAACAAAGTTGGAGGATACCTTATCTGATTTCAGTAAGCATACACTCAAGGCGTGCGACACTGGCAACAGAACAGACACAGAGATCAATGAAACAGAATAGAGAACCCAGAAATAGATCCATACAGATATAGCCCACAGAGTTTTTGAAAAAGGCACAAAGGCAATTTGATGGAAAAAGGAGGCTTTTCGACAAATGGGGCTGGCACAATTGGACATTCGTAGGAAAAAAAGAAAAAAAAAAAAGAACCTACACCTAGACCTTAGATCTTTCACAAACATTAACTCAAGGTGGGTCATAGATCGGATCACTAAACAATACAATTTCCAGAAGAAAACATAAAAGAGATCTATAGGAGTTTGGGTGTGTTGATGAGGTTTTAGATTTAACACCAAAAGCGCAATCCATGAAATAGCATATTGATAAATTAGGCTTAATTCAAAGTAAAAACTTCTGTTTTGCAAAAGACACTGTTAAGAGAATGAAGAGACAAGCCACAGGTGGGGAGAAGATCTTTGCTGCAGTGCATAGCTCTGATGAAGAACTTGAATCCAAAATAGACCAAGAACTTTCAAACCTCAACAGGAAGAAGACAACCCGATTTTTATGAAGGGGAAAGCACTGAACACACACCCCATCAGCAAATAAGCATATGAAATGATCTCCGATATGTTTTGAGGGAAACAAATTAAAGAATAACTCCACCACCACTAGCATAGCTAAAAATTAAACTGATGATACCAATTGCTGGCGAGGATGTGAAGCGACATTACTGATGAGAAAGCAAGTGGCATGGCCCCTTAGGAAGACTCTCTGGCAGTTTCTCACAAAGCAGAACATAGTCCGACTGTATGACCCGGCCATCTTGCTCCTGGGTATTTACCCAATGGATCTGAAGACAGCCTACTAGAAAAACCTGCAGGCAAATATGTTCATAGCGGCTTTACTCGAAATCACCAAGAAACTGGAAGTAACAGAAATGTCCTTCCATAGAATAAACTGCGATACATCTGTATGATGGGATATCAACCTGTAATCAAGAATGAACCATGAAGGAGCACCAAGACAGATAAATCTTAAGTAAATATTGCAAAAGACATCAGTCTGTGAAGACTACATACTACCTGATTCCAACCATTTGACTTTCTGGAAGAGACAAAATTGTCAGCCAGTCAACAGATGGGGGGTTCCCAGGGGGTTGTGGGAAGTTTGAGGGAAGGGGGTAGTATTCAACAAGAGAAGCAGAGAGGTATTTTGCCAGCAACGCTCTTCTGTATGATCCTGCAAAGTCAAATGCGTGACACTAAGTTTGTCCAATGCTACAGCAATTAACCTCGCAAAGAGTAAACTTTAATGGACTGTTAGAGAAAATGAGGCACACTAAAATTTATGAGTTTATCTGTGCAGCCATGGGTTCAAACTGGGCAGCGCCTCACTGGGAGTGGCTGCGAGCCCTCCACCGACAGAAACCACAGGAAAGGTTTTTACAGAGGAGACGCGGAAACAAGTCAAGGAAATTATTTGATTGCTTATAGCTTAAGGGGAGTGATGCTTTCCTCTATTATTGCTAAGGGAACTTAGCTATGTCCCCTGCATGTGACAGGTATCAAATGGGAGTAAAAATCCACTGCAAAGTGGAAGGGCGGGCTAATAAAGTAATGAAATGAATACGGAGATACTTTATTTTTACTTCGCCATTAGACCAACTCTTGGGAGCAGGATGTGGCCAAGGCCATAGCTGGAAAGACGTCTGTGTGCCTGCACCCCGGGCAGAGCCCACTGGCAACGCTTTGGGGGGAGAGGTGCTACCTTGTACAGGGCAGGGCAGGGGCAGGACGGGCTGAATGGAGAGACTGGACAAACGTCCAGGCGGGAAAACAAATGGAAAGGTTATTACCCTGCGAAGGAAGTTCCTCCTGTGCTCTGCTCCTCGATTCACCTCACTGGAGTTGGGCAATCTTTTTTTCCTTTCCAAGAGGAGAGAAACTGGTTCTGTTCCATCCTAAACCGTCTTGATAATGTTCTGTTGTGATGGACCCCAAGCGAGGGAGTGGGAAGAGGGTCTCTGCCTCCGCAAATCAGCCTGTCAGCTCCAGCGGGTGAGGTGTGGAGGGGATCTGCAGTTCAGGGCAGTTTTCTAGGGTAGCCAAGTGGGAGGCTGGCAGCAAAGCACCTGAAATCCTATCATCAGGCTCTTGCCAGCCGACAGTCAACGTCCCACACTTTCTCTCTAGGTGTGAACACAAGTTGGAATTAGTTCAGTATCATCTCCCGTTTTGCAGCAAAATCTAGCCAGAGCTGGTTTTAAATTGGATTTTCCGTCTCTTCCGTTGAGACAGGAATTCACAGTGTCCTCTCGTCTCGTCAGGTCACTGACACTGCCAGAAGCCAGAGTCTTGCTCCCTGGAAGTCAGCCTCTCCTTTCTTCTTCTGTGTGGATCACTACATCATCCTCTGCAGGCAAAGGCACACAGACTCCTTTCCGCGATCAACACCCACTGTTTCTACAGATCTTTCTGGCGCGTTAGGGTCATGCAAAGACGGGGATGGGGCTCAGTGAGGCCCAGAATGAGAAAGGAAAGCGGACGAATGGGCATGACCTGTTCTCGAAGATCAAAATAAATAATTTAGGAGACGATTAATTACTAATAGGCCGGCTGCTGAGAAAAGGAGCTTATTTTTAGTTTACAATGTAACCGTGCAAGACAATAATTGGAACCCCTGACTGGGTGTGTGTAGGCTACATGCTCTTCTGGTGACTTTTGGACGCTTATATTAACTTTTGTAATAACCACAATGTAGGTATTGTCAGGGTCGGCACAGCATAGTGCAGGGGTGAGCAAAGGCAGAAAGGGCCGGATACTGAAGTATTTTAGGTTTTGTGAGCTACAGGGCCCCTGTTGCAGCTCCTCAACTGTGACCTTAGAGCGCAAAAGAAGACATAGGTGGCACGTCGATGAATGGTTCGGGTTGTGTTCCGATACAACTTTACAAAAACAGGACGTGGGCCAGATTTGGCCCAGATCAGTCATTTGAGAATCCCTCGTGTAGTAGCGAAAAGCTGAGATCCATGAGCCAGACACAATGCATTTGATTTACTAGTCTACCTCTTACTAACTCTAGTATTTCCTCTCTCTTTGCCTCAGTTTTCTCATCGGTAAAAACAGAACTTAGCCCGCACAGTAAGGGCCTCGTACATTGTTGGTAATCCATCCACATTTGATACCCGATTCCGAATTAGGCTAAATATTTCTATTTTCAAGTACATTCTGTTTTTCAACTAAAAATGGGAATACAGGGATGGGATTGGGATTCAGACACGTTAACACAGATCTAGTGAAATCTCTTTCCAAGTGTTGCTCCACCTTCATTCTCACCGAGGACAAAAATCTCCCTGAAATATATTCAACTATATTCAGAGGAAAAGTAAACAAACCATTTTTAACACAGAAGATGACGAGTCAGGAGTCCGCTTTCATAGGCCATCAGAATGGGTAGTTGGATGGTCAAGACGTTTATTAAAGGGAAACCAAACAAAAGGTTGCCTGCACGACCACTGCATTTGTTGGAGAGAAAGCTAAACAAAAGCAAACAACAAGGAGGAAAAGTAAGAACAGAACTAGAGCAGAAATAAATAAAGAGAAAAATAAAAGAATCAACAAAAATATTTATTTGAAAATATCAATCAAACCAACAAACCATTAGGGCAACCAGAAAAAAAGTGAAAAACTCAAGTTACTAAAATCAGGACTGAGAGAGGAAACACCACTACTAATCTTACAGACCAAAAAAAAATATATTATAATGGAATATTATGAACTATATGCAACAAATTAAATAATAGAAGATATGGACAAATTCCCAGAAGGATATAGAGTACTGAAATTGACTCAAGAAGAAATGCATAATCTTAACAGACCTCTAAATCAAGGCATCAGCAGTTTTTATTTTTATTTTTTTAATGTTCTTAATGTTTATTATTTTTGAGAGAGACAGTTTGAGTGGGGGAAGGGCAGAGAAAGAGGGAGACACAGAATCCCAAGCAGGTTCTAGGCTCCAAGCCATCAGCACAGAGCCTGACATAGGGCTTGAACTCAGGGACCAAGAGATCATGACCTGAGCCAAAGTCAGATGCTCAACCGATTGGGCCACCCAGGTGCCCCAAGGCATCAGCAATTCTTAAACTTTGACAAAACCTAAAGCAAGCTACAGATTCAATACAATCTCTATCAAAATTCCAATGGCATCTGTTACACAGAAATAGAACAAATAATCTTAAAATTTTGTACGGAACCACAGAGGATCCCAAATAGCCAAAGCCATCTTGAGAGAGAACAAAGCTAAAGGCGTACAAACCTACAGTCATCAAAATAGTGTCATGTTGGCACAAAAACAGACACACAGATCAAGGGAACAGAACAGAAACCCAAAATAAACCCACATACACAATCAATTTATAACAAAGGAGCCAAGAACACACAATGGGGAAACAATAGCCTCTTAAATAAATGGTGTTGGGAGAAGTGGACAGTCACATGCAAAAGAATAAAACTGGACCTGTATCCTACACCATACACAAAAATTAACTCAAAATAAAGACTTAAATATAAGACCTGAAACCATAAAACTTTTTTCTAGAAAACATAGGCAGTAAGCTCCTTGGTATCAGTCTTGGTGATGCTTTTTTGGATTTGACACCAAGCTAAAATAAGTAAATGGGACTACATCAAACTAAAGTGTTTGCATAGCAAAAGAAACCATCAACAAAGTGAAAAGGCAACCTGTAGAGTGGGAGAAAATATTTGCAAATCACATATCTGATCAGGGGCATTAATAGCCAAAATATACAAAGAACTCCTAGAAGATGACTGGCGTAGGAGGACGCTGGTCTCAACGCTCATCTTGCTGATCACTTAGATTCCACCCACATCTGCCTAAATCACCCAGAAAACCTCCAGAAGACTAGCAGAACGGAGTCTCCGGAGCCAAGCACAGACGAGAGGCCCACGGAAGAGGGTAGGAAGGGCGGCGAGGCGGTGTGCACTCCACAGACTGGCGGGAGGGAGCCGGGTGGAGAGGCGGCCCGCCTGCCAAGCAGAGCCCCCGAGTCTGGCTGGCAAAAGCGGAGGGGCCGGACTGAGTGTGTTCCGACAGCGAGCGGGACTTAACATCTGGAAGGTTATAAGCTAACAGCTCTGCTCGGAGAATGGGAGGGCTGGAGGACAACGGGAGGGAGAGGTGTTGAGCCCCGGATGACAGAGCTCAGCTTGGCGGTGAACAAAGGCGCTCACCAGCGCCATCTCCCTTGCCCATCCCCCAGCCAAAATCCCAAAGGGAACCAGTTCCTGCCAGGTAACTTGCTTCCACCGCGCAAACACCCAATGCTGGCTTCTGCGGATCCATCCCTCCTGCGGATCTGACTCCCTCCCGCTGCCACAGGACCCCTCCCGAAGTGGATCACCTAAGGAGAAGCGAGCTAAGCCTGCCCCTCCTGCCACGGTGCATCTGGCCTACCCACCCCAGCTAATACACCAGATCCCCAGCACCACAAGCCTGGCAGTGTGCAAGTAGCCCAGACGGGCCACGCCACCCCACAGTGAATCCCGCCCCTAGGAGAGGGGAAGAGAAGGCACACACCAGTCTGACTGTGGCCCCAGTGGTGGGCTGGGGGCAGATGTCAGGTCTGACTGTGGCCCCGCCCACCAACACAAGTTATTCAAGACAGCACAGGGGAAGTGCCCTGCAGGTCCGCACCACTCCAGGGACTATCCAAAATGACCAAACGGAAGAATTCCCCTCAGAAAAACGTCCAGGAAATAACAAAAGCTAATGAACCAATAAAAAATGATTTAAACAATATAACAGAAAATGAATTCAGAATAATAGTCATAAAATTAATCGCTGGGCTTGAAAACAGTATAAAGGACAGCAGAGAATCTCTTGCTACAGAGATCAAGGGACTAAGGAACAGCCAGGAGGAGCTAAAAAATGCTATCAATGAGTTGCAAAATAAAATGGAGACACCTACAGCTTGGATTGAAGAGGCAGAGGAGAGAATAGGTGAACTAGAAGATAAAATTATGGAACAAGAAGAAGCTGAGAAAAAGAGATAAAAAAAATCCAGGAGTATGAGGGGAAAATTAGAGAACTAAGTGATGCACTAAAGAGAAATAATATACACATAATTAGTATTCCAGAGGAGGAAGAGAGAGGGAAAAGTGCTGAAGGTGTACTTGAAGAAATAATAGCTGAGAACTTCCCTGAACTGGGGAAGGAAAAAGGCACTGAAATCCAAGAGGCACAGAGAACTCCCTTCAGACGGAACTTGAATCGATCTTCTGCATGACATATCATAGTGAAACTGGCAAAATACAAGGAAAAGAGAAAATTCTGAAAGCAGCTAGGCTTAAACACGCTCTAACATATAAAGGGAGACCGATAAGACTCTACTGAAAGTTGGCAGGCCAGAAAGGAATGGCAGGAGATCTTCAATGTGATGAACAGAACAAATATGCAGCCGAGAATCCTTTATCCAGCAAGTCTATCATTTAGAATAGGAGGAGAGATAAAGGTCTTCACAAACAAACAAACAAAAACTGAAGGAATTCGTCACCACTAAACCAGCCCTACAAGAGATCCTAAGGGGGATTCCGTGAGACAAAGTACCAGAGACATTGCTACAAGCATGAAACCTACAGACATCACAATGACTCTAAACCCATATCTTTCTATAATAACACTGAATGTAAATGGACTAAATGCTCCAACCAAAAGACATAGGGTATCAGAATGGATAAAAAAACAAGACCCATCTATTTGCTGTCTACAAGAGACTCATTTTAGACCTGAGGACACCTTCAGATTGAGAGTGCGGGGATGGAGAACTATTTATCATGCCACTGGAAGTCAAAAGAAAGCTGGAGTAGCCATACTTATATCAGACAAACTAGACTTTAAATTAAAGGCTGTAACAAGAGATGAAGAAGGGCATTATATAATAATTACAGGGTCTATCCATCAGGAAGAGCTAACAATTATAAATGTCTATGTGCCGAATACAGGAGCCCCCAAATATATAAAACAATTACTCACAAACATAAGCAACCTTATTGATAAGAATGTGGTAATTGCAGGGGACTTTAACACCCCACTTACAGAAATGGATAGATCATCTAGACACATGGTCAATAAAGAAACAAGGGCCCTGAATGAGACATTGGATCAGATGGACTTGACAGATATATTTAGAAGTCTGCATCCCAAAGCAACAGAATATACTTTCTTCTCGAGTCCACATAGAACATTCTCCAAGATAGATCACATACTGGGTCACAAAACAGCCCTTCATAAGTATACAGAATTGAAATCATACCATGCATACTTTCCGACTACAATGCTATGAAGCTTGAAATCAACCACAGGAAAAAGTCTGGAAAACCTCCAAAAGCATGGAGGTTAAAGAACACCCTACTAACGAATGAGTGGGTCAACCAGGCAATTAGAGAAGAAATCAAAAAATATATGGAAACAAACAAAAATGAAAATACAACAATCCAAATGCTTTGGCATGCAGCGAAGGCAGTCCTGAGAGGAAAATACATTGCAATCCAGGCCTATCTCAAGAAACAAGAAAAATCCCAAATACAAAATCTAACAGCACACCTAAAGGAAATAGAAGCAGAACAGCAAAGGCAGCCTAAACCCAGCAGAAGAAGATAAATAATAAAGATCAGAGCAGAAATAAACAATATAGAATCTAAAAAAACTGTAGAGCAGATAAACGAAACCAAGAGTTGGTTTTTTGAAAAAATAAACAAAATTGATAAACCTCTAGCCAGTCTTCTCAAAAAGAAAAGGGAGATGACCCAAATAGATAAAATCATGAATGAAAAAGTAATTATTACAACCAATCCCTCAGAGATACAAGCAATTATCAGGGAATATTATGAAAAATTATATGCCAACAAACTGGACAACCTGGAAGAAATGGACAAATTCCTAAACACCCACATGCTTCCAAAACTCAATCAGGAGGAAATAGAAAGCTTGAACAGACCCATAACCAGCGAAGAAATTGAGTCAGTCATGAAAAATCTCCCAACAAATAAGAGTCCAGGACCAGATGGCTTCCCAGGGGAGTTCTACCAGACGTTTAAAGCAGAGATAATACCTATCCTTCTCAAGCTATTCCAAGAAATAGAAAGGGAAGGAAAACTTCCAGACTCATTCTATGAAGCCAGTATTACTTTGATTCCTAAACCAGACAGAGACCCAGTAAAAAAAGAGAACTACAGGCCAATATCCATGATGCAAAGATTCTCAATAAGATACTAGCAAATCGAATTCAACAGCATATAAAAAGAATTATTCACCATGATCAAGTGGGATTCATTCCTAGGATGCAGGGCTGGTTCAACATTTGCAAATCAATCAATGTGAAACATCACATTAATAAAAGAAAAGAACCATGTAATCCTGCCAATCGATGCAGAAAAGGCCTTTGACAAAATTCAGCACCCTCTCTTAATAAAAACCCTTGAGAAAGTCGGGATAGAAGGAACATACTTAAAGATCATAAAAGCCATTTATGAAAAGCCCACAGCTAACATCATCCTCAATGGGGAAAAACTGAGAGCTTTTTCCCTGAGATCAGGAACACGACAGGGATGTCCACTCTCACCGCTGTGGTTTAACATAGTGATCGAAGTTCTAGCATCAGCAATCAGACAACAAAAGGAAATCAAAGGCATCAAAATTGGCAAAGATGAAGTTAAGCTTTCACTTTTTGCAGAAGACATGATATTATGCATGGAAAATCCGATAGGCTCCACCAGAAGTCTGCTAGAACTGATCATGAATTTAGCAAAGTTGCAGGATACAAAATCAATGTACAGAAATCAGTTGCATTCTTACACACTAACAATGAAGCAACAGAAGACAAATAAAGAAACTGATCCCCTTTACAATTGCACCAAGAAGCATAAAATACCTAGGGATAAATCTAACCAAAGATGTAAAAGATCTGTATGCTGAAAACTATAGAAAGCTTATGAAGGCAATTGAAGAAGATATAAAGAAATGGAAAAACATTCTGTGCTCATGGATTGGAAGAATAAATATTGTCAAAATGTCAATACTACCTAAAGCTATCTACACATTCAATGCAATCCCAATTAAAATTGCACCAGCATTCTCAAAACTAGAACAAGCAATCCTAAAATTCCTATGGAACCACAAAAGACCCCAAAGAGCCAAAGTTATTTTGAAGAAGAAGACCAAAGCAGGAGGCATCATAATCCCAGACTTTAGCCTCTACTACAAAGCTGTAATTATCAACACAGCATGGTATTGGCACAAAAACAGACACATAGACCAATGGAATAGAATAGAAACCCCAGAACTAGACCCACAAACATAAGGCCAACTAATCTTTGACAAAGCAGGAGAGAATATCCAATGGAAAAAAGACAGCCTCTTTAACAAATGGTGCTGGGAGAACTGGACAGAAACATGCAGAAGATTGAAACTAGACCACTTTCTCACACCATTCACAAAAATAAACTCAAAATGGATTAAGGACCTGAATGTGAGACAGGAAACCATCAAAACCTTAGAGGAGAAAGCAGCAAAAGACCTCTCTGACCTCAGCCATAGCAATCTCTTACTTGACACATCCCCAAAGGCAAGGGAATTAAAAGCAAAAATGAACTACTGGGACCTCATGAAGATAAAAAGCTTCTGCACAGCAAAGGAAACAACCAACAAAACTAAAAGGCAACCAAAGGAATGGGAAAAGATATTTGCAAATGACATACCGGACAAAGGGCTAGTATCCAAAATCTATAAAAGCTCACCAAACTCCACACCCGAAAAACAAATAACCCAGTGAAGAAATGGGCAGAAAACATGAATAGATACTTCTCTAAAGAAGACATCCGGATGGCCAACAGGCACATGCAAAGGTGCTCAACGTCGCTCATCAGGGAAATACAAATCAAAACCATACTCAGATATCACCTCATGCCAGTCAGAGTGGCCAAAATGAACAAATCAGAAGACTATAGATGCTGGAGAGGATGTGGAGAAACGGGAACCCTCTTGCACTGTTGGTGGGAATGCAAATTGGTGCAGCCTTTCTGGAAAACAGTGTGGAGGTTCCTCAAAAAATTAAAAATAGACCTACCCTATGACCCAGCAGTAGCACTGCTAGGAATTTACCCAAGGGATACAGGAGTGCTGATGCATAAGGGCACTTGCACCCCAATGTTTATAGCAGCACTCTCAACAATAGCCAAATTATGGAAAGAGCCTAAATGTCCATCAACTGATGAGTGGATAAAGAGATTGTGGTTTATATACACAATGGAGTACTACGTGGCAATGAGAAAGAATGAAATATGGCCCTTTGTAGCAACATGGATGGAACTGGAGAGTGTGATGCTAAGTAAAATAAGCCATACAGAGAAAGACAGATACCATATGGTTTCACTGTTATGTGGATCCTGAGAAACTTAACAGAAACCCATGGGGGAGGGGAAGAAAAAAAAAAGAGGTTAGAGTGGGAGAGAGCCAAAGCCTAAGAGACTCTTAAAAACTGAGAACAAACTAAGGGTTGATGGGGGTGGGAGGGAGAGGAGGGTGGGTGATGGGTATTGAGGAGGGCACCTTTTGGGATGAGCACTGGGTGTTGTATGGAAACCAATTTGACAATAAACTTCATATATTGAAAAAAATAAAAATAAAAGAAAATTTAAAAAATTAAACAAAAATAAAAAATGCATAATTATGTTGCCCCCTAATTATAACAACTCTATGCCCAATGACAGTTATTTAGTTTGATCTCTCTACTTTTTCTTAGTATTATTCTGTAATTCAGTAGACTTCCCCATTGTTGACTTTCACGTTGTTTTTTAATTTATTTTGTATGTATTGAATAAATATTGGTAAGAGAGGCAGATTGTAATTTCTAGTTTAACTTTTTTATTAGATACCTCCAGTATGTAATAAATTTAAAAGATTAGGAAATTAAAAAAAAAACTCCTACATTTGAATAGAGAGAAATCTGATTTTTAGAATGGGCAGATAATCTGAATGGGTCTTTTTTTAGAGAAGACACACGGATGGACAACAGGTACATGAAATACTCAACATCACTAATCATCAGGGAAATGCAATTCAAAACCACAATGAGATATCACCTCACACTTACTAGAATATTATGAGAAAGACAAGAAGTAACAAGTGTTGATGGAAATATGGAGAAAAGGGAACCTTTATGCTGATAGCAATGTAAATTGGTGCAGCCACTGTGGTAAACAGTATGGAATGGAAGTTTCTAAAAAAATAAAAATAGAAATACCGTATGATCCAGCAATTCCATTTCTGGATATTCAAAGGAAAAAAAGGCATTAATTCAAGAAGATATCTGTACTCCCACATTTATTGCATTATTTATGAAAGTCAAGTATGGAAGCAACCTAGGTGTCCATTCAAAGACGAATGGGTAATAATGTGGTATACATACACAGTGGAGTATTATTCAGCCATAAAGAAGAATTCCTGCCATTTAAAACATGGGTGGATCATGAAGTCATTACACTAAATGAAATCAGATAAAGACAAATACTGTATGAGCTGACTCCTATATGGAGTCTAAAATAAAAAGAAACCCATAAAACAAAAAACTAAACTCATTGATTCAGAGAACAGATTGGTGGTTGCCAGAGGGAAAAATTGGTGGTTTAGGGGGTGGGAAGTTGGCAAAATGGGGGAAGGTGGTCAAAAGGTACAAACTTTCCACTGCAATACAAACAAGTCATGGGGATGTAACATACAGCATGGTGACTATGGCTAAGTAACACCATATTGCTTATTTGTAAGTTGCTAACAGAGATCTTAAAAGTTCTTAACACACACACACACACACACACACAATTTGCAGTTATGTGCGGTGATGGATGTGAACTAGATCTATCATGGTGATCATTTCACAATATATATAAATTTTAAATTTCTACGCTGTTCACTTGAAAATAACACAATGCTATAGGTCAATTATATTTTAATTTAAAAGTTTGTCAGTTCTTCAAAACATTCAACATACTTTTACTGTATAACCCAGCTATTCCACTTCTAGGTATACATCTAAGAGAAAGAGAAACATACATCAGCACAAAATCTTCTACACAAATATTAATAGCAGCATTATTCACGGTAGCTAAAATGTGGAAGCAATCCAAATTTCATCTACTGATGTATAAACAAAATACACATCTATACAGTGGAATATTATTCAGTCATAAAAAGTAACCAAGTACTGATACATGCTGCAACATGGATGAAACTTGAAAACACTGTGGCAGGTGGATGAAGCCAGGCACAAAAAATTTACATATTGCAGGATTCCATTTATGTGAAATGCTCAGAATAGGCAAACATATAGGGATTCAAAGTACATTAGTGGTTGCCTCGGGCTAGGGTAGATGGGGAGAACAGAAGTGGGATGGTAAATGGCTGCTAATAGGTATGAGGTTTCTTTTTTAGAGTGATGAAAATGTTCAGAAATTATATTGATGGCTGGACTACCCTGTGGATATACTAATCGTCACTGAAATGTACACTTTAAATTGGTGTACTCTGTGAATTATCTCTCAATAAATTTTTTTTCTTAAAGAATCCATATTATCACTGATGACTTATTAAGAGGACCCATCACTGATGATGATAAACTCATTCACCTGGCTGGTTTTGAACTGTGAAACTACCTTCTCATTCTTCTCCATACTCTACCCACCAGAAGAAATTTCTATGACAGGAGGAGTAGCTCCATAAGTTATCTGGAGATTTGCCTCTTCTCATTTTTATATTTATTCAACAATTTTTTTAATCATTCTGAACTCATGAATATGTGGTTTTTTTTTGCTTTGGGATATAATCCAATACTATATGATTCATTTCATCACTCAAATTGTTCCAGCTTCGGTCATGGGAACTCTTTTGGTTGGGGCGTTTGGAATTGTAAGTAAATGACTTCTTTACAGTAACTAGTTAAAGTGATCTGGACGTGAAAACAAACAGCCAATTCAGAAGCTGCCATTCAACTGAACAGAATAGAATCTCATGTGTGCACTAGAAAGTAGCCTGGAAGCCATGAGCATTTCATGCGTGGCGGAATCAGTGAGGGATGTTTTACAGTAGGTGTGGGGAGTGCTTGATGTGAGTCTGAAAGTCATTAAAGAACTTCAACTCAGGGAGGGGCCAAGATGACAGAGCAACATGGAAGTTTTCTGCTTCTCTCATCCCTGAAATGCAGCTAGATCAGCACCAAACCATTCTGCACACCTAGAATATCGATCTGAGGATTAACACAACCATCTGCATAACTTGACCCACAGAACTCGGCAGGTATGGGCATGGAGAAGGGAACTGGAGGAGAGAGAAGTCATGGAGGGCGGGGCACTGTTTTGGGGCCAAGAGGACAAGCAAGGGGGCAGAGTGCAGGAAAAGCGCTCCTCCCAAAAGTAGCTGGAGAGAAAGAGTGGAAACACCCGCAAGTGACTGAACAAGAAAGAGAGGAAGGAGAAAGGAGAGGGTTTTAATACCACTAGGACTCTATAAACAGGGCAGAGAAGCATTGGAAATTCCACAGCCCAATACCTGGCAGCGTTCTGGTGGGAAGGGTGAATTCCCAGGAGCAGGCAGCAAGGTCTAAGGGGTCTGCAAGCCATACAGGGAGAAGCAGTGTCCCTGTTAGGAGGGCATTTTGTAGAGGCCCTATGGCCTCCCCACAGGCAAAATTCCCAGCACACCCCAGATAACAGCCATGTTTGCTGGTATTGGAACAAAGACAGCAGGGTGTGGTGAAACCCGGCACCAGCTCTGTGTTGTGATTCACCTTAATCCCAGAACTGCTGCTGCTATGCAGTCTCATGAACTTTTTCTGGGGCAAACTGGCCCCCAACCACAATCTCTGAGCCTCTGTGGCAGTACAATTGCAAGAATATTCCCAGGGGCAAGCTGGCACCTGGCCAATGCTTGGGAAGACCCTTCCCCAGAGGGTCAGAGTGGGTCCAAGCCACAGGGCCCTCAGAAGTGAGAGATCTGGAAACACAGCCCCATCTGAGATAAAATTTGGGAGGGAGGTACCGCCTGGCAGGCTGATTGGCTTGGACACGGACAGCGTAGAAGCAGGAAGTGGACAGAAACCTGAGACAAAGGAGAGGTGTTTGATTGCTGGTTGGTGAGAGCACAGAGTTCTGGCACTAGAGACTGGGAAGCTGTGAGATGCCATTTGCACCTTTCCCAAACATGCGCATACACATGAATGCACACCGCAATGGTCCACCCTAGTAACCTGAGCAGTACCTAAGCAATAACCTGGTGGAGAATGAAGCCCTTACACCAAGCCATGTCCAACTGCACCAACCAAGTCATGGAGGACCAACACAAGTCTCTCCACCTGCAAAGTGTACAGACTATCAAGTGCTTCATAGTTGTCTTCAGCTTCCTCTAGACGTCAAACTTCATTCAGACTTCATTCTGTTCACTTGTCCATCTACTAGTTCTTTTTTTCTTATTCTTAGATACAGGAAAAGAAAAAAAAATATTTTTATTTTCCATTTTTATAAAAAAGTTTTTAATTTTTACTATATTTTATTCTTTCTCTTTTCTGTACATTTTTTATTCTATTTTACTTTTTCTTTGCATTTTATTCTATTTTATTGTATACATTTTAATTTTTACATGTTTTCTTACTTCTTTCTTTTCTTTCTTTCCCTTTTTTCTCTATTCTATCAACCTTCTTTCAACAACCAGACCAAAACACATCTAGGATCTAGCTTCCTTTATTTTATCTTGCATGTGCTGTTTTTAATTTTTTATTTTATTAATTCGTTTTCCTCCAAAATGAGGAAATGCAGGAATTCACCCCAAAAGCAAAAACAAGAAGAAAGGACAATCAGGGACTGAATCAGCACAGATATTAGCAAGATGTCTGAAGTAGAATTTAGAATCACAAAGAGAGAATTAGCTGGCATTGAAAAAGCATACAATCCCTTTCTGCAGAGATAAAAGAAGTAAAACCTAGTCAGGACAAAATTAAAAATGCTATAACTGAGATACAATCTCGAAAGGATGCCACAGAAGCAAGGGTGGATGAAGCAGTCAATGAGCGGTATAGAAGACAAAATCATGGAGAATAATAAAGCAGGAAAAAGAGAGGGAAACTAAGGCAAAAGAGCACAATACAAGAATTAGAGAACTCAGTGACTCATTAAAAAAGGAATAACATCTGAATCATAGGAGTCCCAGAAGATGAAGAGGAATAAAAAGGGGTAGAAGGTTTATGTGAGTAAATCATAGCAGGGAAAACTTTCCTAACCTGTAAAAAGACATATATATCAAAATCCAAGAAGCACAGAAAACTGTTAAATTCAACAAAAACCAACCATCAACAAGGCATATCCCTCATCAAATTCACAAAATACACAGACAAGAAAGAATTATGAAAGCAGCAAGGGAAAAATGTCCTTAACCTATAAGGGAAGACAGAGCAGGTTCATAGCAGACCTATCCACAGAAATTTGGCAGGATATATTCAATATGCTGCATCGGAAAATTATGCCGTCAAGAATTCTTTATCCAGCAAAGCTGTCATTCAAAATAAAAGGAGAGATTACAAGTTTCCTAGACAAACAAAAAGTAAAGGAGTTCAGACCACTAAACCAGCCCTGCAAGAAATTTTAAGGGGGGACTCTCTGAGGGGAGAAAAGGGATAAAGGAAAAAAAAAGACCAAAGACAACAAAGACTAGAAAGGACCAGAGAACACCACCAGCAACTCCAACTCTACAAGCAACATAATGGCAATAAACTCTATCAGTACTCACTCTAAACATCAATGGACTAAATTCCCCAATCAGAAGGCATAGGGTATCAGAATGGATAAGAAAATAAGATCCATCTATATGCGGTCTACAAGAGACCCACTTTAGACCTAAAGACACCTTCAGATTGCAAGTAAGGGGATGGAGAACCATCTATGATGCTAATGGTCAACCAAAGAAAGCCGGAGTAGCCATACTTATATCGGACAATCTAGACTTTAAAGACTGTAACAAGAAATGAAGAAGGGCATTATATCATAATTAAGGGGTCTATCCACCAAGAGTACCTAACAATTATAAACATTTATGCCCCCAACGTGAAAGAACCCGAATATATAAATTGATTAATCAAAAACATACAGAAACTCAACAATACCATAATAGTAAAGGACTTCAACACCCCACTTACAACAATGGACAGATCATCTAACAGAAAATCAACAAGGAAACAATGGCTTTGAATGATACTGGACTGGATGGACTTAACATATATTCAGAACATTTCATCCTAAAGAAGAACACACAGTCTTCTCGAGTGCACATGGAACATTCTCCAGATCAGGTCACATATTGGGACACAAATCAGCCCTCAACAAGTACAGTAAGATCGAGATTATACCATGCATATTTTCAGACCACAATGCTATGAAACTTGAAATCAACCACAAGAAAAAATTCGGAAAGACAACAAATACTTGGAGATTAAAGAACATCCTACTAAAGAATGAATAGGTTAACCAAGAAGTTAAAGAGGAGATTAAAAAGTACATGGAAGCCAACAAAAATGATCACACCACAGCCCAAAACCTCAGGGATGCAGCAAAGGCGGCCATAAGAGAAAAGTATATAGCAATCCAGGCCTTCCTAAAGAAGGAGGAAATATCTCAGATACACAAACTAACCTTATACTTTAAAAAGCAGGAAAAAAAATGGCAAATAAAACTCAAAACCAGGAGAAGACAGGAAAGAGTAAGATTACGGCAGATATCAATGCTAACGAAACAAAACAAAACAAAAACAAACAGAAGAGATCAATGAAACCAGGAGCTGGTTCTTAGAATTAACAAAATTGATAAACCCCTAGTCAGTTTGATCAAAAAGAAAAAGGAAAGGACCCAAATAAATAAAATCAAGAATGAAAGAGGAGAAATACAAACAATATTAAGAGGATATTATGAGCAATTATATGCCAATAAATTGGGAAATCTCAAAGAGAGGGATTAACTACCAAAACTAAAACAGGGAGAAATAGAAAATTTGAACAGACCCATAACCAGTGAAGAAATTCAATTAGTAATCAAAAACCTCCCAAAAAACAAGAGTCTAGGGCTGGATGGTTTTCCAGGGGAATTCTACCAGACACTTAAACATGAGTTAACTCCTATTCTTTTGAAGCTGCTCCAAAAAAATTGAAATGGAAGGAAAACCCAAACTCATTCTATGAAACCAGCATTACCTTGATTCCAAAACCAGACAAAGACCCCACTAAAAAAAGAGAACTATGGACCAATTTCCCTGATGAATATGGATGCAAAAATTCAACAAAATACTAACCAACCAGATCCAACAACACATTAAACGAATTATTCCCATCAAGTGGGATTTATACCTGGGATGCAGAGCTGGTTCAATATCCACAAATCAATCGATGGGGTATGTTACATTAAGAGAAGAACAGATAAGAACCGCATGATCCTCTCAATAGAGGCAGAGAAAGCATTTGACAAAATACAGCATCCTTTCTTGATAAATACCCTCAAGAAAGTAGGGATAGAAGGATCATACCTCAAGATCATAAAAGCCATATACAAAAGACCCACCACTAATATCATCCTCAATGGGGAAAAACAGACCTTTCCCCCTAAGGTCAGGAACATGACAGGGATGTCCACTCTCACCACTGTTATTCAACATAGTATTGGAAGTCCTAGCCTCAGCAACCAGACAACACAAAGAAATAAAAGGCATCCAAATCGGCCAGGAGGAGGTCAAACTTTCTCTCTTCACAGATGACATGATACTCTACATGGAAAACCCAAAAGATTCCACATGAAAACTGTTAGAACCAATCCATGAATTCAGTAAAAGAGCAGGATATAAAATTAATGCACAGAAATTGGTTGTATTCCAATATACCAATAATGAAGCAGCAGAAATCAAGGAATCGGTCCCATTTACAGTTGCACCAAAAACCATAAAATACCTAGGAATAAACCTAACCAAAGAAGTAAAAGATCTGTATGTTAAAGACCATAGAAAGCTCATGAAAGAAATTGGAGACACAAAAAATGGAAAAGCGTTCCATGCTCCTGATAGGAAGAACAAATATTGTTAAAATGTCTATACTATCCAAAGCAATCTACATATTCAACACAATCCCTATCAAAATGCCACCATCATTCTTTACCCCACTGGAACCAACCATCCTAAAATTTGTATGGAACCACAAAAGACCCCAAATAGCCAAAGCAATCCTGAAAACAGAAAACCCAAGCTGCAGGCATCCCAATTCCAGACTCAAGCTGTATTACAAAGCTGTAATCATCAAGACAGTATACGGTACTGGCACAAAAACAGACACTTAGATCAATGGAACCAAGTCGACAACCCAGAAATGGACCCACAAACATACGGCCAACTCATCTTTGACCAAGCAGGAAAGAATATCCAATGGAATAAAGACTGTCTCTTCAGCAAGTGGTGCTGGGAAAACTAGAGAACAACATGCAGAAGAATGAACCTGGACCACTTTCTTACACCGTACACAAAATAAACTCAAAACGGATGAAAGATCTAAATGGAAGACAGGAAGCCATCAAAATCCTCGAGGAGAAAGCAGGCAAAAACCTCTTTAATCTTGGCCGCACCAACTTCTTACTCAACACATCTCCGGAGGCAAGGGAAACCAAAGCAAAAACGAACTATTGGGACCTCATCAAAATAAAGAGCTTCTGCACAGTGAAGGAAACAAAAAAATAAACAAATAAACAAAAAAATCAGCAAAACTAAAAGGCAACCGACGCAATGGGAGAAGATATTTGCAAATGACATATCAGATAAAGGGTTAATACCCCAAATCTATAAAGAGCTTATCAAACTCAACACCCAAAAAACAAACAATGCAGTGAAGAAATGGGCAAAAGACATGAATAGACACTTTTCCAATAGACACATGAAAAGACGGTCACATCACTCATCATCAGGGAAATACAAAGCAAAACCACAATGAGATACCACCTCACACCTGTCAGAATGGCTAACATTCACAACTCAGGTGACAACAGATGTTGGGGAGGATGTGCAGAGAGAGGAACACTTTTGCTCTGCCGGTGGGAATGCCATCTAGTGCAGCCACTCTGGAAAACAGTATGGAGGTTCCTCAAAAAATTAAAAATAGAACTACCCTACGATCCAACAATTGCATTACTAGGCATTTATCCATGGGATACAGGTGTGCTGTTTCGAAGGGACCCATGCACCCCAATGTGTATAGCAGCACTATTGACAATAGCCAAAGTGTGTAAAAAGCCCAAGTGTCCACTGACAGATGAATGGATAAAGAAGACGGGGTGTATATTTACAATGGAGTATTATTCAGTGATCAAAAAGAATGAAATCTTGCCATTTGCGACACTGTGGATAAACCAGACTGTATTATGCGAAGCTAAATTAGTCAGACAAAGACAAATGTCCCATGACTTCACTCGCATGTAGAATTTAAGATACAAAACAGATGAACCTAAGGGAAGGGAAGCAAAATAATCTAAAAACGGGGGGCGGGGACAAAACAAATTCTTCAGTATATAGAACTGAGGGTTGCTGGAGGGGTTGTGGGGGGATGGGTTAAAAGGGCAAAGGGCATGTAGGAATACACTTGTTGGGATGACCACGGGGTATTAGAAATAGGGGATGAATCACTGGATTCTACTCCTGAAATCATTATTGCACTAGAGGCTAAGTAACTTGGACGTAAATTAAAAAATAATTTTTAAAAAAAGAGCTTCCCCTCAAATGTTGACTCCTAAAACAAGGTCTACCATGCAGAGAAAAAGTACTGATGCCCCCCAATGCAATTGTCCAATTCTCCTCAGACATGATTGGTTATTACCCAGGCAAAGCATCCTAGGCTTTCACACCACACCTCCTTTTCTCCCCTCTCCTGGACGGCAAAGGACTCAGATCTTCAACAATCCAGACAAACTAAGAAGACTTTTGCATTAACGCAACCTCTTTCTAGAACTACAGGTATTATCTTGGGTGAAGAGCACAGCCTGGGCTCCAGAGAGAGTTATTATTCTACTCTGCTTTGTTTCTAAGCACATTTCAGACCCACCCCAAGCTTTAAACAGCAATTTATTAAAGAATCTAAGTAAATCTCAACATCTGGTTGACCTTTGATAAAGTCCCTCTTGGAGAACAGAAGAACCTATTCGGTTGTTTGTTTAGCACGTTAACAGTAATGCTTTCATTTTCGACAGATGCCTGTTCCAGGGGACAGATCTTTCAGGGCAATTATGTTCTATTAGGGAAAATTACACAGAAACTTGAATTTCTGGTACCCAGCATGGGAAAACAGAAGAGCATTGTGAATTAAAATGTTATGTTTCTCTGGTTTTATAAATGTATGTTTATGATAAACCAGCAAGAAGCAACTGGCTTTCTGCATGTTAACTCATTCATGGATTCAGCAGTTATTGAAAATGAACTATATTTTAGATGCAAGTAGAAATTCTAGTCTACGATAGAAAATAAACCCACGTAAAATATATATTTTTAGGTTTATTTGGAGAGCAAGAGAAAGGGAGGGGAGGGACAGAGGGAGAAGGAGAGAATCCCAAGCAGGCTCTGCCCTGTCAGCCCAGGGCCTGATGCGAGGTTCAGACTCATGAGCCATGAGGTCATTACCTGAGCCCAAATCAAGAGTCAGATGCTTAACTGACTGAGCCACCCAGGTACCCCAACAGAAGATATATTTTACCGTGATAAGGTCACGTATCACTGAGGATTCCTGTCATGGTTCAGTTTGTGTGGATGAGCAAGACTTCTCTATAGCCGTGGGTTTGGAGCGGAGACTTAAAATCTTAAGATCCACTCAAGTAAAAACTGAGAATGGTACCTTCCAGAAAGAGAAGCCAGTACCCAAGGCCTAAGCAAAGTGCACTGGTGCGGAGCGGTGACCAGGATGGGGAGTGATAGGTAATGTTCGAGAGGGAGGAGCCTGACACATCAGGCTTTAGGAGTCTCAGGTAATGAGTCGGGATTTAGGTAAAAATCAAAGACCTAGAGGGATTTGATCTAGAAGTCCAATAATCTGCTTTCTATATTGAAAAGCTCTGCTTACTTGCAGAGAACAAACTGTAGGAAATCAAGAAGAGATGGCAAGGACACCCCTTCACAGACTTGCATTCGTTCAGGCAGGAAAGAGGTGATTGCGGCTCGGTGTTGTCTGACGGAAAAGATGTACTGAAATTGAAAGCAGAGACCTTGCTGATCCATCAGATGTGAAAAGAAGCTCAGAGCTCCTGATTCCGGGGGAATGGCCTTGCACCTTCTAAGATTACCATATCTTCAACCCAGAGTACAGAAAATATCAGAAGTGGGTGGCCACATGGACTGCAGGCGAGGTAGGACCACTTTGCCCAGATTTCCTCACTCCCTAAGAGAGAAATTTACAGTTTTACTAAATGTCCACCATATTTTTCTTGCAGGAAGGGAAGAGGCTCTATTTGAAAGAAGTTATTTTTCCTCAGAAGCTGTACATTCATGAATGTGGGAAACTGAGAGAGAGCAAAGCCAAATCTGTCCGGGCCAGCGTTGTCTTCCCACAGTTGAGCAAAATCAGCTGTGCACTCACCCGGGTGCATAAATAATGCCAACAAGTGCTTGGGGGACAAAAGCAATGAAGCAACAACATGGCTGACCTTCGCTCCATCAGCTGCCCACAGGATAGTTCAGAGTGGAGGCTGAGCCCTCTCCACTGCCTCCCTTTGCTTACCCTGCACACAGGGGAGCCTCACACAACTTTGACAACATCATTATTCTTGGGACATTTAAGAAAAATTTGCCAGTACAGAGGGTGTCCTTGCATAATAGGGGTTTGGACTCAGGGCAGACTCTTAGCAGCAATAGAAATTTGCCCCCATTAAGCAAATTTTTTTTTAATATATGCATTTGCACTTTTAATTATCTTCTACAATAAAGCAGCCATCTCCACCTACAGGGAGGTTCTTCAAGCCATTTGCATTAATTTCCTATTGCTGCTCTAACAAATTACCGCAAACTTAGTAGCTTAAGACAACACGAATTTATCATCTAACTTTTCTCGAGGTCAGAAGACTCCATTCAGTCTCACCGGATTAAAGTCAAGGCATCAGGAAGGCTGCAGTGTTTATGGAGGCTCCGAGGGGAATATCCCTTTCCCTGCCTTTTCCAGCTTCTAGAGGCACCTGCACTTCTTGGCTGGTGGCCCTTCTTCAATCTCTCCAACCTGTTGCTTCCAAGGTCACATCTATTACCGGCTCTGGTCCTCCTGTGGTCGTTCTTATGAGGACCTCGTGATTGCATTGGGCCCACTGGGATAATACAGGACAAACTCCACATCACAAGATGCTTAACCACCTCAGCGACATCCCTTTGCTAAGTTAACATAGTAACACGTTCTGACATCTTTAGGAGGGGGAGACGTTACCCAGCCCTCCGTACCCCCTACAGTCAAATTTCACATCCTGGTCTCTGCAATGTCCCAGAACTCCGAGAGGTCAGGCAAATACAACTGGAAGTTTCCAACTTTACAAAACCCCAACTTATCAGAAGTAAAAATAAGTCAACAGACAAGAAATTTTAAAATGTGTTCCTCCTGTGTTTAAATTATCTTCAGATTAATTCAGGAGCCCCTTTAGGGCAGTCGGGAAGTTTTTTCTTCTGCCAATTTATCAAAGCTAGGGAATTAAGAGTATTAGAGAAAGGGGTTAAAAAAGAAACTCATCGGGAAATGTAACAAAAACTCTACTATGTTGCCTAGATGGTAGTTTATATTAAAAATCTTTCCATATCCATCGGCTCTTTTGTTCAGTTATTCATACAAAAATATTTGAGTCGTTCCCCCGTGTAGGCCGGGTGGGTCATGTTTAGGGTCCGATAGGCCATTACATGATGGGGCCCTCTGCTCGGAGTTTGATGGGGAGAGTCACTGGAGGCTTTGGAGCAAAAAAAGTAACATGATTAGATGTAGGTTTTAATGGGGTCACCTTGCCTCTTGGGTTGAAACCGGATAAAGGGCGGGAAAGATTAAATGGAAGAGACTCGTGTCAACGGTGTGATGTGTGACAGGTTACCCTCAACAATAACAGGAGTGCTTACTTAGCATATGATGTACTCTCATCAAAAATCAGTGACCCACATGATCTCATGGTTTGTGAGGTCAGGTCCCACCTCGGGCTCCCGGTTGACAGCACAGAGCCTGCTTGGGATTCTCTCCCTCTTTCTGTCTGCTCCCCATTTTCTCTTTCTCAAAATATGTAAAAACTTAAAAAAAAAAAAAAAAGAAATCAGTGACCCAGAGGTGGTTAAATAGCATTTCAAAGGATGCTGTCAGAATCTATACCAGAGCGTTTGGTTCCTTAGCAAAATTAACAAAGAAGCAGGATTGTGTTTGTTTAGGATGAGGGAAGGCTAGTTAGAAACATCTGCACAGGCCCCTTACCCTCGCCCGAGTAGAGCAGAAGCCGGCAGGTCCCACACCTGTGTCTTGTGTTGCCTTCAAGGTCCGGAGCTGGAGCCCCACTGAACTCCAATTCAAGGTTGACTAGTCCTTCTACCAGAATTCTATGTTCCCCTTGCAGTAAACCTAAAGACACCCCAAAACTACAAGGATAGGTTGTGTAACTTTTTGTTCCTGTTTGCTAATGGACAGTCATATGTTTGGTAGAATTTCGTCTAAGACTTGCTTTCTCTGTAACAGACCATCTTAATAGGCAGTTATTCAGAGAAGAGAATGTAACACCGCCAACCTTCCACTAAGCAACGAGAAACTATTTACTAAAAGCACGTGGCATTTTTGGAGCGGTCAAGTCAGTTTAGATCCATTTCCATCTAATAAAATGATTCACCTTTTTTTTTTTTTTTTAAAGCCAAATCTGGATTCTGAGGGCTTGTGTCCCACATTGGAAATTTCTATCTATACTCAAATACAACAATGCTCTGAAGTCTCCCTTTCAAGCCAGCTTTACTAGGTTCTAGAAATATAAAAATGACGGATAGAGTTCAGTCCGAGTGTGAACAGTGCATTGGGATGATGGGTGAGTTTTATTCGTATCTCTGTATTTTGATTTTACAAATTTCCTTCAATAAACACATCTTAAGTTTATGGTCATAAAATACCACTGCCAATTCTTAAACATTTTAAAGAGCAGTAAGTCATTGTTTGTGGAGGTGCCTGGGTAGCTCAGTCGGTTCAGCATCACACTTCAGCTCAGGTCATGATCACGTGGTTCATGAGTTCGAGCCCCACAGCAGCCTGCTGCTGTCCGTGCAGAGCCTGCTTGGGATCCTCTGTTCCCCTGTGCCCCTCCCCCGCTCACACTTTCTCTCTCAAAAATGAGTTTTTAAAAATAAAAAATAATTCATTTTTGGTCACTTGAAAGTGAACTTAGGCCAAAAGCTTCCATTATAAGATGACAGAGCTTTTCAGATAACAAAGTATTTAACAGAAAGTTTAGATGATTTTACTTAACTACTTTTTTAGATATAGAACATCAACAAAACATCTTTAAAGAATTATGATATTTTAATATTAGTTATATTTTAAATCCATCCATTGATTTTTAGAGAAAAAATATAAATATATGAACACATTTTCAATTAGTTCTCCTGATAAAACACCATTTAACATTTCTCATAAAATTACCAATTGTGTCTTACAAGTTTCTTTCCCACCTCCCACCCTCCATAAGAGGTCACTTCCTATTAAATCATTTTTAATTTTTAATTAAAATTTTTAACTTTAATAACCATTTACATCAATTTTAATGATTCTTGTTGGAGGAAGTGGATAATGGGTGAGACAGTTTTGTTAGTTTTTCTCTGAGAATTTGAATACTTTTGATGTTTGCATCTTTGAGTCCTCATCCCTTAAGTTTAGAAAGAAATGGTTGAGGTGAAATTTACTCCAAGATAAAACTTTTGTGTAGACGTCGGCTCTTTATGCTGATAGAGACTATGATCTCGTCTTTAGGTACACAATTTAAAGGTTACGTTTGAATAAAGCAGGACATCTTTTTTTTTTTTAATTTTTTTTTTTTTTAACATTTATTTATTTTTGAGACAGAGAGACAGAGCATGAACGGGGAAGGGTCAGAAAGAGGCAGACACAGAATCCGAAACAGGCTCCAGGCTCTGAGCTGTCAGCACAAAGCCCGACACGGGGCTAGAACCCACGGACCGTGAGATCATGACCTAAGCCGAAGTCGGCTGCCCAACCGACTGAGCCACCCAGGCGCCCCTAAAGTAGGACTTCTAAAGCTTCATTTCCCGTCCCTTTTCCCCCCGCCCCACACACAAATTATGTGGCTCTCCAACAACTCTCTGCCCATCAGGCACCTTTTACCAGAGGGGCATCACCTGAACTCACTTTCCAAAGGGGCCTTAAAAAAAAAAAAAGATTCCACAGGTGATTTTAACTTAATGGCTTAATGGTTGAACTGGGGAAGCGTTTCAAGCACATTCCAGCAATGGCCAGGGTGGCAGGATTCTCTCACCAGGCTTCACGGGGGCCAGATGAGAACGCATGGGCTCTGCAAATTTTCAGGGGCTCTGCACGTGACCTCCCGCAACACCTAGCTATCTCCGGGGGGGGGGGGGGTAGCGCTGAATTATCATCTTGTTGTAGGGAGTCCAAGGCGAGCCCTTTTGGTGAAAGCATGAGGGCCACAGACTGAAGACCTGGTCAGGTGGGACTGAGGGGGGGATGTCATTTTGAGGCTACCAGCAGTTTCTCACGCTCTGGAAGCTCTGGAGCCCGGCGTTGGCCTGCAGTTCACGGGGTAACTGCACCCTCTGCTGGGCCCCTTTGGAAGCTATGAAGATTTCACACTGAGCCCCTTCAAGAACTGCATCCTTTTTTGCGGTTCTTGTTTATTCTGCGAGTTTGCATGCACGAGCTGGGGGGGAGGGGAGGGGGGACAAAGAGAGAGGGAGACTCCCAAGCGGGCTCCCAGGTGGGACACGACCCGAGCAGGTATCCAGAGACTGTGGCCCAACCAACCGAACCCCCCAGGCGCCCCCCAAGAGCTGCATCCTTAATCCCCCTCGCCCGCACTCTTTCCGCTGGTTTTTCATTTTTTCTTTTTTACTTTTATTTTTTTCAAGCTCCCAAGCCGTTTGGCCAATACCTTAGACATTGTGCCCGAGGCAGGCAAGAGCCACACCTCGGGCCTTTGCTCCGTTCCCACGAAGGGGACCAACCCAGTACAGATGAACGTTCTGGCCCCAAGAGGCTTTCTGGGGCACACAGTCGTATCCCCAACCGCGGGGGTCATTGCCACACCTCCAGGGGACGCCTGAAACCGCAGCTGGTACCAAACCCTCCGTATACGATGTTTTTTCCTGTACGTGCCTACCTGCGATCAAGTTTGCTTTACAGACGAGGCACAGGAAGAGACCAACAGTAACCAATAAGCTACGACGACGATAACAACATACTGAAATAAACGTTACGTGACCGTGGCCTCCCTCTCTCTAAACATATCGCCCGCGGGTACTCACCCTTCTGCCTGGGATGCTGCGAGAGGATAAAATGCAGACCGGAGCGGAGGACGTGAGGTGAATAAATACCTGAGGCTTCCTGACCGAACGCAGCGTCGTGACGCAGAGTCAAACGAGGGGCACCTGCTTCCAGGCCAAGGGTAACCGCGGGTAACGGGACTACTGCGGTCCCTGAGCAGTATACCCCACAAAAGCTGGTTCTGCCCCCGGAGGATCTGTGGTTGGGGTGTCCTTAAGCCGGGCCTTGCAACACACAGCCAGTAGGGAAGCCTCCATGAAGGAACTTGACCAGTGGAGAAAATGATAGTGTCCTTGTCTACTTGGGAATGGGGGGAGGGGGGGAGGGGAGGGTGCCTGTATGTGTGCTTGTGTGTGTTTGTGGAGGTGGCATTCTGTTTTCTCCTGTTATCATCAAGCCTCTAGTATTCAAAGACTTTGTTTTAAATATTGCCACTTGATGGTAACAGCCCGAGCAATCAAGGGAGGAGATTCCGTTCAGGTGTTCGGCAGCGCAGGGGTGAGGGAGAGGCAGGGGGTGACCGGAGGGTTGGTGAGTGGTGGAAAGGTGGGGAGGCAGGAGGGGCTTGGAGGAAGCCACAAAGAAATGGCAACAAGCGGTGCTGAGCCCTGTGACTCAGCAGGGAGTGACCCTGCTAAATGGCAGCAGGGATGGGTTGGTGGGACCGAGAGAGGAACCCCACCCTGCAGTCGTAGAGGTGCCCGAGGAGGACACCTGGTACGCTTGGACCCCACTGTTGGGGACTCACAATAGCCACTGAAAGGAAGCGAGGTCCCCAAAGCTGAGGAGCCTGGGACATATTGTTTTAGGGACAACTACTGTCTACAGACAAGCGATTTATAACAGTTCTATTGGAAAACGCAAGCATATTTGAACGGAAGCAGCTGAATTGATCTAATGTTTCCAGATATTGTATGTACATAGGATTTGTTTAGATAAATGAAGTGCATTCGGTCTGCATGCTATGGTTTAAAATGTGAACAAAAAGAGGTAAAAAGGGCCATCTAGTGGGACAATGGAGAATTAACTTGAAAATATTTACAAGCTGATGTTTCTCTCCCCCCCCCACCCCCTGCGTGAATGCACAAATAACACGATATTCTGTTGTAATGGAGGTAATAATACCTTATCATACATGGTGGTGATAAGGGCAATGAGGTGATACCAGGGGTAGAGCAGAGAGGACCCTCTACAACAGGTAGATGTTGTAATTTCTTATTTGTATTCTTGTTCTTGTTTTTGTTGATCAACATGATATTACTATTACTAATATGACCGATCACTGAATGTTGGCCTCCTGAATTTCATGTTCATGATATCCATTGACAATAAGCCGTTCGCTTAACTCTAGGACGTCAATTTTTACTCCGGGGATAGGATGAAATGATAATGATGTGATAGCCTTCCCTGGGGATTGTTTAAAAGTCTGCTCAAGAAGCTCCTAATTTATTTCAACACACACTTTTCCCCAACACTGAACTAGGAGGTGGACTTTGGAGGAAAGAGGGAGAAGAACATACACCTCCTGAGAAAGGCAGCCTACCCTCGAGGCCGATGGTGTAAAGTGCCTGTGGGTAACGTGTAACACCTCCGAAATGTTTCTAATATGTATGTAGCAGCAGAGGGACATGCTGTGACCAAGGGACCGCCTTCCCATCTGTTATCTGACTTCCTTTCGCGTCCGAAATGGCACCGGGAGAACCAGGCCTTGAAGTGAGAAGATCTGGGTTTTCCAGGCTCCGCTCTTGCCGTAACTCGCGGTGTCAGCCAAGGGAGATCTCTTCACACGCTGGGCTTCACTGCTGCGCAGATGATCACTAGCCTTCCGCCCTCACTATTGTGGGTCCCCAAGAGTTCGTGTGCCAGATGTGACCTTCCACTGGGCTCAAGCATACAGACCCTAGAGCGACTTGGAACTTGATCTTCTGATCCCGCAAGGCAGCAGAGATCGTGCTCTTCACGTGGGGTTTAGTAGGCTGAGCAGCTTGGGGAGGGGGTGAGGCGGGACTGGAAACATAGATATCAATGTAAAAATGCTCGGAATTCGGATAAATTGGAAGAATGAGCAAACTGAGTGCCTGAGCCTGGAATGGAGCTGCACAACGTTTTTATAACCTCCAGCATGGCCGTCAATATGCTGCTCAACTCATGTACTGGTGGCAGGAGGTGAAAGCAGCTGGTCATACCTCTGATTGTTCATTTCGTTTCTCATCTATGAAGTAGAATCTGAATAAATAAAAATGAATTTCCAAGTCTGAAAAATAGACCTACCTGGATTGCTGCCACTTTATAGACACATTGAAATATATATAATGCAGTAATATCATTCTTTAATTTTTTTTTTTTTTTTTGAGAGAGAGAGAGAGAGCACACAAGTGGGGGAGGGTCAGAGACAGGGAGGGAGACACAGAATCCGAAGCAGGCTCCAGGCTCTGAGTGGCCAGCACGGAGCCCGACACTGGGCTCGAACTCACGGACCACAAGATCGTGACCTGAGCCGAAGTTGGACGCTTAACCGACTGAACCCCTCAGGCACCCCCCAGAAATATCATTTTAAAATAGCTTCATTAGGGGCACCTGGGTGGCTCAGTCGGTTAAGTGTCCGACTTCGGCTCGGGTCATGATCTCACAGTTAGTGAGTTCGAGCCCCGCGTCGGACTCTGTGCTGACCGCTCGGAGCCTGGAGCCGGCTTCAGATTCTGTGTCTCCCTCTCTCTCTGCCCCTTCCCCACTCATGCTGCCTTTCTCTCTCTTTCTCAAAAATAAACATTAAAAAAAATAAATAAAATAGCTTCATTAATCCTTCCTTTAACTAAGTGAAGTAATGACTTGAAAAATACATCCAAGTCCACCAAGCCAAGTGCAAATCAATAGTTTGTTTATACAGATATTACTGAGGAAGGAATTCTTTGTCTTGGTTTCTCTTCACTGTTTGACCATTCTTATCATGGGGAAAATTATTTTAAGTAGTGGCAGCAGAGACCTGTCAGGAAAACCCCTCCTACATGGTGGTTGATGCTGTTTTCCATGTAATGACGAAGGTTTCGTATTTTGTAGACTTTGTTAAGGTATCTTGCCAAGCAAGATCGTGACCGTGAGCACCACCCTGGCTGTTCGGACAACCTCCAAGGATTGACCTTACCTACAAATCCTCACAAACGTTACAAATTCCTGCCTGGGCACAGCACAGCGTGCTTTGAGAGTTTCAGTGTGGTTACAAAGCGGGTGCACAGTCGCTGGGGAAGGGCATGACGGGAGAGGTGGGAAATCGGCCTCGGGGAATAGAAGACAACACCGTGTTAGGTAACACACACACACACACACACACACTTGGACAATTATCATCTCCATCTGGAAAGCCCACCATATAGTAATACATTCGTGACCAAATTGCCCGATACAAGGGAAAAGGGGAGGGAACTATGGAGTAATGACTGGGCTGAGGATCTGTTCGCTGAGTATCTGTTTGGTGCCAGTTACTGTAGGACTCATTTGAATAGAGTCTCTCCTCTGAACGTTTGGATGAAATGGATACTGACAGTAAATGATACACTATTCGCGGTATATACTCAACCCGGGAGGCGGGCTCCTAATGCGACAGGACTGGTGTCCTTATGAGAAGAGGGGAAGAGACACGGGGGCAGGAGGCCACGTGAGGACGGAGGCAGAGATTGGAGGGGTGCAGCCAGAGGCCGGGGGCCACCTGGGGCCACCGGCGGCTGGAAGAGGCAAGGAAGGAGCCGCCCCTGATGGCCTCAGAGGGAGTGAGGCCCTGCCGACACCTTCATTGTAGGCTTCCAGTCTTCAGAACCATGAGGGAAGACATTTCTGCTGTTTCACAACAGTTTGTGGCAATTTGTTACAGAAGCCCTGGGAAACAAAAGCCACATGTGAAGAAGGGGAAGCTTGGAGACCCAGAGAGGCAGTGAAGCTGAAGGGAGTGTTAAATATTCATTACATTCTCTCTCTCTCTCTCTCTCTCTCTCTCTCACACACACACACACACACACACACACACAGAGGTACATCCCTATGGGATGGCTTTGGAAATGGCAGAAATGTTCTCCCAGGAGGGAAGAGAAAGAAGCTGGGACTGATCTGGTTAACGGGCATTGCACGCACACCCGAGTCAGAGTCGGGAAGAGCCCGCGGACCCCCTGTTCCTGACACAGAGAGAAGCCCTCCCGAGGGCAACAGGCAGGCCCACAGACGTCACGTAGGAAGGCCCACTGACAGAGGAACCTACCGTGATGACACGGCGGTCACCATCAAGCGCGGCTGGAACGTCAGTGTGGCTGGTGAACTCTCTGAAGGTGACCTTCGAGTCACTGCTAACCAGGATGTGGAAAATCCTCGGGGCGGCCGGGTGGCTCCATCAGTCAGGGGTCCGACTCTTGGTTTCGGCTCAGGTCACGATCTCATGGTTCGCGGGTTCGAGCCCCGCATCAGGCTCGGTGCCGCTGGTGGGGAGCCTGCCTGGGATTCTCTCTCTCCCTCCCTCTCGGCCCCTCCCTCACTCACGCTGTCCCTCTCTCAAAATAAGTGAATAAACTTGCAAATATAAATTAATTTATTAAATGTTTAAAAAATTGTGGAAAATCCTCTCACAGAAGGAAAGGGGAAGGCCCGTTCTAACCCAGGCTGGTAGAGGGTGTGGAAAAGCACACAGGTAAGGGATGTCAGCACAACAGAGAGCCCAGAGAATGAACAGAGAAAAGGGACTGAACAGGACCAGAGGGAAAAATGCCTCCTTATCAAAAGGGATCAATTTCCCCGATGCTTTAATGCGGCCGAACAACAGGCAAGGCCATAAGTGTGTCATATATAATAATGTATTTTTTGTAAAATCTTTCATAAATCAATGCCTTAATATTATACACGATCCTCATTCCAAAGTAGGGGTTCACGTCCCAGAGTCTGTGATAATGGCAGCCTATGGCCGCCTATGAGAACCAGAGTAGGCCTGGCCGGGTGTGGCCTCATTACCGGCTGTGCAGGAGAGCCACTCATCTGAGAAAGCCAGACAGCTCTAACAAGAGTCGCAACCAACCTTTCTTTGAATGTTCAGAATCAAAATTATTCAAGAAAACAGAACTTTTAAAATTAGAAGGAATACACTGAACTGTGTTCCACAGAAGAGTACAGCTCCACATGCTTAATATATGTGGGTTAAACCGAATTGAATCAGGATAATACTACTACTTTAGGTCATTAAGTGCCAGTGCCTTCCAGTGTTTCCATTGCAAGGAATAGAAAACCCAATTTGAACTGGCTTAAACACGCAAGGGGATTTATTGCTATAAAACAGGAAAGCCCAGGGCTGGGCCAGGCCTCAGGCCTTCTTTCTCCATGTCTCCGCGGGCCCCAGGCTGGCTTTTCAAGAGTGCTTGACCACAACCGAGATCAGTGCCTCCTCCTTCACGTGGAGGGGGAGGAGAAAGGCATCCTCTGGACAAAGTCTTTTTTTTTTTTTTTAATTTTTTTTAAGTTTATTTATTTACTTTGAGAGAGAAAGAGTGTGAGCTGGTGAGAGGCAGAGAGAAAGAGAGAATCTCAGGCAGGCTCTGCAGAGTCAGCTCGGAGCCCGACGTGGGGCTCGAACCCACGAAACCACGAGATCGTGACCTAAGCCGAAATCAAGAGTCGGACGCTTCACCAACTGAGCCTCCCAGGTGCCCCCGGACAAAGTCTTAAATGTTGCTCAGAGTGACATCTCTGAGCCAATCGCAGTAGCGGGGGGGACGTCACGTGCCAGCTGTCTGGAACCTGCTGACTAGTAGACTAACTCCCAAGGCAAGGATACCTCACCAGAGGCACCCAAATCAGGATCCATACCTGGAACTGAGTTAATTCTACCCCCAAATTAATGTCTGTAACATGCAGGGAGGATAGGCAACCAATATTTTCACAGCACGAAGTCACTGTCCAGTTTGAGCCAGAGAAGCTCTGGAACTTTTATTTTCTTGCAAGAATTCTTAACATGTTTATAAAACCACAAGGATCATGCTCTATTTTTGTCAACATGGTAACGACTAATTTTAACAGTTAAATAAGAAATTAAGCTGTTAGTAAGTTGACAGCCTTATACATGTGATGTTTGGTGACTTTCATATCAAGAAAATTGCAAAAATAAAACTACATTGAGACACCTTTTTTCACCTGTTGGGCCCCCAAGTTTGAGCATCCAACTTTGAGTCAGGTAATAGCCTCACAGTTTGTGAGTTTGAGCCCCACGTTGGGTGTGAGCTCAAGCCCCACTGGGGATTTTCTCTCTCTCCCTCTTTCTCTGCTCCTTGTGGAATTCTCTCTCTCTCTCTCTCTCTCTCTCTCTTAAGAATAACAAAATCAGGGGCGCCTGGGTGGCGCAGTCGGTTAAGCCTCCCACTTCAGCCAGGTCATGATCTTGCGGTCCGGGAGTTCGAGCCCCGCGTCGGGCTCTAGGCTGACCGCTCAGAGCCTGGAGCCTGTTTCCGATTCTGTGTCTCCCTCTCTCTCTGCCCCTCCCCCGTTCATGCTCTGTCTCTCTCTGTCCCCAAAATAAATAAACGTTGAAAAAAAAATTAAAAAAAAAAAGAATAACAAAATCAAAAAATTAAAAAGCAAATTCCCAAGTGTAATGTCATAACGTTAGCCAAAGCGGGACCCTCTCCTACGTTGCTAATGGCAGAGACAATTGCCGCAAGTTTTCGAAGAAAAATTGGATAATATGTATCAAATTACAAATTGCAGTCATGCTTTTGGTTTTGTTTTCAGAAATTCTACTTCTGGAATACATGCTGTAAATTTACCTGCATGCATGTGGATGAGTGAAAAAAACTGGAAACCACCCAAGCGTCCATCTGGAGGGGCTGGTGTGTGGAATCCCCGCCCTGGGATACCATATTTTTGTAAAATCACAGACTGAGGAAGCCCTGTCCGTCCCGATCAGAACTATTTCCAAGGCAAAACACTACATGGAAAAGAGAGCAGTGCTGAACAGTATACAGAGCGTGTCATCTTTTGGTGCGGACCAGGGAACCTTCTCACTGTATTTTTTAGACCTTCTTTCCACGATTTCATTTGTGAACCGTGGGCATGTATATACCCACTGTTCAAAGACTGAGGTCTTTTGCAACGTTAAGTCTGACAAAACTAACGTGTGTGCTTTTCTCAAATACTTTCCAGGAAAGACTCTGCAGAAAGCTCTTTCCTCTCTGTCTCTCTTTTAAAGAACACCAAACGTTTATTCAGAAATGGATCAGTGACACGTGTTCCCCTCCAACTTGAAGGCTTCATCCTCTCCTTTGGAACAACAAAAAGACACAAATGGGGAATGTAAAGGAAAGATGTCTTCTTCCGAGGAATTATATCCTAACTTTTTTTTTTTTTTCTTTACTGTGAAGTGTTAGATCAAGACTATTAAGGTAAATAAACAGATAATGAGACGACTATTAGTGCTGTCTGGTAATCTCAATGGCATTCAAGCTTCCGTTCCAGTCCTGTTTGAATCTGCAAGTGTTTCAGATCTGGCCCCCTTATACCACCCCGGCCTTTTTGATGTGGGGTTTTGTTTGTCCTTGGTTGTGTTTTGTCTTCCTCAGCACAAACTCCTTCTTGCCCCAATCTTTGAGCCCGCCCCCAAATGCTCTTTCTCTCTCGTCATAGAGCCCTGTGCATCCCTCTCGGGCCAGTGTAAAATCATTTTATACTTGTGTAATCGGCTTATTTTCACTGTTCATGCTAACTAGACGGGGGCTCCGTGAAAGGAGGGACATAGTTACATATGCTAACCACGGTGTCCTCATGGTTCAGTGTGCTCAATAGATATTTTTCATCTTGGACGAGACGTATCATTGTTGACACAGGGTGAAAATTGCAGTGGAGACAGTGCAGATTCTGGTCCTTGCACCTCATCAGAAACCATCACCGGGCAGATACTCACACTAAAGGGAAAACCCCAGTACGTAGTATACAGGGAGCTGTTTTGAAGGTAACGAGGGCTCTGTGATAACCATCCGCTTGTTCCCAAAGTGGTTTTTCCCTGTAGTATGGATGTATTTTGTATTGAATTCTGTCCAATCCCTTTGTTATCTGTAAAGGTCAATTTGTAAACTTACACCCACAGTGGCAGCTTCTCTTAGGAAGGTTCTAGCTTGCTCCCTTCATCTCTATCAGCCTCCCTGACCCAGAATCATACCGACTAAGTATACAATCCACACACCTATAATTTTCTAGGCAAGTACAACTTTTAAGATCCGTCCCCTAAGACGGGGTGGCTGGGTTACTCGGTTGAATGACCAACTTCGGCTCAGGTCATGACCTCACGGTTCGTGAGTTTGAGCCCCTCGTCGGGCTCTGTGCTGACGGCTTAGACCCTGGAGCCTGCTTCGGATTCTGTGTCTCCCTCTCTCTGCCCCTCCCCCACTCATGCTCTGTCTCTCGAAAACGAATAAATGTTTAAAAAAAATTAAAAAAAAAAGATCCTTCCCCTAAGCTACCACTTCCAGGTAAACTACTACCTTTAATCCTTTCCCATATGGAAATTCTGGAGTCCACATTCGTGCTCGCTGATGGCTTATGTCTACCCAAACTAATTCAGAAACATACTAAAAGGTGAAATGACACAGATTCCTGATCGTTCTGAAAACATGCCATTGAATCTCATCAAGTTCCTCCTTTACAGAAGGAGGATACTCACGTAGGCAGAGTACGGATTCTTGCAAGTTGACGGTGACGGTCCTTGTCCCCATTTTCTCCAGCCCCCATTTCTCACCTAACAAACCTCTTTACGGTGGTTGCTTTGGCCATTCTACCCGAGCCTCCGGTGACACAACTCGCTTCTTTCCTGGTATATCTGGCAATCCCTTAATCTTAACAAAATACCACCGTCTCGGATTTCTTTGGCTCAGTAAGGTGTGATCAAAAGGCAAGAGACTGGATGCTGAAAACAGACTATGATTATCATATAAGGGGAATTGCGGAAATGACAGCTTGTGTCTTTTGACGTGTGGCTCACAAATACCGAGGCCCCTCAACGCCTTACTGTCTTGACCCTGGATCCCGCGGAGGAACATGGCGGCTCGGTGTCTGTCTCCTTCAGTCAAATCAAAACCCTCCTCCCGGGAAGCCTCTGGTTTCCCTTTCAGGGGTCACATGACATCTGGGGACTCTTTCACACCGCTTGAGTTTTCTCCAAAATCCAGTCCACGTACTCAACCACATTGGTGTAAACCCCGGGCCGTTCCCTCTGACCGCAGCCTTCTCCCCAGCTGGTGATGCCCACCAAGTGCCAGACGTCGTTGTGTTTACAGGACAGGGGGCCCCCCGAGTCTCCCTGTGACGGGGGGGCAGAAAAAAAAAGGTGCACGGATCGGTTCAGATGCTTCTCGTCTTCAATGCATGGGTCTCAGAGTGATTTCGTTTAAAATTCTGTTCTTGGCTCTTTGATAAACTTCAGTGTAAGCAAAACAAATTGCTTACAAATTTACAAAAGCAAAACAAATTGCCCCGTGGTTCCCTGCTCCGGGGCAGAAGACTCCTTCTTAAATGCATTAAACATTCTCATGTGACTATATTCAATGGCCGAAAACACTCTTACCTTACAAGCATCCTTCCCTCCTTCTCGGTAGCCTGCACAGAGCATCTTATTGGTTATTTTGTGCCCTCTGTATCTTGTCTGGCACTCTTCGGTTGTCACCAAGGGCACGTTAGCTTTCTGGAGAGTATTTTGTATTTTGTCTGAAAAAAATTTTCGGTTTGTGACCGGAATAATCATATATATAATACAAACACGTATGTTTAAAATCAAAAGCGTACCGATACAAAAATCTAGAAAGAAAAAAAAAATACTAGGTTTACCTCCTTGACCTTTTATAACTAGAGTTATAGAGAATATATTGTTTATTAACATTCCGTTTAAAACGAAGCCTGGCTCTGACTGGAATTACCTCCCAGAGAAAATAATTCGATAACAGGCTATGACATTTAATAAAAAGTCCTAGGTTTCACACTAAACTTTCATTGCAGGAAATGAGTCATTAAAGAGATTGTCATATTTAAAATTTCCAATCAAACAGACATGGGATCCTCCTCACTTGGGTCATTTTGTCTCTTCATTCTTCATCAGCATGCTTTCTGTAGCTGAAGAATGTGATTATTTTACTCACATTTTAGCTGTGGGACTTGATAGAGCAGAAAAGGTTAAGACGAAACCACGTTCTTTATCTTTAGGGTGGAGCACACACAGAAACATGGTTTCTTACCTCCTAATTTTCTGTACCCCCATCCAGTCACCCAGCACTCAGCATATATTATGCTTCGATCTCCTTTGGAAGGTAGACATATGGGTCTCTGAGCATCTAAATTTTAAAAGTCATAGTTTAGTCATCAGAAACAAAATACATCTTCTCTCCCAGGAGAGACTCTCTTCTTTCACTTTCTATTATGCAGTGTGTTCTCTATTATATTCGGGCTGTGCCTCATCGTCATTCACTTTCACTCCTTGTGTTCAGCATTCTATCACGTATCCTGGGAGGAGGGAACAAGGAAGAGAAAAGGCACAGCCCTCCCTCCTAACTTCATCTCTTTAACCAGGTCTGTTGACCCTGTAGAAATTGCCTACTCATTCTGACCCTTGCCCCTAAAAGGGAGATATAGGTCATCTTTAATATTCCAATATATTATAGAGTTGGGTCATTCTGTGAACCTGAAGAAACCTGGAGAAAACTTAGCGCTTCACCCACACCCCATAGTAAGATTTAACGATCAGGGAACAGCGCCGGTCTTAGCAGACTAAAAGAGTAGCTTAGTAGCCCCTCTCTCATGATCATACCACCTGGAGATTGTGGGGCTCAGGCCATGAACCTGGCAGTGTTAAACAATACATCTAGGCCATCATTGTAGAGAACATTCCATTTAAAATTCGACACACCTGTGTAATTCATTGCTGTTTCCAGTTTCAACAAGGCAATATCATACCCACTTTCTGCCATTTCATATTGATCATGAATTATTATTTCTTGAACCCCAAAGAAAGCCGTGTCCTTTTTAACTTCTGATTGATTTAAAATGCCACTATAGACACGCAAGATTTTAGGTGACTCTAACCTAAGGAATAAACAATAGAGGAAAAGAAATTTTCATTACCAAATGATTCCCAAACATTTGAGCTATACTGTTATTTACCTAGCTATTACTAATATTTTCTGCCGGCGGCAGGCTTTTTGTCGGAAAGAAGTGATTTCATGCTAAAATTTTTCTCTCACATATTCCTTCTGTAGAAGGTCCTGGGTGAGCATTTACTATATTAAACACATAAAAATGAATGAATGCTCTTTTCACCCTCCAACACACACACACACACACACACACACAAACACACTCGCGCTCTCTCTCTCTCTCCTCCTCCCTTCCTCCCCCTGACTCCCCCCCCCCCCATGAAGAGTTCCGGGTGTTAGTTTCAACCCTACCGTTGATTACCTATCAACCTGAGAAATTCACTTGGATTTTCTTGTACTCCATTTTCCCATATGGAAAAGGTAAAAGGTAAAGGAGGCTATTGACTTCAAACATATCTTTGAGTTATAACGTATGTATCAACAAAAACAAACACACAAAACCATGTCCGGAAGCTCTCCTGATGGAGCTTTTAGGTTTGACCAGTATTAAAGTTGACCTAAGTAGGGAATCCAATCTGAGGATACGTAATGAACTCTTCCTTCTGTATTTGGAAACATGGCAGTGGGGTTGGGGGCTGGAGAGAGAGAGAGGAGACAGGAGAGAGGAGAGAGGAGAGAGGAGGAGGGCAAGAAGGAGAAGGAGGGGAGGGGAAGGGAGCAGAGGGAGAGGGGAGAGGAGAGGAGAGAGTGGAAAGATGAAGGAGAGAGAGAACGACGAATTTAGAGAAGGGGAAATTTTCTTTGTGTTTGGCTCTGGACCTGATGCCAAGACAAGCACAGATGATATGTTCTGATGGGAAACAACAAGAACACCCCTGGGCATGTGGATGCATTTAAATGGGAAAGCAGAATAGTATGCCATCATATTCTTACACCTAATCTGATGCTGGTAGACCGTAACTGTTCTTTCTTTTTGCCTTTTTTTTTTTTTTTAACTACAGAGATTTAATGTAGCAAATGGGGTAATTTACATTTTTAAAATATTTACTAAAATGCTAATGACAGATTCGGTATAGGGGCGACCCCCGGGGAACTAATACAATCGGTAATGGTACTGACCCAATCAAACAGTGAGCAGCTGTTAGTATCCACTGGTTTCCAATGATGGAGCCTCCACACAGGTGTCTCTGGGCAGGTGATGTGATGTGCAGAGTTATCTGCCATGGCCACTCACCATGAACAGATGCCTCTCCTCCAACAATTCTGGGCTTGATTTTGGTCGTACACACTACAACAGAAGGGTTGCAATGAGTGGCTTCCTAAGTCTTCCTTTTCTTTTTTTTAATTAATTTATTAAAAAAAAATTTTTTTTTTCAACGTTTATTTATTTTTGGGACAGAGAGAGACAGAGCATGAACGGGGGAGGGGCAGAGAGAGAGAGGGAGACACAGAATCAGAAGCAGGCTCCAGGCTCTGAGCCATCAGCCCAGAGCCCGACATGGGGCTCGAACTCACGGACCGCGAGATCGTGACCCAGCCGAAGTCGGATGCTTAACCGACTGCGCCACCCAGGCGCCCATAAGTCTTCCTTTTCCATCAGCAGTTACGTCCCTTCAGGCAGAAAGAGAAGCAAACCTGCCCTCGATTCAGTATCTTATCACGACCTTGACTTGAAGAAATTTTATAATCAACTCAGCAAGCAGAGCTTGCACAGGAAAATTGCATGACTAAGTCACCTTCTAATGACATGCTCCCAAAGAATGTCTCATCCGGTCCTGCGTGGCAGTCTTCTCCTCCCTCATCTGCTAACCCTGATGGTTCTCTTAAAGCAGTTGTCAAGTGTGGCCCTTGGACCCATCGCGTCACTCGGGAATTTCTTAGAAATGCAACTTCTTGGGGCGCCTGGGTGGCTCAGTCGGTTAAGCGGCCGACTTCGGCTCAGGTCATGATCTCGCGGTCCGTGAGTTCGAGCCCCGCGTCGGGCTCTGTGCTGACAGCTCAGAACCTGGAGCCTGTTTCAGATTCTGTGTCTCCCTCTCTCTGACCCTCCCCCATTCATGCTCTGTCTCTCTCTGTCTCAAAAATAAATAAACGTTAAAAAAAAAATTAAAAAAAAAAAAAAAAGAAATGCAACTTCTCGAGCTCCCCTCAGACCCAGTAGATCAGAAACTTGGACAATGGAGCCTAGTAATCTGAATGTCAACCCGCCCTGCTGAAGTTGGAGAAATACTGTCATAAAGAAAAGTGAGCACCCTCCTCTCAGTTTACAGCTTTCGTCCAATTCCTATCTTCTTCCGCTCAGGCTGACCTTTGGTCTCAGAGTCTCTTGCTCCAGCTGGGCACCATCCAAGCACGGGCTGCTCTTCTGTCTGTGAACTGCTTCTCCTTTTGGCTTTGTTGACAGTTTGGGGTTCTCCCGGTCCAACCCTTGATATTTTCCAAGCACTTTGATTCACATTTACCCCCTCTGTTTCCTCCTGTCTTAGCTGCCCTGGGCAGGATGGTCGTTTTTGCTCCTACTTCCTGGCACGCCAAATGAGAACCCACCCTCCCAATGGGAGCCCTGGCCAGATCTGCCCCAGTAACCTAGATGGAATTGGAATGAGGTGTTCCGGGACAACAGTATTCTAGAGCAATGCTTCTCATACTTTAATGTGCATATGGATCACCTGGTTATCTTAAAATGCTGATTCTGATCCAGTTTGGGGGCGGGAGGTTGCTGAAATTCTTTCCAGCAGGCTCACTGCTGATGTCATCATGCTACACCCAGACCACACTTAGACTAGCATGGCTCAGAGGACCAGGGAGGCTTCATGTCCTTAGCTAGAGGAGGAGGAGTGTGAAGTTAGCAAAAGAGTCAGCAGTCAAAAGCCAAGTCCTTGGGGCGCCTGGGTGGCTCAGTCGGTTAAGCGTCCGACTTCGGCTCAGGTCATGAGCTCACAGTTCGTGAGTGCGAGCCCCGCGTCGGGCTCTGTGCTGACAGCCCAGAGCCTGGAGCCTGCTTCAGCTTCTGTGCCTCCCTCTCTCTCTGCCCCTCCCCTGCCCATGCTCTGTCTCTCTCTGTCTCAAAAATAAACATTAAAAAAATTTTTTTAAAAAAGCCAAGTCTTTGATGGTTTGTTCCCTGGTTTTGTGCGGGTGTAGAACAATCTCTCTAGGACTTTCTTTTCTGAACAGGAAAATAGACGTATAATCCTGGGGCAAACGTCAAATAGGAAGAGAGGAGTCTTGAAGAAAACTCTAGTTGGTAGCAAGCAGAGGCAGGAACAAGCTGGGTGTGTTTGTGAAAGCTTAAACAGGCTGGCACACTGAGAAAAGCGTTCTCACCTGAGGGTGGATGGGGTGAGATTCGTTTCAGAGCAACGTTTTGAAGATTTTGACTAGATTCTGGAATTACAGGGAAGCCCTTGTGATTTACGAGGAAAGGCAAAGTTTAGGAAAATGAATGGGTATACAGTAACTAAAATATGTTATAAACAATTCAATAGTGCCTTTCTTAGGGACAAATGATAGGTCTTGATGTTCATTCTATTTTGTCTCTCGGTTCAAACAAAATGCTGCAAATATCTGTGTTTAACATTAGATTTTGTGTTAGGAAACATCTCTTTTGATAGCAATTCCTCTGTATCTTCAGAAAGTTATGTTGAAGACCAATGATGGTGTAAGATATGAGAGTCACCTCAGTTATATATCCCCTCCCATTAGGGTATTATTTCATCGGACGTCGTGCAGGAAAACCTAATTATCTAGTTTCAGAAGGTGCACCAAAATGTCTTAAGATTTTATTTTCCTTTATCTTGTATTCTCTGCCTCAGCTATCAATCTCCACCTGATACATTCTGTAGCCTTCATACACCAGAATCCATACATTCATCAGAGAAGAACGTAGTGAAAGGAAAATGGGGAATGGGTTCAAGTGTTGAGCGCTGGTTCCCATTTTAGAAACTACGTCAACATCACTGACAACAACATCTGCCAAGCGTCCCTTCTCGTGCTTTGCAGAACGAAGGCAACAGAATTATCATAAATGCTCCTTCTTAGATAAATATATTGTAAGGAAAACAGAATATAGGAGATACAACTTAATTGGCTGGCTTTTTAAAGGAGTTTGGGCCATCAGATCCCTCTGGACTCCAGGAAGGCATGGTTTCCTCGTTAGGATGTTAGATCGGACACAATATCGTACATGCTACAAAACAAGTTCTCAGAAGTTAAGGATTTACTCTCCTCTCAGTAGAGAACTAATTCTGACACAGAAGATTTTTATACTCTGAAAACTGTTATAAATTATAATCATCACTTCTATATTACTCATTAAATCTCAGTTGAATCTTAAATTCATAGTCCATTGGAATATCGGACATTAAGCAAGCAAAAAGTCTAAAACATGTAGTTTTATGTGAATTAGTAAGCACTAAAGTCATCATAGGTTATTATGGTAATTTAGAGAAAAGTGCGATAATGTTCTTTCCTGTTGGAGATTCTGTCTGGAGATCGTTCTGTTTGCCTACAAACCATCCCTCAGTACTAGGCTCAGAAATTAGCCCCTAGAATTGGCCACTGCTGATCTTATTTTCAGGGTAATTTGTATCACATTTTACACATATTGTAGGTCTTGTTTAATCTAGAGAATCTTTTTATTTTCTTTCCACCCTGTCATACTCATTGTTCTAAATAAATAGAGTTTTACTGTAAATCTTTGCCAATATTCATAAGTATGCAGAATACTTGCAGGGGATCTGAAAGAATGAAGACCCCTGAAGGGGAGCTACTTTATTTCTTGAATACATACACATTTTTTTCAAACATATGGTAGTTATTTATGTTTCAACTAAATACCAAGTAATGGCCAAGGGACAGAAAACAAATAATCTGATTGACCAAATTCCTGACCGATATTCAATCGTCAAGGATAATAAGAAAGATACTTAGCCTTCGTAGTAGGAATTACACATAAAAGTGTTGACTGAGCCTGAGTCTCATCATAAACTGTATACATGTGTCCAGTTAAAACCCATACTCAATATTAGGTAATGCAGAGTTTAGTTGAGGCCCAATATTTACCACTAAAACATGGTCAGCCTGGATGACAGGAGTAAAACTAACAGAAAATTGTATCTAAGTTGGTTATTGTACTAATTTTCTCCCCTTTGCGGTTACTATTGACGCTGACAGTCATGATATATTTGGTATAAAAATAACTTCTTCAGATGTATTTTCTCGCGAGCCGTTAAACTCACCATTATCCATTTTACATAACCTTAATGTATATCCAGAGACGCCTCCTCTCCCATGAAGTATTTTCGTTGGGGATCCATTTGAAGAGAGTTTTAAGTAACATTTACCCCTGCAGGTGGGAAACAGAAGAGTATAAACATAACACCCCCCCTCAAGGAGACGGGACGGGAGTATCCGTGTAACTCTTTGTACGTCTTACTTCCCTCCGTCGCAAGACTCTGGAGAGGGCGAATAGGTAAAAAACTGGCAGCGGATGGAGTCGGTACACATTTTCTGGCAGGCTTCGTGCCCTTTCACGTCAACAATGTCCAGTTCTTCTCCCAAGAAATCAGTGTCGTGGTAAAATGAGGAATGACAGAACACTAGGCAGGAAAGCACACATCAGGTACGAGACACCAAACTCACCACTAGTCGACCTAGGTTTGTTGACCTTGATCAGGAGACAGTGGCTCCATTGTTTACCTGGGACACTGTGCCTGCAGGTTTGCAGACTGAAACCGGACAGAGCTCTGTCCTTCTTAATGCGTGTACTTGGTAATCCACTTTCAGATGTTTTCAGGAGACAAAGATTTCTAACAGAAAAAAAAAGGGGGGGGAGGAGGGAATATAAATGGATCACGTAACACATATCAAAGAAAAGAACCATTTTTATAACACGTACAGAAGTCAATTCATGTTGGTGTGTTTAAGAGTGAACAATTTCTCATTTTGTAAGTGCTCTTCATACATCACTGGGTCAGACCCCATGATCCATAGGTTGTAGACAGGTCTTCAACAGGATACCACTTGCCTCCATAAAAGTTTTCGGAGCTGTTTCTATCGCCAGTGTTCCTACCGTCTTCCTTCTTTCTCTCCTTTCTTTCAACACTCCTCGCCCATTTCAAAGATTCCATAACTTTCATGCTCTGGAGAAATCTGCTATCCAGAGTTGCTTCGGGCTCAGACACGGATAAATGGCATTCATCACAGGCTCCATACAAGCAGCCTCTTCTTGGAACAAAACAACTTTTCCTGATTAGCCCCAAATCACAGTCTAGAGCAGTGCTGTCCAATAGAGTTTTCTGCAATGATGGACACGGTCCATGCCCGTGCCACCCAGTTCAATAGCCCCTAATCACATGGGGCTACTGAGCACTTGAAATGTGGCTGATACAGCTGAGGAGATGAATATTTAGTTCTATTTCATTTTAATTAATTTCAATTTAAAAAGCCAAGTCTTGGCTTCTAGCACTCCTGTTCCTCTCTCACCCTGTATTGAGGATCCAGTGTTTTACCCCTCTTACAGGTATTGACCGGGAATGTTATAAAAGGAGTAAAAAAGAAAATGAGCAGTGATTAGGCATCTTTCTAATTTGTGCCATTTGTAATGCGGTCTTTGAACCCCCTTTCTTCTCTGACTGCATTCAGTCCCTTCAATTACCAGCGGTATGCTAGTGATACCCAGACACAGATCCAGAACACAAACCTCTCCTCTTAGTTCAAGATTTCCCTTTCCAACTTCCAGATCAACATTTCTCTCTGGATGTCCACTGGGCATCTCTTCCCTCTTGAAATCTGCGCCTCATGAAATCTGCATCCCAGTCATGGGTAGTTTTATCCTTTTGATTCCTTGGGCCAAAAGTCTTAGAGCTCTCACTGACTCTTTCCTTCAGAGCAGACAACCAGTCAACAGATTTTATTGCCTCCCCATTGGACAATATATCCCAACCTGATGACTTCTCTATCACTTCCACTCTTGTCCAGGTAGGGCAGGGTTTTCATCTCTTTCGTTCACTAGTGGTATCCCTGGTGTTTAGAACAGTGCCTCGTGTGCAGTAGACACCAAATAAATTATATCGTTGAGTAAATGAAAGTAACAGATATATTTTCATGGGACCAAACTAGTACTTCCAAAAGTCACTCGATGGAAAACCAGGCTTGCTTGATGGACAAGGACCTCAAGGGCCTAACCCAGCTGGATTCTGGGGGACCCATTCCTCACGCAAACAGCCAAGTCAGGCAAATACCGGGGGCTCTGAGAATTCCCATTCAGATAATATGGAGTACCGAGATTCTGAAGCACTCTTAAGTGGGGTTTTTGGTTTCTTGTGTTTGTTTGTTTGTTTGTTTTGGTGAATCTTATTAATGAGGAACGACAACCCCAGTGGACATCCCTGTAATGATCAAAGACCTTTCCCACGTTTCAGCATGGTTTCCTGTATCGGTACCCATCGGTAGGAAAACAGAATCTCAATTCTCAACACCCCTCCACAATTATCCCCAATTCCATTCATATAGGCCTTCCTTTCCACCTCTCTTCACTTCGGATTTGACATTACCCTGATACTCCCAGCCCTTTCTACTCTAGGTTCACTGATCTCCAACTGGGCCCTGGACTAAGTTGCCCCTTGAGGGTCATCCTTAATGTTCTTTACTCCGTTCAGAACGAGGCAACCCTGCCTTTGCTGCAGGCAGAGACCTCCCTCAGCTCAAGAAAACAAGAGTCCTCGGTAACCTCAGATTTGCGGTCACCAGGTGGCGAATGCAAAGAGAGAGGGGCTAGGCATCCTTCCCGGCAACTTTGGCCTGTCCTCTGCAGACACTTCGATTAAATGTGTAGCTGCTCAGAATTTTTTTAAAGGATGGACCTTGATCGGCCGTCTTAAGGCATGAATCTTCATCTTAATTCCTTACCTTTCAGATTCTTTTGGCCATTCTTGGGAAAGGAAGGTAAAAAACAAACAACTGGGGTGGTGAGTACAAATGCGGCGACAGACAAAGACATCCGGAGCCATGACACTGTCGATGTTACTGTCCGCAAATGCCGTACTAGGGAAAATGTCCCTGATACAAGCTGTACGACAGAAGAAACCATGTTTAAGAAATCAACTCCCCAATATAATCAGCAAAATCCCAGCTAGAGTATTTGTAGATTCCATATAAAAAGTTTGTTGCGGGGTGAAGAGGGATGAGGAGGCCCAGCACGGAGGAGGTTTTTAGGGCAGTAGAAATTCTCTGCACGATACCGGGAAGATAGATAGATATCATTATACACTTATCCCAACCCATGGAATATACAACACCAAGAGTGAACTGGAACGTAAGCTGCAGGCTTTGGGGCGATTATGATGTGTCAATGGATGTCAATCGATTGTAACAAATGTACAACTCTGGTGGGGGCGGGGGGTGTTGATAATAAGGGAAGCTGTGCATGTGCCCCGGGGAAGGGGTCTATGGGACACCCATACTTTCCCCTCCATTTTGCAGTGAACCTAAAATCTTAATAACAATTCTTTTTACAGTTTGTTTATCCCAAGCTCTTTAAATTGTTTTCATTCGGAAAACTGGAGTGATTATTTTAAACTTTAAATTCAACTAGAGCTCTAATTACATGGGACATAACGACATTTTTTCACACGAAGAAGGTAAAAGATCGTTTGGTCCATTTCACCAGGGAGCGCACATGGGTGTCCTAAGTCAGGCCCCTCATTCATACCAACCGCACCTACTATTTAATGGTTAAACCACCTCGCCGAGAAAGTAACGGTTACCCAGCTTAGAAAGCGCACAGGATTTTAGTGAAAATCCAGACACCACTTTAGTGAGCTTCATTATTCTGGTTGGTGTCCCCATGTGGGTGTACTTCAGCAGACAAATGTTTCTGAATGAAAACAAAAATGGGAAAATGTTTTACTCGTCTAAATACGTGTAGGAAACAACATGAGACGATACGAAATTCCAGTCTAGAGACTTCCTGGGCTGACAGCTGAGGATCTGCTCTGAAAAGCATCAAGCTGATGCTGGACAGCAGGACTTGAGTCCTTCCTCTGCCAGGACCCGGAGGGCCCCTGAATTTTGTCAATTCTAGTTTTCATCACTTAAATGGCAGCTTTGGAGAGATGACGGCCTGAAGAATCGGAGGTAGGAAGTAATGAATTCTCAAGCCCTTCTCTACTCCCCCTTTCCTGGCTTGCTGTCCCTGTCGTGTTAAGTCTCAGACGTTGAAATATGTTAAGAAGATGTAGCTTGCGCTGAGCCAAACACAAAACATGAAAACTTACTTCTAAATCTGAACATTCGGTTTTATCGTCGTCTTTTTTGAAAGGAGTGAGGGATGCTTTATGATTATTTATATTATTCACCTCCTTGTGAATGTGGAGAGTGGAATGGAAAAACCCAAAGGGGAATCCAAATAATGGTCATTTAAACTTCGTTCTCCTTTTTTTGTTGGGTTCTAGATCAGTGTGGTTTCCTATACAACCCTAGAACATCTCAGAAATTTCTAAATATAAAAGTTAGTGATATTTTTTTCCCTAAAAAAAATTTTTTTTTAACGAGAACACTGATTCATCATTAGAGATCAGGTCATTTCTACATTCTCACACATTTATCTCCAGCATATTTCAAAATCCAGTTTGGGGTGGATTTTAAAACACTTCACATGGGGTGCCTGGGTGGCGCAGTCGGTTAAGCGTCCGACTTCGGCTCAGGTCATGATCTCACAGCCCGTGGGTTCGAGCCCTGCGTCAGGCTCTGGGCTGATGGCTCAGAGCCTGGAGCCTGTTTCCGATTCTGTGTCTCCCTCTCTCTCTGCCCCTCCCCCGTTCATGCTCTGTCTCTCTGTGTCTCAAAAATAAATAAACGTTAAAAAAAATTTAAAACACTTCACATGGGCTTCAGTTATTCTGTCTTAGATAAGGAACTCTTACTTAGAGAGGTCTGAGTAGGTTTTCCCCTCGGTCCTATAATCCTTAGGCTGGGAATGACGCAGTCAGATCAACTGTAACTGTCTCAAAACTTCCAGTTAAGAAACGTATCACTTTTTAAATTAGCCAGGCGATGGGTGAAGCAGATACAACAATGTCAGCAAAAAGACAGAGTCCTTAACATAAAGGGAATGCATTTCTGCTACTTTCTGTGAAGAAAACTATTAGCACTGTACTTATTCTAGAAATGTCGTTTGGGGGCTGAAAACAAAAATTCTGGCATCAAGTCGAGGAGAAATTTTGTTTTCCATCAGACAAGGCGGCGATCTACTCACTGTCCACGGGCTCAGCCTCCGGCTCACTCACCGATGCTCCGTGCTTGGAAACTGCTTCGTTGCATATGTGAAAAAGTGACAGTGCACATCATTTGTGCATCTCTCTTGGCATTCCTGGGCATCCCTGGTCATCAAGCTATTATAGTTCATGCCCTTCATGTCCAGGTCCACGTACAAATTCCTGTGGCAAGCTGGAGACAAAAGCAGACAACGTGGCGGTCTTCCAGACTCCAGAGCCAACCTGAACGGTGCTACGTTAGCAACTGCCCTTCCTGACTTACTCTTTCAACTCTTCCAGTCACTTTTTCTCAGAAGTCCTTTGTTTTCATCTTCATCTGCTTAACTTCTACGCTCACATGGAAGCAGAAAAAGAATGAAAATGCCCTTCTTACGGCGCAATAATATTAGACTTGTAAATTGCTGTGTTAACTTTCTGCCCTGGCCTCCCTTGTCTCCTTAACTCCACTGACTGATTGACCCACTAACCTATTGGAGGATCTTTTGACGGTTAGGTGTCGTCTCAACCTTCCTAGTTGCTCCTTTGATTCGAAGTAATATGTCTAGTATGGACTCCCAGGGGCGCCTGGGTGGCTCAGCTGGTTAAGCGTCTGACTTTGGCTCAGGTCGTGATCTCACGGCACGTGAGTTTGAGCCCCGCGTCGGGCTCTGTGCTGACGGCTCAGAGCCTGGAGCCCGCTTCGGAGTCTGTGTCTCCCTCTCTCCCCGCCCTTCCCCTGCTCAGGCTCCAGGCTCTGTCTCTCTCTCTGTCTCACAAATAAATAAACATTACAAAAATATGGACTTCTATATAAAACTTTAAGCTGGGAAGAGGAAGATGAATGATGAGAACTGATACAGTAAGACGTGTCCTTCTAGTTGGGTAAATTTTAATGAAGGGGGGACAGAGTGTGCGTGCTAGTTTTGACTCTTTCCTGAAAGAACTTCATTAGGAGACTCTAAGTCCACACCGCAGGGTTTTGTTTCATAGCCATAAAAGCATATGTGATATAACTATATATATATATCATAGTAACTAAGTGTTTACGAATTCTAATAGGACATCTTACCACTTATTTGATGTGGGCATTGCTTGAAAGAATATCCAGAAATTGCTCCTGTCATATTCACCCTTGGCAGTGTTTCTGTTACACTGTCTTTCAGGATACAAGTAAACCTGCGTGAGAACTTACGTTTTAAAATAATGGATCTTAAAAGTCAGCACACAGAAAATCAGAGAGAAAGAAACAAACTGCTCTATCTGATGCCAAAACAAATATTTTCTTAGCAAAGCTGTTTGTTTGTTTTTTTCCATTCTGACATCCCTTCACTTAAGAGCTCATGTACAGTTTTCCCTACTAACTGGAAACAGGAGTGAACTATGGCCCGTTGGTCAAGCAGCCCTCTGCCTGTTTTTTGCAGCCCATCAGCTGAGAATGGCGTCTTATTGCTAAATGGTTACATTTTAAATAGTTATAGAAGTACTTCTATAATATCTTTCACTTTGCTTCTGGATCCATCATTGCTAAAATATTCAACCCTGGCTTTGTCACGAAAAAGTTTGCCAACCCTTGTTGTAGACTCTAGAGTAGTAATTTTTTAAGTTCAGGATACTATGTAAATATCTATGAATGCAGCAATAATACACAAACATGTTGATTACTTACCTCTGTAGTAAAGCTTCATCATTGAATGTTCAAGTTCAACACGGAAACAAAAGTGGTGGATGGAATGTCCTAAAAGTTTTTTTAATGTTTTTATCTATTTGTTTTGAGAGAGAGAGAGAGAGAAAGCGGAAGCAGAGGAGGGACAGAGAGAGAGAGAGAGAGGGAGAGAAACCCAAGCAGGCTCCATACTGTCAGCATACAGCCCAATGTGGGGCTCAGTCTCATGAAAGCATGAGATCATGACGTGAGTCAAAATCAAGAGTCAGACACTTAACCGACCGAGCCAGCCAGGTGTCCCCAAGTGTCCTAAAATTTTTAAAAATATGACTATAGACACAAAACCACTAAATGCAGTTGTGAATCCGGAGCAGACACGGGTTAATAGCTATAAATTATGTTTGGGGGACACCTGAGATGTTATAAAGGGGTTCTTGTTACAATCGTTTCCTTTATGTAGGAAAAGGTATGTTGAAAGATTTAGGAGTAAAATGTTATAATGTTTTCAAATTATTTCAAAGGGTTAAATAGAAAGATAGAAAGATAGATAGATAGACGGACAGACAGATGATAGATAGACATAGATAAGGCACAAATGGCGAACAAAAAACTTGGCGGTGACAGGGGATCACTGTGCTGTTCTTTCAAACTACATTTATAAATATTTATTTCCTAATAAAATAATTGAAGGAAAAGCACCGGTTGGAATAACATCAAATATCAATAATGAATCAAAAAGCAAGGAACAAAATGATTAAGAGGCGTAATAACAGCGGAGAGAAATAAGTATACCGCTAAAATCCAGACCACAGAGGAGCTAGAAAGTCCACACTGAGAGGCATGTCTGCTCCTCCCTGATCTGCCTGGGCACGATTTTTTTTTTTTTTTCCTGCAATACTCAATATTTCAATTGAAGGACCACATGTTTTCCCATCATTAACCTTCCATTTTATAAAATGGTAGATGAATACTTATTGGTAAATAATCATCCCGGAAAGCTACTCCCTCTGTGCAGAAACGCGAACATTTTACCATCTGGTAGGATCTTCCGACGACGAGTCAGCCATGAAGGTGAAAAGCAGACATCTCGGATGGTGGGTGCAGATAAGCTGACAGTGCGTGGCGCTTGGCGTGAAAATGGTAGTCACGTCTCCGCCTTGAAAGCCGGTATCTGTGAACAGCTTAGTCACACATTCTGTGATGTAATACGTGGCAGGAATTATTGGGGGCTTTAGTTGCACGTATCGAATTAGATAACAATCTCACAAAGGCAAGCCAAGTAGGTCTGCCTCCCAGGAAATGCGCCCGAACTTGGAAATCAGAGCAATCGACCCTTTGATGTTGGTTGATTGGATGAGCAGCCTCAGACAGAAAAAGAAATCGCAAAATGGCACATTTGCCTCGATGGAACTGTGCTTCTGAGGGATTATCTTGGAGATGAGGGTGCTTTGCGGGTAACTGGACAGTTTCTCAGAGCTTTCCTGGCCAAAGATGTTCCTCAGGGTCACATCCAAGTCTGGAAACGGGCCGCCTGCTTTTCCCTTTCCCTGTTGCTTGTTTGTCAAAACTCCTTGTTTATATGAAACAAAGGATCCAGAATGATGGTTTTTCAATAGTGTTTGATGGCCCTGGCTGTGATACACTGTATCACCTCACTATTTAAAATGGGCCCGTTTAGGAACAGGAACTGTAGATTCTCAGAAAAATATCCGAATTCCCATTCCAGCTGAAACCACACACAGGTATTTTTTTAAAAGCTAAGTTGGATAAAACCCATTTCTTTTTTTCTGTTTCTACACTTGATCTTAGCCAAAAGGCCAAGAAGCGATTTTTTTTTTCCGTCTCTAGAAAGAGATGTTTAATATTCCAGATTATGGCTCTTTGGGTCATTATTACTCAGTCACTGAATAAAAGGTTGTAGTTTTTAATCTTAGTACACTGCCATTAAGAAGGCTTCTTAATATCTTTCATATACATAGCATATGCAGGCTATATATATATATATATATATATATAAATGTATACATACACTTACAGTAAAAATGAAATACTTTGGGAAGGATAAAATATAACTCAAATATTTATCGTAGTAACAAACATACCAATGAGTATGTGGGAAAGTACGTAGGTACAGAGCAGTGAAAACTATCACTAAAACTATCACTAGATTTAGCCAGGGTCTTGGAGGGGGGAAATTCCAACTTTATTTTCACTAACCTCTACCCAAAACGTGATACAGCCTTCCATCATTAATGTAACAAACCACAATGTTCATAGTATCTGCTTTGTCATGCTAAGATTACAGATTTAAAAAGAAAACATGACAGCTGCCGATATCCTCAAATAACATCACCAGCTTGGTGGTGGTTATTACTTTGCAGTTTTAGACCCACCACCAGATCTTGTTACATCATGTGTCAATAAGAAGGACATCTATCTTTGTATCAGGTTTTGTTTCGTTTCGTTTTTACATTTTCATTAACGATATTGCAATACAATTGATTTTCTTGGCAATCCTTTGTATTTTTACTTTACGCTTTCGAAAACACGACTCTGAGGACGCAGTCCAAAGAGATCTCTGGGGAAAAAGAGGCAAGGATCCCTGCCACAGCCTGTGCTCAAAACCCACCACATACACCTTCTAACTTACCCAACTATAACCTCTGCATATAGGATAATTTTCTCCAAGATTAGCAGCTACCCAAGAGTGACCCAGAGGTGAGCAGAAACCTGCCCCCTCTCCCCAAGCTCCGGGCGGCTCCCTTGGAGTTGCAAGGCGGCCCCTCATTAGTTAAGGGTCTGTTTGCACCTAGAAGTGTTCTCATGGTCCACGGAAATCCCCCCATGCGATGCAAAGAAAGTAATAATTACCACCAAACTTGTCATGACTGATGCAGATTTGGATATAAACAGAGGTACAGATTTGGATGTGACTTCTACATATAGACCCAGATTACTACTATTATGACCAATTCCTGTTCTTTAATTGCCCTCCCTGTTTTGAAAACCCCTGGAGCCCTTAAGTGAAAAATAAAATGATTTAATGTCCTTCCGTGGAGTAGATGGTATGGGCCTGTAGATCAGCCCTTCTGTTTTCCAGTCTTCAAAACAGGAAATTAAGCTGTTTCCAATTCTTATCTGAGCTTAGGCTCTACTTACCACTGGAAACTGAGGCAAATAAAATGAAATGTACCACTCGATATAATAAAATCATCCTACAAAAAGAAAAATGTGTATGTATTTAGAGCATGCAAAGTGAATTTATAAGTAGTTCACTGACATCAGGGCTCACAAGAAACAGGGAGGGAGAGGAGTGGTGAATTCTACGGTATTTGCAGGTTGTTACGTTAATGCTGAATTTTACCTTCCCCAAATCCTAGGATACTCCCCAGGATGAGTTCAAGACTTTCCTAGTTCTGAAGAACCCAGAGCGGACGGGGGGAGTCCCCCCATCTCTGCTTCCCCAGTGCCTCCAGCTCACCGTTAACCAGATATTTTTCATTGCTGTCATCCGAGCCCTCCACAATTCCAGTTTTTCCATTTTTGTGTTCTTTTCCAATTTGTTTCCTTTCTTTCCATCTTTGAAGTCTCTCTCTGTACCTCTTGGAAGCTCTAAATGACTTTCTACTTATGACGTTACCATTTAGAAAAGTCTGCTGCAAGTATATTCATAGACCGTCTTCATTACCTATAAACGTACTTATGCTCACAAAGCATTGAACTAACTGCTCTGTGAAAAACTCAGTATCAGTGAGACGCACCAAGACTTGCTATTGTTTTAACCTCGATCTTGAAAATCTTTCTAATTTGTAAAATTCTCTATTGTAAAAGATTTGTAAGACCTCCCCCCACCCCCCATGGTAGGGAAAGGCACTTCAAGGAAAATTTGCTGGAGAGAAATCAAAGAATTTTTGAAATCGTACCTGAAAATATTTTGTTGGCCTGTTTGCCACCTTCTCAACAACAGGGTTTCTCTTCTTCCAAAATGGTCTTCATCCTCCTCTAAATGAGCTTGGGCAGGACACGTTCACTCAACTTTAATATTTACTTTTCCTGATTCCCGATGTTGTGTAACGGTGTCTTTTAGTACATCAGTGTCTGCGAGAGCTCTCAAAATCTCGGCGTATCTAAAGCGGTCCAGTTGCTCGCTCTTTCAAGACAATACATCTTTTTGTCTTATTTCACCGTGTATTTTTCAAAACTTCCCCCCAGAGAGACTGAGAACTTAAATTTGTGTGGCTTAGCAACTGGCCCCTCACACTGGGATGCCTGGTAACCACGGCTGCCCTTAACCACACTGACAAACATCGGCTGTTAATCATTAATTCTCTCCCAACTCGAGGCTCACAGTCTACAAAGAAAACGGGGAAGGTCTGGTGGCTTCTTGATGCGCGGTGTGGCCCCGGGGAACGTCACCTGTTGGGGATGGGGACAAAAGAAGGCGCGGACTGCAGGTGCCCAGCACTCCTAGACTCAGTTTCCCTTTGTATCAAGTCGCCTCCTCCGGGGGTTATGTCGATATGGTCAGTTCCAAGACGCCAACCCCTTTTTTATTCATCTTGCAAACACTGAAAGTCTGACTTAATTTTTTTTAAAGAAAGGGAGAAACATGGGGCTTTCCTGTCTTTCTTTAGAGTCCACAATCGGAGACAAAAGGGGAGCTAGGAAGTCACGTGTCTCGCTTTTGCAAGCAATCAAAACCCGTCAATTCTCTTTGCCTTTTTTTTTTTAATGTTTTAATCTTTATTTATTTTTGAGAGAGAGAGAGAGAGAGAGCATGAGCAGGGGAGGAACAGAGAGAGAGGGAGACACGGAATCTGACGCAGGCTTCAGGCTCTGAGCTGTCAGCCCAGAGCCTGATGTGGGGCTCGAACTCACAATCCGTGAGCTCGTGACCTGAGGCGAAGGGCGATGCTTAACTTACCGAGCCACCCAGGCCCCTCCCCCCAAAAAATCTGTTTTAAAAGTCCAATTTACATAAATTTTAGTTCCCTTGCAAAACTGAAACCAAAAAAAGTACATCAATTTTTGAGAGATAATTTTATGGTTCAGAGAAGACTTCTAATTCTTCATAGGAAAGCAAAGTACGATTTTAGGTTTACAAATGCAGTCATAAATTAAAAAAAAACATTCTTGGGGTGCCTGGGTGGCTCAGTCGGTTGGGCGTCCAACTTTGGCTCAGGTCGTGATTTCACAGCCCGTGAGTTTGAGCCCCACATCAGTCTCTGTGCTGACAGCTCAGAGCCTGAGCCTGCTTCGGATTCTGTGTCTCCCTCTCTCTGCCTCTCCATCCCTCGCGCTCTCTTTCTCCTTCAAAAGATAAATAAACATTAACAAGAAATGAAAAAGGAACATTCTGAAGATGAAAGGAGAAATAAACCTGGAGACAGGTTTGCCTCCATTCGAGATCCTTCTGAAGTTATTGGTGTCAGAGGGGATACCAGACTTCGTTCAGTGACAATGCGGTGATAGGAGTGAGATCTTCAGAGCTTAGAAAACGCCACCAGCTTCCTTTGAGCCTTTTAATACTTGGAGACAGAGACCCTCTCATTTCATGTCTGTTACACGTAGGTTGCCATTATCTGAACCGATTCTGAAAGTGTGGAAGACCTAATCCCCAGTGGCCAAGTGCCTGTGAGGAGAGGTGACCCAGGATTAGGAACACTGGACACCGTTTTCCAAATTCTTATGGAAATGGAACTATGGAAAAAGAGAACTTACTGAAGGAGACAGTGAGAGAATAATTAGTGAAGTAATGTAGCTTTGAAGTTTAGCTCCGTATAAACTAATTGGACACTTTTTGAAAAGAAGAGAGAAGACAGCGTTGTGTCCCATGGGGCAGAAAATTAAGGGGGATTTGGACTCAGAAGAGGCGTTCACGCAGAGTGCTAAGGACTACTGTGGCATTCTGTCAGGAAGGCGGTTCTTCAGCCATTTTTATTTCATCTGTTGCCAAGATTGGGTGACCTGTCTTGGCAGAAAGAGTCCTTAGTTGCTTTCTTGAGTTTCCCACTTAAACTGAATTACATTCCAGTCACACAAAAAGTGCATATTTATGACACACTGCTTTCTATGAAGCTCAAACACAGAAGGGCAATTTTATGCCAAGGCAGGTTTTCATGGAAAACCGATATGTGGAGTTATATAAGGTCCTTACATCCCTGTATTGTTTACTCCATGAAACCCCATCTCTATCCTAAAGCTTCAATGAAAAGACCATAATGATAACCTTCCAACCCTATTCAGAGAAACAGAAAGACTCTAATGAGAGCAATACTTCATTGGGAAACCAAATAACAGCATCCCAAGTTGGGTTTAGCTAGTTAGTGAAATCTCTAAAGCTTTTGAAATGATATAAAAATTCCAAACTATCTTTGTCCATCCAGGTAAAAGTGGAATAAGGGTCTTACTTGCCTAGAAATTCTTTGAGATTAAATAGACCTTCCTTTCAAACTAACAGAAAGTATTCTAAAGACTTCTTTCAACCAATGCCGTTGCAGTCTAGAATTTTAATGTCAACTACTTTTATCTTAAAGGCAAAGCCCCCCCCCCCCCATAACCCAAATAAAATGCTTTTGAAGGCTAATGGAAATGGGGAATTACTAGACAAAATCTTAGGAAGAATCCAGAACTTAGTCTGCAGAGACCCAAGTGCAAGTCAGAACTTAGCAGCATTGATGACCTACAATCCCGTCTGGGACAAAGAAAACCACACAGGCGCACTGCAGTGGAGACCCCTCTTCTCAGTCACGGCCACAGTCAGCTTTCTCTCGGAGCTCCTCTCTCTCTCATCAAGATTTGCTTTGAAAGAGGGCATAGCTTCCCACATCCAACAGCCCCATTCTTGATGTCCCTGAAATATCCCCTTTTCATTATAACGTATCAATGCTGACCTTCGATGGGAGTTTCTCAACCCTGCCATTATCGATATCTGGACCAGATAATTCTTTGTCACGAGGGGCTGTCCTGTGCCCTGGCTTCTCTCCACTGGATGTCTGTAGCACCCCCTTGCCCAGGTGTGACAACCAAAAATGTCTCTAAACGTTGCCACATGTCCCCTGAGCGGGGACTGTCTCCAGGTGAGACACTGCTTTAGAGGATAATGAAAATAATGAATGGTGGTTATAATTGCTCCCGTGACCCTTTATGAGGCACCCTGATAGGGGCTGGAGACCCAATCTGGGATCTATGAATGCCACGCGCAGTCTGGCTCTGTCCTCGCCAGTGGCCTTGAGTTCATCTGTTCACCTCCTCAAGCCTCCGCTGCCTCCTCTTTAGAATAAAGATGCATTTATTCATTAGACATTTACCAAAAGCCCACTTATATGCTATATGAATGAAAGACAGCCTCCTTCAAATTCGTTCATGATTTGGTGAGGAAACAGTAGTCAACAATAACTAAAAGTTGCAAACTTAAGTTAGAGGTTTTGCACACCTTGGGGAGAACGAGACAGACGCCGGAGGCGTGTGCCTGTGCTGTGTGTTCCACGCGTGCAAATGCTGGAGTAACAGGGACCATTCCAGTACCCCTGGCTCCGATCAGCAACTTTTAACACAATCATCACACCCCAGGGGAAGTCCACATTTCCAAACCCTCTTCCCAGTTTTGCCGAAAGGAGGTCATCCCCTGACCAGTGGTTGCCCAGCAAGCATTCCAAAGTCCTATTGAAACACCCGTTAGAATTAATCCTAAAAGCCAGAGATGAAAGGTTCTGGTAGCAAGCCACTTATTTTTCCTTTTAAAGATAAAATGACACCCACACAGAGCGAGGACCACTGTGTTTATTGCACGCCAAACTAAACGTTGAAGCTGTCTTTATTTTTAATTGTTTCGTGGAACCCAGCCAGCCTTGACAACGTCTAGAACATTTACTTCCGGAGTAAACACTTCCCTATCGGAGGCGGTTGTGAGGAAGGCGCACCTCATGGTTTTCCTCCAGCCCTTCGCCTTTAGCCCTTTCTACTACTTAGCGTGTCTTTCGGTGGGGAGGGAAAAAATATTTTTAGAAACTTCACTTTTCCGTCTTTCTACTTGTTTTGCACAATAGTTTGTAAATGGGCAGCTCTCTGTAAGTGTGAAGTCAGTGTAACTGACTTGGATCCCAGCTACCTGGTGCCGGCTGTGGTCATCGCCGGCACGGCTGGAATTTGGGTCTCATACGGACTTAGGTCACATTTTTCCCACGGTGACTCCCTGCTACCGTGAATTTACGAGACTGGATTTACGAAACGCTGCATACCTCACGCGTCTTGAATTACCACCGCAGAGCCCCATAGCCACGGACACCCCCCACCCAGCCCCGAACAGCAGATTCCTTGCCCTGCTGGAAGGCTGTGTGATACGCGTGTTTATAGGAGCTGCAGGCCTGCGAGCCTCTCCCGCACACCCAGCCCGGGGCCGTGTGCCAGTGCCAGGTAACAAGGTAGGAGGCCCAGATGAAAAGGTGCGCTATTCGTGATCTCATGGTTCGCGAGTTCGAGCCCCGCGTCAGGCTCCACGCTGATGTGCCGAGTCTGCTTGCAATTCTCTCGCTCTCTGCCCCTCCCCTGCTCACTCTCTCCAGGTCTCTCTCAAAATAAGTAAATGAACATTAAAAAAAAAAGGAAAAGAAAAAGAAGAGATGCACTGTTATTCTCCCAGGTTCAGAAAACTCTTTCTTAGAAAAGTGAGTCTTATACAGGTTCCTTCCCTTCCGCTTGGCAGAACAAAATGCAAGCTTGCTGGAACTTCACCCCAAGGGAGGCGACCAGTGGTAGGTTTCAATGACCATGCAGATGGGGAAGAGTAGAAATTTCTGTCTCTAAGATATACTGTGATCCAGAGGAGGCAGTTAGACAAGAGTGATGGCAGCACAAGCACTGTGCTAGAATCTGGAGTCCCTTCCCTTCTGTTTCACAGTCAGAAGAAAACACTGCATTTATTTACTTATTTTAACGTTTATTTATTTTTGAGAGAGACAGAGACAGAATGCGAGTGGGTTAGGGGCGGAGAGAGAGGGAGACCCAGAATCCGAAGCAGGCTCCAGGCTCTGAGCCGTCAGCACAGAGCCCGACGCGGGGCTCGAACCCACGAGCTGTGAGATCATGACCTGAGCCGAAGTCGGACCTGAGCTCAACCGACGGAGCCACCCAGGCGCCCCAGAAGAAAGCACTTTAAAATCACATTCTTTTGCCATTTTATGGCACAACAAATAATCACGGAAATGTTCATTTGTTATCTCCCGGTACTCGCGTTATGACTGAATGCCGAACGCCTACTGGTGCAAGACCTTGTCCTCAGCAGCTGCGTATACATTGTCCCTTTTTACCCTCAGGACAAGGACACGAGGTAGATACCACTCTCCATGATTTGGCACATGAGGACCCCACGGCTCAGGACTTGAAGTGAACCTAGGATGTAAAAGTGTGGGCTACAAACTGGGCTCTCTCCCACCTCCAGAAAGCTTCGTCACGCCCGTGACTTCATCAGAGACTGGTGAGCCCATCACCAACCTGTGTTTTCTCTAAAATCCAGTCCACATACTCAGCGACTTTGGTGTAGACACCCGGTTGTTCTCTGCGGCCACAGCCTTCACCCCAACTGGTGATACCGACCAAATGCCATATTCCATTGTGTTTACAAACTAAGGGACCGCCTGAATCGCCCTGTGGCACAGCGGGTGGAAAAATAAAATCACAGAAAAGTATGACAGACGTGCCTTTAAAATTCTCTGGTCACACTGCACGCACCCCACACATACGGTTTCTTATACTTTTGTCGTATGTTCCTCATTGGCTGCTGATGGGATGAAAATGATTTAATTCAGTAGCGTATGCGTGCATTTTCCGTTTTTCCCAACAAGGAAATGTTGACATCGTAATCTCAATGTCAAATACATCTAATGCTCTATATGTTAGTACAGTTGTTATATGTACAACTGTGCTCCTTAAACATAGTATATGTATATATATATATATATATGTATACACACTATATTATATTTATATTATATATATTATATATTATTATATATATTATTATATATTTATATGATAAAAATATAAATATATATAAATAAAAAATATAAATATATATAAATAAATATAATAAAAATGATATACACTCACTAAAGGTTATTTATGAAATTGCCAGGTTATGTGGCTCAGAATTTTTAAGAAAAATATAATGAAACATACTATGAGAAATGTATTTTGGAGCTAATTTTCTCAAGCAGGTTACTGTGTGTTCTTTGCGCAATCTAATGTATTACCTTACAGGCATCTTTGCCTCCTTCTTTATAGCCAGCACAGATCATCTGTTTGGTTACTTCATAATCTCTATATTTTTTCTGGCATTCTTCACTTGACACCAAAGGAATATTTGCCTTTTGTAGGATATTTTGGATTTTGCCTAGAAGGTCACCAATATGTAACTTCAGAAGGAAGAAGTAAGATAAATAGGAAACATACTAACGTCTTAAAGCAGATCAGAATAATGAGCTTTTCGTTCAGGTCATTTCTTTGGATTAAAAACAGTAGGGTGAGAAAGTAGCGTTAATCGCACAAACAGCGAGTAACAGAGAAGGAAAATTGAGAAACAAAGAGACAGAGAGAGAGAGAGGGCGCACACGCCATGTTTTGGCCTCTGACATGTAATATTAGGACAACCCTTCCATATCTTCTGTCATTTCATCTCAGCCGATGTCTCTCAGAAATTCCCTCTTATCTCCTCCAACCCAAAAGCTGGAAGTTCTTACCTCTCGGTTTTTGTTTTATATATTCAACATGATCATTCTAAAATATATCGTTTCAGGGGGAGGGGACCACCAGACCTCTGACAGCAGAGGAGTATTTTGCTCTTTGAGTAAGTCCAAATATTTTCCACAAAGAACAATTTATTGAAAAATAACTAAATTTCCACCACTCTCCAGGTTCTCCTTGAGCGTACACTGGGAGCCTTCCTTGTTTAGTTAAGGTGACTTTTACAATTTCTTCCTGTCTTCGGGCACTTATCAAAAATTGGAAAAATTTGAATTCATCGAGTAAAGGAGTAAGTCAGGAAAGAAGGAAAGAGCATGACAAGCTTAAATAGGTAAAGAATGCTGCAAATATTACTCCCTATAGTGTCTATCAGGAACATAGTTTTGGAAAGGGAGAATAGTCTGTTTCCTGGAAAATTCAAGGCCAGTTGAAATACACCAACAACCCATGAACAGGGGCTCTTAAATGGGGTTGCACCGAAAGAAGTCACTTGTTCTATTAACTTGCGTTGGAAAATACATCTTTACTTTCACCGATATCCAACTGCAGTCTAACTCCTTTCAGTTAGGAAGGCAAGCCCCAAGCAAGGGAGTGTTAGCAGAATCTACGGCCTCGCCATCAATAGAGAGCCCAGATATTTGCATGTCAGGGTCGCGATATTTGCACATTACAGTTGTGGCAGATAACGGTAAATATCACTTGTGCTCATTACAATTTCTAAATTATGGCAGTTACCTGAACAACTTGCTATTTCATATATTAACAGAGAAACTCATGCATTACTATAGCACATCCTTTGAGAAGTATTTTGAGAGCTCATTTGCAATTTCACTGCTGTCCTTCGGGTTTCTGTGTGTTTTAAGTATTTAAAAGTGGTTCATGGGCTACATCAGATTGCAAGAAGGATGTATTAAAAAAAAAACAAACCAACAAGATTGACAGCCTGTCAGAGAGATGGTTTGCCTGCCTGTGCTCCAGGTCCTTAACATCAAGGCACAGAGAGATGGGAACACTATTAATACTGAGGACAGGATGGGCTTGAGCAGTCTTGTTAGCCCTGTATGGGACCAGTCCTTTTATGAAGTCCCACAAGTGATCTTTATTATAAAGTAAGATGCTTAAAAGGTTGCCTGATACATTTCCCCAGACCCAAACAAAAATACAGCTCAAAAATCACCGAGTGGGGCGCCTGGGTGGCTCAGTCGGTTAAGCATCCGACCTCGGCTCAGGTCATGAACTAATGGTTCATGGATTCGAGCCCCACACAGGGCTCTCTGCTGACAGCTCGGAGCCTGGAGCCTGCTTTGGATTCTGTGTCTCCCTCTCTCTCTGCCCCTCCCCTGCTCATGCTCTGTCTCTCTCTCTCTCCTTCAAAAATAAATAAAAACATTAAACAAAACTTTTTAAAAATCACTGAGTAAATATTTGAGGCAAGAGAAGACTTCTCGTAAGAACATTTAAAATGTCACGCCGTACCTTTTTCTTTCGTGAAGCCCCATCCAGTCACCCAACAATTAGTATACATTGTGTTTGTATCATCTTTGGAAGGCAGGCATATTGGTTTTTGGAATTCTGAAAGGTAAGTTTTAAATTAGAGTTTGGTTACACAAAGGTATGGATATTGACTTTAAAAATACACACCTTCCTCTTCCTGGATTCTCTTTCTATAGGGCAGCACCAAGGGAAATGACCCTTTTGCTTTCTGCTCAGTTGCTAAGGGCAACGATTCAAGAAACTTTCTCATCTCCCGAGTCATTTTCCCATGACGTGTTTGGTGTCACGTCTTCTGGATTCAATCTTAAACCTCAGAACACAAGTTTCTGCCAAAAGCATTAGAGGTTCTCGCGTTTTACCCTGTGGGTGATACTTTGCAGAGTGATAACGGAGAATCTCCAGGCACGATTTTAAGCGCGTTAAAGTATTAACTGACAATGTTTATGACAAACCAATGGGTCATTATCACGCTCATTTTACAGATGAGGAGATCGGAGGTGCAAAGAGGTGAGGGCAACGTGCCCGAGGTCACGGGATCGTTACTGGGCGCAGTGGGCATTCACCAACCGTGGACACTATTCCTCCAAAGGCCACACGTCCAACCATCACACTACCGGCTTCCCAGAACCTCCTTCTGCGCACATTCGACCTGGGAATTAGGATCTGGCCCCGTCTGCCTTCCTGTATTCCTAATATGCCCCAGGCAGTGGGAATTCCGCTACTTGTGTCAAAGCGAGCCAGGCTTCCCAAATGGCCATTTCCGATGTTGCATTATTTCAATAACGTGTCAGTGGTCGTATTCCTCCCTGAAGAAGCCAATTGATGTTTCTTTTTTTTTTTTTTAATTTTTTTTCCAACGTTTATTTTTGGGACAGAGAGAGACAGAGCATGAACGGGCGAGGGGCAGAGAGAGAGGGAGACACAGAATCGGAAACAGGCTCCAGGCTCTGAGCCATCAGCCCAGAGCCTGACGCGGGGCTCGAACTCACGGACCGCGAGATCGTGACCTGGCTGAAGTCGGACGCCTAACCGACTGCGCCACCCAGGCGCCCCTCAATTGATGTTTCTTGACCCTTAAGTAGAAGCTATTTATCCAGGTCACAGATGTTCCCTTCCTTGGCAATTCTCACCTTTCCTCCAGCCCCACCCACCAGGAAATAAAGACAATCTGTCCGCATTCTGCCCTCTCATTCAAACGGGTGTGAAAATGTAAACCGCTGAACTCAGATGTCTAGCTTCTCCTCGATCGAATACGCCGCGCATACCTGTGTAATTCAAAGGAGGCTCAAGTCTTATCAAGGCAAGATCATCACCACTGTCTGACATTTTGTAATTTGGGTGAATAATCATCTCCTTTATTCGTGAGAAAGGCGTTTCTGTTGTTATCTCGGACAGATTAAAAATGCCACTGTAAACACGCCAAACGTCCTGCAGGGGAAGCCTGGGAGAAAAAAGGAAATACCTATTTGACCCCAGAAAGACTGGCCTTTGATACTGGTCCTTTCTCCTGTCGCTTCACCTTTCAAAAAAGAACTGGGAAGAAAATACTACGGGTTATCTTTACTCACCTAATTTCGCTTCCTGGCAATTTGTCATCCCCACCAGCAGCGGTACGGAAACTCTGAAGATTTTAGTTAAAAACACTGAGAATGGACATTTCTGTGGTTATTCCATGCTTACTGTAAGTCAAGATAGAAGACTGTTGCTGTCCCAGTTCTGAGAGAAACTGGTTGGGAGAGACTCACAGGTGATTGTGGGAAAATCCTGCTCAGTTCACCAAACCTGAAAGCAGTTGCTTCCATGAAATCCAGAATCCTCAAGAGGTCGGACCCGTGTTACACAAGCCCCCCTACCCCGGCCGCCCCCGCCGTTGGGCAAATTAGGGAGGCTTCAGTGTTATTTAAAATGTATCTATCTAGGGGCGCCTGGGTGGCTCAGTCGGTTAAGCGTCCGACCTCGGCTCAGGTCACGATCTCACGGTTCGTGAGTTCGAGCCCGGCGTCGGGCTCTGTGCTGACGGCTCAGAGCCTGGAGCCTGTTTCAGATTCTGTGTCTCCCTCTCTCTGCCCCTCCCCTGCTTGTGCCCTCTCTCTTTCCCTCTCTCTGTCTCTCAAAATAAATGCACTTGGAAAATAATTATCTGTCTAGGTCTCTGGCTGCAGTAAGGCGAGTGGGAGCCCCAGGCATGGGGCTCAGAGTGGACCTCCAAGGTGGCTTAATTAAACAGCAGACAAGCCGCCGGGCTTCCCCAAGGTCAAGCTGGAGAACAGAGGGACACAGGAGAACACCTGCTCACCCGAGACCACGGAGCAGGAGAGGCAGAGTGAAATTTCCTAAGAACCTGGAGGATTCCCCACCCCTGTCATCTTGGAGACACCTCAGTCCTGACTTGGAGGACAGCCTCCTGCCAGGTGAACATGAGCGACAGGCTGCGTTGTGAACCCACACCCGAAGCTGAGGCAACCAGCCTATGGGGCTCTCAGGGGACCCCCGCTCCTACAGCCAATCCTCCAGCTTGCCCTGGGCCGTCAGAGAAAATTATTTGTAAGATTAATGAAAATAAAGCACACCTTGGGGGCAGGGCCAAAGAAAAACCCCACAAAAATATAATAAAACATAAAAATAAATATAAAATATAAAATAGTAAATTAAAATAGATTTTGAGAAGTATGAACATTTAAATTAACTCTTTAAAATAGAAGTATCTACAGGGGCGCCTGGGTGGCTCAGTTGGTTGAGCACTGACGTCGGCTCAGGTCATGATCTCGCGGTCCGTGAGTTCAAGCCCCGCGATGGGCTCTGTGCTGACAGCCCAGAGCCTACAGCCTGCTTCAGATTCTGTGTCTCCCTCTCTCTCTGCCCTCTCCCACTTGCGCTCTCTCTCTCTCTCTCTCTCAAACATAAAATAAACCTAAGACAATAATAATAAATAAAATATGAGTATATACAAAGGAAGTCTAAAACTGTGATCAAAAGCTAAGTCTTATCTTGTGTAAAGATTGGGACATTCTTATCACCATTAAGTGAGAGATACAAGATATATTTGCATAAAACTCTAGAGGAAACCATGCAGATAGGGGCAGAGTGGTTTTCTTTCAATTAAATCCGTGTTTCCGTGGATAATATCTCTTATAAACTTAACAACACTGAGTCTTCAAGAAGGAAGGTTCTTTTTTTTATTATTGTTTTTAATGTTTATTTATTTTTTTTTAATTTTTTTTCAACGTTTTTATTTATTTTTGGGACAGAGAGAGACAGAGCATGAACGGGGGAGGGGCAGAGAGAGAGGGAGACACAGAATCGGAAACAGGCTCCAGGCTCCGAGCCATCAGCCCAGAGCCTGACGCGGGGCTCGAACTCACGGACCGCGAGATCATGACCTGGCTGAAGTCGGACGCTTAACCGACTGCGCCACCCAGGCGCCCCAATGTTTATTTATTTTTGACAGAGAGAGACAGAATGTGAGGGGCTAGTGCCCAGAGAAAGAGGGAGACACAGAATTCAAAGCAGGCTCCAGGCTCCAAGCTGTCAGCACAGAGCCTCATGCAGGGCTTGAACTCACGAACCACGAAATCATGACCTGAGAGTAAGTTGGACACTTAACCAACTGAGCTACCCAAGAATGAAAGTTCTTAATGTAAAGTGCTACAGTCACTGTGGAAGACAGTATGGGGGTTCCTCAAAAATGAAAAAATAGAACTACCTTAAGATCCAACAATTCTGCTTCTGGTTATATATTCAAAGAAAATGAAAATACTACTTTGAGAGATATCTGTACTCCCTTCATAACAGCATTATTTACAGTAGCCAAAACATGGAAACAACCTAAGTGTCCCTCAATGGATGAATGCATAAAGAAAATGTGGCATAATATATGTACTATGTCTCCATATACACATACATATACATAAATGTATTATACATATGCATATAAGTGCATATACACATTTAGGCATGTGTTTGTGTGCGTATGTATACATATACTTATATATAGATATATGATGGAATATTATTCAGCCATAAAAAGAAGGAAATCCTGCAATTTGTAACAACATGGATGAGACTTGAGGGTATTATGTTAAATGAAATAAGTCCGAGAAAGACAAATGTTACACGTTTTCACTTATATGTGGAATCTAAAAAACTGAACTCATAGACGCAGAGAACAGATTGGTGGTTTTCAGGACAGTGTCATGGCAGGAATGAGTCGAAGTGGCCAAAGGATACAGTCTTCCAGTTATAACACGAATGAAGTCTAGGGACCTAATGTACACCATGGTGACTAGAGTTAACAATACTTGAAATATTTGAAAGCTGCTGAGAGTGTGAATCGTAAAAGTTCTCACCACACACACACACACACACACACACACACACATACACACACATACAAAGTATTTCTGTGTGGTGATGGATGGATGGATGTGTCACCTAACCTTAATATGCTAATCATTTTGCAATACATGCATATGTGAAATCATTACATTGCACACCTTACATTTATACAAGGTTATGTATCAATTATATCTCAGCAAAGCTGGAAAAAAAAAAGACGAAAATTCCTGACCCCCAATTGCATGCATTTAGTAAAAAAGGGGACCTACCATTTCCCTTCTCAGGGTCTTTCCTTTCAGGCCAGTAGCTTTCCCCTTAGCAACGCCCATGCTCCGCTAACTGGGGGCCCATGCTGCTAATTGGCAACCATGAAGGAGCCTTGCTCTGCCCATCCCTGCCACTGACCCTTATTTCAGCAACTGTATCCTCAATCCTGATACATGCAACCCGGGCCCCACCCTTTAGACAGGGGAAGAGGGAGAATTTTACGAAAACAAAACACTTGTTGAGAGACATCAACTATCTTTTATTCTAGAGCTGTTAGTATTTCTTGCTTATTCCTATGCTTTGTCCATTTTTACATTTCTTATTTAATTATAGCTTATTTTTTAAAAAACGTTTTATGTTCCAAGTATAGTACGGAGCATTTTAAGTCTGTCACTTCATCTAACAACCTTGTGAATTAGATACTATTCTTATTCATATTTCACAGATAGGAAAATAAAGCTAAGAGAGATTTACAAACCGCCCAGGGTCATTCCTACTTCTGGTAATTGTGAGAGCTGCCCTGTTCTAACTGCAAAGCCTAAGTGTTTTAAAACTTTAAAACCCTGCCACATGTACAATTTGCCCAATAAAATAGAAAGGTTGCATCAGATTTTATCCTCTGAAATATAGAGGTTACAAACCATCGCATTTTTTGTTTTCACTATTAATGTTATTTAGTGTATGTGTGAATCAGAGAGCTGAAAGTAAATCTCTACAGGCCTGAAAACAAAGTCTTTGAAGAATACATTTAGGGAGCGGTAGATGCAGGTAGCAGCAGACAGGGCATTTTTCGTTTTGCTTTAAAGCAGGAGTGACACCCCCCAGGAATGTCAGGCATTCCTGCAAAGAGGCCACACTGCGTGCTGATGGCTCAGGTCTTTCAGTGCTCAGACAGGCCCTACCTCGTTGTTCACCACTGTGGATACAAGCCCTCGCTTGAAATGTCTTTTATTCACGAAGAATAAACTTCGATCAACAAACGGACATGATGATCTAGACCCTGAACTTAGAGTTTTCAAAACGAAAAGGCAAGATAAGACCCTGGATAGGACGCACCCAAAACGTACCCATCAAAGCAATGGGCGGTAGTTAGGACCCACTGGTGTCCGATGATTGACCCTCCACACAGGTGGCTCCGGGCTGTCAGCTTCACTTGCAGGCTAACTTGCCAAGGCCACTCTCCCCAGGAGGAGTTGGTCCCTCCAACAACGCGTGTGTCTGTTTTTGCTGAGCAGACTGAAAAGAGAGTGTTAAAGTTAATGGTTGGAATTAGAGGTGAATCAGAGTTCTCTGGAGCCAAGGGAAACAAAGTACACCATTCTATTGTTTAAGACTAAGCAAGCTATCAAAATAACACAGACAAGCCTTTACAGCTCCATGAAAAAGGGAGGCTTACTCACCAGAACTGTCCCCACTTATACACAGCCTCAAAGAATAACCAGAGCTCGCTCGTGTCCCGTGCGTAATCCTAGTTGGGGACCCATCCAAAGATAATCGTAAGGAACACTTACACCTAGATAAAAGGATCGGTATAAAGATTAAACCTTCACACAGGAGGATCATTCATGAAGTTGGCTTGCCGACTGTCTGTGAAAAATGAATGTTCACTAACTTCTTTCTTCTACAGTCTTCTGGGAGTAAAGAATAAGTAAAAAACTGACAGCGGATCGTCTTGGTACAGGTCTCTTGGCAAACATTCACTCCTTCAACAAAGGTTACATTCAACTCTTCCCCTTCAAAAGCAACTCCTGAGTAAATTTTGGAATGGCAGGGCTCTGTGTGAATTAGAGACATAAAAAGGCATTAAATGAAAGCAGCAGTTAGGCCACATCTACACAAGTCGTTGGTACACTGAGGATTGTTTCGTTGCTATTACTTGTTAAAAGATCACTATCATCATTGAATCACATTACCAGGCAAACTTTGCTTGCAGGTTAAAAGGCTGTATCCAGATATGGTGTTTTCCTGAGGAGTAGGGGAACTTGGTGTCCCGCTTTTGGAAGTCTTAAGAAAGCAAACGTTTCTATTAACAAAAAAAAAAAAAAAAGCAAAAGACAGAGAAACAAAATTGCGTTAAAGGCAAACACCAGGGGCGCCTGGGTGGCGCAGTCGGTTAAGCGTCTGACTTCAGCCAGGTCACGATCTCGCGGTCTGGGAGTTCGAGCCCTGCGTCAGGCTCTGGGCTGATGGCTCAGAGCCTGGAGCCTGCTTCCGATTCTGTGTCTCCCTCTCTCTCTGCCCCTCCCCCGTTCATGCTCTGTCTCTCTCTGTCCCAAAAATAAATAAACGTTGAAAAAAAAAATTAAAAAAAAAAAAAGGCAAACACCAAACAAAGCACCTCGTGTTTTGAAAAGCACCTCTGTAAAATTTATTCTTCTGAGAAACTCTTCTGTTTTTTTTTTAAAAAAAACAACTTTATGTTTTATTTTTGAGAGAGTGAGCAAGAGAGTGAGATCAAGTAGGGGAAGGACAGAGAGAGAGGGAGACATAGAATCCAAAGCAGGGTCCAGGTTCTGAGCTGTCAGCACAGAGCCCAACTCAGGTCTCGAACCCATGAGCCGTGAGACCATAATCTGAGGCGAAGTCAGATGCTTAACCGAATGAGCCACCCAGGCGCCCCATAGGATTTTTTTAAGTCCAAGATTTGTGTGCTTTTGTTAATATCCTCAGTGTAGAACCATGAAGCCTGAGTCTCATAAAATTTGAATTGAATAATGGAAAAAAGTAGGCAACATGATTACATTTCAGTGTATTTAGTAATTTTTTAAATGTTTTTATTTATTTTTGAGACAGAGAGAGACAGAGCATGAACGGGGGAGGGACAGAGAGAGAGGGAGACACAGAACTCAAAGCAAGCTCCAGGCTCTGAGCTGTCAACACAGAGCCCGATGCAGGGCTCGAACTCACAGAGTGTGAGATCATGACCTGAGCTGAAGTCAGATGCTTAACTGACTGAGCCGCCCAGGTGCCCATTTTCTATGAGTTTTAAAAAGAGGGAACACAAAGGCCTTAATTGTCAACAGCCCGACATGGGACTCGAACCCCTGAACGGCGAGATCATAACCTGAGCCGAAGCTGGACACTTAACCAACTGAGTGACCCAGGCGCCCCCAAGTGTCTGACTTTTGGTTTTGAGTTGGTTTCGGCTCACGTCATGCTCTATTGTTCGTGAATTTGAGCCCCACGTCGGGCTCTGGGGAGCCTGCTTGGGATTCTCTATCTCCCGATCTCCTCTCTGCCCCTCCCCCACTTGCACACGCTCTCTCTCCGTCTCTCTCAAAAATAAACAAACATTACAAAAAAAAAAAAAAGAAAAAAAGAACATAGGTGGAAAAGTCCATGAAGTTCCTAACTAACCTGCACCTGGCGGAAAAGGGCTTGCTGCGGCTTGGAGCGCTCTGCGCGAAATTCCCAGAAGTTCTCAAACACTCAAACTAGAAAATGACAGCGATGACCGGACGGTAGCAAACGTCGCACATTCTTACCTTTGCGGTTCCAGATGCCATGCCTTTGTGTGGAACGTAAAGAAGAGGCAGTTCGGATGATAGGTGCAAATGGTTTGGCATACAAAAGCATCCGGGGTAACGACTCTGGCAACGTCCACATCCGAGAAGGCGAGATGCTGGAAAATGTTCCTGCGGCAACCTGGGAACTCACAGAGGGAAGACAGTCCTCAAACCGCACGATGCTCAGGTGACTGTACTTTGTCATCGTAACGAAAGGACATGATGACTGTTTGTTATGCATAACGCTAGACATCCTCGAGGGGGGAGACTGTCTGTTGAAATACCCTCGGACTCGTTTGTCATTCGGAAGAAGGAAAAATTGGGCTAAATCCGATAAAAGCTCGACTCCCATGTCAGAGAAATGAAACAGCTCAACCTGTGTGTCCAGCTCCAGGCCGACCAGTGCAAAATATTTAGGTTACTCAGCCTATCCTCACATTCTCTCTGTGGTACCTCGACCCTGAATTCCAGGCCTTAGGAGCAGAAGGTTTTGTGTGGTATTTTCCCGAATATTATGAAAAAGATCTTAATAAAAAGCATTTAACAAAAATATCAGGTGACAAAAAAATAAAAATAAGAGAAAACCCACCTTCATTATCCTTATATAATCTTTTTTTTTTTTAATGTTTATTTATTTTTGAGAGAGAGACAGAGTGCAAGCAGGGGAGGGCAGAGAGAGAGGGAGACGCAGAATCTGAAGCAGGCTCCCGGCTCTGAACGGTCAGCACAGAGCCCGATGTGGGGCTTGAACCCACAAGCTGCGAGATCATGACCTGAGCTGAAGTCCGGCGATTAACCGACTGAGCCACCCAGGTGCCCCAATATAATCTTAATTCTAAATTACGTTTTTATTTGTGTTCATATTATTTACTAAGTTTACTCAATTTGATAACATAAATTTTATTAAAATGATGGGAGCCTGAAGAATAATTATAGCATTTACAGGAAGGACAAAAGGAGTCCCAGTTTAAATGAACATAGTTTTATCAGGAGAAAGTACCTCCCATGACATAATACCTACATGTGGGCAGTCTAGGAAATGAGGCTTCAACTAATTAAATCTTCAAAAACAAACAAACAAACAAACAAACAAACAAACAAAACCCAAAACACAGATTCTGGAAGCTGAAAGAAAACTTGTGCCAACCTACAACTATATCCCCTGAAGGATGTATGTGACAAGTTGTTCAACTTTTCTGAGATATTTATAGTGATAAGAGCTCACTTCCTCATGACAAGGTCCAATACTTTTTCTTTAAAATTTTTTTTAATATTTATTTATTTTTGAGAGAGAGAGAGACAGACAGAGCGTGAGTGGGGGATAGGCAGAGAGAGAGAGAGAGACAGAATTGAAATCAGGTTCCAGGCTCTGAGCTGTCGGCACAGAACCCGACAAAGGGCTCCAATTCATGAACCGTGAGATCGTGACCTGAGTCGAAGCTGGGCTGCTTAACTGACTGAGCCACCCAGGCACCCCTGACAAGGCCTAATTCTTTTCTGGACCGTTCTAGGTGTTAGGATTGTTTTTTCTTTCCTTATTTACTTCATGGTAGCACCTACCTACATCTGCCTAATGGAGCCACACACATTAGTCTAATCCTTTCTCCAAAGACAGCCCTTTTTTTTTTTTTAATTTTTTTTTTCAACGTTTTTTTTAATTTATTTTTGGGACAGAGAGAGACAGAGCATGAACGGGGGAGGGGCAGAGAGAGAGGGAGACACAGAATCGGAAACAGGCTCCAGGCTCTGAGCCATCAGCCCAGAGCCCGACGCGGGGCTCGAACTCACGGACCGCGAGATCGTGACCTGGCTGAAGTCGGATGCTTAACCGACTGCGCCACCCAGGCGCCCCAAAGACAGCCCTTTATAAACAAAGAATTCAGATAGTCATCCTGACTCTTTTTCAGGTTAAATACCTTTAACCTGTCCCTTGAGCCACTTTTTGTTTTCCATTGCTTCTAGATTTCTTACGGTCCTGGTACCCCCTTTTGAAGTGCCCCGGGCATCCATCGCTGCAGAGGAAGTAGGCAACACAGAACTGAATACAATTTGAGTCCCTATCTGACCCATCCAGATGATAATAAGCCAGGGGCTATCTTGTTTGAAAGACCGTTTTCTTTTTCAGAGCTACTTTTCCTGTGTGTTTCATTTGTTTTATCAAAAGCATACAGGATCGGTGTGGGAATGGCAGACGAAGGGCCTCTGAAAATCCTCTCTTCCATAAAAGTGATGGGCGCACCGGCCTATTCGTCAAAATCAATGTTTTCGGAACTCTAGAAATTGATCAAATTATAACCGTCCAGGGAGCGTTTGTTCAAGAAGAACAGCTGACTCTCTATAAGAACAGTAAGTTTGGGGGCCCCCGGGGGGGGCTCAGTCGGCTCAGCATCTGACCCTTGATTTCGGCTCACGTCACGATCTCACAGTTCCGAGAGATCGAGCCTCAAGTCAGGCTCTGTGCTGACAGTCCAGAGACCGCTTGGGATTCTCTTTCCCTCTCTCTCTCTGCCCCTCCCCTAAAATAAATTAAATAAACATTAAGAAAAAAGGATAGTTGCATAAGGCTTTGGGCTGACGGCTCAGAGCCTGGAGCCTGCTTCGGATTCTGTGTCTCCCTCTCTCTGTGTTCCTCCCCTCCCCCGCTAGCATTCTGTCTCTCTCCCTCTCAAAAATAAATAAAAAATAAAAAATAAAATTTTAAATGGGGCGCCTGGGTGGCTCAAGTCAGTTAAGCGTCCAGCTTTGGCTCAGGTCATCATCTTGCAGTTCATGAGTTCAAGACCCGCAGTGGGGGTCTTATGCTGACAGCTCAGAGCTTGGAGCCTGCTTCAGATTCTGTGTTTCCCTCTCTCTTGGTTCCTCTTCCTCTCTCTCTCTCTCTCTCTCTCTCTCTCTCAAAAATAAATGAAGGTTAAGAAGAATTTTAAAAACAGAAGGATGAAAGCCGTGAAAACAGCCTCACAATCATGCGGAAAAGAGACCAGCAGTCCCGCAGCCCTGGAGCGGGCAGAATGGGGCTGGGGCTGCTCCAATGTCCCATCTGCATCCCCAGGCAAATGCCATTATTTGACTTGTCTGGAAATTCTTGGGAAAATCCCACTCGCAAGGACTGAGTTTATTTTCCATGGCTCAGAGCTTCTTCAGTGTTAACTAACAGCCTTTTCCTTGCAAGTGTTTGTCTAGAACAAACAAACAGGGGCGATTACGTAACATTGCAGCTTCCTAGGGCATTAATCACAGCTGGAACAAACAACAGGCTCATAAAAGATCCTAAAAGGGAAACCAGGGGAAAGAAGGTGGTGGTGAAAATCTTGGACATATTCCTGGGAATCTGGAAGGCCACGTGCAAGTACAGGGCTGTGTGGCATAACCAGGGCTGTGCTTGTGCCCCCCAAAGATTTGAGAAAGTCCTAGGCTCTCAGGCTGGCTGACGTTTCGCCCTGCGTCAGCAGAAAGAAAAGGCCCTGGTAAAGTTGTGAAACGCCCGTCTGAACGTTGAAAGCATGCTCCAAAATTCGCAAAAAGCCCCTCCTCAAAGACTGAGAAACTTATTGACTGCAGGCATCTAAGGAAATCCTCGTCCAATCATTAGACAACTATTAAGAAAACTAAGTGGAAACATCAGTCAGTGGTCATATACTCCAAAGAATAAATACTTTACAGAGTTAGCTCAGAAAAGTCACCAAACAAATAGTAACAACAAAAAGCAGTAACAACAGCAGACTCTGGGGAAGGAGGGAACCTGATTTCCAGGGTGACCATATGCTGTTATTTAAAAGGTCTCGGGGCACCTGGGTGGCTCAGTCGGTCAAGCTTCCGACTTCAGCTCAGGTCATGATCTCGAGCCCCAGGTCCGGCTCTGTACTGACAACTCAGGGCCTGGAGCCTGCTTCGGATTCTGTGTCTCCCGCTCTCTCTCCCCTTCCCCACTTGCACTCTGGGTCTCTCTCTCTCTTTTTTTTTTTTTTTTAATTTTTTTTTTTTAACATTTATTTATTTTTGAGACAGAGAGAGACAGAGCATGAACAGGGGAGGGTCAGAGAGAGGGAGACAGAGAATCTGAAACAGGCTCCAGGCTCTGAGCTGTCAGCACAGAGCCCGACTCGGGGCTCGAACTCACGGACCGTGAGATCATGACCTGAGCCAAAGTCGGCCGCTCAACCGGCTGAGCCACCCAGGCGCCCCTCTCTTAAAAATAAATAAACATTTAAAAAAAGTTGTAAAAAAAAAAGGTCTCAATTTTTTTCAAAAAATTACAAGCCATGCAAAGAAACAAGAAAGAATGGCCCATACACAAAAAAAAAAAAGAAAAAAAAGGCAGTTAATATAAACCCTTGCTGAGAAGTACAAACTTCCTCTTGTACTGTACAAAGACTTCAAGCGAGCTATTTTAAATATGTTCGAAAAACTAAAGGAAGCCGTGTTTAAAAAACTGAAGATAGTATGAAAACCTTGTCTTGCCAAAGAAAGGATATCAATAAAGAGATAGAAATAATACTTTTTTTTTTAAAAAAAGGACCGAATATGAATGTTAAAAGTGAAATATTCAGTAAATTTGAACTGGAAATATGGTACACACCACGGAGGGGGGTGTGCCCGAGGGAAAAGGAAACAGAGAAAGAAACAGGAAAAGGAAAAGGGAAACAGGAAAAGAGATGCACTGTTGACAAGTTCTTAACCTCCTGCAGAGGGGACCTAGCCCAGCACCTGACGCCGATCCTGGCACAGAGTTGGCACTGGATGCCGTGTGGCATTGGCCATTGGTGATTTGGTTTCAGCAACATCTTATCGTTAACGCTCTTGATACGCTAAATCTGGTGGAAGGTCATGACGATTTTCTGGATAATTCCATCGAAATTACCTGAATGTCTGAAACTATAGCACTTTGCTGATTCATTATGGTAGAGTGGGTTCACTAGACAGTGGACACTGCCCGGAAATGACCTTCTTGTTTTCCCCGCAGTGTAACTGTACTGGTTTTCTATTGCTGCTGTGACCACTTATCACAAGCCCAGTGGCTTCAAACAACCCAAATATATTAGCTCACAGTTCTGGAAATCAGAAGGCCGAAATGGGTCTCACTGGGATGAAATCAAGATGTCGGCAGGATTTTGTTCCTTCGGGAAGCTCTATAGGAGGACCTGTTTCCTTGCCTTTTCCAGCTTCTAAAGGTTACCATCATTCCTTGGCTTGTGGATCCTTTCTCTATCTTGAAAGCCAGTGGTACAACATCTTCAAATCTCTCTCCCTCTCTCCGATGCTTCTGTCTTCCTTTTTCTCTTATAGGGACTCCTGTGACTACATTGAGCCCACGCACATAATGTAGAACCATCTCCCATCTCAAAATCACATCTACAAACCTCTTTTGACACGTAAGGTGACATATTCACGTGTTGCAGGAAATAAGTGGGGACATCTTTGGGAGACTCTAAGTCTGCTTACTACAATCACACAGGGAACTGGTAGCCACACACTCGTGAGTTCGAGCCCCGCGTCGGGCTCTGTGCTGATGGCTCAGAGCCTGGAACCTGCTTCGGATTCTGTGTCTCCCTCTCTCTCTGCCCCTCTCCCACTCACACTCTGTCTCTCTGTCTCTTAAAAATAAATAAACGTTAAAATTTTTTTTAGAAAAGAAAAAGAAATAGTAGGCATACAATTACCAATTTCTGAGAGTGCACAGGGCTTCAGGGAGAATCCAGATGCCACGTTAGCCAGGAGCTTTATACTGGTGGGTGTTCCTCCTGCACTGTGCTTTAAAAGGCAGGTGTTCCTGAATGTGAAGAAAAGAGGTTACTTCTCTCCCCAAACTGCAAGATGCACGCAGAAGCCCATTTTGCGTTGAAAGGATCTATGGTCGGTGGGAAATGAAGCAATCAGAACAATGACTTTGAAAATGAGTGGGTTCGGGGTTTGTATTATTAATCAGAGAGACATCTTTCCGCTCTACCCAAGGAAGCTTCGGGTGAGAATGGGGTGGGAGACATTATTCAACCAAACCCTCATTCCCCAAGAGATGGAAGTTATTCTCCTTAGAAAAACTGGCAACAAAACTGAGCAAATAAATAAGTGGAGTGGTTAGGTCTAAAAGCCCTGTTTGGTTTTCCACTGGGGGGAGAAAAAAGTTATGAAGCGTACAATTAAATCTCAAAAGCACCATCGGAAAGGACAGACGCAATGAATTTTACTCACCGGTACTCTGCATTGTAAAACGTGTGAGTGGCGTACGTGAAAAATTGGCAGTGAATGCTGTTGGTGCACTTTTTTTGGCATTCTTCAACACTTTCAACCTTAGAGACGTTAAAATTGACTCCTCTCATATCAATTCCTTTATGAATGTCTCGATGGCAAGCTGTACACACAAGATGCACAGAGCAAATTCAGTCCGTTTCCTTCTAGAAGTAGATCATCAGTTAGGGTAGTTTTGAAGGATGATACTCTGTTTTTCACAACTGCCCCGTTAGTTGGGGGATTTGGAGTTTTTGTTACATCCCTAGATGATCAAACTCTGCTTGAAATAAACACATTCCAGTATGTTTTAGAGCACTACCATGGAGAAGGGGTAACTTTGCTTCCCAAATTGTAAAGTACGTGCAAAAGAATACGGGTAATAGTTCACCCTGAAATTAACAATAAGCAGAGGAAGGCAAACGAGGCAAATAATGGGGGCCCTGGTGATTGTTCTAGGAATTTGCATTGTTATACTAACTGATGTGCCTTTGACTTCCTGCACTGAATGAAGAAGCTTCTCACTTTGCTTCTTCTTGGCTTTCAACCACTCCTGCCTGATGGCGAATTTCATCCGTAAGCCCTGCCACTGACATCCATGTGTCAAACCGTTATCATAAAAGGTGAACAGTTCTTGTATATTCATGAGGAATCCAATTTTATTCTTGCTTTAAAATTTTGTTAAATTCCACTTAAGCATCCTTTCAGTTGGAATGTATCTTATATACAAAAAATATAGATAATTATTTTAACAGACAGTGAACCAAATTTGTGATTTAGGCTTTTTTAAATTTATTTTTTTATAGAACTTTTTTTTAATGATTACTTATTTTTGAGAGGGAGAGAGAGAGACAGAGTGCAGGCAGGAGAGGGGCAGAGAGGGAGGGAGATACACAATCCGAAGCAGGTGCTAGGCTCTGAGCTGTCAGCACAGAGCCCCCGACACAGGGCTCAAACCCACGAACCTGTGAGATCATGACCCGAGCCGAAGTCGGCCACTCAATTGACTGAGCCACCCAGGCGCCCCTAGGCCTTTTTTTTTTTTTTTTTAAAGCGCTCAAATACATTAGTTAGAACCTTGGATAAAGAAACCAGCAGTATAAACCATAATGTATTGGATGTAATGTTCCACTCCTCAGGGGGATGGTGAAAAAAGGCATAAAACTACATTTAATGGTGGGAAAGACAGAAAATGTACAAACTAGTAGGAAAACAATATATGGAGGTGGGTGGAGCAGTAGATAATCCACAGTGATTCACGCACACAAGAGTCTGTAGATTCTAGAAACGAAGTCTCTTTCCAGTTCTGGTGCGCATGAGAAAAGAAACTCACTGAGTTGGAATGGGTTAATTGCAAACTAAAACTTTTCTTTATGATCAACTGAAAGCTATAAATCTACCAATAACTGTTTAAAATTTTTTTTTCAACGTTTATTTATTTTTTGGGGGACAGAGAGAGACAGAGCATGAACGGGGGAGGGGCAGAGAGAGAGGGAGACACAGAATCGGAAACAGGCTCCAGGCTCTGAGCCATCAGCCCAGAGCCTGACGCGGGGCTCAAACTCACGGACCACGAGATCGTGACCTGGCTGAAGTCGGACGCTTAACCGACTGCGCCACCCAGGCGCCCCTACCAATAACTGTTTTAAATGAAAATTGGTCCTGAGCTTAGGGACTTTATGTCCTTGGGAGCAATTATTCACTTTAATTTGAGATACTTGGGGAGAGTTAGAAGGGAACATTAAATCAAGTTCTCTAAGACTGAGTTTGGGAAAAAATTAACAATGACTACTAGTTATTGAGAAAAGCAAAATATTGTTCTTTAAATTTTATTATGATAACATAATGAAAAATAATGCTTAATTGAATAATTTACATTAAGTTGTATGAGGACATAAATTTGATCTTATAAAATGGGAGAGGTACTCGTCCTCAGGTAAGCCACATATTGGCTAAGTCAGATCCCCATGTTTATAACGAAGGACTGGATACTATACAAACTGCGGATGCATATGCATGAGTATTGAGGGAGTGGTTGGTGGTAACTGGGGAAGGAAGGATAAAAAAAAAACCCAAAAACTTTAGGGGGCCCCTGGGTGGCTCAGTCAGTTAAGCCTCCAACTTCGGCTCAGGTCATGATCTCACCGTTCATGCGTTCCAGCCCCGCCTCGGGCTCTGTACTAGTAGCTCAGACCCTGGAGCCTGCTTGGGAGTCTGTGTCTCCCTCTCTCTCTGCCCCTCCCCTGCTCATGCTCTCTCTGTCTCTCTGTCTCTCTCAAAAGTAAATAAACATTTAAAAAAAATTTTAAAAACTTTAAAACACCTGAAATATGAAAGTACAGAATTAACTGTAAGCAGTAAAGGTAAAACAGCAGTGATACATAGTCACAACATGGTTATCTGAAGGTTCTGCCAGCCCATCAATTGAGAGATTCTTTTCTGTACCTTTCACTTTCAGATCAGGTATGTCAGGCAAATGGTTCATTTGCCTTAAATTAGGATAGGGTTGGAAATGTTTCACAAGACATTAGTAGCAATAAGTGTTAGAATTTAAATTTCCTGGCCTCTTAGTCCTCACTTTTTTTTTTGAAGAAGTCTTATTCTTTTTTTTTTTTTAAGTTTCTTTATTTATTTTGAGAAAGAGAGAGAGAGCACACATACATGAGCAAGTGGGAGGAGGAGAGAGAGAGGTAGAGAGGATGAGAGAGAGAGAGAGAGAGAGAGAGAGAGAGAATCCCAAGCAGGCTCCACACCATCAGTATAGAGCCTGATGTGGGGCTTGAACCCACAAACCGCAAGATCATGACCTGAGCAGAAATCATGCCCTGAGCAGAAATCAAGAATCAGACGCTTAACCGACTGAGCCACCCAGGTACCCTAGAGGTATTATTCTTATTAGCAAGGTTTACAGAGCCCAGGCCTTCAGGTTGGGGGCGTAATGGGGTTTTGTAACCTCTGCATTATTGACATTTGGGACCAGAAAATCTTTGTCATAGGGGGTTTCCCTATGTGGAATCTTTAGCAGCATCTCTGACGTCTGTCCAATGCCAGTAGCATCCCCCCACGTTGTGACAAATGTCCCATGGAGGAAGAACAAAGTCACCCCTGGTTGAGAACTATTGAGAACCACTGGGGCACAAATTATCTCAAGTAACACGGGAATAGAGACACTGTCCATGTTCTCTTAAAGAGCCTTATCTGCAACTGGAGGTGGGGGAAGGAGGCAATTATTTGAATGTGGTTCACTTTCTGCAAATCTTATACTGTAGGGCTAACCTCGTAAAGAATAGAGGCTCCTTAAGCACGTAACTGGTAAAGGCAAGAGGGAGGCCACATCCAGAACAGTGCCCCATCTCTGTTATCCTTCTGAGTACTCCCTCCCAAAAGTCCAAGGCAGTACAGAGATTGAACAGAAGCTATTTTAAGGTGAACCCCTTACTCATTCAAATAAGAAATCAAGAAATCAAGAGCTTACCACTTATTTGATGGCCGCATTGCTTTAAGGAGTGTCCAGAAATTGTATTTGCCCATGACATTTTTGGCAGGGTTCCCGTAACACTGTCTTTCAAGAAGCAACCAAACCTGTTTATAAAAGTACTGTCAGTTAGAGAGTAGAATAATAAACACACACTGGTGAGATGTCTAACGTTTTCTATACACTAATAAATGTGGCCAGGAATAAGGAAAATAATAGAGCTTCCCTGACGCTTGCTAGAAAGAACATTCTTAGAGGCAATTGCATAAAATCTAACAGGCTTTGTAATACCTAACCTCAGCATTATTTCTCTTTAAAAAAAAAAAAAAACATTTTTAAGTACGGAAAGTCAATCATATTAAAGAGGTAATGATTTTTTTCCCATGTAACACTTCTGTCTTTGATGCCAATCTTCTTGGTAATCTTTCACAAGGATTCTGGAACCTAACTCAACTTTTTATTTGAAAAGTTGATGCCTGTCACATACAGTCTGGGTTTTCTGTACACGCTTAACATGTTGAATCAGGGGATGTTTACCTAGTTTCTAGTTTCTAAATTCAAATGGTGTTAAGATAAAAGGCTTCTGGAAATGGAGCAACACAGAAATGTTCCTGCTGTATTTTGAACAAAATGAAAGCAAATGATTATGAAACCATGGCTGCATGACCTCATAAGATTTTTAGTGACTATTTTTTCCAGTGCTCTTACTTTCCCCAAATGCCAGTAATATGTATTTTCACGTATGCGCATCCCCCCCTCCACACACACATAATGTATGTACCACAGGTGCCCAAAGTCATTCACTACGGGCCCCTTCAGTCCAGAACTTTCCTGAGGTCACAAGCTCTGGAAACGCCTCAACTTTATCGTCAACAACATGTTTGCCTTGTGTTGTATTTTCTTAAGACCGTGTTATCCACCAACACGATCACGAGTCAGGCAATAAGTATGTTTCCTTGTTCAGGTGAAATATTCACCTGTTTTTAGACCCTTTCTTGAGACAATCGCTTAACCCAATGGTTTTCAAGCATTTTCCTCGAGGCCTTGGGTAGGCAATGCCTCATTTCTACTACTTTAGGCGAAGGCAACAGTTGTTCTAGCATGTGTATTTCCAGGCCCAAGCCACTCTGGTTCAGTAGGCCAAACAGTTTGGGGTCTAAGGCTATAGCCTAAGACTCTGCTAATGTAAGAACCAACCGCTCCAGGTGACCCCAGTGAAGCTGGCCCTCGGACCCCATTTGGGAAACATAACCCTGAAATAGCTACACCTTTTTTGCACGTCACTGGCTCTAGTTTGAAGCATGGATGGCTTCTCCAATAATGAAATATCAGCTTTTACCTTTTGTCTGTGTCATTAGTGGAACTTTCAGGAAGAAAGCTGAAGAGCAAGCACCTCGGATGAAATGTGCACATCATCTGACAGTGCTCGGCATTCGGGGTATACATGGCAGTTAGGTCCCCACCTTTGAAGAAGGTATTTTTATATAGTTGAGTCAGGCAGCCTGTGGTATAATCATCAAAAAGAGACATTAACTTGGAATGAACACAAATAAGTATCTTGATAGAAATACGTCTGTGCTGTGAACCTTCTTACTTCCTCCACTAACTATCCAAAGAGCTTCACAACAGGACTTTCATTAGAGAGGTGGAATGACACATATTGAGGTGGCTATTTGAACAAGGCGTCGTGTTATTGAAGAGTCACTCGATGGGTACTTCCATATAAAAAAGCTTGGTTGATTTTTACCAAATCAAACAATAATTTTCCCATAAATTGTCCCCAAGAAAATACAATTCTAGCTTGGTTTCTCCCTGTTGCCTAACATGCTATGGAAATACCATGCCTTGAAAATAACAGGCTTCCAGTTACGGAATGAATAATTCACGGGCGTAAAAGGCACAGCATAGCTAATACAGTCAATGGTATTGTAATAGTGTTGTACGTATGGTGACAGACGGTAGATAGACTTGTGGTTGAGCCCAGCCTAACTAGAAGAGAGGCTGAAGCACTATGTGGGACGCCTGAAACTAAGGTAACATTATGTGTCAACTATAGTCAAACATGAAACTTAAGGGGAAAAAAAAAACCCACAACAACATTTGATCTCTTTTTCAAAACCCTTTCATAACAACCGTTCCTGCTAGATTCTCACAACAGCTCTGTAAGGGAAGTTAGGGACAGACCTCATTATATGCCTCTGACTTTAACTGAGTCTCAGAGCAGTACACATTTGCCCAAGATCCACGTAGCTAACGAACGTCCAGGAAGAGAAACCGAATTCTTCTCACTACCAGCCCTGTTCCTTTTCCCAGCGTGCGATGTTCAGTGTTGTTCCCCATCTCAGTTTAATGTCAGCAAACTACGAGTTATTGGGTATTTAGTCGGCTCGTACAGAGGACACACTTATTCGCTTGGTTTCTACGAGCAAATGCAAAGGCAGGCCTATGCTACCCTGAACATCCATTCTGAACTATTTGCTGTCTGCAATTGGTCACCATTCAAAAGGACGCCACATCTCACGTGTTATGAGAATATCAAGGGATACCTTTATTGCTCTACTGTTTCATATATTAAAAGTAAACCTTTAATGCATGAATCTGGGTTTACCTTGAACGACCTGCTTTCTTTTTTTTAATGTTTATTTTTGAGAAAGAGAGAGAGAACAGAGGCAGAGCAAGAGTGGGGGGAGGGGGGGAGAGAGAGAGGGAGACACAGAATCCGAAGCAGCCTCCAGACTCTGAGCTGCCACACAGAGCCCGACGCGGGGCTCGAACCCATGGACGGGGAGATCGTGACCTGAGCTGAAGTTGGAAGCTTAACTGACTGAGCCACCCAGGTGCACCTGCCCCCCCCCTTTTTTTTAATGTTTATTTATTTTTGATGAAAGGCTCGTTTTAAAGTCAGCTTAATAAGCTTTTCCAGCTAGATAGCACACTTGCTTGCCAGTCAATCGTCCGTTAACCACAAGATACGCCAATGATAACTTTGTTCATCCTCCAGGACATCTATTTTCGTACTGCCCTCCAGGGAATGGGCAGCTTAGACACATGTGTTTCATTACGCACTGAAGATTAAAATGTCCTCTTACACTATCCCACCCCTCTGGGGATTCTGGCCCTGAGCTCTATTACGATGACCTAACCCGGCAAGATCGCGTCTCGCTTCTCTTCCTCTCGGTGGTGTGGCTAAGATGACTATCCCTTGGGCAAGTTTTATATTTAGAAAAGCAGACATCTCTTCGGGTGGAAGCTTATGGGAATACAAGTTGCCAAGTGTACAGGCCCAGATTTCAGAGACACCCAAAACACTGAGCGGCCAGTCCGGTGACAGTGTTACCTGCAAAGTGACCTGTGTTTCAGACAACTGGTGCATGTGGCTGATGCGCAGTTATCAAGCGGCCATCCTCCCCCTTCGCGGCGCACAAACGTGCATGCGAACAACGGCCTGTGCCAGCCTGGGAGTTCCCATTCGGCCACGTGACTCGGCTGATGGGAAGGTGCAACTGGAAACCGACCAACATTGGAGCAGACTGGGGGGAAAGTTCTAATAGGTGTTCTTGCTTATCCTCAAAACTTGGTAAGGATGATGATGATAACGGTGATAGGCTTGTTTGTATCGTGTTTTAGAGCTTTAAAGCAGTTACACAAGTTATCCCATAACATAAACTATGTCACGCTGTCCTCTGTGTCCACGGACTTCGGGCGGGTTATTTGGTCTTGTTAAAAAAAAAAAAATACATCATCAATAAGAAGAAAAATACCCTATTTTTAAAAAATTGGGCAAAGGAAATGAGAAGGTAATTTACAAAAGAAACATAAATAGTATATGGAAAAATGGTAAGGATCATAAAGATTAGGCAAGTTAAAACAACAGATGCCATTTTACTCACCAGCTTAGCAAAAAAATTTGATTGTGTAAGTTCCCAGTGTTGATGTGCTGATTTTGGCTCCAAATGATGAAAAACCTAGCTCAATGGGACTCAGTATAAATAAAATGTATTGGTCCAGAAGCCAAGTCCATGGTGGATTTGGCTTCAGGAGTAACCGAACAGCGTACTTGGCTGATCCCATCAAGGTACAATTCCCCTTCATACATGTGCTCTGTTCCATGGCTTTGCTGTCGCTCTCAAGCTCCACATAGTGACAAGGTGGTACCAGAAGCCCAGGCCTTTGTGTTCCCCAGTGGTTCAAGTCCAATTGGAAATAATAAGAAGAAAACTCTTATTTCTAGAAGTGTAAGCAAAGGTCTTGCTCTAGGGCTTTGGCTCTCGTCAGGTCACTGTAGCTAGCAGGATGTGTAGACCTACTTACTGGTCCAGGCCTGCCTGGGTCACAAGTTCATAGACCCAAACTTGGAGGCAGAAGTTTCCCAGAAACAAATTAGGATACTGTTTCCAGAAAGGTGACTATATGTCCAGTCACAAAATAATGGTTCACTACTGGAGTTGACCTAATTGGGGTATGTGATTACTCTTATCTGCTGGTGGAGATGGCTAACTGGAGAGTCACCCTTGTGAAAGATAATTCCATTACGTATATCACAAAACCTTCTAAAATATTCACACACTCTCGTACCTAACATTGCTTATTTCCAAAATGTTGTTCTACAGAAATAACTGAATGTGTATAAGCATGTGCATACAAAAATACCACGCGTAAGGAAGATTACTAGGCTGCAAAAAATGTCATGTATATAAAAAGATAGCTATAAATGGAAAGGTGAGTTATAAAAAAGTATCTATAATTAATAACATCTTCGTTAAAGGTATAGACATGTGTAGAAAAATATCTCAAGGACTAAAAAAGATTTTTAACAGTGGCCATTTCTGTAACGTAGGACTTCAGATAATGTGCGCTTTCTCGTTTGCTGCTTACCTGCACCTCTAATTTTCCTAGAATATTTTTTTTGCCAAAAAGATAAAATTGAAGTGGCCATAGTCCATAGCATCTCTGGCTTCTTACTCCTCAGTATTCAGTGGATTTGTATATGGTAATGATCATGGTAAAAGCAATTAGACATGGGGGCAGATTTCCATTTAGAAGGGGGGGGGGTCAGCTTCTTTCTGAAGAAATTATATTCCTTTACAAATGTAACCCTTACCCAAGAGGTATTTATATCTTAGCCACACATCTGGGGGGTAAGTAAATAACCAGTGAGGTGTGGTCTTTTTAAGTGAACATAGACTCAAAATCTACCCATAATGGTGGCTCAGAGAAAATGACATTCTATAACAATGAATGATAAACAGTGTCCAGAATCATCTGTATTCCCTGAACACTTAATGGAATGGATAGAAAGGGAAACAAGTTCAAAACCCAACACTGAAACCAGAACTACTCAAATGGATGATTTACTAATTTAAATTTAAACCCAATACTTTCATTTCTGAAGTAGTTCCCCAGTGGCCTGAAAGAGTACAAATACGCACCGGGGACTTAGGACACGACTTGGGTCGGACCCAGACCCTACAAAATGCCTACCCTGAATATTTAGATCAAGCTGATTTGTAGAATATGGTAATAATACAAATTGAGGGCTGAGTGTTTAAGACCTGCTTTGTAGAGAGCCATTTACAAATAGAAGTTTCTGTTAACACAGGCCCAAAGACATTCTCACTTCTGGGCTCCCCAGCGCCCATGTGTCTAAGGCATTGCGTCTGAAAAGTAGCAGTTGCCTCTGAATATTAAAAGGATTTGCGTCCTGACTTTTGGGGTCTGCCTCCTTCCCGAAGCTGTATGTTCAGTGGCCTTCTCTGGGGCTGGCATTCTTGTTAACTACTCCTCTCCCACACACAACCTTAGGTCTTAGAGATAATCCACTCACCACAGGAAACTGTAGCAAACAAGCAAGTGAAGTAAGCAGCTTGCCTGAATGAAATCATCCTAAAAGAGAAAGCAACACAGGCATAATCCTGCTGGTTACAGCTCATAGTTGACATGAAGCCTAATTTACGGTGATAGAGGTTTTCTTATCAATGTCTGCCTTGCAAATCTAAGCACATAATGACCAGTACAGGGAACAGGAGCTTTCTGTATATTTCATGCCGGGGACTTCGCACAAGATTCCCACTGAGACCTCTAGACTACCGCTGTGTTTGTCCCTCACTTGCCACCTATGTGGCTGATAATTACCGAAAGGGAGTCGGTAGACGGAAACCTCTTGAATGGAGCAAGAGGAAAATTATTGTAAATAATGGCAATAATGTCGGCCCAGAGTCCCTACGTAAAGAAAAGCACTCACTCAGCATGATCAAACTCATTTAAATTTTAAAGCTGTCAATATTCTCTTTGCTTTTAAAATGGCCTGAGACTAAAAGGTTTCATGTATAAGAACATTGAGTTTCTTCTACACTCACTAAATAGGCCGGAAATTACAACATAAACTGAGAGCTTCTTCTCAAAGTAGAAATAAGCTTATACGCTTAATTAAAAATACACACACACACACACACACACACACACACAGAAATTATTTGGAAGCAATCAGAATAATAGAAATTCTCTACCTGAAAGCGAAATTGCTTCCGTGGTTCTGGAGGTGAGGATGTCTCTCGCCACTTAAAAATGGGTGGTTCAAGGCCTCCTAATGGAGCACTGCAGGCAGTATTTGCTTGGCTCCAATATTGACTTTGGTTTTTGGCCAACAGTTCCAACTTTTTGTCCTGTCAACATATTCTATGAACGTCCATTTCCTGTGTTCAGCTATCTAATATGTTAACTATTTCATGTTAGGGCCACCCTATGCATGCACAGACTTCCATTTTCAGAAATGTTCACAACCACCCCAGTTATCTGGAGTCATGCAGCCTAAATCTCATCTAACTGAACTTTTTCCATCACAGTCACCTGGATGACAGCTGACTGAGGGATGCATAGCTCCTTCTGGAAGGATCTTTTGGCAAACGATATCTACGCTTTTCCAAACTCTAGTCAAAGAAGCATGTTAAGTAATTGTGTCAAACAGCACGGCCTGCAAGCAGAAAAAGATTTACTCTCTGGTCCTTTTCAGAGAAAGTAATCTGAAACCTGCTATAAAGCACTAGTGGCAGGGGCGCCTGGGTGGCTCAGTCCGTTAGGCGTCCGACTTCGGCCAGGTCACGATCTCGTGGTCCGTGAGTTCGAGCCCTGCATTGGGCTCTGGGCTGATGGCTCCGAGCCTGGAGCCTGTTTCCGATTCTGTGTCTCCCTCTCTCTCTGCCCCTCCCCCGTTCATGCTCTGTCTCTCTCTGTCCCAAAAATAAATAAAAAATGTTGAAAAAAAAAAAAAAGCATTCGTGGCAGAGTTTAGACTTCCCTGTCAGGATGCCTCATCTGGGAAAAAAAACAAAAACAAAACATACTGCTTTTCCCAGACGTCTGCTCCTGCTCAGGGAGCTCTATTTTTATTCTTATATTTAATAAAAATTCTCCTTGTATACGGAGATATACCTTCTTTGCAACCTCTATCCTTCAGTCCTAGATTTACCTACTCGATCTACATAAAATAATTTATTCTTTTTTGTGTGCTTTTTAAACTGCCTAAAGACCATAATCACTTGCCCACGAAATCTCCTTTGTCTTCCAACCCTCCAAGTTACAGTATATCATTCTGGCTAGTAAATCAGATTTTTAGGAAGTTGAGCCTTATGTAAATATTTTATGCATATTACTGCAGTGCAGAGCCGTGTTTCTTAAAAATGTAGCATAATGTTGCCGGTAAAATATTTTCTGGCTGTAACGAAGTGGCATATTTCAAATATGCATGCTGTGCTGCCTTGTAGATTCGGGGCATTAACTAGCACACCAGCCGTCAACAGAAAGGAATGTTCTACCCCGTGCAGTTTAAGAGAATTTAAATAGGGGATCTCACCTGTTACCAGCCTCAGCAGAAAAACGACCAGTGGAACACATCCACCTTTGCCTCCAAAGCACAGCAGAAACCCTCAGAGGTTGTCTCCCTAAAAGGTGCGATTACAGGTTTTAACCTACTCGCGTCGACTTCGGTGTTCCATTTTAATATCTCTTACAGCAAAACGCAAGTCATGCTCTAGCAAGGCAAGAAAACTCAAAATTTTCTTCTTGGAAGAACCAAATGAGAAATAACTCGAAGAGGGGCAGGGGTAGGCCGAATTCTAAAATGTCCCCCAAGATTTCCCAGTCTAATCCCGGGGACCGAACGCAGGAGGAGACGCCCTGTCTGTCCCCGATGACGTTGCGTTGCGTGACACCTGCGATTTCGCAGGTGTAATTAGGATCGCTGAACAGCTGATTTGGGGCTAATCAAAACGGAGATGATGCGGGGGCCTAATCCCATCACGGAGGCTCTTTAAAAGCAGAGCTTGCTTCTGTGGTTAGCCTAAGGAGAAGGCAGACACCAAGGGCGAGAGGGACTTCGTTGGCTTTGACACCGATGGGGCCTGTGGCAAGGACCCCAGAGTGGCCTCTACTACTTCCAACAAATGTGTAATGACCTTGATAGAGGATTCTTCCCACAACACCCACACCGTGGTTTGGGGCTTGTGAGACACGAAACAGGGAACCCAGCTAAGCCCACCTACTGACCCACAGAACACAGAAGGATACATTAGGGTTGTTTTAAACTGCTAAGATCGCAGTCGGTTGTCACATGGCAAAAGGACACTAATATAGGTTTATTTATCTGAAGTGAAAGTGGCTTGGAGAGAGGGGGGGTTTGCAGCAGGACACTTTGGGGAGAGGGGAATGGAGGAGAGTCCCTAGTGGAACACAGGGTGCTGGATGGGAGGCTGGGCTGGAGACAGGGTGGTGATCTGCCCTGGGAGCTTTCAGAGAACCTGGGTTTTTTTTTTTTTTTTTTTAATTTTTTTTTAGTGTTTGTTTATTTTTAAGAGAGAGAGAGAGAGAGAGACAGAGGACAAGCAGGGGGAGAGCGAGAGAGAGAGACAGAATCTGAAGCAGGCTCCAGGCTCTGAGCTGCCAGCACAGAGCCCTGATGCAGGGCTGGAACTTGCGGACCCCGAGATCATAAACCCAGCCAAAGTCAGATGCTTAACTGAGCCACCCAGAAGTACCCCCTCCACACTTTTTTTTTTTTAAGAGAAAAGCCTTGAATTTCTCATGAAGCTGTTGTGGGGCCAGGAGAAGGGCCGACCAGGAAAGAGGCAGATGAACAAAAGCTACATTGTGCAGCTCAGTAAGAATCTCAGTTCACTGAGAGCTGAGAAAGGTCTTGGGAGGTGCACCTTGGATGCCTGAGAGATTTCTGCGGTCCGCATCGCTGTGGCATTAAGTGTCCCTGAGAAGGGCCCGACTTTAGGCTCTGTCCTTCCCGGTGCACTTCTTTTACACATGTAGTACCATTATTATAAACACATATGTAAGTAAAAGATATAGGAACAGAATAAATTACAAAATAAATAATTTAACAGAACTGCAGTGACTGCCCTTGTGGTGAGGCTTCAGCTGGAAGGGGAGAGTAATCTGCTCTTTGTAAGGGATCCGGAAGAGGAAAGGGGGCAGTAGCAAACAGGAGAGGCCATCCTTCAGCATCTCATTTAAAAAGAGATCTTCTATCCCTCCTGGGTCTTTACTATGCTTCTTTTTCTTCCTAGCACCTACCACTAGCTGACAACACGCTACCCATTTGCTCATTTTAATGTTGTGTTTCTGCGGCACACCAGCTCCCACCTTGCTGTTAGGCTTGGGTCTCTAGCTCCAAGAGCCCTGAGGAGCTCTTGGCAGACAATTATTGAAGGAGAGAGTGAAGTGGTGAATAAATAAGAAATTAAATGTTTTTAAAAGAAGGAAGGAAAGAAGGAAGGGAGGGAGGGAAGGTGGGAGAGAGAGGAAAGAAGGGAGGGAAAGAAAGAGGGGGGGAGGGAGGAAGGGTAAGGAAGGGGAGAGGAGGCGAAAGATGGGGAGGGGAGGCGACGGGAGGGGAGGGGAGGGAGGAAGGGAGAAAGAGAAAGAGGAAGGAAGGAGGGAAAAGAAAGAGAGGGGGCAGGAAGGGAAGAGAAGGAAAAAAAAAGAAAGAAAAAGAAAAAAAGAAAGAAAAGAGAGAAAGAAAAAAACAATTGAGGACAGGATGGTCCTTTTACCCACAGTTGTGGACCATCTAAGTCACGTACGAGAGTCACTGTCACTCTTGTAAGCAAAGTTCAGCTGCCGGTCACTGATAACACTGACAATCATTGGACTAAGAGGCAGACTGGCTCCAACCCTGTGAACGTCCCCTGTGGGGAGCAGGTGCCCTCTTGAGGCTCCATCCAATTGCTCAGGAGGAGACACTGCCACCCTCGGCTTTCATCAACAACTTTGTTTCTGGTGGTAACGGATCGACAGTAGATACAACGTCGAGCGTTACCAACCGAGTAACAATTAATTATGAAGGCACAGGAGGCCGTGAACCCAGAAGCACCTTCACAGGCTTGCGGAGCTGTGGCCACATGAAAACAATTAGTTGTGCCTGAGCGGATTCAAAGTTTTAATTTTTTTTTTATGTTTATTTAGTTTTGAGACAGAGAGAGACAGAGCATGAGTGGAGGAGGATAGAGAGAGAGAGGGAGACACAGAATCCGAAGCAGGCTCCAGGCTCTGAGCTGTCAGCACAGAGCCCGACGCGGGGCTCGAACTCACGAGCTGTGAGATCATGACCTGAGCCGAAGTCGGACGCCCAACCGACTGAGCCACCCAGGCGCCCCGAAAAGTTTTAATTCACTCTATGTCCCTAAGAATAAAACTTCAGACCTGAGCGAAAAAAGAGACCAAGAGTACAAACAGTAGGATCAAGGGGTTAGGCCTGCATCCTGGGAGAAGATTCCTGTGCCAGCACGCCCTTTACTATCCAACTAAAACATATAGATTTAAATGATATACAGTATTTAAAAATAAAACATTCTAGAAATAAGATAAATAATGTCTAAATACAGTAATAATTTTTTCTTTTGAGGAAAAGGCTGTCCTATGTTTTTTTTTTTAAATTTATTTTTTTTTCAACGTTTATTTATTTTTGGGACAGAGAGAGACAGAGCATGAACGGGGGAGGGGCAGAGAGAGAGGGAGACACAGAATCAGAAACAGGCTCCAGGCTCTGAGCCATCAGCCCAGAGCCCGACGCGGGGCTCGAACTCCCGGACCGCGAGATCGTGACCTGGCTGAAGTCGGACGCTTAACCGACTGCACCACCCAGGCGCCCCTGTCCTATGTTTTTTATATAGGAGTTTGAGCATCTCTATTTCCAAGAGACCTACATTGACTAATACCAGGAAAGATAGGAAGGAGTTCACGTCCACTGTCCGCTACAACAACAAGAAAATGCTGGGTAAGAGGAGACAGTAAGTGACGGGAAGGAAAAAGAAAGTGCCAAGGAGTTATCTCCTGGGAGCACGAGAGCAGGAGTAGGGACAGCTACAGGCCGGGAGTTAGTTGAGAGACTGAATTCAGTGCAAAAGGCCCAAAGAAATAACCCATTTGGCGAATTTCTGGACAAGAAGCAGAGGAGAGAATACACAGTCCTTTTGTAGGAATCACGGGTGAGAGATTTATCCCTGGAATTTGGAATACAGCTAGCCAGAAGGAAAATGGGGGTGAATCTGGCTTAATGAAAGCAAGAAAAAAAAAAAAGACAAATTAGCCTGGGGAATACATCAGGATGGGGCTAAGAAACTAGACCCTTGTGTTAGGCTAATCCCAATTCGTTCTAAGATAAAGCAGGGGACTTTTAATGTTCCTACCATCTAGAAACGATGGGAACTCTGCATTTCCTCAAACGCTATTGCATTTTTCACTTCGTACACATACAAATATCAAACCACTGTTATACACCTGCAATTAATATCATGTCAATTAAATCTTAATTTTTAAAAATTCTATCACATTTCAATGACTAGCAGACATATGTTATCGGCTGAGGTTATCCAGCCTGGAGGAGAAGGAGTGAGCAGGAGAAGGAGCACAAAGGAAAGAGGATGAGGACAGAAGATCACGTCCGAAGAATAGAGCACCTTTCTCCTTCCTGCAGCTGAGCTCACAAACACTAACTGGCTTTGGGTTAGAAATGAAAGACGAGCAACCTAAACAAAATGGCAGTAGCCTGGCGCCTGGGCTCCAGCGTGCAGGTGAACAATTGAACAGTGCACAGGGCGGGCGTGTAGCTGAACTTGCCCATCCCCGGGAATGTGGGACTCAGAGCCTGCAGGATTCTCTCCGTTTCTTTTCTGTGCATCTTCTCTCCCCTGCACCTTCTTCCCAGAGCTTCAACTGCCAACTGATCCCCAGTCTCACAACCTGAAACCTCCATCGATTCCCAAGGAGAGAATCTGAGTGGACCCTGCTTGGGTCAGTCCACTTAAGACGGTGGGATTGCCTGAGAACATGGCGTCATCAACGAGAACTGTACATTTACAGCGTGTAGATATGTTGGGGAAGCAAAAAGGCGAGAAACAGAAGAAAATTGGGGGAGGTATTGATCATGGGACAGTTTCAGAGATAAAGGGGGTACTGTTCCTAAAAGAAGGAGGGAGGTTTCTAGGCAGACTCAAAAATTTGTCATGTTCCTACCAGCACCCCTTTAGATGCTGGAAAGCAAAACGTTTTGATCTTCTAGATACAGTGTGCGTGTGTGTGTGTGTGTGTGTGTGTGTGTGTGCGTGCGCGCGTGCCACACAGGCAGCACCTCTTTCGTTGTAAGACAGGTCGTTTGGTCCAGAAACTGACATTCTTTTGTTGTCTGTGACAATGAACACAGCATCAATCAGTTCACTAGCCCGTCACCTGGAGAGGTTTCCAGCCTGCAATGCTGGGTTCCAATGATGCTTGTGGTTTTGCGGATTCCCAGGCCCCTCTAGGAGATTTCACTTGCTGCTATCAGCCGAGCAAACTGTGCTGGGATCTCTACTTCGTGTCCAGTTAATTCTTCAGACCCAGGAAAACTCAGCATCAGTCTATGACGAGGGCACAAGGAACATTTTGTTGGAACGTCTGCGTAGCAGTGATGATACCAGTTCAAAAGTGCTATTTCCTTTATTACTCATTACGAATCAGTCACCCGCTAATGTGTCCTTTAAAGCTATCTATGTTCCAGGGCGCCTGGGTGGCACAGTCGGTTAAGTGTCCGACTTCAGCCAGGTCACGATCTCGCGGTCCGTGAGTTCGAGCCCCACGTCGGGCTCTGGGCTGATGGCTCAGAGCCTGGAGCCTGTTTCTGATTCTGTGTCTCCCTCTCTCTCTGCCCCTCCCCCGTTCATGCTCTGTCTCTCTCTGTCCCAAAAAATAAACGTTGAAAAAAAAAAATAAAGCTATCTATGTTCCAAGATAACATCAATTCTCAGAATAAAATATAGCACCCATGATTAAAACGTAATTTATTTTTCTTGAGATACCTCTTTCAAGCAGCAGTTAGACGAGTAATAGGGTCATAGATACTTGATTATTCTCTTATTTAAAAAAAAAATCAGCGTCTGCATTTTGATATACAGTCCATTCTCCCTCTAACATGGTTACGAGAATTTTCAATTAAAACACAAGTAACAAATTATTCTGGAGCTACATGAAGATCTCAGGCCAAAAGGTAACATTAAGCAATGTTTTGCTTTAATTTCACATCCAGGGCAGGGCCACTGAAAGAGAGAGAGAGAGAGAGAGAGAGAGAGAGAGAGAGAGAGAGAGAAGAGAAGAGAAGAGGAGAGGGAGAAAGAAAGGAAGAGAAAAAGAGGAAGAAGCAAGTTTTCAATCTAAATGCATACAATTGAGAAATAATACTAATTTCCATGAATAAAACTTTGATTATCCATAGTCATCTGGAAATAAGATTTTGTACATATATCCACTTTCTTTTTTTTTTTTTAATTTTTTTTCAACGTTTATTTATTTTTGGGACAGAGAGAGACAGAGCATGAACGGGGGAGGGGCAGAGAGAGAGGGAGACACAGAATCGGAAACAGGCTCCAGGCTCGGAGCCATCAGCCCAGAGCCCGACGCGGGGCTCGAACTCCCGGACCGCGAGATCGTGACCTGGCTGAAGTCGGACGCTTAACCGACTGCGCCACCCAGGCGCCCCAATATATCCGCTTTCTAGCTAACAAAGTTAAGCATATGCTATGAACCTTTTTCAACTGTATCATATACTTCCTTGACTTTTTCTCATCAACTAAGCCACTGGGTTGTCTGCACTGGGGTTCCCTGGGACAGTAAAGTGGGTAGAGCTGCTGACCCTGCCCTAAATGACTCAGCCTGAAGCGCTTGCAAATGGCTTTGGTTTGCAATCTCTCCCTGGGACAGCCATTGAAGAAGAGAACTTCCATCCTCTTACTCTGTTGCTTCTCTCTGCTATTGCCTTGGGAAAACTGAAGCAACAATGATACTATGTTCATTAAAAGTCACTTTTTAAAGGCACTGGTTGAGGGGATACAGATATTGCCTACGGAATTAGAACTCAGAGAAAGTCAGTTATCAGCTTGGTAGGTATGTTCCAGAGGACTGAATTTACTGGAAGTCTAACCCTAAACTAAGTGAGATATTCCTGAGTTACTAAATACAGATGGGTGGCTTCTCTTTTCCTTTAATGATGGAAGAGCTCTAGAAGAAATATCCCAAAATCGGAGGCAGAAAAAGCTGTGTTCTAAGGACACATCTAGCTACAGACCTGAGTTCCATCAAATAAGAGCATAACACAGCGCAGTCTATCACGGTGGGAATGGAGAGATGCACAGACCTCCGTTTCCAGCCCTGTCACCCACCAGCGGCGTGACTCTGGGCAGAAACTTACCTTCTCACTGATTTCAGACGCTTCGAATAAAAGGGAGTATAACTAGTTAAGTTCTCAGGTCCTCCCAGCCCCAAGAGCCATTACTCAAACCTCTGAGGCACTGTGGGGGATTGGAAATTACCGAGAGGAGTCTTTCCCAACTGTGTATGATATATAAGGCTAGTTGTGATGCTAAGGATAATGAAGTCACGGCTATCGGCACCTGGTCAAAAGGGAAACAGGAACAGAACTTATGAGTCAACTTAAAAAATTATCAAGTCCAGGCAATATAATCTGAAAAGTGCCATAATAATTCTTCTTCTCATATTTGATGTCACTCATATAATTTTAAAACTTGAGCTTCTTAGGTCTAAGTACTTAATTACCCACCCTTTTCAAATTAAATGCGTATGTATACATGCATATACATGTTCCCCAGTCAGTAAGAATACCTTTAAAAAATTCTGGAATCTCCATTAAATTATATTCTTTCGGTGTGCCAATTGAATTGAACTGGCCTGTGGATCCCTCTGCTGAGAAACCTATCATATGTTTACTTGGGTGTTGTCACTGGTTAACTCTACTTTGGGGATCGAGACCAGGGCTAAGACCTATGGTCGTGATGCAAATATAAAAACTCTTTGGGGAGCTTGATCCCAACAGAAGTGGGGACAAGAAAAAAATAGGTCTAGGGACTCAGAATATTGAACCCAAATCTAGAAATCGTAAATCCAGCTCCCTTCAAGAAAGACCGTTCATGTGACAAGGGCACAGCCAAGGACTATGGTTAGGACGCATCTCCGTTTCTCCTCGTCAGCTTGATCCAGATGCCACTGGTTGGACGAAGAATCAGCTCTCCCGCCAGACCAAGTTCTTCTCTTTTCTGGTTGGATTCTACCCAAAAATGTCTCAGGATGCAGGAGAGAACGACCTTTTCTTCCATTGTGGCAAATTTTTGACCTTCAAGTTAATGAAAATGGCATTACTTTAAATATACATAGATCTCAAAGGTGAGGAATCACCGGTCCTATTAGAGGAAGCAAGCAATCTTACATTTTCACAATAAGGAGAAGCAGAGTTACTTGAGGTCTTGGTTAAAAATGAAGATTCTTAAGCCCCCTTCCCCGCCCCTACCCAGGGCAGCCCAATAGCTGGGGTGGGGCACGTATCTGTATTTTGGCAGTAATCCCAGATGAATTCTAGGGTCATTGAAGCATGAGAATCACTACTGTAGATGGCTTATTGGGCCTTTAATTTAATTTACTACAGAGTCACCAGATAGGCTTCAGATTCGTCCATTTAAATCTGACCTCATTTTGCTAACACCTGCATTTACATCCTCATAAAATGCTAGAGATCCTAAAGCCAAAGTGTGTATAATGCACGGTGATGTGCATCCATTTTGTTTAAGTACTTCAGCTGGCCATATGGTAAACATTCTTTGCTTCTGTTTTGCCAAATGCGATTCTTAAAAGCAACAAACGTAGATGTTAGGTTAAATAAAACTGCTACAAATACATTTTCTACCATAGAAAATACATCCAACATGGACCCCAAATCTACAGTATTTTAAAACTCTACCATGAAACTGATTGCGCTGTATGTTATGAACTGAATTCTGTCCCGGTAAATTTGCATGTTGAAGCCCTACCCCACCCTGTACCTCAGAATGTGACTGTGTTTGCAGACAGAGTATTTACAGAGCCTAATTAACTTAAAATGAGCTCATACGGATGGACCCTAATCCAATCTGACTAATGTTTTCATACAAAGAAGAGATCAGGATACGACACACACAGGAAAGACCGGGAAGATACAGGAAGATACGGGAGAAGACGACCATCTATAAGCCAAGGTTTAGAATGATCTCTGAAGAAACCAACCTTGTTGATATCTCAATTTCAGACTTGCAGCCTCCAGAATATGAGAAAATGAGTATCTGTTGTTGAAGCCACCCAGTTGGGAGTACTTTGTTATGGTGGCCCTAGCAAACTATTCTACTTTACGACAATCTTTTTTCGAGACAATAATGTAGAGTGAAGTGGAAGAAAAAAGAAACCAATTTTTAAGAGACCGTAGCCTAGGAGACATGACATCTCAAAGAAATTATTGTGAGGGGGCGCCTGGGTGGCTCAGTCGGTTGAGCGTCCGACTTCAGCTCGGGTCACGATCTCGCAGTTTGTGGGTTCGAGCCCCATGTTGGACTCTGTGCTGACGGCTCAGAGCCTGGAGCCTGCTTTGGATTCTGTGTCTCCCTCTCTGCCCCTCCCCCACTTGTGTGTGTGTTCTCTCTCTCAAAAATAAATAAACGTTAAAAAATTTAAAAAAGAAAAAGAAAGTATTCTGAGAAACCCACTACCACATGGGCTGGAAAGATCAAACCAATTCTGATGGATACAAACCTATACAGTTTCTGGGTCCAGCAGAGAAAGGCACATATGCGAATGGGTGGCGTCCTTGCGAATTCTCGGGAAAGAACCGTTCCGGCTGGAATTCCTCAGGATTTGGGAAGTATCTTGGATCTCTATGCAGTGCATAGGGAACGATGATTGCTTGAGAGCCTTTCACAATTTTGTAACCCGCTGTCAAGAAATAGGCAATATGCCATAAGAATGGAGCAAGACAGACGTTAAAAAAAATCCATCTTCCCTATTATTCTAATCATAGAGTTCTTACCAACTTCACAATCTTCAGTAAGATTGCGGGCAAATAAGGGGACAGAAGGAAAAAGGCGGAGGCTCTCCTTAATGACACATTCCAGGTATCTAAGTTTCTTCAGGTCTTCTACGGTAGCAGGACGATCAGACTTCCCTGATCAAAGTAAATACACGAGATGACCATGAAAGAACCATATGGGCTTGGGGAACGGGACATCAACAAGGAATTAATCCAAGCGCCGGATGTTAAATACCTACAGCCAAAGTAGGATTTCTAATATTATACATAATCAAAATAAAATTAGACAACGTGTTAAGTGAAAGAAACAAGACACAAAAGGCCACGTACCGAATGATAGAACTTATAGGAAGGGCTCAGAACAGGTATATCCACAGAGACAGAGAGGCTGACAGAGACAGGGGCTGGAGGAAGAGGGAATGGGGTGTGGCTGATTAACGGTGCAGGGTTTCCTTTTGGGGTGCTGAACATGCTTTGGAATTAGAGTAAAAGTGGTGCAACACTGTGAATGTACGAACTCATCTACTTTAAAATGGTTAATTTTGGGGCGCCTGGGTGGCGCAGTCGGTTAAGCGTCCGACTTCAGCCAGGTCACGATCTCGCGGTCCGTGAGTTCGAGCCCCGCGTCAGGCTCTGGGGCTGATGGCTCGGAGCCTGGAGCCTGTTTCCGATTCTGTGTCTCCCTCTCTCTCTGCCCCTCCCCCGTTCATGCTCTGTCTCTCTCTGTCCCAAAAATAAATAAACGTTGAAAAAAAAAATTTAAAAAAAAATGGTTAATTTTGAGTTCTCAGAGCTTCCAGATGTGCATCTTCTCTTGAGCCAGATTCTTGGACTTTCCCCACAGCATGGCCCCTAATCGCCTTTTGCTCCTGTGTCCAACAAAGAAACTAAGATGGTCTTGCCTTCCGGCCAGAAGAGACATCAACCTCCCTGGACTTACCAAAGGAAGAATGAGAATAGCAAGGAGCAGCTGGAATGAAATCAGTACAGACGGACTTAAGGAACAAGCCAGTGGAGAGATTTTGAAAGTAGAACAGAAATATAACAAACACCACTGAGAATGTTTTCAAAGCAAGCTGGAAATGATTGCCAAGATCCCAAATTCTGCAGTAACAACAGTTGGGGTAACAGCCATCCACAGATCTGTATTCCTTGGAGAGGAAGATAAAGAGGCATTGCATTATCTGACCAGAGTTGAAGTGACAGATTTGGAAGATATTAAATCAGGTTATGGAACAGATGTTCACTTTGATAAAAACCCTTCCTTCAAAAACAAAGCTCTCTCCAAAGAATTTCATCTAGATGAGAGCGTGATCCATCTTCAAAATCTACTGAAATCAAATGGGAATTGGAAAGGATTGGATAAAACATTCAAGTCAAATGCAAAATAAAGCCATAGGAAGAGGGAGCATGAGGAACCAGGGAGCTTCATTCTCTGGCTTACTGGCCATCTTGATGCAGGTACAGATGAGTAAGGAAGGGACGTCTAAGATGATTTTTGGTAAAACCCATCGCAATACTACTTGGTTCCTGCCATGGATGATGGAGAAGGGGGTGGTGGTGGTGGTGGTGGTGGTGGTGGTGGAGGACGAGGAGAACACACTAATGAAGAATAGAATGAAGATGATGGATTCCAATCTCCTGTCTTAATTTTCTCCAGCCCCCTTGTACTCAGCCATGCTGTTCTTGAAGTCTCTTTCTCCTCCTTTACACAATGATTCTCAACTTATTGGGATGGGGGGCGGGGGGCAATACCTTGAGCATAATACAGTAGGAAGAGAAACTCTACCATTTTCTGTTCTTAATTCATTCTTATCTTTTTCTGTCTCGACCAAAACTTCATATAAACAACACATGGGGAAAAAAGAAAAACCTTCAGCTGTCTTAGCTCTGCTGGAAGCTGGTGGGTGCCCGGGCCCCACGTGAGAGTGCCTAGAATTCTAGCTCTTTTCCTCCTTTTCCTCAGTACTGGGCTCAGAGATTACTTTGTGTCTCTACGTGATTATGGACACAGTTAGCATTTACCAAAATGTATCTGGTTACTTTCTCTTGGTTTTAATTTTTAAAAAAATGCATTTCTAGATCAGGGAAGGGTGGGTTTCAGATGTTTGGGTCGGTGAAGTGGGCATCTTGACAACGTGGCTTCTCCTTCAGCCATGTTTAATTGTGATGTTTAATGGAAATCTTTACAGTTTAACATGACACTTTGGAAATAAAATTCTCTCCTAGTGCCTTGAGCCCTACCGCTCCATGGGAGACTCGGCGAGCCTGTAAGACCGTATTTGGGATTGACATTCTCTATTGTAATTTTGTTCCTGTTTATTTTTAAATTTTCTTTTTGTTTCACTGGAGGGAAAAGATGATGCTTGACTTTAAACATGAACAGGGCACAAGTGGCTTTGTTACAATAAAACTAAATACACACCGATAAATGGTTAATTTTATGTGTAACAAGAGGAATTTATACCTGCAACTCAATACCCAAAGATGAGTTGCTCATGAAATTTTAGAACTAATACTGGGGATAGAAGAAAAAGTGAGGGACAATCAGTAGAAAACATGAGAAGTGGCCAAATAAGCCATCTACTAATAATGATGCTTTAATCACGTGAGATCAACAGCAACGAGCTGGACATCGTAGAGGTTACGAAATGTGAACATGTTCCAAAAACACTTGTGAGCTTCTGAAAAACCAAGTTTACTCACCACAGGCAATATGAGAGAATTGAAATCAATACAGAAAAAAATAAATAAAATGACGATAGAAACAGAGCCAAAAAGTTAAGATTGCCTCCAGTCTACAAAATAAAGTCTTCCTTCTTGAGATGTCTAGGCCTCACACAATCCGAACTCAAAACTACTTGTCCAACCTCATCTCTCAATACATTGTACCACATGTGTTAAATTCTAGCTGCCCCTCACGATTCACTACTGTCCTCCAAACTTTTCCATTTCTGTGCCATTGTCCATCTGGACATTCTCCTCTTTCTAGAATGTCTTCCCTCTCCTGTTTTTTCCTTCCCCACTTCTCTTCTCTATGAAGAGACACCATTTTGTTGGCCGGCTGACCCAATCTTTCATTTTCTCCTTCCAGCTATGGGAGCCACATGATGTGTGAATCAGCACCTTTGCTGATGGCACAATGCATAGCCTCTGTGTGGTCGGCTGGTAATGGCTCCTATATATGTCAGGTGCTAATCCCTGGAACCGGTGAATATTACCTTATTTGGGGAAAAGGTACCTTTACAGATTTGATTCAGTTAATGATATAAAAACGGGGAGATTATTCTGGATTATTCATCTGGGCTCCGAATGCCATCACAAATGTCTTTATAGGAGAGGATGAGAGAGATTACACAGACACACAGACACACACACACACACACACACACACACACACACAGAGTGAAGAGAAGGGGGTGTGAAAATAGAAGCTGAGATCTGAGTGATGTGGCCACCAGAAGTGGGAAGGAACAGATTCTCTCCTAGAGCTTCCAGGAGGAGTACAACCCCACCGACACATTGACTTCGGCTCAGCAATACTGATCTTGGATTTCTGGTGTTCAGAACTGTGAAAAAAATAAATTTCTGTTGTTTTAAGCCACCCAGCTTGTAGAGTGTATTACAGAAGGCACAGGAAACTAATACATCCTTCATCCCCTCCTCCCCTTCCTTTTCGTCTTGAAGATACACACGAGACCTCCAACAACAACCAAGGGCACAAAAGCCAAGATGGTGAAGAACAGAGAGAAAAAAAGAGCAAGACTGAGATTCTGTGACATCCCTGTTGACCTCAGCCTAGGACTCCTCACCTGTTGATTGCTGGTTGTGTAATAGAAATAATGGCCTCGGAACTGGAGAGTGTGATGCTAAGTGAAATAAGTCCTACAGAGAAAGACAGATACCGTATGTTTTCACTCTTATGTGGATCCTGAGAAACTTAGCAGAAGTCCATGGGGGAGGGGAAGAAAAAAAAAAGGTTAGAGAGGGAGGGAGCCAAAGCATAAGAGACTCTTATAAACTGAGAACAAACTGAGGGTTGATGGGGGGGTGGGAGAGGGGGGAGGGGGATGGGTATTGAGGAGGGCTCCTTTTGGGATGAGCACTGGGTGTTGTATGGAAACCAGTTTGACAATAAATTTCATATTAAAAAAATAAAAAATAATAAATTAAAAAAAAAAGAAAGGATGGCCTCTCCGCTTCACCCAACTTTCCTCTCATTTGTGGCCATATGCAATCCTATGGGAAACACCTCTCCTGGATCCCCTCTAACATCACCTGCTCCCCACTGCTCCCAAATATCACCTTCTTCTTATCACTCAAGTGCACAGCCAGGACTCCATACTTTATGGACAATAGCTGGTTCATCTAGTAAGCAGTGAGGTCCTTGGAGACAGTAGCATTTATCTATGCACCCCCAGTGTCTAGCCTAGGGCAGTCACACACCAGGTGGTTGGCCAATGCCTGTAAGTGAACAGGGGAGGCCTTGCAAAGGAGACAGTACTGGAAGGGATCCCATAAGGGAGGCTTCCTGCTTATTACACTGACTTTACAACAGGTCCTACAGCACATCCTGAATGAGCATGAATGGCGTCTGTTTCGGCGGACGTGGGACCCCCAGAGTCGCTAATGTTGGGGCCAAACATACCAAACACTTCCTCCAGTTCACTGTCCACGTGTTTCTGGACTTCTGGGTAAGAGCCCAATAGATACAAGGACAAGTTTATTGCTGCTGCAGTCGTGTCATGGCCCTACAAAGGTGAGAAGAAACAACGGCTTAAAGAGCAGAGCTATATCGAGAAGATCGGACAGGATGACTCCATTTTGAATTGGATCTGACAGTTGCAATCTGACTCCAGAACATAACAAATTAATCCCATTCAGCATCTCACCTTGGTGACAAACAAACCTATAAAACAATCCCTTCCTGCGTAGACGGACACTTGACCATGACATGGAGCTGTCTACTTGGTAAGAAGTGGCTCAGCTGTGCTGATAAGGGGGCGGGCGTTCCAAGCAACGGGGTAGGCCAGACAGTTTTGAAGTGGGGGGCGGGGGGAGGAAGTCCGGCTTTTCTGAGCCAACTTGCCAGAACTGTACTTCTCCACTTCCCCTATTTGCAAGGTAGGCTTTACCCACTGAGTATGGGTATGTACCCAGGGAGTACATATGCATTTCTGAGTAATTCTCCAGGGCAAGAAGTTGATTAACAGCTTCATTTAATTTTGCCAAGTTCTAGGCAAAACACTAAGCACTAACTAGGTGCAGAAACTAACATGACTGTTCTTCCCCAGAGCTTCATGAAATACTTGGTACTATAATTCACATTTTAGAGATCAAATACCGAGACAGAGCTTCCCATTTTGTTTTATCTGCTACCCAGAGCGAAACTAAGCATGGAATTCACAGGAGCGTGCTGCTGGGAGGGGGTAGGGGTAAAAATCTTCATATGTAATGACTGGCTCCCAGGCAGTTAAAGGCATGGCCCCAAGAGCCTGCATCCACGTTATGGAGGATGTCACGTTAGGTCACGACGCGATAGTTTGTGGTGTGCCTATTTGATGCAAAGGAGAAAAAAAATGTAGAATTTCAGGCTGTTAAAACTGGAAGAAAAAGATCATCAGGCTGGTTGTCTTCACGAAGGTGAGAGGGATGTTTGCATGCCCTACACACGTATGTATGTGTACGTGTAGGTGCATGCATGACAATGCATGTGTGTGCACTTGTATGCATGTGTGTGCACTTGTATGCATGTACATGTGTGTGCGCATGTACGTGTGTGTGCGCATGTGTGTGCCTATGGGGTGGAGATGTGAGAAGGTCTCTCCACTTCAACATCAAATAATAATAGCCAAGATCTACGGTATGGTTCCTGGGCACAATTGTTGGTACACTTGAAAACATCATTCATCTAATCTGTGAGGCCCGTGCTCGAACAATGAGGACACGGAGGCCCAGAAAGGCTCGATGAGGTGCCCAAGGTTACACCTCTAGGACAGCTTATGGCGGGGGATCTGGCCCCAGAGCCTACGTGCGTATCACCTCTCCACTTTTTAGCTCCGTGGGTGTCCATTTGCCACATAAAATTTCTTTCCGGTAAAGCCCTCTGCTTAAAAAAAGAAGTTTAAAAATCACTGCCCTAGCCCATCTCTCTGTCGTACACATAGGAAAGCGATGACAGAGATTGGGGATGATTGGAAGCATCTCACAGGGCCAGTGAGCACAGAGCCGGGAGGAGAGCTCAAGCCTACAGACGCTTAACGCGACCCGCTTTCAGCTACAGGACACAGACCGACTTCCCTCGGGACAAAAGGACGGATGTGCTCTAGCACTGCATCTAGACGGCCCCGGGGGTGCAGCTAACACACCCGTGAGCATGTGCTGAGCCATCGGAAATGGTGGATGCCTTTTGCTCTCCTCCGTTTCCAATATATTACCACGCGGTGCTTAAAAAAACCATTTCTTTATCTGGCAATCCACATATGTTGAGAGACTCACCCCTTGTGATATTTAATACAGTTAGAATTCTCTTTGTCAAAAACTGCATCTTTTATTATTACTATTATTACTGGAAGACCGGAGATCTTTTTTTTTTTAAATCTCAAACTGGTTAAATTGTCCATGGGGCGGCTCTTGTTCTCTTTCTAAGGTAGGGCAGCTCAGGGCAGTAGCTAAGGACTCATTGGTAGAGGCAGGAAGCAAACGGGCTTCTTTCAAAGGACGTAGTGAAGAAACAGACTAGGGGGTTTCACAGACTAAAAAGAACACAGCAATCGCTGGCCGCTCTTCTTCTTGGAAAAGTCTGACAGACCTTAGATTTTCTTGAGGGGAAAAAAAAAATGTGTCTATGCCGTACCCACCATGACTCAAAGGTTTTTCTGAACACGGAAGTTGACCTGATACTTAATCAGGTTCTTAAATTGTGTAAATTTTAATGCTAGCCTGATGACCCTTCCTTAGCTCTATGAAGCTACTTAAAAATTTCATTACACTTTAAAAAAATAATGTTATAGGGGCGCCTGGGTGGCACAGTCGGTTAAGCGTCCGACTTCAGCCAGGTCACGACCTCGCGGTCCGTGAGTTCGAGCCCCGCGTCCAGCTCTGGGCTGATGGCTCAGAGCCTGGAGCCTGTTTCTGATTCTGTGTCTCCCTCTCTCTCTGCCCCTCGCCCGTTCATGCTCTGTCTCTCTCTGTCCCAAAAATAAATAAACGTTGAAAAAAAAAATTAAAAAAAAAATAAATAATGTTATAGATTCTAAAAAAATAGCTGGAATTTATTTAATGATACCTGAAAATAACATGATGATATACAATACCTCAAACATGAAAGTGTCCACTTCTTCTCGAACCTCTTCGTGACTTAGCTTGTTCCCTTCATCATCAGTCACATTTAAAAGCAAGTCAAGAAAAGCCCTGCGTTTATTCTTGGAGGGGGAAGAGTCCTTGTCACCACTTCTCTGTTCTTCGTCTCTCTTCAGTTCCTTGGCCCGTTCAGAGATGACCTGTGATTTAAACCATCATATGCTTTGATTTGGAATGTGTTATAATCAAACAATACACTCTCCTGTGCAAATATCCCAGTTTCTTTAACTTATTTTTTCTAAACCTTTCCTATCCTTGCTATCTCAATCACAACTTAGGCTCTTGTAAAAATATAGTCAAGCTGCCTGTTACCATTTTATGGCATTCTTTGATAAGACTCGTAAAGATGAATTTAATTGTCAGACAGCTTCAGAATTTTCAAGTGCCGTTTTCACAGACTTTCCAGTGGGGTGTAACGGTCTACTAGATGGTACCCTAGAGTTCTCCTACAGCCTGGTTGATTGCCCTATCTGCATCTTTAACACAGACTGGCATCCTATATCCAAAACAACATCACGATCGCTTTGTAATCTTTGAATTGGAAATAGGAACATCCAGTTAATTTTAATCTTTTCTAAGTTAAAATGATACTAGAAAGGCCCTTTGCCTTTGAAAACTACTGTCTAATACGAACATCTTCCAGAAGACCCTCATAATACTTGCCTCTATGTTCTTTTAACATAGCACCTTGTTTGTTAATAAATATTCATAGCTCATACCTCATTTTGCCATTTTAATAAACTCCCTTACTAAACTAACCTACTTTAGAGTAGGGAACATACGTGTCTTACTCGTTACTATATCTCTAACACTTGGCAAAGTTTTAGCACTTAGCAACTGCTTAATTAATATTTACTAAAGCGCGCCCGGGTAGCTCTGTCGGTTAAGCATCCGACTTCAGCTCAGGTCACGATCTCACACTCCGTGAGTTCGAGCCCCACGTCAGGCTCTGTGCTGACAGCTCGGAACCTGGAGCCTGCTTCAGATTCTGTGTCTCCCTCTCTCTCTCTGCCCCTCCCCTGTTCCTGTTCTGTCTCTCTCTGTCTCAAAAATAAATAAAAACGTTAAAAAAATTACTAAATACATTGAAATGTGATCAGGTTGCCTACTTTTTTCCATTATTCAATTCAAATTTTATGAGACTCAGGCTTCATGGTCCTACACTGAGGATATTAACAAAAGCACAAAAATCTCGGACTTAAAAAAGTCCTATGGGGCGCCTGGGTGGCTCATTCGGTTAAGGATCTGACTTCGCCTCAGGTCATGGTCTCACGGCTCATGGGTTCGAGCCCCGCATCAGGCTCTGTGCTGAGTGCTCAGAGCCTGGAGCCTGCTTCAGATTCTGTGACTCCCTCTCTCTCTGCCCCTCCCCCTCCCGTGCTCTGTTTGTATCTCTCTCAAAAATAAATAAACATTAAAACAAAATTTTTTTAAGTCCTAGAAATGGATAGTAGCAATGGTTGCATAGCAACTTGAATGTACTTAAAGCCCCCCAAATTGGACATTGAAAACGGCCCTAAGGGCAAATTTTTATATTATACCACACTAAAAAAAATGAATTGAGGACTTACCTTATTGGTAAAATTATGTAGGATCTTTAGGTTCCTTTTGTGTTCCCATCCTACTTTACACATAAGAAACAAAAAGTCAAGCCAGAGCCACGGCATCCTCATTCTTCGAGATATCAAATCACTCATCCTGTAAATGGGATAAAAATACGGTAGCCGATACACCGGAAATGTCTCTTTCCCCAGCACCTATTCAATGCCTGCTCTTAATGAGGGAAATATACGGGAATGAGGAGGACTTATCCGAAAGGCTACTAAGAGCCCTGTGCTTCATGCTCAACAATGAATGCACGGGCTTTTACACGTCCAGTGAAGCTTAACATTTTAATGGTTTCATTAGCAGAAGGAAGAATTTGTTATAACACATCCGGACTAGATGGGCACCTGAGGCCTGCTTCTCCTTCTCCAGAAAGAGTTCCTGACCTCCCAAGGCCGCTGTGGCTCTGGGATCACCCACTGGGATGAAATCTGCCAGTTTTTAATAGCCACTCATTTGCTTAATCATGCCTCCGGAGTGACAGAAAAGCAACTGGTCGTCCCCTTCTGCAGAGAAGTGCTCGCTGAATACCCATGTGTCACACAGCTGTCCCGAGTGCCTCCCTTGTCATGTCCGGCAAGATAGCAGCCAGACCTCTAGCGTGATCTCCTCCTTCGAGACGGGCTTAGACACCAATTCTTTAGAGAGGCTCTTGCCGACCACTCACCCGTAGGGCGTAGCCCTCTTTCCCTCTCTAATGTCAACTTGGTCGTTTCTTTCTAAGCAATTATTAGAATTTATGTTTACATTCATCTGTTTCAGTGTGTGTGCCCCTGCTTTCTTCCTATTTGTGTGAGGCGACACAAGTAGTCAGGACTAGTGCAGCGGATGGCAGGTTATAGACGCTCAGTACGCATTTATTAAAATAAGGTGAAATCAGCAGTGAACTTCAAGATAGGATGTGTCAGATCAAATCCTGGCCCTGACTCTTAATAGCTGAATAACCGCCAGCCAGTTTCAAGGTAAAAATCGATGATTTCCACGAAAAAATAATACATACTCAGCAGAAAATTTGGGAAAGGAGAATGAACAGCCACAAAAACAAAACACGGTAAGAAAAAGAGACGCACGCACGCAAACAGTAATAACCACAACTGATATTTTGGTATAGTGCCTTCCAGTGTTTTCTTCCTATAAATCGTGTTTTTCAAATGTTTACTCATTTATTTTGAGAGAGGGAGAGAGAGAGAGGGAGAGAGAGAGAATCCCGAGCAGGCTCTGCTCTGTCAGTGCAGAGCCTGATGCAGGGCTCGAACTCACAAACCGTGAGATCATGACCGGAGCGGAAATCAAGAGTCAGACGCTTAACTGACTGAGCCACCCAGGTATCCCTCCTTCTATAAATAATTCTTTACACCTGGTGGTTATCATACCAAAAATCTGGTTTTGCCTTTAGCACTTAGTGTCATAATGTAATCCCTCAACATATTATAAAATAATCGTCGTAACTTACGGCATCATCTGGGTGTGTTATCATTTACAAAACCGTTCCTCTACTGCTCAAATACATGCTTAAACGACTGGGTTAATTTCAGCATAAAGTTTCCTTTTGAAACAATGAAAAAGACACTCACAAATTATCAGCAATCCTTTTCAAAGCCCTAATCAAGAACCATTAAAAAAAATTTTTTTTTCAATGTTTATTTATTTTTGGGACAGAGAGAGACAGAGCATGAACAGGGGAGGGGCAGAGAGAGAGGGAGACACAGAATCGGAAACAGGCTCCAGGCTCTGAGCCATCAGCCCAGAGCCTGACGCGGGGCTTGAACTCACAGACCGCGAGATCGTGACCTGGCTGAAGTCAGACACTTAACCGACTGCGCCACCCAGACGCCCCGTCAAGAACCATTTTAAAGACAATCCAAAGGACTTCGTTTACCTATAAATTGCACGGACGTACTCGGAATCATCATTACTTTGAGCGCCAATGTTCTTCCCCATGGCTGTTTCTGTACAATAGAAGCAAGAAGCAACCATTCAATTCCATCACCTATCCTGCGTTCATTTTCCAGTGACCACCCCTTAAAAAGAAGACGTAGGTCCTGCTCGGTTCTTATAGGTTTTGAAATTGTTCTCTCCCCCTTTTCTCTTGTACCTTCTGTTCCCTGTTCCTGCTTGCTGCTTCTTCCTTCCCTCTGACCTTCCTGGCATGTGGGCTCTGTGACAATCCTGCCCAAAGCCTTAGCAGGGGCTGCTGCTTCTCAGGCGGCTTAGCAACAGGACCATCCTGAACAATCCAGGAGCCTTTCCAATCCCCTCCTTGGCCTTCCCAATGGAATGTTAGTGTCTGTGTGGGCCAGTCTACGCTACAGCGTACCTTTAGAAACAAATCATTGAGACTTACCACAAATTATATCTAAGGCACAAAGAGTGATGTAAAAAAAGCAGTTAAAGGCTTCTTGGTTAACATGTTTTTCAAGCTTATGAACCAATACGTTTGCTTGTTCATTCATGACATCTAAGAAATCTTCCAGAATTGTAAAATGGAAAGTGGGTGTTAACAATTTTCTCCTAGATCGCCACTTGTTTCCAGTACTAGAAATACAATACATGGTTACAAATAAAAGAGGAGAAACAGAGTGTAAATTTAGCCAGTTCAACAAAATTCTCCCGAAACAGCTTAATCTATAGGTTCTCGCGTGCTTTGGTCAGCATGACAAAGACTCATATATAGTCACAGAATGTGGGTATTTCAGATCTTTTTCTAAATTGGGTCGTATTTAAAGGAGCCCTCATAAAACTTGACAAATGGAAGAATTTGTCTCAATTTCTGAGTTTCTAAGTTAGAATATTTTGTCTCCCCTCGATTACTACCTTAGTCCTCAGCTGATCCTGATGGTCTGTGATTCTCCTTTGATCTCTATTCTCTTCAGATTCTTCACAGACCCACAAGGGTCCCGCCTCTCTCTTGGTAGGCCCCCTCCCAGAGGATGGAGTCCTATTTTTGGACGCCAGCCCCAGGACTGAGGTTTTTGTGCTCCCTATACTTGGCTGGGGCTGACTGCCCTCTTCACTGGATTTTCAAGATTTGCCTGTTCCAAACACTTTCCTTTACTCCATTCACACACCAGGACCTGAGTCTTCTCAGGACACCGGTCATCACCATTACCGAGTACCATGGCTACAGGTTACCATACACGCTGGACTCCTGTCCGTCAGAGCCCAGTGTTCTCCAGTCCTTTCCTTCCAGCTTCTCCCCAGCTTCCTGGTAGCACAGTCTCGGGATGGGAAGATTACTTTGTGCCAATTCCTGACATCACAAGTTACCAATAGAAGTAACTGATTCTACGAGATGGCTTTACAAAGTGACGATGACGTACCTGGTAAGGAGTCCCAGGCCAAGCCATGGTTCTAGGAACTTGTACACACAGGATTTGTCAATTTGACTTGAACTACTTAAAATTACCTTGGAAAGAGGGAAAAAAAATTGAGAGATATATAGATATCAAAATAATTTCAATTGTAAGAGTACAGGACCACCTTTTAACAAAATTTAGCATCTTTTTTTTTCTTGATGTGTATTTATTTTTGAGAAAGAGAGAAAGCGTGCATACACACACACACACACATACACACACACACAGAAAAGCAGGGGAGAGGCAGAAAGAGAGGGAGACAGAGGATCTGAAGTGGGCTCTGTGCTGACAGCAGAGAGCCTGATTCGGGACTCGAACTCATGAAGCATGAGATCATGAACCGAGCCGAAGCCAAATGCTTCACCGGGCCATCCAGGTGCCCAGAACACTACTTTTTAAAGTAACGTCTCAGAACTATTTCTCGGCGATTCATTTTTATTCCTGGGCCTCTAAAAAAGTCAAGTAGAGTGTTGAACATCCAAGTGTCATTCGGTCTTGGGGACCAAATGGAGCTGAGAGAAAGGAAAATGTCCAAGACGATACCCTGGCTCTTACCATGAACTAGGAACCAAGAGGAGTCATTGACTGTGGGTAGGGGGACGGGCAAGAGGAGCTAGGTGAATCCAAGGACGACCATGTCTAGGAAGATAAAAGTCACAAGTTCATTTGTGGGCATGTTGACTTGGAGACATTCAAGTCGCTATGGTCTGAAAGCAGGTAGGTGAGATGCTCAGGCTAGGACTTGAACTAGAAGTGCCTATTTGAGTGTCCCCAGCATGTAGGCAACACTGAAGGCCCTGAGTATGATTAGACCCCCTGGAATCCAAGTGAGGTAGCAAGGATGAGCATTTAGGTCTGAGCACAAAGTGCTGCCTGGGCTCGTTGTTCCAGTCCTGCATTCTGGATAGATCTCCACCCACACATATCAAGCCTGCTCACACCAAGTCAGCCATGGCTGAAATCCTATGCCTGTCTCCTCATTATCTACTCGGAACCAGGCTGCTACAGTGCGGTACAAGACGAAGCACACATTTTCACGGCAATATCTAAGAAAGACATATCCCAGCGCCATCGCCTAGGAAATTCTGTTTTTCATTTTGTTCCATGCAAAGAAACCCTGCTCACCCCATTTTTACTCCCTGACCCAAATCCTTTGCTCATCAAACCACAAGATAGTCTCCCCAGAGTCATAATGATAAGTAAAACGTATTCTTTGGGAGTATACTCCCAATTTCAATAGCATGGATTAACGATATCTGCCCTATCAATATCAGATGAGCATTCTTTTTTAAGAAAATTAACTTGGAGTCATACATTTGTAATGGATAGGAGACTCAGAGCATCTTGAGAGAAACACTCATACTTTATTAGTCCTATATTTTTAGACTGAGAAAACAATGTCTGGCAGGTAACATGTGCTCACCTTGTGGAATAACCTACTTGTGGCTCTATGAAACTGTATCCTTGTGCAGACTTTTCAAAAAAGGAGAATGTATTAGACTTGATATCAGATGTGCACAGACATCTAGAGGCTACTACCCACCCCCCATATTTACACTATATCTGGAAAGCATTAAATGGCACCCACATAGCCAAAAATATTTAGTGAAATGCTCAATATACTAAATTCAATTAAATGTAAGAACATTTTTGGGGCGCCTGGGTGGCTCAGTAGGTTGAGCATCCGACTTCGGTTCAGGTCATGAGCACATGGTTCGTGAGTTCAAGCCCCGCGTCGGGCTCTGTGCTGATGGCTCAGAGCCTGGAGCCTGCTTCGGATTCTGTGTCTCCTTCTTTCTCTGCTCCTCCCCCACTTGGGCTCCGTCTCTCAAAAATAAATAAATGTTCAAACAAAAATTTTTTTTCATGTAAGAACATTTTTGCTATCTTTATTTGGATGAGACTCTCACACCATCGAATATACAGTGGAAAAGTGATCCTATTTCCCACACACTCACCTCCACATTTTCTGCATTATAAATGGCCAAGAGTGGTACTGGTCCAAGCCAGAGTTTCAGCACTGGAAAATGCCGGTATTCTTCCGTGTAACAAATTAGCTGCTGAAAAAATTCTGGGAGGAGAGATTTAATTTTAAGTGAGTTTCTTATTGTGCCTTTTGGGTTGTTTACTTTGGGCAAGTCATTTAATATTTGCCAAGTCTCTCACATCTTCGAGGTCCACCACACTGTCCCTGTGGAAGGCTATAATGACTGAACTGTGAGGGTAATTTAATTATAAGATAATGTACAAGAAACATGTACCTCCAAAGGACCCGATCCCAACTCTCAGGGAGCTGCTAGCTATGGGAGATGGTCACTTCTGTAATACCAGACAAAATAAAATGGTTGCTAAGATAGAAGTTTAGGTCTGAGGAGTTACTGGTCCTCATGGACAGGACTGAAAAAAAAAATCATGAAGGAGATGGTATTCGAGCATTAAAACATGAGTTGTATTTTTATAGGCAGAAAAGGGGAAGTAGGAGTCGAGAGAGAATGTCAACCAAGCAGCAGAAACAGCAGAGCAGAAGCATGAAACTCTGAAAATTCCCTGTAGGTGCAGCCACAACATTAGATGGGGTGATATCATCGGGAGGGGAGATTGGAGCACTGGAGGGTTTGATTTGCTTTTATACACTCATTGGCAGTTTCTGATGAGGATTGGCAAGACTGGAATCGTATTTTAGGACAGTAACACCAGGGTGTGTGAGATCTGTGAATCACCTGGGTATATGGGGGCCACAGGAAGCCGCTGGGGGTGGGGAAAAGGCTGGAGTTCGATGCAGCCAGGGTTAGGGGCATTGGCTGCGCTTTCTGGCTGGCGTTTGCAGCAGGTTTGGGGAAATGGTGACCATCAATCCCAACTCCAGCATCAAAGTAGTGTGGAAAACTCGGGAGTCAACACTTTCCGTGTAGAAATCCACGAAGCCCCTGTCTGGGGAATGCAGCATGGCCTCAGGAGAGATCAAGCCATTGCAAAATTCTCAGTGAAGAAATGCCATGTCGATGAGTGCCATCTGGGTAGAAACAAACAACAGCAGGTGACCGAAGAATTGAGACACAGGGTCCAGGCCTCAGAGAAAAACCTGGCAAAGGTGAGGCATGTTTTCGGAACACAAGTCAAACAAGATGAGGTTAAGGGAGGATTTGAGTCCCAGCTGGCCAAGTGATTACATGTTAGGAAATGGACCAGAAGCCTCCTTCCACTGCTGGGAAAATCCAGCTAGGGAGGGGTGAGGAGAGGCAGGCTAGCGGGTAGGCAGATGTGGATGCAGGGCTTCTCCTGGGCAAAGGGAAAGCCTGATTGACAACAGCAAGGCTAATTTCAACCTGTGAGGCTACTAATACGGTACTTAAGGTACTTTGACAGAGTTGTTTCGACATGGGAATTTGGGCACCAGGGACAAATTGATATGGCATAAAAAACAAACTATTCAACTTTTCAGCACTTTTTCAGTGTCAATAATGTGCGCAGGCTCGGCCCATCCCTGCTCTTCATCCATCATTAAGCTTCACCCGATCCCAGGCTTCACCCAATCCCAGGTCAGGTTGTGCACAGTACAGGACAGGAGCTCACGGATGTCCACTCCATTTAATACTAAATACATAGTAATGACTTTTTTAAGTGTTTGCAGGTTTCAGCACATCGAAACCTAGTAATAATTACCCTAAAAGAGCTAACATCCATTATGTCCTATTCCTTTACAGCAGGCAAGTTATTCTTTTTTTTTAATTTTTTTTAATGTTTTTATTTATTTTTGAGACAGAGAGAGACAGAGCATGAACAGGGGAGGGTCAGAGAGAGAAGGAGACAGAATCTGGAACAGGCTCCAGGTTCTGAGCAGTCAGCACAGAGCCCGACGCGGGGCTCGAACTCACGGACCGTGAGATCGTGACCTGAGCCGAAGTCGGACGCTTAACCGACTGAGCCACCCAGGCGCCCCTACAGCAGCAAATTATTCTATGTCTGAGCTAGAGTTAGCGTTTTTGATGCACTGTCTTTTACACCTCACCATAGTTAAATGAAAGGCATGATTACTGTCACAATTGACGAAACTTGCCCACTATCACAGAGAGTAAATGATGGAACCTGGCTTTGTACTTAAGGCGGTAAGACACTACAGTGCTCCATCTTGACCATTACGCCATATTGCTTTCAAATGTCGCCTGGTCTAAATGGTTGTCAAAATTGCTATGAGAAGAGCTGGGTCAAGTCAACGGTGTCAGAATGCCATGTCTCACGATAACTTCCTGCCTTGTGTGACCTGATAGAGGAGACAGGGAAATCTGAGCCTGTGGTTGGAAGGTAACAGGTCCGATATCAGAGAACAGTTAGGGCAGGCAGGTGTTGACATAATGGACTAAAAAAGCAAGAAATTGGTCTGAAACGCCAATGGAAAGTCAAGGGCAGAACTCCAGGTGAGATTATCGAGGCTGGAGTTTGAACAGTGGCCACAAAATCAGAAGCACAGCCTCCTGCCTAAGAGACAAGGTCAGTGAGAACAAGCAACGTATCTTGGACTATTCTGACACCAGCCACTTTGTTTAGCCCAATGTTGGGCACCAGGGAGGGCCCCGTGTTTGACTGACAATTAAGGAACTTACTCTAACCGAGCTCTAGACAGCGATCTGGAAATAGCATGCATTGAATTTAACCTTAAAATAACTGTCATACAATTAACTTACAAGTTAAGGGTAAAAACTCTAACTTAGAAAATTTTAATATTGGCTTTACACATCTTGGTACTTCTGTGTCGGGTACATTTACATTTATAAAGGCCGTATCTTCTTATTGGATTGACCCCTTTATTATCATGAATACCCTGTTGGTCTTTGATTTCAGTCATCGTTTTAAACTCTATTTTGTCTGGTGTAAGCGTAGCTTCCCAGTTTTCTTTCGGTTTCCACTTGCATGAAACATCGTTTTCCAACCCTTCGCTTTCAGTCTGTGTGTGTCCTTATGTCTGAAGCGAGTCTCTTGTAAGCACCATAAAAATGGGTCTTGTTTTCCTATCCATGCAGCCACACTATGTGTTCTTATTGGAGGATTCAGTCCATTTACATTTCAAGAAATAATCGATACTGCCATTTTGTTCAATGTCTTCTGGCCGTTGCTGTAGTTCTCCTCTCACTCTTTTCCCTTTAGAGAGTTTTAAACAACTCCTCAAATTAAAACAACTCGGTTGCAAAGCCGGAAACGGAGCAAAGCTTTGCCTGATGCCAAAACCCAGTACTTGTGGATGGATTAAAAAGTCCCTTCGTCAAAGCCAGTATGTTGTCACTCTTTTCACTTAGAAAGTAACTCCAGGGAGACTTGCTTTAAATATTCCAATCGGGGGGCGCCTGGGTGGCGCAGTCGGTTAAGCGGCCGACTTCAGCCAGGTCACGATCTCGCGGTCCGGGAGTTCGAGCCCCGCGTCAGGCTCAGGGCTGATGGCTCGGAGCCTGGAGCCTGTTTCCGATTCTGTGTCTTCCTCTCTCTCTGCCCCTCCCCCGTTCATGCTCTGTCTCTCTCTGTCCCAAAAATAAATAAAACGTTGAAAAAAAAATATATATTCCAATCGACTCACAAGTTTATTTTGAAACAGGTCTCATTCACTAGAGATTTCAATGTTTAGAATAAATTCCCAAAAGAATATGATGAGATTTCTTAAGCATATTATTTCTTGCTGGGAAATGGGAGCCCTATATATCGACACAGTGACTCTTTAATGCTATAAAGTCTCAGGGTAGAAGGAGAGGTTAGCTCTGCTCTTAGTATCAACCTAGATGATTTCTACAAACACGATTCTCAGACATCTAGATGCGGTGTTGGATAACTTGTAACATTAGTCACATTGATGTTTAATTGGTGAAAGGTTAACTTGGATTTCTTCTGCCAGGGAACATTTCCGATATTTTGATAAACACCCCCCAGGTCACTCCCGCCCCATGAGGCCTTATCTATTTCTGTGGGGATGCAATGACAGCATGAGGGTTAGGGGTGGGGGGAGGGGAGAGCTAGAAAAGAAATAATACGTCAAGTTTTGGAGTTAATGTTCAACTTGTGAAACTGCTATGTACAATTAATCTGAGGCGCAACTGGATTGTGGTCCTAGGCTCATTTTAGAACCTGTCATTTGGGGCCAATCTTTTGAACCCTGGGTATCCCCATTTGCACACCCATGAAAACGGAGTGCTAAGATCTAATTCACTGTCTCTGATGGGAGACTGTGAAACCAGGTGCTTCTGAGAACTTTCTCACTCACAGTGATTTTTTCCCCTCATCCATGAAACCTAACAAAAACAAGAAACAAAAACAAAAAACAAAAACAATGCACTGTTTCATAAAGAAGGCTTTTAAAACCTGGTGTGTTAAGGTTGCCAGACGGCCCTGCCCTTGTAGTTCACTGTTAGCACCTAACCTCCTCAAAAGAACTAAAATAAGAAGGTCAAGAAGGCTAGAAAGTTGTGGTCAAATGTGATGCGGGGAGGGAGGGAAGCCTCAGATGAAATCTCTAGTCCCTGATTTTCCGAGGGCAGGGGGTGGGTGGAGGATGATGGGACTGTTTTCAGGTGCATTCCCCGCTCCAGGGAAGTTTCTGCTCTTAGGCTTCAACAGCCAAGAAAGAAGACAGGCAGTGTTTAGAGATAGGAACAGCTCCCAAGTGGGAAAAGAAGAGAAGAGGAAGAAGGGCAGCTTACACATACTGCGTTCCACCAGCCTATACATAAAGAAAAACTTGATGTGAAACAGAGGCAGGAGCAATTTTATCAGGGGTCGTAAGGGCAAACCGGAAAGAACTGGGAACCCACTCTCCAGCAGGGGACAGATTCTTGTTTCTCCAAAGCGGCCCTCAAGTCGTGGTGCTCTAGGCTGATGAGCAGGGGGGCTGGCGGGGAGCAGCTGTGGACCGGCTGAGCCCGGGGCGGGTAGGGGGTAGGTGGCGGGGGGGGGGGGGGGGGGGGTGCGGGGAAGCTCCTGCACCCTGGGCCTTCCTGCTGGCGGGTCCGCGCAGGCTAGGAAGCCCACCGGCCCCCGCGTCTCTTACCTTTCCCCTCTGGCTTCATCATCAGCGCGTGTCCCACCAAGGGGTAGCAGCCGGGCAACGTGGGGAGGCCCCTCATCTGCTGCCATTGCCGCGCGCACCTCGCCACCATCTGCAGGAGGCTCAGGAGAAGAGTGGCTCCCGCCACGGAGACGGCGCCCAGCGCGCCCCAGATCAGCAGCTTCTGCCCCAGGCCCACCAGCCACAGCGCCAGCATCGCGCCGGCGGGCCGCTCCGCACTGGGACGGAGACCGGCAGGACGGCGGGGCGAGGTGCTGGGCCAACTCCCGGAGTTCAAGTGCGCCGGTCCTGGGAGGAGTTCCGGGACTCTGGGAGCCCCCGAGCCGCGGCCGCCGCGAGGATGCCAGCGCCCTCCCCCAAGGGGAAAGAGGTGGCGCCCGGGCCGCTCGCTTCTTCCTCCTCCGGCAGGAGACAGGCCCGGCCTCCCGACGGCGGGGACCCGGAGACCGGGGCTTCTCCCTGCGGCGGCCGCCCTGGGCCTCGGGACTAGGCTGGAGCCTCCCGGGCTCCCCAAACAGCAGCAGCCGGGTTGTTACTGCGCTGGGCACAAACCTACGCCGTGCACTCCGGCCTCCGTGTTTGGTCCAGCGGAAACTGACAGAGGGGAACACAGCTCCCAGCTGCTATGGGGTGTTGCTGAATGTGAGTGAAGGCACTTGAGTGGGGAGGAGAAGAATGGGGGTGGAATTTGAGGCAGCTGCGTGTGGCCAGGGCGGGGCAGGGCTTTGGGCTTTAGGTCCCCGCTGCTGGTCACGCACGGGGGAACCGCAGCTACAGAGAACCGGCTATTTGAACATTGAAATAAAGAGGCATTTGGTTTGAAAGGCAGCCTTTGGGGCTTATTTTTTTCCTGGCTGGGTCCCTGACCTCATGCTTCCTCGCGCAACGGGCAGGGTTCTACCCTTTGGGGCCTGGCTGCTTGCCTGCCTGCCTGCCTGCGGGGCTGCACCCCGGCTTCTCCATCACGCCGAGCGGCCTTCCGCTTTGATCTTCGGGCAGCTTTAGGGGCAACATCCTTGGGAGCGGCGGCTTCCAGTTTGCATCCGGTGGCCCACTGGGACTAGGGACAGCTGGGTAAGGTTGCTGTGATGCAAATATTTTCCACAATATCCTCGGGACCGTGAAAAGTCAGCAGCCAGCACAAGTGAGAGGGGAAGGTCAAGGCCTTGGAAAGACGCGGAGTAAGAGAAGCTGGGAAAGGTAGGGGGGAGTGGGGCGGTTGTAAGGGGATGGTAGTTGTAGTGAGCTCTTCAAGAGGGAATGAAGGCAAAGCACTGAGCCTGCAGAAGGAAGAGCAAAGTGACTGGGAGGCTGGAATTCTGCCCAAGGACTAAGCTCCCAGTTCCCCTCTTTTCTTCCGGCAGCCTTGGTCCTGCCTTAACCTTAAAAATAAAACTCACTTTTTTTCTTTTTTTTTAATTTTTTTTTCAACGTTTATTTATTTTGGGGACAGAGAGAGACAGAGCATGAACGGGGGAGGGGCAGAGAGGGAGACACAGAATCGGAAGCAGGCTCCAGGCTCTGAGCCATCAGCCCAGAGCCCGACGCGGGGCTCGAACTCACGGACCGCGAGATCGTGACCTGGTTGAAGTCGGACGCTTAACCGACTGCGCCACCCAGGCGCCCCTAAAACTCACTTATCTTACCAGCAAAATGGGTATATTTGGAAACAGCCGAGAGTTGCGATTTTGAGACACAGCAGACAGCAAAACCATAGACAGGTGTGGAGAACAAAGAAGAAAAAACACTTAAAAAAAAAAGTTTATTTATTTTTGAGAGAGTGTGAGTGCTGCAGGGGCAGAGAGAGAGGACAGGGCAGAGGATCTGAAGTGGGTTCTGCACGGACAGAAGGGAGCCCAATCTGGGGCTCTAACTCACAAACCTTGAGACTGTGGCCTGAGCCACCCAGGGATCTCCAAAACGTTGTTTTATACAGGAGGGAGGGGATTGGGAGTGGCTGCTAGAAACTGAAACTCCTTTGTCTAAACTGGGAGTTTAAAGTGTAGTGGCTTCTCATTGGCTGAGCTGTGACAGTCTCTCATTGGCTGGGCTGTTGCTAGGGGAAAGAAAAACCTTTCTCCCTCCCCCCAGCCCCACACCCTAAGGGTTAGTAAAGTCGTACCACCTGCAAGTACCCTTGTGTTGGGTCTGCAATTGAGGAAGAGTGGTAGGGTGTGTGAACTCTCCCGTCTGGCCTCCTCCTTCATTTCACAGGAGGTTTTCATTCATTCATTCATTCATTCATTCATTCGTTTAATTTTAGAGAGGGAGAGAGAGACGGAGAGAGAGATTCCTAAGCAGGTTCCATGCCCAGGGCAGAGTCCAAGGCGGGGCCCAAATCAAGAATGGGATGATGCTTAACCCACTGAGTCACCCAGGTGTCCTGGAGGTTTCCTTTTATTAACTTACAAAGGGCCTAGGCTGGAGTGCCCCTCTCCCTGTGGCAGGTCCCTAAGCTATAGCCAAAGTGGCAGGGAAGTTGATATGTTGAGAAATGCCCCGATCCCTTCTTTGGTTAATTACATTAATTTTGTCTGCAGCTATCATATAGGCTTCACTCAGCCATTTACAGGCCTGTCTGAAGTAGAGAAAAACATTGCCTAGGGCTCCTTTCTCCAACTGATTTTTGTTTAAGCCATCTGTAAGTACCAACATGGAAAGAGGTTCATGAAATATTAAAACACTAACAATAAAACAAGTTGTAGAACACTAAGTCATGTCATGGGATCTTTGGGAGAAGAAGTTTCTTTCTCTCCAGCAAGACTAATGTCTGGAAAGAAAACTACTGATCAATTCTATGGAGTGAGAATGGAGAGCATACTCTTGGTATTTTATTCACTTCCCTATCGTTCAATCACGTTAAGACTTTAAGAAAATGTATTTACCTAATATCTTTAATATCATTAAATATATCTCATGATTTTTATTTTCTTTCTCTCTAAAGGATTGAGTCCACATCTCCCTCTGGATCCATTCCTTGGCTCCCCTTTACAGAAAAATCCCTCAAAAGACTGGCTATGCCTTTGGGCTTGAATTTCTCTCCTCACATTCTCTCCTGAACCCTCTGCAGTCAGGCTTCTGCCTTGTCTATTCCACTAACATAGATCTTGTCGATGTCCCCAATACCCTCCCTGTGGCTAAATCTTTAAGTCCTTTCTTGGCTCTTATCTAAATTGACCTATCAACAGCATTCAACATGTTTGAGTCCTTGTCACCTCCTTGGAAAACTTTTTCCCCTCCTTGACTTGGAGCATTCCACATTCTTTGATTTTTGTTCTCCCTCACCAATCATTCCTTTCGGTCGGCTTTGCTAGTTTCTCTTCACATCCCGTTCCTCTAGATGTTAGGGTGCCCACGGCCCAGAACTTTTGTTTTCCCTGCATGTCTACACTTGGTCTCTTGGTTATCTCCTCCATTCCAGCACTTAAATACCATCTGTCTGTTGACCGTTGCCAAATGTATCCCTCCTGTCTGTATTTCTTCTCTAAACCCCAAGTGCAGCTCCCCCAAATGCCTCAACATCCTCACTGAAGCATCTCAAAGACATCTCAAACGTGACGTGTCCCAACATGCTCCCTAGAGTTAAGCCCAAGCCTAGCAGTCAGTCTTGATTCCTTTGCCTCACACCACACATCAAATGCAACCGCAAATCCTATTGGGTCAAATTTCAAAACATACAGTCCCTTGACTCTTCAGCATCTGCACCACTGCCATCTGATCTCAGCATCCTCTGGGGTCAGATGACGCCACTCTGTGCTCAACACTCTCCGGTGGCTTCCTATTTCAGATAATTTACGATTTCCAAGGTCAAAAAGGATCTTAACCCCTCAGCTCCTATTACTTCGCTGATCTCATCTCCTATTATTCACCCCCTGGCTAATTCCATGTCATGTCCCACTGGCCTCTGCTGTTCCTCAAACCTCCAGGGATGCTCCTGTTCTAGGTCTGTGTGTTTGGCCCCTTGTCTAGAATTTTTTTTCACCATAGATACATGTCTCTTTCTCCATCTTCAAGACTTTGCTCAAATATAACCTCTGCAATAAAGCCTTTCCTATTTGATTGGAAGCTACAGCTCTTTCCACTGTTACCTTGCCCAGCTATTGCTACCTGAACTTGCTTAGGACACAACCTTACATAAAGAAGGTGCTTGATGGGTATTTGATGAAATAATAAATCCATGATTATCACACAGGAATGTCATCTTCTGTGGGGAAACAAAGGTTAATCGGGAATTCGTAAATGAGATAAACCTCTCACAAACAATGTGGTTATGCATTTTTAATTCACTGGTCCAAGTCTGCTTATGCAGTAAAAAAGGAATGAATAATCTGTGTATTAGAAACTGTGGACAGGTACGCAAATTATATGCAAATCGGGAATTGAAAGAAGCTTTAAGAGTATAATGAATTTTTGAAAACTCTTTCAATACTTTTATTAAAAATTATAGAGGTGAGATGAAAAAGAACGAAAACTTGCCGTTTGCAACAATGTGGATGGAGCTAGAATGTATTACACTAAGTGAAATAAGTCCGTTAAAGACATACATGATTTCTCTCCTATGTGGAATTTAAGAAGCACAACAGACGAACATAGGGGAAGGGAAGGAAAAATAAAATAAAAACAGAGAGAGAGGCAAACCATAAGAAATTCTTAAATAGAGAACAGACTGAGGGTTGCTGGAGGGAGGGGTGAGTGGGGGGATTCGCTAAATGGGTGATGGGCATTGAGGAAGGCACTTATTGGGATGAGCACTGGGTGTTATATGTAAATGATGAATCACTGCATTCTACCCTGAAACCAATACTACACTGTATGTAAACTAACTTGAACTTAAAAAATAAATTAAAAAAAATTATAGAGATAAAAATCCTGAATAAGAAAGATGTACCTCTTAATTGGCATAGAAATTCCATTCTAGTTCAGAATAACATCAGCATGGACACTTCCTTTCATATTATTTTTAAAATTTTTAACATTTTTTAATTAATTTATTCATTTTTTTAAATTTACATCCAAGTTAGTTAGCATATAGTGCGACAATGATTTCAGGAGTAGATTCCTTAGTGCCTGTTACCCACTTAGCCCATCCCCCATCTCACAACCCCTTCAGCTACCCTCTGCTTTCTATATTTGAGAGTTTCCTATGTTTTGTCCTCCTCCCTGTTTTTATATTATTTTTGCTTCCCTTCCCTATGTTCATCTGTTTGTATCTTAAATTCCTCATGAGTGAAGTCATGTGATATTTATCTTTCTCTAATTTCACTTAGCATAATACCCTCCAGTTCCATCCACGTAGTTGCAAATGGCAAGATTTCATTCTTTTTGATTGCCGAGTAATACTCCATTGTATATATATACCACATCTTCTTTATCCATTCATCCATCGATGGATATTTGGGCTCTTTCCATACCTTGGCTATTGTCGACAGTGCTGCTATAAACATGGGAGGTGTGTGTGTCCCTTCGAAACAGTCCCGTATCCCTTGGATAAATACCTAATAGTGCAATTGCTGGGTCGTAGGGTAGTTCTATTTTTAAATTTTTGAGGAACCTCCATATTGTTTTCCAGAGTGGCTGAACCAGTTTGCATTCCCACCAGCAACCCAAAACAGATCCTCTTTCCCTGCATCCTCGCCAACACCTGTTGTTGCCTGAGTTGTTCATGTTAGCCATTCTGACAGGTGTGACGTGGTATCTCATTGTGGTTTTAATTTGTATTTCCTTGATGATGAGTGATGTTGAGCATTTTTTCATGTGTCCGTTAGCCATCTGGAAGTCTTCTTTGGAGAAATGTCTGTTCATGTCTTTTGCCCATTTCTTCACTGGATCATTTGTTTTTTGGTTGTTGAGTTTGATAACTTTCTTATAGCTTTAGGATACTGACCCTTTATCTGGTATGCAAACATCTTCTCCCATTCTGTCAGTTGCCTTTTAGTTTTGCTGATTGTTTCCTTCGCTGTGCAGAAGGTTTTTATTTTGATGAGGTCCCAATAGTTGATTTTTGCATTTGTTTCCCTTGCCTCCAGAGACATGTTGAGTAAAAAGTTGCTGTGGCCAAAGTCAAAGAGGTTTTTTGCCTGCTTTCTCTTCTAGGATTTTGATGGCTTCCTGTCTTACGTTCAGGTCTTTCATCCACTTTGAGTTTATTTTTGTGTATGGTGTAAGAAAGTGGTCCAGGTTCATTTTTCTGCATGTCGCTGTCCAGTTTTCCCAGCACCATTTGCTGAAGAGACTGTCTTTATTTCATTGGATATTCTTTCCTGCTTTGTCAAAGATTACTTGGCCATATGCTTGTGGGTCCATTTCTGGGTTCTCTAGTCTGTTGCATTGATCTGAGTGTCTGTTCTTGTGCCATTACCATATTGTCTTGATGATTACAGCTTTGTAATGCCTCTTGAAGCCCGGAAAGGTGATGCCCCCAGCTTTTTCTTTTTCAAGATTGCTTTGGCTATTCGGGGTCTTTTCTGGTTCCGTACAAATTTAGGATTGTTTGTTCTAGCTCTGTGAAGAATGCTGGTGTTATTTTGATAGGGATTGCATTGAATATGTATACTGTTTATCTAGCAGTTTTCTATGGTATTTTACATGTTTTTATATTATTTTAAAACTCCTTCATTCCTTCCTTGGTTTTGGATGAATTAACAGACATTTCAATTAACATAGTCACTAACCTTCATTTAAAAATTGACCTCAGGAGTAATTCAATTTGCCTTTTTCAATTTTTAACAAAGAAATTCTAAGACTTACTTATCAAGGTAGAGTATTATGAAAACACTGCCCCAGTTCTTCCCTGATCACTTCAAAAAGCACTATCCTTGATGTAAGCATCATTTGCTAACCTCTAAATCTCATTTAACCTATAAATGAAGTGTACAGGTATAAAAATACATGCTCTAAGCAGGTCTTACTAAAGTCAGTGGCAAAGCCATGCCTCTGTTATCTCTAAAATTGTACTTTTTCAGGGCACCTGGGTGGCTCAGTTGGTTAAGCTTCTGACTCTTAATTTTGGCTCAGGTCATGATCTCAGGGTTGTGGGATGCAGCAGGATGCCAGGTTCGATGCTGACAGCACGGAGCCTGCTTGGGATTCTCTCTCTTCCTCTTTCTCTCTGCCCCTCCCCTGCTCATGCTCATTCACAGGCTCTCTCAAAATAATAATTTTGTCAAAAAAATTAAAAAAGAAATAAAAATAAATTTGTGCCGTATGCTCCAGTTGAAAATGATTACTGCACTTGGTTCTGTTTCTAAAGCGGTTTTATCAATACCTACACAAATAATAGATTTTCATTCAGAAACCTTTGAAGCCACAGAAAGTAAAGCTACCATAAAATCTATTCAGTGGCTCTCCACGAGAAAATCATTTCTCTTGGATACTCTTCCTTGATGTTAGTTTAGAATGCATATCAGTCATTTTCCCTTCTAAGAGGTCTGTGCTGACGGGGAAGAAGTTGAATGGGTCCTGGAAATTGACATGAATTAGCTTGAGCCGTTCTGAAAGAGCAGGCTAGATAGAAAACCCACCGTTCGCAGGAATTAGGGACCAGAGGGCACCAGGACTAGAGGCCCTTGGGAACAGGGACTCCAGGCTGCTCCCGTGTCCAGGAATCCCTCACATTTGAGAGTGGCTAAATTAAGACTGGTATTTTAAGTGCCTATAGCTAATGTTGAGGGAGAGTTCTGAAACATTTCTAAATGCTTCGGTCTGCTTTGTGTGGGTAACTACGCATTAAAAAAATCTAGAGTCACGGAGCTGGGGCCAGCCACCGACTCCATAACAGGTTCCATAACTGTGAAAAATAGGTCAGGAGAAATGTAAGGGAGAAACAAAAAAGAGGCAAGGCTCCAGCACCATTTTTGTCCTGTCCTCTGGGATCAAGGGCAACACTAGTTCCCGTCTCAACACGCTTTTTAATTTCCAGACATCTCTAAGTAGGCAAAGATGCTGTCTTCTTACAACCAGAAATATGTCTGAAAATAATTTATTATGCATTTAAGTGGTAACAGGACAAGTGTCATTGCAGATTAATAAAAAAAATAAATCGATAAAATGTAAGTATCTGATCGGAAAAAAAAAAAAAAGAAATTTTGGTGATTTGAGATCTGAGAATAGAAACATCTAAGAACATAAGTCACTATAAAGGAAAACCATGGGGCAGGTGGGAGGCAAACGAAAATGACCCTGGGGCACCTGGGTGGTTCAGTCGGTTAAGCATGTGACTTCATTTCAGGATATGATCTCGTGGTTCATGAGCTTGAGGCCCAATTTGGATAAAACAGAAGCCTTGCTTCCGGTGAGCTCCAGCCCTGCTTTGGGTGAACACGAGCCCCACTTTGGTTAAAAACAAAAAAACCAAAACCAAACCAAACAAAACAAACACAAACACACGCCCTGCTTCAATTAAGCCCCGCTTCTCTCCTCCTCCCTCCATCTCTCTCTGCCCCTCATGGTTTTCTCTCTCTCTCTCTCTCTCTCTGCCCCTCACTAACTTCCCCCCCCCCCCCGTCTCTCAAAAAAAAAAAAAAAAAAGAAAGAAAAAAGGAAAGAAAAGAAAATGACCCTAGAGCCTGGCCTCCAACCGATCACCTCCCCTTCGCAATCCCCATTCCATTTCCTGTATGAATGCCAGATAGGGGAACATGGTCAGAAGAGACACACGCAGGGTCAGAGGACAGAGCGGAAAGAACCGCTGCCTTAGAGGGATCAGGGAGGGTTCACAGCAGACGTGACATCTGAGCAAAGATCAGACTGGGATAAAATAAGCAGGGGGCTGCTTCAGGGCTTCCCTCCAGTGGATGAACACCTTCACCCGCAGACAGCAAACAGGAAACCATACACGGTATGGGGAAATTAGGTTTCTAGTCAGCTTCAAAAGTCAATAAATTTGGGGCGCCTGGGTGGCGCAGTCGGTTAAGCGTCCGACTTCAGCCAGGTCACGATCTCGCGGTCCGGGAGTTCGAGCCCCGCGTCGGGCTCTGGGCTGATGGCTCGGAGCCTGGAGCCTGTTTCCGATTCTGTGTCTCCCTCTCTCTCTGCCCCTCCCCCGTTCATGCTCTGTCTCTCTCTGTCCCCAAAAAAATAAACGTTGAAAAAAAAAATTAAAAAAAAAAAATAAAATAAAAGTCAATAAATTTGGAACACTTCTGGATAGACTGCCTGAGGCTGAGCATGAAAACCAGCAAAATGAAATTGGCTCGGGAGACAGTTGCTGTCATTTCTCAAAGAGGCTCGCGACTCAAGCACTTTTTGAAAAAAGGTGTAAGGGGGCCCCTGGGTGGCTCAGTCAGTTGAGCGTCCGACTTCGGCTCGGGTCATGATCTCACGGTTCATGGGTTCGGGCCCCGTGTCGGGCTCTGTGCTGACAGCTCAGAGCTCGGGGCCTGCTTCCGATTCTGTGTCTGCCCCTCCCCCGCTCACACTCTGTCTCTCAAAAATAAACATTAAAAACATTTTTACAAAGGTGTAACAAAGTCAGCACAACGCCCAGAACAATCTGAATCTTAGATAAACTGACATACTATACCCAAGATGGCTTTGCTATTTTCTAAAGAAGGGAGTGACATCACATCAATTAGTAACCAGGACTTCAGTGGATGAGTCACAGAATGAGACACAAAACGCATGTCAAGACACAAAGTTACAAAATGGCCCATTCCTAGGTAATGTCCTCTCATCTGTTGAGTGTGTAAATACATGCACTGCTTATGTGTGTGTCTGTGTATGTGTGATTGATAAGATGATGGATTATAAACACCTATTAGATCCGAACGCTTCCAGTGAAGAAGGTCGGTGAATTTGACTTGTGGTCTCTTCACAATGCAAGGATGCAAAACTAAGCTGTTTATGTGCTTGCATTTCTCTCAGACGGGCTCAGGTCCCGCTGTCAGACAAACTGATGCCTGTAGAATCCTTGTTCTTCCATCATTCGTGTGATAAATGGCATGCTGAGACTGGCTGCTCCCGGTTCCATCAAGATGCCACTTGGAATCTCTTCCTTGACGTCAGAGTCGTCCTCTGAAAAGATTTAGGCGGATACTGTGAACCTGAAACACCAACCACAAAGTAACGCCCATTAAACTGCTTCAAACTTCCAGCTCTCAAAAGGATGGCTTTGTACATTCAATGCAGACGATATTTTTTTTTTTTAAAAGGAAAACCAAAATACTTTGATGTTGCTTTTACATAAACCGGGAAATATGCAGAACTGCCATCGAGGGTCCTGAGAGGAAGGAAGGGAGGGAGGGAGGGAGGGAGGGAGGGAGGAAGGAAGGAAGGGAGGGAGGGAGGAAGGGAGGGAGGAAGGGAGGAAGGGAGGGAGGGAGGAAGGGAGGGAGGGAGGGAGGGAAGAAGTGAGGGAGGGAGGGAGGGAAGAAGGAAGGGAGGGAGAGAGGGAGGGAGGAAGGGAGGGAGGGAGGGAAGGAAGAAGTGAGGGAGGGAGGGAGGGAGGAAGGGAGGGAGAGAGGGAGGGAGGAAGGGAGGGAGGGAGGGAGGGAAGGAGGGAGGAAGGGAGGGAGGGAGGGAGGGAAGAAGGGAGGGAGGGAGGGAGGGAGGGAAGAAGGAAAGGAGGGAGAGAGGAAGGGAGGAAGGGAGGGAGGGAGGGAAGGAAGAAGTGAGGGAGGGAGGGAGGGAGGAAGGGAGGGAGGGAGGGAAGGAAGAAGTGAGGGAGGGAGGGAGGGAAGAAGGAAGGCAGGGAGGGAGGGAGGGAAGGAAGGAGGAAGGAAGGAAGGAAGGAAGGAAGGAAGGAAGGAAGGAAGGAAGTTGTTCCCCTTCTCCACTAAGCCTAAGTTCTGGCCCTGTGTCCTCCAAGAGCTGGTGGCTTTGCTAGCACCTTCTACCCTGAGGTGGATCCCAGGAAGCTGAGTAGTGAGTTCTGGTGGCCTACTGGCTTCATGGGGGCAGAAGGAATGTCAGCTGCCTTAAGAGACCCTTGCCACTGTTGGGGATTCCCCTCAGTTTCTCCCCTTCTCTTTTTCTTCTGCCACAGAACAAATGTCGATAAATTAATAGTTCTGGGTGCTTTTTGACCTGGAAGCAAAGGTTAAGGGATGACATGCCTGCTTGTCACAAAGAAAGAAAATAAGTTCTTAGAATTACAGAAGTACCTCTGATGTACCTCAGTTATTTCTATAGCCATGAGAAAAGCTCCTGACGGTCGGTAATAACAGTCACAAGATTCCTGATACGAGACTATACTGACTTAGTACGGGGGGTAAATTAAATGTGCAGATTTCAAACGAATTCAGAACCCAGTTCCCTCTCGGAACCTCTCATCCTGTGTGCCCAGTAAACTATTAGACAGCTCCACTTAGCATCCTGCGGTCAAGATCTCCCAAACGAAACTCATCGAAATTCTCTGCGTCCCCTCTGCCGGCACCACTGTCTACTGACCATCCAGGGGATCGGTCTCGTGTACCGCGTGATGCTCATCCCGATTTGCGTGGCTCACGGCCCCTCCGGGCCGCCCCTCGACCCTTTACCCATCTGCACAGCCAGCCGGTGGTCCTGCTCACCTCTCTCACGGTCCCCTCATCTTCCCCACTACACTGAGCGTTCCTCGAGAGAATCTGTAAAAGCCTAAAGCATCCGTGACATCACTATGCCACAGAACTACAGAAGGGCTGACGTAAACAGTGATAAAATTAGCGTGTTGTCACAACGCTTCAATTTTACTAGACTTATGTTTAAACTGTAGCATTTGCCTTAACACAGCAAGTTACCCTGTGCATTTCACATGACCTATAATCCCAATGACTCCTAATTCTTGAACAAACAACATATGCCTAGAATCTAGCGAGGTCCTCTCCGGACATTTTTCCAGTGATGGCTTGATCAACCCAGACTATTATAAAAAGAAGAAACTGAGGCCCAAGAAGGTTGAGGCTCTCCTAAGATAGCTCAGTGAGTGGGATGGAAACCTGGCATTGGGTTCCAGAGTGGCACAGTTCATGATGATACTATGTTGCCTCCTTAAACAAAAATACTGGTAACAGTTTTGAGAATTAAAACATCACTGGCCTGCTTCGGACGAGAAACTTTACTCTAAAAATAGTTACTGGGCTGAAAATAAGTATTTATCCGTGAAACTCTCCATTCTAAAATACTTAGAATATTTGTGTTAATTTTGTGGAGCATTTTTATAAATTAGATCTTTAAAGGGAATTAAGAGGAGGATGTGATGAGAAAACATGAAAACTGTTATTGTGGAGAGAGACACTGATTTGTCATGAGACTCCTAAGACAGCATTTTCCTTTTTCTGAGAGTGAGGCCCCAGTTTAATGCAGAGCATTTGGGCATTTTCCCCTTTTTTTAAAAAAAATTTTTTTTTCAACGTTTTTATTTATTTTTGGGACAGAAAGAGACAGAGCATGAACGGGGGAGGGGCAGAGAGAGAGGGAGACACAGAATCGGAAACAGGCTCCAGGCTCCGAGCCATCAGCCCAGAGCCCGACGCGGGGCTCGAACTCACGGACCGCGAGATCGTGACCTGGCTGAAGTGGGACGCTTAACCGACTGCGCCACCCAGGCGCCCCTGGGCATTTTCCCCTTTATGACTAACAGCAGGCGAGGGCTTATCTTTGAAGTGTGGCTCTTTCTAGAGACTTCTGTGTCTGGCCATGGGTGACAAACACTTGTAATTTGCTCTTACGTGGTCAAAAGAGTCCTACTTAGGTAGATGATCTTCCATTTCTCTTTCCAAAACTTGAAACTTCACGTCACACCTCATTTATTTACAGGTGGAGAAAACTGACCTGTCAACAGACTCTGACTTGTCCATGTGTGGCCAGCAAATTCCATCAGGGTCAGTGAACCTTTTCGAGGAGTATCTAACTGTCAGAAGAAAAATAAAATGAGGGGTGAGCTTTATTGTTCACGTATTTTTTTTAAACAAGATTCTTTTTTTTTTTTAATGTTTATTTTTGAGAGGGAAAGAGAGAAAGACTGTGAGAAGGGGCAGAGAGAGAGAGGGAGACACAGAATCGGAAGCAGACTCCAGGCTCTGAGCTGTCAGCACACAGCCCGACGCGGGGCTCGAACCCACGCACTGTGAGATCTCCACCCGAGCTGAAGTCAGACACTTAACCGCCTGGCCCACCCAGGCCCCCCGTATCGTTTCAGACATTTTTAAAAGTCAACTTTATGGTTAACAGACAACCTACCCGAAATGTATGGGTTGTGCTGGGTCTTGAAAACTGTTCCACGGTCAGAGATCTTTCTCGAAGAGGCGAGCGTTCCAAACTGTCAGGTACTGCGCTTAACACACGGTTCTGTGGATGCCTCCCTCTGTACTAAATAAAGGATAATATGTTTTGGTTTCAGGTAAACACAATCCTTAAAAAAGACAAGAGAAGATTCCTTTCTTTGTGTTTCAACCATTCACTCATTTATTCATCCACTCACTCCCTTATCTGAAACTTATATTTAGATACTGGGAAGTATAACATCTATCAAGCATAAATGTCAAAACACACGTTGATTATGTCATTTTATTATTTAACCCGATAAAGCAAGTGTCCTAATAGGTAAATACGGATTAAAAACCCGAACCGCATAAAGTACCCAATATTAAATTATAATAGAAATGTAATTTTGGGTTTATTTATTTTTTTTAATGTGACGTCTGCCTTCCTTTATGATTTTACTCTAAGCCACGACATTCTAAGGTTACACACGAAAGCTGTGCAATTCTTGCCTTTCTAGGAATGGATTCTGCCGCTGCACTCAGGGAAGCAAAGGAATGCAAGAGAGAACATTCCATCGGTTTTTCTCCTTAGGCTTTTTAGGTTCCCATGACTGGGGCCCTTCTGTGTTTTACGAAATAGAGATGAGTTAGTTACTCGTAAGAGAGCGAAGTGGCGAGTCACTGTAACTGTGGGGGGACATCTGGTGATGCACACCAGCAGCCCCACACCTGCCCCACACCTTTTGCCATCACGTGGCTGCGTTGAGCCTGGGTGAAGAAGACATTCCCTCCGCATTGCGACGGACATGGTGCCCCTGAGCCGTAAACATGAGAGCCGATAAAAATGGCAGGGGCGTTCTACAGAGCTCTTACTTTACGCAGGCGTTATTTCCCATCTATAAATTCACATCATCCTTATATCAGTCCTTTGAGGAAGGAATCACTGTGGCCCTTCTACGGGTCAGAAAACAAAGGCGCAGGGAGATTCATTTCTACTACGTTCATTTCTACACTACATTTGGGTGGCCGGGCTCAAACACAGATCTCCCTGTCTCCTGACCTAACCGTCGTGCTATTTTCTTTGCTATACCATTCTGACTGTCAGATTTTCTTTGACACCTGGACTTTCTGATTCGGTTCAAATCCGGTTTTCATTTCGCACGACAGTGAATTGACCCTCCCACCTCCCGTCAGTTCTCGCATGCCAGTTACTTTCAGGAAGCAGATTAGGGAGACGTTGTACGTTACTTGAGTTCGTACTTGGCCCCGGAAGGGCCAAAATTATATTGTGGTTGTTTGTTTTGCAGTAGACGATCTCAATGGTGCACTTAAATATAATGAAATGTGTCTTACAGGAACAGGTCGAGATCCAGGAACTGCCACATTCTGCCCACCAGTCTCTGAGCCTATGGGGGGTAACCTGCTTCTTGAAGCCTGAGCCGGTGGGGAGGACCCCCGGTCTATGCCAGTTTGCCTGTAAACACAACAACATGTAACTGAGCACCCAGGTGCAGAGACAGGGGGACAGACCTCACCACAAAGCTCCTCATCGGAACTGGTAATCACAGCTGCCTTTCAAAAGAAATGTTCGAGGAGAATGAGCAGAGTGTGGGAAAGACAAATGTAAAGAGGGGGACTGACCACCAGCTCCGGTCACCTTCTCCTTGCTCGGCAGTGACTGTCGAACTGTATTTACTGACTGCTCTGCGATGCTAGTCCCTGTACAGGATACGGAAATAATTGAAGGTCTGGTTCCTCCTCTTAAGGAGCTTGTAAATTCCTGAAAACCCATGAAGTTATTAGAGAACAACGTAATCAGTTGATGTAATGAAGGGCTATGGTAAACGATTCTAAATAGAAGTGCTGTAGAAATTGAGAGAACGGAGCGATCAATGAAGGATAAAATTAATTACCAAGGTGTAGGGCCTCGATGAGGAAAACTATAAAACTTTATGTAAGGGCATCAAAAGGAGAGGCAAGATATGTTCTCTGATGAGAAAACTAAATATTGTGAAAGTGTCGGTCATCCCTACATAATAGATTTAATGCCATCAGGTTCAATGTGATACTTTTCGTTTTTGAATTTGACCACCAGATCATAGACTTTGTCAGGAAGGGTGAGGAAAGGTTCAGAAGAGTAATGATGATAGACATTCCCCACCAGATACTGACATGGAAAGACTGTCTGGTTCATGCATAAGAATGCAGATGGATATTCTACAATAAGATTCCAATTCATTGATTCGTTAATAATCAAGTTATGAAAATTAAAATATGACCATACTGGCTATCAAGTTTAAAAATTTTTTTTTTCAACGTTTATTTATTTTTGGGACAGAGAGAGACAGAGCATGAACGGGGGAGGGGCAGAGAGAGAGGGAGACACAGAATCGGAAACAGGCTCCAGGCTCTGAGCCATCAGCCCAGAGCCCGACGCGGGGCTCGAACTCCCGGACCGCGAGATCGTGACCTGGCTGAAGTGGGACGCTTAACCGCCTGCGCCACCCAGGCGCCCCCTTTTTTTTTTTTTTAATTTTTTTTTTTAATTTTTTTATTTATTATTTTTTTTTCAAGTTTTAAAATACACATACTACCCATAGTTTAGAGGCTGCAAGGAAAGAGTTTCACGTCCTGCCAGTGGGACTATAGATTGTTAGAACCATTCTGGGAAGAGCCTTGGAAAAAGATGTGAAGAGTTATCACATACCCATATGTTATTTCTAGTCGTTAAAATCATGCTTTCACAAATATTTAACAATGTGGAAAATAGGAATAATGTTAAGTGAAAAAGATATGAAAAAAGCTCTATTAGTAGGAAAACGTAGTATTGGAAAAAAGATAAAGGAAAGAAAAGAAGAAACGTAACCATAGATAAAATTGGGAGTAAATGTATCAACAGCTATCATTTTTACATTTCTGGGTATTAGGCATACAGGTGACCTTTGACACCCGCTTGTAGTTTTGGTACTATTCTAATGTTCCACTGTGAACTTGGAGTACTTTGGTAGAAAAAAGCAGGTTACTTTGCTCAAAGTGAAAGGGCACGAACAAAATCCCCACGAGGGAAGGACCAGCACAGCTGGCATGGTTGTGGGTCAGACAGAAAAAAAGGCTGAACCCAGTCAAGGCGGGTGATCAGAAGTAATGGAAACAGGTATGCGTATCAATGAGGGCGACATTGCCCCCCAAGGGGCAAACGCTGGTTACTGGTGGGACAGACAAACCAACCCTTACTTTTTTTATGCATAAAACACAGGCATAAAGAACAGTACATAGACTGTAAGGTATATTTGCGGCATTAAAATTCCACAGGTGAGGGAGGAATTAGGAAAGATCGTCTAAAAGGGCTTCTTAGTATGGCAGTAATATGAAAAAAAAAAAAAAAACCAGTTGAAAAACACGGGTCTATGGTGTATGGATAGGAAGGGGCAGAACAGGAAGGGAAGGTATAGTTGGAGGCACAGATTTCAACAGAAAATAGAAAAGGTTTTGGATGAAAGCCTGTTAGTGGAGCCCAGGGGGGCTGGGAGGAGGAGGAGAGGGCCAGCAATGTGCCAGTGACTGGGGCATGGGGTCAGGGGTCCCAAGTGGCCACAGTGGGACTGGAGGAGGGGAAGAGCTCTTGAAAAGAACTATCAGAGCAAATAACCCCGGATAACCCGAACAACACCAGAAATACCAGTTCAGGAGGGTGAAAGACACAGTAATCCATCACAAAGCTGAACATGGCTCCGTGCAATACATCCAGAAAAATCCAGTTGCTGGTTAAGCACTGGCAGCTGATAATGCACCCCGTCCCTGCAGGGGGAGCCTGAGGCAGCCCCCTTAATGACTCCCTCCCTTGCTGCAGGAAGCCTGGGGCCAGTGGTCCGGGGGCGGGGGTAGGGAGTGGAGGTCTCAGAAGCTGCATAGCACCTCGGGGGAGCCCCAGGCTCTGCCTCTCCTTCCTGGGAGCTTTGGCTAGTTATGCAACTTCTCTCAGCCTCTGTCTCCTCCTCTTGGATCTGGGATCCCACGAGTACTAACTCAAAAGATTTGTGGCAGGGAATAAGTCAGATAATAAATGTGACTCGTCCCGCTGGTGCTGGTAACAGAAAGCTGTCGACAAACACTAGCTGTTATTAATGTAAAGACTGCTGGACTCTTGAGTAAGTGATAAAGCTGGGCTGCTCCCTAGTACCTCTGTAATAAAGGAAAAGACAAGTTCCTTTCTAACAGGGCAATGATTTGATGTCGAGCCCTAAGGTCAAAAGCTTTTCTGAAACTCCCCCACACAGAGTGAAACACAGCCTTAGAGATAAAAAAGAACGAACAGTCATACTACTCCTGAAACCAACGTTACACTACATGTTAACTGACTAGAATTTAGATAAAAACTGGAAAGACACAAACGCGGGTTCTCTGCCTGACTTTACTTTCCAGCACGCAGCTTAACTACACTACTGAAATGCATTTCGTGGAAAATATTCAAATTAATGAACTACTTAGAAGGTGTCCCCGTCTCTATCCTCCGTCACGTGCGGCTTCTGGTTCCCCAGGAGAGAAACAAGACTTACGGCTTTGTTCCCCTTAGAACTTCATCGCTGCACACACTGGGGGTTTTCATCCTCTGGGAGTCTGAAGTGAGAGAAGGCAGCCTCAGATGTGCAGGCGTCTTCCTCGCGGAAGCGTGGAGTCCGCGAGCATCCGAGATTCGTCCCAGACGGTGCCGGGCCACAGACGGAGCACTGGCCCCCGCACCCAGTGATTTGCCTTCTTGTTCATTCCTGGGGGCGGGAGGGGTGGGGGGGGGAGCCAAATTAATTACTCAGCTTGTAAGCATTAGGTGAACAGGGCATAGATAGATGTGCCCATTACGAGGCACTGTCTGGAAGAGTGCCCGCCTCAAGCAGATACTTCTGAATATTGGCTGAACGAATGGACAGACTATCATTACCAATTCAACTTCCATTCCACTGAAGAATCGTCCACAGGAACATAAGGTCTAAGGTCCTCCCTGACTGCAATCACACAGTATAGCCCAGAAGATTAAGAATTCACAGCTATCTTCCCCTTATCTATTGACCCTCACCTAACGGTAAGTCACTTTTGTGGCTGCTATTGGAGCAGTGCGTTTTCATTCTCACACATGGCTGTATCCTTCCCTGAGTGTGCTCAGACACGCCTAGCACGCGGACTTCTGAAGGCCTCGTGCTCAGGTGCATGCGGCCTAGAGAGCAGGCTGCGTTATTTCGCATACGTACTGCGTTCTATCCGCAAAACAGGTAGGTCTCTGCTGAAGTGGTTTTGCTTGAATTGTCATCACACAACTCAAATCACTATAAAAGTTGTTGGAGAAGCGATGAACCTGAGAAGAGTAAAGACAGTGAAAGTTAAAAGGCAGCCAGTGCCAATGCAATCTCTGGTGCCTGTCGGGAATCAGCAGGAAACAAAGGCGTGCTCCAATGGGCTGGTTTGAGGAAAAGTTTTAAAAGGGACTATATTTTATAAAGACGGGCAAAGAGGAATTAACAGGGAATGGCTCAATTTCCCAACACAACGTAACAACGCCACAGTAGGGACGCATTACCACTTGGAAGCCGGGAGTGGCAAGAGGGGAGGGAGAAGTTTCTGGAATCCGGCAAGGGGAGCTGCAGGGAGAAACGCCACCAACCACTGCGACCTGGCAGAGAGGCCAGGAGTGAACAATGTCCCACGTTGTGCTCCCACGTTGAGCTCTGAGAGCCATATGGGGCGAAGGAGCCCTCCAGACAGCTAGAATGTACCAGCGGCCAGGGCATACCAGGGTGAAGAAGGTAGAGAGAGAATCTGGAGAAGCAAAGAAAGGGCACCCCAGCTCCTAACTGGCCTGCTCCCAGAGGAAGTCCTTCACAGCTTGAGGAAGGTAGCTGCCAGGAAGGGCACAAGAGCCTAGGAAGAAACCCGAACACGAGACGTCAGACCCTTAAATTTGAATCCCAATTCTAACCGCTTCCTGACTGGTGGTCTTGGAAAGCTTACTTGGAGGTTTAATTCCCTAATCTTTAAGTCCAGAATACTGATACATACTTTGTATGAGAATTAAGCTGAATAACACTGGGAAAGCACGAAGGGCTAAATAATCCCGAATTCCCTATTTGGTCCCGCAATATGACCAGCTAGGATGTAAAACAACATTTGATTCAGGCAAACAGGATTTCTGAACTAGAATCATATTCTAGTTCGAGAATAGATGTAGCAACCACAAGCACATTTTCCCCCATGCTGAACATGTAAAAAAAAAAAAAAAGTTAGCGGAATAAATTAAGACCTGTTGTCATTACTGCTAGAACACTTTGACTATTTCAAAACAGGCTCTAATAATACTTTATTTTCAACTTTGTCATCCATTCATTTCCTTTTAACATTGATCCAAATGAAAACAATGAATCAGCTGTAAAAAAAATTTTTTTGAAGCCCATTAAAGCTATAAAAAGAGGGTGGCCTGGATGACTCAGTCAGTTAAGTGTCCAACTCTTGATTTCAGCTCAGGTCATGATCTCATGGTTTGTGAGTTCAAGCCCCATGTCCAGCTCTATGTTGACAGCACGGAGTCTGATCAAGATTCTCCCTCTCTCACTGCCCCTCTCCTGCTTGCGCCCTCTCTGTCCTTCTCAAAAATAAAAAAAATTAGGGGCGCCTGGGTGGCGCAGTCGGTTAAACGTCCGATTTCAGCCAGGTCACGATCTCACAGTCCGTGAGTTCGAGCCCCGCGTCAGGTTCTGGGCTGATGGCTCGGAGCCTGGAGCCTGTTTCCGATTCTGTGTCTCCCTCTCTCTCTGCCCCTCCCCCGTTCATGCTCTGTCTCTCTCTGTCCCAAAAATAAATAAATGTTGAAAAAAAAATTAAAAAAAAAATAAATAAAAATTAAAAAATAAAAAAATTAAAAGCCACAAAAAGAAAATACTTGTAAAAAAACTCCTTAGATTGAAAACTTTCCGTATTTTTCGAGCTTAGTTATATTTTGCCTAACACTTATAGATTCTTTCCTATGCTGTCATCAGCCACCCATTTTTATGCCATTCATACTGCGTATGTGAATATGCAAAGTGGGAACCAATGCTGATCCTGTCAGAGCAGTTTAAAAAGCCCAGAGAAAAATACAATTAGCGGCAGCATTCTGAAAGTGTATTTTGAACAGCAAAAGCAAAGAAGTCTTACTGCAAAGCCCTTACACTACAGAGTAAAACAACCCTATTAGATATTTCTATTTTATTTGATTTTTTTTAATGTTTATTTATTTTTGAGAGAGAGAGAGAGACAGAGTGCGAGCAGGGGAGGGGCAGAGAGCGAGAGGGAGGCACAGAATCTGAAGGCTCTGAGCTGTCGGCACAGAGCCCCACACGGGGCTCGAACCCACGAACAGTAAGATCATGACATGAGCTGAAGTTGGACACTTAACCAACTGGACACTTAACCAACCTAGATATTTCTATTTTAAACTACCACTCCCTGACGGTACATCCTATTCAGACCTGTGTTCTTCTACACTTTGCAAAGGTAGTCTGTTTATGTGCTCCTATTCTAGATGCATAGTTTTGCCTCTGCCTTGAATATCTTCCTTTTTCCTTTCAGCCTTACCAAATCTAATGTATCATTTAGGATTTAATTCAGGTATTACTCTACTTTATGGAGGGTGTGCTATCTTTTTCTCCAGGGCATTTATGAGCTAAAGGATATCAAATTACAATATACAATGCGATGTGATGTGCTATGATATGATACGATACACAATTCGCATCTGGTTACAATGAAAGCTGACGCTGATTGAGTGCCTACTCTACCCTACGCGTTGTACTCAGCATCTTATCTCTTTTGCTTCTCTCAGCCTCCTGACCCACAGATCCCATCGATTATGAGACTGAGGCTTTGAGGGACTGATTCAAGATCACAGAGCTCATAAATTGTGCCATCGGGCCCGACACTTGTAGTTCTGTGGCTCAAACCCTCATCCACCCTACTGTCTACTGGCCGCCTCATCTTGCCTGTGTGCCTGTGTGCGTGTGTGCAGTGTTGCTTGGCCTGGCTTGACTCCCTCCAGCTAAACTGCATGTACCTCAAGACCAGGAAACCCCTCCTGTCCTTTTTCTCTGCTCCCCACCCGCACAAGACAAGCTGTGCAAAACCTAAAGTCCAAACTCTTTAGTGTTACTGAAGGTCTCCCATGGGCAAGATCAGCCTTTCCAGCCCCACCCTCCACTAGATCTTTGATTAAGGAAGCAATTCAAGGAAAATGTCCTGGGTGCCTAGTACGCACTAGGCTTTGCATTAGGAACTCTCACCTGTTTACAGAATTTTATCCTCACGGCAATACCTTGGAGAACGTCTTATCATCATTCCCTAGGTAAAGGAAACTCAACTTTGGAACAGTTAAGTGACACGTCCCAAATAGTTCCTCCATAGTTTCTTGACTCTCACTACCCTGGTCTTGACCCAATGCCCCCGGTGGTCCCAGCAGCCCCACCTTTAACCCTGCCCCGTCCAATCACTGTTCTCCAAACACACCCTCCCACTCCCCCATGCCTCTGCTTGGCCTGAAATGACCCACACAGACCTCCTACCCATGCAAGCCCTACTTGCTTCTTCGTGGTTCTGTTCAAATTTCACCTCCAACCTAAAACATAAAGGCTCGAGCTCAGGTCAGGATGAATCATTCTCTCCTTTATTCTCCTGAGGCTTTGTTTTGCACAGAACTGACCCAATGTATTGCATCTGACTTGCATTATGCTTTCCTTTCTACTTGATCAGGGACTATGCTTCGTTCATGTATATGATTGATACAACTGAACATACCTAATACAGTGCACTTAATGTAAACTCAATAAATGTTGAATGGATCCAACATATTCTCATTGACTTTTTTTTTTTTTTATCATTTGGGAGGGAAGACAGGAGAACATCTGGATTCTTCATATTGGCTAGAAATGCTGGGGAAAAGCATTTTTTCTCTTTAAAAACATGGATGAGCACCTGGGTGGCTCAGTCAGTTAAGCCTCTGACTTCAGCTCGGGTCATGATCTCGTGGTTCGTGAGTTCAAACCCTGCGTCGGGCTCTGTGCTGACAGCTCAGAGCCTAGAGCCTGAATCAGATTCTGTGTCTCCCTCTCTCTGCCCTTCCCCTGCTCTCTCTCTGTCTCTCTCTGTCTCTCTCTCTCAAAAATAAATAAACATTAAAAAAATTTTTTTAAATAAAAATATGTAAACAGTTCTACAGCTCAATGCAGGTGGGAAGTCTCAAATCTGAGTGTCTCTATTCAAGAATATGGTGATGCTACTAAACTCTAGACACAAATTATTTTTATTTTTATTTTTATTTTCCACAAATTATTTTTAAAGTAGTCCAATTGACAGACCCAAATACTCGATATAGAAAGGCAGGCACTCTGACATAAAGGCCATAAAATAGTGAAGGAAAGAGAGAGACTAGTAGAAAAACACCTACCTGAGGTGGATTAAGATGAGAAGCCAGGGATATACTTCGGGCTTCAGAGCTTCTGGATGGGGGAACACTCGACGCATCGGTGTTCGTACGAGAAATGAGTGTAAGTGGAGATTTATTCTCAGCTACTTTCAATTTTTCTTTCTGTTTCTTTCCTTCCACGTCAATGACAAAAGAAAAATCAATATTATTAGGAAACATATTATCTAACATAGGTACTTAAAATCCTCTGTTCTAAGAGAATATTTGCTCTGGAGTTACCGTGAGTCTACGATGGCCACTGAACCTTGTATAACACGGAGACCCCACAAGGCAATTGACTGATGTGATGCTTTCCACACGCACGTTCTATCATTTCGGTGGTAGGTAGAAAACTAGGGATTATACACCGGGGCAAGAAAAATTCTTGGTATTGTATAATATCCCAACTAATCTTTTGGTTGGAAAAGAACATATTTAAATTAACATGACCACTACCCTACTGATCACATAACATTAGCCAGTGTTGTCCCTCACTGGCATTTCTAGGATTTGTTTCTTCTCGATCTCCAGTAGCTTCGAGAACATTTCGCTAGGTTAAATGAAGTAACTGTACAATTATCTGAGTTTCCATTTTACTTTACAAAAAAAATGCCATAAACCCTTAAAAACCAACATCCCAGTATTAGAGAGGTTATCCTATTATTAGAGATTTTTAAAGTGACTTTTAGCTCCTTTCTTGTGTATTTCTAGGTTACTCTTCCAAAAGGGCACACATATTATTTTTAGAACTCAAAAAATGATGATGTCCCCTTTGAAGGGATCAAAGATCACGTGTGAAGGAGGGTGGAAAACTCACTTCCTTTCTCACCCAACCATATCCCAGGTGTGGCCACGCTGGGTGGGGCCACCAAGCTGGGCAACGGGGGGTCTTTTTTTTTTCTTTTCATTGGGGACACATGCTGCAGATGAGTACCTGGGAGTGTAACTTCCCAAGTTTTTCTAACCAGCTCTTCCAACAGTGCTACCACATTTGTCCAGACATGATCAAACACTTCCGCAGCCACCGCATCTCTGATACAGTCGTGAGGAGAAACGGGAGGAAGTCCGTGTTTATGCCTCATCCTATGGCGATGAACTGATTTCTGTTCAAGACATTCATCACCCCTAAGAACAAAACCCACTGTAATTACTAAAAGTATCAGTGGCTCAAGTTAAAACAGTGCTATCTATCTATCCATCCATCCATCCATCCATCCATCTACTATGCATGCATATATATATTATGCATATATAAATAAATATAACATCCTGGTTTTTTTTATTTTTAAAAAAAATTTTTTTTAATGTTTATTTATTTTTGAGACAGAGAGAGACAGAGCATGAATAGGGGAGGGGCAGAGAGAGGGAGACACAGAATCAGAAGCAGGCTCCAGGCTCTGAGCCATCAGCCCAGAGCCTGACGCGGGGCTCGAACTCGCGGACCGCGAGATAGTGACCTGAGCTGAAGTCGGACACTCAACCGACTGCGCCACCCAGGCGCCCCTGTAACATCCTGTTAAACAGTACATTGTTGGGGCGCCTGGGTGGCGCAGTCGGTTGAGCATCCGACTTCAGCCAGGTCACGATCTCGCGGTCTGTGAGTTCGAGCCCCGCGTCAGGCTCTGGGCTGATGGCTCAGAGCCTGGAGCCTGTTTCAGATTCTGTGTCTCCCTCTCTCTCTGCCCCTCCCCCGTTCATGCTCTGTCTCTCTCTGTCCCAAAAATAAATAAAAACGTTAAAAAAAAATTAAAAAAAAATAAATAAACAGTACATTGTTACTTTTTATTGCTACCAATTTTCGATCACAAGACCACTTTTTATTATTCAATCTTCGTAGCTTTCATCTAGGAACCAATTTAAGCCTCTGTATCTAGTGCAGAGACGGGGCCTTCCCCTGTGCCCTTCTGGGCAGCCTGGAGTCCTCAGGTGGCCTTGTCCACTTTCGCCAGAATGCTAAACACACTTCTTGTTCCCCATCTGTGCCATATGGTCAAAACAGAAAGGGGAGCACTGATCTAGCACAGACACATCCTGTTAGGAATCTAAAAACTTTTCGGGCACCGGGGTGGCTCAGTTGGTTAAGCGTCCGACTTCAGCTCAGGCCATGACCTCACAGTCCATGAGTTTGAGCCCTGCGACGGGCTCTGTGCTGGCAGCTCGGAGCCTGGAGCGTGCTTTGGATTCTGTGTCTCCCTCTCTCTCTGCCCCTCCCCCACTCACGCTCTGTCTCTCTCTGTCTCTCAAAAATGAATAAACGTTAAAAATTTTTTTTAAATAAAAAAAAAGGAATCTAAACACTTTGGGGAGTATATTACTCTCAAAAGAATGGAAAATCGTTCGGACAAGTAAAAACTACGCAAAACACCAAATGAGCAGATAATCAAAATAAATGCCAAAAAAGTTAATATTATTATACTAAGTCAATGTCAAATAAATTCTATTTACTCTTCTTTTCTGTCAAAAGCAAAATATTCTTCCATCTTTCCATCCGCATCGTAAACCTCTTCTTCCAGGGGTGAACCTGCTGAACAGTCAGCAGGCCGCGTGCAAGCGGGGTCTGGCAGTGCAGGGGAAGAGCACACCCCTGGGAGTATCTGAGAGCCAGAGATGCACAGCCTGTGGGGAAAGAGCAGAGCCTCCGTGAGGGGTGTGGAGCGTCAAGAATACGATGCTTGCAGGATCTGGGCGAGTCTTTATCCATAAAGTACAGAATCCCCAACAAACAAACAAACAAACAAAATCATTGATTATTACATTCGATAAAAGTCGTATCCTTAAAAGCAACATTTTAACACGGGCATCAGTCAACATTTAAGGGCCTCTTAAAAGCTTAACTTACTCTATGAGTTTGCATCCCTTTTGCTGTAGTGAAAGGACATCCTGGCACAGTCCCAACTATGGGTGACTGGCATGGAGAGATTTATCAAAATCTGTTGGTGAGCCAGAGAAGACGGGATAGAGCTTTATTCCTTCTGCTGTTGTGATGGAGCTTGGGATCCATCACAAGGGGTCAGTTTTGGGTTTGGCATTTAGCAAAAGGTTTCGCATCTAACCTTCAAAAGTCAACTCCCTTGATATCGTCATCCTCCTCATCACCATCAATTTATTTATTTTTCTAACTATAATTTATTGTCAAGGTAGCTAACATAACAGTGTATACAGTGTGCTCTTGGTTTGGGGGGGTAGATTCCCATGATTCATCACTTACATACACCCAGTGCTCATCCCAACAGGTGCCCTCCTGGATGCCCATCACCCATTTTCCCCTCTCCCCCTCCCATCCTATCAACCTCAGTTTGTTCTCTAAGAGTCTCTTACGGTTTGCCTCTCTCACTGTTGTAAACTATTTTTTCCCCTTCCCTTCCCTTCCCTTCCCTCATGGTCTTCTGTTAAGTTTCTCAAGTTCCACATATGAGTGAAAACATATGGTATCTGTCTTTCTCTGCCTGACTTATTTCACTTGGCATAGTGCCCTCCAGTTCCATCCATGTTGTTGCAAATGGCAGGATTTCATTCTTTCTCATTACCAAGTAGTATTCCATTGGATATATAAACCACATCTTCTTTATCCATTCGTCAATTGATGGACATTTAGGCTCTTTCCATAATTCGGCTCTTGTTGAAAGTGCTTTTATAAACATTGGGGTACAAGTGCCCCTACGTATCAGCACTCCTGTATCCCTTGGGTAAATTCCTAGCAGTGCTATTGCTGGGCCATAGGGTAGATCTATTTGTAATTTTTTGAGGAACCTCCACACTGTTTTCCAGGGCGGCTGCACCAGTTTGCATTCCCACCAGCAGCGTAAGAGGGTTCCATTTCTCCACACGATCGCCAACATCTGTTGTTTCCTGAGTTGTTAATTTTAGCCACTCTGACTGGTGCATCACCATCAATTTAGAATGAGAAGCATCCTGTGAAAAAATGCTCTGCCCCTGCCCTTCCCTGAAATCCAAGCTTCCAAAATCAGTGGGGCCAAGGCTCACGGCTAAGACAGACATGGGAAGAGTATAACTAGCAGGAAATGAAAAATGAAAACAAAAGGGGGCGCCTGGGTGGCTCAGTCGGTTAAACTTCTGACTCATGGTTTCGGCTCAGGTCGTGATCCCAAGGTTTGTGAGTTTGAGCCCTGCCTGGGGCTTCATGCTGGCAGTCAGTGCAGAGCCTGCTTGGGGTTCTCTCCCTCTAATCCTCTCTCTCTGCCCCTCCCCAGCTCGCTCTCTCTCAAAATAAATAGACCTAAAAAATAAATAAGTACATAAGAAAAAAGTATCACTAAAATGAAATTAAAAATACTTTCGAAAGTAACTCATAGGAACCTACTCTCTGCTGTTGTGCTTGTGTCCGCAGGCATCCAGGAAGGGTGTGTGGACCGTGGAACTAGGCTCGTTACCCTGGAAATGTTGGAATCCTTCATCAGTCGGCACTATGAGCTGTCTTCCTAATACTCTGCGCGGGGTGGGGGGAAGAAAGAAAGACAGAAAAAAGAAAAAAGATGGGAAATTACGAACACTTTTGATTCGGAAAAAGGCCAACACGTTTTGCGGCGTTCCAAGTCAGATGAAATGATGCTTTGAAGGCGTGTGTATGAAGTGACGAGGCACATGCTGGTCCACGAGAAGCGCGATGGTGTCACGGAAAAAGCACGGGCTTCGAGGGCGCAGGACGGGCTGTTCTCGCCACTGACGCAAAGATCGGAGGCAGAGTTCTCGGGCTCTCTGAGCCACTGATTTCACTGGTTTGTTTTTTGGATGAAAGAGATACTAATAGTCACCTGTAGGGCTGAGGGGTGGCTTAGAGATGCCAGAGCCAGACATCTAGGGTAAGGCTGGGCACACAGGGGCTCTCTATGCACGTTAACTAATATCCACGTAATGAATAAACCTATATAAACATATATACCAGGCTTATATTCCTTGCAGTCTCTCCTTTTTCCACCCTCCCCTCCTTCGTTTTCGTCTGAACTATTTAGGACAGGAGTGGTGGGGGCAGGTCTGAGCTCCTGGCTCTTGGGTGACTGCCCTGTGCTAGAAAAGTCAGCACCCACAATGAGTACCGGTGGGCGTACGATGCCCTTCAAGACAGAGGGCTGATGAAGGGCGGAACAGAGAAGATTTAAAAACGACTCGGGGCGCCTGGGTGGCGCAGTCGGTTAAGCGTCCGACTTCAGCCAGGTCGCGATCTCGCGGTCCGGGAGTTCGAGCCCCGCGTCGGGCTCTGGGCTGATGGCTCGGAGCCTGGAGCCTGTTTCCGATTCTGTGTCCCCCTCTCTCTCTGCCCCTCCCCCGTTCATGCTCTGTCTCTCTCTGTCCCAAAAATAAATAAACAAACGTTGAAAAAAAAATTTTAAAAACGACTGAGTCAAGATTTCTTTTAAGTTACCTACTTGAGGTAACCAGAAAATCCCTCTACATTTGTCGGGGTGTTCTATCTAATCTATTCTCTCCAGATGTAATACAAAGGAACTTCAGATAACGGAGATGGGTTTTTCTCCTAAGTGCATCTGGCTGAATAATTGAAGGAAGAAAAGCTTTTTCTCCATACCCAATCTATATTCTCCAGCTTTGCTATTACAAACTGAGCTATCCTTGGGGCACCTGGGTGGCTCAGTCAGTTGAGCATCCGACTTCGGCTCAGGTCATGATCTCACGGTTCATGGGTTCGAGCCCCACGTTGGGCTCTGTGCTGACAGCTCAGAGCCTGGAGCCCGCTTCGGATTCTGTGTCTCCCTCTCTCTCTGTTCCTCCCCAACCTGTACTCTCTCTGTCTCTCAAAAATAAATAAACATTAAAACAAATTAAAAAAAAATAAGCTATCCTCTCTCATAAGGAATCTGGATGAGTTAGTAAAATTCAGCTATTCAATCACTTGGCAAATAATTACTCTGTTCCTCCCCCACCCCGACCCCAAAGACTGTTCTCAGCTCTGAAGACTGACGCGTTGCTCACAAACTAGTGAAGGTGAAAGGTAAAGGCTCGTTTCGGCCCATTCCTGTATTTGTCACGTATGCAAGGCCTTTCTGAAAATGAGCGAGATTTGCTTCTCACAAATTAGAATGCACTTGGGCCCAATATTCCCTCAGACACCATTTCAAAGACTATGCTTTCTCAATTAAGACATGTGTCCTGGATACATATTTTGATCAGGCAATTGCTTTCAGTCAAAATATACGAACTGTATTAACCAGGTAAGGAGTAACCAGGTGGATGCAAAACCCATTCCAGAGAATTACCGTGGAACAACTTCCCTACCTCAGGTGGAGGGATCTTCTTGCCCACTCGCTGCATTCGGCCACTAGATTCTGAGTCTGAGGGCTTACTTTCCCTTCGAACAACATTTCTTCCACCTCCCAGAATAGCTGCTGTACTTTCTGCGCATTGGCTTTGTCAAACTCCTAGAACAGAAATGCACATTCAGTAGCAAGACGAAAAGTTGCAGAACCACGACGGGAGCCTGGGTGGCTCAGCCGGTTAAGTGTCTGACTTCGGCTCAGGCCATGATCTCGCAGTTCATGAGTTCAAACCCCGCGTCGGGCTCTGTGCTGACAGCCTGGAGCCTGCTTCCGATCCTGTGTCTCCCTCTCTCTCTGCCCCTCCCCTGCTTACACTCTGTCTCTCTCTCTCTCTCTCGCTCTCAAAAATAAATAAATATTAAAAAATAAAAATGAAACTAAAAATAAAAAATAGAAGTTGCAGATGTGTGGCCTTCATAATCAGTAACACACATTTAAAGTGCTTCTTATTTAGCAGGAGTACAACATGACAACAAGAATGTGGACTTTGCAGTCATTATAGAAAGGACCATGTACCCTCTAGGGATGATGGAACCTGAAATCGAACCCACAACTCAGCAGCAGGTGCACATTCACTTTGATACACCTGACCCAAGATGGTCAGGTCTGGTTGATTTTCACAGAAGGCTATTCAGTGTTTTCTGTTGTGCTCCTTCCCTTAAACTGATAACAACCTACATTCCCACTACAGCAGGGGAGCGAAATTCTTTTAAAATGCAAATAGGGTAAAAAACTACTAATATTCTCCTCCCAGGAGGGGACTGGGGGACCGAGGCATGGCGAAAGGCTTACTTTCAATTTTCTCTTTTGGCTTTTGTTGCTTATTGCAAATATTACCTATCAAAAAAGTAAGTTAAAATTTTTTATTATTATTTTTTTTTAATGTTTATTTATTTCTGAAGGAGAGAGAGAGAGAGACAGAGTGTAAGCGGGGAGGGGCAGAGAGAGAGAGATACACACACAGAACCTGAAGGCTCCAAGCTGTCAGCACACAGCCCCACGTGGGGCTTGAACTCACGGAACCGTGAGATCATGATCTGAGCCGAAGTCGGACGCTCGACTGACTGAGCCACGCAGGTGCCCCGGTACGTTAAAGTTTTTAAACAAAGAGCAACTGTAGGGCCTGATGTAATTTCAACTCTTGAAACGGAAGCCCCAAGAATCTCTCTGGATAATTACACGAAAACATGGGCCGAAAGAATCGCGGAACTTGGGACACTATGAAGCAAGGGTCCTCAGCCTTCTTCCCACCTGCAGAGGCACGAGAGGGAGGGCAGGGGCTGTTCATCGCAGGTGCAGGAGTCCCGCCTTGTCTGAAAAGTCCTGAGTGATCGGGAGTTCGAGCCCCACATCAGGCTCTGTGCTGACAGCTTAGAGCCTGGAACCTGCTTCAGATTCTGTGTCTCCCTCTCTCTGCCCCTCCTCCACTCGTGCTCTGTCTCTGTCTCTGTCTCTCTCTCAAAAATAAGTATATGTTAAAAATAAAAATAAAAATTTAGAATGCTGGTGGGAAATTCCCTCATCATCGATGATTTTGTACAGTCTTTACTTCTCCACATTTTTCTAGTATTTAAGTTCCTGATTGTCAAAGCCTGTCCTGAATTTCCAGCCACAGACAGGATACAAGAGATCATTTATAACATGGAGGGGGAGGGTTGGGAAGTGGAAAACAAAACCAAAATTCTCAACAGCTAAGATTCTGGGTTATGAGATTATGAGTGATTTTTATTTTTCCTAATATTTTCTGTATTTTTAAGTTTTTCCATGTGACATGTAAATAGGTTCATATGGATGTATGTGTATCTTTCAAAGTTGGTAAAAAAGTTTATTTAAAAGTAAGAAAATGAGGCACCTGGGTGGCTCAGTCAGTTGAGCGTCTGACTTTGGCTCAGGTCGTGATCTCACAGTTTGTGGGTTCAAGCCCCGCGTCAGGCTCTGTGCTGACAACTCGGAGACTGGAGCCTGCTTTGGATTCTGGGTCTCCTCCTCTCTCTGCCCCTCCCCTGCTCTGTTTCTCTCTCTCAAAATAACTTAAAAAAAACACAACTCTTGGGGCACCTGGGTGGTTCAGTCGCTTAAGCATCCAACTTCGGCTCAGGTCACGATCTCACGGTTTGTGGGTTCGGGCCCCGCGTCAGGCTCTGTGCTGACAGTTCAGAGCCCGGAGCCTGCTTCGGATTCTGTGTCTCCCTCTCTCTCTCTGCCCCTCCCCTGCTCATGCTCTCTGTCTCTCAAGAATAAATAAACATTAAAAAATTTTTTTTCAAAAGTAAAGAAAGCAATTCTTCATCATTAATTGTAAGCACAGAATTACAATGAAACCTACGTCATCTCTCCAGGAGTAAATGGAGCTCCTCTCTGTTGATAAGCCAGTGGTGGAACTCTGTGTGCCAGACCCAGACCAAGAGTTGTGGGCACCTGCAGGCGTGGGCCTTCCACTCGATGGCAACGACGATACGGATCCACTGCAGAGACACATGCAAGCAAAGTGGGAAGAGGTTATACGGCAGGTGGTTCTCCTTCTCTGAGCTGCTTTTAAAACTGATTCTAGGGGCGCCTGGGTGGCGCAGTCGGTTGGGCGTCCGACTTCAGCCAGGTCACGATCTCGCAGTCTGTGGGTTCGAGCCCCGCGTCGGGCTCTGGGCTGATGGCTCAGAGCCTGGAGCCTGTTTCTGATTCTGTGTCTCCCTCTCTCTGCCCCTCCCCCGTTCATGCTCTGTCTCTCTCTGTCCCAAAAAAAATAAATAAAAAACGTTGAAAAAAAAATTAAAAAAAAAAAACTGATTCTAAAACATTCATGCAGTGTAGCATCTCCCGACACTACAAACAAAACTGCTTTTTTGTTTTGTTCTGTTTTTTACTTTTAGAACTGCATGGCCAATCACTGATTCTGCTTCCTGTATTCATTATGGGAGCGTTTTGATTGTGCAATCAGAAGCACTGAACAAGCTAATTCTTACCAGGCATATTTATCAATGGCTTTCTGCACATTTCTTGTAAAATGTGTAGGTAAAGGATCTTCGCTTTTCACAACGGCACTGTGCTTTCCAGATCCTTCTGCCAGTCCTCTTCTGAAAAATAAAATAGGAAAACCATCTCTGATGTAATCATCGAATTTTATTCATTGAGACTTTTAAAACGTCCTTTGGCATAAAGTTGCTTCTTTCTTCCTGCTGCGTCCCCCAAACACACAAAGTGTGCATGCTTACACACGTGCTCACACACACCATATTTCCTCAAGAAACTGAAGGTCTAGGATCTTACCATCTCTATTTTTCTTAGAACAAGGTTGACATTAACCTATATGCCCCTTTATGTAAACGGGGGGGGGTGGGGGTGGGGGGAGAAACACAACTTTTTGTGACTTAGCCAGACCGGTAAACATTGCCCCCAACTCCGTGCAGACACGGCCTCACTCCAAGGCAAGTGGACCATGAGCTAGATTTCACTTCCAACTTGTCCCTTGACTGGGTGCCCTTGTGATTACAAAAGCCAACCAGCCTTTCGGGAAAAACTTGATAGTTCTGTATTAACTCTGGAACGTATTAAATTCTGTTGAGTCACTAAACACATGAATGAACAGAAGAAATGATTGAAACCCACAGACAATAGCTCATTTTAGCATGGCACCATTGTCTGCCTAACGTGTGGCGAGTTTTAAAACATTAAAGTTAATGAAAAACAACAACAAAGGAAGAAATCTCTAAACTTTAAATAAGGTACTAAACCTGACTGGTGTAGGAGAGTTAATCATTAAAATGCCCTTTCAATGAACCTCTTAAAACATTTACTTCCCTCTTAGTCAAAGCAACTTCCTAACATTTAACAGTAAACAACTTTCATTCTTTTATAGAAATAATAGTTTCCCATACAAATAACTCATATTCTATATCATCTGAAGATATGGCAGTGATTTGGGGGGAACAAGTCAACTTTCAGTCTTTTTAACAGGGATACCACAGTAATACTCATTTAAAAAAAAAAGTTTGCTGTGTCATCAATTAAAATGGTGCCTAATTTACAGCATTTATATTACTGAATGTAAATGGAGTTTAAAAAAATATCAATACAGATTGGGGCACCCGGGTGGTTCAGTCAGTTAAGCGTCCGATTTCAGCTCAGGTCGGTTTGTGAGTTTGAGCCCCGCATAGGACTCTGTGCTGACAGCTTAGAGCCTGGAGCCTGCTTCGGATTCCGTGTCTCCCTCTCTCTCTGCAAACCACCCCCCGCCTCCCCCGCTCATGCTGTTTGTCTCTCTCTCTCTCTCTCATAAATAAACATTAAAATAATTAAAAATATTAATACAGAGAATAAATTCCGCCCTTAGTTATATATCTGCAGTACTCTACAACAAAGGGAATTTGAAAAACAAGTTAATTAGTACAAACAGGTTAGTAAGAACCTCTGCCTTCCATACATACATCTTGTATGAGAGAAGAATAGAATCATGTATTTTTCCCCCTCCTTACTGCTTATGTGTCTTAGGTACAATCAGGCGATTCGGAGAATAAAGGTGCTAAGAGATAAGAATACCGGACAAGCTTTTACGGTAATAAACAGCTTTACCTCTGGCCTTATTCAGTCGTGTTTCAAAACCATCAATTACTTATCAATTTCATTCGCCTCCGTAACTCCTTAGAGAAACATAAAAACACTTATGATGGAAAGGAGACAATCAACCAAACGTTACATCAGAGAGAACTGCTTCGAGCATTAAGAAAGAAACGCTAGCCTACGAGTTCATCTGCTTCTTACTGAGAAATAACTGGAAACCTCAAGGTGGTGAATTAAATGAAACGTGCTCCTTCATAATATCTATAAAAGAAGAACACAGATCCATTAGAATCCTGCTCTGCCCCTGACAGGCTCTGTGTTCCCAGCAAGTTGCCCCTAACCCTGGACCCACCTGCAACACAGTGCAAATACTGTCAACGGTTTCAATACGGTTGTTGTGAGATCTCAGTTAAATCAAGTGTGTGCAGTGCCCACGTCATCAGTGCTGGCTCTATCGGGTGGTTCCTGCTCACTGCTACCACGGCTATCACACGTTCCTCTCTGAAAACACCGAGCTGTTTCTTTGCACCTCCCGCAGCATTTTGTATCGTACAGATCTCTCCCCATCCTTCAGCTTTTTATTTAGATCATCCTGACACTTTATTGTTTTCGTATCAAACGCATGCCTCTCACACAGAGATGCTCTATGTTTGCCGAAAGAATCAACACGCAAAGATTAAATTAGCGACTCAAACAACGAACACGGTTTTACTCTAAAAGTACATGCTTACTACAAAGGACTGCATTGCGACCAGACACAAACATACTCTTCAAACTCAAGACGTTTCTTGAGGATGTGTCATCCTTCGTGAAGAAAGAAAATTCACAGCTCTGGGAATAGCTGATGGCCACAGAAGTGACTTTTACAACGAATTGGTTGCATAAAATGGTTTCTTGCTGTCAGCGCTGGAAGACTGAATTCACTAATCGGAGGTATGCCTGTTTGTTTTGTCCCCAATGAACAATACCTTCTTCCTCCAGAAAGTTCACCCTTTTTCAGGGGCCAGGGGAGGAGGGGGTCTTTCCAATCCAAGATAATGCTTTACAAAATGAAAGCACTGATGATTCTCTTCTCTTAGCACCGTATCCTTTCCCCAGAAGGCATTCCTACTGACTTCAAAGTGTAGCTGACAGATCTTCAAGATGCGGGGACTAGGTGTGTGCAGCAGGTTGGGGCTGGGGGTAGAGGACTACTATAAGATGCCCTCACCCACCATCTAGGTCTGCACTAGTTCTAAAAAAAAATTTTTTTTTTTTTCCTCTGAGCTTCCTTTCCTTCAAAAGCCTCTGTATGTCTGTGGAACTTCTTGAACTTCAGAGTTCAGTGTAATAACAGATACGTTTGACCACAGAGTTCAGAAATTCTGAAGAGGAAGTTGTACCTATTAATGCAATGAATACCCAAAGTCACCAAAAACCTAGGGATGGAGCTGCCCCCTGGACCCAGGCCATCTGACCTGCGTGTGTCTCCGGGGACCCCAAACTACCGACGTGGTTCAGTAAAACCAGAATCGATACAACTTGCCTTTTGTTTTTTCTTTTTATGTCTTGTTTTCAATCTCTGATTTCTCTCCTCTAACCAACCATTATACATAACACTGAACATCTTTAATTCCCTGTAAACTATCAATTCCCTTGTAAACTCTACAGTCTAAAACAGGGTACAGGGCACCTGGGTTAAGCATCCGACTTTGGCTCAGGTCATGAGCTCACAGTTCATGAGTTTGAGCCCTGCTCTGGGTGAGCACAAGCCCCACTTCAGGTAAGCCCTGCTTTTCTCTCTCTCTGTTCCTTGCTCAGTTGTGCCCTTTCCCTCTCTCTCTCTCAAAAATAAAAAAATAAAAATAAACAAGTGTACAGGATTTACGGGATGTGTCCTGTAAGTACCTTAAAACTTGAAAATGGTGGAATGTCTATCAAGCTTTATTAAATACACAGACACATAACAGTTTATTACATAATACATAGACACATAACAGTTTTACACAAGTTTCTGTCTATACTGCTTAGATTTTAGAGATGTTAAAAAAAAACTGTTAATGGGTATATTTAAGGCTGTTCACTTGGAAAGAGGGAGTGGGTTTTAGGGCCGACTGAAGTGCACCCACTGAACTAGATAGCCCTAATTTGTCAGTGCATCAAATTTAAGGCTGAGTCCAAATCTCCATGAGTCACTCTTCCAGTGGACGAGGTAATGACTCTATTACTTAATTTTACTTTTTAAAACTCACCTCTTGATGGCCCACAAATCTCTGCCTCTTTGCCTTAATAGAAATTCAATATTAAACAGTGATCAGAGCTTTCAAAAATTTGCGTGCCTGCTTAAAAGGACGGTCTGAAATGAGCACCGTATTCTGAGTGGGTCGAAATGCAAGATGGTTTTCTGGATGGACTGTCTCTCACGAAGAGGCTCTTGCCCTAAAACACCCAACGCCGCCCCGACTTCATACAAGCACAGCCTGGACGCAACCACAGCTGGCGGGGCCGATGGGGAGAATCTGTCATCTCAGACGCGACGCATGCTTCTCAGTGCAAAAGAGCAACTTCGCCTGGGAAAGCTGGATGATGTCAGCACTAGAGATTTCATGAATGGGTGCAGGGATATGGACCCGATGGATCCCAGCTTTGCAGCCAGGAAAAAAAAGCAGGCACATGGCACGGAGATGTGACACGATCAAAAGTTCATCATCCCACCTCCCTTCCCAGATCAACACTTACCCAATCACAATCAGCCCCAGGCCTCGGCTGGCGTCCCCGGGGCCCGGCCCCGCGCCCCGAGGCCTGGGCGCCTCCGGGCGCTGACATCCCGCGCGGGCCCCCCGCAGGCGGCGGGCGGCCGTGCGCCCCCGCGCCCCCGGGGCCTCGACTCCCCGCCCGCCCAGCCCTGCGCCCCCAGACCGCTAGCCCCGCACACGCAGCCGCTTCGCAGCCGGGAACCGCGAGCCTCGAGCGGCGCGGCCAGGGGCGCTCCCGGCCGGGTCTGCGCGGCCCATGGGCGCGGCTGCTCGCGGGGCGCCCCGCACCGCTTCGCGTCCCGATGCTACGGCCCCGCACGGGCCAGATTCCGGCGCGGCGGGGCGACGCCTCCCGTCCCCTCCGCGCACGCCCTTCCCTCCTCCTCCCCGGCCGCCGCGCCCTTCGCCGAGGGCGGTCTGGGCCAGGCGGCGGGTCTCGGGCGCTCCCGGTTTCCAAGCCTGGCCCGCGCTCCCCGCCCCCACACGCTGCCTCCCTGCCCTGCGTCCGCGGCCCGCGTTCCCAGGAACCTGACCTTGGAAAAGTCCTGCTGCCAGAGGCCCGATTTCATACTCCAGTGACCTGAGCTTGGGCCGCAAGCCACTCGGCCTCTTGGCCCTCGCCTCGCCGCCCTCCCTGCGCCTCCAGTGCGCACGGTCGGGCTCCCTCTCCGCCCCACCCGGCGCGCCCGGGGCCTGTCCGGGCGGGGGGAGGGGGAGCAGGAAGGGGGTCTGTCCGGACAGGTGTTTGCTATACTTAATTCTTTCAAGTAGGATTTTAATTAACAGGAGAAAGACCGAGAACTTTAATTGACAGGAGAAAGATTTCACCTATCCCCGTCCTCCCATCAAAGGATTCCCAGGTGGGAGGTAGGTGGAAGGGAGGTTAAAAAATATGGAAGCCTCAGACCTGGTGAATGCAAGATGCTAAACCGATTAACAGGAACTCCGGGCCTAGTTGTGCACCAAAGATTTGTCTCTATTCATGTCCCGTCTCTCCAGCTTCATTCAAATAGATGCTTTATCTCATCCCACCCAGTAACTTTTCTACAAGCCAGCGAGCATGCCTGTGTTTAGGTTTTTTAATATGCGCTTGTGTCAATCTTGAAGTCATACAATTATACCAGGACCCCTGTGTGGGGACCTAGCAAAATATCCAAGCCACCATATTCATACATTGAGAGAAACAGGAGTGATTTCGCTTAAATAATGTACATTTTCAAAGCAACGTGGGAAAGGGTGGGCCCTTTATACATACGTGTATATATGTGGGGTGTGTGTGTGTGTGTGTGTGTATCAGGAAAACTGATGGTGTCTGAAGTAAACACACACCTGCTAACACTAGTGATGTGTAAAGGGAGGCATGACAGGGAAACAAAAGAAAGAAGAATATTATGATCCAAAGATAGGCCATCTTGTTTACTTTTTTAACACCCATGCTTCGTAGATACCATTATCCAATTTCACTGAGGAAAATACCGAAGGCAGAAAAACCAGAAGCAAAATGTTCCAGGTCACTCCACGAGGCTGTGGTGTGTGTGTGTGTGTGTGTGTGTGTGTGTGTGTGTGTGTCCCAGCTATGGATTATTGCACAGCAAACCACCCCAAATTTAGTGGATTAACACGGGAATCATTCTGTGCTGCTCACAAACCACAGAATTCACAAATTTGGGCAAGACTTGCCTGGGTGATTATTCTGCTTTGGCTGGCGTTGTGGCTCGCTGGCATTATTCAGCTGGTATACCATTATTCAGCGGTATCCAGCGGGCCTCTGGACTGGTCTGGAGGGCCCAAGAAAGCTTCACCCGCATGGTATCTAGCACTTTGGGGTGGGGGAATGGCTGGAAGGCTGGGCACAGCTGGGCCCTTCTCTCATTGCAAGACCTCCCCGGGGAACCTCTCCAGCGGGGCAATCAGAATTCCCACATGGCAGCTCGGGGCTCTGAGAAACCAAGGCTGAAGCTGTCAGCTCTGTGAAAGTCCGGCTTGGAACGGGCATAGCGTCACTCCCATTGTACTCCATTGTCAAAGTGGTCACGGATTCAAAGCGTTGGGAAAGAGAACCCATCCCTCTATGGGAAGTGCGTCAAAGAATCTGCACTTTTATTCTGCCACTATCCACTTCCGTCCAGATGTTATTTACACGCCTCCCTGACATGCACAACATACTCAAGCCTCTCAAAATTCCCTAAATCTGATCATTTCAGTCATATTCAAGTGAGGAGGAGGAGGCTCCTCGGGGGCATTTCCTCTGCATCTGAAGACCTGTGAACTAAAGAGACAAGCCAGCGCCCTCTGCCCCACAAACAATGGGGAGACGGAGACTGGAGAACCACAGCGGACACTCGTGTCGCAAAGGAGGGACAGTGGGAGACACAGCAGCCTCTGGCCCGCGGCTATCTGAATCCAAGCAGGCTCATGTTTCCAAATCCTTGATCGGGACCCGCTTCTGCTCCCTGGCTCCCTCCCAGCTCTTCGCTCTGCCTTCTGGGCTTCTGGTTCCACCCTCTGAGTTGTCCTCATGAGGAAGAAATGGCCCAGGGCAGCCTGCTTCCTTCCAGAGAAGCTTCACGGGGGAGGAACCAAAGTCAGAGTTGCTTCGAGTCCAAGCTGATAGTGCTTCTAACACTCCACCAATATAATTCTCTTATATAAATTCTGTCCTGTCCTTTCAATTTCATTCAAGTTCCCTCCACTAGCCATAAGCCACTCTGACCCTTCTTTCTGGGACAGGTCATTGGGGCACCTTTGAGGCTGCTATGGGACAATGCTCTTAAGCCCCTAAATCTTCCCGAGGCTTTAGTTAGCCGAACCTGTGGTTCCCCCTCTACCACCGCCCGGGAGCTGATCTGTGCGTGGAGGTCATTTCTTAATTCTGTTCAGAGACTCTGATGTTGAAACAACCCACTCTTCAAACCCAACAAGTCCTGACTCTCACATTTCATACGAATTCTGCTCAATAACTGAACAGCTCCTTCTTTAGTTCATCTCTCTCTTCTCTCAAATTTCCAAACCCAAAGCACTACTGATTTAGAGACAGAAGTCCTAAAATCTTCCTGCTGGACTGGTCTAGAGAGCAGTATGCCCCAGCAGAAATATAATGGCAGCGACACACATAATTTTAAATTTTCTAGTATCTGCATTAATAAAGTTAAAAGGAACAGTTGAAATTGTTTTTAATAATATATTTTATTTAATCCACTATATCTAAAATCAACTATATCTCAACACGTAATCAATATAAAAATTATTGAGATATCTTAAATCCTTTTTTTTTTTCCGGTGCTGTCTTTGAAATCCAATGTGTACTTCCCACTTAGCTCACATCTCAGAACTAGTAATGTTTCAAGGGCTCATTCACTACATGTGGCTTGTGGCTTCTGTACTGGACAGTGGTCTAGACTATAAAATCCTTTGACTTTTGTTGTTGTTGTTGTTTTGAGAGAGAGAGAGAGAGAGCAGGGGAAGGTCAGAGGGCAAGGGAGAGGGAGAATCCCAAGCCGGCTCACGCTCAGCGCAGAGCCCGATAGGGAGCCCTCTGTGGAGACTGACGCAGGGCTCGATCCCACAACCCTATGGTCAGGACCTGAGGATAAATCAAGAGTCACACGTTCAACTGACTGAGCCACCCAGGAGCCCCTAAAATCCCTTGACTTTTATTTTTAATATGGCTTAAACATTTTAAGACTTCATCATTCTTAGCCAAGCCTAAAGTTGTGCGTTATTTATATCTACAAGATACATATACATATGCATACGTATATATGAGAATATGTATATATTCTCTTATAAATATGCACGTTTCCAAAGTATTAGTCATAAACTTCATCAATATGCAGTTAAACGCTTAACTGCATTATCACAACCAAAGCTACTGATCCTGTCAGTTTATTCTTAAAGGCACGTTGACATTTCTATAAGCAGACAAAAATTCATTTCAAATAAAAAGGATTAAAAATGTTCCACATTTGAATATGATTTATAAAAGAAAGACATTTTCCTCAATGTTATTTGTACTTAGAGCATATCATTTTTCATCCTTCACTGGTTACTTAAACTGGATTTGGGAACCAAAAGTAAATACCTATTTCCGCATTCTTGATGGAGTGTTTTACATTCTAAGGGGGGTGGGGGCTTGAGGTCAATAATCGCAGTAATTAAATAGAAGACCTCAATTCCTAAAATAAGGATATTAGGATCTGCCTTAACCTATTTTGGAGAATTCATTTGGATGAAATGAAATTGTGCATGTGACCATCCTCTGAAAAATCCATTAGAAATGTAAAGATCTATCACTAGTCACAAGCAACATTTCAGTTGTCAAAAACCGACCTGATTTCAAGTACTGGCTCTGCCTTGCTCTAGCCAGGCAATCCCGAATTGGTAATAATTCCCTGAGCATAAATTGTCGAAAGCAAATCTAATATTATTCTCTTCCTTGTAGAGTCCTATGAATTAGAGATGATTTTTAAAAAGTGCACGTAGATGCCTAATACATTGTAACTTACATTACTCCGCCTTTCAGCTCTTGAAACATTGAGTTAATTACACTGAGAGTTTAAAAAGAAAATTGAGGGGCGCCTGGGTGGCTCAGTTGGTTAAGCATCTGACTTTGGCTCAGGTCATGATCTCATGGCTGGTGAGTTTGAGCCCCGCATCAGGCTCTGTGCTGACTGCTCAGAGCCTGGAGCTTGCTTCAGATTCTGGGTCTCCCTCTCTCTCTCTGCCCCTCCCCACTCGTGTTCTGTTTCTCTCTTTCTCTCAAAAATAAATATTAAAAATAATTTTTAATTAAAAAAGAAAAAGAAGATTGAGTAGAGAGCTCACTTGTGTCCATATTATTCTTATGCAGTTATAATATGCAAATGTTGCATATAGCCTTTTATATTTATCCAATTCAGGCAGTCTTTCCTTTGCACCTTTGTATCACGTAAACTGAAACTGTATGCATCAAAACCATGTCCTTGCTTTGCAAATGTACACACACACACACACACACACATGCGTATTTTCTATCTCCACCCTGGAGCTGTTCACCAGTGAGCACACCCACCCAGCACCTAGATCTTGGTTTCTAGTACAATCCTCCAATAGGAGGAACTAAGTTTCCGTGGAGAAATATATGATTCCAGGGCTGGGGCAGGGAAAATATAAGATCCTGGAGCATGTACAGTGCCAGAAAATAAGGATGTACTCAAAAAACTACAAAAGAGTGGGGGCATGTCAGGGGCCAGCCTGAAAGAGCCCTGAATGGCGAAAGCTGAAACAATTTGAGTACCAAAATAAATAATGTGGTATTGAGTTACAATCCAAGGAACAAAATAAATATCTATGAGTACATAGTGATATAAATAAATGAATAAATAAATAAATAAAGGGGGAGGAGGAAAGTGGTGAATCTCGTACAGAAAAATTATAAATGAATCAGGTCACTGCTTATCCTTTCAGGAAACAGAGCTTAGTATCTCCGACCCTCAACCTTGAGTGTGGGCTTGATTCCAAAGAGTACAGTATGAAAGGGAGGCGGGTAACTTTACAGGGGAAAAACCTGACCAGCACTCTGTCATCCAGATGATCAAGGTCAGCATCATTAGTGATGAGTCACGATGGAAGCAGACACCCTTAACAAGATATGAGGAGAATGCTGCTTCATCTCTGTGGTCTTCCTCCCTGAAACCCATAATCCCAGTCTAATCATAGGACAAATTCTAATTGAGAGACACTCTACCAAATATGTGACCTGTGCTTTTCAAATTGTCAACGTCATCAAAACAAGGCAAGTCTGAGAAACTGTCTCAAACCAGAGAATACTAAGGAGTCGTGATGGATAGGACCTTGGAACAGAAGAAGGACAGTGGGGAAAACCTGGTTGTAACAGCTAATCTTAAATCAGTGGATTCTGAATAAAGCAGATTACCCTCCATAATGTGGGTGGGCCTCATCCAATCAGTTGCAGCCCTTGATAGAACAAAGACTGACTTCTCCCAAGCAGAAACGAATGCTGCAAACAGACTGCCTTTGGACTCAAACTGTAACTCTTCCCTGGGTCTCCAGCCTGCCCACCTACCCCGCAGAGATTAGATTTACCAAGACTCCATTATCATGTGGGCCAATTCCTTAATGTAAATCTCACTCTCTCTCTAGCTCTTTATCTGTCTATCCATAAATATATACCTTCTTATATAAATCTATGAATATAGATGCAGGTGTAGACATATAGAGATACATCCTAATGATTCGGTTTCTCTGGGGAACCCTGGACGAATACATTGGTGATGGAATGAAGATGGAATGAAATGCGAAATTTTAGTTAATAATATTACATCAATGCCAGTTCGTTATCTGTGACAAACGTACCATCTCATATAAGATGTTAATAATAGGGAGCAACTTTTCTGTACATTTAAAACTGTTCTAAAGTAAAGTCAACTTAAAAATGCTTTCATTAAACTCTTCGCCGCATTTAAATATATTGTCCAAGTTAATAATACCTTCCTAGAAGACCAATAAAACAATATCATATTTTATTACTATAATGTGAAGAATATAATAATTTTATAATGTTCTAGGTAAACTGTGAAGTCCACAGCTTATATGAAATTATAGAAAAATGTAGAATTAATATATTATTTAACAGGAAAACAAAATAATTTTACTAGGTGGGAAAATTTATAGGGACATTATTTTTAAAGAATTACAACGGGGTGCCTGGGTGGCTCAGTCAGTTAAGCGGCTGACTTCGGCTCAGGTCATGATCTCACGGTCCGTGAGTTCAAGCTCCGCGTCGGGCTCTGTGCTGACAGCTCGGAGCCTGGAGCCTGTTTCAGATTCTGTGTCTCCCTCTCTCTGACCCTCCCCCGTTCATGCTCTGTCTCTCTCTGTCTCAAAAATAAATAAATGTTAAAAAAAATTTTTAAAAATAAATAAAAAAATAAAGAATTATAACAAAATACAGGGAGTTATATCTGATTTTATAATGACAGATACTAATAAATAATAACAGAAATGTGCTTTATATAATTATTTTCTAAGAGCAGTCTATGTAAAGCAAACTATAAGTGCATTATTTGACTCCTTTTGCAATCAAAATGTTTGCATGCAATCCCGCCAGAGAGCCACTAGATGTCAATCTTTCCCATCTGTTAAAACTGAAAAACGTGCCCATTTTTTGCAAGACTTAGGATTTAGTGAATTTTCTTTCCAGATGTGGAATCCTGTTTAGATCAGAAACCACTATTGCAGTGAACAATATCCAGTATGCACAGCTGACAGAAAGTGGCAAGATACTAACATCCCCTGTGGCTGGAATGCTAACCCTTTGGCAGGCAAACAGGCTCAGGGACCTTACTTCTGAACCTAACAACCACCCTGATGCTCGCTGCTTTTCAGTACAGAAAAGAAAATCGAGGGTGAGCAACGTAAGTAAATTCCTGAGGGTAAGCAGTTTTATCCAGATCGGTCCAGTCTGAGTTTAAAAGTTTGCCCTTTCTAAGATTCATCTCTGATCTAACTTGCAGATCTCTGTTGAAGTCCCTTCTCTGATAAAGATGTTCTATGGACATCACTTGTGGATATACCAAATACGTTCTGTAATAATACTCACTAACGTTTCTCGAATACTAACCACGTTCCAGTCCCTCCTTTAATGGACTTGATACAAGTGAGTTGAACATTTAAGTTTCACAATAATTCTTTGAAAGGGGGATAGTATTAGTATCATTATGCAGAGTAGTAAACTGAGGCACAGAGAAGTCGATGACATGACAGAGCCAACATTCTAACTTCAGCTACTGGAGATAAAGCTTATTCAACACCATGCTCAGTCTTTTATGCAGGGCAGACACCTCAGAAGCCCTCTACAACATATCCGGAGAAGTTCGAGCTCACTAGATTTAACAAAGAATACAGAAAAGTTTTTACATGTAGAAGAATGTTGTATCTGAAAAGGGTAATGGAGGAAAATTATTAGACTTTTAATATGAAGGGTGTAAAAAACTTAGAAAGCCCTAAGTAATCTATGAGGTTAACAGCTTATATAAAATTACAGAGAGATACAGAATTTGTATTTTATTTTAAAAAAAAACCCACCTAAATTGGGAATTTAGAAATCCAATGATTTCTAAATTAGTGCTGAAAATTATTAAGGACAATAATTATTAGGTAAGACCATACGAAATTGCCAATAGTGTACTGTTTTGAACCAGAAAAACAGAAATTTTATGTGTCAACCCAATACACTGGATGAATGGATTCAATAACATTTTTTTTTTAAGTAGGCTTCATGCATGGAGCCCAACGTAGGGCTTGAACTCATGACCCTGAAACCAAGATCTGGGCTGAGATCAAGGTCTCAACAGACTGAGACACCCAGGTGCCCCAATAACATTCTTTAATATCCAGTATTTTTTCTTACTTTTAAGCATTAACTTTACCATGCTATTATAGTAGAAACTGAAAGAAAAAAAACAATTTGAAAATGTTTTTATGAATACTTTTATAAAGAATTCATCAGACTTTCAAAGTAAAAACAACCACCTAAGCACATTCTAGGAAGAGTTGAATTTCCCCCACTATAGCATCAATATAGTCAAATTTTCCCCCCAAAAGTGTATTTTCATGTTTAATCTCACCTATTCTTTCAATTAGTAGAGCAGAAAGTAAAGATTTGGTAATAATTGCTAGATCACTACTTATAAGGTTTCATTTGCTGTTTCATTTGATGTCATCGAAATCTTAAGATACAGTTGATCCTTGTTATTTGCGGATCCCATATTTGTGAATTCACCTACTTGCTAAAATTTATTTATAATTCCAAAATCAACACTCCGGGTGCTTTCATGCTTATTCATGGACACGTGTAGCGGGGCAAAAAGCTGGAGTTGCCTGAATTGCGTGTTCTCCCCCGAGGTGGAGCAAGACAGCACTCTGCCTTCTTAGATTTGCTCTAACACTACCAACAAGTGCCCTTTTTGTAGTCTGTTTAGTGCCATGATGGTTTGCATTCTTGTGTTTTTAGTTGGTGATTTTGCTGTCGGAATTTGTGGTGCTTAGATGGAAATTATAGCATTGAAGGCGTATATTAGAAGAGAAGACCTAAAATCAATCATCTAACTTTCCACCTTAGGAAACTAGAAAAGGAAGAGCAAATGAAATCCAAAGTAAGCAGAAGAGAAGAAATAATAAAATTAGAGAAAATCGAAAACAAGAAATTAAATAGAGAAAATCAATGAAACCAAAAGACGGTTCTTTGTAAAGCGTAAGAAAAACCAATAAGCCTCTAGCCAAAAAGAGAGAGATTGAGAGGGGGCACAATTTACTGAAATCAGAAACAAGGGGTGCTTGCCCGGATCAGTCGGTGGAGCATGCAACTCTTGATCTCAGGGTTGTGAGTTTGAGCTCTGTGTTGGGTGTAGAGATTAATTAAAAATAAAATCTTAAAAAAAAAAAAAAGCAATGAAAGAGGGAACATCACTACAAATCCCATGGACATTGAAAGTATAATAAAGGAATACTCCGAATAACTCAGTGAGCACAAATTTGATAACCTAGATGAAACGGACCAATTCCTTGAAAGACATAATCTGCCCAAAACTCACACAAAAAGAAATAGACAATCTGAATAGGCCACCTAAATGTATTAAAGAAATTAAATCAATAATTAATAAAACAGAAAGCACCAGGCCCAAATGGGTTCACCGGTGAATTCTATCAAACATTTAAGGAAGAAATTATACCAATTCTCCTAATCTCTTTCAGAGGATAAAAACAGAGGGAATACTTCCTAACTCATTCTATGTGGCCAGCATCACTATAATACCAAAACCAGACAGAGACATTTGTAAGAAAACTACAGATATACATCTCCCATGAAGATAAATGCAAAAAATCCTCAACAAAATATTAGTAAATTGAATCCAACAATTATAAAGAGAGTTATACAGCATCACCAAATAGGATTTATCCTGGGTATGTAAGGTTGACTTAACACTACCTAATCAATTAATGTAGTCAATCATATCAACAGGCTAAAGAAAAATTACATGATTATATCAATAGATGCATAAAATGCATTTGACAAAATCCAACATCCATTCATGCAAAAACAAAAAAAAATAAAACCTCTCAGTAAAGTAGGAATAAAGGGGAATTTTTAAAACTTGACAAAGAGCATCTACAAAAAGTCTACGGCTAACATCTTAATGATGAGAAACTAGAAGCTTTCCCACTAAGGTCAGGAGTATGTCAGGATGTCCTCTCTCACCACTCACTTTTCAACATTCTACTGGAAGTCTTACCAAATACAATAAGACACAAAAATGAAAGAAAAGGTATACTGATTTAAAAGAAAGAAAATTACCTTTGTTCACAGATGACCTAATTGTCGATGTAGAAAATACAAAGAATCAACCAAAAAACTCCTGAAACTAATAAGTGATTATAGCAAAGTTGTAGGATTCAAGATTATATAAAAAAAGCGAATTGCTTTCCTTATATAGGCAATAAACAAGTTGAATTTAAAAATAGCAATACAATACTATTTACATTTGCCCACCCCCAAATTAATTATTTAGATACATATCTAACAAAATGTGTACAGAATCTATATAAGGAAAACTACAGAACTCTGATGAAAGAACTCAAGGCAGAACTAAATAAATGGAGAGATAGTCCATGTTCATGGATAGAAAGACTCAATATTGTCCGGTATTAGTTCTTTCCAAACTGATCTATAGATTTAATGCGATCTCAATCAAAATCTCAGCAAACTATTTTGTGGCTATCAACAAACAGATATCTAGAACTGATTCTAAAGTTTATATGGAGAGACAGAAGACTCAGAATTACCAACACAATATTGAGGGAGAGGAACTAAGAGAAATGACTCTACCTGACTTTAAGACCTACTATAAAGCTACCATAATCAAGGCTGGTATTGGTAGAAAAGTACACAATAGACCAATGGAACAGAATAGAAAGCCGTAGAGATATACGTACATAAATATATTCAGCTGACCTCGGACAAAGGAGTGAATGCAATACAATGGAACAGAGAAAATCTCTTTAACAAATGGTGTTAAAACAACTGGATATCCACATGCAAAAAAATCAACCTAGATACAGACGTAACACCCTCTCCAAAAGCTATCTTGAAATGGATCATAAACCTAAATGTAAAATTTAAAAAACTATAAAACTTCTAGAAGATAACATAGGAGAAAATCTTGATGACCTAGATCATCAAGACAATGACTTTTTATCTATTTATTTTTAATTTTTTTAGCCTTTTAATTTTATTATTTATTTTTGAGGGAGAGAGACAGAATGTGAGCAGGGGAGGGGCAGAGAGAGAGGAAGACACAGAATCTGAAGCAGGCTCCAGGCTCTGAGTTGTCAGCACAGAGCCCAACGTGGGGCTCACAGACCACAAGATCGTGATCTGAGCCGAAGGTGGACGCTTAACTGACTGAGCCACCCAGGCGTCCCAAGACAATGACTTTTTAGATACAACACCAAAGGCATGCCCCATGAAAGAAAGAATTGACAAGTGAGCCTTCATTAAAATAAACTAAAAAAATTCTACTATGCGAAGGATAATGTCATGAGAACGAAAAGACAAGCCTGGGAAACGAGACGGGGAGAAAATATTTGCAAAAGACACGTTGGCTAAAGAACTATTATCCAAAATATACAAAGAACTCTTGAAGACCAACAGTAAGAAAACAAACAACCCGGTTTAAAAATAAGCCAAAGACCTTAACGGACACCCCACCGAAGAAGATGGATCGACAGCAAAGAAGCAAATGAAAAGATGCTCCAGACCATACGCAGCAGAGAAGTGCAAATTAAAACAACAATGAGATGCCACTATACCCCTGTTACAATGGCCAAAATGCAGAACACTGACAACACCAGATGATGGGAAGGTGGTAGGGCATGGAGAACTCTTCCATTGCTGGTGGGAATGCAAAGTGGCACATCCATTTTAGAAGACAGTTTGGTGGTTTCTTACCAAATTAAATGTACCCTTACACTACAACCCCGCAATCACACTTCTTGGTATTTACCCAAAAGAGTAAACACTTATGTCTACACAAAACTTGCACGTAGATGTTTATAGCAGCTTTATTTATACTTGCCCCAACTAGGAAGCAACCAAGATATCCTTCAGTAGGTGAGTGGATAAATAAACTGTGGTACATCCAGACAGTGAAATCTTATTCAGCTCTAAAAGGAAATGAGCTATCAAGCCATGAAAATACAGAGAGGAAACTTAAGTATGTGTTACTAAGTGGAAGAAGGCGATCTGAACGGGTTACGGACTGTCTGATTCCAACTAGAAGACATTCTGAAAATGGCAAAATACGGAGAGAGTAAAAAGATCAGTGTGTGCCAAGGGAAAGGGAGGGATGAATAGGGCACAGAGAATTCTTTAGGGCAGTGAAAATACTGTGTGAGACCACAATGGTAGATACATGTCATACATTTGTCCAAATGCATACGATGTATAAGGCCAAGGCTGAACCCTAATGGAAACCATGATTTTGGGATGCTAATGATCTGTCAATGTAGGTTTCTCATTTTTTTGAAATGTTTCTTTATTTTTGAGAGAGAGAGAGAGAGAGAGAGCACAAGCAGGGATGAAGCAGAGAGAGAGGGAGAGAATCCAAAGCACGCTCCAGGCTCCCAGCTCTCGGCACAGAGCCCGATGAGGGGCTTGAACTTATGAACCATGAGATCATGACCTGAGCCGAAGTCTGAAGCTTAACTGACCGAACCACCCAGGCACCCCTGTTGGTTTATCATTTATAACAAATATCTGACTCTCGTGGGAGATGTTGATAATAGGGAAAGTAATGCCTGTGTTGGACAGGGGGGTACAATCTTTATGAAGTATCTTTGTGAAAAATCTTTTCCTTTCACTCACAACCTTTTGTTGTGAACCTCACACTGCTCAAAAATTAAAGTCTTTAAAAAATGTCAGCCTAAAATTTGCAAAATTAAAAAAAAACACCATAATTTCTCACATTTTTATCTCTGAGGTGAGGATGTCTATCACCAATAGTATCTTACAATAGTGGCCAGGAGAGCATCAATAGGGAAGTACTTGTCATAAACCATAAAAAAGATTAGCTTCCCGCTCACACTCATTAGGATGACTATTATCCGAAAAACAAAACATAACCTGTGTTGGTGAGGATGTGGAGGAACTGGAACCTTTGCATTGTTCTTTTTTTTAAGATTAAAAAAAATGTTTATTTATTTATATTGAGAGAGAGAGCACAGGCACACATGCACGCATGCATGAGTGGGGGAGGGGTAGAGAGAGAGGGAGAGAGAGAATCCCAAGCAAGATCTGCACCATCAGCGTGGGAGCCCTACGCGGGGCTCAATCACAAACTGTGAGATCATGACCTGAACCAAAACCAAGAGTCCGATGCTTAACCCGCTGAGCCACCCAGGTGCCCTGGAACCATTGCATTGCTGGTCGGAATGTGAAATGGTGCAGCTACTATGGAAAACAGTCTGGCGGTTCCTTACAAAATTAAACACAGAATTACCGTATGATACGGCAATTCCACTCCTCAGTAAGTACTCCCAAAGGACTGGAAGCAGGGACTTGAGCAGGTATTTGTGCACCATTGTTCATAACGGCATTATTTGCTCTAGCCAAAAGAAGGAAACAGCGTACATATTCATCAGCATGTGAACAGAGAAAGAGAGTGTGGTCTATACTTACAATTAAATATGATTCATCCTTAAAAAAGAGTGAGATCTTGACACATGTTACAACACGGATGCACCTTAAAGACGTGCTAAGTGAAATAAGCCAGACACAAGAGGACAAATATTATACGACTTCACTTACATGAGATTTCAACGGCATTTCATTTCAGAGACAGAAAGTACCATGGTGGCTGCCACGGGCTGAGGGGAACAGAGGAGTGGGGAGCTATTGTTTCATAGGTACAGAGTTTCTATTTGGGATGATGAGGAAGTTATGGAGAGGAATGATTGTGAATGCATTTAATGCCATTGAATTATCCACCTAAAAATGGTTAAAATGATACATCTTATGTTATATACGTTTTAGCACATTTAAAAAGAAAGCTCACCTTCCAATGGGCAGAATGAGTATTAGTGACTTGGAAAGGAATCTTTCCATACATAAATCTTTTCCACAACATAAAAGCACTTATCTAAACTTTAACCACCAAAGCCCTAGGAGGATATGGGAGTGGGGTCGAATCGGATTCACGTTTCTTAAGTAGGGTCAAGTGTAGGCTGGCTCTATGTTACTAACTGCAAAGCCAGCTTAAGAGCCCAGCACCAATATCTTTTAATACTTTACTGGATTCATAGTAAAAATACTGTCTCATCTATGTTTTAATGGCATAGAAATCATTGTGTGTGGAAAAACCAAGGCCTTGACAATGATGAGTAGAAAATGAATTCAGAAGAGTCATCTTGGAATGTTAAGAACTTCTAGGAATTTATTTAGCCTGTATTTTCCTTCTTATACTGGGACCAAAGCAATTTATCACTTAAAAAAATCTGTCTGGTTAAATCTCAAAGAAGTACTACAATAAGAATAAAATTATAATTCTAACTGATGGGAAAGCATTGTATCATAGTTTAATCGGCAACATTTTTCTTTTTTAGTGGAATATAAAATAATGTGTCTAACAATCAATAACATTATAAATTAAATGAAGTTCAGTAATGCCTGATTTTGAAACAGGGTTTTTATCTATATTCAATGGCTTAATTTGCGGAAATGGACAATAGGCCTGTAAAGATTTGCCCTTCATTAAAAAGCAGCATGGGGGCGCCTGGGTGGCTCAGTCGGTTGAGCGTCCGACTTCAGCTCAGGTCACGATCTCACGGTCCATGAGTTCGAGCCCCGCGTCGGGCTCTGGGCTGACAGCTCAGAGCCTGGAGCCTGTTTCAGATTCTGTGTCTCCCTCTCTCTCTGCCCCTCCCCCATTCATGCTCTGTCTCTCTCTGTCTCAAAAATAAATAAACATTAAAAAAAAAAAAAAAGCAGCATGAACTGGAAGATGATATTGTACCAGGGTAATCTGTCAAATAATTCTCTGCTGTGGAAGTACAAAGTTTATCTGTGTTTCTAATTCTTAATTTCAAACTATTTAGGTTTTTGTCTTCCAACCTTTAACAGAGATGATAAAGCAAAACAGAAGCTAAACTCAACTCATAAAATCCAAAGGGCCTCCTGTCCAATGATTAATTGTAGTTACAGAGCCAGCTGGCCTGACAAAGCTCTCTTGGGGTGGTTAAAACCTTCCAGTTAGTGGCCTCTTTTGATGAACTTCTCAATTTTATTGATTTTTTGGAAGCTCTTAATTTTAATTTAGTATAACTTACCAATCTTTTCTTCCTGGTTAGCACTTTTTTGGTCCTATCTCTTTGGTCCAAAGAGATCTTTGCCTACCATAAGACATAAAGATCATGTCCTATGTTTTCTTCTAGAAGCTTCATTGTGTTTTCTTTCACATTGAGACCTACAATTCACTTAAAACTGATTTTTTCGCATGAGTTTCACACAGGTGATCAAGTTTCTTTTGCTTCTTTAAGGATGAACAACTGATTTTGCACCATTTATTGAAAAGACGGTCTTTTCACCAACAAACATTCATAAACTTAGAAGACTGAATCTGGAATCTAGGTTCTCTATTATGTTCCACGGGTCTATTTGTCTGTCTTTGCATCAGTAATACACTTTATGTATTAATGTGGCTTTATAATAAATTTGGTGTCCTTTAGAGTAATTATTGCTGGGGCACCTTGGTGGCTCAGTCGGTTAAGTATCTGACTTCGGCTTAGGTCATGATCTCATGGTTTGTGAGTTCAAGCTCCGCGTCGGGCTCTGTGCTGACAGCTTGGAGCCTGGAGCCCGTTTCAGATTCTGTGTCTCCCTCTCTCTCTGCCCCTCCCCACTTGCGCTCTGTCTCTTTCAAAAAAAAAAAAAACTTTAAAAAAGTTTTTAGAATAATTATTGTATATTATTATAAATAGTGTTGTATAGTAATTACTGTTATTTTTTTCTGTATATTTTCTATCAATTTCTGTGAAAGGTACATTAAAATTTTTCATTATGATTTTGGATTTGCTTATTTCTTCTTTTAGTCAATTGCTGCTATAACTATAGATAGATTTTTGTTTTTGCAAACTCAAAATTTAGGCTCCCCCTTTTTTTTTTTTGCTGTAAAATTCACTCTTCACTATCTACAAGGTTATTTCTGAGTTGTAAAAATGATCTCTTCCCCATGAGCAATAATTCTTGTATTCTTCATTCAGTTCTCCATTCAGTTTTGCCTGCCACAATCAGAGAGAGCATGAGAACACTTTCTTCTTGCTCTGGTAGGGAGAACTTAGCAGCAGATACTGTAGGTCTGTCAAAAATAGACACATCTTCATATATTTTTGAAATTATGTTATTGGTGCCTGTACATTTAGGATTTTCACATCTTCCGACAAAGCGGCCCTTTTCTATTTATAAAACAGCCCCTGTTACCTCTGCTAATGCTTCTTGTGTGTTTTTTTAAAAGTTTTTATCTATTTAAGAGAGACAGACATAAAACATGAGTGGGAGAGGGGCATAGAGAGAGAGGAGGGAGAATCCCAAGCAGGTTCCATGCTGTCAGCGCATTTTCTTTTCTTTTCTTTTTTCGAAAAAGTTTTCATAATGCTTCTTGTTTTAAACGTTACTTGGTCTCATATTATAAAAGCTACACCAGCTTTCTTTTGATTAGAGTTTACGTGTACCAACATTCCATCCACACATTTATCTCCGGTATTTCTGTATTCTAATATTTAAACTTGCTTCTTTGATCAACTAGAATATAAAGTTGTTGCTTACAGCTAAATCCAGATGGGATTAAATTTGCGTCTTGTGGCAGACTGGGGGGCCTGGCAATCTCAAATCACTAATCCAGTCAGTAATTAAGAAGATTTAAACCTGGGTTTCAGTCCTTGTGGGGCTGGTCTCTTTCCAGTTCAGCTGAACTCCTGAGGGGTTTGTATTTATTGCCCAGCTTTCCTCCTTGCACTCAGGTTAGTGTGCCATTGCTGGAAGTTGAGTTAAGGGAATTTTTGTAGCAAAGTCCTGTACAGTGTGTGCCACAAATCACCATTCATGTCCCAGGAGAGTCCTCAGTAAAATGTACATTGTCCCCTAATGCTTTACTGAGGAAGAATTTACAAATGCTTTATGGTGAAAACTGGAGTGCATCCTGCTTCATGGTCAACTTGAGGCAAAACCAAAGGTTTCCAGCGGGGACCCGTATACGGATTAGAAGTACATTTAGAGTACACACACACACACACACACACACGATGCTAAATCAAAGTATCGGTATTAAACAAATGAGCCGCTGAGTGCATTAAATAACAAAAATAAACATGTGCATCATAAACTGAATTTAATATAGACCTTGAATTCACAAAAGTTCAACACAGGCATATTTCCATTAAGGCATATCTCCAGGAAGCCCAGCTCAAGCCTTGGCTATAATCAACACAAATTTTCCTTCTTATAATGAGGACAATGTATTGTGTGCTAAGGTGCTTCACGGAAAGGTCTATTGTTTGTTTTTGTTTTGTTTTGTTTTAGAACATTTAGCTGAATGGCTCTTCAAGACAGAAAACTACCGAGTCCTCCTGCTGGACACAATTCTTTCTTATCCATCCACGTATCATTCAAAATCAGGGTCCCTAACCTCAGTCTCAGTTCTGAGACTACTTGTAGCAACAACGTGCGTTGCGAAACAGAGCACTTTCGAGGCTATCATTTGCATTTGCATTTTCATATTCTTGTTCACGTGGACAGTGAGGGACCACATGAACAGTTGTGCATGAAAACGTGTCTTGCGCACACAAACGCCGTGCTCTAATGGAGAGGGAACCAAGGTCGGGAGCCACTCACCCGACGGGGACCCCCTATCTCCTCTCCAGCTCCGTGACTTCTGGAAGGCAGAGATCCCCTCATCTCTTTGGGGTGTTCAGGTGACAGAAACATTTTCAGGAGTTTCATAAGCTATTGCTAAACATATCCCTTTGTTCCAATGTACCCGTCATCTCCAGGACGGCTTTGGAAGTAAACATACTTCTAATACTTACTAGCACTGGTGTGCTGAGAAACCAGCAATCTGAAAAATTTTAAAAAGTCCTGATGTGAAGCGTGTGCAGACTTGCAGGGTGTGAATGCTCCCTCTTTGGCCGGCCTCCAGCCACCACCGTGATGCCATTAAGTGTGGAACAGGAAATAGCTGCAGGTGATTGTCTCCCGCCAGCCAGTTCTATCCACTCGGCACACTATTGCTTCGTGGGGACGGAGGGACTCTCAGAGAATCACACAAACTACCACTTTTGCCCCTGAAACACCTCTGATCACCACAATATCTGTAACGGGCTCGCGAGACGACTTCACTGCAGAATTCCCTCCTACTCTTCAGCCAGCCTTTTCCGAAGGGAAAAGGCCCCAGATCACCTCAAAACTGTGACACTTTGCTCATTTGTAAAGAGCAAGCTTAAGCCGGGTTTTCAGGAGTTCTGAGGGTTACATGAATTTAAGCAGATTTTAGCCAATTTAATTTAATTTAACTTAGCCAATTTTATTTTAATTTTTTTTAACGTTTATTTTTGAGACAGAGAGAGACAGAGCATGAACGGGGGAGGGGCAGACAGAGAGGGAGACACAGAACCGGAAGCAGGCTCCAGGCTCTGAGCCATCAGCCCAGAGCCCGACGCGGGGCTCGAACTCACGGACCGTGAGATCGTGACCTGAGCTGAAGTCAGACGCCCAACCGACTGAGCCACCCAGGCGCCTCTAACTTAGCCAATTTTAAATTAAATTGGCCAAATTTAGCCAAACTTACTCAAGTCCAAAGTCAAACTCTACCACCAAGTTAAGACAAAGGGTGAGAGGCAGAACTTTACTGAAGGCAGAAGGGAGACAGCGAGGCAACAACCCTTAAAAGGTTCAGTTTCTTGGCCTCAGACTAGGGGGTAAGTGGGGGGCAGTGTGTTAGGACAGGCACCACGTATGTTTTCATACATGGGAACTCAGCAAATGTCATTAATATTTCTTGCCCGTCTCAAATAGGGGCCCGTGGTTTTCTTCAGTATAATTGCCATGTGCTCCATTGAAAGAAATTTCATTGTAAGGAATTGAAGTTAATGATTAATTTAAAAATTGTCCCTTTAGTGAATCTTGAAAAGAACAAATAACTCACTGTTCAATTTTTTTAAGATACTCAAAATGATATCATTATGTTAGAAATCAGTAAGATCTGAAATGTTAAATGCTATGTGAAAAAAGGAAATTCATTAGAGAAACGTGAATATAAGTGCCTGGCAGGAATTACAGCGGTCAGTATTTAATTATAAGGCTTCTTCTAAACCCTTAAGTGAAATGTCTAATTAAGAAAATGCTAATGTGTGGGTATACCCTTGCCCCTAGCAAGGGCCGTATCTAATATCTGCTTCTCCAATTTTTCTTGCAAGACAATGCTTACCAATTATCTGTCTTACTCTATGGATAAAGTATTTGACTTGCTCTCAAATATACATGAAATAATTTATAAGAATAACACATAAAATAAACGAGAAGAAGGTTAATGAAACTAATGTTTTATTTTAAAGAAGTCATGGCTTTAGGGGCACCTGGGTGGCTCCATCGATTAAGCGTCCGACTTCAGCTCAGGTCATGATCTCACAGCTCACGAGTTCAAGCCCCACATTGGGCTCTGTGCTGACAGCTCAGAGCCTGGAGCCTGCTTCAGATTCTATGTCTCCCTCTCTCTCTGCACCAGCAGCCCCACCCGCCTCACTCATGCTCACTCTCTCTCTCTCTCTCAAAAATAAATAAACATTGGGGCGCCTGGGTGGCTCAGTCGGTTAAGCGGCCGGCTTCGGCTCAGGTCATGATCTCGCGGTCTGTGAGTTCGAGCCCCGCGTCAGGCTCTGTGCTGACCGCTCAGAACCTGTAGCCTGTTTCAGATTCAGTGTCTCCCTCTCTCTCTGACCCTCCCCGTTCATGCTCTGTCTCTCTCTGTCTCAAAAATAAATAAACGTTAAAAAAATTTTTTTAAATAAATAAATAAATAAATGAACATTAAAAAAATTTTATAAAAAATTAAAAAAAAAGAAATTACGGCTTTAGAATAAAAGTCATTTTTTAAGTTGCACTTCAAAATGGACAAAACTAAGCGTTAAATTTGGTCCCCTTATCAGTATTACTAGGAGTATTATTCCAAGAAAGATACTTTTCGATTATTCATTAACATGCTTTTTATTTTTCAAATTTATTTTTCTTGAAAGAGTAAAATTTCTTAGAGTCAGTTTGTTCCAGGACAAACCCTACCAATTACTTTAGAAACAGATTTTTATCCTCCTTACCATGTTAAACAGGTTATTAAAAAAACATTTGGTTTTATATATATATATATATATATGAGCACAATATAGATTGATTGCTTGGATTTGAATGTTATATTTTCTACCTATTAGCCAGGTGGAAGTAAATAATTTCTTTTCCCTTCGGAGCCTCAATTTCTTCATCTGTAAAATGGTAACCAAATTCCTACCCACTATGTTTGTTTTGGTGATTCATGATAATGTCTACAAAAACATGCACGTAGCATTTGGTTCCCAGTAGACATGGAAATACTACCTGTTGTGTCTAATGCTAAGAATCTTGGCTTTGTAGAATAATACATATTTGAGCAATGCTCAATCAACATGCTTATAAAAATGTTAAAACTAGTGAGTAAAACAAAAGTCTAACTGAGGTAGACTCTCTTGACACTATATCACCTGCTTCCTTAAAATAGATTTTATATATAAAATTAAAGTTCCCCAGAATTTATCATTATGCATTAATTTAGCAATGAAATTACTGGTGTTTAAGCAGGAGGTGTTCACTTTATTCAATGTCGGCTCTTTAAAAAAAAATGTTTATTTATTTTTGAGAGAGAGAGAAAGAGCGAGCAGGGAGGGGCAGAGAGAGGGAGAGAGAGGATCTGAAGCGGGTGCCAGGCTCAGAGCTGTCAGCACAGAGCCCGACGCGGGGATCATGACCTGAGCCGAAGTCGACACTTAACCACTGCCACCCAAGTGTCCCCCAGTGTAGACTCTTAATTCAACTAGATTATAAAGAACCTTGGATATACATGAATGGTTTCTAAGACTTCACTGTTCAGTGTTAGAAATCTGAATTAGTTTCATTTGAAAAGAAGTGTCCATTTTAACCTTCTATGTATCTAGTGACATTCTCTGAAATTTAACTATTAGTATTAAAATCTGAATGTAAGTCGTGAGCTTCCAAGGTGGGGTTTTTCCTCATCCTTATTACTGGCATTATAAAACATTTAAGGTGACAATGATCCTGAGAAGAATATACATGCATATGTGCATAGGAAGAGAACATTTTACTTCGTTCAACTTAACCTTAATAATCTGTTTATTAAACAAAAGTAGGGTAAGGCTTGGCTTGACTGTTTTTCTTGTCTTTGTCAAAGACCTTCATTTCTTTTCCAAGTTCACAACTGGATATTTAATCATTTCAAAGGCTTTATTTAATTTCTGTGCTGTATGAAACATGGTATATTCATTGACTATTTCTACCTCTCAAGAATAAAAGGACAATATTTGAATTTTTTCAACATATATTTAAAGAATGATATTTATTCATTTAATGAGTCATGTCCTATTTTATATATATTATATATAATATATATTATATTATATATAACATACAACATATATGATATGATATATATGATATGATATATGATTATGATATATGATATATGATAATATAATATAATATAATGTAATATAATATAATATATATTATGCCTAGCATTCTTAAGACCATTGAATATTCAGATAATTTTGGGGGTAAAGCAAAAGTTTTGCCTGTAGATTATAAAATTATATCCAAAGAGGTATATGATTTGGGTGTTGTTGAATTAAACAAATATCCACACTGCTCTGGTGAGGGGAAAAGTGTTCTCTATATGTAGGGATATGTAGCAGAGTATTTTTAAATGTATTTCAGGGCACTTGGGTGGCTCAGTTGGTTAAGCGTCCAACTTCGGCTCACGTGGTGATCTGGTGGTTCTTGAGTTCAAGCCCTATGTCAGTCTCTGTGCTGACAGCCCAGTGCCTGGAGCCTGCTTTGGATTCCGTGTCTCCCTCTCTCTCTTCCCCTCCCCTGCTCGTGCTCTGTTTCTGTTGCAAAAATAAACAAACATTAAAAAAAGATAAATGTATGGGGCGCCTGGGTGGCGCAGTCGGTTAAGCGTCCGACTTCAGCCAGGTCACGATCTCGCGGTCCGTGAGTTCGAGCCCCGCGTCAGGCTCTGGGCTGATGGCTCGGAGCCTGGAGCCTGTTTCCGATTCTGTGTCTCCCTCTCTCTCTGCCCCTCCCCCGTTCATGCTCTGTCTCTCTCTGTCCCAAAAATAAATAAACGTTGAAAAAAAAAAAAGATAAATGTATTCAATTAGTGTTTTCATGTTCCTTTGTCCCCTCCCACAGTGAATAATCCAAAGCTTTTTTGCTTATTGCTTCAGAAAACAGAGAATGAAGCAGGGGGTTTTCCCCTTGATGTGTGTGTGTGTGTGTGTGTGTGTGTGTGTGTTTTAAGCCTGAACTGAACTTACAAGATTGGTATGGACTTTTAGCTTAGGAAAAGATTTAGGGAAAAGCACATACTTTAGGGAGATTCTTCCCCACCCTCAGAAGAGAAACAGATTCCCCGGAATGGGGAGATTCTGTGAGAGAGATTTTCCGTGTCTGAGAAGGGAATCTTAGGGACAGTCTTAGGACGTGAGGATGTGTCTTGAGTGGCCATTACAAAGCAAAACAGTCCATTAGGGACCCTGTACCCTAGAGAAGGCACAAAGTCAGGAGGTAGATTGAAATCGAGCCAGCCCTCCACTTGATTTCCCTCTTGGTGCCAGTAATGGGCCTACTGGGGGAAGGAGTGTCTTTTCTCATTCCCGTGAACTGGTGGGTCCCTGAATCTAGGAACCAGGTTTTCTCTAGGAAATTGTGGTTCCGAGGCACAAAATGCAGACCTCCGATGAGCTGGAGTACTCGGTGGAACCTGGCCTAAAGTACGTTTGTGTGGTAAGGGATCAGGGGGGACCCGTGTCCTGATCCTTCAATAGGACTTAGGTAAGGATCCCTGAGAAAAGAAAGGCTGTCTGGAGCAGACTGACATCCTCCTGGAAGTCCTGTAATGGAGAATGTTGGTATGAGGGGCTCCCATGAGGACCACAGAAATAAGGAAGAGAGCCCTAACTTGAAGAGCCTTGGTAGATACATGCACGAGCCCTGGGTTAGAAAGAAGGATAAGATGAGATGATGGACATTTCAGTGGATCCAGCAAGGATAGAGGTTATCAGAAAACCAGTGGGCTCCTTCCCTGCCACTGAATATCCTGGCCCCATGTAGGCAAACCACCACCCCCCTCCCCGCCACCCCAGAAAGAGGCTCAAGCTTAAGATAAAGTTGGGAAAATCCCAGATAACTGAGTTTTAGCTTCTACCACTTTGGTGGGATGTGAGCCTCAAATGGAAATTAAATTTAAAATATGGGAAAATAGTCTCATGGGGCAAAAGATCAGTGCCCTTACTGTGACATGCTTCCTTTCTATAGGATTCAGAAGAGATTAATACATTATGATCGTCTCTTAATTACAAGCAAAGGACTCTTCTCAAAGACAATAGACTGGCAACAAGAAAGCAGGTCATGTTGCATATTTCCTGTCAAAGTTCCTTTCGTTTGGAAATGATCTGTGTTCGCAAGTTATGCTTTATGAGACAAATTAGCCATCAAGGGTTGTGAATGAATTATGGGAATCATGATGGACCTAGCCATCAGCTTAAACTTCAAAAAAAAACCAAAGAGTAACAGTAGGAGAGACCTTCCCCTTTGAGCAGCGGACTCTTGGCCACAGGTCTCTCCCCAGGGCCATAGCTCCCATAGATGTTGTGAGCAGAGCACATCTGCAAGTCTAGATCATTCGAACAACTTAAAGAATCTCATCTCAAATCAGAGGGTACTCTGAATGTTGCTTAGCCCTGTATTTCAGGGAGAGTAAAAAAGGTAGTATGATCACTTGGCTGGTTTTTTCTCTCTTGGTGTCCCAAAGGTTTTTCGCTCTTTATGGTCTAAAGGTATCTAAGTAAAGTCTGCCTCGATCCTTCTCAAACTATTGTGTAGTGTCAGACCATTTAAACATTTTTTTCCAGTTTACTGTGAATAAATACTTGTTAAAGTATAATAAAAATACATTAACCAGACAATAAAATGGGGAAAAAAAAGAGGCACAAAATACAAACACAAACGTTATCAGTCAGCAGGCGTCAAGTTATTCTTTCAATTGCTATACAAGTTTCTAAATGCTTTTTCCCACTTTCTGTACTTATCACGGACTGGTGACAGGTAACTGACAGGGCACGTGTTGAGAAATACTAGGTCAGCACAGAGAAGAGACACCTCCACTTGTAGAAGATCTTAAAACACCCAGCAGCAAAAATAAAGAACACTATGTAGCTTCCAGAGTCTGTAATGCACTGTGTTATAAATTTGTAATTGCTGTATGTATTCAAAATCAACTGCATATGGAAAGCTGCCATATTTGTATTTCTAGTCCTTAATCTTTCTCCCATGTTCCACTCACGAAGGTCCAGCTCTCCGCCTGGCACCTTCTTTGGTTGTTTTTCCAAGATTTCAACCCAATATGCATCCCAAAGTGAATTCCTCATCTTACCCAACAAACTCCCTCCTGTGTTCATACTTTATTGATGGCATTCTCCTTGCAGTCACGTGAAATGATCTTTAACTTTCCCTCTGGCTTCCTTCAACTGCACCAACACATTGCCAAGTCCCGTGATATTTATCATCCCAGTATCTTTATTCTTATCATCCTCATCCCAGGCCCTCATATCTCTCATGGGGTTCGTTGCCAGAGCCTCTCCACTGTTTCCGGGTTCACACTCTCTGTGCATTAGCTTATTCCTTCTAAAGCTCAGGCCTGTCCATGCCACTTCTCTGTCTAAAAACATTTAGTGGCCTCCCCAGTGTTTGCTAAACAGAGTCTGGTACCCAAGGCTCGCCGGGTTTTCTCCCAATGCCTTTTCACATACGCTGTACTCCTAACAAATTGAACTCATTATGTGACATACAGTTTTGTACCTAAATGTCCTGAGAAAGGGCATTTAAATTGCCTTGAGATTAGGAACCCACAAAAGTGGCTTATATGACAAAGCTAACATTTTCATCCACTCATTTAACAGATTTTATTAAATGCTTTTTCCTAAAATTGCCTATTTTAGTTTATATTTATTTATTGTTTTATTTATTGCACATGTTGCCTTAAGTGGCACAGGACGAAGGGTTTATAGTCCAAAAAGGATGTAATATGTGAATAGGAGCCACAGGGTTAGGGGGTAGGGATGGGTAAGAGCTGTATGGAGGGTGGGCCGTGAATGATGTGTGATGCTACGGATTCTCCTGCAGTGTCTCTAAAAGCTGAACATGAAACGTTCGATCCCAGGGTGACACCTACATTTCTTCTAGCCATTCGACCATAATCAGTGGTCATGCTAATTAGGATAATCTTTACCTTCGGGACGTTGTCATGAAAGATTAGACTACTCTAACTGGTTTCCCCAAATAGTGGAACCAAACGGTGCCATTTCTTACAGTCCTTTGATAACTGTAAACGAATTCTTTTTTTTTTTTTTTTCTTTTTCTGTCACCCTTTTCTTCACCTGGAATGTATCCCTTCAGGAAACACACTCCCAGATTTCATTTCATCTTCATCCAAGAAGCAGATGGCAATCGTGGGTAACATTTTTTTATACTTTTTTTTTTCAACGTTTTTTATTTATTTTTGGGACAGAGCGAGACAGAGCATGAACGGGGGAGCGGCAGAGAGAGAGGGAGACACAGAATCGGAAACAGGCTCCAGGCTCTGAGCCATCAGCCCAGAGCCCGACGCGGGGCTCGAACTCCCGGACCGCGAGATCGTGACCTGAGCTGAAGTCGGACGCTCAACCGACTGCGCCACCCAGGCGCCCCAATCGTGGATAACATTTTTAAAGCAGGTCTCCGCGTGTTCGGCACGTTAAGACGTTGCTGCAATTGAATTTGGGAACCTCCCTCGGAGGCAAATATTATTATCATCTGCATTTTATCAAGGAGAAAAGCCCACAGGTTGGAAGACTGCACAAACTGCCCAGAATTACACAGCGGGCAGACGGTTTGAGATTGGAATCCGGCTCTTCTGATTCCTAGGTGGACAGGCTGGCTCAGCCCCGATAGACTGAGAGGTAAGTCCCTGCATTCATTTTACTTCCAGCTAAGCTGACAAGCCCTGCAGGCAGGCACTGCAATATTTCCACACTCGCGTGACTCCGACAGTGGAACCCAATCACTCAAAAAGGCAACATTATATGCTACCAGCTATAACTTATAAGAGATGTACTTTCTGACCACATGAAGTTTACGGTCTATCCCCATTCCTATATAGCTATTATCCAACTTATATACCTTCCACCTTACCTACTGTTAGAAATTCTTGTATTTCCAGAACAACTAGAATAAGACCTTTTACAGGGCGGTAAGTGCGTCGTTCACACCAGAAGTGCCAAAGAGAGGTAGAGCGAAGGGTGGGCAAGACCGGAAGCCAGCGTAAATGAGGGACACGGTGTAAATGAAATGCGTGGGGAGGTAAGGGTGAAGACAAAAAGTGGGGGGATCACATGTCTGGGAGTGCAAGAGGGCGAGGTGAAGCAGGGAACTCAATACCCTCTGCCTCTGCGAGGCAGCCAAGGCGCCCTGTGGAATGAAAAAGGCAAGGCCCTCCTCTGTGGGCCATTCCTTCATCCAATCCGTGGTTCAGAGATCAAAACTTGGGCTGCTATGGAGTGCCTCGGTGAAAAAGAAAAGGCTCAGAATTGAGAGAAAGTCTGCACACTTCCCCACTCAAATTAATTCCACTGTTCCCAGTTTTCAGAGAACAGAACAGAATCAGGATGCAAGATGCATGGGTTTTCATCAAGCAAACAGAAACTGTGAATTAGGATCTTCCTTTGTAACTGAGTGTAGTGGTCTTACCATTGGATTCGTGTTTCTCAAGGGTTTATGTCCAGTAGTTTCCATGTCCCAGACTCTCTCTACCTACTCCTTTTGTCTTCCGACTCCTACATTAACCACCTCCCTCTCCCCATGTCCCTCCCTGGACTTGAAAAAACTAAAGACTCTAATATTAAGCAAGTAGTCTAATAATTCATAGTACCTCTCTGCAAACTGGCAGGTGAGGCTTGTAGTTGTATAATCTAAATCCATCACTGAATGATGTTTCTTTAGTCAATGTTATAAATTGCCAACCGAGAAATCCGGGAGGGAAAAAAAAATACACTTCAAGCTGCAAAAGGTCTGTAGTATTGAAGGAAAACTTACCGCAACACTTTCTTCCTTTCCCCCTTCATAAACTTTCTAAGTGACAAAAGGAATGAGGCATGAAAGGAAGGGAATATGAGAGTTTGTATATCTACAAAAGATCCTGGTGCACTCGAGGGCTGTCTGATGGCAGAGTATGAACACACATCATCAGAAAGATCCTTGAATGAGCAGATCTGTGCATATTATTTCTCAGAGCAGTGTGCCTGTTCGTAAAAAGCACTAACACTAGAGGTTAAAGTCAGCATGTGGAACTGTGTGCTCATAAAACATTAAGTGTGTAAGTGTTAAAGGACCAGTGGCCAAAAACAAAGGCCTCATTCCTAAGGCATAGGTATTCTAGCCACTTATTCGAATTCAAATGCAGTTGATTTTCCTTCTGGCGGGGATCAACTTATTAACGCACTTTCTAATATGATTTCCAACATGATGTTTTAAATCAAAAGAATCATCTTAATGTTATTTAACAACTTATTTTAACACGGAGATGAATATCACAGAGAATTGTAAAGATGCAGTCATTTAAATTGTGAATGGGTTAGAATACGTTTTAACGCGATGGTTCTCCAATCTGTTTTGGGGGGCAAGAGGTGAGGAAGAGCTTCTGTGTAGGCAGAAATCTCCATCCATCATGGGGACCCTCTGGTGTGCCCTTGACCATTTCACTATTCTTCTGCAGGATTCAGAAAGCTGAACATTTCTATACCCACTTAAGAATAGCCATATGTTCTGCTCATCGAAAAATAATCTCTTTAATTCTAAACTGCACATTTTGCAAGAGGAATGTTTTCATCACCGCTCTTGATGGTGGAGGGACTGTGTGCATCACCGCTCTTGATGGTGGAGGGACTGTGTGTGTGTGTGTGTGTGTTGAGGGCAGGGTTCCCCAACCCCCAGTGAAATATTCCCATGAAGTCAGTCAGTGTTTCTGAACTACCTCAGGTCGCTATGGCAAGAACTCTCAAGCTCTAGGGAGTTCTGATCACACTATATGATCAGAAGTGTCCTGAGTATTACAGATTCCGTTCATGTCATATGATGTTATACATATGTAAATTAACTAGATACCACACAAAGAAAACCCCATCCCACCTGGGATAAGAATTGTGGCTGATCTTTGAAAACTAGGAAAGCGCAAAGTCTCACCATTTCTTAAACTTGTCGCTGCCAACGCGTGTATTCGGTTACACTGCACATCTCTCTGTCACATTCTGCATCAGAGAAAGGGACTTGAAGCCTCCTTTCAAAATCCCTAAGGAAACCAGAGTATCGAACGATCGAGGGGAACACTTCAGCTAGAAGAGAAACAAAATTCTGTCCTCCTGTCCTTCAAGCCCTGCTTGGTCTCCTCCCCCTCTCTGAGAGCAAACAGCAGAGGATTACCTTCCAGAACGCTGAACAACAAGCCTGTCACGGCGTAGGTTTGAAAAGACCAGGAAGCCCTGGTCTTGCAGGAAGTGCAAGGAGGGTTCCCAGGAGTGTTAGTAGAAGTGAAATTGCAACTAGCGCCTGGCCAGGTGGGTGTGGCAGGAGAAGGTCGGCGTCCTAACCACGACAGACAAGGACCCCGCCGCTACTCACGCTTCTCCACCGTCCTCCGAGTCGCTGTCCGAGGCCCACTCCTCGCCGATGTCCGGCAGGGTGAAGAACAGGGTCCTGGGGCCAGGCCCGGGGGGCATCCAAGCGCCGGGCTCTCGCTCTCCGGGGCCAGATTGTTGGGTGCTCCGTGGGCTCGCGCCTAGGCTGCCGCCGCCCCCGGCGCCCCCGTTGGCCGGCAGCGCAGCGGTGACCCCGCCGGGGCCCCGGGCGGACCGCGCCCAGGTCACCGGGTGGGCGGGGGAGCCTGCGGCGCTGCGGCCGCTGCTGGAGTGGCCGGCGGGCGGGGGCTGCGCTCGGGCCGCTCCCGGGCTACTGGGCAGCGAGAGGGGGGTCCCTGCTGCTTCCGCCGCGCGGCTCGCGACCGAGACCCGGGGGTAGGAGGCGGCGAGCAGAGGATGGAGCGAGGCGGGCGGTGCTCCCCGCGCGGCGGAGGGGGAGTCGGGGGCCAGGGCGGGCAAGAGGGCCGGGGTCGGGGCCGCGCTGAGCGAGGCGCTGGAGCCCGTCCGGCCTGCGGCGGCAGCGCCCCCCGAATGGCCGGAGGAGGCCACCGGCGAGGGGACCGCCGGGGGCGCCGTCGGGGTCTTGAAGATTTTGGCAAAGAGAGACCCCAGGTCCGACACAGCGACCTTCATGCCCCAGTCTTGGAAACGCTGTCCCCGCGGCAGCCTGAACCTCCAGGGCACGGGACTCGGGGCTGCTGGGCTCCATCCACCGCCGCGCTCGGCGATCCGGCTCCGGCTGCCCCGGGCGGGGGCGGGGGTCCTGGGGTCCCCGCACGCCGCCGAGCCCGGGGGGCGCCTGGCACTCTCTCCACGAGCAGGAACCCCTCCCGGCGCTCAGCTCCGCAGCGCTTTAGGCCGACCTGCCCCGACGGCCTGGTCCGCCTGCGGGGTGCCGAGGACGCCGTCTGCGGGGAGCAGCCCCTTCTCCGCCTAGTACTCCGAGACCCCCGAGGGCCAAAGGTCCGGGAGCCCAGGGAGACGAAGTGCCGCCAGCGCCGCCGCGGGCCGGAGGGTGATTTGGGCTCCGCCCGCGGGAGCTACCCCCACGGGCCCCCGGGACGGCGCTGGCGGTTGCTAAGCTAAACAAAAACCCTGCTTAGCTCGCTGCTAATTGGGCCCCAGACTGCAGCTTGGGGCCGCGGCCGCAATAGACACACTGGCGGCCCTCCTTGATTCGTGCCTTAAAGGAACACCGCAATCTCGCCATCATCCTGGTTCCAAAAGATCTGGAGCTTGTCCAGCCTGATAAGACCAAAGGTGCCAGGATCAGGGAGCCGGCCAGCTCTCTGATCTGAGGGAAGCTTAGTACAAACGCGTGTTCAGGCGAGGGGTCTTGAAACAGCAGCGCCCAGCCTCCCGCCTCAGGGCCATGTTCAAAGTGGGTCAGTGAAGAGGACGTAGGGGAACAACAGCAAGGGCCTCACCCAAGAACGTGGAAAAAAGACGGGGCCCTGAGAGTAAAATCCATACACCATGTGTGCGTTCACAACATCTATTTGGGTGCACCAAGAGATTTTAGAACTAAAATGTTGGGGCACTCAAACTATAATCAGACTGCTTGGATACAAACTCAAAGGCAGATATGAAAGGCAAGAGTTTTTAATTAAGTGGAATACATTGCATTTTACTAAGTCGGAAGAAATCTGTGTGCATGGTAGAGTTGTAAGTATGAGTATCTGCGGGAGTGTGGGGTTGATTTTGAGCGTGATTTAAAAATAAGATGTTGACGGTTTATCCACTAATGTTTAGTGAAGAGTTTCTGTTTGGATCTCAGGAGGTATGTTTTCTGATTAGAGGTGGCAAAAAGAGATGAGTAAGTCTGGTAGTGAATACGTTAGCTGATATTCGTGACTCTATACACGAGTCTTTCGCAAGAATCCACAAACTGAATTCTGAACCATGGAACATTTCTATAGTAATGCAAGCTTTTCATCGTCTTGAAGACAGACGGCCAGTCTTCTCCTTACGATATTCACATCCTGTCATGAGCCCTTTTCTGCATCCAACTACCCTGGACAAACATACGCCAGCCCCTTTCCTAACTCAAGATTGTGGTAGGCACGGAGAGGTAAAAAAAAAAAAAAAGGTGTTCTCTTCCCACAATGTGGAATGATCAGCTTCACATCACAGGCTAAGTGTAAGGTGAGTGTCCCAGAAAACAAGGCAGGCACTGTAGTCAGCAGTAGCTCAAGGCAAGAATAACACATGTGTGCCTGAGAGAAGTAAGAGACAAGGCAGATACGGGTCAGAGTATAAAGGGCCTTGTGTGTTGGGAGAGGGAAGTGCATGCAGTTGTCAGCATGAACAGCACCAGCACATGGTGAAGAATGAAGGAAAGAGGGGAAAGTAGCAGACACACCCAGTGGAAACTAGAGGCAGAGGTCTCAGGGTCAAACCAAGCAAACTGCACCTCCTGTGTCATCATGCAAGGACATGATCATGCAAGGACATGATCATGCAAGGACATGATCATGCAAGGACATGATCATGGTTTGGGACCATTAACATCTCTCCTACTCTCATTGTTCTTTTGTAGCAACTCATCAGGTGGCCTCAGAGGTGTGGGAGGCCCATCAGAACACTGAACAGCTTCTGTTTTCATTCAGCTCTCATTCAAGGTCGTAAATCTGTGTCCTAAAGATTTGCTGTGTGTTGGGGCACCTGGGTGGCTCAGTCGGTCAAGTGTCTGACTCTTGGTGTCAGCTCAGGTCATGATCTCACAGTTTGTGAGTTCGAGTTCCAAGTTGGGCTCTGTGCTGACAGTTTGGAGCCTGCTTGGATTCTCTCTCTCGCTCTCACATAAACATAAAAATTTTTTTTGGAAGATAAATAAAAAGATTTTGTTTATTTCATAAGGATCTTGAGTCTGGTTCACAGAACAATTAAATCTTCAATGCAGGTAGAGACTATTTCTAGAGCATGCACTCTCAGTGTTTAAGCTGCTAATCATCTGATTGAGGCTGAACATATGTACTATAACTTGAAGGGACAGGCAGCAAAGGACAGCCACTGCTGAGCGAAGCCTAATTCAAGCCACCCAGTTCCTGGGGCACAGTACTTGCTTGAGACCACATCTCAGAGTTCCTGACTCCTCGGACTTGGAAATCTGATCAGCCCAGGACCTTCACAGCTGACCAGCCTCTTAGGATGGAGCCCACTGACTGACTCAGAAAATACTGGTGCACAAGCCCGAGTTCCACCGTGTTAACTAATAATTACACAACTGCAGATTTGTCCTCTGCTCTTTCTCGACAAGAAGAATTCCTGTTAAGACCAAATTAAGTGGAAAGATTGTTAAATGGGCATAGAACCAAAGAGAAGGTAGTAATTCATACATATGTCATATATATATATATATGACATATGTATATATATATATATATTTTACACATGGGGGCAGAAACCGTCAGAGACAACACTTTTCTCCCTCTTGGAGGAGCAACCTTAATATAAACAGTGGGACATTCACCCACCTATCTCAGCTCTCTAACTTTAGATGTTTCTATGCTTCCATTACTAACCACTTCCTTTCCATGCACATGCTTTTCTTTAAGTATGTAGATACTGTTAATAAGATTGCAGAAAAGCTCATCCTCTTCCAGAACCTGGCTTGAAAGTATTCTGCTTCTAAGGTGTGTTTACATGCATCCTATCTGTCTCGGTTGAATCCAGTCCAAAAAAGTCCCTAACCCTCAGTTTGTGTGAAAGTGGCCTTATTTGGAAATAGGGCCTTTACAGATGTAATCAAGTTAAGAGGAGGTTGTCAGGACGGGCCCTGATTCAATATGGCTGCCATACTCTCAAGAAGAAATTTGAACACAAACACACAGGGGACACGTCATGTGCTGACAGAGGCAGAGACTGGGATGATGGAGCTGCCGAGCCAAAGAATGTGAAGGACGGACAGCCACCGCCAGAAGCTGGGAAGAGGCGAGGAAGATTCTTCCCTACATAGGTCTCAGAGAGGGCATGGCCCTGCCCATCTAATGTCAACTTCTAGTTTCCACAACAATGACAGAATAAATTTCTGTCGTTTTAAGCCACCAGTTTGGGGCACTTTGTTATGGCATCCCTAAGAAACTAATAAGCTATTTGAGTATTAATTAATTAGTGGGGTACTTCACGATCGCAGTATCTTTCTGATATGTTTATGAGCATCTTCGGTGGGGTGCTCGCTCGATAAAGCTGGTCACAGATGCAAATCATGACTTTCTCAAATCTACTAGGAGAATGACAGGAGTCACAGAAAGGATGGGGCGGGGAGTGTCAGTTAAAGTAGGGGATAAAATATTCTGGCCACCCAGCCGTGTGAGGAAGGCACTATGAATGAACAGTGATCCTTTTGTTTGAAGTCCTTTGAAAATGGCCTATAATTGCAAACATGGTAAACGATTCTCAGGAAGACGCTAGGTCTTTTTACACCCATTGTTCATCCATCAACAGTCCTTCAGACAGATGTTAGATGCTACCAGGCCTCTCTGTTAATTACCATTCTCATAACATGACCCCAGGTGAGGTACCACAGGATGGAGCTCAAGTGCAGTAATGAAAGGAAATGCAGTAAATTATTGCTTCTAACTGTGGCAGTGGTGATTTTTAGGCAGACTTGATGTGAAAGCAGTGTTCCACGTGCTAAAACTCTTCTGATTATATTGGCTAATTAAGAATTAGACGCATTGGTTTTCTGGTGTGTATAACAGTGCCCGTCTGCATCACTGAAAAAAACATTAGGAAGTTATGACCATGTTGCTATGAAGAAATGTTATGTTTTGGAAACCTGAAGGTTTAAGCAAATAACACTGAGTAATTAATCTGTTTAAGAATTTAAACTGCCATGGGGCACCTGGGTGGCTCAGTCGTTTAAGCTCTTGATTTCGGCTCAGGTCATGATTTCATGGTTCATGAGTTCGAGCCCCGCACTGGGCTCTGTAGTGACAGCACGGAGCCTGCTTGGGATTCTCTCTCTCTCCCTCTCTCTCTGCCCCTCCCTCCCTTTCTCTCTCTCAAAATAAATAAATAAACATGTAAAAAAATTTTTTTGAAAGAATTTAAACTGCCTCCCTTAGCACAACACCAAGGCCAGAATCTGTAAAGAAAAATACAATCAGATTTGATTATAAAAAGATTTAAAGCTTCTTTTTTTTAAATTTTTTTTTTCAACGTTTATTTATTTTTGGGACAGAGAGAGACAGAGCATGAACGGGGGAGGGGCAGAGAGAGAGGGAGACACAGAATCGGAAACAGGCTCCAGGCTCCAAGCCATCAGCCCAGAGCCTGACGCGGGGCTCGAACTCACGGACCGCGAGATCGTGACCTGGCTGAAGTCGGACGCTTAACCGACTGCGCCACCCAGGCGCCCCTAAAAAGATTTAAAGCTTCTTAATAGCAAAAGACATTTGTTGATTCAACAAATAATTATAAAGCACCACAATGGAGACAGTACTCAACAGCAGACTCTGGAACAGGATTCTCTAGGTTCATATGGTCTCCGTCATCCATCAACACCCAGGCTTCTTTCTGTCCCTTAGTTTCCTCAACTATAATCCAGGGATGAAATGGTTCCTATCTGAAATAATGGCACTTTCCGAGGGTTATATTAATTCACACATGCTTGGTAACTGAAACAGAGCGTCACACAGGGTAAGCTCTCAGTAGATGTTAATTTTATTATTATCATAGTAGAACAAGAACAACTTTCCACTGATGAAGAAGCAGCTTTCGATCACAGAGATTATTAACAGACCGGGGCTCAGTTCCCTTTTCAGCTGCAGGCAACAGAGAAAGCCCTCACCAACAGCGGCTCAAGCACTCACAGAGCAAGAAGCCCACAGTAAGCTGCTTCTGAGCATGGTGCCATAAATTACCAATGTCATCAGAGATGGCAGATCTCTTTTCTTTTTTGTTCACTTGCTTCCTGATGGTCCCAAGATGGCACCTTTAGCGCCAATCATCTTTCCCTCAAATAACCACATTCGAGCCCAAAAGGTACAGCTCACTCTTTCATTCTCCCTCTCATTAAGGAGCGAAATACTTTCCAGAAGCTTCTCAAGCTGACCACTTGAGTCTCATTGGCTAAAACTGGGCTAAAAGTCCATCCCTCAATTAATCATCGGCAAAGGGGGAATAAGGGTTATCTCGCTTTGCGGCCACAGTATATCCCTTGGTACTCAGTAAGGGGTCAAACCCCAGAAGGGTTTCTTAGGAACCTCTGATCTACAGCTGGTCTGTCAGAAGCACCAGGGACACCCCAGACTGGTGACTGCCATCTGCAGAAGAGGTGTGGGGGAAACAGTCTTGCAGGACTGAGCCCTTACACTGTAGGATCCGACTCTATCTCCTGGTGGACAGTGTGAAAGCTGAGTTAAATTGTAAGACACCCCCCGCTGGTGTTGGAGAATTGCTTGGTGATCTAGAACACCACCACCACCACCATCGCTCATCGTAATTGGGTTCTAGAAACTTTGGGGGGTTATATGACCCTTGCCCCTACCTTTCTGCCCAGAAGAATGTATTCTGGTGTTTACCAGCTCAAGACTAACACTGCCCAAGCAACTTAGCTGCTCTGCAATAGAATATGGTCCTAAAAGGATCAGTTAAGGGTACAATTGCATTTTCCTAAGAGGTTTTTGTTTTTTAATTAATATTATTTGTGTTTTTCTGCTCCGCATGCCTCCACCCTGGGTATAACTCAAGGAGAAAAGAGAAGAAAGAAAGATCATAAGAGAAATAAGACAGAGGGAAGGATGATGGAGGACATCCTGTGTAACTGGTAAATCTGTCCTTAAAGTTGGAGGTGGTCCCAAGGGCCCCCCCTGGAATTTGTTCAAAGGCACAATGTTCAAAACATACTGTGCCAGGATGAACGCGAGGGCCAGTTTCCTAAACCAAACCCCTATACCACCCCTTAGATACTTTCTCCCCCTTCACGACTCTGCCTTTGTGTTCAGAAGTCACCAGGTGCTCCCTCATGAGTGTGGGATTCGGGGTGGGAGTGGGGGGCAGTTCTGCTTCTTCCACACTGTCCTGAGCTAGGTTTGGTATTGGGAGCACACACACTTTAAGGCCAGAAAAGACCAGATGATTCACTGGAGAGAGGTTCCATCACAAGTCTACAGAATCACCAAGTGGCCAAGCCGGGAAGTTGGACTGTTGTCAGAGAAGTCTAGAGGGACCCTCTGTTTCTTACCACTGCTTAGGTAACAGGGTTTCTCTGAGGAAGGGCGATCTCACTTGAGATCCAGCTTTTCCCATCCAAGAGTGCCTGGCACAGGGTAAAAGTCAACTAACTCATCCTAAGAAGGGGGTGTGTTTAGGAAGGCTGTGAGTTTCAAGATTAGGTCAAGTTAGGCCAAGGGTTAGGTCTCCTTATAGGAGAAGCTGATGCCTGAGCTAACCCCTGAAACTCATGGTTTAGCGAAGAAAAGGCTGTGGGACAGCGGGGAAAGCAGACCCACAGTCACATGCAGATGGAAATGTGAAAGGGCCACGCATGTGGGCGAGACTGTAGGCAGTTCCGGGTGGCTAGACTTCAGGGCCTATTCATTCACTTAATTCTTCAATCACTCAATCCATAAATATTTTGTGACTGTTTACTGTGTGTTGGCGGTGAAGCAAGAGAAGAAAAAGCAATGCCACACAGACACACACACACACACACACACACACACACTTAGAATGTAAACTAAGGTTTTAAGTGGGGACTTGGAATTCCCTACGCCATTGTTAAAGGCGTAGCAGCATGTTTTGGAATAGTTATTGCAGAACTGGAGGTGGTTAGAGGGAATTTTAGAGCATCCTGGTTCTCTTTTGTCTGCTGTCTCAGAAATTTAACAAAATTTCTGGACGGTAAAAATATATTTCTGTGAAACCAAATGTGTCTCTTTCCTTTCTATGTCCACTGCCACAACTTCAGTCGAACATTTACCGTTAGATTTGCAAAACTGTGTTATGCAGAGCATGCATTCAGCAGGATTTTAACAGGGTAAGTGATAAGAAGGGTTCTGTAATCAAATTGGCTTAGGGACTGCCTCAATAATAAAAAGTTAAATACCTTTCTTTAAAGCAGGACATCTTAGCTTAGTAAAATCCCGAGACGCATTGCATATTTCTGAAAGGAGGACACAGTATGTATAGTGCTTCCCACATTTATTTGGCAGGGGCCCTTTTATGGGATATTATCTGGTCAGACTGGTGAGGAACACCAATTAATACCTTAGATGTAAACAGCAATAGTGGAGACAAGTTTGAAAGACTGGGTAGAGACAGGGTGCTGGAAAGCTTTGAATTCATTTTATTAGATGCCAGGGAGTCACCAGAAGAATTTGTGTTGGGAGCGGCTGACCACAGCTAGCATGTGAGCTGGGCTGCAACGGAAGGTTCTGGGTCTCTGAAGTGACAAAAGCATCCCACGGAAAAAAAAAAAAAAAGAGCCAGCAACCAAGCATTATGCTGCGAAGGCCCAGAGGCCAGATCATACCCCATATTTGTGACATCTGTCCTTGATGTCCCTTCTTTCAACTGTGTTCCGAACTCTTGAGATTCTAGAGGTGCCCAGCCAGCCAGTGGATGAGCAGGTAGAGAGACAGGCAGGTAGAGTGGATGAGGAGAAGAGAGACAGGAAGCCAACACCTTCACTTCACCCTCATCAGTGGGGTCTTCCAGAAGACAGACGCCAGCAGGGGAAGTAGAGAACTCATATTGGGCAAGAGTTTGGGTTTTGGTTATCACTACTGGACCATCACAAGTGGTGACGGTGAGGTTGGACAACCCTCTGTACTATCTAAGAGTGTCTGAAAAGCTCTATGACAAGCCTGAGGTTTCATGCAAATGGCAGAATTTTCTTAAAAAGAGCTTTGAGAGGAAGATAGAATAACACAGTTTCCTGTTTGCACCTTACTGAATCCAGCTTGTTCAATGGGCCAGTTCCACAAGTCTCATACGGTGGGCATGAACTGCTTGGCTTGTCCAGCTCCCATCTTTGGGAAACAGCACATGGGTCTATCCACATGGTTCTGGTGGGCGCTTCCAACCACAGGACCCCACCGTCGTGGCCACAAGCATGGATGTATACCCCAAATAAGGCCACTCAGAAGCCCTCCCCGAGGGTTTAAAAACTGGGATTGCCGATGTGAAATGGGAGCCTAAGAGATCCTGGTTACCCCAACTTCTAGCAATGCAAACCCAGGTACTAACGAACACAGAGAGAGGAGCAGGTGTGAGGTGTGGTGGCGTTTGAGCTCTAGGCTCTAGTTCCCTTCGACAGCTAGTGCTATTCCGGCCCTTTTCCCAGTTTGAGTATAGACCACAAACATTTTCCCTTTTTGCCTAAAGAACTTTGAGTTTCTGGCACTTACAACCAAGTGCTCGCTAAGATGAAAAGATATCTCTGCAAGAAGCCAAAAAGGTAAACGCTTTTGGTAACAGCCAAAAGGCTGTGTTAAAGCTTCTGTGCCAAACAAAAAGCAGCCCCTGACAACCCAGAAGCCGGTCCGGCACTCATAGCTGGGCCATGTTATTCTCTTGCCGGACACAAACAACCTCACAGAGTATCAACCTCAGACAAGGTTACGCTGACGCTATAAAATGAGACCCAGGATGACCACTTCGTAATTCTGTATGAGCACAGACAAAAAATAAATAAATAAGGTCACTGCACCACCCTCCTAATACTACAAACACTCCTCTCTTGGCTATTTCTTTGCTTTATCAATTATAACCTTCTCCTGGTTCTAGTCTCTTCTCTCTCTATAGGTAAGCTTTATTGAGATAACCAGTCACACAATTTCCCCCTTTGTAACAGCATAAAATCTAGAAGGAAACTCTAGGGGCTTCCTTAGGCCCTCCCCCAAATCACCCAAGGAATGTCCAAACCTATGGAATAGGTTCATTCAGGCACCTTTTTACTGAGACGCCCCTAGATCTCCATGGTGTGTATGCTTCTTCACTTCAATGAGAAATAAACCCAACTTGTTCAACCGCAAGTGTGTTTCTGGTGGCCTTTGACTGGAAGACATTGACACTGTGAAAGCATTTTTATTTTTATTGTTTCTTAAAAATGTTGGCTTCCTATGAAACCATTTGTCTTCCAGGATGTCTGGAAGAGACTTTATTTTTTAAAACATGAAATGGTTGGAAGCTTGCAGAAGTGCCTAAAGAAACCAAGTGAACTACATCTATTTGAATTCTTAAATACCTTAGAAAGTGTAGTGGATGCTGAGATCTTGCCTTCAGGACCCAGGCACCTACCTATTCCTCCAGATTGTTCACTCCTCAAGCTTCACAACTGATCTCCTCCTTTGGAGTTGCTTTTAGGCAAAGCTTTTTGTTCAAGGGCACAGCTTCCTCCCTGGGACTGCCTGTAGCCAATGCTGATTGGTTGAGATGAGGGTAGACTGGTCCAGCCCCTTTTTGGCATCAACTCTGTAAGGCCATTCCCTGTGGGGTCTGCTAAGGCTTCTGCTGCAATTGCAGCACAGTCACTGTGAGCTCTCTTCCCAATCCAGGTGACTTCACTCCCTTATAAATCAGAGCACTCCCCGAATTCTGCTGCGCAGACATTTCCATGCGGGAATTTATTTCCTGGGGAACTGACTTAAGATACAAGAGAGCTAAGAATTCAAAACTGGCTACCAGAAATTCTCACACAGAACCAGGAAAGTTCTGCCACTGAAAATTCCCATGACTCCTGCCCAACGTATACAAAATAGTTTGCTAAATGGGTGGGGTGGAAGTCACGTGACAGAGCCAGTTTCTCCCTTGGACAGAAAGATGGAGTCAGGCTAAGGGATTGCAGGAGTTACAAATGGCTAATATAACCAAGAACCATCAAATACCTAGGAATAAACCTAACCAAAGATGTAAAAGATCTGTATGCTGAAAACTATAGAAAACTTATGAAGGAAATTGAAGAAGACACAAAGAAATGGAAAAGCATTCCATGCTCATGGATTGGAAGACTAAGTATTGTTAAATGTCAGTACTACCCAAAGATATCTCTACACATTCAATGCAATCCCAATCAGAATCGCATCAGCATTCTTCTCGAAGCTAGAACAAGCAATCCTAAAATTTGTATGGAACTACAAAAGACCCCGAATAGCCAAAGTAATATTGAAGAAGAAGACCAAAGCAGGAGGCATCACAATCCCAGACTTTAGCCTCTACTACAAAGCTGTAATCATCAAGACGGTATGATATTGGCACAAAAACAGACACACAGACCAATGAAATAGAATAGAGAACCCAGAAGTGGACCCACAAATGTATGGCCAAGTAATGTTAACAAAGCAGGACAGAGTATCCAATGGAAAAAAAGACAGTCTCTTTAGCAAATGGTGCTGGATGAACTGGACAGCAACATGCAGAAGAATGAAACTAGACCACTTTCTTACACCACACACAAAAATAAACTCAAAATGGATAAAGAACCTGAATGTGAGACAGGAAACCATCAAAACCCTAGAGAAGAAAGCAGGCAAAAACCTCTTTGACCTCAGCTGCAGCAATTTCTTACTCAACACATCTCTAAAGGCAAGGGAATTAAAAATAAAAATGAACTATTGGGACCTCATCAAGATAAAAAGCTTCTGCACTGCAAAGGAAACAATCAACAAAACAAAAGGTAACCAACAGAATGGTAAAAGGTATTTGCAAATGACATAGCAGATAAAGGGCTAGTATCTAAAACCTATAAAGAACTTACTAAACCCCACACCTGAAAAACAAATAAATCCAGTGAAGAAATGGGCAGAAGACATGAATAGACACTTTTCCAAAGAAGACATCCAGATGGCCAACAGGCACATGAAAAGATGCTCAACGTCACTCCTCCTCAGGGAAATACAAATCAAAACCACACTGAGATACCACCTCATGCCGGTCAGAGTGGCTAAAATAAACAAATCAGGAGACTATAGATGCTGAAGAGGATTTGGAGAAACGGGAACCCTCTTGCACTATTGGTGGGAATGCAAACTGGTGCAGCCTCTCTGGAAAACAGTGTGGAGGTTCCTCAAAAAATTAAAAATAGACCTACCCTATGACCCAGCAATAGCACTGCTAGGAATTGACCCAAGGGACACAGGAGTGCTGATGCAATGGGGCACTTGTACCCCAATGTTTATAACAGCTCTTTCAACAATAGCCAAATTATGGAAAGAGCCTAAATGTCCACCAACTGACGGGTGGATAAAGAAGATGTGGTTTATATATCCAAAGGAATACTACTTGGCAATGACAAAGAATGAAATCTGGTCATTTGCAGCAACGTGGATGGAACTGGAGGGTATTATGCTAAGTGAAATAAGTCAGTCAGAGAAAGATATCGTATGTTTTCACTCATATGTGGATCTTGAGAAACTTAACAGAAGACCATGGAGGAAGAAAAGGGGAAAAAATAGTTACAGAGAGGGAGGGAGGCAAACCATAAGAGACTCTTGGATACTGAGAACAAACTGAGGGTCGATGGGGGTGGGGGAGAGGGGAAGGTGGGTGATGGGCATTGAGGAGGCAATTGTTGGGATGAGCACTGGGTGTTGTATGGAAACCAATTTGACAATAAATTATATTATAAAAAATGGCTAATATATCACCCAGTGTAATTAGCAACTGATGACCAATTGATTACCCTTTTTTTTGTTACTTCCATATGGATTTACATATATATATAGGAAAAGAAATAAGTGCTTTAAATCTCCTTCTGTGATATGAGGGTATGCCTGACTGTTTGGACTGTAAAATTAGAAGTCACACTCTCTATTCAACTAGCTGCCACATAAATCTAAGTCATAGATTCCAGGGGAGAATTTTATTATAACTTCTGGTGTTGCCATTTGAAACCCATCAAGTTACAATCTCAAGACACCTGACTCCTTAAGTCTAAATTCCTCTGCCACGTTCTCTGTACCATGGTTCCATCCTCAGCAGCATCCTGTGACCTCCCAACACCAAGATCATGCCTCCCTCCCTTTCATCTTACTGTTCATTCCACCATCTTGCTCCTCACTCAACAAGATCCTACCCATCTTTGAAAGGTCTGATCTTCCATGGAGCCTTTTGTTCAGGTCCATATTTGATAGCCCCTTCCTACCCGAACTCTTCTTGCGCCATTTTCTACAATGTAGCTCACATCCTGTGTGCCCCATCATGTTTGGCACAGGGCTAGGTTCACGTGGTTGCTCCATGAATACTCTTTTTCTAACAGCTTTATTGATATATAATTTACATACTATAAAATTCACCTGCTTTAAGTATATGATTCAATGACTGTTAGGAAAAACTTACATGGTTGTACAATCATTGACACAATCCATTTTTAGAACATTCTCCTCACCCCAAAAAGATCTCTTACACAACCTTTATTTACTTCCCCTTCCCATCCCTAGGTCTAGACAACCACTAGTCTGCTTTCTGCCTCTAGAGATTTCAAGAAATATTTTTTAAACTCTTGATTTACACATCGTGACCGTCACTCACTGTGGAGTCCCCTTTACAAATCACCAAAGGTAGACATCTGAATAATTAAGAGCTTGTTAAATAAATGACATTGAAAATCCCTCCTCCTCACTAACAAGGTGAGAGTATTCACTTCTTTTTTTTTTTTAATTTTTTTTCAACGTTTATTTATTTTTGGGACAGAGAGAGACAGAGCATGAACGGGAGAGGGGCAGAGAGAGAGGGAGACACAGAATCGGAAACAGGCTCCAGGCTCTGAGCCATCAGCCCAGAGCCCGACGCGGGGCTCGAACTCACAGACCTCGAGATCGTGACCTGGCTGAAGTGGGACGCTCAACCGACTGCGCCACCCAGGCGCCCTGAGTATTCACTTCTTATTACAATCAAAAAGGTGTCATTTTTAGGTAAAATCTAAACACCCGGATTTGTTTTAAACTCAATGTTGATTCAGCTGGAATTTGTTTTGAAAAACAGCAAGAAGGAGATGGAGTGAACAGATAACATGATGGTACCCTGAGAGCTTTCAAACACGTTACTTCACTTGTGGAAGTTAAACAGGTCAGACAAATATCCTTTTCTGCACTTCCCTTGTTTTGAACCCCAGGGATAAGGACTCCTCCAGAGAACAATTATAAAGGACAGCTTGCCGAAGGTTCAGGATGTTTCTTCCTGTGTAGGCCAAATACAAGTCAAGGCTTACACCGTTGATTAGCTTTACTTGTATTCAGTTCAAGGGTCATCCCTTGTGTATCTTCTTAAATATTAAGCAACTTTAAAAGATTACACTTGAACTCAATTTAAATTGTGGCCATTTGATCAACTATCTTATAAGCAAATAAGGGCATGAAAGCAAAATTACTTCCTGCCCTGCTTTTTGTAGACCAATGGAATATCCATTACTTAGAAATACTGGACTAACATTGGGACTATCGAGACATAAATAACATACAAAGCACGTCAGGAAAAACTGTGGCTGTGGGTTTTATTTTGCCATCATAAAAGTTTAATTTAATCTGTCTTTTCTTTCTTTCTTTTATTTTTATTTTACAATGCCAAAATAAAACGAGATTATTTCACGGGCGGAAAGCATGCCTTAGCAAAAACGCTATCGAACGAGCATCTCGTGTGCAAGGATGCTGTGTAACACGGAAGTGAAAATGAGTCCTCCACACATTCACATTGTTGAGAGACTGTAGACTCTTTCAGAACCGGCAGTACAGGGAGTATCACTTTTTCCAGGATTCTGTGGACTTAGCCCCGAGGATACAATACTATTTTAATCAAAGTTCCAAACTGTGACAGCTCAAATTCTCCCTAAATTTACCAAACCAGTGCTTCTAATATAGAAATTAACCCAGCTTTATGATATCAACACTCTCTTTATTTGAATACCAGAACTATAAAGGTTTTAAAACGCTATTCATGTCTATTGTCAATAGATTCTTTCCATTGTAAAAGCAAAAATAAAATTTTAAATAATAGTGTTTCTAGAGAAGGACTAATGTATACACAGCACACTATTTTATGACATGATGATACGTTTCACGTGAATGTATTATACCATGGTCATCATCGCTAATTATATAGGATTATTAAAGATTTTGTTCAACACCATAATTTTCAAGATCAGGAGTCAAAGAGTCCCAGTAGGACCAAATGATGCGACCAGGACCATGTTCTGAGTCTGTGGCCAAGAGAAAACAATATTTTACAACCACAAAGCTAATCTACTAATTAACCTTCAGGAAGCAAGCCTTTCTATAATACTTTTTTTGTTTCCTGTAATACTTTTAAGTAAGAGAATTGTTTCTTCTAACACCTACAGCAGAAACCCACGTATCAGGGAAATATAAGGACTTATTAAAATATGTATTTTAACTAAGTAATGAAAGTGAATTACAAACGTTTTCTGACCATGCGTCTGTAGGTTCAAATGGAATTTAACACTTACCAAAATCAACACTGAAGTGGGCACCACTAAAATAAAAGCTTTCTAACTGAAAAAAAAAAAATCCTGTGATGAAGCTTTTAAAAATTAGGATATATATTTTACTCTTTTATAGTCGAAATAGCATTGTACCCACTAAAACAATGATCTCTTATTTTCCTATGAGTGCATCCAAAAAAACTCCAAATATAATTATCAGAAACCTCTCTAAGTCTGAATAAACAGATATATATTATTTTCAAATAAAACCTAAATTTACTATGAAACTCGTTAAGTGGGGGAAAGTTACGCCTTTGTTAACTTAGTCTTTAAATAAATTTAATGTATTGAATTTCTGGATCCAAGCGCTACTTGCAATTTATGATGAAAGGCATTTACCCGTTCTTTCTGAACTGGCCAGTTCAAGATGCAGTGAGATTTAAACATCCCTCGTCGCAAACAGAGTGCATGGTTCAGTTTATAATCTGGAATGTCCTCAAGAAAGATCAATATAATGGAATCCAGATTCTGTTCCACAGCTTGCTGAACTGCCTGGTGCACCTTGAATCTGGTAAAAAAAAAATTATTATTAAAATAAATTATATATCAGCATCCGGTTTAGAACAGCCAAAAGCTCTAACATCCCCCCTACACTTGGTTTTATCTGTCACTAATAATCAAGTTATTTTTTTATTTTTAAAATTCTTTGAGTTGTCAATGATAATGTAAGTAATATTTGAAAGCTCAAGTGAAAAAAACAAGTACACATTTAAAATTTCACAATGTTCACCTACCTTTTACACAATGGATCTTTTAATAGATGCTGTGTTATAACGAAAATCGTTTTTCTGCTCCTTTTGATGCTATTAACAATTGATTCAAGTTCAAGGACACCTGCCTCAAAGTCCCTTTCTTCGAGACAAAATCTGAGAGTTTGATCTTTTTCTTCCATCGGAGAGAAGTTCTCCCAGACCCAATCCCTATCTTTATAGGCATGAATTATATATGCTGCATATTCAAACTGCTCTGGCTGTCTGTCTATTTCTTTGAAACCAAGAACGCGATGCACTGAAACATTCCAATAAAAAGATATCCTCCAGCCTTCGAAATGGATGAGCAATACGGTAAAGATGAAAATCAAAAGGATACTGGTATTTATTATGAAAAAGAGTTCAAAGGGGGCACTGTCTTTGCAGGCTGATATATCAAAAAGCATCACCGGGAAACCATGATATTGAGGTGGAGTATTACAGAGGTAATGGCTTGACAGGTCAGAGATGTTGGTATGGGTACTATTAATCCAATTAACAAACCAGGCAATACTTTCACAGGTACAATCAAATGGGTTAAAGCTCATATCTAAATTACTCAGGTTCCTGAAGGCTGGCCCAAAAACATCCTTCTCAACTGACGTTATGAGATTCTTCTGAAGGTTCAGTGACTTTAGAGATGCCTGATCATCAAAGACAGATAGCGGAAATATGTTCAAATTATTCAATCCTAAATCAATGCTCTTTAATTCAGATAAGCCCTTGAATACCTCTGCTGGGATCTCATCAAAGCCATTGGACTCTAAGTTAAGAATGTGGAGGTGAGGAAGACCCTTTAGAAAATAAACAGGACCACTAGGGTTTGCACGTTTCCATAGCCGTGCTAAGTTGTTGTGCTGCAATTCCAGAATTTCTAGTTTCTCAAGACCCTCCAACAGTTTATCATTTATGTTGGCTATATTGTTGTTGCTTAGATCCAGAATGACCAAGTTGCGAAGAGAATGAAAAGGTGAAGGAGAACTGTCCACATTTCTCAGGGCCACTCTGCGGAGCATCAGGCGTTGGAGGCTTGGAACCAGGGCAAAAGACCCGGGAGTCAGTTGTAGGTATTTGTTGTAGGAAAGGTAGATTTCAATGATATTTCCTAGACCTCTCCATTCTTGGCCTGTGAGCTCTTGCCCAATTTCATTAAGGCCAAGGTCGAGTACCTGAAGGTGGCCCAGACAAGAAAAAGCGCCACTCTCTATTTTTGCGATTTTGTTTTTGGTTAGGTTGAGCGTGACCAGAGGAGACTGAGCAAGTGACAAAAACGTTTCATTTGTTAAAGTTCGCAAGCTTGTGAAGGAGTCGGATAGACTCAAGTGTTTCAGCTTTATCAGTCCCGTGAACATATTGCTTTTTATACCCGGGAAGTTGTTGTCTCCCATGTTGAGATACTCCAAACATTTTAGCCACTGAAAGGAAAAATCATCGATCTTGGGACGCGAAGTAAGAGCAGTGCTTTGTTTGGTGAAAGATCGTCTCAAATCCAAGTATCTCACACTGAGAAGCCCATACAAGGAGTGAGAAAATAAGTGTTCTATATTATTATACCCCAGGAAGAAATATTCTAGACGTGGAAGCCAAACGAAGGAACCATTATCAATCACATTTAAGTTGTTGTGGGAAAGATCGAGCACGGTGAGATTTGTGTGCTGGAGCCCAACGAAAGTCATGGTGCTCGTTCTGTACAGCTGGGTGTTGCTCAGCGATAGATTCTGAATGCTTGTGTTCGACAGTTCTAAACAAAGCTGCTCTGTGAGGTTGGGGTTCAGTTGAGCATTGTTCAGAGAGAGGCCAAATAGTTTTCCAATCGCATGAAAACACCCTGGAGAGAACTAAAGGTGGGGGGAGAAAAAAGAGGTTAATAACCAAAACACGGTGGGGTCCGCATGACTCTAGAGAAGCTTAAACACAATTCTTTACTCCACCCCCTTCCCCCTTCCCCATCTTCTCTGGGTTTACTCTCCAACCCTCTACTGCACAGTTCCTTACTCTGTGCCTGCGACACCCACCTCCTGGGGCAGTCCCCCACCTTTCCTGGCCGCTGCTTACCTTCTGCCCAGCATTCAATGGCCTCCTTTTCAGGGGGCCCTCCCTGCCCTCCCAGTCTAGGTGAGGTCCCTAGTATTTTTACTTGATCACACTGAGTATGATCGTAATTAATAAACTCTTTGTAAGGTCACCACTGGGGCAGATGCTGTTTCTGTCTCGCTGACCACTGTTCTCAGTGAACACGTGGGGAATGAACGGGTGGATTTTATTACGCAACTGTGACGCGCACTTTCCCTTCTGTAGCTCTGAGTTCCAGCCTTCCTCTTGGTCTGTCCAGCCCGGGTTTTCTCCTGATGTTATTGCATGACAATGCCTCCAGCTCCCTTCTGCTCTGCCCCCACTCCCTCACCAGAAGCCTTGTCTGCTGTGGGATTCTGCCCCAGAACAAGAGGACAGGAGGCAAGGAGAGAAGGAATCCCGAGAGGGTCGGAGCCAGTCCTGGGTGGTTAAACACCAGGAGAGCAAAGAGGCTCTGATTCCTACTGTGTCATTTGTGAGCTGTTAGGGCTAATGGACGATAAGGCAAATTTGGTTGTAAGTAAAGTGAATTGGACTACAGAGCAGGAAATTGTTCAGTTCATTAGGGTGAACTTCCATGATAACATGTTGCAGTAATCAAAATTGAGTTTTTGAATAATTCTCAATGACACGGAGAATGCTCACGACGTGAGATGACTTTTTAATGGGAGGATACACTGTTGCCTATGGGAGGCAATACAGCACAGCTGTTAAGAGCATGGGCTCCGATCTAACACTGCCAGAGACCCAGTTCTGTCACCAAACTGTCGCATGTGAGACCTTGGACAAGTTCCTCAGCCCTGCTTCATCTCAATTTACCCTTGGGTAAAATGATGATACGAATCAATTGGTGACGGGACGCCTGCATGGCTCAGTCGGTCAAGTGTCCGACTCCTGATTTCGGCTCAGGTCGTCATCTCGTGATTCGTGAGATTGAGCCCCACATCCAGCTCTTAGCTGATAGTGTGGAGCTTACTTGGGATTCTTTCTCTCTCTCCCCTGCTCTCTCTCTCTCGAATAAATAAATAAACTTTCAAAAAAGAATAAGTTGGTTACAGGACTATATAAATATATGTATTTAATAAATATATATTTATATGTAAATAAATATATAGATATTATAAATAAGTTATAAAAATAATAAATTTAAATTTATGAATATATACAATAAATTATAAATATATATGCATATATATAAACTTATCATAGTGTCCAACATACGGTGTCTTTTGAATTTGTGCTCTGAATTTCAGTGGCTGTTGCTTTTTCTTATTATCACTTGGAGAAAAGCTAGAGATAAAAATACCCAACATTGGTTGTCTCTGGACTATGGGTTTTTGGATGATTTTTATCTCCCCCGTCATTACTTGCATATTTTGTAAGATTTCTACAATAAATGTTCTAAACAAAAAAAAATGCTGTTCAATAATTAGCATGAATATTACATGAAATGTTTGCTTGTTTATATTTTATCATCTCAGGACAAATATACAGTCTATTTTTATGTCTGTAAGTTGATACAGCTTTTAAAAATCTGACTTAGTTTACAATTTCCAATATTCTTATTCTCAGCCTGTATAGGAATAAAATACAAACATACTTGTATATGAAAGTAGGTACTGAAATGAATATCATGCATCTAAAGAGAAGGTTAATTAGGCATATTCCATTATAAGAAGTATATTCCATTATCAGAAGATTTTCATAATAATCTAATGCTACTTACCATTTATGGAGCACTTACGTGAGATACGGTGCTAAATTCTTTACCATACAGCCTATGAAGTAGTGTTATTATTATACTAACTTTACACCTGGGGAACTGGAGCGCAAAGAACTTGAATAATTTGCCTGATTACACAAGTATTAGGAGAGAAAGCCCAGACGGGGAGCCAGCTTGCCCAACTCTACAGCCTGTGCTCTTAACTATCATGCTGTTTTAATTCTTCCAGCGATTTTGTGCGATAAATAGTATTCCCACTTTACAAGTGAGGAAGCTAAGACCCAGAAAGGTTATGTAGGCTCCCCAAGGTTCTTAAAACTGGAACACGGATTTTAACCCACTTCTGTTAGACAGCGGAGCTCCAGCCCCCAATTGCTACCAGTGTTTCTTTTTGCGAGGAGGACATCAATGGCCCCAAGCAGTAAGTGTGAAGGACTTCTGGAAGGCATGGCAAACATTATTACCCCTTTCTCTAGGGATCTTTAGATTCTTACCCCTGTGACACAGTTAGGGATTGCCCACACTTAAAGGTACAACACGAAATCATTTTACCCGACTTCTTACCTCTTTAATTGGATTTGATGACAATTCTAATTTCTTCAAAGAAGAATTGCCAAGGAAATCCAGTTCTTCATGTCTCAGGATGTTAATTTTATTATTTGATAACAGGAGCTCTTGGAGATTTTCCAGTTGGAGCTGACTTCCTAATTTGGTAGATGACAAACCATTATGAGATAGATCTAATTTGATTAAATTCTGAGAGAGAAAAAAGATGCATACAAGTTAGAGTCTTGCCACCAAAAATAGTTCCTTTAAATGTACCTGAATCTTAGAAATAACAGCAAAAATGTCACCTCTCTATTATTCTATAGACAATTGACAGTAGAGGTAATGAAAAATTTTCGTGGTGATCAAAAATAACATTGTTATAAGGGTTTGTTTCTCACTTCAAGAATTATTTAAAATTTTTTTTTAATGTTTATTTATTTTTCGAGAGACAGAGACAGAATATGAGCAGGGGAGGGGCAGAGATAGAGAAGGAGACATAGAATCCGAAGCAGGCTCCAGGCTCCGAGCTGTCAGCACAGAACCCGACCCGGGGCCCAAACCCACGAACCATGAGATCGTGACGTGAGCCAAAGTCGGATGCCCAACCGACTGACCCACTCAGGCGCCCAAGAATCATTTTTTAAAAAGAATGATTTTATTTCTCTTACCAAAATAAAGGGATTTAAGCATATTTATTCATGATATAAGGAAGATTCATAATAAACATTTATTTATTATTTATAATAAGCATTTCCTTATGATGTAAGGAATATTCATGTGGCTTACTAAACATATAATGTCATGCATCAGCCTTGAAATGAAACAAAAATATGCTAAGTGAAATAAGTCATACAGAGAAAGACAGATACCGTATGTTTTCACTCTTATGTGGATCCTGAGAAACTTACCAGAAGGCCATGGGGGAGGGAAAAAAAAAAAAGGTTAGAGAGGGAGGGAGCCAAAACATGAGAGACTCTTAAAAACCGAGAACAAACTGAGGGTTGACGGGTCGTGGGAGGGAGGGGAGGGTGGGTGATGGGCATTGAGGAGGGCACCTGTTGGGATGAGCACTGGGTGTTGTATGGAAACCAATTTGACAATAAATTTCATATTTAAAAAATAATAAAAAATATAAATAAGTAAATAAACATTAAAATAAAAAAGAAATGAAACAAAAAAATGAAGAAATATTTTCTTTAAAAGTCCATGAAATCCTAAAAAAAGATTTTTACTTTGAGAAAGATAGATAGGTATGTTCATTTTGCATCATGGCGAGTATAGAATATTCATTTTTGTTTTGTTAGCGCTGTGGGACATTTTAACCACCCTGTGATATTTTTAACAGGTAAATTTCCACTCAGGTAAAAGGTAAGGAAAAGCTGATATATATTAGGGTAAAATCTTAGATGATGTGTATTCAAGAGAGCAAGACTTTTATTTATGTTTTCAACATGAAAGAACATTTTGCCAAAGATAATTCTAACCAGATTTTGAGGCCTTTGTGTCCAAAGCCATTTCGTCCACTGCAGGATCTAAAGAGGCATAAGAGAATTTCAGATCACTAGCAAGCAAGTCACTTTACAAATGTTTCTAAGCTTACTTGTTTGTACATTACTCTTGGCATATGAGGTCAAGGAAGGCCAAATTTTGTATAGGTCCATGTGATGAAGAATACAAAGAGTTTAAAAAAATGGCTTTGGTTCAAGAAAAGTACCTACTAAGTGTCTCAGATTCAGAGACACTCACATACATTTTCACAGATTTAATATTCAAGGCAAGTATTCAGGGGAAAAAAAAGGATGGCCATCAGTAAAGCAATAATATGAAGAGATTTCTAAATCAAGAGTAGGTAATTTTTAGTTGGACAATTTGCTTTATCATGTGTCAATTTGTTAACTTTATTTAAGTCTGAATTTGGACGTGTGTTGTTGTTGTTGTTGTTGTTGTTTTCAACACTTCAGGTACTATCAGCAGCATTGAGAGTTTATTTGCTGTGTTCCTAATGGGATATTCTTATTCTTCTCGGGTTATGACAGACCAGATTCTTCTCTGATCTCTACCTCTTGTATCTGAGTTGTATTTTTAATGGGAGGGAGCAAGAGAGGCAGAGTTCTTTAAACTTAAGACTGAAAGTGAAGTAAGATGCTATTTTCTCTTTTGAAAAGACTTCCAATATTAAATGGCCATATTTGTACATAAAGCTGCCCCTCTTCCCATTTGGGTAGATCAGATTTTTCATTCTTGACCTTGAAACTGAGATACGGAATCTCAAGATTCATGAGTGACTTGAAAACTTAACACGAGGCAACATATTTTTAATTTCTTATATGGAGGTGAACATTTCCATCCTACCTTCAGGTTTTGGAAGGGATCGTTTTCAATTTTCTGGATTGAATTGGACCTTAGATGGAGTTCCATCAAATTCACGCAGAAGATAAAAGTTCGCTCTGAAAGGTGAGAGAGTTCATTGTGTTCGAGGTTCAAAATTTCCAACAAGGGGAGTTTTTGGCACAATTCTGGCTCCAGTTTTGAGATGGAGTTAAATCCTCCATCCAAGGTAGTAAGTTGGCTATATCTTGTAAAGTTGTCAGGTGGTAATCTTCTGAGCTGGTTATGGGTGAGATTCAACACCGTTATGTTTGCTGGGAGGTCATCGGGCACTTGTGTCAACTTCAGATGACTGCAGTCAGCTGCTTCATGCCTAACAACACATTTGTTGGTAGAGGATGTACACAGTATCCAAAAGGGCAAAAGCCCCAAAAAGGAATAGATATAAGGCGAACTCTGGCTCATGATTCCCTCCTCTAAAAGAAACATAACAAAGTAGCAGACAACATTAATGACACAGGTTTTCATAGGCATTGGTATATTCCTTGTAAGATAGATAACCAAATGTGACTATGCGTGATCTTTTTATTCACAACTGGTATGATACACAAGTGTGTATTATACAAGTTGTACCTCCAATAGAAATAATTCAAGTAGCACAGAAAAGTAAAAAGTGGAACACACAAACTCGCTCCTCACTCTCCACCTCCGCCCCATCTTCAATGTTTCAAGGTAACCTCCTGACAGTTTCTATTTCTAATGTTCACGGTCACCTCCACAAACTCAAATAACACATTTGCGCTTGTGCTTCTGTTTCGTCAATACAGTGAGTAGTTTCTTCCCACCGTAAAGATACGGAACTTACACTATTCGATCAGTCTCCTCACAATTCTTCTTTAGTCACTTTTAATTTATTTAATCTATTGTTCTATTTATAAGTTTTATGACTATAGCTAAAACTCTGTCTTATTGATCAGACAACTTGAGACGTCCTCTCTTGATCCTCGGGATGTGATAGAGGAAATGTGCACCCCTGAATGTTCTACCCATTTCTTCCATATTTACGTTTCCTAAAACTGCCAACTACAGCCCTGGCTTGACACTGTAAAGATATAAAATGTTAGCATTTTTATCCTAAAACTATGGCGAGTCCAACATACTTGGTCCACATAAATTCAGAAAGTCTAAAGCCAATAAATATCATTTGCAATTTTACGATTATAGAAATAAGCATTCACTGCAGAATCAAGACAACGTAGAGAAACATAGTGATAAGGAGAAAAAAACCCTGGAATTACACTGCTGAGTTGTGTTCCTGTTTTCTGCTTGGTAGCCTCCGGCAAGTTAGCTCCTTTTTTTAGGACTTCATTCCCTCATCTTGTAAGTCTGGATAATTGAAGTCGCTCTTCCATAGCTTGTTACAACGATGAAATGAGATAAGCCTTACAGTAGGTGGCACACACCAGCGTTTGTTATTACTATTATTATTAATCGGTAAAATAATCCACGATTTATAAGTAGATAATTGCAACTATTCTCTACTTTGTAAACGTTTTACTTCATAAGGAAAATCTATACAAGACAGAAGCCAATTATATCATGAGACGATCACAGCTAACTATTAACCAGAAGAGGGGGCCAAGCGTGCAAAATCATTGAAATTCAAGGAAATTCATGGTGGCTAGAAGGATGTGAGAAGCTCCTTATTAACCCAGCCTTGGGTTAGATGGAGAGCCACAGTGCAGACTCTAGGGCTGTTCTCACAGGCTGGGAATCAACTAGTATCTTCCCTGAACAACTACAACTGATCTTCATTTGAGGAGGCTCAATTCCTCTAAACCTGTTCTGGTTTTCAATTTCATTTTATTTCTTTATTTTTAAATGTTTATTTATTTATTTGAAGGCAGAGAGAGAGAGAGAGAGAGAGAGAGAGAGAGAGAGAGAGAGAATGCATGCAGGTGCAGGAAGGGCAGACAGAGAGGGAGAGAGAGAAAATCCCAAGCAGGTTCTGCACTGTCAGCATGGAACCTGATGCGGGGCTCAATTTCACAAACTGTGAGATCGTGAACCGAGCCAAAATCAAGAGTTGGACACTTAACCAACTGAACCACCCAGGGGCCCCTTCAATTTCATGTTCAGAGCAGAAAGAAAGTCCCGGGTTATGAGGCATCCATGGATCACTTTACCCTACTAGTTGGTCTAAAGAATCAAAGTTAACAAATTTAAGCATTTGCTAACATACCATTCACAAAACAGAAAGGCCTTTAAAAGTTTTAATGGGGTTTTAGGGGAGAAGATGGTGGAGTGGTAGGAGGCCCCTATGCTTGCCGCATTCCTTGAACATGCCTGGATAAACATCAAATCATTCTCAACACCCAAGAAAGCAATATAAGGGTGAGAGAATAAATTGCACAACTAGAGAGAGGGACAAGAGGCGACATCGCGGTAGGTAGGAAGGTGATATGTGCTTTGGGGAAGAAAAGGATCATAGGTGCTGTGGAAGGGAGGGAGCCCTGATCCCAGACAGAGAGGAGAGAGAGAGAGAGTGAGAGTGCACAGGGGATCACACAAGAAAAACACTTTCCCAAAACCATTGACTGAGAAAATGAGTGGGGCTGATTGCTGTGAGTTTTTACAACCAGCAGAGCTCAAAGACTGGACTTTTAGAAGTCAGTGCCATGGCAGGTGTGGAGCCCAGTGGGTGCAATGATGCTCTGTGGTAGGCAGAGAGCTTGGAGTGGACAGCACTATCTGAGGATTCCTTGGGACACACTGGGAGAGATATTTACCCCTTCTTCGGGTGCATTTGGGAGAGGCGGCATTGCCTCTTAGGGGACAAAAGAGCCAGTGGGCACCATTGTGCTGCCCTGTTCCTTAGCAAAGAAACAGAGGCAGTTCACCTGAGGGCAGCTGACCTGGATGCCAGCTTTTTGCAGCACTTTACTCTTAAACTCTAAGCTCCTGGGTGTTGGTACAGCTGCCCTTCTGGGGCAAACCAGCACCAGACCCACTGTGAAAGTGGAACTCTCCCCCAGAGCACCAGCATGAGTCTGCATTACACTGGGTCCCTAAAGTTTGGAGTTTTGAAACTCAGCCGTCCTGCCTGAAGTAAAACCCACTGGCTGGGTGGGCACACAGGCCAGACACAGACAGAGTGAAGGCAGGGACCTGAGGTATGCTTGGTACACACAAAGGGAGATTGTTAGCTCTTCTGTGAGGGCTTCATGGACAGCAGCAGACACAAACTCCCCTTCTCAGGGACAAGGGGGAGGGTTGGCACCAATTTTTCCCCTGCCCATCAGCACACATTGACTTCAGGGAGCAGAACAGTGCTGACAGTGGAGGCCTGAGCCACTTACACCAAGTCCCAACCCCTGTGTTCTTCAGGTACATCTTTACCTGGGCAAATGTGACTAAGAACCAGAGCAGCAGGCCCCTACCCCAGAAGGCCAGCACAAACCCTCGCATGTACCAAGTCTACTGACCATAGAGTGCAGCAAAGCTTCAGCTCCAGTGGAAATAGGATCAGACCTCTTTTAACAGGCAGACAAGAGCACACCTAGCTAAAACAAGCCACACTCTGGCTAAGGTCCATACAATTCCCACTGTAGGCAAGGAGAAACTCTGCAGAGGGCTGACCTGAGGGTAAGAGCAGTCAAAACAGAGCATCAGAGTGCACACAGCAAACCCCAGAAACACTTCCTGAAGTTCTAGGTCTTGAGCACTATATGGCCTCTTCTTAATAAAGCCATTACTCTCAGGAACATGAAACATATCCAGCTTTCCTAACACAGAAGAAGACAGAGACCTAGAAACAAAATGCCAAGATGGAGGAATTCATCCCAAAAGAAAGAACAAGAAAAGGTCACAGCCAGGGATCTAATTAAAAGAGATACAAACAATATGCTGGATCCAGAATTTAAAACAACAATAAAAAGGATACTAGCTGGCCTTGAGAAAAGCATAACAGACACCAGGAAGTCTCTTACTGCAGAGATAAAGAATCTAAAAAACTGGTCAGGCCAAAATAAAAACTGCTATAACCAAGAGGTGAAACTGACTAGATGTAATGACCACAATCATGGAAGAAGCAGAGGAATGAATAGTGATATAGAAGACAAAATTATGGAAAATAATAAAGCTGAAAAGAAGAGGGAAATAAAAATATTGGATCACAAATGTAAACTTAGGGAACTCAGCAACTCCATAAAACATAATAACATTCATATCATAGGAGTCCCGGGAGAAGAGAGGGAAAAGGGGATATAAAGTTTATTTGAGCAAATTATAGATGAAAACGTCCTTAATCTGTGGATGGAAACAGACATCCAAACCCAGGAGACAAAGAAAACTCCCATCAAAATCAACAAAACCAGGCCAACACAAGGACAGATCATAGTAAAATTTGCAAAATACATAGATAAGGAAAAAAATACTAAAAGCAGCCTGGGAAAAGATGTCCCTAACTTACAAGGGAAGACAAATAAGGTTAGCAGCAGACTTATCCACGGAAACCTGGCAGGCCAGAAGGGAGTGGCAGGATATATTCAATGTGCTGACTGGGACAACATGCAGCCATGAAACTTTATCCAGCAATGCTGTCATTCAGAATGGGAGGGGAGATAAAGAGCTTCACAGACAAACACAAACTAAAGAAGTTCATGACCACGAAACTAACCTTGCAAGAAATATTACTGGGGACTCTTTGAGTGGGAAAAGAACACCAAAAGCAACAAAGGCTAGAAATGAACAAAGAAAATCTCCAGAAACAATGACTTAACAGGTAATACAATGGCACTAAATTCATATCTATCAATAATCACTCTGAATGTAAATGGACTAAATGCTCCAATCAAAATACATAGGGTATCAGAATGGATTAAAAAAACAAAAACAAAAACAAGACCCATCTACATGCTACCTACAAGGAACTCATTTTATTTTATTTTTTTTTTTAATTTTTTTTTCAACGTTTATTTATTTTTGGGACAGAGAGAGACAGAGCATGAACGGGGGAGGGGCAGAGAGAGAGGGAGACACAGAATCGGAAACAGACTCCAGGCTCTGAGCTATCAGCCCAGAGCCTGACGCGGGGCTCGAACTCCCGGACCGCGAGATCGTGACCTGGCTGAAGTCGGACGCTCAACCGACTGCGCCACCCAGGCGCCCCCAAGGGACTCATTTTAGACCTAAAGACACAGGATGAAAGTAAGGGGATGGAAAACCATCTATCATGCTAATGAATGTCAAAAGAAAGCTGAAGTAGCCATACTCGTATCAGACAAACTAGATTTTTAAATAAAAGACTGTAACAAGAGAGGAAGAAAGGCACTATATCATAATAAAGGGGACTATCCAAAAAACAGATAATCCAGTGAAGAAATGGGTAGAAGACATGAATAGATACTTTTCTAAAGAAGACATCCAGATGGCCAACAGGCACATGAAAAGATGCTCAACGTCACTCCTCATCAGGGAAATACAAATCAAAACCACACTCAGATATCACCTCACGCCAGTCAGAGTGGCCAAAATGAACAAATCAGGAGACTATAGATGCTGGAGAGGATGTGGAGAAACGGGAATCCTCTTGCACTGTTGGTGGGAATGCATACTCATGAACCCTCTCTGGAAGAAAGTGTGGAGGTTCCTCAAAAAATTAAAAATAGATCTACCCTATGGCCCAGCAATAGCACTGCTAGGAATTTACCCAAGGGATACAGGAGTGCTGATACATAGGGGCACTTGTACCCCAATGTTTATAGCAGCACTTTCAACAAGAGCCAAATTATGGAAAGTGCCTAAATGTCCATCAACTGACGAATGGATAAAGAAGATGTGGTTTATATATCCAATGGAATACTACTTGGCAATGAGAAAGAATGAAATCTGGCATTTTCAGCAACATGGATGGAACTGGAGACTATTATGCTAAGTGAAATAAGTCAGGCAGAGAAAGATACCGTATGTTTTCACTCATGTGTGGATCCTGAGAAACTTAACAGAAGACCACAGGGCAGAGAAAGTGGGGGGGGGGGGGGTGGGGAGTTACAGAGAGGGAAGGAGGCAAACCATAAGAGCCTCTTAAATACTGAGAACAAACAGGGTTGATGGGGGATGGGGGTGAGGGAAAGTGGGTGATGGGCACCGAGGAGCGCACCTGTTGGGATAAGCAATGGGTGTTGTATGGAAACCAATGTGACAATAAATTATATATATAAAAATAAATAAATAAAAATAGGCATCTCGTCACTGGCCTGAAAAAATAAATAAATAAATAAATAAATAAATAAATAAATAAATAAATAAATAAAGGGATTATCTAACAAGAAGATCTAACGGTTGTAAATATTTATGCTCCCAAATTGGAAGAAACAAAATATTAAATCAATTAATAGCAAACATAAAGAAACCCTTTGATAATAATATAATAATAGTAGGGGACTTTAACACCCCACTTACATTAATAGATCATCCAGAAAAAAAAAAACAAGAAGGAAACAATGGCTTTGAATGACGCATTGGACCACATGGATTTAACGGATAAATTCAGAGCATTTTATCCTAAAGCAGCAGAATACATCTTCTTTATAAGTGCACATGGGACGTTCTCCAGAATAGATCACATCCTGGGTCACAAATAAGACCTCAACAAATACAAAATGACTGAAGTTATACCATGCATATTTTCTGACCATACACTACAAAACTTGAAGTCAACCACAGGAAAAAATTTGGGAAGACCACAAATACTTGGATGTTAAAGAACATTCTATTAAAGAATGAGTGAGAGGGGCATCTGGGTGGCTCAGTTGGTTAAGTGTCTGACTTCAACTCAGGTCATGATCTCACAGTGTGTGAGTTCAAGCTTCGCATTGGGCTCTTCTGACAGCTCAGAGCCTGGAGCTTGCTTCGGATTCCGTATCTCCCTCTCTCGCTTCCCCTCCCTACTCATGCTCTCTGTCTCAAAAATAAACAAACATTTAAAAAAAATTTTAAAAAAAGAATGAACAGTTAACCAGGAAACTAAAGAATAAATTTTTAAAAATAACATGGAAACAAATGAAAATGAAAACACAATGGTCCAAAACCTTTGGGATGCAGCAAAAATTGTCCTAACAGGGAAGTATATGCAATATAGGACTACCTCAAGAGGCCAGAAAGCTCTCAAACACACAACCTAACCTTATACATGAATAAGCTAGAAAAAGAACAACAAACAAAGCCTAAAGCCAGTGAAGAAGGGAAATAATAAAGATTAGAGCAGAAATAAATGATACAGAAACTAAAAAACAATACAACAGATCAATGAAAACTGGAGCCTGGTTCTGTGAACAAATTAATAAAACTGATAAACCCATCCCTACCAAACTTATCAAAAAGAAAAGAGAAAGCATTCAAATAAGTAAAATCATGAATGGGTGAGGGAAGATCAGAACTAACACCCAAAGAAATACGAACAATCATAAGAGGATATTATGTAAAGCTGAATGCCAACAAATTAGGCAATCTGGAAGAAAAGGATAAATTCCTAGAAACATATAAACTACCAAAGCTGCAACAGGAAGAAATGGAAAATTTGAAAAGACTGATAACTAGCAAAGAATCTGTATCAGTATTAAAAATATCTCCTAACAAAAGTCCAGGGCCAGATGGCCTCTCAGGGGAATTACACCAAACATTTAAAGAAGAGTTAATACCTATTCTTCTCAAACTGTTCTAAAAAATAGAAATGGAAGGAAAACTTCCAAACTCATTCTACAAGGCCAGCATTACCTTGATTCCAAAACCAGACAAAGACCCCAGTAAAGAGGAGAATTACACGCCATACCCCTGATGAACATGGATACGAAAATTCTCAACAAAACATGAGCAAATCAAATCCAACAGTATGTTAAAAGAATCATTCACCACAATCAAGTGAGATTTATTCCTGGGCTACAAAAGTGGCTCAATATTTGCAAATCAGTCAATGTTCTACACCACATTAATAAAAGAAACAATGAAAACCATATGGTCATTTCAATCGATACAGAAAAAGCATTAGACAAAGTATAGTGTCCATTCTTGGTAAAAACCTTCAACAAAGTAGGGATAGAGTGATCATACCGCAACATCACACAGTCCATATATGAGAATCCCACAGCTAATATAATCCTCAATGGGGAAAAACAGAACTTTTCCTCTATAGTCAGGAGTAAGACAGGGATATCCACTCTCACCGCTGTTATCGAATATAGTACTGGAAGTCCTAGCCTCAGCAATCAGACAACAAAAAGAAAGAAAAGGCATCCAAATTGGCAAGGAAGAAGCCAAATTTTCACTATTTGCAGACAACATGGTTCTCTATGTAGAAAACCAGAAAGATTCCATCAAAAAAAATTGCTTGAACTGATACACAAATTCAGTTAAGTTGTAGGTTACAAAATCAATGTACAGAAATCTGTTGCATTTCTATACGCCAATAATGAAGCAGCAGAAAGAGAAATGAAGGAATAAATCCCATTTACAATTGCACCCAAAATAACAAGATACCTAGGAATAAACCTAACCAAAGAGGTAAAAGATCTGTATTCTGTGAACTATAAAAAACTGATGAAAGAAATCGAAGGTTACCCAAAGAAATGGTAAACATTCCATGCTCATGGATTAGAAGAACAAATATTGTTAAAATCTCTCTACTACCCAAGGCAAACTATACATTTAATCCCTATCAAAATACCACCCACATTTTTCACAGAGCTGGAATAAAAAATCCTAAAATTTGTATGGAACCACAAAAGATACTGAATAGACAAAACAATCTTGAAAAAGAAAAGCGAAGCTGGGGGCATCACAATTCCAGACTTCAAGCTATATTACAAAGCTGTAGTCATCAAGATAGTATTGGTACTATCACAAAAACAGACACATTGGTCGATGGAACAGAACAGAAAACCCAGAAATGGGCCCACAGCTATATGGCCAATTAATCTTCAACAAAGCAGGAAAGAATATCCAATGGGAAAAAGACAGTTCTCTTCAAGAAACAGTGTTGGGAAAACTGGACAGAAACAGGCAGAGGAATGAAACTGGACCACTTTCGTATATCATACACAAAAATAAATTCAAAATGGATGAAATAGGAAATCAACAAAATCATAAAGGAGAACACAGGCATCAACGTATCTGACAGTGGTTGTGGCAATCTCCTACTAGACACATCTTCTGAGGCAAGGGAAAGAAAAGCAAGCATGAATTATTGGGACTTCGTCAAGATAAAAATCTTCAAAGTAAAGGAAACCATCAACAAAATGAAAAGGCAACATTCAGAATGGGAGAAGATATTTAGAAATTACATATCTTATAAAGGGTTAGCATCCAGAATCTATAAAGAACTTATCAAACTCAACATCAAAAAAACAAATCATCTAGTTAAGAAATGGGCAGAAAACATGAACAGACACTTTTCCAAAGACATCCAGATGGCTAACAGACATATGGAAAGATGTTCAACATCACTCATCCATAGGGAAATGCAAATCAAAACCAGGATGAGATACCACCTCACACCTGTCAGAATGGCTAAAATTAACAACACAGGGAACAACAGGTGTTGGTGAGGATGTGGAGAAAGGGGAACCCACTTACATTGTTGGTAGGAATGCAAACTGGTGCAGCCACTCTGGAAAACAGTATGCAGGTTCCTCAAAAAGTAAAAAATAGAACTATCTATGACCCAGCAATTGCACTACTAGGTTATTTACCCAAAGAATACAAAAATACTGATTTGAAGGGGCACATACACCTCGATGTCTATAGCAGCATTAGCAACAAAACCAAAGTATGGAAAGTGTCCATCAACTGATGAATGGATAAAGAAGTGATATATTTTTGTGTGTGTGTATGTGTGTGTGTGTGTATATATACACACGTACACACACACACATACATACAGATACATACACACACAATGGAATATTACTCAGCCATCAAAAAGAACAAAATCTTGCAATTTGCAATGACATGGATGGAGCTAAATTGTATCATGCTAAGTGAAATAAGTCAGTCAGAGAAAGACAAATACCATATGACTTCACTCATATATGGAATTTAAGAAATAAAAAGATGAACATAGGGGAAAGAAAAAAAAGAGAGAGGGGAGCAAACCATAAGAGTGACTCTTAACTGTAGAGAATAAACTGAGGGTTGCTGGAGGGGAGGTGGGCAGGGAGGTGGGCTAAATCAGTGGGTATTAAGGACAGCACTTGTGATGAGCACTGGGTGTGATATGTAAGGGAGGAATCACTAAATTCTACTACTGAAACTAATATTATACTATCTATTAACTAACCAGAATTTAAATAAAAACTTGAAACAAAAAAAAATAACTTAAAAGTTTTAATAAAAATATTTTATATGCTGTATCAAAATTACTTAGGAAACACTGCATAAAATATTTTGATTTTTTATCTAAAACTTTTGTAAGTCTTATAAATGACATGTAATCATGTTTGATATTTTAAATGGGTGATTTGAGAATACTTTAGTAACAATCACAGCTGTAGACATAGAGGTGAAAGGCAGTAAGATTTTCATTTACGGAATCTTTGCCTAAATAGAGTTTTTAAGGAACTAAAATTGCTGATGAATAAAACATGGATGCAGTTGAGCACAATGAGGTGAATGCAGAAGAATCTTTGAGGCAACATGAAATCTTCTACCGTCTACTAAATCAGTTCTTCAGAGTTATGCTTTGTAGAGTTGCTGTTTATTTGGATTGTTACTTTCTTGAAGTTTCTAATTTCCGCCATTTTATTCTTGTTGAAAGAAGAACTATATATGATTTCATCTCTATAATACTAAGATCATTTAGCTTCTTAATCATACTCTTGGTTAAATGGCCAGTTTGGAGGCATATGTCGAACACCTGCTCTTTGGTTATCACTGTAGAATCATTCCGCCATGTTCCTGGGTTAATGCCACTATCTTACGGATTTCAGCATCTTCTTTCTTGAAATATTCTTGTTCTGACTAGAGTCTCTCCTTGAGTGGCTCTTCCCCCTCTTTCCCCAGAATATTTATCAGGGGCTATCATTCAAGTTCTTGAACATCTGTTTTTGTTCTTTTGTCATATGATTTTGACATGTAGGCTATTTGAGGTTCGAAATACTTTTAATGAAGAATCATGAAGGCATTACCCACTGTCCTCTAGTATGCATTGTTCCTAAAAAGAAATCATGCCCATATGGTTTCCTTTCCTTTCTATGAAAGGCACTTTTAGGGGCGCCTGGGTGGCTCAGTTGGCTAAGCGTCCGACTTCGGCTCAGGTCACGATCTCACAGCCCGTGAGTTCGAGCCCCGCGTCAGGCTCTGGGCTGATGGCTCAGAGCCTGGAGCCTGCTTCCGATTCTGTGTCTCCCTCTCTCTCTGCCCTTCCCCCGTTCATGCTCTGTCTCTCTGTGTCTCAAAAATAAATAAACGTGAAAGGCACTTTTATCTTACTCCTCTTTTTCTTTTTGGAAGTATCTTTTCTTTCTTCTTGGTAATGGAAAATTTCACAGGCACATTTCATGCTAAATCCTGCCTCTAAAATGTACCTGTACACTCTAAGTCATTTTCAATCTGAAGACTTATGTCTACGTTTTCAGATTTCTTTTTTCTATTCTTACTTGGGATATTTCCACTTCTCCTTTCCCTGTTTTCTCTCCTTTGGAACCACTTTTAGGTAGACATGGGTCCTTGTACGTGATCATCTTTGTATTTAAATTTATATTCCACCTTTTTATCTCTTTAGTCTATACTTCCAGATAGAAGCTCTGCTTTTTGCATCAGGATTTGTATTCTATATACTTTTTTAATTTTATCAATTATATTTTAAATGCATACAGAAGAGTACACAGATCGTGAATGTACAGCTTGTTGAATTTTCACATGTCAGTGCATTCACCACTCCGATCACCCCTCTGCTCAGGAAACACAGCACTATGAGCCCCTCAGAAATCTCCCTCATGCTCCCGCCCAGCCACCACCTCCTCCTTCCCAAAGACAAGTACTTCACGATTTCATACACAAAAAAGATTCAGTTGACTTGCTTTTGTATCACATGTTAGTGGAATTGCGCATCATGTATCATTTTATGTCTTTTTTTTTTTTTTTTTTACTCCATAGGAGATCTGCATCTTGTCCTATAGCAGCATTTGCTAACTTCCATTCATAAAGAACATGGCTGTCTCACAGCTAAGTTCTTCCAGCATTTCTAACGAAAAATCCTAAACGAGAGCACAATTCACAGAATTTTAGTGGCCACTCTTGTATTACCATATATCTACCCATCTACCCATCATCAGTTCACTTCAACATCAATACCTCTCCCTCTAAAGAGTATGCATTGCCGCCTTCAACTCAGGATTTGTTAATAGTTTTTCTTCTGGATAAAATTTGCATACGATGAAGTGCACAAATCTTTAGTGCACATTCTCCAATTTCTGACACACGTATACGCCTGTGCAACCCAAACCCTAAAGAGTCTCCCCTCCCTTTCCCAATTGATGGCAATCCTCACCTCCCAGAGTCCATCACAGCTCTGACTGTTTTCTACGGTGATGTTGTATGATTTATAGCCTCCTATAGATGGGATCATAGTCAGTCTTTACTTAAACAATGCTTCTTTTACTCAGATGGTATTTTTGAAGTTCATCCATGTTGCACGTGGTGGGAGTTTTGTTTTGTAAATTTTTGTTTTCATCGAATGAGATTCCACTGTATGACTATATCATATTTTGTCCATGCCCATATTATTAGGCACATGGATTGTGTGCAGTTTTTCACTATAGTAGAATGAAGTTACCAGGAACATCTCTGGACATGTTTTTATGGACATACATACTTGATTTCCTTGAGGTAATTACCTATGATTGGAATTATTGGGTATTTAAAAGAAACTGTCAGATCTTTTAGCAAAGTTTGTACCATTTTATACTCCCACCAACACCTTTACCAACCATTGGTGCCATTCTCTTATTTTTCAGTCATTCTGGTGAGTGTGTAGTAATTTCTCATTATGGTTTTAATTTGCATCGCCTGACTGACTGGTATCTAACAATTTTTTAGGTGCTTATTGTCCATTTGTATATCTTCCCTCGTATACTCAAAGATTTCACTCATTTTTTTAATTAGGTTGTTTCTTATTTATTACTGCATTATAGGACCTTTTTATACACATAGATATCAACCCACTGTCAGATTTATATTTTGTGAATGTTTTCTCCCATTTTGTGGGTCACCTGCTCATTTTCTTAGTGAATGATATCTTGATAGTTATGATAAAGCCTAATTTATCAGTTTTTTAATGACTGCTTTCTGAGTCCTGTCTGAGAAAATTTGCTTCCTCCCGAGTCATTATTATTATTTTTAAAGATGAATGGTTTTAGGCGTCAGGTAAGGGTCTCTGATCGCTCTTTAATAAACTTTTGTGTCTGATGGGAAGGAAGAGTCTAGGTTCATTTTTTTTTTCAGTTGGACATCCAGTTTGTCAGGCTTTTTTTTTTTTTTTTTTAAATATTTCCCTTTTCCCACTGGCTTGCTTCGGCACCTTTCTTAAAAACCAAATAAGTGTGGGCGGGTTTAAGCGTGGTCTATATCTGGGCTCTCTACTCTCTGACGCTGAATATTTGTTGATTCTTATGCCAACACCACACTGTTTCGATTATTGTAAGGTTTTATTGCAAACCTTGAAGTCAGAAGTGTAAATCCTCCCGTTTGATATTCTCTTCCTAGATTGCTTTTTCCATGCCGTGGTTGATGGGAATTATCTGAAATAATTGTACTTATTTTTTAGTTAATTATTCCAGCTGACTAGAATGTAAGGCTATAATAGCAGAGGACATGGTTGTTTTTACTCTGTACTGCTTTGCTGTGTCTAGAAAAATGACAGGAACATAGCAAATACTGAATAAATAGATGTTGAACGGATAGCTTCCCATGGGCAGTTAATCAGCCAAGAAAACCTCCTTTATCTCCATAAACAGCCACAACTTTATTTCGGTAGGACACGTACCTAATGTGGTATTCTCTGGTATGGTCATTTACCCAGTTTCATTTTCAGATATTTAAAAAAACCCAAATACATCTTCAATGTATGGAGACGGATCAACAAAAAAAGCTATTTAAATAATTTAGGTTTTCCATGGGATCTAAAAGTCATGTCACGAGAAGAATTTCAGATAAGTTTTAGAGAATAAAATCATTTTAGATGATTAACTGCAGGAAAACAGAACTAACGTATTTATAATTGTTCTGATAGGCTTTTAAAAATAGTGGTTTTATTTTTATTTTAATCTAGTCCTCAGAAACAGAAAAAAATCAGCTTCTATTAATTATGTCGTGGCCTTTATAATACTGGCACTTTCTAATACAGTATTGTTACAGCTACACACAATTTTTATATTTATAGGCTACGAGGAATACTGCAGCCCAGGCCGGCCCCTTACCAAATTGCTCTGGTACATGAAGAATGTGGGGTTGGGAATGATACATCCTGGAAATCAGGGACTAACTCCCCATACCCCACATCTCTGGGGTTCTCCCAAACCTCCTTCCCTGTACCATAAGCACTTCTACCTATATTTACCAACACACACGCATACAGTCCCTGCAGTATACTCTCTCTTTGTCTGGGTGACATTTATCTCTTCTGGAAGGGATGTAGATAGACATCAGAATTACTGAAAAGGACTAATCCCTTTACGAAGAAGATCCCCGAAGGACTGAAAGACATTCCCAGATCTGAAAATACATCTGTCACATGGAAAAAGACTCACCAAATGATAGGCAGGAAGAGTGAAAAAGGAAAATCCACAGAGAGAATCTCAGACAACTTCAGAAACAAGAAAAACAATCTTAAAACCTCCAAAGGAGGGGTGCCTGGGTGGCTGAGTCGGTTAGGCGTCCGACTTCAGTTCAGGTCATGGTCTCCTGGTCTGTGGGTTCGAGCCCCAGGTCAGGCTCTGTGCTGACAGCTCGGAGCCTGGAGCCTGCTTCAGATTCTGTGTCTCCCCCTCTCTCTGCCCCTCCCCTGCTCACGCTCTTTCTCTGTCTCTCAATAATAAATAAACATTAAGAAAAAATTAAAAAAAAAAAACCTTCAAAGGAGAACATACGATCAATTACTTTCAAAAGAAAAAGATCCTGATAGAAAACTTTTCATTAGCAACATCAGCCACCAGAAAACAATAGTGATAAGCTTTCAAAATAATCAAGGGAAATACCTTTGAACTGACAATTTCACTTCCAGCCAAACAACTCGAGATAAGGGGGAAAGCTATTTTGAGATATGCAACGATTCTGTAAGTTTATGCCTGTGCAACTTATATTGAAAAAGTTACTCTGGGGTTTGCTTCAGTAAAACAAACTGAAATACAGTTAGAGGATGAGACCCCAGTGAAAAACAAATTGCTACTGAGTGAGACGTAACAGAAGCCAAGAAAGCTAAAAAGAGGAAAAACAGGCACTCAGCGGGCCTAGCAACTTTACAAAGGTCTTTCAGGATGCACAGAATTATATGCCTCCTTCCAAGTGAGAGACAATATTGCAGCATGATTAAGGCGCGGAATCGGCAGCCGGGCTACTTAGAGCTAACCGCTGTTTAGTTTGGCTTTTACGGCTTGGTTTGTAAACCTCACGGTATTTTTTTTCTGAATGTGTATACAGATACAACTAAATGCAGACACACGCACCAACTCCCGATCTACTGTGAAATTAGGAGGCAACTTCCCGAAACCAGGACTGCCCAAGGCTGACTCGAATTTCATCTGACTCACCTGCATTTCCTAGTGTCAATTTCTGACCTACCTATCCCCCGAAACGCCTTTCTACTTTCTCACCTTCTGCCACTTTCCTTTACGAGGTCAAAGAAAGCCACTTTCGTACTGCTAACGAACACCTGAAGTGTGTTCTCCTTTGCAAGCGTATTATCAGAAAGTGCCAGCTCCTGTCTCTTCTCCGGCCAAGAAGACTCAGAAAAGGAGAAAGCCCATTCGAGGTCACAGGGCTCTGTAACTTTAACACAAAGATCAGATTTTTTTTCAAAGACGGTTGCAAAATGAGTTCCATAGCTTTTCTAATGTGCTTTTCCACATTTTACAGAACTCCGCAAAGGAAAGGAAATTAATGACTGCATAAAATGTTTTATAATGTTAATTATAAAGTCTTGCTATTACGTGTATTCGGAGTTAGGATACACTTCTCCCACACCTCTATCATCCCTTTTCTCCCATTCTCCTTGTTGATTCTGGCCAGATCAAAGACCAAAGAATGCTAAAACCAGTGGGCATTCCAGATCTGCCCAACATGAGAGATTCTATCCCAGTAAGAATTTTAAAGTAATACCTTCATGTACTCTGATAACAGCTGACTGTTCCTTTTTTTCATTCGTCCAAATTCAGTCGTTTTCACCAGGGAAGCATGTTAGATTTCCTGCTGCAATCGTGAAAGTGAAACTAAAAAAAAAAAAAAAAAAAAAAAAAGCAAGCTTCTTATACTTTGTGGATTCTAAGAAGGCCAGGAGGAAAAAAGCACATTATCAGCAAGAGAAATTTTAAACTGCTTCTTAAAAGTGTCTTGCTTTTCTTCTTCAGGTATAGTTCCTTAGGTTTCACTCAAAGAGTCACAGATTTAGCAACCGAGAAGTTGAAAAAGCAGGACCTCCCTACTCGGTGTGGGCAGGGCTAGTACTCTAGAGGTTAACAGATCCCTGAGAGTGAATTCCTCTCTCTCTTTTTTTTTTTCCCCCAAAACCTGATGCAAAACTGTCGTCAGAATCTAGTAGAGTGCGGTCAGAGTGACAGAAAAAACCACAATCCCTAATCAAAGCTAAGTAATTTCACTTCTCTTATCTTCTTAGCAAGCCTGGAAGATAAGTAATGCAGAAATTAACATCTTGGTCAGAGAAGACACCTAGTTTACAGCAGAACTGCCGGCTGTGGTAAAGCCGAAGGCCAGTCCTAACACATGCTGCTGCAGTTTCTAGAGTCAGAGCCTATTAGGGAGCACACAGATGTGCTCAGAGAAGTCCAGATTCACCAGTTAACTCTCAGTCAACTTCACTGACTCCCGGTTGTTGAATGTGCTTGTCAGAAAAAGAATGTATTTTTCACTATTGATGTAATATGATACAATATTATTACTACGTTTTTATATAATAAAACACTTAGAAGGAACGGTAGAGATCACCTAATTCAATCCCCTTGTTGGAGACATCAGGCAACCTAGCCAGGTGAGGGATATACCATGAGTTACCATAATGCTTCTTTATTCAAACATGGCAATAAACACGCCTGGAACAGTTGAAATAGGTCGCTAGCTTGACTTGATGGCAGAATTGAGAGCAAGAAATGGCTTTGCATTGTGATGCAAAATGCCCTCCCTTGGGCCTCAATCTTAGTGGGACCACCTTGTATTTACTGGGCTCATGGTCACGCTTTTCTCATTTTTCACCTGTCCTATCTATAATACCATAAAAAAATTGTCTTGGGTAAACGATAGTCCCCCATGTCTATCCATTGGGATATGTAGTAAAACATGACTAAGAGTACTCAAGAGGTTTCTTCTCTGTGAGCTCCTTGAAGCAGAACAGGGTATGTTCTTGGTATTAAAACTCTCCAGCCACTCTTCTATGGTAGGCTGGTACTTTGGCTTCCAATGAACCAGGCTCCTCTTCTGTATTCAGACCTCTGCATTGTCTTTTCCCACAAAGACTCTGGGCTAGGCCACAAGACTAGTATTGGCCAATAGGATTATTTACTTTTTTTTTTCTTTTTAATGTTTATTTTTTGAGAGAGAGACAGAGCGAGAGCGGGGGAGGAGCAGAGAGAGAAGGAGACACAGAATCTGAAGCAGGCTCCAGGCTCTGAGCTGTCAGCAGAGAGCCCGACGCGGGACTCGAACTCACAAACTGTGAGATCATGACCTGAGCTGAAGTCGGATGCTTAACCGACTGAGCCACGACGCGCCCCAATAGGATATTATTAAGCAGAAAGTGAGCCAAGACTTGATAAGCATTTGCACCTTGGCACTTACCCTCTTCCTTTCAGAACTCAGCGGCTGTGTGGTTAGAAGCCCAACCTAGCCTTCTGCAAAGGCAACATGGAGGAGAACTGGCAATCTGGCCAACGACTCCACTGAGCACCCAGAAGACAGCCAGCAAATTGTTGTCCGTATGAGTCACTCCATATTGGGAGTGGATCTTTCAATCCCAGTTGAGTCGCATGGACGAGATGCCACATGGAGCAGAGATGAATTGTCCCCAAGTTCTGCCCAAATTGAAGAAGAGTAAACAAATAAATGACTGTTGTTGTTTTAACCCCCCACCCCCAAACTGGAGTGGTATGTTATGTATCGTTAGGGACACGAAACACGTTCCCTCTACAATCTGACACCCCTACCCATTATGCTTTATGACTCGTTGCACATAAGAGGTTTTCCATAATGTTAGTTGAACCAATGAATAGCTTTTTCCAAATACTTTTTACGGATCGTCTCATAATGCAACAATCAGCTGGGGCTGATTGTTCACATCCAAATGTTAATAGGTCCTCAATTCTTGAACTTCTGAATACATCACAGGGCAATTTCTTTCCACTATACGTTCCTTAATTACGCATGAACTTATTTAGCTATTATGGTGGTAGGTGCTACAGTGACAAAGTTCATTTTCCCCTTTTTAAGAGTATTCAATCAAAGTTGTTTATGACACGTATCCATAAGTGTAAACTAATAAGCCCAGTATTTACCAGTCTTTTGTAGTATTATAGACAAGCCGATCAATCTCAGAAAAAGAATTCTCTAAGTCAGTCTCTTAAATTTACTAAATTCTTGCTGATTTTACTAAAGTTTATGAATGTTATAGTTTCCTCCTCCATCTCAAGTGACTGCTTTTTTTTTTTTTTTTAGGTAGGCTTCATGCCCAGCAGAGAGTCCAGTGCAGGGCTTGAACTCATGACCCTGAGATCGAGACCTGAGCTGAAATCAAGAGTTGGACGCTTAACCAGCTGGGCCACCCAGGCTCTCCTGAGTGAGTACTTTTTTATGAGAATTGAATAAAATAGTAAATGCAAAGAGTTTCAGAATCTGGTTTCATAAGTAGAAAATAATTAGTAATTTACTGTTTGCATATTTATGGAATTACAGACCCTCTGTCCTCTGCCTACTCTTAATGATAATTCTTAATAAATTCGGCATTGTTTTTAAAGGGCAATTACAGCCTTTTTTAATCCTAGGAAAATCTTTTTTTTTTTTTTTTTGATGATTGAAGACAATGTATAATCATTAGGAAGTCTATTTGCTTAATCGTAAGATTTGTAGAGACGGGATGGATTATGGTTTTCATCATCATCCACGTCTATAAAACTAGACTACTGAAGGCTCTATGAGACAGTGTTTATAATGTCCCATATAAATTAATTTAAACATGAAGACCGCATCCTTGTAACTTCTAACATATTAGAGAGTTGAAATTGTGTAGAAAACAGCCTAGTGAGCAGACAGGTTAATATTAGACAAAATAATTCTGCTTTTGCCAGATTCTATGTCCAAATAGAGAATGGATTGTTGAGGAATACTTAAACTTGGGTCAGCACTGAATATCCAATTTCTAGGGAGCTGCGGAGTATTTAAAAGAGTCAACATCAAGCACAGGTTTAATTTAGAATGGCTCTTTAGAATTTCTGCAATAAATTGGACTAACCAATCTTCCTTGTGTTAGCAGGAAACCAAAGTAAGGCTATACACTTTCATCATCAAAACTTATGGATTCAGGGGCGCCTGGGTGGCTCAGTCAGTTAAGCGGCTGACTTTGGCTCATGTCACGATCTCACGGCTTGTGAGTTCGAGCCCCGCGTGGGGCCCTGTGATGACAGCTCAGAGTCTGGAGCCTGAATCGGATTCTGTGTCTCCCCGTCTCTGTCTGCCCCTCCCCCGCTTACACTGTGTCTCTCTCTCTCTCTCTCAAAAATTAAATAAACATTAAAAAAAACTTATGGGTTTGTAATGTGATGATTGTATTATGAACCTAGATGGAGTTAATTAAGTGTGCCTCAGAGCATTAGACAGGCAGGCATTTTCAATCATGCTCACTGGTCTCACTGTATAGCCACCATTCAGAAAAGACATGATCCTCCTCTGAACCGTATGAAATTCTAGCAGACATTTCCTTCTCTCTCTTTTTTTTTGTTTCTAAATTCTTTCTCTAAACTAAAGGTACAGTTCCTCTTACCAGTGTCATTTCCATTTCTGCTCATTGACTTCAGCTGGTTTAAACTGAACTCATCCAGAAAACAAATTCAGCAAGAACTTTAACAAGAGAGGAAATAACACTATGTCCTTCCCCCCTACTCTCTCATCTACTGAGCAGAATTAGAAACTTGAACTTCTCTTTTTTTTTAATGTTTATTTATTTTTGAGAGAGAGAGAGAGCAATAGAGCATAAGCAGGGGAGGGGCAGAGAGAGACGGAGACACAGAATCTGAAGCAGGCTTCAGGCTCTGAGCTGTCCTCACACAGCCCACCTGACGTGGGGCTCCAACTCATGGGACTTGAACTTGTGAACCACAAGATCATGACCTGAGCCAAAGTCTGATGCTTAACAGACTGAGCCACTAGGCGCTCCTGAACTTCCCCTCTGAAACAGAAATCAACATATGACACATGGAGCTTCTGGTTTAACCTAAACTTACTTATGTACTTATTTATTTAGTAATTTTAAGGTAGTTGAAGTGGTGATATCTTCTAGTCTCTTATAAATCTGTGAAGTGCATTAGTCTCACTCTCCTTAATTGACAATTGCATGAGATGAGTAAGGGCTCTTTGAATCCTATGCCTTGAACTTAATATTCACTAAAATAACAATTTCACTATCATTCTATGCTTTAGACATTAAAAATTTGAATAAGCTGATGTCCACTGGGCATCCAATGAATGGAGTCCTACATGGCAGACAAAACCATTAAATAATGACCCTTAACACAAGGGAGTTCAAAGTATCAAAAGCAACGAATAATTTAACATAATCATATTGAATTGGTCATTGGTGAGAACTAATGCTTATGTAGTTGATCTCCATTTTAAAATGCAAATTTTGAATCAACAGAGAAAATTCAAAAGAGAGCCCAGAGTTGGAGAGGCTAGGTTTTTTACCACATTTCTTGATTTCCACCTAAGAGGAAGCTTTATATGTTTCATTAGATGGTTTATAATAAGAATATGAGAACTGGTCCTTAAAAAGTGAGAAGTAAAAGTGGAAGAAAGGTCGAACAGGTGAAAGTTTTCTATGATAAAGATAATGGAGCTAAAATACATAAACCGAACAAAGTTCAGAAAGCTCCAATATACAGTTTACAGCCTGTATAGAATGCTAGTCTTATTCTTTATTTAGAAATAAGCCAATATTCAGGGCGCCTGGGTGGCTCAGTCGGTTGAGCACCCGACTTCGGCTCAGGTCATGACCTCGCGGTCTGTGAGTTCAAGCCCCGCGTCGGGCTCTGTGCTGACAGCCCAGAGCCTGGAGCCTGCTTCGGATTCTGTGTCTCCCTCACTCTCTGCCCCTCCCCCGCTCATGCTCTGTGTCTCTCTCTGTCAAAAATAAAAATAAACATTAAAATAAAATGAAAAAACAAGAAGCCAACATTAGAGTTGAGTGTACAATTTAACATCACCAAATGAAATAGTAACATTTCTTTTTCTTTAAATTACCTGTTAATGTTGTTCCAAATTGCTACTTGGTTTTCATATTGTTATCGCTGATTTGTTTTCTTTTAAGTTTATTTATATTTATTTTGAGAGGGAGAGAGAGAAAGTGAGCACGTGGGGGAGAGGCAGAGAGAGAGAGAGGGAGAGAATCCCAAACAGGCTCTATGCTGCAGCATGAAGTCTCATGCAGGACTCTATTTCATGAACCATGAGATCATGACCTGAGCTGAAATTAAGAGTCAAGATGCTTAATGACTGAACCACCTGGGTGCTCCTTTTTAATTGATTTTTCAGAGCTTTTGGGGATATTAGAGAAATTCGCTTTCATCTAAATGTATCACAAATTTTTTGCCTGATATATCGTTTGCTTTTAATTTTTCAAAGTGATTGTTTTAACTACACAAAAGTTCCTCGAGGGTGTGATATCAGCAGAATGTCAGACTAGAAAGTTTCAATCCCTTATTCCAAGGAAACATCCAAAATCAGGACACTGGCTGAACTAACCTTTTAGTCACTGTGGAAAACAGCCGAAGATCTACAGTAATCAAGTGAATTACCAGCCAAGAAAAATTTACCTTAAAAAATGATAGGAAATTTCACGGAAATTTTACTCACCATTTCTTTACTCCCTCCTTGCTCAGGACAGTCTTCATCTAGAATATGCAGCAACTAAATTCCCAGTTGCCGATCAAATTTATTGATAATGTTCTACTCTTTCTGGGGGCTTCCTAAAGGACTGGTTGTCTCATCGAACTTGTTCTCAGGCTGGGGAAAATCAGCAGTCACTGTTTATGAAAGCTTCAGGAAAAATACATATACACAGGCACCTGATGCAAAAGATCACAGGTGGGCGCATATAATAGGCCATCTAAATCCCTGGATTGAAGCCAGAATGAGACTCTTTGAGACAGTAAGACATTCAAAAACAGTCACGTATGTGGCGTGAGAGTACCACACACAAGCCCAGGTAAGAGGCATTCTCAGAAAAGACCTGAATTGACCTTAAGCTTTTATCTTGGGCTTATCCCTAAGCTCAGAACATACCTGGTCGAGGAGTGAAGCACTACCCCAGCACAGAAAAGGTTTGTAAGGACTGGAGAGGTAGCTACTCAAAGGTAGCTTCTCTTTGAGAAGGCATGGACGTTGGATTTACCAGGAAAGAACTTTAAGCCAGCTTTCTTAAATATGCTCCAAGAGCCAAAGGAAGGGGAGGAAAGATGGTGGCAGAGTAGGAGGATCCCAGGCTTGTCTCATCCCATCAACACAACTAGATAACCATCAAATGATCCTAAATACCCCAGAAAGAGACCTGAAGACTGACAGAACAAACTCCACAACCAAAGGGAGAGAAGAGGCCACAGTGAAGAAGGTAGGAAGTGCAGAGATGCAGTTTAATGGAGAAACAGATCCTGGGTACTGCATAAGGGAGGGAGCCACGGTCACAGAGAAGGGCAAGAGAGGAGCACACAGGGGAACACATAAGAAGAACATTGCTCCAAAGCTCCTGGCTTGGAACATGAGAGTGGCTGGATTTCATGAGGTTTTGCAATCAGTGGAGCTTAAAGCCTGGAGTATTAAAGGTCCGTGGGTTTGGCTGGGATAGAGTCCTGAGAGCACTAGACTGCTACTGGAAAGAAGGCAAGCAAACAACCTGGGGGCAGATGGTGTGGAAACAGCAAACTGAGAAACACCTGAGGCACACAGTGATGCGATTCTTAGCTTTTCTAGGACTGATTCCCTGAGACGCAGTGTTCACAGAGACTTCTCCCTAGGAACAAAGGGGCTGACTAGTGCCATTTCTCTCCCCCACCCTTCAGCATAAATACAGAGCCACATAGCAGAAGCAGCTCAGCGCCAACACTAGCTATCTAACTTGGGTTAAGCAGGCCCTCTATGCTCTGGTGGAGCTGCCCTTCTCAGTCAAGCTTGCCTCCGTCCCAGTGCAGTGGGCCCCTCCCCCAGAAGACCAACACAAACCCTTACCCACGCCGAGTCTCACAACCAGAGAGTTCTGCAGGGCCTCGGTTCCGGTGGAATTGGTTTCAGGTCTCATTTCACAAGCAGACCAGAGCACACCTAATGAAAACTTGCCACATTCAGGCCAGGGACCAAATGCTGCCCACAGCAGGCAAGGAGAGCCTCAGTAGATGACTTGCCTCATGGATAGAGCAGTCAGAACACACGAGCAGAGTACACACAGAACACGAAGGAGACACTTCTTGAAGCGCCAGGCCCTGGGCAACACATGACTTCTTCATGAGGCCATTACTTTCAGGAGCAAGAAACACAACTAGGTTTTCCAACACAGAGAAGAAGGCAGAGACTTAGATAAATGCCAAACAGAGGAATTTATCCTAAATGAAAGAACAAGATACGGCCACAGCCAGAGATAAAAGCAAAACAGATATGAGTAACATGCCTGATGGAGAATTTAAAGCAACAATCATAAGGATACTCACTGGACTTGAGAAGAGAATAGAAGACATAAGGGATGCCCTTATGAAAGAGATAAAATAGTTAAAAAAGAATCAAAATGGAGGCGCCTGGGTAGCTCAGTTGGTCAAGCGCCTGACTTCAGCTAAGGCCACGGTCTCATGGTTTGTGAGTTCGAGCCCCACATTGGGCTCTGTGTGACAGCTCAGAGCAGACAGTGAATGTCTGCTTCACATTCTGTGTTTCCCTCTCTCTCATGCTCTGTCTCTTTCTCAAAAAATAAAGATTAAAAGAATCAGAATGAAGAATGCAATATATGAGACTGGAAATAGTCTTGATATGATGAAAAGCAAGCTGGAAGAAGCAGAGGAATGAATTACTGATGCAGAAGACAAAATAATGGAAAATAATGAAGCTAAGCAAAAGACAAAGAATAAGGGAACAAAAAAAATAGATTTAAGGAACTGAGTGACTCCATCAAATGCGTTAACAATCGTATCACAGGAGTTTCAGGAGACGAAGAGAGAAAAGGAGGCAGAAAATATATTTCAAGAAATAGTAGCAGAAAACCCCCCTAATCTGACAAAGGAAACACATCCAGATTCAGGGGGCACAGAGAACTCCCATCAAAATCAGCAAAAGCAGGCTAACAGCAAGACATATTGTAATTAAAATTGCAAAATATAGTGATAGAGAAAAAAACTTAAAAGCGTGAGACAAAAAAGTCCTTAACATACAAGGGAGAACCCATATGGCTAGCTGCAGATTTCTCAACAGAAACTTGGAAAGCCAGAAGGGAGTGGCATGATATATTCAAAGTGCTGAGTGAGAAAAACTGGCAACAAAGAATACTCTATCCAGGAAGGCTATCATTGAGAATAGAAAGAGAGACAAAGAGTTTCCCAGAGAAACAACTAAAGGAGATCGTGACCACTAGGCAGCCCTGCAAGAAATAATAAATGAGACACTTTAAGTGCAAAGGAGAGACCAAAATTAACGAAGACAAGAAAGGATAAGAGAAAATCTCCAGAAACAAACCACAAAACAAGTAATAAAATGGTAATAAACAATCTATCGATAATTACTTTGAATATATGGATCAAATGCTCCAATCAAAAGACACAGTGTGTCAGAATGGATAAGAAAATAAGACCCATCGATATGCTGCCTACAAAGGACCCATTTTAAGCCTAAAAACACCTGCAGGTTGAAAGTGAGGGTGTGCAGAAACATTTAGCATGCAAATGGATGTCCAAAGAAAGCTGGACAATATTTATGTTGCAATATTTATATTGGGCAAACTAGATTGTAAAAAGAGACAAAGAAGGACATTACATAATCATAAAGAAGACTATCCAACCAGAGGATATAATTATTGTAAATATTTGTACACCCAACTTGGAAGTACCCAAATATATAAAACAATAACTAGCCTAAAATAACAAATTGATAATAACACAATAGTAGTAGGGGACTTTAACACTCCACTTACATGAATGGATAGATCACCTAAACAAAACATCAACAAGAAAACAATGGCTTTGAATGACACACTGGGCCAGATGGATTTAATAGATATATTCCAAACATTCCATCCTAAAACAGCAGAATATACATTCTTTTCAGGTGAACATGGAACATTCTAGAGAATAGATCACATATTAGGTCACAAAACAGGTTTCAACAAATACAAAATTATTGAAGTCATACTATGCATCTCTTCTGACCACAACACTATAAAATTAGAAGTCAGCCATCAGAAAAAAATTGGAGACACCATAAATACAAATATATGAAGAATAAACAACATGCTACTAAATAAGAAATGGGTCAACCAGGAAATAAATGAAGAAATTTAAAAATACATGGAAACAAATGAAAATGAAAACACAAGGGTCCAAAACCTTTGGGATGCAGCAAAAATGGTCCTAAGAGGGACGTATAAAGCAAAATAGAACTACCTAAAGAAGCAAGAAAAATCTCAAATACACAATCTAACCTCACACCTAAAAGAACTAGAAGAAGAGCAAAAAATGAATCCCAAAGCCAGCAGAATGAAGGAAATAATAAATATTAGAGCAGAAATAAATGATATAGAAACTAAAAAACAATACAAAACAAAACAAAAACGATAGGACAGATCAGTGAAACCTGGAGATGGTTCTTTGAAGAAAATAATTCATAAACCTCTAGCCAGACATATCAAAAAGAAAATAGAAAGAACCCAAATAAATAAAATCACAAATCAGATAGGACAAATAATAATTAACACCAAAGAAATACAAACAATTATAATAGAATATTACAAAAGGCTACATGCCAACAAATTGGACAAACTGGAAGAAATGGACAAATTCCTAGGTACATATAAACTACCAAAACTGAAACAGGAAGAAATGGAAAACTTGAACAGACTGATAACCAGCACAAGAAATTGAAACAATAATCAAGAACCTCTCAACACACAAATGTCCAGGACCAGATGGCTTTACAGGTGAATTCGACCAAACATTTAAAGAAGAGTTAACGCCAATCTTCTCAAACTATTACAAACAATAGAAGACGAAGAAAATTTTCCAAACCTATTCTATGAGGCCAGCATTGCTCTCATACCAAAACCAGATAAAGACTCCATTAATAAGAGAACTACAGGCCAATATCCCTCATGAGCATGATTCCAAAAATTCTCAATAAAATACTAGCAAACTGAATCCAATAGTACATTAGAAAAAATCATTCACCATGATCAAATAGAATTTATTCCTGGGTTGCAAGCGTGGTTCAATACTCACAAATCAATCAACATGATACACCACATTAATGAGAAGAAAGGATAAGAACCATATCACCATTTCAATAGATGCAGAAAAATCACTTGACAAAGTACAACATCTAGTCTTGATACAAACCCTCAACAAAGTAGGGATAGAGGATATAGGGAACATACTTCAACATCATAAAGTCCATATATGAAAATCCCACAGATAATATAATCCTCAATGGGGAAAAACTGAGAGCTTTCCCCCTAAGGTCAGGAACAAGACAGGGATGTCCACTCTCACCACTTTTATTCAACATAGTACTGGAAGTCCTATCCTCAGCAATCAGACAACAAAAAGAAAGAAAAAGCATCCACATAGGCAAGGAAGAAATTAAACTTCCCTTACTTGCAGATGACAGGATACTATATATAGAAAGAATCCACCAAAAAACTGCTAGCATTGATAAACAAATTCAGTAAAGTCACAGCCTACAAAATCAATGTAAAGAAATCTGTTGTATTTCTATACACCAATAATGAAGCAGCAGAAATAGAAATGAAGGAATAAATCTCACTTACAACTTCCCCCAAAATAATAAGATAACTAGGACTAAACCTAACCAAAGAGGTGAAAGACCTGTACTCTAAAAACTATAAAATAGTGATGAAAGAAACTGAAGATGACACAATTAAATAGAAAGACATTCCAAGCTCATGGATTGGAGGAACAAATATTGTTAAAATATCTATACAATCCAAAGCAAGCTACACATTTAATGCAATCCTTATCAAAACACCATCCACATTTTTCACAGAGCTAAAACAAAGAATCCGAAAATCTGTATGGAGCCACAAAACACCTCGAATACCCAAAGCAACCTTGAAAAAGAAAAACAAAGCTGGAGGCATCACAATTCTAGAATTCAAACTATATTACAAAGCAGTAGACATCAAGACAGTATGGTACTGGCATAAAAATAGACACATAGATCAGTGGAACAGAATAGAAAACTCAGAAATGAACCCACCACTACATGGTCAATTAATCTTCCACAAAGCAGGAAAGAATCTCCAATGGGAAAAAGACAGTCTCTTCAACAAATAGTGTTGGGAAAACATGATAGCAACATGCAGCAAAATGAAACTGGACCATTTCCTTACACCATAGACAAAACTTAATTTAAACCAGACTAAAGACCTAAATGTGAGACATGAAATCATGAAAATCCTAGAGGAGAACACAGGCAGTACCCTCTTTGACATCAGCCTTAGCAACTTCTTTCTAGATATCTCCAGAGGCAAGGGGAACAAAAACAAAAACAAACTATTGGGACTTCATCAAAATAAACCTTCTACAGAGTGAAAGAAACGATTAACAAAACTAAAAGGCAACCTACGAAGTGGGAGCAAATATTTGCAAATGTCATATCTGATGAAGGGTAAATATCTAAAATATATAAAGAACTTCTAAAACTCAATACCCAAAGGGGGCCTGGGTGGCTCAGTTGGTTAAGCATCTGACTTCGGCTCAGGTCATGATCTCACGGTTCGTGGGTTCGAACCCCGCATTGGGCTCTGTGCTGACAGCTCAGAGCCTGGAGCCTGTTTCAGATTCTGTGTCTCCCTCTCTCTGCTCCTCCCCTGTTCATGCTCTGCCTCTGTCTCTCTCAAAAATAAATAAACATTTTAAAAAAAAATTTTAAAAACTCAACACGCAAAAAAAAAAAATCCAATTAAAAGTGGGCAGAAGACATGGACATTTTCCCACCCAAAGAAGACATACAGATGGACAACAGACACATGAAAAGTGATTCAACATCACTGATCATCAGGGAAATACAAATGAAAACTACAGTGAGATATCACTTCACATGAGCTAAAATCAGTAACTCTAAAAACAGCAAGTGCTGGCAAGGTTGTGGAGAAAGGGGAACCTTCTTACACTGTTGGTGGGAGTGCAAACTGGCACAGCCACTCTGGAAAACATGTGGAATGTGCTGAAAAAGTGAAAAATAGAACTACCCTATGATCCAGCAATTGTACTACCAGGTATTTACCCAAAGATTACAAAAATACTAATTTGAAGGGATAAATACACTGCAATGTTTATAGCAGCATTATCTACAATAAGCAAATGATGGAAACAGTCCAGCAGGCCATTGAATGATAAATGATGGTATATGTGTGTGTGTGTGTGTGTGTGTGTGTGTGTGTATGTGTGTGTGTGTGTGTATAAACTGGATATCGGAATATTACTCAGCCTGAGAAACTTAACAGGAACCCATGGGGGAGGGGAAGGAAAAAAAAAAAAAAGAGGTTAGAATGGGAGAGAGCCAAAGCATAAGAGACTGTTAAAAACTGAGAACAAACTGAGGGTTGATGGGGGGTGGGAGGGAGGAGAGGGTGGGTGATGGGTATTGAGAAGGGCACCTTTTGGGATGAGCACTGGGTGTTGTATGGAAACAATTTGTCAATAAATTTCAGAAAAAAAAAAAAAGAATTAAATCTTTCAATGACATGGATGGAGCTAGACAGTATTATGCTAAACAAAATAAGTTAGAGAAAGACAAATACCACATGATTTTACTCACGTGGAATTTACGAAACAAACAAATAAAGGGCAAAAAAAGAGAGACTCTTAACAATAGAGAACAAACTAATGTTTACCAGAAGGGAGACGGTTGGGGGATGGGTAAAATAGGTGATGGGAATTAAGCAGTACAATTGCTATGAGCACCAGGTGTTGTATGGAAGTGTTGAATCGCTATATTGTACAACTGAAAGTAATATTACACTGTATATTAACTAACTGGGATTTAAATAAAAACTTTAAAAATAAAGAAGTACATAATTCTGGAATCACAAAGAAAAAAGGAGAGCTAAAGGAAAAGACAAAGAACTAAAAGAAATCAGGGAAATAAAAAATAAGTAACATGAGAGAATTAAGAGAGAGAAATTATAAAGGTTAACCAAACAGAAATTTTGAAACTGGAAAATACAACTGCCTGGAAAAATTCACTAGAAGGATTCAACAATAGATTTGAGCAGGGAGAAGAATCAATGATTTTTTTTCTAAATTAGACAATTGAGGCAAAGAAGAAGTCAAACTTTCACTTTTCGCAGATGACATGATACTCTACATGGAAAACCTGAAAGACTCCACCAAAAGACTCCTAGAACTGATACATTAATTCGGCAAAGTTGCAGGGTACGAAATCAATGTATGAAGGAAATTGAAGGAGACACAAAGAAATGGAAACACATTCCATGCTCATGGACTGTAAAAATAAAGACAGTCAAAATGTCAATACTACCCAAAGCAACCTACACATTCAATACAATCCCAATCAAAATTGCACCAGCATTCTTCTCAAAGCTAGAACAAACAATCCTAAAATTTGTATGGAACCACAAAAGACCTCAAATAGCCAAAGTAATATTGAAGAAGAAAACCAAAGTGGGAGGCATCACAATCCCAGACTTTAGCCTTTACTGCAAAGCTGTAATCATCAAGACAGTATGGTATTGGCACAAAAACAGACACATAGACCAATGGAATAGAATAGAGAACCCAGAATTGGACCCACAAGGACATGGCCAACTAAATTTTGACAAAGCAGGAAAGAGCATCCAATGGAAAAAATTCTCTTTAACAAATGGTGCTGGTCGGGGCGCCTGGGTGGCGCAGTCGGTTAAGCATCCGACTTCAGCCAGGTCACGATCTCGCGGTCCGTGAGTTCGAGCCCCGCGTCGGGCTCTGGGCTGATGGCTCAGAGCCTGGAGCCTGTTTCCGATTCTGTGTCTCCCTCTCTCTCTTCCCCTCCCCCGTTCATGCTCTGTCTCTCTCTGTCCCAAAAATAAATAAACGTTGAAAAAAAAAATTAAAAAAAAAAAAAAAAAAAACAAAAAAACAAATGGTGCTGGGAGAACTGGACAGCAACATGCAGAAGAATGAAACTAGACCACTTTCTTACACCACATACAAAAATAAACTCAAAATGGATCAAAGTCCTATATGTGAAACTGGAAACCATAAAAACCCTAGAGGAGAAAACAGGCAAAAACCTCTTTGACCTCAGCCGCAGTAATTGCTAACTCGACACATCCCCAAAGGCAAGGGAATTAAAGTAAAAACGAACTATTGGGACCTCATGAAGATAAAAAGCTTCTGCAGAGCAAAGGAAACAATGAACAAAACTAAAAGGCAACCGACGGAATGGGAATAGATATTTGCAAATGACATACAGGATAAAGGGCTAGGATCCAAAACCTATAAAGAACTCACCAAACTCCACACCTGAAAAACAAATAATCCAGTGAAGAAATGGGCAGAAGACATGAACAGACACTTTTCTAAGGAAGACATCCAGATGGTCAACAGACACATGAAAAGATGCTCAACAGCACTTCTCATCAGGGAAACACAAATCAAAACCACAATGAGATACTACCTCACACCAATCAGAGTGGCTAAGATGAATAAATCAGGAGACTATAGATGCTGGCGAGGATGTGGAGAAATGGGAACCCTCTTGCACTGTTGGTGGGAATGCAAACTGGTGCAGCCACTCTGGAAAACAGTGTGGAGGTTCCTCAAAAAGTCAAAAATAGATCTACCCTATGACCCAGCAATAACACTACCAGGAATTTACCCAAGGGATACAGGAATGCTGATGCACAGGGGCACGTGTACCCCACTGTTTATAGCATCACTTTCAACAAGAGCCAAATTGTGGAAAGTGCCTAAATGTCCATCAACTGACAAATGGATAAAGAAGATGTGGTTTATATACACAATGGAGTACTACTTAGCAATGAGAAAGAATGAAATCTGGCCATTTGTAGCAATGTGGATGGAACTGGAGAGTGTGATGCTAAGTGAAATAAGTCAGGCAGAGAAAGACAGATACCATATGTTTTCACTCATATGTGGAACCTGAGAAACTTAACAGAAGACCAGGGGGCAGGGGAAGGGAGGGAAAGTTACAGAGAGGGAAGGAGGCAAACCATAAGAGACTCTTAAATACAGAGAACAAACTGAGGGTGGATGGGGGGGAGGGGAAAATGGGTGATGGGAATTGAGGAGGGCACTTGTTGGGATGAGCACTGGGTGTTGTATGTAAGCCAATCTGACAATAAATTATATTCATAAAAGAAAAAATAAGACAGTTGAAATTGAATCTAAGGAGCAAAAAAGAAAAAAATAATGAAACGTGAACAGAGCCTAAGGGATTTGTGGAACACTATAAAATAGAGTGGCATATGCATTATGGGAGATCCAGAAAGAGAAGAAAGTGAGGTTGAGCTGAAATATTTAAACAATGGCCAAAATTTCCCCAAAGTCAATGAACTCCATGAATGTACAAGTCCAAGAAGCTTAAGGAATACCAAGTAGGTTAAACCGTAAAGTCCCATATAGAAACACATTAAAATCAAACTGTGGAAAGTCAAAGACAAAGAGAAAATCATTAAAGCAGCAAGAGAGACATGACTTGTCATATATAAGTGATCCTCAATAAAAGTATCAGTGAAATTTCTAAGCAATAATTTTGGAGGGCAGAAGGCAGTGAGGCTGATACACAGTGCTGAAAAAATAAACAGGAAAGTGAGAATTCTATACTGGCCAACCCGTCTTTCAGAAATGAAGGAGATAGTAAAACATTCCCAGATAAATAAAAGCTAAGGAAATTCATTACCTCTAGACTTAGCCTACAAGAAATGCTAACACAAATCCTTCAGGTTGAAAGAAGAGGGCACTAGACAGTAGTTCAAAGATATATAAAGATCGAGATTTCCAAAGTGAAATACACAGTTAATATAAAAACTAGTATTATAGTCATTTGGGGGTGTAAAGTCACCTTTATTTTTCTTATTTTTGAAAACAAAAAGTTTATTTATTTATTTTCTTTTAGAAACAGAGAGGGAGAGGGTCAGAAGGAAAGAGAGAGAATCCCCAGAAGGCTCCACACTGTCAGCATGAAACTGTGAGGTCATGACCTGAGTCGAAGTCAAGAGTTGGACGCTTAACTGATTGAGCCACCCAGATGCCCCTTCACTTTTATTCTTTAGAGAATTTAAAAGACAAAAGCATAAAATAATTATAAATCTGTGTTAGTGAGTATATAATGTATAATCTGTGTCTATAACCTAAAGTGGCAGAGGCAGACTATAGTTTTTATATGCAATTAAAGTTAAGTTAGTATCAATTCAGTTGAAATTATTGTAACTTTACAATTGTATATGTAATATCCATGGAAATTATAAAGAATTTAACTATGAAATATACATAAAATGACAAGGGAATCAAAAGTGTGTTACTGTAAAAATCAACCAAACACAAAAGAATGCAGTAATGGAGGAAATGAGAGACAAAAAAAGCTATAAGGCATACAGAAAACAACAAAATGGCAAAGGTAAGTCCTCCTTAACAGTAGTTGCTTTATATACACACACACATATATATATATATACATATATACAAGCACACACACATACATATATGTATATACATAGACATATGAGAGAGAGAGAGCGCACGCAAGCAAGCGCATGTTGAGGAGGGGGCAGAGGGAGAAAGAGAGAGAATCCCAAGCAGGCTCCATTCTCAGTGCACAGCCTGACCCAGGGCTCCATCTCACGACCCTAAGATCATGAGCTGAGCTAAAATCAAGAATCAGACACAAAAGTGACTGAGCCACCCAGGCACCCCAACAGTAGTTACTTTAAATGTATATGCATTAAGTTCCTTGATCTAAAGGCATATACTGGCAAATCAGATCAACAAAGAATATATGACTATATGCTAGCTTCAAGAGGTTCACTTTAAATCTAAAGACACAAATAACATGACAGTGAGAGGACAGGAAAAGATATTCCATATCAAGCGATAACCAAAAGAGCTGAATTGTCTTTAGTAGTATCAGACAAAATTGGTTTAAGTCAAAAACTGTTATGAGACAAAGAACAACATTATATGTTGATAAAAGTATCCACACACCCAAAATATAGGAAGAATTATAAACATATATGCACCAAACATAAGAGCTTCAAAATATAAGAAGCGAACATTGACAGAGTTGAAGGGACAGATAAATAGTATACAATAACAGTTGGAGACTTCAATACTCATTTCAATTATGGACAGAGCAACCAGAATGAAGATCAATAAGGAAATAGAGAACCTGAGCAACACCATGAACCAATTGGATCTAATGGACATATACAGACCACTCCACCCAACAAAAGCAGAATACATTTTTTAAGTGCACATGGAACCCTTTCCATGATAGACCATATGCTAGGCCACAAGGTAAATCTTAGTAAACTAAAAGAGACTGAAATCACACAAGATATCTTTTCTGATCACAACTGAACAAAACTAGCAATCAGTAATGAAAGGGAAACTGGGAATTTCACCCATATATGGAAATTCAACAACAAATTCCTAAAACGTCAATTGGTCAGGTAAGAAATCACAAGGGGGGCGCCTGGGTGGCTCAGTCGGTTAAGCGTCCGACTTCGGCTCAGGTCATGATCTTGCGGTTCGTGAGTTCAAGCCCCGCATCAGGCTCTGTGCTGATGGCTCAGAGCCTGGAGCCTGTTTCAGATTCTGTGTCTCCCTCTCTCTCTGCCCCTCCCCCGTTCATGCTCTGTCTCTCTCTGTCTCAAAAATAAATGAACGTTAAAAAAAAGAAAATTTTTAAATAAAAAAAAAAAAAAGAAATCACAAGGAAAATTAGAAAATATCTCGAGACAGGGGTGCCTGAGTGGCTCAGTGGCTTAAGCGTCTTACTCTGGATTTCAGCTCAGGTCATGATCTCACAGTCGTGAGATTGAGCCCTTTTTCAGGCTCCATGCTGGGAGTAAAGCCTGCTTGAGATTCTCTCTCCCTCTTTCTCGCTCTCTCCCTCAGCCCTTCCTCCATGCTCTTTCATTCTCTCTCTCTCTCTCAAAAAAAAAAATGTCTTGAGACAAATGAAAATGAAAACATAATATACTAAAACTTATGGGATGTAGCAAAAGTGGTGCTAGGCAAATTTATAGCTGTCAACACACAGTAAAGAAGAAGAAAGTTTTCAAATCAAAATCTAACTGTATACCTTAAGGAACCAGAAAAAGATGACAAGCTAAACCCAAAGTTAGCAAAAGGAAAGAAATAATGAAGGTTAGAGTGGAGATCAATGAAATAGAGAATAAGGAAACAATAGAGAAAAATCAATGAAGCCAACAGTTAGCTCTTTGAAAAGGTCAACAAAATTGACAAACCTTTAGCTATGCGAATTAAGAGAAAAATATTCCAAGTATTAAAAGCAGAAATGAAAGTGGGAACATTACTACCAATTTCACAATAAGACAAATTAAAAGAGAGTATTATGAATAATTGCACACCAACAAATTGGATACCATGATGATGAAATGGTCAAATTCCTAGAAATACACAACCTAAAGAGACTGAATCATAAAAAGATAGAAATAAATAGACCTAAAACTAATAATGGTGATTGAATCAGTATCATAAACCTCCCAACAAAATAAAAAGCCCTGGACCAGATTGAATCACTCGTGAATTCTACCAAATTTTGAGAAAAGAGCACCAATCCTAATCAAACTCTTCCAAAAAATTAAGGAGGAGGAAACACTTCTAATTAATTTAATGAGGCCAGCATTACTCTGATGCCAAAGGCAGACAAAGGCACTATAAGAAAACTACAGAACAATATCCCTCATGAGTATCAATGCAACAATCTTCAATACGATACTAGCAAACTGAAGTCAACAGCATATTAAAGGGATTATGCACCATGATTTATTCTTGGAATTTAGAATGGCTCAACATACAAAGATCAATCAATGTAATACACCACATTAATAGATTGAAGGAGAAAACCATATGATCATCTCAATGGATACAGAAAAAAGCATTTGACAAAACTAAGCACATTTGCATGATAAAACATTCCACTGATTTATAAGATTTAAAGATTCTTTGGATGATAGAACCCAATATAACGACATTCAGATGAAAGCTAAACTCTGTTACTTACAGCTCCAAATAAGAGCGGGCTTCTAGATCTTGCCACACAAGGGATCACCTCCCAACAGCATACTGGAACTGTATTGGCAGTTTATGTATGGCAAGCTGAGTGGGGTTAGCTAGGTTTTGCAGGCTCCTTGTGGATTGACTAAGTTGAGTAATTTCTGTGGGTTCCAGGGTACAGGGGCTCTCTCTAGTGGTCTAATACCTGCACCTGGGGCACTTCGTGTGGGTGTATCATGGCCTAGAGTATGAGAACCTGATAAGGGAAGTGAGTGAGTGTAGAGTTAATTAGCTCTTCAAGAAGGGGAACTGACAGATCTCTAGCCAGGACCTCAAAACTGGGTCAAGACAGCATTTTTAAAAAACTATAATTGACCCCTTGACGTTTTGACCATCAGTTCTGAGCCAGTTTGGGGGAGGGGTGGTATTTGAGTGTCCTAAATAATAAAGGAGACTTCCAGAGACAGAGCGTAGTTGCCCTAAATACCATAGAAAACAGTTTATTATGAGAGCAGAAGAGAGGAAAAAAAGAAGTATGAGTCTTTGTAGGCCTGCCCATAATCAAGTTCCTCATTTAGTGGTATTAACCAGATCTGAAATTCCTGTGGTTTCTAACAGTATTTTGGTGGAGCTGTAAAGAGTGTTAAAAGCATGAATTGTATTTTTTTTTTTTCATGACGATAATATCTTGGTGTACTGGCAAGGGCAGTTATGTCATTGGAGGATATAAATTAATTGTTTAGTAAGGTGTATGTAAAGGTTCATGGTATTTGTTTATAACCATTGTGCAGGGATGGTTGTGGGGGCATGGTCAGAGTATAGAGTGGGAGACTGTGATGGAAAGCTGGAGTAGGGAGGTAAGAGAAGGCACTGGAAAGTCGGAAGTTCTCTCCCCACGGGTTTGAGGGCTTGGATAATAACTGTCATTAATTTTTAGAATAGCACAGCTAGTAGCAGCCTCTATATGATTTCCCTTAAGGCATGGGAGTGTAGAGGTTTTGGCAGAGAGCGAGGTATATACCAGAATCAGGAAGTATGCAGACAGTGAGCTCAGGAATTTTGGTAGAATCCCTAATGTCGAAGAAAGAAAAGCAATAAATGTCCCATGTCTAATTTGTCAGTATCTTGGGAGAGGCTATCTGTGGGCATTACAGGGGCAGTTGGCCAAGAGTCCAGGATGAAGTTATGTCTGATTAAAAGAGCAATGTCATCTTTAGCAGCAAATCCCTGGGCCAGGGTAATGTTGTCTGGGATGTGGGACTGGGACGTCCTTCCCAAGAGAGATCCACTGGGGTTGATGTTGTCATGTTTTGGGGGCCATATGGTACTATAACAAGGCCGAGCCCTTACAGAAGCTGAAGGTAATGTTGAGTCTGGGAGCTTGTAAATATCTTTTAAGTCGAGGGGCTTTCTGGGTGCACAGCTAGCAAAAGTGATCCCAGCATGCATGACAGTGTTGTAATTGGACCAAAGTTATGGAATCTAACTGGCACAACTAATGGTCTAATTAAGGGTGGCAAGATCTGAAAGCTTTTCCCCAGATGGATGAGGAGAGGAGTTTTACTGCAAGTGGGATTTAAATCCTGTGGACTGATTTGAGTGCATGAGGTGAATAGGGTGTAGGATTGTTAGTCATCTAAAGTGTGACTGAGATTGAAACTTCGGCATTAGTTTGTCAGCAGGTCCTCTAAGCCAATGACTATGGGCGTTTGCCTCAGTTGTCAGTTCTGTTGGTGATGGGCAATCAATAAGGTCTTTGAGCTGCCTTATCCAAACAGAAGGCATGTGGACCTCACCATTTGCTATGTTTGGCCTAAACAGTGGCTAACTTGGGGGGTTTCAGCCTCCAAATCACAAATTAATGAAAACTCCAAGACCAGTGGTAGTAAGACTAATAGCCAACTGAATGGCTATTGTTACCTAAGGTTGATTTTCTCCTGGCATGTATTATTACCAAGGAGGAGCTATCTAGTTTTATCTTTATGGGATATTATGTTGATTCCATTATTATCCCTGAATGTAATTTTTATATAGTAAGTGTAACTTTCTATTCCCTTCTTGGTAGTCTACATTACTCTGGAAACGAACCTGGAAAACTAATTTTAATTTTCTGGAGAGGATCACAGAGATGGATTAATGATCCACCCCTTTTGACCTGAATATAGAAGATTTTAGGTGGGTGAAAGTTTAGGCTCAAATGGGCCCCATACCACAGGGGCAGGTATCCGGCCCATGGCATAATCTAGTCTAATGAATCCCTGAATATTTACCATTGATCTGGACCCAGCCTGTACAGGATGGGAGCAGGAGAGAAAATATCTAAAGATATGGGAGACACTATTAAAGGGCCTCTTTTATATGTCATTGTATTGTATTGTATTGTATTGTGTTGTGTTGTGTTGCGTTGTGTTGTGTTGCATTGCATTGCATTGCATTGCGCTGCGTTGCATCGCATTGCATCGCATTGCATTACATAGAGTAAATGGGAATGAGAAAGGCTATTACAATTGGTATAAAGTGTGAGTAAACCACGAGGCCTTGAATTAAGACAGATTAAGACCCGGGGAAAGAGACAGATCCATTTAATGGCTTGTTTTATTGTAACTGAAATAGGTGTTCTCTGAGCAGCCCTTTAGGCTTATCAAATAAAGGCATTGCCACGAGGCTAAAAGTTCTGCTAAATGCCTTCTAGAGGAGCCTGGCACTGTTTATTTTGAGAAGTAGAATGTGTGTTTTGGTCAATATCAGTAATGTCTGCAATACTAAAGGGGATACAGAGTGTCCTGCTAAAGCTTGGTATCGTGACCTTTGTATATGTAAAGACATGTGTAACTTTGACTTGTGTTTTGGGTATTAGGAGGCAAGAGATTTCAAGAATCCTTTACTCTGAAAGGCACAAATTGGGCAACAGTTCAAGAGTTTGTAAAAACATGCAGATGGAGCCATTAGCTGACTAGAGTATCTAGTGCTCAGATGACTGCCTGAAGTTTGGCCAATTGTGGGGACACCTGGACTCCACCTTTACCAGGAACATCCGAATTAGGAGACTGAAAGCAGCAACATTCCACAGAGCTCCATCACATATGGTGGTGGCAATTCCATCTGTACAGTAATCTGAAGGGGCTTCCCAAATAGCTAAGGAGTCTGAGGGAAGGGGGACCTACTCCAGCACCATGGGATCTGACAAGGAACTGGGGACAAGTGAGGCCACCCCATCCCACAGGCAACATATATCAGAGGGCCCAAGTTTGTCTCCACCCTATATTAAGGAGACCACAGTAGCCATGCCAAGCTTGTGGGGTGCTCCTTCCGTTATCAAAGGCATAATGGACAGCTGGGTCTGAAGAGTCACAGCCTCAGAGTATGTGAGCCAGGGGAACCCAGTATAGCTAACATTTTTTATTCTCATAATGTATAATGAAAGGCAGTTTCTTGCATCAAAAATCCATGGACAATTTATGGCCATCGTATGGAGTTCACGGACTCCGGGAAACAAGGGGACATTGTTAAAGCATCTATAATGAAAGGGTCTCTGAGAGTCTTAATAGGAATTCTTGTTGATTTTAATTTGGACAAATTCTAGAGGTTTTTGTTGGAGGGGGCCCATTTAAGGTGGGCTGATTTGCAGGGAGGAGCATCCCTACAAGTGAGATTAAGTAAAATTTGCAAATAAGCGATATGGTGAATCTAGAATCAACAAGGACTAAAAGGTGCTGAACGTGTATGCTTTTAAGAGTATGTCAAATGAATCTCTTCTGAGGAGGATGCAATCAAGGTAATGCCATACACAAGTATGCAAGATAAGAAACAATTTCTAATAGAGGAAAAATTTCTCATCCAAAATACAGCAACCTGTACAACCTTGCCACAGTCGATATACATGAACTGTACAAATTTACGCCAGTTCATAATTTACCAAATAAAAGATGACTAACAAAGTCCACAAAATAGACTCTGGTGGTTTGTGGGAAAGACTTTTACCCAATTAAGTACAAGGAAAGTTACAAACCAGATCTCCACTTTCTAAAAATAAGAAGTTTACCCAGTCTTAGGCAACTACAAGCTAGCAAATGTGCAGGGAGCTGGCTGGTGCTAACACCGCAGTTGAGACAGTGTCTTTTTAAGGGTCTTTTTAAAGCCTGCTGCCACGGCAGATTCTGGTCACTTGCTACTCTCAAGGCCAGAAACACAATGCAAGGTCTGACCATTTCCCCAGGTCATCCTTACTAGGTTTGTCTTACGTACATTTATACAAACTTAAGTGCTAGGTAAAAGTCTTGTCAAAATTTCCAGTACTATCAGGTTTCAAATGTTGAGCTTTCCTACTGAGCTGCCAAAAAGGTTAACCATTTTCGAGTGTAATAGTGCAAATTTCCTCTGCAAGATCTAATGCAGAGAAAGGTTCTTTGAAATACAGATTTGCCTTAAAGGGATTGATGGAAAAAGTTTAGGTTAAACATCTGGGAGAAACTGAAACCACCCCAGGACTTCACTCCCTAGCAAATAAAGTGATCATTTACTTGGACTCACAGGCTATTAAATCATGGAAAGGTACCGTCCAAACTATGGCACTGTTACTTTTTTTTATTATTATATGAAATTTATTGTCAAATTAGTTTCCATACAACACCCAGTGCTCATCCCAAAAGATGCCCTCTTCAATGCCCATCACCTACCCTCCCCTCCCTCCCACCCCCCATCAACCCTCAGTTTGTTCTCAGTTTTTAAGAGTCTCTTATGCTTTGGCTCTCTCCCACTCTAACCCCTTTTTTTCTTTTTTTTCCTTCCCCTCCCCCATGGGTTTCTGTTAAGTTTCTCAGGATCCACATAAGAGTGAAAACATAGGTATCTGTCTTTCTCTGTATGGCTTATTTCACTTAGCATCACACTCTCCAGTTCCATCCACGTTGCTACAAAAGGCCATATTTCATTCTTTCTCATTGCCATGTAGTACTCCATTGTGTATATAAACCACAATTTCTTGATCCATTCATCAGTTGATGGACATTTAGGCTTTTTCCACAATTTGGCTATTGTTGAGAGTGCTGCTATAAACATTGGGGTACAAGTGCCCCATGCATCAGCACTCCTGTATCCCTTGGGTAAATTCCTAGCAGTGGCACTGTTACTTTAAAAAAAATTTTTTTTTTTTTGTCTTAGAGAAAGACAGATGTGACTAAGATCTTGTCTGCAAAGGTGATGTGTGATGTGCCCCATGGCCAGAAAAAGGTGCACTGTGTCCCTCCAGAGGGGAAGGTAAGCTTCAGCTGAGAGACTGCTGAAATACATTCTCAGTAAAACCTATTTTCCAAATTCTAAGAGCGAATACTTACTGGTTGCTGATTGGATAGAGTTAGTAATTTTAATAATATTGGGTATTGGGTGTGGGGAACTCAATACATGAGACCACAGCATTACTTGTAGCAACCCACCATGAGGTGCCATTTCTCCTTCACAGATCTAAGTACAAGACAAAGGGGGCTGTCAAATGGAATAGCAGTGGGGACAATCATCACTAACTAGGTCTTATAAAAGTCTAACTCTTTAAAGATCCTATTTTAACTTATATCGGGTCATATTAACTTTTAGATGGAGGTCCATGGAGTCCCATTTTGTTAAGCTGATTTGCAAGTGCCAAAGACTCAATTTAATTTTAATTTATTGCTCATTGTGCAGAGTGCGTATGTCCACAGTGGGATATTTCAGGGCAGTGCGTACTACGACCATGAGGAATTTAGATGAAGTACAGTTGAAGTGAGGCATAACTATTTTCTTCACATTTTCTACTTAGTTATTTTCCTAAGATTATAGAGGTCCCAGGCTTAAATTTAGCAGGATCCCCAGGATGTGGCTAATAATTATAATTTTAGCCCCAATGTTGATTAAGTCCATGAAACTTTATAAATTGGTGTAATTTAGCAAATGTTTATGTTATGTTAGTACCTATGTTGTAAAAGCACAAGATTACCAACCCCCTTTTATTTTTGTTATATACATTTTTAAAGTAAATTTTGGATTTCCAGTTGGGTCAAATTATGGACCTTTGTTTTAATTTAAATGTATATGTTTAGGTAATATATAAAATATGTAATTTTTAAACTTCTTCCCCCTATATTTTATATTTTTATTAATGGGGGGGTGGGGTGGGGGATGCTTCTATCTACCTCAAGCCCTGGTATTTAGCTTCTGTCTCCGTCTGATAAGTGATTGGGGATCTTCTGAATGGTTACAGGAAAAGTGGAGGAAGGGCCAATGACAAACCTCAAAGGCAGCTGTCTCTCCTTCCCAGGCTTCCCAATCTACCTCTCCTGGATTGGGGTTTGTACTTAAAGGGCTATGGGAGCCTGATCTTGAGACAAGATAGTTAGTTCCCTTGTTCCAAGTTATCAGTCTTTGGCATGTTGATATGGGCAACAATTGCTGCAGCCCAAGCACTCTGGCCCTGGGTCCTGTATTATTTAAGCAATTGGTTAAATCAGGTAGGTGTTGTGGAGTGGGGGAGAGGATGCAGGGATGAGACACTGGTGCTATTGTCCCAGAGGCCCCCTTTGGATTAAACATTGGGCTACTGGTCTCCGAGGATGCATCTCATGACACCCCTGAGAGTCTGGGAGTCTGTTGTTCGCTGGCAAGAACAGTGAGGTATGCAGCTTCAAGGAAGGTAGAGTCATACCTCCGCCTGAGGGACACCCACATAAAGACGAAGACACCAACACCTTCCTCCATGGGAGTCACAGGAAATACAGGGACAAACCAGGACAACCCGATGCCGAAAAAGCAATGGGTCATTGGAACAGACCTCTGCCAAACACACAGGCTGTGACCCAAAACCCACCAGAACACCTGACCCTGCAAATGCAGCTCTAGTGGTCTATCCCTCCAATTGCCCTGAAGTGGGTTCCTGGGCTAATATTTAGCAATTGGCACTGTGTGTTTTTAATGTTCCCACACTGAGGACATTTGGGTAAGAAGAGATGGATAATCATTGGCTGACACAACAGTAAGCAGCAAGGCTAAATCTCAGCAAGTGGCAATTCTGTCCTAATCTGCTTTCCTCTGGAACCAACTAGTAAGACAAGAGCGGGCCCTTCACAAAACTACGCAAGAATCAGCAGGCATGATCGTGCCATCCTGCTCAGAGGACTGTTTTATAAGATTTAAAGATTCTTTTGATGATAGGACAGAACACAATGATACTTTGATGGACGAAAGGCAGCTCCCAACGAGAGAAGGCTTCCAGGCTGACCCGCACAGGGGGTTGCAACTGGGGACAGGGTAACAGCAAGATGGGTTGCAGAAGGCAGTTTTATGTATGGCGAGCTGGATGGAGTTAGCCAGTTTTGGGGGGCTCCCTGTGGATTGGCTAATTTAAATAATTTCAGTGGCCTCTGGGGCTTAGGGACTCGTCTTAGTAGTCTAGTACCTGGTCCTGGGCCAACTGGGCAAATGTATAATGGCCTAAAGTGTGCAGGTTTAATAGTGTAGGGGCCTGGGATTGCACTCACAACCAGCTACTCAAGAAGGGGAACTGACTGGTCTCTAGCTGGTTCCTCAAAACTGGGTGAAGACAATATTAAAATAAACACCACTATATCACATTAACGAAGTGGGAATAGAGGAAACTGTCTCAACATCATAAAAGCTATTATGAGAACCCCACAACTAACATCATACTCAATGGTGAAAGACTGAAAGCTTTTACCTTAAGATCAGGAAAGGACAAGGATGCCCACTTTTGCCACTTCTATTCAACACAGTTTTTGAGGTTCTAGCCAGGACAATTTGGAAAGAAAAATAAACAAAAGGTATCCAAATAAGGATGGAAGAAGTGAAATAATCTCTGCTCACATAGCCAAAGAATCCACACACACCTTAAAAAAAAAAAGCGTGTCAGAATAAACTAATTCAGCAAAGTTGTAGAGTCAACACACAAAAATGTGTTTCCATACACTAAGAAGGAACAATCTGAAAAGATATTAAGAAAATAATTTGGGGCACCTGGGTTGCTCAGTCACTTAAATGCCCAACTTTTGGTTTCTGCTCAGGCCATTATCTCATGGTTTGTGAGAAAGAGCCCTGCATTGGGCTCCACGCTGACAGCACAGAGCCTGCTTGGGATTCTCTCTCTCCCCCTCTCCAGCTTGCATGCGCTTGCCTCTCTCTCTCTCTCTCTCTCTCTCTCTCTCTCTCTCTCTCTCAAAATAAGCAAATAAGCTTTAAAAGAAAGAAAGAAAGAAAGAAAGAAAGAAAGAAAGAAAGAAAGAAAGAAAGGAAGAAAAATTCTATTTACAATACTACCCAAAACAATTTACAGATTCAATGTATCCCTACCCAAATCCCAACTATCTTTTTTGTGGAAATAGAAAAACTCAGCCTAAAATTCATATGGAATCTCAAGCGATCCCAATAGCCAAATGAATCTTGAAAAAGAACAAAGTTGGAAGATTCACACTTACAGACTTAAAATCTTATTACAAAGTAATCAAAAGAGTGTGTTGATGGCAAAAAGACCGACACATAGACCAAAGAAATAGAATAGCCCAGAAATAAACATACATATAAACTCGCGTATATTTTCAACTGATTTTTGCAAAAGTGCCAAGATCATTAAGTAGAGAAAGAACAGTTTCTGACAAACGGTGTTTGGAAGACTGGATATCCACATGCAAAAGAATAAAGTTGGACACTTATCTTACACCATATCCAAAAATTAACTCGGAATGGATTACACACCTAAACATAAGAGCTAAAGTATAAAACTCTTAGAAGAAAATATAAAAGATAATCTTCATGACGCTGGATTTGGCATATGAATTCTTGCAAATGACACCAAACGCAAAGGCAACTAAAGGAAAAATAAGTAAATTATAAGTATTTCAAATTAAAACCTTGGGCATTACAGAAAATTATCAAAGAGAGTAAAGAGGCAGCCCATAGGATGGGAGAAAATATTAAAAAATATTTAATAAGAGAGTAATATCCAGAATATGTAAAGAACTACAATTCAACCACAAGAAAAGCAACGAGAAATAGACAAAGAACTTGAATGGGTAATTTTCAACAGAAGATATATAAATGGCCAATGGGCACATGGAAAGATATTCAACATCATTATTAGGGAAGTGAAAATGAAACTCACAATATGATATCACTTCACATCCATTAGGATGACTACTATAAAAAATTTTATTTGAAAAAACAGACAGCAGTGTTAGTGAGAATGTGCAGATATTGGAACCCTTATACATACATGATGAGAATGTAAAATGGTACCACTGCTCTGGAAAACAATATGGTGGTTTCTCAAAAAAAATTAAACACAGATTTATCATGTGATCTAGCAATTCCATTTCTGGATATATGCCCCAAAGAATTTAAAGTAGGGACTTGAATGAATACTTGTATATCCATGTTAATGGCAGCATTTAAGCATTTTTTCTCTAATGTTTATTTCTTTTTGAGAGAGAGACAGAGCGCAAGTAGGGGAGGGGCAGGGAGAGGAGGAGACGCAGAATCTGAAACAGGCTTCAGGCTCTGAGCGGACAGCACAGAACCTGGTGCAGGGCTCGAACTTGGGAACAGTGAGATCATGGCCTAGGCCGAAGACCGACGTTTACCTGACTGAGCCACCCAGGTGCCCCAATGGCAGCATTTTTGATGATAGCCCAAAAATGAAAACAACTCAGCTGCCCATTAACAGAAGGATAGATAAACAAAATGCGGTATATACATACAGCAGAGTATTATTAAGCCTCAAAAAGAAATTCTTGTTGGGATGAGCACTGGGTGTTAAATTTAAGTGATGAATCACTAAATTCGACTCCTGAAACCAATACTACACTATATGTTAACTAACTTGAATTTAAACAAATAAAAAAAAAAAAAGGAAATTCTGATACACGGTGCAACATGGATGACCCTTGAAAACATTATGCTCAGTGAAATAAGCCAGACCCGAAAGGAAAAATATTGCACGATTCCACTCATTCACTAGAAGAGTCAAAGGCATAGAGCCAGGAAGTAGAATCGTGGTGACTAGGGCCTGAGAAACGGGCAAAAGGGGAGTTAACTGATACAGAGTTTCAGTTTGAGATGATAAAACAGTGGTGATGGTTGCGCAAAAATTTGAATGTAATTAATGCTTCTAACTTGTATACTTAAAAATGGTTTAAAAAGTAAGTTTTATGTTATTGATATTTACCACAATTTTTTTAATTACGAAAAAACTTATCAAATAATGGTGCTTCATTCTGGGAATGATAACCATACAGTATTGATCAGAAAAGAGTTGAGGCCACATTATCAAATGGTTTAGGGTACAGTCTCTGGATATCCTTGTTGGTTACATTAACTCATTTCGAAATTCACTTTGTAGAATATCATGTTTAGTTTTCTTCAATAATACTTATTGCAATAATAAATCTCTAATTTGCAAATGATAAAAATAGATTATCTTTCTGTCCCCAAATGTCTCTGAGTTCTAAAATATGATCCTGAACTATTGAGAAATACAGGTGCAGTATTAGAAATTGTGTGAACTTGGGACCTAATCAAACTTAAATTCAAATCATGACTCAGACAATTACTAGCGATTTGACCTTTGGTAAATTACTTAATCTCTCTGAGCATGAATTTCTCCCTCTGTCAGGCGGGGACCACGTACCCCAATTGAAGAAATGCTGTGAGGATTAGAGATAATTAAAGTAAGTGTTTAACGTATAGCATGTACTCAATAAATTATAACTGTTGCTTTTACTATTAAGATAACTCAAGTAATTCTTATAAGAAAACTAGATGGACAGTACCTCTGAGCTTTGAACACTCAAAACAAACAAATTAAGTGTAAACAACAGCTTGTCTGCCTGTAAGAATTGCATCGGATTAACAATGGAGTATTTCTCAAGGAGGGACCATAGATCCAGTCTAGGAAAATAGTACCTGATTTTATCTGTAAAATCACCATCTGGTGGCACTCAGATACTGTTACATCCTGGTGCCCATATGTCCCGGGACACACTGCCTGCACATCAAAAGGGAAGATTGGCTGAAGAGAGATCGTTGACAAAGAATTCATATGAAGATATGAGAGACTTAAGAATGCAGGCTCTAAAAATAAGGATATATTTTTAAAATTGTCATGGCTTGTTCAGTCTTTATGCAAAATTTATGCTACTTACCAAATTATATTCCCACCAAATAGTTCTTGAGAGGATAGTTAAACTTTGACAACTTCATCAGTGGAAAATTGTATGTTGCTGTTTGATGATATCTTTTAAATGTGGAGTGAAGATGAGCTTTTTTTTTTCATATTCTTTTGGTTCATGTGTATTTCTTTTTTACTGAAGTGCCTGAATATGTCATTTTTCCAGTTTTCTACTGTTTTATGTTTTTTTCTTATTCCTTGTAAGAAATTTTCGAATACTATGAAAATGAAACTTTGGTCATATAAACTGCCATTTCTGTCTGGTCTGTTATTTGTCCTTTAAAATTTTTATGCATGTTGTTTTTAACCATGAAAAAAATTTAATATCATCACATTTTATTCATCTGCTTATATGTCTGAGTTTTGTTTCTAGTTTAGAAAGTTTTTCCCAACCTATACCCTTTAATTTAATAAATCCATTTCAGGGCACTTGACTCATAAATACATTCTCCAAAATGAATTGAAAATTATGTTCAGAGGCACCTGGATGGCTCAGTCAATTAAGTGTGCATCTCTTGATTTTGGCTCAGGTCATGCTCTCATCGTTCATGAGTTTGAGCCCTGTGTTGGGCTCTCTGCTGACAGTAGGACCTGGTATTCTCTCTCTCGATATTCTCTTTCTCCCTCTCTCTCTGCCCCTTGCCCACTCTCTTGCTCTCTTTCTCTCTCACTCAAAGTGAATAAACATTTTTGAAAATTATGTTCAAAACTTTTATTCGTCAATAACATATGCTAATTCAATAAACAAAAACGTGTAGTTTGAAAATTTTGGAAAGATTTTCAAGTTATATTGTTAAATGATATAATTAAATTACAAGACAATATATAGTATGACCCTATTTATGTAAAAAGTAAAACAAAGACTTAAACCTAAATCATATTCTTTTATATTCTTAGGAAAGGTCTAGAAAGTTACATAAAATGTGTGAACAGGGGTTACTTCCAAAAAGTTGGGCTGGAAAACTCCAGGTATGTGTGAGAAGGAGGAGTTAATTTTCGTAGTAAACTCTTCTATGTTATTTGAATTTGTATCTTGCCCATGTGCCATTTTTATAATAAAGAATGAATATTAAGATGTATACATTTTTTTATAATTTTTTATTATGTTTCTTTATTTTTGAGAGGAAGAGAGAGACAGAGTGTGAGTGGGGGAGGGGCAGAGAGAGAGGGAGACACAGAATCAGAAGCAGGCTCCAGGCTCTGAGCTGTCTGCACAGAGCCCGACGCGGGGCTCGAACTCACGAACTGTGAGATCATGACCTGAGCTGAAGTTGGATGCTTAACCTACTGAGCCACCCAGGCGCCCCAAGATGTAACATTTTGAAGAAACAACAGTAGAGCAGAGAGTCTCTGAATCTCCCTGAATCATCACATTAAAAACAGAGCAACTAGACATAAAAACTAAAATGCGTGGACAACATCAAAAATAAAATTAGTTGGTAAAGTATCCCCAGGAACTCCAAAATGTCAGAGAGTGAGGACAAGCTATCAACAGTCATACGACCAGCATCATATCAGCATCTGTGCATAAAAAATTAGAGGGATGTGGTATTTGACAAGCTTAAGTGTAAGAAAACACCAAAACAGTTAACAGGTGTTCAATGGAAGGCATCGGAGGTGAATACGAGACCAGCATTTCAAACTGCAGAAGACTCTGATGAAGTCAATAGTTGGTGAGTAGAAAAGGTCAGCCGCAAAGTCTGAAGAGGCTGAGAAACTTTACAACTAAGAACTCTCAAAACTGACAAGACAGGGCTCAAGTCCAGAACAGGTCCTCACACTGAAGTTACTAGAAGTGGAGCCAAAACAGAGATGAAGAAAGGAGAAGGTCAAGATAACAGTGAAGAAGGAGAGCAGACACAGGACATCTCAAAAAACAAAGCCATGAGTTTTCAAATCCAACATGAAAACAACAGAAGATAAAGCACTGTGAGTTTAGAAAGACTTTCCAGAACAAAGTTTCCTTACAAAAAAAGTTCAGGAAAATGAATTACACTTAAAACTGAGCAACAACAGCAACAACAGAATACTTGCATTAAATCTTATCCAAAGTTCTATGAAAAAAAAATTGTAAGGAAAGTATACCATTCCTAGAGAAAATGAGAACATGCCAGAAAAGATTCCCATAAGGAAAATCAAAACTGCAAACTACTATGTTAAAATTTGTCATAAGACAGGAAAATAACAGCAAGATGTGATAGAACAATTAACCAGAAGTAGAAAACTTAGAAATAAAGTGACAAAGCCCAGGAAAGAATTAGAATTGAAATAAAAATATCCCTTCAGCAATGAAATTTAAACTTGAACAAAAGAGCAAGTGATAATGCCTTAAGAGAATAGAAGGTAAAAGAACAATTAAAAAAAATTAAAGATATGAAGAAAGACACCAAAAAAATTCAAGAGAAAACACAGTTGTTAAAGACAGGAAAATAATATCAGCATTTAAATAAGCAGAATTCCTGAAGGAGAAAACCAATCAAGTACTGAAGCAATTCAAGAAAGGTATTTCTGAAAGGAAAAAACCATAATTCGAAACCATGTAATAAAAGCCCCACACACCCAGGAATATTGATATGGAAGAACCAAAGTCAATGCTTATTCTAGAAAAACTAGTGGACTTTAGGGGCCCCTGGATGGCTCAGTTGGTTAAGCTTCCAACTTGGGCTCAGGTCATGATCTCATGGTTCATGAGTTTGAGCCCCGCATTGGACTATCTGCTGTCAGCATGGAGCCTGCTTCAGATCTTCTGTTCCCTTCTCTCTCTCTGCCCCTCCTCTGCTCATGCTCTCTGTCTCTCTGTCTCAAAAATAAAAAAAAACCCAAACATTATTTTTAAAAAGGAAAAACTAGTGGACTTTAAAGACAAAGAAAAAACTTCTGTACCTAGACAAAAAGCACAGGAAACTTACAAGAGAAAGATCACTATCTGCAAAGTTTCATGCCAAAAAAAAATGGACTGACATCTTTAAGATATTCAAGGAAAAACATGTGAGCCAAAACTTTTTTGCCCATGAAAATATCAAATATAAAAGACACTAGTTATTATCAGCATGCCAAAGCTTTGGGAATGTTGTTCACATGACCCTTCCTAAAGAAACTATCAAAGAATGAACTTCAGACAACCCACTATGACTAGAAATAATCATCAACATATAGGCTAGTGAAGACCATTAAATATACAACTACTATAGAAATAATACTAACTGAAAATTAAAAGGGGAAGAATACAGTTTGCAATGTTCTAACAATGTAGATATAGTACAGCTATTTTTAAAAATGAGATAATAGAACTAACATTTCTATCAAAAGTTTTAATTGTTTTCTATAATCATATTCACAATGGTAGTATTAGTATATTTTGAAACTGTGTCTATTTGTAGATAAAGTGAGATGAAGCATACAAGTAATTATTGAATATTCCAATTTGATCTTCTCCCGTACCCTTGAAAACTGGCATCATCTTATAGAAGAAAGAAGATACAGAAGTAATATGGAAGAGTTAAGTAAAAATAGGGAGCTCTGAACATGGATTGGGAATATTAGTACAAGTTCTGTCTAGTGACAGACATAGTCCATATTCTTAGTACTAGGTTGTGATTGATACACTATTTCCCACTAAAGGAAACAAACAGTACAAGAACTGGGACATCTTATCGTTCCTTATAGCAAGGAAGCCATCAAAGACTACTGGATCATGAAATTTATATGGAATTCCTTTTCTCTCAACATATTTCAGCAAATTATTTTATTTGGCTGAATGTAGCTAAATGAATGAATTCTGTAAAAGTGTATTGATTTCCAACAAGTATAAAAAAGAAATTGTTTGATACGCATATGCTGCTTACTCATATCTTCTGTGTCTCCACTTCTCATCACTCTTTCCCTCAACCAGTTCAGAATAACCAGCAGTTTTAGACTTGAAATGGTCTCTTTTCCCCATATTTTTAATTCTCTCTCAAGATAGGGATGGGTTCTTTTGGGACTTTATGCAGTACAGGAAAACAGTATTCTAAAGTGAAGTTGTGTTCCCAGATGGATTCCCAACAGCCTATCAGAAAGCTACACGGGAATCTACTCCCGAAACCAAGAGCACACTGTATACACTGTACGTTAGCCAACTTGATAAGTTACGTTAAAAAAAAGAAAGCTATATATTTACATTACTAATTGAGCCATAATTGTTCATTCCAGTGTATTTTTAATGTAAGTACCGCTTTCAGCATAATTTAATTAGAAATCTGAGCTTCAAATACCTAATTTATAACTTAATTTTTATAATTCAATGCACCCAAAATTTGGGCAAGTCCCAATTTGGGAGTACTAGTTGTTCCTAATTCCACCCCAGATGGATACCTGGTATAACTTACAAGTGACAAGAAAACACTCATGATAATCATGATCTCTTTTCAAAATGAAAAATTCAGAGAGACAAAATAAGTGTTATCATTGTTGGTAAGTGTATTTTAATATATTGCTTCAAGCTTCCTCAGGAAGAATAAATAGCTATGTCAGGTCACAATTTGTCATGGTCTGCCTGAGTAGCAAGTTAATAGGAAAGAGCCTGGGGAGAGGACAGAGCAAGTAGGTAAGGCTTTTCTGCTCTCTCATTCCTACCTCCACCTCCAAACCCCTGCATCTAGCTTCCCTAGAATCTGTAGGTTAACAGTCAGGAATGACGACTTATAAGACACCAACCATCAGCACCATCTTCGGTTACAAAACTCAAGGAATATTTTTGCATTGGTAGTATGTATTACCACTTCCATATTTCTAAGCATACAAGCATAGCTCTTTGTTTAAGTCACCGTTATCTCTGTTTTTATGGAAAACCTCAGATCGATATAAGATGGCGGCAGCAGTAGAGAAGACAAACGGCACATTGTCCTTCTTTATTTCCATCCAACGGGGTCTAAGAGTGTCAACGGCATAGGAAGGGGGCTGTCCTGAGCCTCTGTGTACCAAAAGGAGAACGGAGTTTTCAAAGTTTTCCCTTTTTTCACATCTGATCACCAAATGTAAAAGTTGTAAGGTCATGTTGACCTCTAAAATTACATGTGGTAGACACTCATATACATATATACCCATATGTTCATATTCAGGATACTGTGTATACTATATAACGTGGGTTAATGCATATCAAGAATTATTGGAAATTCTAATTGTATCATCCTCTATATCCCTGAGAACTAAAACCTTGTTGTGAAAGGAAGAGGATACCCATACACTATGAAAGAGTTAATGGGGCGCCTGGGTGGCGCAGTCGGTTGAGCATCCGACTTCAGCCAGGTCACGATCTCGCGGTCCATGAGTTCGAGCCCCGCGTCAGGCTCTGCGCTGATGGCTCAGAGCCTGGAGCCTGCTTCCGATTCTGTGTCTCCCTCTCTCTCTGTCCCTCCCCCGTTCATGCTCTGTCTCTCTCTGTCCCAAAAATAAATAAACGTTGAAAAAAAAAATTAAAAAAAAAAAAGAGTTAAGTAAAACTACGTCATCCTAAATTTGGATTGGGAATGTTGGTATGACTTCTGTGTGCTTCTATGCATCTGCTTCACATATGGTAAGTGCTATCATAGGTCTGCATAGTGTTTATGTTTTAAGGAAAGACTTTCAGTTGAAACCTTGAAAAAAATTAATTGCTCCTCAGAATAAATTTAACAATCAAACTCATAATTCTCTTTAGAAAGACCTCTCCTCTCTTTTACCTTTGAGTTTAGTCCTTCAGATGCTATTAGTGACATTGTAAACTCTATAGCCAATTCAAACAAATCAACTTTCATGTAGAATATTCATTAAGACTCTTTATACTGACCATTTCCCAACATTTCAAACATACCGAAAAGTTGAAAAAAACTGTAAAACACTCTTATACCATTTTACTGCATTTGCTTTATTACATAATTATCCAGGTAGCCATCCCTTTATTAATCTATCTTATGTTTTGATGCATTCCAAAGTAAGTTTTGAACATCAGTACACCCCTAAAATCTTCAGAAGACATATCATTAACTAGAGTTCAATATTTGCCTACAAATTTTTTAGATATTTGCATATAAGGAAATGCACAAATCTTCTATTTATCACTCCATCAATATGAATGAATGCAAACCCCTATCAAAATATAGAACATTATCGGGGCGCCTGGGTGGCGCAGTCGGTTAAGCGTCCGACTTCAGCCAGGTCACGATCTCGCGGTCCATGAGTTCGAGCCCCGCGTCGGGCTCTGGGCTGATGGCTCAGAGCCTGGAGCCTGTTTCCGATTCTGTGTCTCCCTCTCTCTCTCTGCCCCTCGCCCGTTCATGCTCTGTCTCTCTCTGTCCCAAAAATAAATAAACGTTGAAAAAAAAAATTAAAAAAAAAATATAGAACATTATTGCCTTAACCCCAGAAAGTTCTCTCTTCCTTATTTCCAGTTGATCTCTGCCCTATATTCCTGTTTTAGAAGCAACTACTGTTTTGTTTTCTGTTCACCATAGATAAGTTTTTCTGTTTCTAGAATTTCAAATAGGTGGAATGTGGGGGATAAGCTTAGGAATCCCCCAGGCTTACACAAGTGGGTTAACAAGGCATAAAGAATGCAAAGCCAGGGGCACCTGGGTGACTCAGTAGGTTGAGTGTCTGGCTTTGGCTCAAGTCATGATCTCACAGTTTGTGGGTTTGAGTCCCGCATCGGGCTCTGTGCTGACGGCTCAGAGCCTGGAGCCTGCTTTGAATTCTGTGTCTCCCTCTCTCTCTGCTCCTCCTCCACTCATGCTCTGTCTCTCTCTTTCAAGAATAAAAACATTAAACAAATTAAAAAAAAAAAAAAGAAATACAAAGCCATAAAATGCTTACACCTGAGTTTGAGAAAACCAGATTGGCACCCCAAGAATAGGGGGTGCAAAGGCACCCTGAGATAGGGAGGTACAAAGGTGCCAGGAATAGGGAGGCTCAAAGGCACCCCCAAAATAGAGAGGGGGTGCAGAGCCCCCAGAATAGAGAGGGAGAGGCAAAACCCTAAAATAGGAATGGTGCAAAGGTGCCCAATACATAGGTATATAACATAAACAAGATTAGACATTCAGGGTGGAAGCACCCCCAATTTAGTACTATGGCAGAAAGCTGCTTTCACAGGAGGATAGGGCCAGGTTAAGTAAAATAGTGAATTGGACTATGGACCACTGTGCTTCAGGCAAAGCTGCCCAGAGTGGAGATGGTTAACAAAAGAAAAGGTGCCTTATTAACCCTGAGGTTATCCCCCTACTTGCCTCATCCCCTAGGCTGGCAAAGATAAACAGAGGTGCTGCCTCATGTCTGCTGTAAACAACCTTCCTCCCGACAGCCTGGCACCTGGACTTTGTTTCATATTGACCCAAACCCCAAACACTGTATATCTTCAAAACCCTCCTTTTCCCTCACATCCCCAAGTTAATGTTCACAGTTTGTCTCTTTGTGCACACCCATCACGTTTGCAAGCCTTCTGATCTGAATAAATAGGGGGCAAGGACCCTTATTCAGGGCTCTTATCTCTTCCTGGACATTAGCCATCTCTCGTTTTTCATCCTGTGTCCCGCTCTCTTGCTAGACAAGAGAGAACTTTAGACCGAGAGTCTACGACAGTGGGATTATGCATTACATGGTTTCTATCACTTAACATAATGTTTTTTTAAGATTCATTCATGTTACTGTGTGTGCCACTGGCTTGGTTTTTGCATTATTATTACTGAATGTGTTTCTTTGGATGAATTCTGCTATCTATTTTTCCATTTTTCTGTTGACAGTCACTTGTCTTATTTCAAGGTGTTGCCTATTAGAAATAAAACTTATAAAAATTCTTGGTTAAGGCATTTGGCCACCTAGGTTTTCGTTTTTCTTATGTAAATACCCAGGACTGAAATTGTTGGTAGGTATATACCTTTAATTTTATAAGGACATGTCAGGCCTTTTGCCAAAGCAATCTTAATATTTTACACTCCCACCAAAAATGTATGAGTTCCAATTGCTCTCTACTAATTGTGCAATGGCATCTCATGGTGGCTTTAATTTGTATTTCTCTGATCACTAATGTTATTGAGTACTTTTTCATAGGACAATAGGTATGTCTTCTTTTATGAAATGTCTATCCGAATACTTTCTTCATTTTAAAGAGTGGGTTATTTCTCTTTTCTCTCTGGCTGGCTTATGTGGTATTTGTGGCTGGTCCTCCCACACCTCTTGTACCAGCACTCTGCTGGGGAGAGACTCCTTTGCTCTGACCTCTTGCATAGGCATCCTGTGAAGGTACTTCAACAAAGCACCTTCTGGACTTCAGCTGGCCTAGTGTTAGCCTCCGGCAGTAATCACTGTGCCAATCAGAAGCTTCCTGGAAAGGGAGCCATTGTGCTCTATCTCTTGTTGTACTTTCAGCTTTTGAATGTACAAATTTATATCCAGCCAGATCCCTAGAACTCTCCCTCATATAAATTCTGTCGTAGTAAAGAAATAAAACCTTTGTTTTCATGCCAATTTGAATTTACCAATGACATCATGTTTGAAGTATGACAAAAATCAACTACAAAGTCTGAGCAGAGGTAGGTGATAACTCTTAAATTTCCCCCACAAAATCATTTTACTATCAAGCTTGACTACTTTAGAAATAAAACACACTTTAGTCTTGAATCAGACTATGCTGATTTCAGCACAGCACCAAAAATGCTACCTTGGCCTAACATCCCTTCATGTCCATTCATAGAGAAAATGTTTCTATTTTGTTCCAGACTTGTAGAGTTTGATGACCCAGAGCATTATGGAATGGTTTCGTGCTTGTATAGAACAGAATTCTTCTTAGCAGGAATTTAACTAATTTTAGAGCAGTTTACAGAGTTCTTGTGAAAAAAAAATTGCAACTTGAAGGAACATTTTCCTCCAGTTTTTGTTTTATGTTTTAGAAAGCTCTTGACATGGCCTTGCAGGAAGCACAAGACTCTTAGGAATTGGTTTATTTCCTAAACCAAGAGAAGACTTGACAATCCTCCCTTTCGTCAAGACTGCAAATCTACTGTTGCTTAATTAAGTCATTGAGCCAAGATTTCTGCAGAAAAGACTGTCATTTGTACAGTACTTGCTTCTCACATGATAAACGTGTTGATAATTTTACGTCTTCATATTATGAGCTGATAAGATGGAGAGAGCTGCACCTTGGCACTTGGAAATGCTATATGAACTTGAAGTTCTTTTCCCTTGCCTTAGAATTTGGGTGCATTCCAAGTCTCAAATGATCTTTTCATCCATGTTGCACCTTTGGCAACATCAAATGGTTATTTCTGTATATAGTTCAAAACTTATCTATTGAAAATGATAGGAAACAGATTAAGGTCACAAACGAAGAGGGAGTCCAGCTTTTAGACTGATGGCTGGTCATGAATTTAAAGCATTTCTGATGGCAGGAGGCAGCATGGAACAGCAAGAAAAACCAGGGTTCTGTCATCAGAAAGACTGGGGTTCACATCATTTTTCTGCCCTTCAATGACTATGTGTGACCTTGAGGGGCCTCAATTTCCACATCTGAATAATTATCATAGGGATACCTACCTTAGAGGACTATTGTGAGAATTGAATGAAAAACACACACACAACTGGCTTATTGTTAACATTCAACTAATGGTTATTACTGTTATTAGTATTTTTCAGTGATCATGTAACTTTCCTATTTAATACATTTTATCAATATGCTTATTAGAATCAAAAAGCCTTATGAGAGTGTATTTTGCTTATTCATTTATTTTTACCAGATATGGTTATATAGATATGATATGCTATGTCCCCTCCCTCCTTCCACCCACCTCCTTCCCTTCGTCCCTTCTTTCCCTCCTTCCTTCTAGAATTGCACATGAACCTCTATAGTCTATGATGTAATTGACAAAAGAGCTGATGTCAAAGTTACATTCTCGGCTATGTTTATTCATGTTGTACCGGGAGGTAGAGTTGTGTCCTAAATCTGAACTTCCAAGTCAGTAATTGAGTGATAATTATTGCCTCGCCTTAGATTTAGGCATTCCTTGGAGACCATTGAGAAAATTCATTTGTTGCCGGGAATGCATACCCTTCTGACTTGGAACACTTAGCAGGGTTAAGCAACAGAAGAGGCTCTTCTTCCCTTGGTGCTCATTAAATTTCCTGTTACGTGACACTGCAGTTCTTTCAGGTTGTGAGAGGTGTCAAGGAGCATGTCATATCAAGACACAACACTAGATACAGCAAAAAGACCAATTTTTGCTCATTTATGTCCTGAAATTCTAAACCTCAGCAAAATAAAATTTTGCTTTAAAATCAGGTGACGGAACAGGCTGCTTAGAGATTAGACACTTGACTTTGCTTGTTGCTCCTCCCTTTCCTATGTTTGGTCTTCTCCTGTCCCTTGTTTGGGCCTGCAGCACAGCTAGAGAATTGGGCTCTCTCATAGCAGTAGAAAAGGGAAGGGTTTTCCCACTGGGTACCTAGGTGTAGGTAAAGATGCATGGACCCAATTTTCCTGTCTTTGCAAACATAAGGGAATGGCATCAGTGTTTGTCACATCCACATGTTATGCTGCTTATCTTCTAGATTCTGGAAGGCTGGTATGTTGGGTTTGAGCCCAACCTCTGTCCTCAGAGTCCTTCCCCACCCCCTCATCCAGTCGAGCTCAATAGTGTGACTACCTGTATGTATAATAGCCATGCCACCCACCCATAATTTCCCCAGCCTTCCCCATAACATGTCTCCCTTTTCTAAATCTTCATCTCTCTTGGCTACATCCCTGCCAAGAAGACTGCAACTTTTCATCAGTTTCCTCCTGTGTACAATAAACCAATTGAATCAGATTATATATACTACAGCCACTTTCCCAATTTAAAGAGTTTACAAGTCTTGGCCAAGACCAGTTTACTCATTTGTTCTTCTTCCCCACTTCTGTTCTATTTCATCTCTTGCACAGCACGACCTTCCACAGTTTATTCTAAATAAGCACTTGTTCAGTCACTGAGTGAATTGATAAGTGAATGAATGACCAGCTTTCTTGACCTCATCCACGTATCTCCTATTTCCTTTCCTATTCTCTTTCCCACAACACCCCCTACCTCCCATTCTATTTACCTGTTTTTATCATTCAATCGTCCTTTGTTGGTAATTGGATTTAGGGCCCTTGTTTAAATTCCTCCCTTTCAAAGTTCATGCATTCATTGTAGTCTTTTCTGTTGCCTTCCAATTGCTTCCCTGCTGTGTCATTTTAATTGCTTTGTATTTTGTGTTCTACATTTCTTCCAGCTCACATGCATTAGATTCCAGCTCCCTAAAATAGAGATATTTACTGAAATGGCAGATTTGGATTCGCTGCAGCTTACAAATGAAATTTGAATCCGAGCAGTAAGATTTTACAAAATTAAAACTGAATTGAAGAAAAAAGGAAAACCGAATTGGTTACATAAATAGCTGGTGAGTATCAGGTAATATAAAAAATGAGTTTGGGGGCGCCTGGGTGGCGCAGTCGGTTAAGCGTCCGACTTCAGCCAGGTCACGATCTCGCGGTCCGTGAGTTCGAGCCCCGCGTCAGGCTCTGGGCTGATGGCTTGGAGCCTGGAGCCTGTTTCCGATTCTGTGTCTCCCTCTCTCTCTGCCCCTCCCCCGTTCATGCTCTGTCTCTCTCTGTCCCAAAAATAAATAAACGTTGAAAAAAAAAAAATTTAAAAAAAAAAAATGAGTTTGTGTTAATTCTTTGGAGGATAGTCAAAAGTCTTCAATGCAAAGAAAAATACTTACAGAGTTGAGAATGGTCACTCATGCCCACTGGGGCAAGTCCCAGTCTTTATCAACAGATAACTGACTTTCATTAATGCATAGAACACAATTCTGTACCTATTTTCCATTATTTAGATTAAATGTCAAAAGCAAAATTTTCCCCAGTATGTGCCAACCCTCTAAAATAACCGTTGAGTGTGTACAAAAGCATATTTACACTTTACATTTGAAATGAAAAATGACTGAGATCTTGAGAGGCAATTATATATTTAAGAATATTTATCAGAATGTTGACGTATATAAAAATAAGTTTTTTAACACCATAAAGCATTTCTTAGCAATTTAATTGTAATTGTAATCACATGGGTAGGGGTTCAGGATGAAGTGCCCCAAGATGTATTACTTTGGCATGTGGATTATTTTAAACTAAAAGCAATCAAGGACCAGAGGAAACATTGACCTTCACCCTACCTACCTAAAAAAAATTTAGATACAGGACCTGCTCCAGAAAGGGAACTATCATCATAGAGAACTATAGTATAATATGATCTAGGTGTGACAGACAGGGAGGAACCCAGCAGAGTCTGCTACAATTTATGTGTACGCTCTTTTGTTTCTACATGGTCCGGCAAATATTTGTTTACCAACCACTCTTTTTTTTATCTTCTTGTGAACTCTTTTCCTTCCTTTTGAAGTCCCAGATTCCTACCCTCTTCTTAGTTTCAGGACGACATATATACCTCATTTTGCCTGTCTTTGGTATCTTTCCTATTTCTATGAATTTTCCATAAATATGTAATGAAATTTGATTTTTCTCCTTTTAATTTGTCTTATGCCAATTTAATTCTTACACCAGCCAGAAGAATTTTAAATCATATAGGGACATTTTTCTTCCCCAACACACAAATGGGTAGATGTTGAAGTGAGGAAAAATAGTTAGAAATACTTTTTTTCAAAGTATCATCATAAATCTTTAGAAGTATTTCTCTATTTTGCGGGGTGAGAAGTTAAACTTAATGTGCCATAATGTTACAGCAAGGGGACTGGGAATCCATACATGTATCAAGAATTATCTGTACAATGAACATGTAATAACTCTTACATGTATGTACCAATCATTATTATATAGATAGATACTGTATTAATGAATAAAATAAAACTTGTTTAAAAGGAATGACAGGTTTTTGGGTTTTTTGTTTGTTTTCTGCTTGCTTGTTCAAGTAGAAACAATATCATTGGCTTTCTTCACCAAGTATTTATGTTCTTTACAAAGTACTAGAAGCTTCCATCCTGGGAAGATGGTGGCATAGGATGACGCTGGGCTCACCTCGTCCTGCTGATCGCTTAGATTCCACCCACATTGGCCTAAATAACCCAGAGCACTAGCAGAACGGACTCACCGGAGCCAAGCGTAGACAGGAGACCCATGGAAGAGGGTAGGAAGGACGGAGAGGCAGTGCATGCTACAAGGACTGGCGGGAGGGAGCCGGGGCGGTGGAGGGGCAGCCCGCCTGGCAAGGCACAGCCCCTGAAGTCTGGCTTGCAAAAGCAGAGGGGCTGTACTCTGTGAGTTCTGACAGCCAGGGGGACTTAACATCTGGAATGTTAAAAGTCAACAGCTCTGCTCTCGGATAGCAAGGAGGGCGAGAGGACACTGGGAGGGAGAGTTGTTGAGCCCCGGAAGACAGAGCTCAGCTCAGTGGGGGAACAACAGGGCTGGTAAGTGCCATCTACCTCTCCTATCCCCCAGCCAAAATTCCAAAGGGAACCAGTTCCCGTCACTGAACTTGCTTGTACCGTGCAAATGCCCAGTGCTGTGCTTCTGTGGATCCATCCCTCCAACGGGCCTGCCTCCTTCCCGGTGCTGCAGGGCCCTTCCCACAGGGGACCACCAGGGGCAAAGCTAGCTAAGTCTGCCCCTCCCACCCCTGTGCACCTTGCGGATCCACCCCAGCTCATACACCAGATCCCATCAAAGCAGGACCACAAGCCTGGCAGTGTGCAAGTAGCCCAGACAGGGGCCACACCACTCCACAGTGAGTACTGCCCCTGGGAGGGGGAAAGATAAGGTACACACCAGTCTGACTGTGGCCCCAGCGGTGGGCTGGGGGCAGACATCGGGTCTGACTGTGGCCCTGCCCACCAACACAAGTTACTCGGAACAGCACAGGGGAAGTACCCTGCAGTTGTGAGCCACCATAGGGACTACCCAAAATGACGAAATGGAAGAATTTGCCTCAAAATAATCCAGGAAATAGCGACAGTTAACGAATTGATCAAAAACGATTTAAGCCATAAAACAGAACAAGAATTTAGAAAAATAGTCATAAAATTAATCACTGAGCTTGAAAAAAGCATAGAGGATAGCAGAGAATCTATTGCTACAGAGATCAAGGGACTAAGAAATAGTCATGAGGAGCTAAAAAATGCTGTAAGTGAGGTGCAAAATAAAGTGGAGGCAGCCATAGCACAGATTGAAGAGGCAGAAGAGAGAATAGGTGAAGCAGAAGATAAAATTATGGAAAAAAGAGGAAGTTGAGGAAATGAGACATAAAAAAATCCAGGAGTATGAGGGGAGAATTAGAGAACTAAGTGATGCAATCAAACAGAACAATATATGCATCATAGGAATTCCAGAAGAAGAAGAGAGAGAGAAGGGGGTTGAAGGTGTACTGGAACAAATCATAGCTGAGAACTTCCCTGATCTGGGGAAGGAAAAAGAAATGGAAATCCAAGAGGTAGAGAGAACTCCTTTCAGATGTAACTTGAATCAATCTTCTGCACGACATATCATAGTGAAACTGGCAAAATACAAGGATAAAGAGAAAATTCTGAAAGCAGCTAGGGATAAACAGGCTCTAACTTACAAAGGTAGACACATAAGAGTAGTGGCATACCTATCTACTGAAACTTAGCAGGCCAGAAAGGAACTGCTGGAAATCTTCAAGGTGATGAACAGAAAAAATATGCAACCGAGAATCCTTTATCCAGCAAGTCTGTCATTCAGACTAGGAGAGATAAAGGTCTTCCCAAACAAGCGAAAACTGAAGGAATTCATCACCACTAAACCAGCCCTACAAGAGATCCTAAGAGGGATTCTGTGAGTGAAATGCTGCAAGGACCACAAAGTACCAGAGACATCACTACAAGCATGAAACCTACAGACATCACAATGACTCTAAACCCATATCTTTCTATAATAACACTGAATGTAAATGGACTAAACGCTCCAGCCAAAAGACAGGGTATCAGAATGGATAACAACAACAACAACAACAACAAGACCCATCTATTTGCTGTCTACAAGAGACTCATTTTAGACCTGAGGACACCTTCAGATTGAAAGTGAGGGGATGGAGAACTATCTATCATGCTACTGGAAGTCAAAAGAAAGCTGGAGTAGCCATGCTTATATCAGACAAACTAGACTTTAAATTAAAGGCTGTAACAAGAGATGAAGAAGGGCATTATATAATAATTACAGGGTCTATCCATCAGGAAGAGCTAACAATTATAAATGTCTATGTGCTGAATACCGGAGCCCCCAAATATATAAAACAATTAATCACAAACATAAGCAACCTTATTGATAAGAATATGGTAATTGAAGGGGACATTAAAACCCCACTTACAACAATGGATAGATCACCTAGACACAGGATCAATAAAGAAACAAGGGCCCTGAATGACACATTGGATCAGATGGACTTGACAGATATATTTAGAACTCTGCATCCCAAAGCAACAGAATATACTTTCTTCTCGAGTGCACATGGAACATTCTCCAAGATAGATCATATACTGAGTCACAAAACAGCCCTTCGTAAGTATAAAACAATTGAGATCATACCATGCACACTTTCAGACCACAATGCTATGAAGCTTGAAATCAACCACAGGAAAAAGTCTGGAAAGCCTCCAAAAGCATGGAGGCTAAAGAACAGATTACTAAAGAATGAATGGGTCAACCAGGTAATTAGAGAAGAAATTAAAAAAGATATGGAAACAAACGAAAATGAAAATACAACAATCCAAACGCTTTGGGATGCAGTGAAGGCAGTCCTGAGAGGAAAATACATTGCAATCCAGGCCTATCTCAAGAAACAAGAAAAATCCCAAATATAAAATCTACCAGCACACCTAAAGGAAACAGAAGCAGAACAGCAAAGACATCCCAAACCCAGCAGAAAAAGAGAAATAATAAAGATCAGAGCAGAAATAAACAATATAGAATCTAAAAAAACTGTAGAGCAGATCAACGAAACCAAGAGTTGGTTTTTTGAAAAAATAAACAAAATTGACAAACCTCTAGCCAGGCTTCTCAAAAAGAAAAGGGAGAGGACCTAAATAGACAAAATCATGAATGAAAATGGAATTATTACATCCAATCCCTCATAAATACAAGCAATTATCAGGGAATACTATGAAAAATTATATGCCAACAACCTGGACAACCTGGAAGAAATGGACAAATTCCTAAGCACCCACATACTTCCAAAACTCAAACAGGAATAAACAGAAAATGTGAACAGACCCATAACTAGTGAAGAAATTGAATCAGTTTTCAAATATCTCCCACCAAATAAGAGTCCAGGACTAGATGGCTTCCCTGGGAATTCTACCAGACATTTACAGCAGAGATAATACCTATCCTTCTCAAGCTATTCCAAAAAATAGAAAGGGAAGCGAAACTTCCAGACTCATTCTATGAAGCCAGCATTACTGTGATTCCCAAACCAGACAGATACCCAGCAAAAAAAGAGAACTACAGGCCAATATCCGTGATGAATATGGATGCAAAAATTCTCAACAAGATACTAGCAAATCAAATTCAACAGCATATAAAAAGAATTATTCACCATGATCGAGTGGGATTCATTCCTGGGCTGTAGGGCTGGTTCAATATTTGCAAATCAATCGATGTGACACATCACATTAATAAAAGAAAAGAACCATATGATCCTGTCAATCAATGCAGAAAAAGCATTTGACAAAATTCAGCATCCTTTCTTAATAAAAACCCTCGAGAAAGTCAGGATAGAAGGAACATACTTAAACATAATAAAAGCCATTTATGAAAAGCCCACAGCTAATATCATCCTTAATGGGGAAAAACTGAGAGCTTTCCCCCTGAGATCAGGAACATGACAGGGACATCCACTCTCACTGCTGTTGTTTAACATAGTGTTGGAAGTTCTAACATCAGCAATCAGTCAACAAAAGGAAATCAAAGGCATCAAAATTGGCAAAGATGAAGTCAAGCTTTCACTTTTTGCAGACGACATGATATTATACATGGGAAACCCGATAGACTCCACCAAAAGTCTGCTAGAACTGATACATGAATTCAGCAAAGTCACGGGATACAAAATTAATGTACAGAAATCAGTTGCATTCTTATACAATAATAATGAAGCAACAGAAAGACAAATAAAGAAACTGATCCCATTGACAATTGCACCAAGAATCATAAAATACCTAGGAATAAACCTAACCAAAGATGTAAAAGATCTGTATGCTGAAAACTATAGAAAGCTTATTAAGGGGTGCCTGGGTGGCTCAGTCGGTTAAGCGTCTGACTTCAGCTCAGGTAATGATCTCACAGTCCTTGTGTTCAAGCCCTGCATCGGGTTCTGTGCTGACAGCTCAGAGCCTGGAGCCTGCTTTGGATTCTGTCTCCCTCTCTCTGACCCTCCCCCGTTCATGCTCTGTGTCTGTCTCAAAAATAAATAAAAATTAAAAAAAAAAGAAAGAAAGTTTATGAAGAAAATTGAAGAAGATATAAAGAAATGGAGAAACATTCTGTGCTCATGGATTGGAAGAATAAATATTGTTCAAATGTCAATACTACCCAAAGCTATCTACACATTCAATGCAATCCCAATCAAAATTGCACGAGCATTCTTCTCGAAGCTAGAACAAGCAATCCTAAAATGTGTATGGAACCACAAACGACCCTAAACAGCCAAAATAATATTGAAGAAGACCAAAGCAGGAGGCATCACAATCCCAGACTTAAGCCTCTACTACAAAGCTGTAATCACCAAGACAGCATGGTATTGGCACAAAAACAGACCCACAGACCAATGGAATAGAATAGAGACTCCAGAATTAGACCCACAAAAGTATGGCCAACCAATCTTTGACAAAGCAGGAAAGAATATCCAGTGGAAAAAAGACAGTCTCTTTAACAAATGGTGCTGGGAGAACTGGACAGCAACATGCAGAAGAATGAAACTAGACCACTTTCTTACGCCATTCACAAAAATAAACTCAAAATGGATAAAGGACCTGAATGTGAGACAGGAAACCATCAAAACCCTAGAGGAGAAAGCAGGAAAAAAAACTCTCTGACCTCAGCCACAGTAATTTCTTACTCAACACAACTCCAAAGTCAAGGGAATTAAAAGCAAAAATGAACTACTGGGACCTCATCAAGATAAAAAGCTTCTGCACTGCAAAGGAAACAATGAACAAAACTAAAAGGCAACCGACAGAATGGGAAAAGTTATTTGCAAATGACATTATCAGACAAAGGGCTAGTATCCAAAACCTATAAAGAACTCACCAAACTCCACACTTGAAAAACAAATAATCCAGTGAAGAAATGGGCAGAAGACATGAATAGACACTTTTCTAAGGAAGACATCCAGATGGCCAACAGACACATGAAAAGGTGCTCAACGTCGCTCCTCATCAGGGAAACACAAATCAAAACCACACTGAGATACCACCTCATGCCAGTGAGAGTGGCTAAAATGAACAAATCAAGAGACTATAGATGCTAGTGAGGATGTGGAGAAACGGGATCCCTCTTGCACTGTTGGTGGGAATGCAAATTGGTGCAGCCTCTTTGGAAAACAGTGTGGAGGTTCCTCAAAAAATTAAAAATAGATCTACCCTATGACCCAGCAATACCACTGCTAGGAATTTACCTAAGGGATACAGGAGTACTGATGCATAGGGGCACTTGTACCCCAATGTTTATAGCAGCACTCTCAACAATAGCCAAATTATGGAAAGAGCCTAAATGTCCATCAAGTGATGAATGGATAAAGACATTGTGTTTTATATACACAATGTACTACTACTTGGCAAAGAGAAAGAATGAAATACGGCCTTTTGTAGCAACGTGGATGGAACTGGAGAGTGTGATGCTAAGGGAAATAAGTCATACAGAGAAAGACAGATACCATATGTTTTTACTCTTAGGTGGATCCTGAGAAACTTAACAGAAGACCATGGGGGAGGGGAAGGAAAAAAAGTTAGAGAGGGAGGGAGGCAAACCATAAGAGACTCTTAAAAGCTGAGAACAAACTGAGGGTTGATGGGGGGTGGGAGGGAGGGGAGGGTGGATGATGGGCATTGAGGAGGGCACCTGTTGGGATGAGTACAGGGTGTTGTATGGAAGCCAACTTGACATTAAATTTCATATTACAAAAAAAAGTACTAGAAGCTTTCCTTTGGATGGTTGCTTGATTTCCCTCAGAGTACATTAACTGCCTTTTTGAATTTCTTGTTCTTGTTTCTTGAGCATCTCCTAGTCTTTGTAGGAGGCTGTGAGTCACAGCAAAGAAGTCAGGTATGAATAGATTGCTGATATTTCTACTGGTTAACAGAAGACTGGGGGTTCTCGAAGGAGAGAAACTGAAGTCGATCAGATACTCTTCCGAAGTGAAGTCATTTTAGATCATGGCTGAAAATAACCTAGGATGCTGACCTGACCTGGGCTTGACAAGAGTTCATATAGATAAAAAAAAACCTCTGGGGCGCCTGGGTGGCGCAGTCGGTTAAGCGTCCGACTATAGCCAGGTCACGATCTCGAGGTCCGTGAGTTCGAGCCCCGCGTCAGGCTCTGTGCTGACAGCTCAGAGCCTGGAGCCTGTTTCAGATTCTGTGTCTCCCTCTCTCTGACCCTCCCCCGTTCATGCTCTGTCTCTCTCTGTCCCAAAAATAAAATAAAAAACGTTGGAAAAAAAAAATTAAAAAAAAAAAAAAACTCTGGTCCTTCTTGAGGATAATGGGTAAGGGAGAAACGGATACACCCAGTATCTTTTTTTTTTTTTTTTAAGTTTACTGCCTCAGTGCCTTGTAGCAAGAGCAGGAAAAAAGGACTTTGTCATCAATATGACTTCAGGTGTCATTTCATTTTTTTCAAAGGTCCCCCTTTGCCTCCCACAGGACTAGTCCATCATCAAAATAGACATGCAGTCACTGGCTAAGTTTAACTATGTGACCGGGCAGCAAATTAACTCACACTGCATTCAGATCTGTAAAGAAAAGGTAGCTTCTCAATTTCTCTAGACCTGATCACATCTCGCTCCTGAGCGTCAGCCTGCTGGGGTTAGTGGTGGGGTGGGACTGTAAGTCAAGATTTCGTTCAACCTGATTTATTAATTTAAAACCCCCATCTTCAGCGCATGCTCAGTTTCCCGGATTTCCTCTTTCTCTTCTTCTTCCCAAGCTCTCCCAACACAAAGGGAACAGACACAGCCCTTTGCTCTCCTCCCTTAAAGTTCCTCACATCCGTTACATCCTCCCCGTCTGGATCAGAAGGGATCTCCAGACCATGCCCTCCTAGGTGCAAGGTAACTTCACTGCCGTAGTAGAAACACTGTGATCTCAGATACCCAAGGTGGGTTTTCTATATGCTTCAGAGATTCAGCAAGTTTTCTTTCTCTCTCTCTCCATTTCTCAAGTCTCTCTCTCTCTCTCTCTCTCTCTCTCTCTCACACACACACACACACACACACACACACACACACTCTCTTGCTTGTTTCCTCTTTCTCACGCTCTCCTCTCCAAAGTCTGGCCTTTGGTCTTACTGTCTTGCTGCTCACAGCAATAAAAATCACATTTGCATATTAAGGCATTATAGCTGCAATAGAATCCACTTTTCCCTTGAATCCCTTCACTTCCATGGCTGGGGTGCCCAAGCATCAAGATTTACTGGAAATGGATACATCTGAGAAGAAATACATCGGAAAATGCATTTCAAAATACATTGCGCTCATTGGGAACCATCCCCAGAAGGAAGGGAGAGGAGTCCAAGGAACTTTCTTTTCACCGTCCTTCCCGTCTATCATGTCATCACATTTCATCTGAGGAAAAAATTGGTCCAAGGGCTGTTAAGGTGGCTAAGTCATGCAGCTTTAAGAGGGCAGATCATAAGGAAGAGTTTCCTCTGGAAAAAGAAAACTCACGCAGAAAGCTGCGTATCTGTTTGCTTGCTCGTTGCTGATTTGCCTTTGAAATATGGAAGTCTGACAAAGTAATCACTTGAGAGTGTCTCCATGCCAAGTTCAGGCTTCTCCAGCAGCACCAGACCACTTCCTGTTCTCCCGGGTAGCCAGATAAGAACAAACGGGCCTCCTCTTTATTCTCCAATAGAAGCCCTACGTGGCCGGGACCAGGCTCCTGGCCTCCTTATGTCCGGGTGGGGCTGGGAGGCCCTGTAGGTGCGACTGACCTTGATTTGATCCTTTCCTAGGAAAGGAAAAGTGAAGGCAGAAAGGGGTTCCTGAACTAAGCAGTAGGTGACACCAAAAGAACTGGGAAGTTGAATGCACAGAGCCCTACGTTCTTGTCACACTGAAACGGAGAAAAACGCCCCAGCCCTCGGACACCCACATACCTTCCCTTCTTGCTAATCTTCCTTCCTGGCTACTATTCAATAGCTGAATCCTTTCTCAGGCTTTTAGCCAGCTTTAAGCTTGGAGAAAGAGGATGAAAAAAGTGCACTCTAAGACCCTGGATTTTTTTTTTCTCCTCAATGAATTTGAAAGGCCAGCTGGCACACCTTCCAGAAACGTGTATAAACGCCTAATGGAGAGATCCCGTGTAGCTGCTGCACGGCTGTCCAGGCATTCCCAATCGTGCTTCAGGCTGATGGCCTGCCCTGTAGGGGAGTGACCTATCAGCGACACGTTTTCCCACCTGCAGCGCGGCTTGAAGCAGCTCAATATTTCCTTTCTATTTCCTGGGGGGTGGGTGGGAAGGACATACATGTTGATAGAGCCATGATCAAAACTGCCGCATTTAAAGTGAGGTCATGAGGGCACCCATCATCTCAGTCTCCTTACTGCACTTCCTTCCCCGGGGGATGTCGGAGAGGGGAAGGTACAGTTGTGCGTGTAAGTATTTTTCCGTGGAAGGCGCCATCGTTTTTTTTTGGGGGGGGGGGGGGAGGGTTGTTCCATTCTCAAAGAGTCTGCCGATTTGTTCAACAACATTTACTGAGTGTCAGGTATATGCCAGGCATTGTAATTGATAGTGAGGATATCACAAAAAACAGGGTGGATAGGATCCTGCATGAGTGGACCTTATAAGTTTATGTATTTTAAAAGAGAGAGCATGCAAGTGGGGGAGGGGCAGAGAGAGGGAGAGCCAGAATCCAAAACAGGCTCTGGGCGGTCAGCTCAAAGCCTGATGCGGGGCTCGAACTCACAACCCTTGAGATCGTGACCTGAACCAAGATCAAGAGTAGGGTGCTTAACCGACTGAGCCACCCAGGCGCCCCCACCAATGGACTTTACAAGCGAACGGGGTGGAGGGACACCTTAAGCAAATAAAAATAAATACACAACCATGTGCATTTTGCTTTCTTCTGAAGGTTCTGGCACCATGAAGGAAATGAAGAGGGTGATGTGATGGTACCTAGCTGGGCGGTAGGTGCAGCAGATATTGGATTGGCTTTTCCGGCTCCCGTCCTGTCCCACCTAAAGATTCCCTTCCTGAACTGGAGGCAGGCTGCCTGCTTACACTGCAGAGGCAGAAAAGTCAAAAAGGTTGTTTGTTTGTTTTTTAACTGAACTGACCTTTCTAAGACTCCCTTGCACTTGGGGGTCTGACCGCGGCCCAATGGGAGACAGGTGGAGGAGATGGGCAGCACCAGGCGGTGCACATGTACGAGGAGGTGAGCTTAGGGGCCAGTCTGCTGGGAAAAGCACTAGCATCATGCAGTGCTTGGCCAGAAGCTCCCTGCCTGACCTCCAGGGCTGTAGGTGTAGCTGTGGCCGAGAGATGGCCACAGGGACACACGTGTGGTGTGTCGGGTCTCCGAGCTGCTGCTCCAGACTGCACAGCTTCCAGGAGCGCTGGGCAGGACAGTTTCCGGCCCCTTTCCCTGTGGCAACATACCTTCCTATGCATCCAGTGCGGGATCCCCCGGTGCAGGTGCAGAGCTGGGTCTTTTCCAGCCTCTCCTCCCAGGGTGACAGATGTGCTTCTCCTCCACCCCCAGCGGCAGGGCACCTTTGTCAGGGACCCTTTCCTGCTCTGCTGCGAATAATCCTTCTCAAGTGCACGCAGAGGAAAACTGGGCGGAAAGCAGTGCGTGCGTGAGAATGCGTGCGTGAGTGCGTGAGTGCGTGAGTGCGTGCGTGCGTGCGTGAAGGCACCTTCTCCTGGCGTCTGAGCCTCCCAGGCCTTCCAAGTGATCTCACCTGCCTGCCCTCAGCCTGTAACGATTCGTTCACATTCTAGCCCTTTTCTTCCCACCTGCTTTTCCGGCGGCCCCATCCTCAGTTTTGCAGATCACCGGGCCTTTCCCCGTTGTTAGGGCGGTCGTGACATCTCCTTCGGAGCTATCCACGCCTTAAGCAAAAGCAGAATTCTCTTTCTGGTTATAGAGATTCAACATTGGGGGACGGGGGGGGGGTCTGGAGTTTGGGTTGTTCCCTGGAAGATGATCAAAGCACCTTCGCTGCTAAAAGCTTCAGATGTGAAACATTTGCTAATTCCCTGGGCGTTTATGGTCCCGCAGCTGCTCGCAACCCAGAGAGAGGGCACAGGAACAAATGTTATCGAGGGGGGTGAGGAGTGCCCTAATGGGGGTGGAATGGGAAGAACTCGACGGGAATAAACAGGACACGGGATGCTGAGGGGGTATAATCGTTTGGGTCACTTCTGGAATCTTCAGGAAGAGTTTTCCAGGCACGAAAGGTGAGGAGACATCCACAGAAGATGATTCCTTCAATTCCTCATTCACTAATAAGAACGCCATGTCCTGGCAGGGTTAGCCGGGATCCGAAATTCTCGTTTGGAAACTGAGTCCCTTCAACCCCGGTCTTGACCATGGTCAGCTCTGTGCCCGTGTCCTCCAGGTGAACTCAGCATTTCTACAAGGTCAGCAGATCCCAGGTCAACAGGACTAATAACAGAAACTGTAGTAGACTGTATTTGACTAAAAGCAGTACTTTCTTCCAGAACAATCCAGAATTTTGATACCCACACCTAACATGCTATCCTTCGCGCTTATCCCTTTTATGTTTTTATTAACCTCTAGATTTGCTATACCCCGAGTGGGTGGATGCCTGGCCATTGGCTTATTTGGATCCCTGGGAGCAGACATCAGCATTGCTCTAAAATGAAAAGTGAGGCTAGACGGTTGCCGAAGATCTCCCGCTTGGGGCCCTTGGCCCAGCCAGGATGGCACAAAATGTCAGCACCAAGACAGGAATATGGAGCCAAACACGGACTTGCCAGAGTCAGATGCCCAAAGGAGATGGGGTGTAGGCCAGTATTTATCCTTGGTACAAAACCCGAGTCTGTGGCAGGCTGGGGTTAGACAGAGTATTAACGCAGCAAAGGATGTCAACTCCCAGGCATGTGCGTGCAGTAATGAGTCTGTGGACAAATCCAAGATCGGGAGGTGATAACATAGATAAAACCGGATCGGGAAGCAGGACAAGAAACTAGACTGCTCAGGTGATCTCATGAGGCCGCTGAGACTCCATGTGTGCCAAAGTCTACCCGACCGCCCTCGGACTCAGCCCCGTTGTTCGGTCAGCCTCCACTGTCACTTGAATATCACTTTCTGAAAGATACGCACAGCATACGTACAAAAACACGCGGGCCTTAACTTCAAAAGTAGGACAATGAGGAGCAAGGAAAATACACAGCCAACGAGCAGGTGGGTCTGTGTTCTCAGCATACTGTAGCATTTACTTCAAAATATTAAATCTGATAGTGATACACTGAAAGGTAACTTGAAATATATAAAAAAAGGTATATGAAATAAACCTTGAGGTTTATTTACTTATTAAACCTTAAGGCACAAACCTTATTATTCTAAGAAAGAAACACGTTTCAGAGGTTGCGAAGTTTCCCTTTTCTGTAACTACTGACTGATGAAGAGAGCAAGTATCAGACTACAGAAGAGGACAGAAATTCAGTGTTGTAGAAAATTCCATACTTTGCCACCACATATGCTGGCGCATGGATGCCCTCATTTCTGGGCATTTCAGGGTCCACCTGGGCAGGGGTGGTGGCTGAGCCCCGACCTGTCAACACGAATTCCTCTTTGCAGATTAAACAGCTGGCCCTTTCTCGGTTGTGTCAGCACCCCTTTGACCTCATTTGCTGTTACTTTGAACTTTCAAATAAGTATAAAGTTAAAATAGTTGTCAACATTGGCCAGACATGATCTTAGAACCCTGAGGGTCATTATAAGAGAACCAGAAAAAAATTATTTTAAGTCGTTTCTCTTATTGGAAATGTGCCTTCACATTCTATCTTCTCGGCATAGTATAAGGGAATATGTTTCCTCTGCCTTGATTCCTGAGTCCGAGATTTAAAGGAGAATTTCTTCTGAATTACTCTCTCCACTGTCCATTTCCTTCCGTAGCAAACACATGCATGCTTATAGAAATGGTTGTGCAAGGGCACCTTACTGTGTCGATGCCCTGGGAATGTGCACTAGAAAATCTTTAAAGAAAATCTCTGTAAGTGAGCCATAAAACGTTAAGGACATATATCACCCAAAGTTTAAAGTCACCAATAAAGTATGTTCTTCGCGGTGAGACTTTTATCAGTGGGGCTGGAAGAGAGCTGACTGTACAGAATATAAATTAGTTTTCCATTACTTGTATATATATACATATATATATGTATATATATATGTAACATCATATATTTATATATATAATATCATTATTGTGTTATATTTCTAGGTGAAAATCCTAAACCCCCAAATTGAATTAAGGAAGTGTTTTAAATGATAACAGATGAACACGCGTTTTCCTCAATAATAACATTTGCTCAGAGCTTTATACTTCTGTTTTCATATACTTTTACTTGGCCCCCCTTATAAGCCTATGAGGCGGACAAGGGGACGCTGTTTCCTCATCGAACTGATGAAAAACTACATACATATTTAATGGGGATAGGAACATCTTGAATTTGCCATTACAGAAGCTGAATTATGAATAGAATGGATACATGACTCACTGCCCCAAAGGCTGGATCCGAACAGGTAGCCATCATTACCCAGACCAGCCAGACAAAACCAGGATTATTTGGGCCTGGATTTTATCCAGTAAATTGTATCTGTTGTACCCTTCACTTTGGTAACAGTAGATTGCCCTGGGAATCACTGTCTCAGGCAAAAAACAAAAAACAAAAAACAAAAAACCAATAAAAATAAAAACAAGTATGTTGATTTCCAGTTCTGACTTCTAACCACGAGAGGGTAGTATTGCTCTTGCGTGCTCTGTCCGGTATCTGTTCCAAGAGAAAAGACTGGAAACCTGAAATCAGTTTATCCCACACCTTCACAGGGTATCCCTAAACCGTAAATATCAGGGATGGGGCTTTGAATCTCCAGTTCTAGGTAGTGTCTCATTTGCCAGACCTAAGCACTGATCACTGGCCTCTATATCAGGTAATGTGTTTTGGATGGAGGCAAGGAGACGGTCTTTCTTCAATTAACCACTCTCTGATTTGGGGCTCCAGCTAACGCTTTAGAACCCACAGGCCTCTTCCTATGTGTCAAGCTATCAATGAGCAATTGTTATCACAGGCTCTTCTATTGTTAGCCTGATTCACTTTCTAAGCTTTTAAAAATATTTTTGAGAGAGAGAAAGAGACAGAGCAGGAGCAGGGGAGGGACAGAGAAAGAGGGAGACACAGAATCCGAAGCAGGCTCCAGGCTCTGAGCTGCCAGCACAGAGCCCGATGCAGGGCTCAAACCCAGGGACCACAAGATCATGACCTGAGCCGAAGTCGGTTGCTTAACCGACTGAGTTACCCCGGCGACCCAGCCTGATTAATTTTCTGGAGAAAAGAAAACAGTGAATATATTGCTTAATCATAGTATTAGGCGTCAAAAATTATAAAGGGCACAGCAGGAGGAGAGAAAAAATTCTCTGCTATGATTAACTACTATATACAAATATGCTCTATAAAATACTACATAAAAATATATATTGCGTAACCTAAAGTGTAATGTGCTTTCACTAATGTTCAAAATGCTTCTGTGGTTATGTGTAGCTGGAAGGATGTTTCTGGGGCACGACACTCAAGTGTTTCCAGGCGGATACAGAAAGAGCCTGTAAAAGTTTTCACTGTGGAAAATAATGATCCCTAAAAACTGAGAACAAACTGAGGGTTGATGGGGGGTGGGAGGGAGGGGCGGGTGGGTGATGGGTATTGAAGAGGGCACCTTTTGGGATGAGCACTGGGGGTGTTGTATGGAAACCGATTTGACAATAAACTTCATATATTGAAAAAAAAAAGAAAAGAATGATCCCTAACTTTGGCTTCACAGCCAATACGACTCGTGTTCTTTACAGTGCTGACAGAAGATAACAGCTACTGATTTACAAACTTCTGCAGCAAGGTGCAGCCACGCGTGGTCACAAACCTCATCTCACAGGGGACGGCTTCATTCACGTTTTCGGTTTCAAAGTTTCTGCCTCCTCTGAACTAAGTATCTGCATCCCTGTGGCACTTACCTTCTGCTACCTTGTATTGTAAGTCGATTTCCAGAGAGACGATTGATCATTCATTTCTACAGAGCTAAGGAGTCTGTGAGTTCCATCAACATCCCATTCACGGCAATGATCTGTTTTGCGGGTTCTTACATCTCCCCGAAGACATACACTCTCTAGGCGGCTCGTCCTGCTTCGATCAGATGGCTGGGAATCCTTGAGATGTCTCACCAACATCCTCCAATGTTCTGCCTCGCACACCCACCCTGTTCGCGCGTGTCACCCTAAAGGCCCATGACGGCAAGACCTCCTTGTATGGCTGCTGTCCATGTTACAGAAGAGGACCCCCATCCACTGACCCTCCCTGGGGTCTTCGATAACCCAGGGGATCCTCTCCCACACTTTCTCCACACACCACCATAGATCCAGGCTGAGGGCCCAACAGATCACAGCTAACCTCTCCTCATCTGTCCTACTCACTCCATTTCCATGACAACCAACCCTTGGCTCCTCCTCCAGCCATAAACCTCCTCCTCGTGGTCATCTCGGGCACTGCTAAATTCCACCGTGGCTTTAGGTGAGCTTCCCTAAAAAGGGACAGATAACAGAAGATGTTTCCCCTCAGGAAGCTCACATTCATGGCTTGGCCTTTTCCCGATAACTCAGTGGCGTGAACTGTACATAGTAGATGCCGAGAAAAGTTTGGTGAGAGTTGTGATGATGAATGTAGGAATTTGTCTCAATCGTAGGAGTTTCCTAGCCTGTCATCCAGTCAATGTTCATCCCGGTAAATCCTAAGATAGCTGTCTTTCGTATTTAACACCCAATTTACTTGCTGGCGCGAACCATATGACAGAACCCATCTTTACTTACCTATTTCCAACGGTTTCATGTTTAATAAACCTTATCTCCCTAATGAGACCAGAAAGTTTGTGAAGTCAGGGAATTGATCTTCTATTTCTCCTATTTTGTTTTCTTTCATTGCTGTCACGTACTCTCTCTGTACTCTCCATGCCCAGCGTCCCCAGTCCCAGTGGTCACCTCTTGTATTTCCAGTTCATTCCCTCTAGCCACCCATCAACAAACATGGTCACCTCTTGTATTTCCAGTTCAGTCCCTCTAGCCACCCATCAACAAACATGGTCACCTCTTGTATTTCCAGTTCATTCCCTCTAGCCACCCATCAACAAACATGGTCACCTCTTGTATTTCCAGTTCATTCCCTCTAGCCGCCCATCAACAAACATGGCCACCTCTTGTATTTCCAGTTCATTCCCTCTAGCCGCCCATCAACAAACCTCCCTCAAATGCACCCTTCACGTCTTTGCTAACACATCACCTCCAGAGACCGCTTCTTACCACCTTATTTAAAATTGCATTCTCTGCTTCATTTTACTCCACAGCACTTATCACTTTTTACTTATCACATGCCATCACTTTTTACTTCGCCTGTTGCCAGCCCCCAAGGAGAGAATAAGCTCCACAAAGCACTTGTATCTATTCTGTTCACTCCTGTAGCCTCAACGCCTATGAAAGTGTCTGACACATAATAAGCATTCAAAAAAATATGTGTTCGACACATTGACAGATCAAGGATTTGACGTCGTATTTCCCCGGAGTGGGCGGTTAAGAAATACTTGCTTGCTGATATTAACACAGGTATGTTTGCATCCGTTTAGGAAAATGGAAGGTCAAGAGTCACTTAGGGATGGCGTGCCATCCTGAGGAAGCTCACCAAATGTTAAAATCTCCAGACAGAGTTTAAACGTGATTTTCTTTGGCAGCAAAACAGGCAAAGAATGCTTTGGTCTGAAGAGTTTGGAACTGGCTCCGCTTCTAGGATAGTCGGCTCAGGATTTCAGAACAATTCGCCCAGCAGTGCTCTTTCCATTGATAATGTGACACTAATGATTGGCAAGGCTCTGTGCTACAAGACACGGAGAGTATTGAGTGGATAACACTTGGCTACATGAACTGTTCCTAATGTTTCCCTTTTTCTTCCAATTAGGGAGACTAGGTACGAATGTGCCATGGCCCCCAATGTTATTTGACGTTGCCGAATGTAGGTGTGCCAACCACGCCTGGTTTTTTTTTTCTTTTCTTCAGCTTCATCGAGTTATAATTGACATATAAACTAGGTAGGTGTAGGGTGTAGGGTGTGACAATTAGAAATGTGCGTAACTGCAAAATGATTACCACAACGCGTTGGCTAACACATTCTTCAGCTCACACGATTGTTATTTGGTTGTGGCGGTGGTGAGAACATTTAAGATCTACTCTCTCAGCAATTCGTCAGTGTGGAAAACAGTATCGCTGGCTGTTGTCACCCTGTGGTACATCAGATCCCCGCAGCTGATTCATTCGCGACAGGGAAGTTTGTAGCCTCCGTATTTTCTGCACTTCGATGCTTTACATCTGGAGCCTTCTGGACCCTAGGGGGACAACCCCTCACGCAGCTAGCCAGTTCCTACAGAGAATAAACAACTTGCCCTCAGCCTGCCAGGAGCCCCGCCTTTCAAAACAAGCCTACCATTCCAGACCCCATGCCCCCAGCCACCTCCTTTATTAGGTTCTCAAACTCAGAGCCTAATTGCCCTTGGAGATTTCCAGAAACTTCAGAACACCGCGAGGCCCATTGAACTCATTCAGAGTAGCCAGTCTTGAGGCTGTTCACACCGCTGAGCCAGCTCCTGCCCACGAAGCCACAACACAGGCTCTTCCCCATATTTTTGCTCGCTCCCCCTGCCTCCTGACTGACCCTGTTTCCCTGTGGGGCACCATGTGGTGTGGCGCGTCCCCTCCTCTTGGCAAGTGTGAGTAGGAACCTACCTTTTCAGTGGCTATTGTTTCCTGGTCTGTTTGTCTTGCTCCCCCTAAATAATTCTAAAAACTGCATTTCGAAACAGTGGAAAATAAAATAAGCTAACTCGTGGTTTCTAAGGGCTCCTCTAGCTCTGGCATATAAATAAACAACTGCTATATTAACAAGCAAATAGGCTCGAAAGGATGACAGTTCTGTAATTTAGAGAAGAGGAAAAGAGCATATCATATCTTTGGATCATCACAAAGATGTCGGACTCAGAGGAGGGTTCCAGACTCCACCTTTCCACTCGCCCCCCTTTCCCTCGCTGGGGCTGAGCCCGAGTGAGGAGCGTCAACAGAGCTGCAAGAGGTTTGGAGAAGTAAAACTGAGACAAACATTTAACCCACTTCCTCTCTGGAGGTCTAGCACTTGGCAGTCTTCAGCCATCTCCCTGGTACACACAAGAATGCTTTAAGGTAGGTCTTAATAATGTACAGATGAGAAAACTGATGTCTAAAGAGGCACACGCTTGTCAAATTCATGGGATCGAATTACAATAATAATTCCTGTCATTTACTGGCTGCCTCCCATAGGACACACGTATATATGGTCATGATGCGATTTTGTTTTGTCTGTTCCATCACGTATCACGGTGTGGCACAAATACGAAGCACACGGACGCTGCATTTATGCAGACTGTTCTAATTCTGAGTCTGCTATTGAGTAGCAAAGTATTTCACCGCCCCAGGTCATAAGTCAGTTTTCATTTTATTTATTTATTTTTGTCTTGAAAACGTATTAAAGCAATAGATGAACAAAGTTCCAAAAAAAAAAAAAAAAAAAAAAAAAGAAGGGCAAATAGTCCTCAAGGTTTATAACACAAAAACAGCAATCCCCATCCTACTCTCTTTTTTTCTTTTTTAAAAATGTTTATTTATTTTTGAGAGAGGGGGTGGGGTGGGGAGTGAGAAAGAGACACAGAATCTGAAGCAGGCTCTGAGCTGTCAGCACAGAGCCCACTGTGGGTCTTGCACCTAAGAGCGGTGAGATCGTGACCTGAGCCGAAGTGGGAGGCTTAACCGACTTAGCCACCCGGGCGCCCCTACCCCCATCAACCTACTCCCCAGGGGCAAGCACTTTTTATTTTTTGAGATAATATTTCCACATAGAAGGTAACACGTCTATGCGGTCAGTTTTGATCAATCCATTTTAGACGATACCGATCACCTCACTGTTCTAGAAATGAAGATTTAACTGCTAGACGTGGATGGGCTGTCTAATGCCCCACGATGCCCTTTCCAGCCCCACCTCCACCTTCATAAAAGATATCTGTTACTTATTGATTCCATAAACACTATTTATATTATGGCGACTGTAGCTTTGGCAGAAACAAGTCCTGGACGATGCTTACACTTCTCTTCGCCCAAAGCGTCTCTTCTTCTAGGGGTTACTTGTTGTCCTTCCCTGTTTATCTCCATGATGCTTGAAACTTTCCAACATTCAGTGTATCCGTTTTTCGGTTTTCCATCAGGTATTGTTCCGTCTCCTTTCCCTGGAATGCAAGTGCACGGGGGCGGGAGCATGTGTCTATGTTCCATCCACTGCTGTGACACGAGAACACACAGTAGGGGCTCAGCACACCGTGGAGCATCCGCAAACACCACTGAGTGACTGGGCACCGTGAGAAAGGACATACTCGCGTGAAGTTAACCGAGCCGTGGCCAACGAGCGGGTGGGAAAAATAGAAATATTGTGTGATCTCCCCGAGGGGACAGAGAGGAGGAAATGGTGCTGAGACGGTGAGTCACACGGTTCGTTCCCAGCATTGACCTCTGTCTGTGTGCCTCCCCGAGCCCGGGGTCGTAGCTTCCGTACAGAGGAGGCGAGGGGATGGCAAGCGGGAAAACACAGGAAAAAGAAAGGAAAAAACATCTGCTTCCAGCTGTTTGTCGATCTGAACCATCCATGAATGAGATGTAATAGGATAATACCGGTCGTCTTGCCCGTGATGGATCAAACTTCAAATAATAGGAAGAGTATGGAGGCGAATGTTCAGGTTAATCGATTTTTCTACTTAACATGGGATTGCCATAAAATCCATTTTAATTACCCCTTTGTTAAAAAAAATAGTTTAAAAGTATCTACGTCTACTTATTTCTTCAACAGAATAATATGTGGAGTATGATTAATTTGTATTTGGATAATGTGGTAGTTTTCATTAGGCTTAATGGAAGACTAGCTGTGGTCAGATAACACGATGTAGGAGAAATAACTGTCTCTTGAAGCCGTTCTTTCCTTGTCCTCATTTCACCCTGTCTGTCCGATGGTGACATTTTCTATGTCCTTTATTCTAGTCTCTAGGATTTTGCCTCTAAATAAGGGTATGGAGGGGCGCCTGGGTGGCGCAGTCGGTTAAGCGTCCGACTTCAACCAGGTCACGATCTCGCGGTCCGTGAGTTCGAGCCCCGCGTCGGGCTCTGGGCTGATGGCTCAGAGCCTGGAGCCTGTTTCCCATTCTGTGTCTCCCTCTCTCTCTGCCCCTCCCCCGTTCATGCTCGGTCTCTCTCTGTCCCCCAAAAAAATAAATAAAAACGTTGAAAAAAAATATTATTTAAATAAATCCCTCATCATTTGACTATCATGATTCTTTTCATCAACAGGTGAAGAGCAAAAATTTTAGGTGTTTGGTAAATTTAGTCATATGCTCCCCAGTAAATGAAGTTTTACTGTGCTCCATCCTGTACTTCCAGTAAGGGTGGAATTGTACTTCTGGTCATCATCAGCGATCAGTGGTACATTTCATAAAATCAGAAACTCTCAGAGTTAGTCTTAAAGCTCCAAACATCATTTGGCCTATTTCTTGTATCTTGATGTACAGGAAAAAATGGACCTAAAGGTATGTGTGTTTGTGCAAGAGACAGAGACAGAGAAACAGAGAGGAGAAAATAAAATAAAGGCATTTTTAAAAAATCTTTGAGTGTATCAAACCCACAGCCACCCAAACTAGCAAGTTCTAGCCCCTGGATTCTCTTCTCAAAAAGGAAACAAAAAAGTATCGGCAGAAAACAAAACAAAAGTTGAAGAACATCAAGTTCTTGTGTTTTCCCAGTTGACACGTGGCACATTCACATGTAACCTTGGAAAGAAATAGCAATGAAGGTGTTGGCAACTCTGTGTGGAATCCATATGAACTCGTAGGTGGTAAAAATATTAATGGGCCCAAGACTTGAAGAGCTAGTGAGCCATCTTCATGAAATCCAGTAAAAATAGTTTTTATGACTTTTAGCAGGACCTACAATTGATATCAAATTCTTGTGGTAAGAATGGAACGGGGGGGGGGGTTATCAGTTAATAAGGAAACAGAGTGAATCCATTTGCTTTGTTGTTTGAAATTATTTTTTTGGTAAGTGCTTAAATTTTTTCCTTAATAAAGAAAATCTCATGATAAAATATGTGAGTGTATGGCATGTTTTTCCTACAGGGCTTGGAAAGCAAGCCCAACACCAGACCCACATATCTGGAGTGGTAAATCTCAAATGCGTTAATGTACAAACTTGATGTTTTAAGTTATAAAATGTTAAAGGTTCTTACAGAGTTCCCCTAACAATGTTTCAAAGGAAGCGCTCCTTTAACTCTGAAACCTTCCTCCGCATTCGTAACCCTACGTTTATAAAAAGCAAAAGGTAGATGAGAAGGCCAAGGTTTCTGATGGTCCAGGGTAGGAGGAAACATACCCTCGACATCTTCTGCAAGGAGAGAGAAACTTTCAGAAGGTGTCTGACAATGGAATGTCTTTCCTTCTCGCCACAATTTAGGATCATCTACGTACAATCATGCCTTGTCACAGTTTGCAAGGAGAGAAGGCGATTCCAGCTAACCATCAACTTTGGGAGGTGTGTATTTTGTGGAGCCTCTGGCAGGGGGCAGATCTACTTTGGGTCAGCATCACACGAAAGTAGGTGGAGGCAAAGCTGTAAGGCATTCAGCGCTTGAAGTTTGACTTACTTGCTATCGACAGTTACTAGATTTTTTCAATGGCTATGATAAATGCCATTATCAAGAAAATAGCTAGCTCATTGTAGAGAGATTAGAAGTGACCATTAAAAATAGAAAAAAATATATATATCGCATCAAAATTATTTATATGTGTTAAATATATATAACTATATAACCCGTAGTTTGTGTGCGTCCGTGTCTGTGTTTACACACTGTACAAGATACAACTCGGTGCTGGTGTCGCGGACTTGCATTTTTATGGAATGAGATTTCTTAGGGTTGTAGAAGGGGCAGGTGCACAGGTCTGTGGGGTACCCATCAACTTCTCCTTGGGGAGGAGCTTCCGTCTTGACTTTCTGCCTCCCACGTCCCCAGGAGTATGAACACGAACTCACCTTCCCATGTAATGGTGATCCTACGTGTGTGTGTACACATGTGTGTATGTATGTGTGCATGTGTGTGCATGTATGTATATGTGTGCATATGTACATGTATATGTGTGTGTGTATATATATTTATTGGTGTGAATATGTGTGTTTGCACACACTCCTCCAGGTCTTACTAGCCTGAAGAAATGGATAGAGTCATACTAAGTAATAACAGCACTGTCACTAGTCCTTCCTTAGCTCTACCTGACCGCACAGGACATAGGCATCCTGCCAAATTCTTTCCAGACACCTTTAAAGGTCACTGAGTGTGTATAGAGGGGGATTGGCAGAGCAGTGGGTTTCCTTGTCCAATCAGACGCCCGGAGACTTCCACCAGGCACATTTTTTTTAATATGAAATTCATTGTCAAACTGGTTTCCATACAACGCCCAGTGCTCATCCCAACAGGTGCCCTCCTGGATGCCCATCGCCCACCCTCGCCTCCCTCCCACCCCCCCGTCAACCCTCAGTGTGTTCTCAGTTTTTAAGAGTCTCTTACGCTTTGGCTCTATCCCTCTCTAACCTCTTTTTTCTTTTTTTCCCCCCACCAGGCACATTTTAGTAATTCTACAATGTACTAGGGGCTGTGGCCATTCCCCCACCCAGACACCACTGCAGCGCACTGGTGACTTCCTGGTGCAAAAGCCAAATAGGTCATCCGCGGAGAAGGGGCGAGACTGTCTCTTTCGTCGTTCCGTGTTCTGTCCCGTTGCGTGCCACAACCCAAAATAGCTCTTCCCTTTTGTGTTTGTTTTTCCTTCAAAGCCTCCCTGTCCTAGGACCAAGCCTGAAGAGCTAGGGCAGGGAGAGAGCTGAATGGTGGCACCCTGCTGTGCTCGGACTCACTCGACCCTTAGGTTGTGTATTTTAGAGGGAAATTATTATTGAGTATTTTTTGTGTCCCAGGAATGAGGGCTAGGTGCCGGGGACACAGTCTCCATGAACAACTTAGAATTCCCTGACCTCACGGAGTATACAGTCTAGCAGAGAAGACAAACACTAAGTGGATATTTACAAATTAATTATGAGCATGTAAAGTACCGAGAAAGGGAGTTACTAGGTATGTGATTGCGGCCAAAGGACCTAATCAAATCCAGGGGCTAGATTATTCCAGCTTCCGGGGGCACAAATCCATTTAAGAATGACAACAACAAAATCAGGAGACTATAGGTGCTGGAGAGGATGGGGAGAAACGGGAACCCTCTTGCACTGTTGGTGGGAATGCAAACTGGTGCAGCCGCTCTGGAAAACAGTGCGGAGGTTCCTCAAAGAATTAAAAATAGACCTACCCTAGGACCCAGCAGTAGCACTGCTAGGAATTTACCCAAGGGATACAGGCGTGCTGATGCATAGGGGCACTTGGACCCCAATGTTTATAGCAGCACTCTCAACAATAGCCAAGTTGTGGAAAAAGCCTAAATGTCCATCAACTGATGAATGGATAAAGAAATTGTGGTTTATATACACAATGGAGTACTACGTGGCAATGAGAAAGAATGAAATATGACCCTTTGTAGCAACGTGGATGGAACTGGAGAGTGTGATGCTAAGGGAAATAAGCCATACAGAGAAAGACAGATACCATATGTTTTCACTCTTATGTGGATCCTGAGAAACTTAACAGAAACCCAAGGGGGAGGGGAAGGAAAAAAAAGGGGGGGGGGAGGTTAGAGTGGAAGAGAGCCAAAGCATAAGAGACTCTTAAAAACTGAGAACAAACTGAGGGTTGATGGGGGGTGGGAGGGTGAGGAGGGTGGGTGATGGGCATCGAGGAGGGCACCTTTTGGGACGAGCACTGGGTGTTGGATGGAAACCAATTTGACAATAAATTTCATATATTGAAAAAAAAAAGAATGACAACAAACTAACCAAATTTAAAAGGAAAATGTTGTCTCCCATATTCATAAATTCCAAGAGTAAATATTTTTTTCGGGCAAACCCACGTTAAATACTGTCGCAAGGACCCTTGTCTTTATATCTTAGCTCTGGTTTTTAAGATGTGGGCTTGATTCTAGGGAAGATTATGTCGACGTGATGGCAAGATGTCTTTTATATCTTCAGACGTACAACACAGCGGTTCAGCAGCCCCATAGGAAAAAGAGCTCTTTTTTCCCCAATAGTTCAAAAAAAGTCCTGTGGTCAACTCTCTTTAGAACGGCTTATGTCATGTGACCATCCTTAACGTAATCACTGTAGCCAGAAGTGTGGGATATGCCAATGGTCCACCAGACCAGGATTAACCCCCATATTTGAAGCCTGGGGATGGCAACCGGGACCTCCAAACCACGGAGGCCAAGAGTAAAGAGGAATGCCACGGCGTTCCAAAAGAAAATCAGGATCCTTTTATCAAAGGAAGGTGTTTGAATAGTGAGTGGGCAGCAAAACCAACAGATCTTTTCAACCCAACTTAAATTTTTTTTCAATCGCTGAGAAGTCATTCTCGCTAGGGTAGTTGGATTTAGGCTCACTTCATCCACAATTAATCATACTAATGTGCTCCTGTAAACTTAACAGAAAACTCAAAATGTCTTATAAATCACCGTATACTATTTTGTTTTCTACAAGTATATACAAAGCATATTTTATAGGGCAAATTCAATATTATAATGTTGTAAGTAATGAAGCTAACAAGTCAACATATTTAATTGGAAATATGAATGCATTGCTGACCTAGAGAATAAGGGAAAGCATATTTAGGATTTTTACGGGCGTGAAGAAAAACGGTTGAGAAATGGCTCCTGGAATTTACACATAAGTGCAAATAAAACCACTCTGTAAGTTTTAAACACGAGCCATCATCACGAGGAACCTTAACCATTAGAACGTGCCTTGAGTGCTTTATTGGGTTGGTAAAATTATGCTAAACGCAATTCAGCCTGAAAATTTCTGTGGAGTTGGTTTATTCTGATACAATGGAATGCGAGTGACTGAGATTCTAAAACCTGGCAACTCCCCCGATATTACCATAATTGGGGAGAAATTCAGCCGGAGCATGAAATCTTGTGTTTATGAGGGACCAGTTTATCTGAATCCTTGTTTTCCAGGCTCTAAGCAATTATGTTGTTAGCTCAGCAAATGTGGCTTCTAGAGTCCTCAAGTCAGCAATAGTTATAGTCCCATTATTACCAGATAGGAGTGTATTACTCTGAGTTATAATACAACGCTCGTTCATTCCTCCTGTTCATCTTTAACAAATGAATAAGGGGCTGGTTTCTGACCTGAACACAGAACGGAGCTAGCTGAAAGTATTAAAAACCTAGTGGAGACAAGCAGAAATGTTTACGAGTAGTATTTTTGTTTCTAAATCATTTGCAAAGCATTGGAAAATTTCTGACTCATGAAAATTCAGTAGTTTGAGGAGTCAATCTGTGAACAAGGAGTAGAAAGTGGCATACAATTGAAATGTAAATTTACAGCCCGCAAATTTTTTCAAAGTGCAAAACTGTGGTTGTGAAACATATTACAGGACACTAATGAATGGCACTGGACTTAGAAAGTTTTACCCTGCTGGCAAAACAGGCATTAGATGCCAAAACTTAATCCACCATATGCAACGACTATACCGAGAGTAGGAAAGGCAACACACCTATTGAATGCCAAGAGCTTCTCATTTCATTCTGTTACCAAACCCGTTACACAGATGAAGAAATTGAGGACCGGGAAGATTAAGAAATTTACATATAGAGGGGCGCCTGGGTGGCTCAGTCGGTTAAGCGGCCGACTTCGGCTCAGGTCGTGATCTCGCGGTCCGAAAGTTCGAGCCCCGCATCGGGCTCTGTGCTGACAGCTCAGAGCCTGGAGCCTGCTTCTGATTCTGTGTCTCCCTCTCTCTCTGACCCTCCCCCCATTCATGCTCTGTCTCTCTCTCTGTCTCAAAAATAAATAAACGTTAAAAAAAGAAATTTACATATAGAAATTTACATATAGAAATCACACCTGGGATACAACCAAGGTCTAGCTGGATTGCCAATGCATGTCCTTTGGCTACACCGTGTCATTCCAAGGAGCACCGAGGGCCACTTTTTCACTGTTTTCTGCAAGGAGTAAACTCAGTTTCTGTATGCTGATATTTGTTACTGTATAAATTTACCTCAGATACGTGACTTTTTCCATATATATGTGGAAATATTTATTTATTTAAATACTTCAGAATCACTTGTTATATCTTTTTGTATGTGTCTGTCTGTCTTGAACAGCGGTGACGTATCCAAATAAATTGACTCTTTACATGTGACACTTTCGATCTAACTCTGTAGAAGACACCACATGGTAAATCCTATTACAATTCAGACATTATAATTCTCGGATATTCCAGGATAGAATTTACTCTTGCCTTCTAACTAAGTCAACAAACTAGTGATATTTTCGAAGCTTATGTTACCTATGCACGTTGTTGGAAATCTGCTGCAAATATATTCGAGTAGAATGTGCTGCAAGCCTTCTGTATATCCTGTCACATCTTAACGAGCACTTTAGGGGAAATTTGATTGTCATTAGAGTTGACTCAGTTTATAGCCACCACTCCTGTATTTGGTGAATTCTTTTCCTAACGCATCCACCTGGAGCTGCACCGCCTGTTAATTGATCCGAAAAAAATGGATGCCAGATTTATTCCCCAGACGGTCCTCTTTTATTTGCTCGGCCCCTGGCCCTCGCCGCCTTACAGCGCGGGCTCCATATTTTCCTTTCCCTCCAAGCCATTTCCATTTTGCAGAATTCAATTTCTGGCTTGAGCCCATGTTTCAGAGGAATGAGGTCACCCAAATATCATTTGCCAGATCTCTCCGCTGAAGGACAATAACCAAGGTCTAAGTGGAAAACCTCACACAAAGCCCGATTAGAATTTGCGCTAATGAGACTGAGGTATTGGTTACAATGATGCTATCTCTCAAAGGCAGCATAGTTACCATCCACGCCCCGGTCCTCTTCCTCTCCTCTTCAGGCTCTCTTGGGCAGACCCAGAGACTCCAAGTCTAGATGTGACCTTGTTTTCCAAGAGCTTTGTTTTCTTTACCATTCGAGGTGGCCAGCGCAGGTTCTAAAAATTAAAGCATAACGTTCTAGAATACAGCAGAGGTCTCTGACTCCAACCACAGTCAATGCAACCCCATTGTTTTGTATTTTTCAGTTTCATTACAATTGTGGCACATTGTAAGAGGGATTTCAGTAGTCAGAAAATACGTGCATCTGGAACGGGGAACCCGAACTTATGTTCAAATCGCTGGCTCCATGGTTTCGTTTCAGGCACCGAAGTTCTCCGGGCTTTTCTTTCTTCATTGTTAAAAAATTGGAAAAGAAATCATAATACCTGCCAAATTCTCCTCAGACATGTCGAAGTACTACAGAAACATACAAACGATAAAGGCTTATAGCACACAAATGATTGTCATGTTTAATGCGAAACCAGAAAAAAACTTCAACGTTCCGATGATAAATACCGCGGTACCAGGAATGGTATGATAAACCAAATTGAGTTTTCATCGATGTGCATATCAGAAAGGAATACTAAGCTGGTATTTTTTGTACACATCCGAGCAGGCGTAACCCCCATGAAATTATGCTTTTCATGGAAACTTTGACCGTATTAATCTTGGCAGAGTTTGGGTAATATTTTTGGAACTCTGAAAGGACTCTTTCATTTTAATTCCCATGAAAGGCTTTATTTTTATAGACTGTGTTAGAGTCATCCAAAAAGAAAAAAAAAAGACACCATCATACTGCTGATATTTCACGGAAATGGGAGATCAGAAGAGCAGCCTCAGATGTCACCTTCACCACAACTGTAACCTACATATGAAAATGAGCCTGCTTTCCACCTTTATTCACTAATTGTTCATGTCACCCTCAGTGATGTCATGAGTTCATGTTTGCACAATCCATTAACAAATGGGCATTTTTGCCTTTCAGCGGTTTTTAGGCAAAGTGAGTCAGACACCTCCTGCTGCTTTCTACTTCTAAAACGCCTAACTTTCCCAAAGCACAATGACTCTTTCAGGCCGCCGCAGCCGTGACCTAGTCTGAGCGCTGTGCTGGCTTGCTGGGATTGTCAGCCGACCTCAAGGCTGGCAAATGTGCCCAGAAAAGCCAAAAGACTTGAGAAAAATCATCTTGCAGGGCTTGATTGCTTTACACGTACTATGCTACTCACAGGAAGATTTCGCTACTGTTCTCAACAGCAGAAGGGAAAGAGGGATGTGGAAGGATTAAGAAGTCCTAAGGACTCAGACCCAGCACCCTCAGAATATGGTAAAAGAGAAGCCACCCATCCTTCTCCCATGAAAACTGCCTGCCTTTAAGTGGTTTGGCCAAAACAAGTTTCTCTAACAGTAGGTGATTGTCAAGGCTCCAATTAGTAAATCCCTAAGCCCCAAAGTTAATTATGTGAGTAATGAAAAGTGGCGGAAAACTCTCATTCCCGGGAAAGGGAAGAATCCGATCAGCCATTAGCCCCGTTGGGTGCATGGAGGGATTAGAGTTCACCACACAAAAAAATGTTCATGGTCCTCACTAAAATGGGATGAGAACTCTTTAGTGGTTATTACTGCTAGATAAGTGTCAGGAATTTTTGGAAGGCAATAAAAAGACAGCAAAGGACACTTGGACGGAGTCCTCTCTTATAAGGGTCGTTCAACTCTGATGTACTACGAGGGAAAAATATAAAAATATGTGTCAGATATTAGGGAAAAGGAAAGAATATATTTTTAAAAGGATTTTCCTTTGGTAGGTGAATCCAGGAATCTCTTAACTAATGTAATGAGAAAATTCTGGTGTTTAATTATTGAGTGTAATGTCAACCCCACAAAAAAGGGAGGGTCAATTTATATCAAAGGGAGATAGTGTGCTATCAAAACGTTACACAACTGAACATGAGCACGAAAAATAATGGTGAAAGACTACAGATATCAGTAAGTTTGGTTAAGGCTTCAAGCCCAAGGGACCTGCAGACCAGCACATTTAGTCAATGAATTGGAGTCGACAAACACAGGGAGATACCACCTGAGAGAATTTATGAAATGCTAAGGACACTGGGAACTTCATCCTTAAATGGCAAATGAGCTAATAATTCCTTGCAAGAACTATTACTGGGTTGGAGGAGGCTGCTGGAAATCTTTTCCATTTTTCCACCACATTTTTCCACCGGAGACGTTGCTGTGCCTGTCACTGCCCAATCAGATACCACATTTCTAAGTCTCCCTCGCGTATAGGTGTAACCATGTGACTAAGTGCTCAAGACAATGACAATGAAGTGATGTTTGCCACTCTGGGTCTTGGCCCTAAATCTTTGGAGAAGCATGCTTCCATGCTTCTTCCCTTTCTCCCAACCTGAAATACTGAGGTACCATTGACCAAAGGAGGAAAATACTCTGTAGAAAGGAGGGGAGAGATGATGGAAGAAATCTGGTCCCCTGAATGCCTGCCTGGAGAGGAGCCACGCTGACAGCCCAGACCACTCACCTCAATACTGTCACCAGAGAGGGAGACAAACTTTTAAACTTTAAATGTTTGAATATTAAATATTGTGAAATAGCCCCAATTTGCTTAGGAGAGTCCTGTCTTATTTGTTGTCTTGGTAGAGTTAAAAATAAAATTCTCAGGGCGCTTGGGTGGCTCAGGCAGTTGAGTGTCCGACTCTTGACCTTGGCTCAAGTCATGATCTCATGGTTCATTAGATCAAGTTCCACACTGGGTTCTGTGCTAACAGCGTGGAACCTGCTTGGGATTCTCTCTCCCTCTCTCTCTCTCTCTGCCCCTACCCCTAGAGCATTATCAATCTCTCTCCCTCTCTCTCAAAATAAATAAACATTAAAAAATGGATTCTCTCTCACCACCAAAATAACGGCAACCCTATTTTAATTCAATGTATCATGCTACCTCTTTATATCAGCACCTTAACTTGTCCATAACTAGTACAGAAATTAGTACCTGGAACTTGCACGCTAACAGAAACTGAAATATGTGTGAACAGCAGTCATGTGGTGGGAGGTGAGGGTGTGTGCATATGAGGTTCGAAGACAGGAGACCCTTGTTATACTCTAGTAAAATATTCGATAAAATTGTCCCCTATGATAACTTGAAAGGCAGACCGTGAGTATATACCAACACCGTAGCCAGAGAGCCGAAATGTTAATTTGTTTTAGTTAGTCCTTGCAGGATTTAGCAAGATATTACAAGAAAGAAATAAGCAAGAATTGGCAAGTTTAAAAGCAGAGATGAAATAGAACAGATGGGGTTGGAAACACCTCCTCCTCCTGCTTCTATACTTCAAACAGCAGTAGATTCATAACTGTTGTATCTCAAAGAACTACCGTTAAACAAAAGCGAAAAAAATAGACCAGATTAAGAATGTTACCTTTACACATAAAAGCGCTCTTCCAGATGTCCTCATAATAGGTGCCTTTAAAATAAAGAAGGGAAGGGGCTCCTGGGTGGCTCAGTCGGTTAAGCGTCCGACTTCAGCTCAGGTCACGATCTCGCGGTCCGTGAGTTCGAGCCCTGCGTCAGGCTCTGGGCTGATGGCTCAGAGCCTGGAGCCTGCTTCAGATTCTGTGTCTCCCTCTCTCTCTGCCCCTCCCCCGTTCATGCTCTGTCTCCCTCTCTCTCTCTCTCTCTCAAAAATAAATAAATGTTAAAAAAAAATTTTTTTAAATAAGGAAGGGAAAAATGGATCTCGGAAGCCAGGAAGTAAGGCTGGCCTAAGAACTATGGGCAGAAAAGGGTTTTGGGAGTGGTGACTGGAACCCAGGGCTGACTGGAAGAAATACTACTATTAGAAAGTCTAGTATAGGGCACCTGCCTGGCTTAGTTCGTGGAGCATGCAACTCTTTTTTTTTATTTTTTTATTTAAAAAAAATTTTTTTTCAACGTTTATTTATTTTTGGACAGAGAGAGACAGAGCATGAACGGGGGAGGGGCAGAGAGAGAGGGAGACACAGAATCGGAAGCAGGCTCCAGGCTCTGAGCCATCAGCCCAGAGCCCAACGTGGGGCTCGAACTCACGAACCGTGAGATCGTGACCTGAGCTGAAGTCGGACGCTTAACCGACTGCGCCACCCAGGCGCCCCATGCAACTCTTGATCTAAGGGTCGTGAGTTCGAGCCCCCCACTGGGCGTAAAGGTAACTTAAAAAAAAATTAAGAAGCCTACTAAATTTTTGAAATCACAAACCTGGCTTACAAATGCCCATGACTATTTGAACCCTAGCAAACACATATTCCCTGTTCACTTCGGATATCGCCAAGGAAACAACGAACAGAGAAGACCTCCCCAAAATGGCACAGCCAGGGGCCAAGGAAGATGAAGGTCAAGAGAACTGCTCCGAGCGAAGCAGAATCAGCTGTGGCAGGATGAACTAGCCGAGCATGCATTTAACTGTCAGGGCAGAAGATCTGCAGGATTCCTGCCCAGTAAGGAACATCAGGGAGTTAGCATTGTGTCCATCCCTTTCCCTAAGTGCAGTCTTGTGGGTATGCTCCTCCTGCTCCATCCCCGCGCAGGGGTGTGGATGTGAAGGGGGCACAGATATCTGGCCCTTTACTTCATGGGTCACTGGACAATGGGCAGCTACCTCTGGACCAGATCAAAAAGATTGGCCGTTACCTAGAGGACCTAGACCTTGAGCTGGGTCCAGTGCATATGGAACATTGAGGAGAACAGACGATGGATGCGTCGGTGAATGGGTGAGGACACACACACATATTTTGGCGATGCTTGGAGGGATTTGAGGGGGCGAAGCTAGTTATGCGTCAAGTTTTTCTCCACATTCTTCCTTAAAAGTTGTGCCGCGTCTTGACTCGTGGCTGTCCTTCTATAAGTAACATTTCTGAGCCTCCTTTGCAGATAGCGGTGACCTTGTGGCCGAGTTCCACTCTTGGAATTTGAATCGAAGTGCTCCTTGCCACTCTGGATGGGGGCCTTGAACTATCGGCCACGTGCCTCTCTCTCCTTTCCCTTCAACAACGCGACACACACGGGTGGCTTTGACCCAGCCCCGGTCTTGCAGCAGAGGATGCCCCAGACAAGGCGGAAGGAACCTTGTTCCTGCCAGGCTTCACGCTTCACCTGAGTGTTGTTACGTAAGAGAGATAAACTTAAAGGTTTTTACATCACTGTTTGGGGGGGATTTCTTTTCTTTTTTTAATGCTTCTGCAAGACAGAGAGAGAGAGAGAGAGAGAGAACATGTGCACACAGGGGAGAGGCAGACAGAGAGGGGGACAGAGGATCCAAAGCAGGCTCTGTGCTGACAGCAGAGAGTCTGATGTGGGGCTCGAACCCGCAAACCACGAGAACATGACCTGAGCCCAAGTAGGATGCTTAACCCAGTGAGCCACCCAGGCACCTCTGGGGGATTTCTATGTTACCTTAGCTAAGTTTTGACGCTAACTGATTAGAGCTTGTGGTAAATTCAGTTAGTCTGTAACCAATTAGAGCTAACCATAAGTTTGGTCCGTCTGTCTGTCTGTCAGGTCAAGCAATGTGCGGTGAGCACCTACTAGGTGTCAGAAACCATGCCAGACTTCTAGACCCGCCGGCCACGGCCACTGGTCAGTCCTTGCTGCCCTACGCCTCCGGCTTCATGCCGGGTCCGGGGCTCTGGTTTGTATTCTCTTGTTTACACCACTGCCTGCAAAGCCACACACATTCCCTGGAAAGGGAACCCACGATTTCCTGACTCCAGAACTGTTCATCTTCCAATGTATAGCTGCTCACTTTTGTAATTAATTTTCAAACACGCCCAAATCTTGCAGGAATGTAAGGGCTTTAAAAAGAAAAAAAAAAACAAAAAAAAAAAACGACACCACCCAACAGACAAGTTTATTTTGCCTTTTCCATTAGATGTTAGAATCATTCTGCCAACATTTTCATGACTTGAGCTTTTGATATAAATAAATAAAAGCACAGTAGGCCCAATGCCAATTTAAATTCGTATGCTTAGGTTCTGGGAATTTTCCATATGCGTCACGTTACAATCGAATTTTTAGCAAAGCGGCATTTTAGGCAAGTGTGTTAGAGCTCCAAGGTGCCGTGGCTACAGTGGATAACGGGGTAAAATACGCTATTTTCACATCCCAACATACATTAAGCTTCGTGAAGAAAAAGGCATTCGCAACTTAAAAAAAAAAATACACACTTCAAAAGGAATGTTCTTTGGTTCATCTTGGTAAAATCCACGCGGTTCCCTAAAATCTTATTACACAACGTGTGTTATTTCTTTGTGAAGGACAAGCAGGAGGAGGCGGTTTTCTTTATTTTGGCAGTGTGCCGATCCGAAGATGACATCTCTTTTCGTAATCGGTGCTGGTTAATGTCGGTCCTTATTCTATCCTTTAAGATCATGAATGTTTCATACATAATGCCGAATGAACGGACTCCTCAAGAAACCAGACGCCTTGCCTCTGAAATTCTCAAAGGGAAGTTGGGAGAATCTAGGTTTCCATTGTGCCTACAACAAGATGCCGCCTGTGTCCAGCCTGGTTCTTGATCCTGGTTCAGGATGTGCTTCCCAGGCAGTTGTTTTCGGTGCTTCTCAACATGACAGGTCTATGGTCTCAACTGTCTTTGGTGACGTTTAACTCTGGAGGCCTGCTGCGGTACCAAATTTCATTATTCCCTTGAGCCATCTCTGAGCTGTGGCCGGACTTCGGCTGGCAGCAAATTAGGCATCTCTGGGCAGAGGCTGGGGACATTAGAACTGGGGAATGGAAGGTGGAAAAGGAGTGGAATCACAAGAGAAAGGGCAAGAAGCACATGACTCACAGAGCAGACATCCAGTTACATGGGAAGAGACAGCCACCAGGTAAATGTTCAGAAACAGTGATGTAAGGCACCACTTGAGGCTCTAATACGGCCCAGGCAGAAGTTTCTGACATGCTCCCTTCCAAACACCCTGGGACACAGGAAATTGAAAGCTACCGTGGAGAGAGAAGCTTGAAGCTGGCTTGGGAGAAAGGAGGTAATTTACGAGGATAAGCCCTGTTTCAACTGGGTTCTCCTTAACCAGAACCAGACAAGTCCTTTACATGGTGACTCGCAGGAGGCAGCATAGAAAGGTGGGGAAATTTGGATTCGGAAGGCTCAGAAACCAACCGAGTGTGTGCTATCTAACAGTTGCCACTCACTAAGGACAACTGAGGCTCAGTCCCAGCAGGGAGCTTTGGGGAGACAGTGAACAAGGTAAAACTGACTTCATTGATCCCCACTGGTCTGATGTTGAAGAAGGGGCTAGACAATGAACTTCCAGGTGATGTCTGGGAAATATGGATCCAACACTATTAAGAGAATATATGAGATTTACGACAGATTCAGGTTTGAGTGACGTTTCCTAGGTGCTGAGCATTGTGTCACCTTTCGCAAGATGTTTTGCTTTGTCTTCACCATAATCTGATAAAGTAGGTACTCTTGTCCTCATTTTTACATATGAAGCAACAGAAGCTCAGAGGAGACCAACGCCTTACAGAATATGATATGGCTACTATACAGGAGATCCTGGATTATAGTCAGGTTTCCCAACTCAAAATGCAGTGAAAGGCAAAAGGATACTGCGGAGAACAAGGGTGTTCGCGTCCTTTTCTCGTTTGTGCTCTGTTGAGGTCCAAGGTAATATCCAAATCTCAACAATCAGCAACGGCGTGGGGGTGACCTGAGCAGAACAGTTGCTGGCCGCTCTGTGGAACAGCTGTGCCTGGCCGCCCACCAGCCCTGCCATTCACTTTGGGCCAGCTCCTTAACCTCTCTGGGCTTTAGTCTCTTCATCTGCAAAATGGGTATATAAGATCTACTTTAAACGCTAAAGACTTTGCCCACTGTCAAGGCTAAGTAAACTCAGCTCTATCCCATTTGCTCCAGTCCACATAATTGATGCCCTAACACCTAGGCAAATTCTCAAATGAGTTTGCTGCTGTTGTAAATACCGATGTCCATAACGAATAGTGCACGCCAAAGAAACCAACCACGTCTGCAAACCTAAAACGAGAGGCTGGTATTGAGAGGAACAACATCTACTCCAGCTTCATTAAGCCTAAATGTAAAAATTAACATTTTCCTTTGTCTAAGTTTTCCCTTCAGGTGCCATGAGCGTTACAGAATTATGACTAGCTTGTTTTTCTAGTTTTTAATTGATTAGTTCATTAATCCATTGTTAAATAGTTATGAAGCAGCTTTATATGCCAGGCGCTAAGCTAGTCCCGGGTTGGAGGGGTGAACAAAAGAGGCAAGGTCTCCACCATACTAGCTAGACCTTAAGAGTCTAGTTGTGGAATCAGGTGCTAACAAGAGATGCAGGAAGAAATATTATTTTATTTGTGATTCCAATGGAGGCTAATGGATATGAAAGATAACTAATGTTGCATAATATAGGCATTGAGGAAAACATTCTTTTTTTTATGTTTACTTATTTATTTTTTGAGACAGAGAGAGAGAGAGAGAGAGAGAGAGAGCAAGCTGGGCAGGAGCAGAGAGAGAGGGAGAGAGAAATCCCAAGCAGGCTCCGCACTGTCACTGCAGAGCCCCAGGCGGCGCTCGAACTCACGAACTGTGAGAACACGACCTGAGCCGAAACCAAAAGTCGGAGGCTGAATAGACTGAGCCACCCAGGCACCCCGAGGAAACCATTCTTAAATCAAACCTTTTAAAATGTTAACTGTTCCCCAAAAGAAATTACAGATAGATGTTTCTTAGTTCTTATTAAAGGACAGTTTCAAGGATTCTCCAGAAAAAAAAAATATTTTAGTTTAAAAACCAACAGTATCACCTGCGAACGATTCATTTAGATAGAATTCAATTCAATTCAACTAATTCAACCTACTCCTCCTTCTGCGAGCATTGCATTGTATTAGTTTGGAAATGAATGGTTCTTTCTCTTGGTGCCCTCAACATTCACTCCCCTTCCCAAGGCCCTAATGAGAGCTCAGAGGATGACGTAAGTGGCAAAGTAACATGCCTTCGCGTACCCGCAGGAACGAATTGTAAAGTTTTGAGGTACTTTTTTAAACGAATCAAGGGAGCGATTGACCTGTCCAGTTGAAAGCAATTAGAGAAGAATTATGCTCTACTCTTCTCTAGACTAGGTGGCGACAACTGCTATCTGTGTGCAGTTTCTTCTCTAAATTCGAATTTTCTAAAAATGATGCGAGTTTTGTGTGGTTTTTCACTTTAAACAAAAATGTCTGTGGCCCTTTGCATGTACTTACAGCCCAGCTTCATCTTTTAAAAGTCAGTTTCAGGGGCTTTAACGTCTCACTCACAGTTTGCCCATCAGCAGTGCCAGAAAGGCTGCAGAGAATGAGATACGGATTTTCACACTCCATAGGACTCACAGGAGTCTGTGCTAACTGAAATTTCTATCCATTGGAAACATGGTTTCTGCCTGTACAACTCTAATGAAACTGAAGCGAAAGAAATTCCACCACCGAAGATTTCCATTGCTTTAGCAAGAATGACAAGAACCTGGCAACGATCGTGTGTGAGCTCCCTTCGGCGCGCAACAACCTCCACCGCATGTTTGTTTCCACTTTCCGCAGGGCTGAGAAACGGATGGCGGACAAAAAATGTTTTCAGCAAAACGTGATGATGATTTCGTGTGGCTCATCCTGTGGTTTTACTTTTCATCATCCCCTCGATAGGATAAAATGTCTAATAATACGGACAGGGGCTGCTTACTTAGTTTGGAACTCACTAAATTTTGTTCGTGTGTCTGCATGTTGACAGAGAAAACAAGAGACGTGGGAAAGGTCACTTGGTGTTTTACAGTGACTTGAGATGACCGTGCTATTATCTGCAATAATCTTCGATTTGTGCCACACGCCTCTTCAAACAGAGAGCCCTGGTTGGAAGTGACCTTGAAGACGTTTTAGCCCAAGGACATCATTTGATAGATCAGGCATCTCCAGGAAACTCTAAAAGAGAGCTATTTCCAACCTAAGTGACTAAACCTAATGATCTCTATTTTATTTTATTTTTCAACGTTTATTTATTTTTGGGACAGAGAGAGACAGAGCATGAATGGGGGAGGGGCAGAGAGAGAGGGAGGCACAGAATCGGAAACAGGCTCCAGGCTCTGAGCCATCAGCCCAGAGCCCGACGCGGGGCTCGAACTCACAGACCGCGAGATCGTGACCCGGCTGAAGTCGGACGCTTAACCCACTGCGCCACCCAGGCGCCCCAAACCTAATGATCTCTAGGAGGCCTTAGTCGAGGGACTATTACGCCAGAACGAACTTGCTTCTGAAATGTGCCTGGAGATACTAGCAATCCTGAGATTGATATTCTTAATTTTTCATTTGGGGGCTTCAAGGATCCTGGGGAACCACAAATTGTCATGAGGGCATGCCTAAAGTTACATGGGTTTTTGTTTGTTTTCTTGTCACCCCCCCCCGCCCCCACTTTGCTCCGAAGCTTATAAAGATAAATGTCTTTCCCTTTGACAACAAATAGGCTTGTTTTTTTTTCTAATCCTTTATTTTTTTTTACCAGGAAAAACCTAATCTCTTAAAGACTTCAGATTTATGAAAAAAATCTCAGCTCCAGCTCCCTGCCATGCGTTGACCTAAAGCCTTGCCACTTCCTGCTCCCGCGTTAGAACACAAAACACTAATTTCCCGGTGTCAGCAAATAATTCCAGGGTTATACTGCATTAGCCTTTCCTGAACCACTTAGAAATAGAGTCAGGTCCTTCAGTTAAATGTTCAACTAAGCGGGTAAATATTTACTGTATTTTTCTCTGCTCTTTTCAAGGTTTTTTAGAGTCATTTTCCAGAATATCTAATCCATAGTATCTGGGGAAGTAGATTTCAATATATTATTATTGCACTTATGATAGGCCACAGTACTCTCTATAGTCGTCTATCTGCCCTTTTCAAACACTTACACATATTACTTTTCTAGCCCTCTAAGGAATTGACTTTGAGAGCCCTGTGTTTATTGTGAAGGAGAGTAACACGTTATGTCTTATTCAAATGTATCCTGGCGTTCTTAATTCCAGCTTTATAGTTTCTTCGTTTATTTTCCTTCTATCAGGGAGGAAAAGATTTCATTTTTCAGTCCTTCAAGAGTAAATAAATTCCACATCATCTACCAAAGACAGTGGAAGATTAAGAAAAGAAGATTATTTTTTCTAAACTTCAAGAAGAATATCGAGTGGAAGGGGGAAAGTTATAAAGGCCAAAGTTTAGAGAAACATCTGTTTAGTATATGTATGCCATAATTGTTTACTGAGCTCCCCCCAGGTGCCTAGCAGCGTATGAGTAACTGGGGAGAAACTGATGACTTCAGACAACCCTGGTTGCTTCCCTTATAGGGCTTTACAACGATACTGTGTTCTCGAAGAACAAATAGTTGGTATGAGCCAAAGCGTAATTAGTATACTGCGTGTCTCAAAGGCTATTTGCGGACACAGATTCATCCAGAAAAATGACAAGCCTGTGAAATTAAAGGCCGCTTGAAAGCTTCACTGCTTTGAATGATACCGATCGTGGAATTCCGTAGGTCTTAGCACCACGGCCACGAATTTCCGCTTTGAGATCTGGATGTCTGTTTTGGTGTTCATCCTCACTCCTGCTCACTCGTAAATGAGTATTTCATGCTCACTACGTAAATGAGTATTTCAGCTATATTTAGAATGTTAAGTTGAGGCTTCCATTTTTTTTCTAATCAGGTTGAAGATGTTACTCTATGGTCTTTCCACGTTTCTTCTGCTGTTGAGAAGGGTAGCGTGTACCCAACTGTTTACCCTGGGTAGGCAAACTGGCTTCCTGTCTACAATCTTATTTTTTACTTTAATTTTCTGTAGTTTCAACATGAGTTTACACATGAATATATTGATCCCGCTTAGAACTCAGTGTGTCTTTAATCTGAATAATCATGCCTTTCTCTACTTCGGAAAAAAAACCCTCTCACGCCCAGCACATACTTATATCTTATACAGCATGAGTGTCCACATTAACCAGCTCATCTTTTTTAAAAAACAAGAGGGGCACCTGAGTGGCTCAGTCAGTTAGGCATCTGACTTGACTTCGGCTCAGGTCATGATCTCGCGGTTCGTCAGGTCCCCGGTTCCTTAGTCTGAGCCCCACATCAGGCTCGCGGCTGCAGAGAGACCCCTTCAGATCCCCTGCCCCCCCTCCCCTCCCCCACATGCGCGTTCTCAAAAGGAAATAAACATTTAAAAAATAAAATAACAATATATCTTTATATATCGTCGACCCCCACTCTGGCTAGTCTTTTTTCGAAAACTCCCATTAGGTGTACATTGGGCATTCTCTTTTTGTCCACCTTGTGTTTTAACTTCTCTTCCAGAAATTTCCATCTCTTTGTTTCTGCTTGCTTCATCTTATGCGACTTCCTCACACTTCTGTAGCAGATGTCCTTGTACCAGGCAGCCCACTCCTCCTCTAGCTGTTGTGAGGGCTGGGTGTGCCTTCTCTGGAGAATTGTCCTGGATGACAAGAGACACCTCACCAGGAAATGCCTGGAAGCTTACGCCTCTCCTCCGAAGGGTAGCTACCCTCCTCCCCTCAAAATGACTGGTTGTTGTGGGGCCAAAGGCCCCCACCATCGTCCCTCAAGGTGGACAACTCTATGCTATTCGAGATGTGCCTAACGCTTCTTCCTGGCCTGGCCTGCATGCTGTTCCTTCCCATAAGCACTCACTCCCTATCTCAGGCTCTGCTGAGCTGAGATACCCGCACTCAAGGCTTCTTCCCCATTTTTGCTAACTTCTCTTCAGCGGTGTTTCGTTTTAGAAATTCTATTTCGTTCTTTTCCAGAACTGTGGGGTTTTTTCACTCTGTCGTGTACTTTCAGCATGATTTCTAATTTTTCACTTATTCCTTTGTCTTGCCAGAAGTGGACAGCTCCTGAAATCTCTGCTTGTCTCTTAGCCTCCCAGTTGCTGATTTCTAGTTGGTTCCTCGGGGGCTTGGCCCGCATGTGTGTAGTTTAGGAATCAGCCAAGCACTTGTGAGGAATTTGATGCTGATTTTGGAGTTTCAACTGTGGCTCCCTTTTGTCTAAGATTTTGTCCCCTTGATTATTAGTGATTCTGGTATCTTTGAACTCCAATTTCTGTCTCCTCAGCATGGTAAGACTTCACCTTTCTGGCTTGATTTTTGAGCTTGATTTCCTCCTGCATTATGTGAACTGGGAGGCCCCCTTATGGGAAAAGTCAGATAAATACGGAGGTCACTTAATATCCTTTGTTTTTTTTTTTCAAAGATCTTCTACTGAACAATTTCTGCCTGCTTTGAGTTGCATTGTTTTTTTTATGTTTTGTCTAGGGTTTATCATTATTATCAGCATGATAACATAGTTTATCTCATAGAAACAACTCCATTATTATGTCATTCACTCTAAGTGTTACATTTCCACTATTTTCCTAACTTATTTGACCCCTGTGGCTTCCCTAAAGCATGAGTTTGTAACCCCTATTTTCAATTTATAGTTTTTGTATTTTTTTATTAAATTTGTTTTGTAACGGATGCTGAGTTGTTGTTTTAATCTGAAACAACAAACCTCTCAGTGAGAAGGAGCTCTTTTCCTGGATTTACAAAGAGATAGAAATGATATATCCCATAAGTGAGAGATCTGAACGCTATGTGATGAGAGCATCCTGCGGAAGGAAGGCATAGGCCAGACCTCCAAGCAAACGACGCTTTCGGGAGGCAAGACTCTAGGCTTCCGGATCCCCGGCTTCAGCAAAGATCACCTGCCCTATTGGAGATCTGGAAACAGAGATCAGAGGGACTCAAAGAGAAGTCAGCGGTGATCATGGTAACCTTGATGTCCATTTCTTTACAATCACGAGAACCTCCCAGAATCTGGAGCAGTCCTGGGAAGTATCCCCCGTAGAACTGGAACTATCATTCCTCACCAACACAATGAATGGGACTTGAGAGCCAGAATTAAGTTCATATAAACGAAATAGAGAAATGTGTGCTCTACAGCTGAGAGTCCTTTTTTGCTGTCCCATAGTAGACAAGGTGACACATTTATAGACCCTTTTCACAAGGTACAAATCAGAGCACACCAAAGCATACTTTTGCAAAACAGAGTTTTATGGATGGATCATATCGACACATATGAGATCAGGGGATCCTGCTCCCCATGACATCACTTGACCCTGTCAATTACTGTGTCCGAAGAAAGAGATACTCGTAAAAGTGAGCTCTGTATCTTTAGACCAGGCAATGGTCCTGGGCAGCCCCCAGATCATCTATAGGAGAATAGAGAGTTCACAAGCCTTTTTCCCATGGCTCAAAAAATTATAACCGTGAGAAGAATTTTTAGAAGGCTAAAAGGGAAGAGATTGTCCTCCCAGATGGAGCAAACACAGATAACCCTGCTGGGCTTTCCAAATGTGAGATGTGACCTAGACAAGCTTCGACTATTGATATGCTTTTCAAAAGTAACTTTTATTGTATTATTATTTATTCTTTTACTGAATGAATCTTGAGCACTTCCTCAATAAGGGCAAAGCACTAATTTAGGCATCAAGAACGCTAGAGGGTCCTAATTAGAAACAGTTCTACTTCTGGATAAGGTATCTAAAAACATAGGAGACTTCCTTTTTTATCAGAATGACTGGGAGTTTCAACTGATGTTATTAACTGCCAAGGACTTAGGAATGGTTTAAGTGTGGTGCAATGTACACGATGTTCCTGCAAACAAAGAATACCAATAGCACCCGCCCTGGTCAGCTTGTGCAAGAACACAGAAACCACTCTAGCTATTTCAAATGAAAAACGACTTACCGTGAATTTGGCATGGTCAAAGCCATCGTAAGTACAAGTCAAAGAAGGCTCTTGCTAACTCTCAGGTTTGCTGTTATGCAGAGATTTATGAAGTTGTTCCTGCCACCCTGGTCAGGAACTACAGGAATCCAGCACCGATAGTCACAGCTATCTTCACCAAGGGATGCTCTGAGGTTGCTACCAAACCACAGTTTATATCTGTACCCAGGGAAAAATAAAGGCCTTCTGCTCCCTTATTGCCTTTCCAAATCTAAGCCAGAACCTAACTGACAGGATCCTGGAAAATGTAGTGCCCAGTTTCCTGGTTCCTGTGAAACACAGGAAAAGCAGAGATTAGAGGTTCTCAAACCTTCGCAGCTCTGGGAAGGCAGAGATTATGGTTCAAGTCCAGCCAAGACAGAAGGAAATCTGTAAACATCTTGGACTTACCATTGAAACCTCAGAAGAGTCTTGCTTTAGGAGAAAGGATCGTGTCTCAGAACTATAATTTAAGGAGCCTAAATTTAAGGACAAATATGAAATAGACCTACCGTAACAAAACCTAAAATCAAGTCTCTGCAGAATCAAGGATATCCACCAAGTTTTAACTGTCTGCCAGAATGAAACTGTATACTTGTTAAGGGAAGAAAGTAGAACTTCAAGTGTCTACATGATACTGTGCATGATACTATATTGTACATGATGCTTAGAATCCAACATAAACTTACAAGGAATGCATAAATACGGGAAAATCGGTTCATAACTAAAAGGAAAGCAGGCAATAAAGTCTCAATTACCCAATGTTGGAAGTAGCAAACAAGGACTTTAAAACAGCTATTATAATTATGGGGTGGCTGGGTGGCTCAGTCAGTTAAGCGTTTGACTTCAGGTTACGATCTTACAGTTCACGAGTTGGAGCCCCACACTGGGCTCTGTGCTGACAGCTCAGAACCTGGAGCTTGCTTTGGATTCTAGGTCTCCCTCTCTCTCTCTGCTCCTCCCCTGCCCATACTCTGTTTCTCTCTCTCTCCCTCAATAAATAAATAAATAAATGTTTTTAAAACTAAAAAAAAAAAAAAAGAAAAACAAAACAGCTATTATAATTATATTGAAGGACATTTAGGACAATATGGACAAAATGCATGAACTAATGGGGGATTTTAGTAGAAAATTGAAATTGTAAAATAGAACCAAATAAAAACTCTAGAGCTAAAAAATATTTAAAATGAAAAATTCATTGGAAGGGCTTAAGAGCAGAATGGACACACAGATGAAAGGATCAATGAACTTGAATACAGCTCAACAGAACTTACTCAAAATGAAGTATAGACAGAACAAAAAAAGAGAACAGAGTGCCTGTGATCTAGCGACAAGAACATACAGCGTAACACGGAGGTCCGGCTTATCAAAGACAAACCCAAGGTCAAAGACATTCAGCAGGTCCCATGTAGGATAAAAAGAAAGATCTCACTTAGGTATGTCATAGTCAGATAGGTAAATTCAAAGACCAGGAGATATATCTTAAAAGCAGCCAGATAAAAGAGACATAGTATAGTCAGAGAGGCAATAATAAGAGTTATGGCTGAGTTCTCCTTAGCAAAGAAATGGAAGCCAGAGAACAATGAAATAACCTCTTTGAAGTATCAAAAGAAAATGTGTCTACCTAAAAGTTTACATCCATTGAAATTTTCCTTCACTGTGAAATGTGAAAGAAAAGACTAATTCAGGGGGGTGGGGGTGGGGTAGGAATGGCCAGAATGAATCATCAGCAGTTTTGCAACACAAAGCATCCTAAAGGATGCATGTCAGGCAGAAGGAAATGGTCTTGGTGAAAACTTAGACCTGCAAAAACTGAACACCAGAAATGGTAAACATGTGGGTAAAATGGAAAATAGGGTTTCTTAATTTCTTTACAAGTCAAGTAAGTGTTTAATGCAAAAATAATAAAAATGTGCTGCAGAGCTTATAAGAGAGAAGTAAAATGTATGATATAACTACACAGGGGTGCCTGGGTGGCTCAGTTGGTTAAGCCTCTGATTTCAGCACCAGGTCATGATCTCGCGGTTCATAAGTTCAAGCCCCACGTCAGGCTCTGTGCTGACAGCTCAGAGCCTGGAGCCTGCTTCAGGTTCTGTGTCTCCCTCTGTCTCTACCCCTATCCCCCTCACTGTCAGTCTCTCTCTCAAAAATAAATAAACATTAAAAAAAATTTTAAAAACTAGCACAAAGGGCTGGAGGGGGTAAATGGAATTATACTGTTTTCAGTTTTTTATATTGCATATGAATAGCACAATATTAGTTTTATGGAGATGGTAATAAGGTTGGGATGTGTATTGCAATGCCTAGAGCACAAACAAAAATAGGGAAAAAAATAGTTCAAAAGCCGACAGAGGCAATAACATGTTACACTAACAATTATTCAATTAATCCAAAAACAAATAAAATAAGATAAAAGGCAGAAAAGATGGAACAAAGGAAGAAATAGGGGAGAAGTAGAAAACCAATGTTAAGATGGGAGATTAATCTAACCACATCAATATTTACATTAAATAAAAAGATAACTGAACACTCTAATAATGTTAGAGAGTGTCAGGTAAAAGAGAAAGACCCAATTGAATGGAAGATACTTTAAAGAGACAAATAGCTTGAGAATTTTAAAAAGTGGGAAAAAAATACCATGCAAACACTAATCACAAGAAATATAGTGTGGCTATATTATCAGACAAAGTAGGCTTTGTGATGGGGGTATTAAAGAAGATAAGGAGGGATATTTCATAATTATAAAAGGGCCAAAATATGAAAGACATAAGAAAAAAATTACAGACCAATATGTCTCATGAGCATAGATGTAAAAATATTCAATAAAATGTTAGAAAATGAAATTCAGTAATACATAAAACTGATACTACCTATGACTAAGCAGCATTTACCATAGGAATGCAAGGTTGGTTTAATACTTATAAATGAATTAATACAATTCACACCTAATGGAATAAAAAAACAACTCATACGATCATGTCAGTATATGCAGAAAATGCATTTGACAAAATTCAGCACCTAATCAGGATGAAAAATAAAAGCAACAACATTGCAGCATGTAGGAATAGAACCTCCTAGAATTGGAAAAGTGCACCTATGAAAAGCCTACATCGAATATACTTACTAAGATATTGAAGAGTCCACCCCAACCTCCTAAAATCATAAACAAGTCAAGGATTCTTAATTTAATGAATTCTATTCAGCAGGCACTAGAGATCCTAAACTGTACAACAGGAAAAAGAAAAATTTAAAAACAGGAAAGAAGACGGAAATAAAGGCATAAAAATTGGAAAACAACAAAGTGGTGAAACTGTCTATTTGAAGACTATCCATGACTGGATACACAGAAAATCTAATGCATTCTATACACCACTAGAAGTAATACGTGAATTTAGCAAGGTCAATCTATACACTAGCAATCCAGGATTCCAGTTATGGAATGAATAAGTCATGGGGATGAAAGGTATGGCATAGGGAATAAACAGGAAAAAATATATATTGGAAAACGCAAAATGTTAGGAGAACAATTTAAAAATCCTCTTAAAGCAGACTCTTCATTGTTTGCTGTCCAGTGGGGAACGGATAAGTGAATATATACCTAATGTCATTGAAAGTCTTAAGGTTTTAAAAAAAATAACATACTCAAACTCCTTCAGAGAGGCACCTCAGATAATAGAGCCAAAGTCTCCATAAGCCCCAAGACATAACCAATGTCAATAGGTAGTTTTTTATTTCTGGTATTTCCTATGCACGTGCTCACGTATTTTTACTAAAAATGAGGTTATGCTACCAAATTGTGTACCATGATTTAAAGTCTAAGCACCCAAGTCTAAAATCTGATTTATACACCTGCAATTATTCACTGGGTTACCAGAGGTTGTATTCCCTTGTCTTATTCAGCATGGAGGTTATCTGTTGCTAATGTGTTTATAACTTGGTGGAGAAGGTGAATTCAGATCAATTGAAATCCCAAAGTGGAAATAAATCAGCTGCCTCAAAATATTTTTGGAATGGTACAGTGTATACATGAACTGACTTTAAAGATAAATATAGTAACCAGTAGAGTACAGAGGGAAGAAAAGATAATGCTTAATGCCACGCTGATACTTGTGGAGAACAGGTATTTTGTCACTAGATTCCAATGCTACTATTACTTTATAATTGTGGCTTTCCACCTTCTTTTTAGCAACAGACTTCTTTCTTCAAATGAAATTTTATCAGGAACCCAAATTTATGAAACAGATACAACCATAGCTATTCTGATTGACTAGTTTGCCAAAAAGCTAGTTTGTCAAGGCCACGTCTTCTGTCCTACCCACGTGCCTCGTTCCCCAGAAGAATTTCTAGAACTCCAGTGAAGTTTGGAAACCATCAGTTTAAAAGACAACAGTTTTGTCTATTCTTTTACTCATCTTCCCTCTCCCTAATATCATTCCTTTCTCTCCTTTTGTGAAAACTTAGTAACTAATTAAGAAATAAATTGTTTTATATTTTCCGGGTTTGGGTCATATAATCAGAAGAATGGTTGAAAGATTAAGATGTTATGATCAATAAATTTAAAGTGTCATCAAATGAATGTTTCATTTTGATAATTTTCAAATCAGTGCAGGGACACCTGGGTGGCTCAGTCAGTTAAGCATCTGGCTCTCGATTTTGGCTCAGGTCATGATTTCAGTTTGTGGGATTGAGCCTTGGGTTGGTCTCTATGCTGACAGGGTGGGGCCTGATTGGGATTCTCTCTCTCCCTCTCTCTCTCTCTGTCCCTCCCACCTCAGAATAAATAAACATTTAAAAATTAAATTAAATTAAATTAAATTAAATTAAATTAAATTAAATCAGTGCCTTTGTTGGCCCTTAGTTTTCAATTTAATAATCAGCTCCATTGTTTCCATCAGGAATTGACTTTCACTGTGGGATTCTCCCCTGAGAAATTAAGAATGGGATATACATGAATGTTCAATATGTTAAAAATATAATGGGTATTGTAATTTTCCATCACAGCAAAAGCTTATACACAATTTTAAAGTTCTAGATCTCGACTGGAAATGTATCAGCTAGCCAAGCTATCTCCAGTTATCTCATGCTGACTTATGCTTTATTGATTCTATTCATATTTGATCTATTAAAGATCAAAGGAGTCATACAAATTCTCATCACAGAAAACAAATGTTGTAACTATGTATGGTGGTGGATGTTAACTAGACTTAACGTGATGATTGACATGGAAATGTTGGGGTTCAAAGAAAACAGTCAAGAAAGAATTCTTGAGAAGTCTTTGGTGCAAACAGGTGGTTTTATTAAGGCACAGGGACAGGACCCGTGGGCGGAAAGAGCTGCACTGGGGTGTCAGGAGCAATTAATTATACACCTTCAAGTTGACAGAGGGTTAGGGATAGTGTAAATCTCGAAGGAATTTTGGAAGCAAGGTTTCCAGGACCTTGAGGGGGCTAGCTATTGTTAGGAAATGGCCATTTATTACTGTTTACTAAAACCTTAGTCATGAGACCCTTCAGATGTGTATCAGTGGGCTGTATGCCTGGAGGATGATTGCTAACATATATATTGGGAGGTAGATATGAAGGAAGTTTCCAGAGGAATTTTAAATGTTAAAGGAGACTTACAGGATCCTGGAGGTTGGGATGATATCAAGATAAGGTTGCCTCTTGCCCTTAGGAAAGTCTTAACATGGAGGCAGTTGAGTTCCTAAAGGAAGGTCACTCTACCTGTCTCAAGGACTTGTCAACGGGCTTTAAGTTGGTAAGGAAATTTCAGCTTTTCTTCTTTTGCCTTTGTTTCCCACATCAATGGTCATTTTGCAATGTATACAAATACCAAATCATTATGTTGCCTGCCTGAAACTATTATAATGTTATATGTTGATTACATCTCAATGAAACGTAATTTTATAAAAGATAAAGGGAGATGAATTTTTATCTAATAAATGCAACTCATTTGGTATTCTACATCTTCAAATCATGGAGTGCATCTAGGGGAAGCCATAAAAGGATTACTTGGCGGGGGCGGGGGGGATAAGGTAGCGCTGACCTTCAATAACACTTTTGTTGAATTTTGGTCTTTATCAGCTTTCTTCCGGAGTGCACATACCACTGAATTTTCCTTGTTTCTCTCCTGGTTCTCAGTACCCTACTTTGCCTCCTTTAAACTTCCCTCTACCCTCTTACCTTGAGACAAAGTAGGAAGATGCTTTGAATAAAACGCATTCAGTTCAATTTCTGTTTCCCCATCTTCCTTTGCTTTCGTGAGGGCCAAGCATCAACAGCAAGCAGCTATGATTTAAGTGTGTCTGAAGGAGATAGAAACAACACAAGTTTGGTTGAGGGGAGATTTATTTTTATCAGGGATGAGAGTGGCACCGTAAGGCATGTTTTAAAGCAGAGAGCTCTGTGCTCGATAGAATTACATACAGAGATAGAAGGATTTTATTTCCTCCACTTACTGCCCAGCAGAGCTAACAAGAGTGAAACAATTTATCAGAATAATAATTAATTTTATCCGAGCACTGGTCTAACAAGTGCCTTTCGTGTGAATCAGCATCATAAGTCGCCGTTTTCATGAAAATAAATGAATGAAGTAGGTCGAGGTGGTAAATCTAGACCAATAAGGTTAGCTGTTAAGGCAATTCTGAAACAAAGGATTTCGGCTCTAGTAAGCAGACACCAGCCAGTTGCATTGTGTTTGGAATCCACAGCTGAATATGGCTTTGAAGCGAACAGACAAAAGCAGTGACAGACTCAAAAGAATTAAACTACTGTAAACCAATGCCGAGGAAGGAAAGGGGCTGCCTTTTCATACCATTGGTTAATTACCAAAAGTGTGTTTTGTATCCCTGTTTTCAGACCTGGAGCTGACAGTTAACATTTATATTTCAAAACTTTAGAGTTTCCCTTACTTTATAGTACAGTTTCTGCTAGAAAGGCATAAATTCAATAGGTTCAATAGGTAGTCTGCCCACTTTCTTGGCTGTTTCACAGCAAAAGAAGTTACTCTGTTATTCAATTGCGTCCTGAAAGCAAAGACTTAAGGAAAAGTCTGTAATCAGTTTTGGAAAATTGAAACTAAAGCTAGAGAAAGTTTACAAAACGCATTTTCTTGTATGGATTACATAGACATAGGAAGAGGTAAATTTTTATTTATTTATTTATTTATTTATTTATTTATTTATTTATTTATTTATTATATATGAAATTTATTGTCAAATTGGTTTCCATACAACACCCAGTGCTCATCCCAAAAGGTGCCCTCCTCAATACCCATCACCCACCCTCTCCTTCCTCCCACCCCCCATCAACCCTCAGTTTGTTCTCAGTTTTTAACAGTCGGAAGAGGTAAATTTAAAGAGTATCTGTGGGTATGGAGTATCTCTGGGTGCTTGTATGAAATGGAGGGTATAGGACAGACAGGACAGATTATACTTTGGCTAGGTCAGTCCCTTCCTTCTATACTTGTGGACACTAGCTTCTCTTCCTATACCTTGAAATCCACAGTCCCACACAAACTTGGGTACCAACATGAAGGAGGTATTCAGTCTTTGATGAAAAAGTGAATGAATGGGTAAAACGATTGAATAAAAATACTCCTTGTGAAAAACTGTCTTTTATAACAAGTTAGTCTTATAAATTGTATCCTCAAGATAAAAACAGATGGTAAAGGAATGCCTATTTTATTTCCCAACCAAAAATGCTGATGTAAAAAGGTGTTTCCTGGGGCGCCTGGGTGGCGCAGTCGGTTAAGCGTCCGACTTCAGCCAGGTCACGATCTCGCGGTCCGTGAGTTCGAGCCCCGCGTCGGGCTCTGGGCTGATGGCTCAGAGCCTGGAGCCTGTTTCCGATTCTGTGTCTCCCTCTCTCTCTGCCCCTCCCCCGTTCATACTCTGTCTTTCTCTGTCCCAAAAAATAAAAAAAACAAAAAAACAAAAAAAAACGTTAAAAAGGTGTTTCCTATGACTGTCAAATCCATGTAGATCTCTATAATTGGCACAAGAATCCTTGACCTTCTCCGAATTCCCCAACAGTCATCAAATGGGCACGTGAGGTTTTTTTTTTTTATTACCGTTGTTTTCATTTGTTTAACAGTCACTAAGAAGTAAAGTTTACAACTGATTTATAAAGTCATAAAATACTTCCAGTGCTAAAGGAGTAGGACATTTTATTTTACAGGTTCTTTCATATTCATAAATGAGATTGTATTTTATATTTAAGTAATTAAAAATAATTTGGAGAAAATATGCTGAATATATTTGTATATTCCTCTTGAATGCTATTTTATTTTGTTTCACTTTTTCATCACTTCAGGGTTTGGAACACTGCATGCATGTTTGATCATTGTAAGATATATTATTTTTTTCTAAAGTGCCTCTAAGTAAGAAGTGATTGAAATTGATCAGCCTGAAAGAAAAGGCCAACAAGCATATTATATGCAGGGGAGAATTCCAGGTAGAATTCAAAATTTTTGCCATGGAAGCCAGAGATGATCTTGAGAATTAAGCTGGAACTCAGTAATAAAATGCTTAAATATTGGGGACTTTTATTACTTTCCATAACCCTCAATATCAAGCGAAGTATCCTACCAAAACAGATATTATAGAATAAATTATCACACTTATATGGGATTGAAAAAGAAATACATGAGAAAACTACCACTGGAGAAGTGGGGGAATTATATAGTTTTTGTATTTCGTAAAGAGCTCTGCTATATCATAAGATTATCTTAGATTCGTTTAGCACTAAAAGTTTTTAAGGATCTACAGACATTTGATTATTATAATGTGGGTAGTGAGTGTCGTAGGCAAGTTGAAGACGGTTGAGATTCTGAATGCTTATATGACTTATCCAAGGTTACTCAGCTGATAGATGGTGAAACAAGCATTAGAATTAAGATTCTGGGGGACGCCTGGGTGGCTCAGTTGGTTAAGGGGCTACCTTCAGCTCAGGTCATGATCTCACAGTCTGTGGGTTCAAGCCCCACATGAGGTTCTTGCTGACAGCTCAGAACCTGGAGCCTGCCTTGGATTCTGTGTCTCCCTCTCTCTCTGCCCCTCCCCTGCTTGCACTCCATCTCTGTCTCTCTCAAAAATAAATAAGACATTAAAATTTTTTTTTAAGAATTAAGATTCTGGGATGCCAAATTATACCACGTCCATTGCTTCTATGCATGAGCCAGGCAGCCCTTAACCACAACAACAATTTCACCACCAGTGACCATCAAAAAGCATTCCATGTTATTTCTCTAACTCCCTGTAACTCCTTTCCTCTGCCTCTAAGATTGCCTACCAATACGACCTGCTTCTCGTCTTCCCATGACAAGAAACCTAACCTCCATGAAAATTCTGTTCCCAGAAAGTATTACATCCGTTTAGAAACTTCATTGAGGATATTGCGAGAAGTTGATATCTCACTAGCATCTGTCTTATTCTATCCCCACAGACTAACAACCAACAAGTTCTGATATGGAGAGTTTTCAAGGAATTTCTTACCCATTACACAAGGAAATTTGATGGACAATGTTTACATATGCTTTTGAAATACGTTGTGTTTGTGACACTATACAGGTCACATTGTACATGCTTATTTAGCATGGTGTGTTACTCTCATTTTCATTCCTATCAAAGTCTTAGTTTTTTTGTTTTTTTGGTTTTTTTTTATTTTTTAACACAAATTCAATATGAAGACCAAATTAACAGGTTACTATAGAAGTACAAGTACTTATGTGGCAAAAGTGTATTTCTTTCTCTTAGGTGTTTCATCATTTAAAAAGTATTTAATTTTGTTGAAAATTTTATGATCCATTTTTTAACAGTATAGAAAATATATAGGGAAGACACGTTTCCCCTCCCCACCCTGGACCCTCTAGGTTTGCTCTCCAGCGGCAACCATATTCAATGGATTAGTCCCTTATGCATCTTTCTGAAAGGCATTAATACTTCCTTTTTTAAACACCATTCCTTGTTTTCACGTTGTTATCAATCTTGCATTTTCCCACTTAAACCATCGGTGAGTGAGGAGTTACAAGGTTACCTCTTTTCAATATTCTGCTGTAATTTTTATTTCCATTAAAGTTACACATGCGCACAGAGGCAAATTCAACGATTGCAGAAACAGCAATCCTTGCCATTTCTTGTTCGCCAGAGGCAGTCACATTAAAAATTCTAAGTTGGGGCGCCTGGGTGGCTCAGTCGGTTGAGCGTCCGACTTCGGCTCAGGTCATGATCTCACAGCTCGTGAGTTCGAGCCCCGCGTCGGGCTCTGTGCTGACAGCCCAGAGCCTGGAGCCTGCTTCTGCTTCTGTGTCTCCCTCTCTCTCTGCCCCTAACCCACTCACATTCTGTCTCTGTCTCTCTCAAAAATAAATAAACATTAAAAAAAAATAAAAATAATAAAAAAAAAATTCTAAGTTAATTCTAGTATTTATTTGCTTATCTCTAAATACCATGTTTATATTTCTACTACTTGATATTTCATTTTTAGGCATGATATATTGACTTTTCCCTTTGGAAGATACTATTTATTGCTCTTTCAACCATACATCCCGCACCTGCCACACCTCTACACTTATCATCAGCTCTCCGTCAAATATCTTACTTTTCCTTATACCCGTATTCAGTGTTCTTATTACTACGGCTAAGTAAACAATCCTCAAGTCTGAACTATGAAGTGTATACTATGGTTACTTTTCCTATAAAATAAAGTCGTCTTTCTTGGTCACCAAATGTTCCTGTACTTACAATTAATACAACCCAAGGCAATCCCGCCAACTGTATGACTCTTCTCTCGAAACATCAAATATATATTTTACCAATTTATCCTCCTAAAACATCTCTCCTGGAACCTTCTGGCCTGCTCCATTTGGGACAGGTTGTTCCCTGGTTTGGTTACATATTATGTATTTTGAAATCTTATTTCAACACCATTCTAGGAGGGAGAGATCCTTTGCCTTTTTATTGTGTTGGGTCCCAGGTTTTTTTTTTTTATTCTCTTATTTTGGTGGGGTACATTCTCCAATAAACTCCTGAGAAAAGGTTCTCAAGATGGAAAATTTAAAGACCTCTCATATCCAAAACATATGTCTTATTCTGTTTGAACTCTTCGAGATAATTTGGCTAGATGTGGAATTTGGGATTGGAAATTATTTTTCCTCTGACCTTTAAAGACAGTTTTCCATTGTTTTTCAACTTCTAGTGTTGCTGTTGAGAAGAATAATAGCATCCTAATTCTTGATCCTTTTCATGAGACTCATGGTTTCTTTCTAAAAGTTTATAGAGTCTTCTTTGCCTATTTTCTGAAATTCTACAATCATGAGGCAATCATGTGCCTTAATGACATATGTGCATTCTGGAAACTCATGGGAATTTTTCTTAAATTTTTTGATGGTTTTCTTCCTGGCGTCTTCTTCATTCTCTCTTGCTAGACTTCCTGTTTTTCAGATGCTGGATTCCTAGACTATACTGCTAATTTTCTTATCTTTTTAACATAATGTTTCTCTTTCTTTTTGCCTTTTGGCTCACTTTTCTTTTTTTTTTATTTTTATTTTTATTTTTTTAAATTTTTCTTTTTTCCAACGTTTATTTATTTTTGGGACAGAGAGAGACAGAGCATGAACGGGGGAGGGGCAGAGAGAGAGGGAGACACAGAATCGGAAACAGGCTCCAGGCTCTGAGCCATCAGCCCAGAGCCCGACGCGGGGCTCGAACTCACGGACCGCGAGATCATGACCTGGCTGAAGTCAGACGCTTAACCGACTGCGCCACCCAGGCGCCCCGTTGGCTAACTTTTCAAGAACATTTCCTCAACTTTATTTTCCAATCTTTCTACTGAGTTTTCCAAGAGCTTTTTTATGTTTCATGTATTTCTTTCTTGTAGTTACCTGTTCTTGTTTCTCAGATACTATATAATCAGTCTTTATTTTGCATGGTAGTACAGGATTATAAAAATGACCAGACAAGATAAAACTGTAATCTTATTAGTGGGGGAAATGATAACTGTTCTGCAAACTTAAACAACTTTTTTTCCAAAACATTAAAACTCTTACTATAAGTTTTAAATGTGCAGGGAAATAAAAAAACAATCAAACATATACTTTCTTAGGATACTGTGAGTTAAAGCATTAAAAACATGGAATATTGAAGTGTTTTTGTTCTGGGAGCAACGTTTGCCATATTTTCAGGGTATAACCCACAATACTAAGTAAATATCTTTTCCATGTCTTGGTGAATTGCCGCACTCCTTTCCAAGTTTGGATCAGCTTCCAACCATTTTAGCGTCATGAAATATCTCCAAGAGCCCTTTAAAGTGATTATTTTGCTGCTATCACTTCCTTTCAGATATCTCCAACCTTTTCATAACAAACACTTACCTTTATATAAAATATCTGCTAATTATCATATCCAGTCGCCTTAACCAATCCTGGGAATCCAGACGCAAATTTTATGACGGCATCCTTTTCTGCTCTATCAACCTCACAAGATAGCATAACATTAATCAACTCATGCCAGCTTTTGAAACAATCAAACTCGCATTTACTGGCAATAAAAGTTTATTCCTCCATTCCCTTGTAATTACCTTTAAAAAAAAAAATATGGCAACAACATCAACACTAACCCGAATGCTAGCCAAACTAATTATTGTTTTTTTATTACAGTCTTCAGTTCAACCATAGGCATCTTTCTGCTCCTGGTGCAATTTAAACTAAAAGACGTTGAAACAACTTTACCCGACTTTTTATATTCATTAGGCTTTCTCAGTATGGTTCCAAGAGGCCCTTCCTAGCTTCTTTTGCCATCACCATTTTCTTTTTTTTTTTCTTTTTTCTTTTTTTTCAACGTTTATTTATTTTTGGGACAGAGAGAGACAGAGCATGAACGGGGGAGGGGCACAGAGAGAGGGAGACACAGAATCGGAAACAGGCTCCAGGCTCTGAGCCACCAGCCCAGAGCCCGACGCGGGGCTCGAACTCACGGACCGCGAGATCGTGACCTGGCTGAAGTCGGACGCTCAGCCGACTGCGCCACGCAGGCGCCCCCATCACCATTTTCTTATATCCAATTTCACTTTCTGTCTTATCATCTTTCATTTCATTTGCTGCCTTAGATCTTGGGATCTTGGGATCTCCAATTCCTTCTTTTCATTATCCATCCTGGAAAATGGTGCGTGGGTTTATCATTGGGAGACAAGGAGGTCACACAACTCCAGACTTTGCTGTGTACGCATGAACTAACAGATGCCCAGTGACCAATCACCGACAGACTTTGAAGGAAGTGATGTGATAGGCTACCGATGACGACGTGTATCTATTATTAATGACTGTGGGCAGAAGAGCTAACAGGGAAGCTTGTGTTCTATGCAATTATCCACAGTTAATATGTTGTGGTAACCGAAATTGGAACCGTATTACCAGGAGAATGGTATTATAAACTAAACTGTGTAACTTATATTCATGAGTATTAGAACCATGCACAGTGAGAACTGCCTGTGCATCCCTTAACTGAACAAGGGAAATAAAAATCGTATTGAAACTACTTTGCGGTGCCTGGGTGGCTTGGTCAGTTAAGGGTCTGACTCTTTGTTTCTGCCTGGGTCATGATCGCACTGTTCGTGGGATCCAGCCCCATGGGGGACTCTGCAACCACAGCGTGGAGGCTGCTCGGGATTCTCTCTGCCTCCCTGTCTCTCTGCCCCTGCCCTGCTCATCCTCTCTCTTTCTCTCTCAAAATAAATAAACAAACATTAAACTGCTTTCCCTCTACACTCAGTGTTTCCTCCAATTTTTTTTTTTCCATGTTGGTTTGTCTGTTATTTTCCCATTTCTATTTCATTTGCTCTGTTCTCTGCTTTGATTTTAGAGCCTTGTTTGATCTGCTGGTACATAAGACTGGATGCTGCAGAACTTATTAACGTGGCTTTCACTGCTGGGTGATCTGGCCAGGCCATTTCTTAGAGAGTAGCCAATTTTAATGTGTTTAAGTCTTATCTTTTGGGATGGTCAGAATCACAAGAGAACACTCTTCAAATGTCCTTTCTGAAGAGTATATACCTTGCTACCTGTCTCCTAAAAGTTTGGTGTGGTCAAGGAGGCCTGTTTTCTGTTTTCTCCCATATTTTCATTTAAGTGCCTTTATTCTTAACCATGCCAACCCAGGGACATTCTTGGTTCAGTCTCTCCAGAGAAAACCCTCAGGTGTTCTCCTAAGGTAAAGGGTGGGCAGTCAGGCCACCTGCTGTTATTAGGCCCCCCACCTCCCACTGACTTCCAAAGGTCCATTACGTCACCAATTCCAGAGCTTCTTGGGGCGGGCCTGCGTAAATTGTGTCAACTTTTAGGACTTTCCCCGGCTGCTAGTCTAGGATTCAGCTTTTCCTGTTTACTTATCACCTATCTGTCTACTTTCTAGTTTTCCAAATTTGGTTGCAATTTTTCCCTGTTTCTCTGTCCTCGTGGGTGTATGGTTCTTAAAAAACTTTATTGTCGTTTTAGTTCCTGTGAGGTTTTACGAGGGAGAGAAGGTTAAATAGATGTAGTCAACTTATCTTTCATTTGAAGCCTCTCATTTTATTTTATTTTATTATTTTTTTTTAAATTTTTTTAACGTTTATTTATTTTTGAGACAGAGAGAGACAGAGCATGAACGGGGGAGGGTCAGAGAGAGAGGGAGACACAGAATCGGAAGGAGGCGCCAGGCTCTGGGCCATCATCAGCCCAGAGCCCGACGCGGGGCTCGAACTCACGGACCGCGAGATCGTGACCTGGCTGAAGTCGGCCGCTTAACCGACTGCGCCACCCAGGCACCCCTGAAGCCTCTCATTTTAAAAATATACCAGTGGGGATTTTTTAATATCCTGTACTAAGATCCTTAACCAAAGTAAAGTATAAAATTCGACTTAATATATGGATGGGAGATGATAAAGGTATACTTTTTTATTCTTTTCTTCGTTTGCCTGCCTTCACAGAACAAGATTCGATATTTCTTACTGTTGCTGTTTTCTTCCAGGGATGTTAACAAAGGCTTTACCATTTGTCTGTCATTGATCTTTCTGTTCTCATTATCATAGCCACTCAAAAGCAACCATGAATATTGTAAAAGCATTTTGTATAAGTGATTTATGACACTTTCTTGAGATGGCTTCAAATAGCCTTATTCCACTGCATCTCCCAGCATTTTTAATACCCCTCTTAATATATCCTGTCACCCCCATCTGTTTTGATTTAATGTTGATCATACAGACATGCTGTGCTGGAGGAAGCCACCTGATCACATCAGTACTGTGTTATGTGTGCATTAGACTCAAGGTATTTTCAGAGAGGAAACATAAAACTGCTATTGTTAAATTATATCTGTTTTATTAGGTTCCTCCTGGGTAGATTGTGTAGGACTTGGGAAAATCAAGCATTAGACATGTTCATAGAACAGGCTTTTTAAAAGCAGTTCAATGTAACCTGCCATCAATTCCCTAAGTGGCAATTCTCTGACTGCGTCCCCAGGGAAAATATATTGAACAGCCGAAGGTTAAGGCAGAGGAGTACAGTGAGACAGGAAGCAGCCAATCAGATGGCGAGGGTCTAAAGATCTGATGCCTCCGGGCAAGCAGCACCAAGCTGAGCTGGTTAGTCTCCTTTTATCGCAGAAGAGCACCACACACATGTCGTAAATGGTCCCTGTGTTGGCTGCAGCCACCAAGCAGACCCCGTAGCTAAGAAGAGTGGGATGCATGCCCAAGCAACTCATTCTGCACAGCGGCTGACAAGACAACGATATTCCTGTGCTGGAATGTTCTCATTCAAAGGTATCGGTTCTTTTTCATTGAGTTGCTATATTTCTTAAGAATTACGGACAGCAGAGATGCTGGTGCTGGAGAAAGATCTCTCCGCTTTCTAGCAATGCTTTGTTCCTGTTCTCAGTCGAAATGCCAGCCTTTTGAGATGCTTAACCTCTGGGGGAGCCAGGAATAAGCAGAATAAAGGAACACTTTACATTGCTTAAGCTCATGGTGCACAGACCCTTTATCAGGACAGACTCTTTGTTATTGTTGCTATTGTTCTGAAGGTAAGCCGGCTAAAAATGCAGCTTCAAATTGTCACATTCTGCTACATATATAACTAAAGAGACCCAGGGAAAGAACTGGGGGGAGGGGGAGGGTATAGGGGGCTGCATATCTTAAAGGTTGCTGCAATTTATCTAGCCATCTACCAGCCTCAGAGAGAGAAAGGGCCCCACAATTGCTGATCTAAGGTAGAGGAAAAGAATTTGGTCAGTATGAGGATCCCTGTATGCTTAAGACACAAGTTTTACAGAAAACGAACACTTTGCACATTCTCCTCCTGCTTAATAATTAAGATGCCTTAATTATCATTTATTACTGACAGCTGGTGTAATTGTCCAACAGTCATCAGCATATCAGGAGCCCTTGTGTTAGTTGCCAAGGTAATTGAAAGGATAATTTAATATGTTACAGAGTAACAAAAGACTCATGAGAAACATATTGCATTAGGTGAGGCATGAGATTGCTTTGTGGAGCATGTTATTTTTTAGAGTGAGTCCCTTCTTTTGTTTCCCCTCTGTCTGGATTGATTGGCCATTAGAAGGAATGGAAAAAACAAGGACTCCCATCAGGTACCACCTACTTAGACTAACGATCATTATTTATTCTATACATCAGGCAAGATTTCAGTTACGTCTGACATTAAATTGCTGGTCATAAGAGAGGTTTTGCTGGTTAAGCTGTTCATTATCCCCCACGGGACATTTGAAATCGCGCTTCGGTGGGCTGTCAGTGGTGGCCTGCATGAAGTCAAGGAAACTGTTGTCCCAGGGAGCAGAAATGATTGCAAGGAGTGTTCTGCTTGGTTTTCCAGCTCTGTCTCAAAGGCAGGGCCCATTATGATTCTCATCTTCACGGCGAATTATCAAGGCTAACTTTTTCATATTACATCTCTGGAAAGCTCTCCCCAGTAATACAGATGCTTCATGAAGTTATTTTTTCAAAGAAGGGAAATTTTAAAACATTGATTACAGTTTCTGAATTGCCAGGTCAGCGGTATTTTTTATTCTCATTTTTATTCATTTATTGATTGATTATGGTCTGTGGGGCTCAATACACTTTGCCTCTGTGACGTCATCAATTTCTATTACCGTACGCTTTGTGATTTTCAGTTTCTTTCAATATGTATGTACAAGGTGCATGATTTTATTTATGCAATATCATGTAAGGCAAGTAAAAGTAATGCATATAGCATTTGATAGTAATATTTGAAAATCACTATCTAAACTTGGAAAGTCACTATTTCGCTATACGTAATATAAGTCATTATAATAAGGTAATAGAAAAATTAAAATCTTAGCTTTAAAATTTAAAAATCAACTATAAAATAAAAAAAGATGTTTTTCATATATGTGTAATTATTACCTTCTGTCTATGTTTAAACACAGATTGCCTTGGAGACGGTAAAATTAACCAATTAATTGGATGACTGTAGGGAATTCGTTTGCAACTTTGATGGATGGCAATGGGAATATCAGAATTAATATTATTTTGCAAAAGAGAACACAGAAGCGCATCTCATGCTTCGACTATAAGAAGCATTTTTATACCTGGGACGATGTAAAATGTACTTCTACTAAAGAAGAATAAAAAGAACAGGCAAAATGTAATCTTAGAAAATAAGGTCAATAAGGCGTATTGGGACAGCAAGATAGTGGTTACAAGGAATGAATTAAAGCAAAAGAAGGGGCCTTTCCTCTGAGGCAGTGTAGGTCGAAAATAATGGACTGAGATCAGACTTTGGCCCTAGACAGCCCTGGCTTAAACCCCAGGCCCACTACCACCAACTCCCTGCATGACATAGGTGGATTAGCCCCACCTGGCTGGCTTGTGAGTTAGGAGGTCCCACACTCATAAGTGGTTTGTATAAACATGAGAAGGAGGCAATTAAAATGACACGATATCAAAGTCGGTTCTGACCTCATTGGGGCGTTCTGACCACAATGGTGGGGTGAAGATGGGATCATTCCTTCCTTCCAGTTAGAGAGGGGACTGGAAGCTGGAGAAAGGCCATGTTAGTTCATCGCTGTCTCCCACACCGTCCATTCTCTTCCGTCTCCTTAGTGATGTCTACACTTGTATCTCTGGAGAGCACTGCCTTCAGTGGGATGCTTTGAAACTTATTTAAATGCAAATAGCCTTGGCCAGGACACTTGGAGGTAGTATTACACCTTGGTCTTGTAGCAGGCCCTGAGAGCAGACGCTGATAGGGAATGCCGAGGAGGAGAGAGATTTTTAAACGGTGTGGGGAGGGCGGGAGGGGCGCGAAGGGGGTGCCAGTTCCGGGCGAAAGGGATGCTATTGAGAGAGGAAGAGCTCCTTGAAGATTCCAGAGGCTGGGAAACATATGCTATCGCTCCACGATAACGTAATAAACGCCTACGGAGAGACCAGGTCAACTAGGAACATAAAATTAGGCTGTGGGTCCGAAATCAAGTAGAAAGCCTAGGCGGCCAGCTTGGGGAAAGATATGAGGCAGACAAGTTGTTTCTCCTGGTCACTTGTGAGGTTGTTTGTGCCAGTAATGGCTTCGTGCTGTTCAGAGGAAGGACTTATTTACTGGCTTGAAGGGGGATAAACAAGGGGAAAAGGAAATGAAATCTAAGGGACAGAGCAAAGGTTTACTTTTATGGCACAAAGGGTGCATGTGAGGAGATCATGTGAAGAATGTTGAAAACCAAGCTCGACTTAGATGCACCGAAAGAGCATCGACATAGCCTCTGAGCGGGGCAGGGGGAGTGGGGGGCGTTGCTCTTCGTATCTGTGTAAGTCTTCCAACCTCCCCCCAGTCAAGGCAACTCAACGGGCACCTCCTTGATTTTCTCAAACTTGAAATGACTCCCACTTGCAGCCATGCTCCCACCTGTTTACGAGTGACTCAGTCTAGAGGAGACTGCTTGCTCCTGGAGACCCAATACTGAGGACACTGCCCCGAGGGTGTGGTGAATGGGAGGGTCCTGATGTTGGCTCCGTTGTTCGCTGGTATCTTGACTGTACCTTTCACGTCACTGGAATGTAAACACTTCTGGAAAAAGTAACACGATGCAAAGCTACGCTGACTTTCCTCTTTTAGTACTCTAGTTTTCACCTTTCATATTCTAATTTTCACTTTTAACATTCTGCGGCCTTCTTATAGTTTTGGGGATGTTCGTTCGTGTATCCTTTGCCAGGTTGGAGTCCTTTCGGGAAAAGGACAGACTGTGACTTCACATTTCACCATTGCCTAGCAAAAGGCCTGTCACATAGACAATATTACGTCAATATTTGCTCAACTTATTAACACAGTTCATTTCCCAAGGAGCTCGTGGATGTACGTGCATTGTACTACTAAGCTACCTTGGTTACACGGAGGATCAAGTGGTCCAACTAATAGCCTCAATTTGACCTTGCAATAAAATCTGTAAACCAGGGGAAATTTACTTTCTGTTGTTCAACGTCTCCCAGCAGCCTCCGGTCAATGTATCCTGGCACCCTGGGCGTACGGCCGGTTCCAGGGACCTGTGTTCGTGCCCAAGCAAATCCAATACGTCCACACTGATAAAGGAATAGCTCGCTCTTATTAGCGTAGGTGCCAAGGCCAGAACATGCTTGGGAGGGTCAGAGAGGGCTGTCACGATGCAAAGGGACACCGGAAGGGGCTGCCCCCTCCACCGGAAGGGGCTGCCCCTGCTGGGAGGTGGGGGTTGGCTTCCAAGAGGGGAGGAGGGCACGGTGGACAGAGCAGCAGCAGGAACCAGGCAGGGAGCTGAGTGGCTGGAGCCCGATGAGGGACCTCTAGAATGAGCCAGAGAGAGCAGCCCCCTTCTAGCCACCAGAGAACACGTGAACCTGCTCTTTAGACACCGTACGGAGCAGTCTTCTTTCATCAGTTTTGCGAACCTTTCTTAGGCCTCTCTGCAATCCGTGTCATGGACTGAGAAGGGAGGCCAAGTGCATGTTTTCCTTCATATGTCCGAAGTGGTTGTGGTGGTACCTGCCTGCTAATGACCAAAGACTGTGTCATTATAAAATCTCTCTAAGGCAGGTGGTGGAACACAGTGGAGTTATTCTGCTGGAATGCTACCAAAAAGCTGTCTTGTTTTGTTTTCCTATGACGTCATTAAGGGATCATTTGAAGGTCGTGTCTGGGTTTATGATCTGCGTGTGAATGAATCAGTCTAAGATGCCATCCTTCCCAGCCCCTTTGAACCCTACCATGAGACTTTTTCCTACCGGCGGACACAGGGAAACACTTGTATGTTCATTCAGGGGACGTTAAGCTTCGTCTGGAACCATCTGGGGACTCTCTACTCCATTCGTATTTTGCTGAGACATTCAAGCTCCCTCCCTGCAATACCATGAGAACAACCCGCATCGTGCATGTGACTGTACAGTTTCTAACTTGTCTCTCTAAAGCATATTCAGCCTGTTTTTAAAGGCAAATCAGGCAACACTAATAAAAAACAGACTGCCAGTAAGCCAGCGTGTGTATTAAAAATTAAAAACATTGTTCCCAGCTCGGTCTTTCTTAAGGCTCCGAGCAGGCATTTAAAAAAGTCATTACTGGGGCGCTAGAAGGGGCACTTTTCACTGCTGGGCCACATTATTGGGCACACAAGGCCGGCTAGGTGAATATTTGAGTTGAGAATCTCTGTGAGGTAACTAATAAAAACTATCACCAAACTCTCAGCCTGGGCCATTAACATACAACTTCCATAACCCACCCTGGTCTCTCCTTCGACCAACTGTGGCAAAGCGTAGCTTTCTCCCTTGATTACTGTCCTTCTGAGAATTTATACGTTACCTGCTTCTGACTTCATTTTATTCTTCAGCCCGGGGATTGCTTCCCTAATTCGTGATCAAAGACGGGGCGAGTTTTTATCTGTAGCTTGAGGTTACTTTGCAAAACTCATTCTCAATAGCACCCATTACCAGTTGTAGCAAAAATTCTTTGTTCTCGTCCTCTTTTCTTCTTGCCCTTCAGTCCTTATGGTGAGACGGGGTGGGGGGGGGGGGACCCTCCTTGAGTTGATGTGACAAAATGCCAACAAGCGTTTTGAGAATGCCCATGTCCCAGATAGCTGTCAGACCCACCGATTTCTTTAGATTGCTTTCCGTTAGCTTTGCTTAGACTCTTACATCTCTCATTAGATTTTGATGGGCTTTTCTGATTCTAATGGGCTTTCTTTCTTCAACCTACTCTCCATACTGCTGCAGTTATGATGTTCAAAAACAAATCTGTCCACATTATTCCTTTGCATATGACATGACAGAATGCCACTCCTCACTAACTTAGTCCAACCCCTCCCCAAATGTGGTAAAACAGGATATGAACTTTGCAATCACGCGGACCTTCCTTCAGATCGTGACTGTACCAGGCGTCTAGTGGGCCCTTTGATTTTAGTATCAATGAAACGGGACTGATTCTATCTACCTTGTATTTCATCTGAAGTTTAAATAGGACAATAAATGCCAAGTATCTCTGTTGACGAGCAGGCATGTAATAATTTGGAAACAATTCTTTCTGTCCCAGAGTCAAGTCCAAATGCAATTCTTGGCATGGCATCGAGGGGACTTGGGCTCTCTGCCACACGCCTACCTCAGTGGCCTTACCGCCTGCCCCTACCAATCCACTGCCTCCTTCTCCAACCTAACTCTCTAGCAGTACTTGGATTCTCAAACAATATAAGCTGCGTCCGTCTGCATATCTCTACGGGTGCCTTTACACACGGTGTTGTTTCCTGGACATGGCGTGCAGCCCTTCTCCCTGCTCACGTTCTCACAAATCCCCCGTTCACCATTAAACACATAACTCAAGAATCATATGCTTCCGCTCATTGATATTCTTAATACCTTATCATAAGATATTCACATTTGATGATCCTTTCTCTCTGCCAGGTGCTCTCATTTATCCAGGTGCCAGGTGCCACGTTATCTAAGTTGATGCTGCAATTCATCACTCTACTCATCACAATAGTTGGTTTGTCTTCCCTACTACATTTTGAACCACTCGAGTGTAGAAAAATGTGATGATCGTAGCTCGAATGAATGAATGAATGAAGGGCAAGACGGATGGGTGGAAGAAGACAGGGAGGATTCACGTGTAATAGGAGATATAAAACCAGTCCCTGAAACGGGCCTGGTATTTTAGAGAGAAAGTTGTAATGAAGCCCAGGAATTTTAGAGAAGATGCTGCGTAAATAAATAAACAAAAACAAGCGAAACAGACTTAAACCAGAATGGACGGTGGGGATTGAAGAGATAAGTACAAGTACAGTTGGTCTGATGGGAAACATAAAAAATAAGAAGAGAGAAGCTAAATCGGGAAGCTCCTGAAAAAAGAGTCGAGGACTGCATTAAGTGTGGATTTCAGTTTCCAAAGAAACTAGCCAGAGAAGTCTAGATAGAAAAAGAAGCAATCGGGGCGCCTGGGTGGCGCAGTCGGTTAAGCGTCCGATTTCAGCCAGGTCACGATCTCGCGGTCTGTGAGTTCGAGCCCCGCGTCGGGCTCTGGGCTGATGGCTCGGAGCCTGGAGCCTGTTTCCGATTCTGTGTCTCCCTCTCTCTCTGCCCCTCCCCCGTTCATGCTCTGTCTCTCTCTGTCCCAAAAATAAATAAATGTTGGAAAAAAAAAATTTTAAAATAAAAAAAAAAAAGAAAAAGAAGCAATCACCTCTGGAATGAATAGTAATGTATTCTGATCAGCGCTTCCGTAGTGCTAGGCCATATGCTAAACATATTACATGAAATGACTTATTTAAACTTTTCAAATCCCAAGAGAAGAGGGATTCTGTCATTCTCCTTTTATAGATAAGGCAACAGAGGGTTGCCAGGCTTGTCTAAGACTACAGAGCTGGGAATTGGAAAGTTGGGTCTGAACCCAAGTTTACCAAAGTCCAGTGCTTAGACCCTTTATTACGCCGCTCTTCTGGTAAACTGTGGGAGATGGCTCAGGCTAGTGAAAAGATGAATTTCTTTGGAAGGAAAAAACGTGGCATCATCCCCAAAGTTTGGAACGTGAGGAAAATTAAGAAATTGAAAGCAAAAGGAACGGAGATACTGGGGGAGACAGTCTTCCATTCCATGTTGGACTCATCGAAGACTATGGGATTTCTCTACCTACAGAGTGTACCCCCTAAAAGTCCCGTTCCTGGGAATACTGGAGACACCGGAGGATTGTATCCCTCCAGACGAGGGAGCAGTGAGAGGACGGCAAGGGAACTCAAGAAAACTGAAAGGGGGAAAACTACGAATGCCAGGACCATGAACTTCGGAGGCAAAAATCCGTGCTCCTTTGACCCCATTTTTACCGTGCATGTGTGACTGCTAGAGAATGGGGTGGAAACTGGGGGAGAGGCAGCACCAAATTACAGCCCAGGGACCCACACGTTAAGTTACTGCCCGAGGAGAGGTGGTTGATTTTATCCCTCAACACAGACAGTCATTGATGAAGGACAATTTCTGGAGCCAGGGAGCAATCCAACAGGCCATCATTTTGCATTTCATATCATTGAATGACATACGTTTTATCTGTTTGAGAAAATAAAAAGCTACCTGACCTTTTGGGGAAGGTTTTATTACCTTATTCAGCACCTTACATGCCGCATTTTAAAGAAGTATGCTGTAAAATATGCCCTTTTTGACAAAATGAGGTTCAGATGTTCATTAAGCGTTAAATTTCTCCCGGTGATAATATTTTTGAAAGAATGAATCCATTGTTTCGGGAAGCGGGGAGTAAGGTCGAGGAAGAGATGGAAGTTTGTTTTGCTTTTCGGTTTGTTTGCTTTGGTTTGTATTCCCTTGGCTGACATTTTGATTGGAACACTATCTACCAAGGGAAAATATTTTGAAATATAACTGCTTGATGAATGCCATACATTGATTTTTCTGCCGTTCATTCACATCTCTATCTAACCCTCCTCACGAGTTTTATGCCTCATGCATTTTCGGAATCTTTCAGAGAAACTTAAAAATGTGTTTGTGGGTTTATTGCTCCTTTCAGCCCATCCCTTCTTTCTCCATTCTCAGCCACCTTCTCAATTCTCTCTCAATTTTTTTTGTTGTTGTTGTTCAGATGATGGCAGTACCTTGTATTGCCGGGTCTCTGGGCCTATCCCCCTCAACCTCTGCCTAAAAGCCAGCATTCTCTTTCTCAAATGCAGATTTACTCATGTTGGTAACTTCAACTTTTTTGGAACAGCTCTTTGTTCTTGGGATAAAGTCCAAGTTCCCCCATGGGTTACAAAGTCTTAATCATCTCTCAACCTGTGAGATTTTCTCCTAATTGCCTCTGCACCCACCCTTCTGTTCCATACATTTTGAACTACTCATAGGTTGCCAAACATGTCTTGTTATTTCGCACCCCCACCCCCACCCCAAGCCTTTCTGATTGCCAACACTTCCGACCTGGAGCGTGTTCTCCACACCTCCATGCTGCGACCTGATGACTTTGACCCCCAATACCTCCATCTTGGTGTGTCACCTGTTGTAGCAATGCCCCGCTCATTCTTTCCACTGCTCACATACTTACCCAGCACGGATTAGACGTCCTTCCTCTAATCTCAGTACCCGATTCCTATTTTTAATGTATGGGCCATGGTTTATTTATGTCTGCCTGGTTCTCAATGAAGACTTGTCGAATGAATGAAGAAATGAATGTATGAATGAACAATGAGAAAAGCAAGAATCCTCTAAAATGAAAAGTGGAAAAGAAAAAAAAAATTTTTTTTTCCAGGGGCGCCTGGGTGGCTTAGTTTGTTAAGCATCTGACTTCAGTTGAGGTCATGATCTCATGGTCCGGGAGTGAGTTCCAGCCTACATCAGGCTCTCTGCTGTCCGTGCAGAGCCTGCTTTGGATCTTGTCTTCATCTCCCTCTGTCCCTCCCTCTCGAATGCACTCTATCTCTCTCTCAAAAATAAATATTTTTAAAAAGAAAAAATATTTTCTATAAAAACATAATAAATGAAACACTGTAAGAGGATCTGTAGATGAAATCCAATATGCTTTTAATTTTTTTAAGTTTATTTATTGACTTTGAGAGAGAGAGAGAGAGCAAGTGTGTTGGCAGGGTAGGGGGAGAGAGAGCGGAAGAGACAGAATCCCAAGCAGGCTCCATGCTGTTAGTGCGGAGTCTGATGTAGGGCTTCATCTCATGAACCATGAGATCATGACCTGAGCCAAAATCAGGAGTTGGATGCTTAACCAACTGAGCTTACCCAAGGACCCCAAAATCGAATATACTTTTAAAGATTTTCCGGAATTGTGCAATGATCAGGAAATAACTTGGGATTTGAACTGTCATCATTTTTCATTCTTACTGTAAAACACTGCCCATTAAACTAAGTCCCTCTGACCTAACCTGAGTCAAAATTTTGAAGACAGAGATGAAAAAAATGTGCTAATTAATATAGTATACCTTTTAAGTGTTGATAAGCTTGGCTGTACATTTGGTTTGGCTTCCTCGTTTTTCTAACATTCTGTTAGAAAGAAAACTGATGGGTTCAGAAACTCCTCAAAATGGCCAGCTTCTCATTGCAATAGTCCCTCGCGGACAGAAGCAAATAGGTAGATTAAGTCTCCAAGCAGTCACGGTGCTGGTATAGTATTTATCTTAATCGCTGAACATCAGTATTCTATTTAATGTTCAGGACTCCTTTCCAAATCAACACGGACTTTTAGGTACAATGTGGGGAGCACTGGCATATATGACCACTTTGTTTACTGTGATTCATAAGCTCGAAAGGTCCCCAGAGCACTAATGATCTTACAGTTGAAGCATCTTTGAAAGCCTTGGAATCAGGGCTCTTTGCCCCAGGGATTGTTAGTTGCTGCATTTGAGGAATTCAATCAGAGGGTGATTTGTAGCAGATGTTAGACGCCATTCTCGGAAGGTGGTACCGATCCTACACTTAACTCTGCCGTAGGATTCAAGGGAAAACACACTGTTTCATGGTTGCTGGCTTTCCCATAATATTTATTGGCCTACAAACAACTTTCATGAAATTCACAGAATCACACTTCTTTATACTTGTCTTCGTCTTCCAGGACATAAAGTCACTTGATCTGTTTGTCTAATGACTGCTTTCAATGAAGCTTCACACACACGTGTTGCAGAACTCTTTTGCATGCCAGCATTTGCTTGCTAAATATTTATGACTTTGTTCCACATTTCAGTTTTTCTATAGTGTGCAAAGTGTAAATGCATCAAAAGCGCTATGTGATTTCTGTACTCTGCATTGCAGATCCAAATTTTAGATGTGCTCTATCTTTATTGTATTTCATTATATTTATTTATGCTACATCTTTACGGTATTTTACTCTATTATACAAATTCCTAGCCTGGACTCATTTGTTGGAAATGGAAGATCACGCGATCCAGATCTCTTGAAATGAAATGAAACCGAGATTCAGTCTATGTAGGCATTTAAGTGGCTTGGCCAACATCATACACCCAGTCACAGAAATGTAAGTGTTGGAACCCCGGTCTTTAAACTCCCAAGCCAGTATCTACACAATGGCTTTAATTTTGTACCTAATATCCCTGCTTGGGGCCCTCCAATACATTTCATGCCAGTCATTCTTTAGAATTTGCAACAGATTCGGGAAAGGAGAATAGATAGTTGTTTGGGTAGTATTACAGGATAGGGAATTTTCATAAAATGGCTCCTAATAAAGAGTGCAGAATGACAAATGTAAGTGGGACATAGCTTTGATGGGTAATTTTCTAGAACACCATCATTAGCTTTGTTTTGACATTTTTCCATTTAATATGCAAACAGTCAACAGAACGGTTGAAAGAATGGTACATCAAATATCCACTACCTAGATTTAATTGTCAACTTTCTGCCATATTGCTACAAGCCCAGACATGTGCATTTTGAAGAAGCATTGGAAATTAAGTTGTAGACATCATGATTTCACTCCTAGATATTAGATATCCCAAGATATAGGACATTCTTTTACACAGGCTTCATTCCATAGCACAGCTAAGAAAATTAATGGTCTCTCAATATTATCTAATGCCTATTTCATTTTCAAACTCCTTTAATTGTCCCTTTTAAATTTTTTTAAGTATATCTGAGGGGAGGGGTTGGATGGACAGAGAGAGAGAAAGAGAGAGAGAGAGAGAGAGAGAGAATTCCAAACAGGCTCCGCCCTGTCAGCACAGAGCCTGATGCAGGGCTTGAACTCACAACCGTGAAATCATGACCTGAGCCAAAGCCAAGACTCGCCACTTAACTGACTGAGCCACCCAAGTGCCCCCTTTTTAAAATGATTTTATTTTTTTGTTCTTCAATCAGGTTATATTTGAGGCTCATGCATCTAGTCTCTATTAATCTAATTATATTCCTCCCAACTATTCTTCCCTGTGACATTGACTTTTTGAGGAGAACGAAGTAGTTATCTTGTAAAATGTCCCACAATTAGAATTCACGTGGTTCTTTCATTGTGATCATGTTTACCTCGTTTCTCTTTCCCTTTGTCTCCTAGAAATGGAAAATTCTTACAGCTTGCATAGATATTGTTTATATATTTTGGGCAAGATTGTGTCTTAAATGATGTTTCATATGGCATCACATCTGTAAGCATATGTTCACTTCCATGAGGCCAAACTTCAGCAATGCTACATTTGATTTTTTGATTAAGGTGGTGATTGACAGATCGCCCCATTACAAAGAAAGGTTTTCCTCTTTACAATCATTAGGTGATCTGAAGGCTGGTAATTTGTCACTCTGTGGAGTAGCTTGTCCCCCAAATAACTGCTAAATCTGTCCATACTGAAATGGCCTTAACCAACCGAAGAGCTCTCCTGGTTGTATCTTGCCTGAATGTGTTCAAGTTGTGATTTATGAAAGGAATTCTTTTCACTAGAAATACCATTAATACAAGTATATTCCATCAGAAGAAATGTCAAAAGCCTCCTAAAAATTATTGTTGAATTAAATGGTCTACGTTACAGAAAATATAGATGATGTCATACCGGATAACTGTGGAATTTCTTTTCGCTTGTCCTAACAATTAAATATGCCACTGTCCGTTCATCACCTAGGCATTAAACACATATCTCTTCTGTTACATTCCCAGAAATAATTAGAACATTTTGGGATCCGTGACCTCTTACTCTGGCCATTCCCTCAGAATATGAACCACTACGAACTGTAAAGGAAGATCTGAAATGAAGGCACACATTGTCTCTTTCTCTATATTATAAACTCTCTAAGGACAAGAACTGGACTTCTGATTGTTTGGGGAATAAAAGCAGGGGCACGGGTGGAAATTATTCTAGGTGAGAACACATTGTCCTGAGGGTTAGGAGTAAAGAAAATATAAACCTGGGGTAACGTAGTCATTTAAATACATGCAGTACTTGACCCGAGAAAGTGAAAGAGTGCTTTGCTAAGCTGTGGGGGCTGCCGTCCCAGAAGCTTCCATTAATTCCCTCCTCCCTACCAGCATTTCAAAGTTATATGCAAATTCCAAGGAGAAGAAAGAGGACATTTTGTCAGTATCGAGCTGAGTTTCTTTGAGTTCTATTTTTCTCATATGTAAAATAAGTAATTTGAAGTTGTGATCTCCACTGTTCTTTCCACCAGAACAACTAGAGGGATCCATGGGCCTGAAGTATGCGAAGCTTTGAGGTGAGGCTGGAGAAATGGGTCCAATTTGTCCAAGTATGAGGAAAGAGAAAAGAGGACAACCAGACCCAATAGAGTGGGGGCTAAGCGAGAGGCAAAGGCAGAAAGCAGAATGCCTCATTCTGCCTGGGAAGCAGGCTTTGTTTAAGAAAATCATGCAAAGTAATGCTGGAAAGGCATGTAGGGCTCTTCATTTACTCAAGATTTTTGAGGGCCTGCTATGTGTCTAGACAGAGAGGATCCAGGGATAAGTAAGACAGACAAAGCCCCTGTCCTCATGGAAATGGCATACTGGTGGGAGAAGACAGATAACAGACAAGTAATAATAATAATAATAATAATAATAATAATAATAATAAATCTCAATCAAACAATAATAATAAGCAATCTCACAGCCCTATAATAAAGTTTAAAAGGACAGGCTTTGGAGCCAGTCTAGATTCATATCCCACCTCCTCAACTTGACCTCAAGAAAGATATTGAAGCTTCCCATGCCTCAGTGCCTCACCTGTGTAGTGAAGGTAACAATGGTACCTATCTCGTTGGGTCGGTGCGGGGATCCATAAGGAAAATATATTTTAGAGTTTGACTGTATTTACAGTACAATGTCTGACACGTGGTAGATTTGAAATAAATAAATGTCAGCTATTATTATTATACTGGTAAGTGCTGTGATGATAGTAAAGTAGAGTAGTAGTGTGGTTTTTAAGCATCAGCATTATTAACCTTTGGGCCAGATAATTCTTTGTTGTGGGGGACCGTCCTGGGCATTGTGGAAGTTTAGCGGCATCCCAGGTTTCTACCCATTAGATGCCAGTAGCATCCCGTCCAGTAGTGACAACCCCAAATTTTCTAGACGGTGTTCAATGTTGCCAGGGAAGCAAAATCGCCCCCGATTGGGAACCACTGAGGTAGAGAATAAACGGGCGCAGTGTTCTTAGATAGGGTGGTATAGGAAGAAGAGCTCTTCGAAGAGAAAAAAGAACAGAGCCCTGAATGATGCGGGGGGGGGGGGGGGGGGAGTCATGGAAAAAACCAGAAGAGAGTGTGCTGGTAGCACACTTCACCAGGATAAAGGCCTTGAGGCGGGAACAAGTTGGTGTGGCCAGCGTGGCCAGAGAGGGGTAAAGACACCATCAGAGAAGTAGGTTGGGTCAGGGAATAGCAGACAATTTATTACTACAGTCTAGTAGTAATACTACAGTCTTGTAGCAATAAATGTGGATTTTATTCTTTATGTGCTGAGAAGACATTAGAGGAGTTTAAGCGTGATGGTGTGAGTCAGTTTCTGTTTTGTAAGTTTACTCTCAGACTGCTGAAGGGCAGATACGGAAGCAGGGAGACCAGTGAGGTGACGAATGCATAGTCCAATCAGAGATAAGGGGCTTGCACAAGGGGAGCTAACGGTTATGGGGTGGACACGAAGAGATGTAATCAGATTCTAATATATTTCGGGAGAAGAACTTATAGGATGGGGTAAGTGTATGAGGAATAAAGGGTAAATGGGGGAGAGGCAAGTTGGTACAAAAGGAGTTTCCATGATTCTGACTAGGCCTTGTAAAGTTTGATCTCCCAGTAGTCAGCCAGGCAGTAGTTGGGCTGTTGGCTAGACTAGTCTAGAGATGAAGGAAGAGGCTGGGGCTGGAGATATATGTTTGGGTGGTGTCCTGGAAGATAAGAAGAGAAAAGCTTCAAGAAGGAGAATGGCGGGGCACCTGGGTGGCTCAGTGGGTTAAGCGTCCGACTTCGGCTTAGATCATGATCTCACAGTTCTGTGAGTTCAGGCCCCGCGTCGGGCTCTGTGCTGACAGCTCAGAGCCTGGAGCCTGCTTCGGATTCTGTGTCTCCCTCCCTCTCTGCCCCTCTGCCACTCACACTCTGCCTCTCTCTCTGTCAAAAATAAATAAACATTCGAAAAAAAAAGAAGAAGGAAGGTGGATGAGCTCTCAGTCAAATGTTGCTAAGGTCAATGAAAAAGAGGGCTTTGAATTTGCATTCAGTTGACGAGGTGGAGAAAGCCATTGAATGTGACAAGGATGGTTTCATTGTCACGGTGGGGATGAAAAGTTCTCTGGAGCATATTATAGAGGGGTGAGCAGTAAGAAAGCTGAGAGAGAAGCTTGGGCACTTCTGCTGGGAAGGGGAATGGATGGATGGAGGAGTAGGTCTGGAGTGATGTGGGCAAGGGGAACACTACCTTCTTGTTAAAATGGGAAACCCTGCAACGTATTCGAGTGTCGACGGAATTATTCCAGCGAAGAGAAAGAAATTGCTGGTCCTGAGAGGCATTAGAAACAATTGCATGAGAGAATCTACCGAGTAGGGTAAGAGGTAAAACCTCTAATGCACAATGGAATGGTTTGTCTTACACCGAGAGAGGGAGGGACAGTTCCATAAAAATGAGAGAGAAGAGAGATTCAGGCGGAGTGGTGTAACTGGCATAGAAAATGAGATAATCCTCGTCAGACTATTTCTATTTTCTGGACAAAGTGGAAGGCAAGCTCATCAGCTCACCGAGTGTGGCCGGAGAATGCAGGTCGAAGGGTTGAAAAGAAAATAAAAAGGTGTCAAGTAGTCCTTCGGGAGAGTGAACTAGAGGATTTATGTGGACATTGGTTAGAAACGCCGGGCAATATTAAATTAACTCTTTGAAATGTGTAGTCATATATTTAAAGCAAGACCTGTCAGCATGTTTCTATGCTTTGCGTTGGCCGCAGTCATGCTTTGAAACTGACATCAAGTAGCTGGAGATTGTAACGAGACTGGTGTATCACTGGACACGTATACAAAGGGAGAACGAGAGGCGAGGGAATTAAGGAAGAATACGGGGGGTGACGTACAAATGGAATGGGTAGTGGCATCCACGCAGCTGGATAGGAAAAGCAGCGCATGGCAGAATAGAGTCTAAGGGTCGTAAGAACTTAGGACCAGAGCCCTGGAATTCTGAGGGACATAAAAGATTCTCGGAGTGGAAGCAGTAGAACCGTTGTCTAAAACGATAAGAGATGATTATCAGAGTGGAGGCTTACAATAGATTCCAAAATTGGTCGAGCCATTGAAGACGAAGGGTAGGATGGTAGAGAACTGTGACTTTCAGGACAAGACGTTTGGGCTCATCTTCTTGAGAAAGTGGTTTAACATGGAGCTCGTGGACAGGCTTTCGAGCGCTGAGCTCGAATAAAAGTGTGCGTACGGTGTGTGTACTATCTCCTGTGTGAGACGATCCCCAATTCTCCCAGATTATCAAAAGATCATCTGAATACACAATATTAGGAACCACTCTAGAATCTAGGAAGTGAGCAGTCACTGGAAGTGTCTGGGTAGGAGTGTATAATGAACATGCTATTTAGAAAAGCGAGATGGTGTTTGAAGGGGCCGAGAAAAGAGGAGCTGTTCTAAGTAAGGAGGAGCGAAGAATTCTCCACTGACATTGCACAGAAAGGGTCAGGTGCACAGAACACCACCTCTGGGACTGAAGGCCAGTGTTAACCTGAGGCAGCATCCCTGTCTCACACCGTATTGCACTCAGTGCCTCTTCTCTCCCCATTTCCCCCTTCCCTTCCTTTTCTTATTTTTAAAAAAAAAGTTTTTTTTAATGTTTATTTATTTTTGAGACAGAGAGAGACAGAGCATGAATGGGGGAGGGTCAGAGAGAGAGGGAGACACAGAATCGGAAACAGGCTCAAGGCTCTGAGTGGTCAGCACAGAGCCCGATGCGGGGCTCGAATTCACGGACCGTGAGATCATGACCTGAGCCGAAGTTGGACGCTCAACCGACTGAGCCACGCAGGCGCCCCTCCTTTCCTTATTAAAGTAAAGTAGCGGTTTGTGCTTCATGGTTTTAATGACGTATCACTTCATGAGCTCTTGAACCCCGATTCAATCAGTTGAATCCTCCGGTACGAGGACTTGACCAAAGACGCAGAGTTTCACTCAGTGAACCTCTCACCACTTTGGGCGCAGGAGGACAGACTTAGAAGTACTTTCAGCAAAAGAGTTTGCATGTTTGTTCTTTTGCTCAGGACACACGGGGTTCCAGCTTCTGAAGGTAATCACAGAGGACCAGTTGCCCTTGAGATTAAGGCATTACGGTGTCACTAAGGAGCAAAAGGTTTGGATTCGGGGAAAGGTGAGGCAGCCATTTCACTTAATCCTCACAGTATCTCTGTTAATAAATTGTATCAGCCAAGTGATGAGAAACTGAGAGACATTAACCTGCTCATGATGAGACAGCTAGTAAATTACGGGACATCATATGCTTCATGAAAAGGCACTGTGGTGGACAGGGAATGCGATTCTCAGAAGTTGAAGAAGTACTTGCATCTAATTCTCTTAAAGCACTCACACCCGCACCATTATAAGACTAGTGAATGTTTCTGAAAATTGGATTAACGTAACAAGCAGAGAGTAAACTAGCATCATTAAAATCAATGAAATGCCAGGTCAGTAAATAATAACTCATCATTCAAGAAGACAATCGTGAGCAGAACTTCAATTCAACTTGGAATAAAAATTATCATCTAGAATTATTTAGAATGTAGTTCTATCGGTCTCTAAGAAGTGGAATTTGCTTTTTAAAGCATTCTGATTAGACATTCCTGAGGCCTTTCCACCTTCAGTGACATTGATAACTATCCTAGAGCAGAAAATAGGGAGCAGGGAAAGAAAAGGAGGTTCTTGCACATTCTGGGCCCTGCAGAGCAAGGGAAAACCACTGTAATCTACATCTCTAGCCACCATCGTGGCCATATTTCCTGACCTGAAAACTGGGACATGTGGCTTGACAAAAAGACAGACCATTCAAAAGTAGGCCTATCACAGAAATATGGGTTTATAGTTATCATATTATTAGCAATGGTAGAAGGAGTCAACTTGGAAAACTCAGGCTTACAATTTAGGTCAGATTTGAGATTTAACTGAAAATTAATTTGTGAACATGTCACACTTGTGAACACTTAATGCTATCTTGAACGCCGACCACCAACTTGTACTAAACTTCCCCTTTCTGAGTTCCCATCCCTGCCGGGTATACATTTAGTGGCTTTGTATCATCGAATAGAGTTTTTATATTTTCCGTTGCCTGTGCTGAACTCTTCATTAAGACTTCATAATCCTGGTGCCTCGTAGAGTACCCACTCCTAGTAGGCCCTCAGAAATGTTTGCTGAAGGTGTAGAGGATGAGTGAAACTGAAGCCAACCACAGCCACAATAAACTGCAGGCCTTGCAACTTTTCCCGTGAAAGCTTCAGGCTTACCCTTTGGGTGCACCTAAAACTGGGACTATTTGAATAGCACACGTCCCCTCACTGAAAACTTACCTATGCACTACCCTCCCACTTAATTGTCAGACAAAACCTATGTCTCCTTGCCATGTTATCCCATAATGCTTTGCATTCATTGCCTATTATATTTCAAGTTGATTGTTGGTACCTCCATAGAAAGTAACACCCACACACACATCTCAGAATCAGCTCACTTCACTAGTTAACTGGATAGTTTCAAACCGGTGATAATTAAACCTATCAATACCGAGTTAAAGTTAGAATGTCTCAAGAGCTCATTCGTGGGTGCTGACCATGGCTCCTCAGCGGTGAAAATGCTATCCTTTTTTGTTGACATCTATTCTGATTATTAAATATCTTAATATTGGCAAAGTACTTGGAATGGTCCTATTATACAGTGAATTCCATTTATGTGTCTCCAATTATTTTGTTCTCTACGCTTTTCAACTTTGCCCTTTTCATCTGAGGACAAAGCAAACTGATTCAGAAGTCAAGGACTCTCTTAAACATGCAGCCTTCCATAGATATTATTTGACTTTATCACTATAGACAAGCAGTATTGAAGAATGAAACAAATGAGAAATTTTGTATTGACAGTCAAGACTCAGGTCTGTATAGTGGGACAGAGGTACATGGAAATACTAGATACAATGCATTAAACCCCTTGCACCTTTAAGATCAGAGAAGCTTCTCAATTATTGAATTTGGCTTGAGTTTCATTACACAGTTCATTGGGCAATTGGCACTTTGCCCATTGGTTTGTGGATATAAACTGTGTTTCTTTGTGTTTTCTCAAGAATGAGAGAAAGAACAATAGCCTTTGGTTGCTGGTTTATTTTGGTATCTTTAACTATTTGATCCGAGATAGAAATATACAATATATTTGGTACATAAAAGGTGCCACCAAAATATCTAAAATGCAAATAAAGCAACAGCCACTTGACCCTGTAACAAACTGTCTGCAAGAATCATGAGCAAGTACCTTATATGTAGAGGACCCTAGGGATGCACGTAGGGGACCGTGGAATGATTTTCAGGGAAATCTGACTAAAATCTTGACTATCTAGTCAGATTTGAATGTTAACAACTGCCTGGCTTTCTCTCCTATTATTTTTTTTAATATGTAAAACTCACATTGCTTTATAGAAAGGTAAGAACTTTCTAAATTAAAGCAAGTTGGATACCTTGATTCAAGAAGGATGTCTTTATTTGGCTTTACCACTAGAGTAGAAGCCCTTGGATATTGAGGACCATGACTTTTTCATGCTTTTATCCTTAAGGGCCTACAGTGCCATCGGGAGTGGTACTCAAAACTATTTGTGGAATGAATAAATGAGGGAAATAAGGAGAATCCTCTTACCTTTTAGACCCTCACTCAAATAGTTTTTGAGTTGCTATACCATCCACTGAGGGCAGGAGAAAGACAACACAAAGACTGAGAGGTAGATCAGTCGATCAGTCAGCAAAATTGCCAGCTAGGGGGGATGCTTCTAATGAAACCTCCCAGGAAAAGTTTGAGAATGTGTCTTCCCTAAAGATTTTATTTTTTCCTATGGGTAAAAAAAATGCTTTGAAGATGAAACTTGATTTAGAACAAAACTAGAATCTCTGGAAAGCATGCAGCATAGCAGGCTAGATATAGAGACAGTTAAGAGCCAGTCAGAGGTCAATGTCTACCCCTAAGCTTTACAGTCTTTTCAAGAAAGATTCTAATTTCAGGTGGCCTACTTTCACCGTAATACCTCCATGACTTAAATTGTGTCCTCTAAAATTCATATTTTTGAGTTCCCACTCCCCAGCCCTCCAGAGTGTGACCTTACTTGGAAATAGGTTGTTGGCAAGGTAATTAGTTGAGGGGAGGTTATGATGGGCACTTGGTCCAATGTGACTGGTGTCCTCATAATAAGGGGAAATTTGGATGCAGACACGCATGAATATGGAAAACACAACGTGAAGACACAGAGATTGATTGCACATGCATCTACAAGCCAACGAATGCCAAAGATGGCCAGCAAACCACTAGAAGATGGAGGAGAGCCAGGGAACAGATTCTTCCTCACAATCCTCAGAAGGAACCAACCACAACTAACCCCACGGACACCTTGAGCGTCCAGACCTCTAGCTTCCAGAACCGTGAGGTAATAGATTTCTGTTGTTTAAGTCACCCAATTTGTGGTATTTTATTACAGCAGCCCTGTGAAGCTAATAGGTCCGCAGAAAGCATTCAATCACTGCTCTAATGCTTTAATGGCTACTGCTGAATACCACAGTTATTTAGCAGTTATGATAATTCCACAATGATACTGTTGAAGCGTTGTAACTTTAAAGTAGACATAAGATCATTGGGTGGATAGTGTTTTTATCAAGACATGAAAATATAATTAACCATGACCACTGTAGTGCCTTTGAAGATGCTGCTAGTGTGAGTGATTCAGACCTTCCTTGAGGAAACTGGCCATTAGGAGTCACGGTGATACTTAATCAACTTTGTATTTCTGAGAGGCTAAACATACTCATCGTAGGGCTGGGTGCATGGGATCTACATGTTTTATCCATGTTGTAATGATTTAAAAAACACTTAATTAGCAGAAGAAGACATTTTTAGGAGAAGCATTTAGAAGCAGAAGGCATAAGAAGAATTCTGTTTTCCTTATGAGTGCCAGGGTGTTGACTAGAGACTTGAATATCTCATAGAAGGATAATTAATTTAAGGATCACTGTGTGGTCTTTAAATATCTGCATATGGATGATAAAAGTCTCAAGAAGCTTTCTGTATGAGTTGGTAGAAAAAGGTGTTCCCTTCTGGGGATACGTCATAGATGGCTGGCCAAGAGGACCGAGCGCGGGTGGCCCCCTCTGCTGTAGGCAGTTTACGCAGATGCTGGGCTCCGATGCTTGCCAAGGAATGCAGCCTTGCAATGTGGGGCATGTTACTTTCAGGTGACTCTCTGTTCTCTTCACATTTTCTAACAAAATTTTGTCTCTGGATAGAGAGAAGAGGCCGTGCAGTTGGCTTCAATCCTTAATGATGTTGATTTGGTACAAGTTTGTAGGTCTATTTTTAGCCAGCCTTATACTTAATGCGTGAGGATTTTTTTTTTTTTCATGGCAACAGCAGCCACTGGCCAAAGTACACATCATCATCCTTGCCTTGTATTAAGAGGAGCAGAGGATCACAATCTTCCTACTTGCTGGCAGAGACAGCCGACCTTGTTAAAACTATGTGTGGGTTATTAAAAGATGACTTAGCTCCCTCTTCTAAACTCTTTAATGTCTTTACATGAGTCCTCCAGATTCTTAGGGGATCAATCCCCTTTTCTTCCTTTATCTACTGCCTTCTTCTCTGCTCTCCCTCTGACAAAATCCTCTTCATCCCAGAAGCAGAGTTGTGCAGTACCTCTAAGTAATCTTACTTCCTCGTGAGCTTGGGACCCAACCCTCCAACTGGTTTACTAGATATTTGTTTGTTAATGTACAAAGAACGGTTCCTCCTTAAGAGGCACACTGGGGCAAGCTCACACAGGAAGGTTTTCTCACTCACTTTTACTCGCTCCCTCTAAATGCCTGCAAACCTAGAGGCCACACCATTTCATTGCATATTGTCGTTCATTTCTTCTCCCTCTCTGTCTCTGTCTGCATCTATCTGTCTCTGTCCCTCGCTCCTTTTCTTTCTTTCTTTTCTTTGTTTTTTTTTTGTGTGTATTTTTCTTGTAATCAGACTATAAGCGTCACCTGGACAAAAATTTTCTCCTTAGCTCCTGAAACAGTACTGGGTATGGGAGTTGCTCAACAAACATTTGTTGATAGACTTTGCTTTTCTCCACTCCCGCTTTCCCCCACTTTCCCATCATTCCCCTTCCTCTCACTTCCTCCTTTATTTTGAATAAGAATGAAATATGATCATAGTAGGTTCTTTAACATGATCATAATGTATGTAATTTGGCACAGAAATGTTCACAGAGGTCATAAAAGTGAATACGTTTTTTTCAATTCAGATACAGCCATTCAATCAGTACGTCTCCAGCTTAACTATCGATGAAATTGTCTGTTTCAATTGGGTGTGCATATTCATGTGTTGAGATTTTAGAGATTCTTAACATTTCACAGGCACTTGGACTTTTATGAACATATGCTGCACCCATGCATTCATTAATAAAGGGAGAGGCAGAAATTCACAGAAGTTCTTATACCCATCATTGCTACTTTGCCCATTACAGAACTCTGCCTCTTTTTATTTTATAGGAACAATGTAGAAACTATGGTTTTTCACATTGTTTGGAAACAAATGGATAGCAATTAAGGGAGAAGATCCTATTTTATGAGTTGTGCACTCAGAATAATGTATGACAATGATAGGAAAAAAAACAGAAAACAGAGAAAGCTCAAGAGATTTGAAATCTCCCAATTTAAAACTACATCCTAGTGTTACAGTGGAGAGAGACTTTTTCCGCCCACTGACGTGAAATAACAAACACTACAACTTTGTGTTACTTTGTTATGTCTGGAGGATGGGGAGGTGGGTCTGTAAACCATCCTAGTAAATCAGTGCAGTCTTATTAGTTTCGTAAGTTTTCAGCATAAGGCATAGGTTCTTATAAAAAAAAAAATAATGACAATCACAGCAATAAGCATTCATTCTGCACGCCGTGTGGCAGTTGGAGGGTTAAGCACTTTGCACAGATTATCTCATTTACTCTTCATGAGGGCAGCTCTCTTATCATCCCCAGTGTACAGATGGCAAGAACGAAGCCGGAGGTAAGATATCTAAGTTCAGCCTCTTTTAAACAGCAGAATATGAAACTCAAATGCCAGCTTCCCTAACACCAAGAGTCAGGCTTTAAAAAAAACAACTCTTTGCTATTTAAGAAAAAACAAAGTTGACGTCAATAGAACCTAAAGAGGAGGTGTTTGACACGAACAGACACTCAACATCACTCATAATCAGGGAAACGCAAATCCCAACCACCACGGGGTATCACCTCACACCTCCCAGGATGGCTAGAATCAGAAAGATTCAGAAAGATGAGAAACAACAAACGTTGAGGAGGATGGGAAGAAAGAGTCCCGCTGTTGGGGGGAATGTAAATTGGTGCAGCCACGGTGAAAAACAGCATGCGGTTTCCTCAAAAAATGAAAAATAGAAATACCGTATGATCTACTAATTCCATGGCTGGTACTTACCTAAAAGACAAAACCAAAAACGAAACAAAAACAAAAACAAAAGGAGTAATTCAAAAAATATATATATATGCACGCCTATGTTTGTTGCAGCATTGTTTACAATAGTGAAGACACTGAAGCAACCCAAGTGTCCATCGGTAGATGAATAAGGATGTGGTGTATGTTTATACACAATGGAAATAAAAATAATGAGATCTTGCCTAGAGGGCATTATACTAAGTGAAATAAGTCAGACAGAGAAAGACACATACCATATGATTTCACTTATCTGTGGAATCTGAAACAAACGAACAAACATACGAGCAGAAATAGACCCGTGAAGGGGCACCTGGGTGGCTCAGTCGGTTGAGCGTCGGACTTCCGCTCCTCACGATCTCACGGTTTGTGAGTTTGAGCCCCCGCGTGGGGCTCTGGTGCTGACAGCTCTGAGCCTGGGGCCTGCTTCAGATTCTGTGTCCCCCTTTCTGTCCACCCCTCCCCTGCTTGTGCTCTCTCTCTCTTTCAAAAATGAATAAACATAAAAAAAAAAAAAAGACTCACGAAAGAAATAGACCCATGAATACAGAGAACAAATTGATGGTTGCCAGAGCGGGGCGGCGGTGGGGGTGGGGGGTGGAGGATGGGCAAAATGGGTGAAGGGGAGTGGGAGACAGAGGCTTCCAGTAATGGAATGAGTAATTCACCGGGATGAAAGGCGCAGCATAGGAAACACAGTCAATGGTACTGTAGTAGGGTGGTACGATGACAGATGGGAGCTACCCTTGTGGTGAGCCCAGCATAACATTCAGAATGGATGAATGGCTGAGCGGTATGCCTAAAACTAATGTCACATTGTGTGTCAACTGTATCTTAAATTTTTTAAAGAGATGAGGTGTTTGGACACTACAAACTCGATTACAAGAGACTTTGGAAGCAGGAGGGACAATGACTTAGAGGTCGGAGTGTGAATCGAGTTGGACCAAATGGATCCCCAGTGACCTGGGAGGTGCTTATGGAAACCTGAGCCACCTCCCTCGGAGGCCTTATCTTTAGATCCGCAGACTCAGAAATCTTACAAGATGGTGTTCAGAAACCCACCTTTGTAACAAGCTCCCCATAGGACTCTTATGGAAACTAAAGTTGCAAAACCACTGTTTTAAGCATGATTTCTTTCCTTTTACAGGCAGGAAAAGATTTCATTTAAATGTTTATGTTTAAAAGAAAATCACTGTAATTTGGATAAACCTTGGGAGTTACAAACTAGTGGCCTGAATGGCAGCAGTTTTCAGTGTGGTCAGCACTTTGGTGTTTTTTCTTAAAGAGGGTATAAACGCCTGCACAAAGGGCACAGACCCCCTACTTAACTATGCTGCCCATGACTTCCTAGCACTGTTGCCCTTGTAAAACACTAGGCTGATCCCTGAAGACAGCTGGAAAGAAGAACATTCTTTTACATGGGATCCATGTGATACTGGGCTAAATGGTGTACTTTCTCAGACCCCGTGTTCCTGACTCTCCCAAAATGCTCTTGACTTATCTACATAGTTTTTTCTCTTTGGTCATGGGATTAGAGAAGAAAGGAATCTTTTTTCTTCATTTGGCCTTACCCTCAATAAATGAACCAAAGGGCATCCTCATACGTCATTTGAGAGCCCAACTCTTTTCGAAAAAGGACAAGGGAAAGAATGAAAATGAATAAATTAGAAATATGAATATTTTTCAGAAACTAGGGAAGGAGAAACAAAATTTATATTTTGTTATAAATTAAAATTTATATTTTGTTATATATTAACAATTTATATTTTGTTATATATTAACAATTTATATTTTATCAGTCAGTTAAGCATCTGACTTTGGCTCAGGTCATGATCTCACAGTCCGGGGGTTTGAGGTTTGAGCCCTACGTTGGGCTCTGTGCTGACAGCTTGGAGCCTGGAGCCGGCTTCACATTCTGTGTCTCCCTCTCTCTCTGCCCCACCCCCATTTGCGCTCTCTCTCTCTCTCTCTCTCTCAAAAATAAACAGTACAACTTTTTTTTTAAATTTATATTTAGGCTCAGAAAACAGCATATCAACTTAAATGGCTCAGACTTCAGTGTCATTTGGTGATAAAAGTTCTAGGAATTACGAATCCCTTCAGTGTCCAGAGTAGTACAAAACGTACAATGGTTTTGAAAAGAAGAGCTAGGTTAAAATTAATCAAGACACACTTAGGGGAAAAGATTAGCCATCCAATGAATTAATCCAATCTAAAAGAAAAAAATAATAAAAACGACACATCACCTTAACTTTATTCAATCAATAAAGGTAATCACAAGTAATCAAGCTTTCATTTTCTAATATGTATAGTTTTGAAATTAAGACCTAATGGAATTTTGATGAATGTTTTCGTACTAAATTAGGAGCTGTTAGTTAAGTACTGAGTGCTGAAAAATGTCCTTAAAACAAGTTAAGAAAACTAAACAAATAACTATATATATATATATATATATATATATATATATATATATATAATGAACATAAATTAACATGATTTTAAAACAGGATGACAAGTTCAATAAAAGAAGGAAAGAAACTAAATAACCATTTCTATTAGACTTTCCCTTGGCTTTTGGGCTTGCATGGGGCTCTCCCAAATTTTCTCTGCTGATTGAGAATTACTTATTTGTGATTAGGTTTCACGGACACAGTCAATGTCAAGGTCAGCAACGGGTGCCTCTGTAAGGAGAGCCCATGTCGTACTCAAAGGTGACTGTAAAAGTTACTCACTTAGAAATAAAGAAAAATCCTTGTGATACATCAGAAAGCTTATAAACGTGCCAGCTAAGCTAGCATGTTTCCTAAGGAAACACCCAGAGATATTGGCAGAGGTAAATAAATCTATAAGGAGGGTCACCAGATACTTACACTGAAGTAATATAAAACAGAAACAAACTCTGCTCTAAAATTAGCAGACGCATTTGAAAAACTTGACTCATATAACAGAAATCTATGTGGTTATAAAAAAATGTCATGGAGACATTTCAGACTCAACATGTCCAAAGCTAAATTCTTTCCAAGCAATCTGCAAATGAATCAACGTTTCCACCACCCTGGAAATGATCATGCCAGAAACCTGAAAACTGTCCTTTAACACTCTCCCTCCCTTAGTGGTCATCTCCCACACCCAGGACGGCAGCAAATCCCAAGGCCCCGCCTCCAAGACCTATCCTGAATTCATCCACTTTTCTCCAACTCCACCGCCACCACCCTAGCGACAGGCGCTGTAACTTCTTCCCTGGAAACTATGATGTGGCCTCTTACCAACACTCTCTTGACATCGTAGCCAGGATAATCAGTTTAAAAATGTCAATCAGATCACACCCTCTCCTGTGCTGAAAGCCGTCCGCGATCCTCCGTGTACCTCACACAAAATCCCCCACGAGGCATACGGTCCTGTGTGGTGCAATCCTTGCCTGGTTCTCCAATCCCATTCCGCACTGCTCTCCATCTCACTCTGCGCCCCCCGGCACGTCTGGGCAGTTCTCCCTCAAAATCTTCATGTGTTGCCCCGGGTGCCTGGATCCTTCCCTCCCACATGCCACACTCCTCCTTTCTACCAAGGAACTGGCTTCTCACTCTTGACTTTCCAGCTTAAATCCTGATTTGTCAGACGAAGCTTCTGTGTTTGTGATACTGGGGGGGGGGGGGGGGGGGGATTCCGTCTTCAATTTGTCCTTTCTTCTAGTACCTTGCATTTGGACTCATAGTGGTTGTAAATTTGGTAAATAAAATACCAATGGAGCTTAAGATCTGCTTCATCCTTTAGATCTTAACCCTGTGAGGATGGGATCAAATGTGCTGACCCCAGCTCTCTACCCTGTGCCTACAGCTACAGTACAGAGCCTGACAATGGTCACTCAATAAAATGTGTAAAATGGATAGATAGTGTTTGACTTCAAACATTTTTCATAATATATTGACAAAATGTATTTTTTCAAATATGCATTAACAAATACGTGTATTTTATACATATTTTGAATACATGACTGTGATTTTAAGAACATAACAAAAGTTATTATAATGGTAATCTCTGAGTGGTGTCACGCACTTAAAAAATATATATTCCTGAAGGTGCCCGGCTGGCTCAGTCTGAGGAGCATGTAACTCTCGATTCCGGGGTCATGAGTTCAAGCCCCACGTTGGGTGTAGAGATTACTTATATCAATAAACTTTAAAAAATAAATACATACATAAATATAGTTCTGCTTTCCAATGATCCATTGACTACTTTCATCTTTAAAATTAGCAACAGCGTTCTATTTTTTAAAGTGTGTCCCTCTCTCTTGTACGAATCTGAACTCTGACCACCCACTATATGCTGCACTATATCTGGGGCTGCAGCTTCAAGACATTGTGTTTATCAATGTCAAACCCAACTGTACCTGTACCCTCTTTAAGGGCCAGTGACATTAGAAGATGTGCTAATTCTCAGAAAGCAGAATTACTGCTTTTGGAGAAAGGTCCAAAGGGGCCTCAGAAAATCACACAGCATCCCTGAAAATTAAACTAATGATAAGACCATTAGAGTATCATAAAGGCAAGCAGAACAGGAGAACATCTTCTATACCTCCGTATGAGAACAGGAGAACATCTTCTATCCCTCCGTATATCTATCCTCAAGGCATAAAGTGCTCAACCCACTCACATACTCATTTCATTCAATCCTTCACTTCACAAACATTTATTGAGACTTACTAGATTCAAGGCTGTGCTCCAGGCTCTGGAGATAAGGAACGACACAGACCAGGCCCCTTCTTTCATGCTGGTTCCATTCTAGACGGACAATGCACAGTACAAAAGAATGAATTAATATACGGTAGTTTCCTGCTTGAGCTGCTGGTTGAAATTCTCATCCTGAGCATCAACTGCTTTAAGGATTTAGGAAAATATCTAAGAAAATAAGAGACACTTTTTTTTCTTACTTGGCTTTTTAAAATAAAATTTCATTTTTTTATTAATTTAGAAAGCTACGTTTAGAACCCTAATAACAAATCTAAGGAAAAAGGTAGGAGAGATTTTTCTCTCTCCTTTTGTGCCTTTTTAATTTATAAATATAATGTGTTGTTAAGCCTACATTCCACAGTAATCATCACCATGGAAATAAGTATTCATTGCCCCTCGGATCTCAACTGAAGTTTCATAAATGTTTTATAAGAAGGTTTATATAAAAAGTATTATGACTGATCTCTGAGAATAAGCTACTCAGGAAAGGACACAAGACGTACTGTACTAACTCCATGAGCCACAGGGATCCAAGGTTGGCCAGAATAGAACCAACCAAGAAGACAGAAGGATATAGGAGAAGACACTTGACTTTATTAAGTATATACTCAGTATCTGCTGGGTTCGGTTAAGGACCCCAACCTAAAGGGTATTTTCTTTAACCTTCACAACCTCATGGAGAGTTAGCTGTTATTGTACCATTTTACATAGGGGAAAACTGAAGCTCACACAGACTGCATAGCTTTCCCAGATCCCTCTTGTCCTTAGTCAGAAACTTCAGCCAAGGGATCTAACTTCAAAGTCCTAACTCCTTGTGTTAGGAGTCAGCTAATAGGAGCTTAAAGTTTCAGGTCCCTCAATTGACTAGCTTGAGACTCTAAGCAGTTTACCCCATAGGTCCTTCTTTCCTGATGTATAAATGAGAATAGTAATACCTATTTCGTACCAGGATATCAACTTTGAAAGGAAAAGCTGTGTGAAATCACTTTCTAATCCATAAAGTACTCTAGGAAATATAAGAAGTTTAAAATAAAATTTTCTGGAAAGAATGGAGAAGAAATGATAATCAGCTATATTTGTGGAGGAAAGATAAGGTCAATCGCTGTCACTAATTACAAGCGATAAAGCAAGAAGGAAAGCAGAAGTGGTATGTCACTCATAATAAAAACCAGGTTGTGACAGGTTCCAGAAACAGTAAGAAAATCACCACAATATGATCCATTCCTGGGACCCAATTCCAGGATTCGTTGCTATGAATTCAAGATGTAAGAGCTGGAAGGAATCTTTCCCGGAGGAAGCAGCACCAGGGGAGCTGGGGGGCCTTGCTCAGAGCCAGAGGCAGAGTCAGGACCCCGTGTGGTCCCCCAGCCATCAGTATTCTACAAGTCACTTTAAGTAATGGGCTGCGGTAGGGGCTGGAGATGGGTAAAAGCCACTGTTACCAACAACCTGCCTGAAAAAGAAATGAAATTGAGGTCTTAGAAACTGTATTTATAATAAAGAGTGACCACACAGTAGTGGCAACATAATCTTTAACACTAAGTTCCTAACCCCCCAGTGTGGTGAACTTCACTTCAGGTAGCCATCATGTGTCCGATCAGGGCTGTGGCACCTGGTAACTGCCATCAAGAGCTCACGGATCAAGGGACTATGTGAGAAACCGAATCTGTTCGTAAGATGAAGAATGCTTTTTGCGAAGTGACCAGCTCCTATTTTCCCAATGTTAACTAGTGTTTGGAGCAACTCACTGCCTTAATCAGACAATCGGTGATGTTCCTGAAACAGGTAGATCAAATATTAGAGCAGCCTCAGGAAGCTAATCTCTGGGAATGAGGCTCTCAAGAACGTTCATACTGGCTGACGGGCCAGTAAGAACGTTCAAACGGGCTGACGACCCAAAGCACCTCTGTGAGATCCTAGCAGGCTTGCAAACATCTTGCATGAAGAAATCAGCTAAAAATAGCATCTAACTTGGTGGTAGGCTGATAGCCCATATCACGGAAGCACAAATGTCAGTCCTTTGTGGTAGTCTAGGAGCTCAGCATCTTTATAAATCCGTCTTCTCATCGACATACTCTCTACTTCTTAGTATACCGATTAAAATATACCCCCACTCCTTTTTCCTCTCTCTCTCTCTCTCCAAACTTCGCTGTGAGACGTATTCTTTCAAGACACTAGGCAATCATTTAATAAAATGCTTTTCCAAAGCCACTAGTCCAAAGCATTTGGGTCGTTCTTCCTCTCTCCGTAAACAACTCACGATTAGGAGGTAGTTAATTTGAACAGACCCGTAAAAGATGAGATTCAGTTTTGAAGTAACGTAAAAAAAAAAAAAAAAAAAAGACGAGCCTACAGTGATCGTCAAGTACCTACAAATATGCGCAGCTAATCCTCATGGCATGGCCGTTATCCCCAATTTAGAAATGGCTAAGTGGGGCGAGATTAAAGCTGCCCCAGAAAAGATTAAAGAGTAGCTATCTAATGTCTTTGAGAAGGAGAACCATGGAAAATTGAAGCCCACAAATCATACCGAAATGCCACTTAAGCCAAGAGCTATCTGCTTTGCCTCCTGTCCCCTCCCTGATCTTCTGCACCCTTGTGGAGAGGAAGTCAGGCTGCTAATTGCCAAGGAGGGCAGCAGCATTTTCCCAGCCCTCCGCCTCCCTGGGCCGAGTCGCTCCCGTCAAGGGTGGCCGTCTGGCATATTTAATATTCAGACCTTCACGACCGTGTGTCTCATCGAACTGATCCCTGAAGAAGCGTCCCCACAACCCATCTTTGCGGTTGTCATAGTCCCCGAACTTGTGCAGGTGACTTGCGTTGTGATTTTATCAGTAAAAGAGAGAAGAGTAACGTCCTCTCTTGTTCGTTCTCTCTTTTCTTTTTACCAGCAAGATGAATTTTATTAAATTCTAAGATTTAATGCGTTGAGTCTGAAACATCCCAGCTTCTTCAGGAAAAGAAACCAGTGAAAATTCACAAACGCAGGGTTGTTGTTGTTGTTTTTTTCTTTAAATATAAATTTCATTCAAGTTTCTCATTTAAAAAATAAACAAATAAAAACCTTCAAGGTTTAGGTTACATCACGTTTGGAATGTTGAGTGGCTAGACTCTCAGACATACACATTCTATTCTGTTCTACTTTTTTACCTCCCATCGCTCGAGCACTTTTAGGAAGGATGGAATGGGGGTACTTTGTGTGGCAACAGTAGATGAAGCGGGATCTGTTACAAGTTCCCTGGCTGAAAAAGTACGCTTCTTTCGGCACTATTGTACATCAGCTGTCTCCAGTTACAGCCAAAGTAGGTGTGTAATATACGACTAGACTTGCTACAAATGCGGGCACACAAACCCCAGGACAGAGACACCTTGTGCCACAGTAAGGTGATCTGCCCCGGGCTTCCATTAAGTCATCCAGGGCACAAAATGGGAGCTCACATCAGACATGGTGGGAATTAGCTTGCTTTCTGATTTTTATCTGGCCATTCAAGATCTTTTAAAAGACTGAATTTAAAAGTCCTCCTTTGTAGAAAGCATGAAGGCCATTTCAATATCCCGAATTCAGAGCTATGAGTCTAAGATTATGCTGCCTTAATATTTAAAACAGGTTGACATAAATATCTAACTTGCTTATCACTCTATTTAACCGATTTCCTAATATTTTCTCTTAGAATTACTTTTTCTTCCCCCAATGTGAATGGCACACAGTCTGTATTATCCTCACATGGAAATACTAAGACTGTTAGTATTATTAAGGAAGGTGAAGGAGGAAGGGGGCATCCTGAAGCGAATTCACTTCTTCGCATGATACTTCAGAATAGCCGTCCACTTTTTTGATTTTTTTGCAGAGTTTTGTTCCTTTTGTGTTTTTTCTTGCATGGTCGTAGAGTCTGAAATATATGGTTCTACTAGCAGAAATCAATCACCCTATTTTCCCTGAGTTAAAATGAAGCTGAATGGGGAATTATAGTATGTAAACAGTGTTTGAGGTGCCCCTGGAAACATTGCGATGTAAGTAGGAGATGTCATCGGAACCATATAAGAAATAAATGTAAGACGTGGGAAAAACAAAGCCCGACACCTCACCTACGTAATTTGCCATATGTTATTGGGCATCAGGTATGTGCCCCCTTGGGCTTGGCCTCCCCATTTCCCATGGAAAGATGAATGCAAAGAATAAGATGCTACTTTCATTTCTAAATGAAAAGGAAAATAAAGAGAAGACTAGGAGTAAACAGTGGAGCAAGACCATTGTTGCCACCATTTCTAGCTATTTCAACCTAATAACGTGCCTCTGGGAAGCGGCTGAAAAGCCTATGTGCCAAATTGCTTCTTGTATGGTATGTGCTTACCTTCTCTTATTTGGACTATTTTCCAGACCAGAAATTAGACTATATTAAAAAAAACTCTATAAACAAGCATTGGTCTATGCACTTTGCATTACCTCATTTAATTATTACCAAATCCTTAACAAAGAGATCATACTAACCTCCATGCACAGATCATGAACCAAGGCTCAAAAAGGTTAGGGAGCGTGTCATAACCATAGATCTGAGAAGCAGCTGAGCTGAGATGTGAACCAAAGTTTGTCTGGATGTGGAGTCTGTGTCCATCTCAACTTACAGAGTTGCCCACAACGACCAACACCATCTGCCTTCGGCAGCACATCCTATGACACTAGAGAGAGTAAGACTTGAGCCAGATTGCTAGGCAGAATGCTTATGTAATAAAGTATCTGAGAGGTACTTTTCAAACCCCAAGGAAGCTGGAGATTGAACTAAAGGATCATAAACCTATGTGTTAGGAGATGGGCTGATTATGTTGGTCATTAGAGAAGAGACTTGACTGCGCTAAAGAAGTTCAAGAGGGGCGCCTGGGTGGCTCAGTTGCTTAGGTGCCCGATTCTTGATTTCGGCCCAGGTCATGATCTTGCAGTCATGGAGCATGAGTAGATCTGAGTGTGGAGCATGCTCAAAATTTTCTCTCTCCCTGCTTTCTCTCTAGTTTCTCTCTCTGTCTCTCTGTCTCTGTCTCTCTCTCTCAAAAAAAAAAAAAAAAAAAAAAAGAAGTTCATGAAAGAATTCTCATTCATCATTCCCCCAGTGTCCCTTGTTCTGAGGCCTATGCAAATGCTATGGTGACACCTGGAATCAGCCAAGGAGTTACAAACGTTTTCTTCCAGCCTATGCTTTGATTTTATCTAGAGTCCTGAGCTTATTCTGATTCTAGTTAGTATCTTTGGCCTTATTCTAACTTACATGGATATATTATATACATATATATAATCTGTATATTCTTTGTGTGTTGATTGCAAGATACTTTGTGTGGACTTTTAGGGAATCTTCATAAATCTTCATGAACATTTAAACCATAATAATGTAAGCTGTAGTAATCAGGATATCAACAGAAACTAGTGCAATCAAATTAGGATCCCAAGATGAGAGTTTAACAGTGAGACTAGTTTCAATGGCGTGGCCATTGTGTGGGGAAAATACAAGACATACGTAATGTCTGAGGGCTCTGTTTCCAACTCTAGGCTGAAAGAGGTGAGTGAAGACAGACGGAGCTGTACAAAGGGCTGTCTGATATGTGCTGTGGTAAACACCACCAGGCTATGGTGACCTCTCAGGGAAGAGCTGAGAGAATAATGACACCCACCATACTTTCTTCTCTCATCCTCTAATTAATCAACCCAAGTCAAAGCCAGAGGTCAAGTGCACCTGTTGACATAGTCCACAAAGATAATTTGGGCATAGGTGAAGGGTGGAGAGTGTGTCCGGAAGGGGAAGCAGAAGATATCCAGGACATATATCTAAAAGAAATTACTTATAGGCAGAATTTAAACCGAAATTATTAAAAGTTAAGATGATAAAATCACTTTATTCTTCACAATGTGTTATGATAGAAATTGCATTATCTGCTAACAGAATCAAATTGCATGTCAACTTTGGAAAATTAATCACAAATTTAATTTCTGCAAAAAATGCCGTATCTAAGATAATTGGAATGATGCGATAATTGTCTTTCTGTGACTGGCTTTTTTCACTTACCAAGATGTCCTCTAGGACCAACCATGCTGTTGCAAATGGTAGGATTTCCTTTCTTTCTTTCTTTCTTTCTTTCTTTCTTTCTTTCTTTCTTTCTTTCTTTCTTTTTTTTTTAAGACTGAAAAGGATTCCATTTGTACGTACATAACACATTTTCTTTATCCTTTAATCCATCAATAGACATTTAGGTTGTTTTCATACTTTGGCTATTGTGAATAGTACTTCAGTGACCATGGGTGTTCAGACATCTACTTGAGATCTTGATTCCAATTATTTTGGATACCCACCCAGAAGTGGGATTGCTGGATCGTACAGTAGTCCTATTTTTAATTTTGTGAGGAACCTCCTGGGTGGTTCTCTAAAAGGTCTGCACTGTTTTTCAGTCCCACTAACAGGGCACAGGTGTTCCAGATTTTCTACCTTCTTGCCAACATTTATCTCTCTTTTTCTTTTATCACAGTCATCCTCACAGGCATAAGGTGATAGCCCCTCATGGTTTGATCTGTATTTCTCTCTCTCATGTGCCTTATATAACCTCATTAAAATTACCAACATTTTCCCCTCTGCTTCCTTGCCGCCCGAGTCCATGTAGACCTTCCCCACTGAGCATGTGTAGGAGCTGCTTTGTCCTCCACCCTCCTTCCGTGTAGTCAACTCCAGTTCCTCAAATTCCAGCTCCATTGCTGCTTCGCCTACAAGCTTTCCTGACTGTGAGGTGTCGAACGCTCCAAATTATCAGTGTTGGGTTTGCTGCCTAACCCTCTTATCATAGAGGTGTCCCTTTCATTCAGGGCATGGGTCTTGCTTGGCGAGCAATCGCTTGTCCCTCCACCATTAGATCTAAAGACGTGGGGTTAGGGCTGGTTAATTTTCCTCTCGCTGGTACAAGTCTAGCACATAGGAAAGTCTTAATAAATCTTTCTAGAAGAAAAGAAGAAGAGGCAGAGATGGAGGGAGGCAGGGAGGGAAAGGGGGAGAAATAGAGAAAAGCATTAGACGTCACACGTCAGCCCGTGACTCCAGTACAACTGGCTTGTCTTTACCCTCCTGGTGCTACATAGTCTATCTTAATAGATGGCTTTTTTTCCCCCAATGCATCATCATTTTTTCATGCCATCATTATGATCTTTTGAGTTGATTATCACTTAGGCTTCTAGCCAATAGGCAAAATGTTCCCAAGTCTTACATTTTAAGAAAATGCTTTGCAAGGTGTTAGATAAAACACTCATGAGTCTATGGTAACACCCTCAGAAGAAGACTCGCGTGAGACGAAACAGAACACCGCAAGAGTTGCTTCAGAAACAAATGCTCCATTCAGATCTGTTCAGATCTCTCTCGTAAAGCCATCATTCACTTGGCTCATTTGCTGACATTAAAAAGCTGTCGGAACCTGGGGCGCCTGGGTGGCTCAGTCGGTTAAGCCTCCGACTTCGGCTCAGGCGGAGATCTCACGGTTCATGAGTTCGAACCCCGAGTCGGGCTCTGTGCTGACATCTCAGAGCCTGGAGCCTGCTTCAGATTCTTGTCTCCCCCTCTCTCTCTCTACCCCTCCTCAACTCATGCTCTGTCTCTCTGTCTCTCTTTCTCAAAAGTAAACAAACATTAAAAAATTAAAAAAAAAAAGCTGTGGGAAGCAGTACGAAGGCCAAAGACATATTTTTTTAAATAATACGGAAAACTGAAAAAGTGTTATCAGTGACCCTGTCCCCCAGAACATCCTTTCGGATGAAAGCCTCTTGTTTTCGCCAGCTGCCCTTCGCATCAGTCTTGAGTGCCCCAATTCATTACACAGTCCATCTGCATTTACAATCGTTTTGCCACACGTTGCCACCGAAGAGATGGAAAAAATCCATTAGACATAGCTCAGGCTTTCTCCTACCAGCAGGGATCAGACAGTCCCGTAAAGTCATTTCCTATTAATTACAAATTGATTGTGTAGGAACCCTTCGCCACTGGTTTCCAAATGATAATAAACAAGCTGAGATTGGTTACAGAGGTTGGATAAAGGTGGTGTGACAGGAAGAGGGAAGGGGAGAGGCAGAGAAATGAAACAAAGCCGCCTGACCGTCAAGCTTCGTGGTATTTATAAATGCCATTGGCACTGAATGATGGATGAGTTTCAGAGACCTCAAAACCCAAAGAATGCATAATGTTAACTTAATAGATTCTTTCAGGCCTCGGTTACCAGAGTATTTACAGTAATTGTACATTCACGGGAATAACATAATAGCACCTTTCATCCCACATCTCAGATATTTGCACGGTTATAAACTATCAACTTCTGGACCAGCTGGTGCACAACGTTCCCCTCTGCGCCTATATAACTTGTTATGAAACAAGGCTATTGAATGGCGTTTCTAAGGTGCCGGGGTAGAATGGACTAGATCAGAAAAGCATATTTTTAAGAAAGGGCAAAAGAGTGAAACATCGTGCGTACAGAAATGACGCTGGAGTGGGGAAATGAGACTGTCACAAATTTTTCACCTGAGACTCACCGAAACAACAATCGGTGTAATTAGGCAAGATCACTTTTCGTTTTCAGACGTTAAAAGGAGGGAAAATGCACTCATTTCTAAACTGCCTGGAGAAAAATGGACGCGCGAGTGTGTTTCATCTCTGTTTTGTGCGTTTGCTTGTTTACAGCTGGGTCTTGCAACTTTGGCAAAGCCACACTAAGCTTGTTATTGTCTGCATTAGAAACAAGTAAGTGGGTTATGGTATTGTGGAATTTCAAACTGGAAAGGGAATACTTTAAGACATGCCTACTTTGGTTCTCCGAATTTTCTCTTTCTTTTTTAAATGCATGTGTCTAAGATTTGTATGTGTCTAAAGGTGTATGTGCCGAAAACCTTAAGAAAGGTGTGTGGTTTTACAAGGAGCTGCTGCAATTAAATTCAGCGTGACCTAGAGTTAACTGAGTCCCACGGGGGATATTCTAAAGATTAAGTTATGTCCTCTACAGGAACTTTTCTTTAAATTGAATCTTCAAAGCTCAAAAAATTTTATTTTTCTGGGAAAACATTCAAACTAAGTCATTGTAATGAATGGGTCTTTGAAAAGTCATTCATACGTCCTAAAACCCAGAATGATGAGAACCTACTCTAGTTTTAAGATCCCAGAGAAAGACATTTCTTGCTGTTAAGAAATTACTTCCTCTAACTGCTATCTTGCTAGAATGACTGAGTCCCCATGCTCACCAGAGTCTCATCTAATTAAATCCTCAAGAAGAAATAAGAAAAATATTAGTGGCAGGTAACTGCTTAAGGCTTTTGACACAATAATTGAGATAAGAGAAAAGCCGGGTATGGATTACAAATTGAAATTGAATCCCATCTTAACTGTATCGGTTCAGACTTGTCTTAAAGGAGTCACCCGGTGAATCTTTTTAGCATGCCTTTAACATATACTTTTGAAAAATCCAAATGATGGCCTATCAGGTCAATCTAAATCAAGGCACACCGACATTCAAAAACAATTTTAGGCAGAATGCACTTCAATTGTAATGTTTTGTTGAATGCCATCTCACGTCTTTTCAAAACTGGCTTTATTGGGTTTATGTTTATTTGTTCCATAAATAGATGTGATAATCATGACTCTGTTTTATATAATGCTAGTTTATGTAATAGGATATAACGGTGCAATGGCTCCCAGGAACATTATTATATTTGTTTGCTTCTGTTTTCCCAAATATATGAAAGAAGCAAAACAGACTTGTACATTTTTAAAGTTTATTGTAGCTCTTGGATTGCCGTCCAAATTGAATCAATTTCAACACAGCAAGACATTTCTAAATTCAATCCTACAGCACTTTAGCAAATGAAAACTATATTTTCCATGAGTCATTCTTTGAATTACAAAATGTTCATCATCCAGGAGGGTTTATTGTATCCAGAAAACTAATGCAGCACGATAATAGGTGTTAATGTTAGCAGTATCCGGCTGTTTACTTAGCAACATTCAATACTAAAAGGTTAGCACTTAATGCTTCTATTTGTTGTCTAACATTGCAAATTGTTCGTGCGATTGAGGGCTTAGACAGCAGGTCAAATTTTTTCTTGATATTCTCCAGAGCAAAAACTGTACATGTATTTTTCTTTATAGTCAGCATGGTGAAATAGAGGACTTTAAAAAAATCAGTTGCCAGGATCCCAGGGGCAATCATGTTTTTCCCATCTAGGTTCAGCTTCTCATTTTGGATATCTCCCTTCTTTTCTATTCTGACCAAATAGAAACTCCTAGGGATGGAAAGTACCCATCTCTGAATATCTAGAGTAAATCAACTAAATTGCTTTGCAGCATACTTATGTTCTATAACAGGACATAATGTCCTTCCTGACCATTAGGATGTATGAATGGCACTTATATTTTAGCATAACCTAGAGAATTTGTCCTACTTAAATTACCTTCTTCCTTACCCCAATTGAGAAAAGAGAAAGTATACAAAACATTTTCGTATCCATGTTACTGACCACCAAATTTCCTACATTGATACACTTATTCTCCAAGTAAAAACAAAACCAGTTCTTCCCAAAAATGACAGATTTTTTTTAAGAATGAGGAAGATAACTTTAAATTGCTAATAACTTTTAACTGTTAATAAACTTTAAATGGTTAAATTGTTAATAATTGTAATATCAACTCTAACGTTAATAATGACTTTAAGTTGATAACTTTAAATTTTACTTCCTTATTAATTTGTTCTGTGTCGCAAAGAAATTACGTGAATGGGACTAGGCATTGAGACAATGTTCTACATTCACTTCTATTATACGTTTATTGTTTGACCGGTACCCACACTCTCTTCCTTTTGCTCAAGTGTTTTTGTGTTTTTTTCAGGACAAAATACCTGCCCAGTAAACATGCTGTAAGAAGGAAAACATGAATTTAGGTAGAAGGCTTTTAAGAATAAAAGTATTAGACTATGTTAGCTCTACCGTAAAGTATATAAGAAGCACACCAACAATTTGCCACAGTGAGTGATCTTTTGATCTAGGACTGAAGGCTGAAAACCAAGGCTCTTATTAACGTATCCTTACAATAAAGTTCACAAACGACATCGCTCTCACTACGGGCTTAGTGTACCGGTTTCTGAATCCTGCATAAAATTGAAAGGTTAAGTTTTGGGGAAAAGGGAAGCCATTCTTCATTAAATACAGTAAGAATCATTAAATGATTGAGAAAGGTATACTAAGTCTACTAAAATCCAGACCGATTAAGCAAAAATCTCAAAGAAGTTTTTTTCTTAAATCTGACAAAATAAATAGAAAACACTTTGGGGGAAAATGCATGAGAACTGACGAATTAGTTCACTTAGGATACATGTTTTTTAAATACTTACAGCCCAAAAGGGGCGTCCATTAGGGCTGCAAGGTAGAGAATGAGTTGGGGCAGAGCAAGAATGAAAGCAGGACAGAAGAATGGCCAGCAGGCAGGGGAACGCGTTCCCACTATGGTGATGGGGTGAGAATGGATAAAAGGGACAGAATTGAGAAATACGTGAGCGGGATAACCACTTAATCTGTCATCCAAATATGGACACCCACGAGAACAAAATAATATGCTAGAACGGTGCCCTGGACAAGCAGGGCTTGAGGTTATGACACCTGGAGAAAACAACAGAAAAGACCACTTCAGGCTGATGGAACTTAAAGGGTGAGATTACATAAGAGGAAAAAAAGTGTTCTGAGAAAAGAGAATGGAAGGATTAGCCCGACCAGGTTGAAAAACACATTGCAGAGCGACAATAAATTAAACGGTATGCTGGTAGGTACACAGTGGTCCCCAGCTTCCACTAACGGCTGTTCCAACTCGTTCCCAGATCAATGCAGTTGAGACACAGGGACGACGCCGAACGAGCCGTGCTGTAGGGCCACACCGCACCCACTTCATGGGAAGTAAAATCTGTGGGTGGTGCCACTCCGTGTCGTACTCTTTCATTCATTCGGTAAATATTCACTGAGCACCTACTCTGTCCCAAGGCTGTGCCAAGCAGTGAGGGTGCCACAGTGAACTGGATAACTAAGATTGCCTGAAAGCATCTCCCTGGATCTTTTCTCTTATTTTTCTCAGAGCCATGAGCTTATATCGAGCCTCACGCAATCATTCTGCCATCAATTGTAAGGCTCTCTGTCCAGTAACTTACCCGTTACATCCTAGACTACCTTCATTATGTGGCGCCCAAGCAGAAATAGCCCCTCAGCTCAGTACAGGGTCTCCCTGCATGGCTTCCAGGACGCTGGAAATTGTGTGACTGATAAGGATCTCTTCTCTGCCCTGGTCACTAGAAAGCTGAGCCAAGTGTGGAACCTGCCCACAGCACCCATGAGAAAACTCTGCTATACGTGTCTAGCTTCATTCAGGGCTCCATGTGAATCTCACCCTTGGCTCGTTTGTTGATTTCTTGCTTATTTGTTATCATTTCCCCTTCCTGAAACCTATTTCAGTTTCATGCTATTTTGTCATACTTCTAATGCACGAAATCGTCTATGGAGAAAGGCGTGGCACATTTTGTAATAAATAAAAAGGGCCTTGGGAACAGAATACAACCAAGCAATAATGTACGACACATACAAGAAAAATGTATGTATAGATAGTATCTCAAAACAATTAGGGAGAGAAAAATGACTTAACAAAAGGACTGTTTCATACATAGGATACAAAAGCAGCTACTTGAAAAGCAAATCATTTAGATTTATATTTCTGGTCTACAGCAAGTCTCAAATGGATAAGTCTTAAAAACAAAACTGAGTGTTTATCAAACTTGGCAAAAATGGAAGAAATAACAAAGACATTTATCTAAAACTTGGTAACTTCTGCAACATGGGAATATAAACAAACATAGTAAAATAGACTGTATAATATTTATAGAAATAAGATAGACAAAAGATTTCTCTCAAAAATATATACAAATTGCCAGTGTAGCTCTTCATAGCCTTTAGATTAGTAAATGAGGAAGAGAAACAAGTCTTTTTTTTTTTTTTTAATTCTCAAGTTAGTTAACATAAGTATAGTCTTGGCTTCAGGAGTAGAGCCCAGTGATTCATCTCTTACCTATAACATTCGGCACTCACCCCAACAGGTGTCCTCCCCAATGCCCATCCCCCGTCTAGCCATCCCCATCAACCCTCAGTTTGTTCTCTGTATTTAAGGGTCTCTTATGGTTTGCCTCCCTCTCTGTTTTTATCTTATTTTTCTTTCCCTTCCCCTGTGTTCATCTGTTAAGGAGAAACAAGACATTTAACAAGAGAAAATGTGATTGGCAAACAAGCTTGTAGGAAAGTAAACATCTCTATTTTAGTCATCAGAGAAATGTTGATTAAAATAATTATGTGTTCCGGGGTGCCTGGGTGGCTCAGTCAGTTAAGCGCCTGACTTCGGCTCAGATCACGACCTTGCGGTTCGTGAGTTCAAGACCCGTGTTGGGCTCTGTGCTGACAGCTAGGACCCTGGAGCCTGCTTTGGATTCTGTGTCTCCCTTTCTCTGTCCCTCCCCTTCTCTCTCTCTCTCTCTCTCTCTCTCAAAAATATATAAATATTAAAAAAAGTTAAATAATTATGTGTTCTAATCCTTTATATTAAAAATATTTTAAAGTGTTAATAACATGTAAATTTGGTTGGAAAACTAGAATACTGTGCTGGTAGCAGTGTAATTTGATTTTATTAACAAAAAAAACTATAAAAATACTCATTTCTTCTTATCTTATAATCCTCCCTTTGTATATTTGCTCCATGAATACAGTATAAGAGAAAATATAAATACATAAGGAAGTTTACTGAAGCACTTATCTTTAGTAACAAACATCTGGAAATGACAGGATTGCCCAATAATAAAAGATACTCTAAATAAATTACCCATATTTTATTACTTCTAAGATGCCATCTATTACAAAACACACCACTGCGAAAAGAAAGAAGCACTACTAATTAAATAATAACACACACGGAAAGATCTTTTTACGGTATTTCAACCTAAATTTTATCATATGTATTTTTGTGTATTTTGTGCCCACATAAAGTGAAAAATGTAAGGGAAGTAATTAAATTATCCTTAAAATTTCTCTCATACAGAATCCACTTCTTCTGAGTTACTTCTCAATTCTGAGTCATCAAAGTCCATGTTTTTCCATAAATCTTCCATAATTCTTCCTGCCGCCGAGAACAGGAGTGATACGGCATTTCCTGTTAGGGCTCTGCAGTGGCCTCTGGGATTTTCTTCCAAGATGCACATACCTACCATGGCCAATCCTGAGGCTAACGGTTTCTTGGTCTCACAAGAAGATGGCACCAAAAGGTTTTCAGAGCTAGGACTCCCATTCTCTCCTCCAGTGGCTCTTAGGTTGTGTGTAGACCCACCATCAAGGAGTTAGAGTTAGCCGGTTGTGTCACGGGAATGTAACCGTGTTTGCTGCTGTGGGGCAATGGCAGCTGTCACTGCTGCTACTAGACCAATCGTGAGCGTCAGCTGCCCTTGACCGTGAGATACATCCTCGTCTAAGAGATGTTACCTTGTTTTTTAAATGTGCATCTTAGAACCGTTATGATACGGTTAAACGTATCCACCGAGAAGAAAATTTGTAGGCTGAAAACAATCACAACCTGTAGTGTGTTACAACCTGTAGGTGAAAACAATCACAACCCTGTAGTGTGTTAGGCAGCTTTTACTGGAGATACGACATAAGCTTCTGTTAGGAGACAGAGAGGAAATGAAGTTTCATAGAAATATCATAAACTTGAGTTTGAATCCCTTGCAACTTAGCACTTGTAAACTTGGATGAGCTACTTAACTAATCTGTCTGGAGTCTTTAGTTTTGAACAGATAAAATGGAAAGTATTAATGCCTTCTTTGTGAAGCGGTTCTGAATATTAAATGATTTAGTGTGTAATCGTTTTAGTATATTCTTCATGGAACATTTAAAAAAATCCAACATTACCTTTTATGTAAGAAATGAGTCTTCCTAAGTGAAACCATGCAAATGAAAAAAGACTGGAAGAGGGGCGCCTGGGTGGCGCAGTCGGTTAAGCGTCCGACTTCAGCCAGGTCACGATCTCGCGGTCCGGGAGTTCGCGCCCTGCGTCGGGCTCTGGGCTGATGGCTCAGAGCCTGGAGCCTGTTTCCGATTCTGTGTCTCCCTCTCTCTCTGCCCCTCCCCCGTTCATGCTCTGTCTCTCTCTGTCCCAAAAATAAATAAACGTTGAAAAAAAATTTAAAAAAAAAAAAAAAAGAAAAAGAAAAAAGACTGGAAGAAAATTTGGATACTGTTAAATTATGATTTATCGAAGTTGAGCAATGGTTTCCATTTTATTTTTAAAAGTTTATTTATTTATTTTGAGAGAGAGAGACAGAGCGTGAGCAGGGGAGGGGCAGAGAAAAAGCAAGAGAGAATCTTAATCAGGCTCCACACTGTCAGTGAAGAGCCTGATGTGGGGCTCGAACCCCGAACCGTGAGGTCATGACCTGGGCAGAAATCAAAAGTTGGATGCTTAACCAACTGAGCCACCCAGGAGCCCTGAAGTTGAGGAATTGTTAACAAATATTTTATTTTTCATTAATTATATAATTGTTTCTGTGATATTGATTTATATCTATATTTTTATACACACACACACACACACACACAGGATTTAAGTTACACGATGAAACTTCCACACCAGAAGCCATGATTTTAAAGCTCTATCTGTGTTCCAGAACCTAAAGGAAGGAGACGGAGGGAAGAACAAAGGTGGAAGTGAGTAGAGGGATGAGAAAAGTAATCAAAGACTCCAGAATTTGCAGTATTAATGGGACTGGGGATTACCAAATGGAGTGAGAAATTTTGTAAAAGAGTATTCTAAGGATTGACTAAGCTTCTCTAACATTTCTTCCCAGTGAGAGATAGAAAATGCAGGAAACAGCGAAAATGGGGTAGGGTGTGGCCAGGCCCTTATTTTCCATTCGCATCCAGTATTTTAGCAATACCTGATTTCCATGATTTCCAAAATTCTCTTCCTCTATGATTTGACGTGTTGCCCATATTGCAGAAGAAAGGGTCACTGGTGGGGAAGAGCATGGTTATGGAGCCAAACTGGCCTAGTGGGAATTTGGGCTGAAACATAAATCAGGTGTGTGTCTTGAAATTTCCTGTCATTATATCTTCAACAGTGTTAGCCACACAGCCAGGCATGGTGTTGAATCAATGAACGTTGACTGACGGAAACAGAAATGCCGAAGAAAAACCAACTGGCAAAGTATGGTTGCAAGCTAACACTTCTTTGCGTGTTTCTCTATGTGTAGAGATCAAGATTAACGTTTTTATAAGCTTAATTTATTAAACCAAGTGGCATTGAAACAGCATCTCACCACAAGCTCTCCTAGTTCCTCAAAATCTTTGGCTATAGTTACGAGATGATAAATCCCTGCTTCAAAGATTTTTAATATATTAACTTGACTTAAATTTATATATATAAAGGGGGAAGGACAGTAGAGGAAGTAGGAAAGTAGGAAATTATATATTTATATATATATATTTTATAATTTTTTAATGTTTATTTTTTTTTCATTTTTTTTAACGTTTATTTATTTTTGAGACAGAGAGACAGAGCGTGAACGGGGGAGGGGCAGAGAGAGGGATACACAGAACCGGAAGCAGGCTCCAGGCTCTGAGCCATCAGCCCAGAGCCCGACGCGGGGCTCGAACTCACGGACTGTGAGATCGTGACCTGAGCCGAAGTTGGACGCTTAACCGACTGAGCCACCCAGGCGCCCCTTTAATGTTTATTTTTGGGAAAGAGAGAGAGAGCCTGAGCACATGTGCGAGTTGGGAAGGGGCAGAGAGAGAGGGAGACTCTGAAGCAGGCTCCAGGCTCCGAGCTGTCAGCACAGAGCCCGACGCGGAGCTCAAACCCATCAACTGCCAGATTATGATCTGAGCCAAAGCCAGACGCTGAACCCACTGAGCCACCCAGGCACCCCTTTTTTATATTTATTTAAGGATATTTCAGAGCCTCATGCCCCAGTATTTCATTGCCCACCATTTCTATCTTTCATCCTGATAAAATGAGATTGTGCCACTGTGTCCAAAGTAGGGCTCCTATATTTTACTCTCCTAGGCTCAACTCACTTGACTCCAAGTTTTTACTAGTTTTTAGAAATTCTCACCAAAACCCATTTAATTAAGGAGTCATTAGTCAGAGGTATAAACAGTTGCCTCCTGAGGCAAAGACAAAAGAATACACCTTGAAAATGATTGCTACACCATCCTCTTGATTGCTTCTCTGGGTTTACTTAGCAGACAGACTCATTTTCCAGCAAGTCCTTTCTAAGGTTTAGAGTTTAGCAGCTTAAAAAAAAAAAAAAGGGAAAGGCAAGCAATATCCTTTTGGATGTATTTGTTTCAGGAGAATGGGCATGGAAATGTGTAAAGAGCTAAACAATTCCCTGCCCGATGACCTCTTAAGGCAGTTTTCCACAGTTACCTCTCAAATTTCCTTCAATATTGAATTAACTTTTATAATTAGCTATGTCGAAAACAGAGTTCTAAGATGGTTTCAATCTCTTAAAGGCAAGCAATTGTATGTATATGGTTATGTTTCACCAAGAGAGAGTATAGGTCTAATGACTTTGAAAACTAAAGCACCTTTATACAAGGAAGGGATTTGAAATGTGAAATGAGTTAAACTAAATTGTACAATTTAAATACATGCAGAGAGGGGGAGAAAGAGAGCTTAGCTATCGTCTACACCTATAACTATATCTATACTATGTTTTCATCTATATCCCCTGCATTTTTCTACTCAAGAACTAAGGTAGCTTACGGGGCACCTGGGTGGCTCAGTCGGTTAAGCGTCCGACTTCGGCTCAGGTCATGATCTCGTGGTCTGTGAGTTCAAGCCCCGCATCAGGCTCTGTGCTGACAGCTCGGAGCCTGGAGCCTGCTTCGGATTCTGTGTCTCCCTCTCTCTCTGCCCCTCCCCCACGCATGCTCTGTCTCTTTCTCTCTCTCTCTCTCTCAAAAATAAAGATTAAAAAAATTTTCAAAAAAAATAAAGAACTAAGGTAGCTTAATAAACCAACAAAAGCAAATACTATGGACAGAAAGTACATCCTTTTAAATAAAATATCAACTATCAAACCATAAAATAACAGACAAAAAACAAAATTACTAGAAAAACAATAACCGAAACACGCAGGCCACAACATTTGTTTCCTCATGACAAAAGTGAAAATGAAAGCCTGGCATATCCATCCCAAAGACTCTAAATACCAACTCCACAGGAGAACCTAAACTTTTTCTACTTTATAGCTGTAGAATACATGTCTTCTGTGGAATTTACGAGAGAGTAGGCATAACACTGGTGTTGGTTTATGCTGGGGGAGATTTTATATGTGTATAATATACAGATACAATATCATATATAACCACGTATTCATATATGACTTGAGATGACTACTGCCTATAGCTTCTCCCCATAAAAGCTAACATTATAACATCAAAAAGCAACTCAGGGAAAACATTTAAGGTGGGAAAACAGACTACTAAGGAAATTTGGTCTGAACATTCACCATCCCATGGTCTGACTTCAACCAACAATGACAAGCAAGCATCTAAAGAAATAGATAAACACAAATCTTCCCAACAATGTCTCATAAATGTTATTTCTCTCAAGTGGGTATCTGGGGTGCAAGGAGCAAATATCATGTATTAGAAGAGAGACCGTTGCCTTTTTATAGCTATAGATACCATAGTATCATATCGGTGTGGGTCAGATTCATGCATAGAGTCTAAGATACATATAAAAATGTATGAAGAATGGGAAAATTTCATTCATTTTTCATAATGGTTCTTTCTTTTAAAAAATTTTTTTTAACGGGGCGCCTGGGTGGCGCAGTCGGTTAAGCATCCGGCTTCAGCCAGGTCACGATCTCGCGGTCCGGGAGTTCGAGCCCCGCGTCAGGCTCTGGGCTGATGGCTCAGAGCCTGGAGCCTGTTTCCGATTCTGTGTCTCCCTCTCTCTCTGCCCCTCCCCCGTTCATGCTCTGTCTCTCTCTGTCCCAAAAATAAATAAACGTTGAAAAAAAAAAATTTTTTTTAATTTTTTTTAACGTTTATTTATTTTTTAGAGACAGAGTATGAGCGGGGAGGGGCACAGAGAGAGGGGGACACAGAATCCAAAGCAGGCTCCAGGCTCTGAGCTGTCAGCACAGAGCTCAACACAGGGCTCAAACTCATGAACTGTGAGATCAGGACCTGAGCCAAAATCAAGAGTAAGACGCTTAACTGACTGAGCCACCCAGGCGCCCCCATAATGATTATTTCTTTACAGAGTGCTACATTAGGTATCTTCTTAAGCCATGATTTATGGGTGACAAATTTCAAGTCATTTCCATATGCATTCATTTTAGACCAATATGCAATCCTGCTAAAAAGAATTTTAAATTTTCTGGTTGGGACTCAGGGATCTCCACAAATATCAATAGTAAACTTCCCAATGTCTGTAAAGGGTTTGCTTCAAATAAACAATTCATAAGTACATAACAAGGATTGTTTCCTTTTTGGATGAAGTGGCATATTAAATCTGGAGATGTATAAAGCAAGCCATGCTTCCAAAAGTGAACAGAAGTAACAATCTCTAGCATCGATTTAGCTTCCACGGCTTGTATACTCTACCTGTGAACACTACACAGAAACCAAGCTGGATTTCTCATACCTGCCTTTAGAGCCCTCTTCCTCCATAGAATTTTCTTGGAGATAACGCCCGCAGTCCACAACTCGGCTATCACCATGGCAGAGAACAGAGTTCCACACACCCTTTCCACACACCTTCCTTACCTAGAAATAGTCAAGCATTTTTAATCACTTCTCCTAGGTTTTTTTTTCCTAGAATAACTTTGATATTTACTTTGCTCTGTCTTCCCCCTGAGTAAAACTGGGAGTGGAGAGGACAATGTGACTTGTCCCAGATCAGCACTGCCCTGTAATACCTTGGGCTCAGACACACTATGGGAAAGAGGCAGACAGCCATTGCCTCTCTGCCGGGCCCTGAAGAGTTTGTGTTTATCCCTATGTCAGCACAGACTACTGAAAAACCCTCATTTTTATTTTTGTTTGAAAGGCCCTGACTAACACTATTTGGCTTGCACTTGTGGTCTTTGACCTGGAAATTAATATAGGGTCATTACTTACAACACACATACATATACATAGAAAAAGACAGAACAAGTTAAAACCTAATTAAAATGTGAACGTCAACTATTTTAATGGGTATATCATTATACTTTAGAAAGAGAATACTGTTATGTTTGAGAAATGGAATACTGCTTGGCTCTGGAGTCCAATATACTCACAAGAGAGTCATTTTTCAGAGCTAAAATATTTTGCAGACCTCTATAATAAAAGTAATATAACGCGTAGGATCTCTCGATTGAGAATAAATACTACTCTAAAGTCAATAGTATATTTAAGTAGCTTCTACATAGATTAAAAATATTACTTTAGGGGCACATGGGTGCCTCAGTCAGTTAAGTGTCTGATTCTTGATTTCGGCTCGGGTCGTGATCTCATGGTTCATGAGTTCGAGGCCCATGTGACTGACAGCGGGGAACCTGCTGGGATTCTCTCCCTCCCTCTTACTGCCCTTCCCCCACTTGTGCTCTTTCTCTCTAAATAAATAAATAAATACACAAACTTTTTAAAATATTGTTTTATATACATAGTACATATACGTGCATTGTGCATAAATATGTACCTACACATAAAGTCATCTGCAAACAAGTCCCGTTTAGGTACAGTTTTTTTTTTTTTAATTTTTTTAATGTTTATTTATTTTTGAGACAGAGACAGACAGAGCATGAACAGGGGAGGGTCAGAGAGAGAGGGAGACACAGAATCCGAAGCAGGCTCCAGGCTCTGAGCTGTCAGCACAGAGCCCGACGCGGGGCTCAAACTCACGGAGTGTGTGAGATCGTGACCTGAGCTGAAGTCGGCCGCTCAACCAACTGAGCCACCCAGGCGCCCCTAGGTACAGTTTTATGGACTCCTTGAAATTACCCTTTTTGTCAGTGCAGTGAAGCCCACAGGCTGGGGACAGCTGACTTCCTGGGGTTGCATAGCTCCTGTCAGATGGCCCGGCAGGCTGGCATTACCGCTTTGCCCCTTGGAGGGGGCTGCACCTCTCATCTAGTCAGAAGTCCTGAGCCTCGTCACAGTCCCTGGGAAACCACTTTTTTTGCACTTTCTCCTTTTATTGCTACATCAGGTGCAAAATCAGATTCCAGGTGGCCTCACATAATATTTGATGTTTACAGGTTGCTTCTCCTTTGGGTTGCCTGCAGTGTTATCTATTTCATGAGCAATTGTAGAGAACTACCAAGTCAGAGGAATGTTCTTTCTTCCTGCCTGCCTCTGAGGTATCACCTACAGACAGAGCATCACACAAGGGGAGGCTCCTTCCTTTCTCCCAGGGACACAGTGTCTCTCCAAAGTCCTGAGGCTGAAGAGGCCCCAGTCGCTAAAGAAGCCTCTTCCTTTGTCTAGCTCTGAAGTCTAACCAGTGCCTCTGGAGTGAAGTGGGATAGGCTTAATGAATTTCCACATTCCTCTCTTTCTCTGCCACCATTTCTAAAGCACAAAAATAGCGCCTTCCAATCCAGTTGCATTCCTTCTGGTATGTAGACCAAGATCCTGCTGCCCTTACATCGTGTGGGTGGTGGATATTTTGGGCAGGTCTTCCTCCCTCCGAAGTCACGTTCATATGAGGTTTTACGCTCGTAAATTAAATTTAGAAAATTAGGGTCACAAGAGGAGGCCATAGTTCTCAGGTAAAGAAAATTCAAAGTAGTTTGTAGTTTAAAATAAATACGTGATGGTTTTTAGACTTTTGAGAAATACATTATGCTGTTGCCAAGGAAGTCGGTTTCCAGAAGAATGAGGTATTTTTGTTCTACAAGCAAAAATATTTGATGGCAAATAAGACAAAATTATAGGGGCCAGTAGTTTCCTAAATCAAGCACGATCTTAACAGTACAGCATCGCCATTATCCTAGAGTTCTCTGCATGCCTTATTGATTTTAATACTTTGATACCTTCCATTGAACAATTCCCTTGAACGCGATTCCTTTATAACCAGAGCCACTTTGTAAGTTTCAAGGTTATAGTGCACTTTGAGAGGCCCTGAGAAAGATTTTCACAAGGTAGTTACTACTGCTCATGCAGGCTCTTCCATCATTATCTTGGTTTAATGAATTATGTGTCAACATGCAAAACCTTAGCCGGAAAAGAAGATAAAAGCTCAATTATTTAAGCTATCCAACAAATGCTTTTCTAAAAAAGCAGGGTGGGGAGGAGGGGGGAAAACGGGTGAAGGGCATTGAGAAGGACACTTGTTGGGATGAGCACTGGGTGTTGTATGTAAGCAATGAATCATGGGAATCTACCCCCAAAACCAAGAGCACGCTGGATACACTATATGTTAGCTAACGTGACAATAAATCATATTTTAAAAAAATGTATTGGCAGAAATAAAGGGAAATGGTCTAGACCTGCTGGTACCTAAGGGTATCTCCTTTTGAGGGGAAAAGGAATTTAAAGAAGGGTGCACATAACTACAAACTTCGTTTTCGTAATAGTCCCGACAGGCAATGATTTCTGCCCATTGTCTTCATTCATGGGTCGGGCCAAAATGGACAAGAAATAAATCGATGAAATAATGATGATAACAGGAGTAATAGCCCATGTACCACTTCCTGAGGATCTGACACTATGTGACGTACTTCACACTCATCATCTCTGAACGTCACAGTCATCTTAAAGAGCCAAAGTTTTTTCTCTAAGGATTATGGGTTTTTAATTCAGGATCAAGAGATACCAAATTATTTCATTGAGCATACCCCAAAAAAGATCACCACCCAAAATCAAGTTGTATGACATTCCTTTCAGTTTTTAATTAATAGTAATAATGGTGGCTGATATTTAGTGCCTGCGTGTTATGTACTAGGTAGTGACCACACTGAGAACTTTCCATGGATCTAACACTTGCAACACCCCCATGGAATCAGTGCTATTGTCATTCTTAATTCACAGATGAGGAACCCGAGGTTTAGAGAGGGCCAGTAACTTCTCTAAAGGCGTGCAACTAGTTAATGGCAAAGCCTGATTCCGACTCTGCAATCATGACGTCTGAGCACGAGTTTTTAATTACTTTGCCACAGAATTAATATGTCAGTTGGGAATGTTGTACTAAGCCCAGAAACAGAAGTTGCTCTCAACAGAGGTGAATTGAAGTAATATACAGAATTGACAACTTAAGAGATATAATAGCATCCTTAGCAGGATATAGAAGGCAATCAGGATTGAACATGCATGATGCCATATATATATACGTATATATATATTTCAAACATACCATTCATATCTCTAACCTCTCCCTCACACACAAAGAGCTTAGAATTAGAATTCCCCAGGTAAGTTTTTCCCATTATCCTCTCTACGATCATTGACGTTAGTCTTCCCAAGAAGATAAGCGGTCAAAAGATTCATGTAATAATTGCCATTATCTGCAATCATTGCCAAGATCTGTAATCATTGTTAGAAATCCTAATTGTTAAAAACTCTGCAGGTGAAGATTTGAGTGATTAGTAGGAATCTGTATTAATCCCAAACTAGCTAGCTCCTTGACATTTTATTTTTTTAATTAATTAATTAATTAATTTATTTATTGAGAGAGAGAGAGAGAGAGAGAGAGAGAGAGAGAGAGAGAGAGAGCATGCACTAGCCAGGAAGGGGCAGAGAGAGAGAGAGAGAGGGAAAGAGAGAATCCCAAGCAGGCTCTGCGTTGCCAGCACAGAGTCTGATGCTGGGCTCAACTTCACGAACCCTGAGATCATCACCTGAACCGAAATCAAGAGTCGGATGCTTAACCAACTGAGCCACCCACGTGCCCCAGTCCCTTAACATTTTAAAAACATTTCTGCCATATGTTATTTCATTGTACATTTTTCTCTTCAAAATTTTGGGTTAGGCAAGGGGAAAATCTACTTTGGGAACCACATTTTTCACAATATATGTATTCTGGAAAAGATGGATAGAATTAAATTTTATAAATGGCATCATCCTTTCATCCTGACTAAGGGGATTCCAGAGCTAATTCTTTAAGAAACTAAAAAAAAAAATGCAACCTAATTTATCTACCTTGTTTCAGTTAGTCGAGATTGCAAATGTTGGATTTGCACCAAGTGAGGTCAGACTTGACCCAGAAAAAGACAAGCGTCCATAAATGGTATCTTAGAGGACTTATCCTCAGGCTCTAGGGTAAATTTAGTTCTTGCTTTTAGTTACTGGATCAGATTTGTGGTCTGAACTGTTGCAATATTTCTCCACCTCCCCCCTCTCTCAACACACACACACACACACACACACACACACAATCACATATATATCCAGAATATTGCAGCCAACTGCGGAAATTTCTGTCTTCCAACTCATCTAATCACACATCTTGCAAACGTAAAAGTATTGAGTATATAATGCACACCTATTCTGGTATCACCGCCTCACTGAATTTTATTCCTATGTATTTTATTCCTATCTGTGATCTGTCTTCATCTGCTCTCGCTTTTGTCCTAAATTCTTTCAGAATTGTTGGGAAATGAGGTTTCTGTCACTCTGTAGGTAATCATCTCTGTAGACTAGAACCCTTAATCGTTTTATGGCCAGAATGGTTTTCAGGTAAGACTTACAGAACTGACTCCCTTGACCTCCACATAAGTCCAGGTTGAATCCTATTTGGTGAGGAAACTGAGATTGGCACTTGGCTAGAGAAACTCCCATTGTTGATGTAGAGGCTGTGTGGTTATCTGTTGGGGTCTCACTATGTAAGGGGCCAGTCTATTAATTTGTCACAAGTTAGGATCTATTCAATTTAATCGTTCACTCTTCTGTGTAGTAATTATTTTTTTCTATGTACTATGCTTTTTTTTTTTAACTTACGAACTACTGTGTCTAAAGTTCTCTTGTTTCTGTCTCCTCCCTTCTAATGCCACCGCTTCTCCCTTAGAACGACCTCATCTCTTTTCCTCTACACTGTGGCAGTAGCTTAACTAGTTCCCCTATTTTCAGCTTCCCCCCCCCCTTTTAGCAAGTCTTCCATATTGTCCAGCATAGTAAGCATTTGAGGAATGCTTATGGAATGACCGAATACATTCCTCAGTTATAAATACTGTGTCAAACCTTCAGGGTGCAGAGGGTTTTACCTCTGGGAATTCCCAGGGGTATTGGTTGATCGGTTGGCTGGTTGATTACCAGATAGGTTCTAAAGGCAGTGCTCACCAAAAAGACAATCAAGCATGACTAAACCTACATCCTGAAATGAAAAATACATCCCAATCACCGTGCACGCTTCAAACACGGTGAATGGTACGCAAGATAAAGTGGGTCCTGAAAACAACAACCGATTATTCTTACCTGAGAACCACTGCTAACCCTTACCCGTGTGACTGAGGAACAGTTTCTGCCCTGGCTCAGCTTGGATCACCTTTGGCGTGTCCCAAATAATCTCTACACCAGAAGAGCTGCCTCTTATGGGCGGGCCTTGTGAATTGCGGGGTTGGTTGTACGAGATCACACCATCGTTTTCCAATGTGAGCGCTCCGTGTCAGAGCCACACTGGCGTCTGTCTCTTGTGTTCTCTGGAAACTAGCATCCTTCCCGTGCACCATGATGATGGGAAAGATGTTAGGCCCCTTTAGCTACAAAAGCATCTACCTGCTTGAAAAGTGAGCTAAAAGGAGTCCTTCATCGAACCAAAGCAGGATACATTTTGTGTAGCTCTACTAAACATCCCCTAGGCAAGAGTGGCTTGGGATATTACCATTTGATCACACCATCCACAACGCTGTACAGAGTTACTAGCATAATTGTTACTTAGACTTATGCTCAAAGCACCTTTATTAAATCACACAATGCCTTAGGCTGTACGGTGAGGTTCACAGCCTCTGAATAATATTCTCTTTGCTTTGCCTGAAGATCTTGGGTATCACCCCATGCTCAATTGACAGCTTGTTAATGTCGTTCTTCATTTTATTCCTTCTGAATCTTTGATTTTTTTTTTCTAGAGATAAAGACAAGGCAACAGGACTGAATGTAGATCCATGTTGCCACAAGTTAAATCTTTGTTTTTGTAGACTTTGTTTTATATTTATTTTGCCACCCGTTTACTGACTAACCCCAAGTAATACTGCACCTGAAATGCCCAGAAATTATTTTTAATATTTGCATTCTTCTCTCTGTCCCCTATCATACAGTGAATCACTGAATGTGATGGATTTAACTCCTACATTTATTTTTTTTTATGTTTATTTATTTTTGTGAGAGACAGAGACAGCATGTGAGTGGGTTGGGGCAGAGAGAGAGGGAGGCACAGAATCCGAAGCAGGCTCCAGGCTCCGAGCTGTCAGCACAGACCCTGACGCGGGGCTGGAACTCACAAGCCGTGAGATCACGACTCACAGCCGAAGTCGCCCGCTCAACCGACTGAGCCACCCAGGCACCCCAACTCCTACATTTAAAAACAACAACAACAAAAAAAACAACCAAAAACTCTCCCTGCTCTCTTTCCTCATAGACAGAGAACTAGGTTCAGGCCTCTCTTATCTTTGACACAGACTATTGAAATATTTTCCTTTCTAATCTGTCTTCTTATATTGTTCCCTTTTCATTTCCCACTGTTTAGTTGCTAGAATTATCTATTTACAATATAAATCTTAAAACTTTCAATGGCTTAGGATACGAATGCATTTCTGTGGGTGTCACATAAATAGAAATGGTATCGGGGCGCCTGGGTGGCGCAGTCGGTTAAGCGTCCGACTTCAGCCAGGTCACGATCTCGCGGTCCGTGAGTTCGAGCCCCGCGTCAGGCTCTGGGCTGATGGCGTCAGGCTCTGGGCTGATGGCTCGGAGCCTGGAGCCTGTTTCTGATTCTGTGTCTCCCTCTCTCTCTGCTCCACCCCCGTTCATGCTCTGTCTCTCTCTGTCCCAAAAATAAATAAACGTTGAAAAAAAAAATTAAATAGAAATGGTATCGAAATCCTGTCCTGTGACCTTTTTCCTACCTTCATGCATGAATGGGATTTAATAAGAAAATATTCATAGGGTGGCAGGGTGGCTCAGTCGGTTAAGCATCCAACTTCGGCTCGTGTCAGGATCTCACCGTTCACGCTCTGCGCTGACAGCTCAGAGTCTGGAAGCTGCTTCGGATTCCGGGTCTCCCTTTCTCTCTGCCCCTCCCCCCCTCAAAAATCAACATTAAAAAATTCGTTAAAAAGAAAATATTCATTAAAGACGCAAAGCCTATTTCTATATCAAAAGTCACGGTATAATAGTCACCATGTTTCTGTACAATGTTCACCTCTGCTTCAGAACTGTCAAACCCTTTAGATCTTCACTTTTCTCATGTCTTACCTTGACCTCACACCCGAACGTGTTCCATGACTTTACGCATGGCTACCTGTAGCAGGTCCTGGGACCCAGCCCTTCCAGCCTTCAACATTCATGTTTGCTAGTTTTCCGGTGGCTCAGTAATACACACTAACAACTGACACGTGGTAACTTTTTTTTTTCTCCATGTGTGACTATTGTAATGGAGGACAGGTATCCTTGGACAGCTGGGAACCACCGGGTGAAATTCGTCAACATGCGGTTACTACTTCCCAGTGAAGTTATCCTTCAAATAAGGGCCCTGTGACGGCACCATTTGCAGAAGATAAGGCTCTTTGTTAGCGGGCGCGCTGCAGACACACGTGCCTAAGAAAAGGGTACAGAGAACACCTAACGGGGGGGTCACAGGACACCCCTTATCAATCATTCCCTTTCATCACACAGTAGCTCTGCGTTTAGAAAAAGAGCAGTAAATCGAAACAAGGAGCAATTCCACGCAATTCCCCGATGTCAAAACCCAGTGACTGGCTGTTGACAGGAAAGCATCCTATCATGTGAGGTCTCAGTACCTCTCGCAGAAAACAGCGTCCTCCGCGTTAAATTTCACGTACGATTCCAAAAGAAGCGAGCTCAGGAAAATTCCACTTTTCGAAGTTTTACCTTATCAGCATAGTAAGGCTCTAGTTAAGCGCAGTATTAAATAATCTCTCAAATATTTATTTCTCTGGTATTCTTCCATTTTTAGAGTTGCCCTCATTCTTGCAATTGTTTGAGAGGCCTAAAGCTCCATTCTTCTACCGTTGTTAGAACTTTCCCTTTGCCTTCAAAATCAACTTTTGATCTTAGCGCCCGTGATTAAATGAAAACACATTACCACCGGCATTTCCTTTTTCCTGGCCTGCATTCCCAGTCCCACTGAGGTCAACCCCAGTACAGCCTGTTCTTGCTATGAGAGCTACTTCAAGATACAACCCTTGCTCTGTGGGAGGGTGTTAATGCGACCCTCGTTAACTACTACTACTCTCTTTAATCTGACAGCCTGCTTATTTTGACCTCCGCTAAATAAACTAAGAGCAGCAAACGTGTCTAAATCTTTTCTCTGAGTTTGCCTCGAATTCGGAACCCGACAATGCATAACGTTACTCGTTTTCTTTAAGTGCATTTCCTTATGCATAAACCCATTGGAATCTTTTGACCAATCCAAAGCTATTTTCTGGCGAATGATCATTTGATCCTTCTTTAGAGATGAATTATCATGGCCATATCCCATTCACCGGGATTTCAAACCCCATCATTCGAGTATACTCTTTTAATCAGTCCTTATTGACTATTTTCTCCGGTTGATTAGAATACAGGTAAAGGTTTGTGCTATACATCTGTAATCCAATTTTTCCACTAATAATATTTTTGAAAGGAAAATTTCAAAATTTCATTTTGTTAATCTCAAAAAAAAAAAAACGATCAATGCTACCGTGTGCCGAAGTCACTATCATTCAAGTTTCTTATTGTTAAGGTCAATTTCTCAGAGAAGAACCCTGTCCTTCCTTCTCAACTGCCTTGTGTCAGCCCATCAGAGTCAGAGTACTGGTGGGCACCACAGACACTGTGTCCCGAACACCGAGCAAGAAAGCAGCCATGCGCTGGAACCGGATTCCGAGGGGTCCGGACTGACATGGTGCTGTCACCATGGAACGGCAGATGGAACGGCTATCACCATGGAACGTCAAGTCTGAAATTAAGGGAAGTGTGTAGAGCAATGTGATTCGGTGAAGGGGAACTTCAGAAACCGATGTTGTGGCAATACTGGGCAGTGTATCAAGAGAACCAGCCTGGGAATCAGAAGGCAAGGCTGGGTCCAGGCTCTGTCACTAGCTGACTGGTGACTGTTCCCCTTCTGTCTCCTCTCCAGGAAAATGCTGGGCTGGGATGGGGCTGTCTCCAGGCCCCCTCCATTCTCTGGCAGTCTGTGATTTTCAAGTCACAGTGATGTTTGTCGTAGCAATGGGGGGCAATGTCTGGGATGATTGTGTGCTTCGTTCCCTTAATGGGGACCGAGGCAACAGCTCAATTTGGCCTAAACTGGGCTGTGTCAGCACAATGGAGGTGATTGGCTGCGCCCCAAAAGCAGACCCCAGAGAGATATTGGTCCTGACAGGCAAACAATTTAAGGGGAAAATTGGAGCTCTGTAGATAAGACATCTGTGTGCTTGTGATGCCCTTGGTCAAGTCTTCAGCGTAATATATGATTTCATTGTTATGGACCGAAATGCTCTAGGTTAAGACCATTCTTAAAAGAAGCTGGAGACTATGTCTGTGGAACTGGGAATATACACTGAAATTTTCAAAGTTATTTTTATTTTTGAAGACTTCCAACATCAGAAATGACTATCTCTTTATATTTCTTACTTCTGAAGCCAAGTAATATGTTGGAAAATTAGTCAAAACCTAATTTTAATGTTATGTGACTACGCTGGGGGCCACAAAGCACTTGACAGGTTTTACTCCCACTTTTCCCCAACACCTCCTGCCAACATTTTCTTCTGCGTTTGATCCTTTTGCTCTGTTCTTTTTCATACTTTTTCTTTAATATGTTCCGACACTATTTTTACTCTTAAAATATGCATATTGCGATGGTGGTGCCCATCACACTTTCCCAACATCCATGAATGAGGTACTGTGGGGCCCAGAACCCTCAGTATCACAGAGAATGAAGGAGTTTTATGAACCCAAGCCCTTTTGGGTTTTTTTTAAAGTTTATTTCTTTATTTTGAGAGAGAGAGAGAGAGAGAGAAACAGAGAGAAAGAGAAACATGGGAGGGGGCAGAGAGAGAGAGGAAGAGAGAGAGAGAGAATCCCAAGCAGGCTCTGTGCTGACAGCTCAGAGGGGCTCAAATTCATGAACTGTGAGGTGGTGACCCGAGCCAAAAACAAGGGTCAGATGCTTAACTGACTGAGCCACCTGGGCACTCCCGAACTCAAGCCCTTTTAGTGGGTGTTATTCCAGCACCAGCAATCAGTCCCTGTGGCCTCACCCTTACTGTGACAGTGGGTGCTGTCATTTCAGCCTGTCCGTCCTGCTCCAACCAGACTCAAGAGTGCAGCTGTCAGGACCTTATAGCAAGCCCTGTTACAACACTTATCCCTTTAGTATATGCATTAGTCTGCTCAGGCTGCCCTAACAAAATATCATCGACGCGGTGGCTTAAACAACAGAAATTTATGTCTCGTCATCCTGGAGGCTAGTAGTCCAAGATCAAGGTTCTGGCCAATTTGGTTCCTGGGGGAAAGCTCTCTTCCTTGCTATCTTCTCGATGTTCCCTCACTCGGCCTTTGTTGGTGCGTACATATGGGGATGGGAGAGGGGGAGGGCGGAGAACTCTCTCTCCTCTTATCTTCGCTTGTCAGTGAACTCCATCATGAGTGTCCTACTCTCATAACCTGATCTAGCCCTACTTACCTCCCAAAGGCCCCATCTCTAAGTACCATCACTTTGGGGGTTATGGCTTCACCACAGGAGTTTGGGGGGTGGGGGGGACACCACTCGGCCCGTACTAGTACAGGCCTGCAGAAGAGCCCATTTCCTGAGTATAACGGGGCCCACCTCTCCATTGTTCTCTGCTAGGGCCAACATGGAAATCATAGTACTTTCCCCTGGTCCATGTGTGATCATCCCTTTATCCCTGCTCCTCCACATCTGGTATCCTTAGCAAATTCAATACCAGCCACTTCCTTAGGTCTAGGCAATAACTGGCCAGATACTTTGTAACTATGAAGTCACTAGTGAATTTAAGCATTTGACTTCAGCTCAGGTCATGAGCTCACGGTCCGTGAGTTCGAGCCCCACGTCGGACTCTGTGCTGACAGCCGGGAGCCTGGAACCTGCTTGGGATTCTGTGTCTCCCTCTCTCTCTTCCCCTCCCCCACTCATGCGCGCGCGCGCGCGCGCTCTCTCTCTCTCTGTCAAAAATAAACATTAAAAAAAATTAAAAGACTAGCAGATAGTAAATCCGAAAGGCAGATTTGACATGATTTAGAATGAGGCAATGATGAGACATTAGAAGTGATCTTTGGGGGGGAGAAAAAGACGGCGGGGAAAAGTTAAGTAGTGCGGCTCTACTCGCATTTTCTGTATGTTAACATCGACGGACCTTAGCATGTTTTTCGTAACAGATGCAAACAGAGACGGATAGATTTTGAATGTTTTCCGAAAGGGGAAAACGGCTGGAGCAAGGTCTCAGGGGAGGCAGAGCTGGAGCTGGGGAGTTCGAACAGCAGAGAACCACTTCTGCCTCTAAGATAAAACAGAAAAGGTAGGACAGAAAGCCAAAGTACTGGGGGCAGAAGTAGTATTGGGTAGTTGAAGAAGCCTACCCAGCCTCAGGCTTCTCACGCTAGTGACAGTGTGCGACATGCTCTGACATGGGCCGTGCAAGAAACACGCGCCGGGGCGCTGACACTTCAGAAGACGGGTGGGGTCGGTCAAGCTGGGCACTGTGCTAGATATTTGAAATGTATCTCACGAAGTCTACGGGCAGTCATGGCAGGCTCTTCAGATGAGAGAGTAAAGACTCAAGGGTTTGGCGACTTTTCTCAGCATTGAGTGTTGGGTGGCGGGGTTGAGTGACCCCCTCGTGGCGGCTGGATTGGAGTCGGGGGCTGTTCCCCTCGTGCTGTGTACAGGGAAGCCTTGAAGCATCGGCAGGATTTTGCTGTACAGGGAACGGAATTCCAGAACATCGTGTGAGCAATTTCGAGGAGTCAGGGAAAGGCAGCAAAGCGCACTCTAGAGGTGAAGAGCACGATTCGCTTTCTTGGGGTCACTTAACAAATTACCGCAAACTGGGTGACTTAAAGCAACTTGAAAGAAATTGATTCTCTGAGTTTGGGAGGCCAGATGTCCAAAACCAAGGTGTCAGCAGGGCCCCGCTCCCCCTAGAGGCTCGAATGGAGAGTCTATTCCCTTCTACAGCTTCTGGTGGCTGTGAGCACTCCAGTCTTCTGCCTCTGTTTTCAGGTCCCCTGCTCCTCTCTCTGTCTATGTCACATCTCCCTCGGCCTCTCTCTTACAAGGATACCTGTGATTGCATTTAGAGCCCACCCAGATAATCCAGGATAATCTGCAAAGACCCGTTTTTCCGAATAAGGTGACGTGCCCAGGCTCTGGGAATTCATGCTTGGCTATATCGTTGGGAACCACGGCTAGCCCAGCACAAACACTTCGCGGTGTATAATAAATGCAGTGAGAATTCTGAATAAATTAGGACAAGCAATATGTTAGATGCCAGCAGACAAAAATCGAGAATGGCAGGTCTCCTACGGTTTGTGCTCGTCAGAACTGTAATGGAAATGCGTAACAACTCAATGTGTGTGTGTATCTACACTATGTAATTCGGTCATGATAACTTAATAAAACAAAAAGCAAAAGGGCCACTATTTTTACCCTGACCACAACGTAAGGATGAAATCTTTGAGGAATACGATGACAGACATGTAATTGGATTATGTGTTATGAAGAAGCACAGCAGCCGCTTCTTCTTGGTACCCCTCCAGAAAATAGGAGATGATGCTAATAACAATAATAAAAATAACCGAAGAGCGTGTTCCTGGAGGATAATACCAGTCCTCAAGCTTTCCAAAATCTTGCTCAGTTATGGTTCTCTGTGTGAGGATACTAACTTGTTTTACTTAGGTTACAGTAGCCCATTTTCTAAAATATATTAAAAAAAAAAACAGATTTCCAATCACTGGCAAGAAAAATATATTTAACAGACCACAAAGCTTCTAGTCCATAAACCTGCGTCCTGCATGGTATAAGTTTACAGCGTCGGACTCTCAAATAATAAAGACCACGGGGTGGGATAGCCTCTAACTTGATTTCCCCTTCCTGAAGCCACATCGCGGTTCTTAATTAAGCAGTGGTTTTGCAACCCTTTAAACAACGAAATCTTTATACCAGTCCTGGTACCGTATAAAAGAGGGAAACATGTTTCTTCAAACACTGGAATTCTGCTTGCTCGAAGACTTCCTCAGTACACAGAGCACCGTCTCTTCTACTCAGCCCAGATAGCGTTTTGCTAACAGAAGGAAATATATTTTTTTCCAACATCCCTTGAACTGTGAGTACACATGGAAGTGAGCACATCTACACTCTCACTCAACAACCACGCTTTGTTACATGAACCCCATCCCCTCGCTCCTTCCTTGAATGGCTTCCTCTGCTTCCCACCGGATGGCTGTCCAGCTTTGCTAACGCAACTCAAATGTGCCCACAAAGCCCGCATTCACCTCTCAGGCAGCCTGTTCTATCTTCAGACCAGCAGAAGGTTCTTCCTCTCAGAGTCGAAATGGCTTCCTCTGCAGTTTCCAACCATTGGGTGTAAGCTACATGATGTGGAGCACACCCAACAGTATGTAACTCTCTTCCAAGTGCAGCTTGCTGAATATTTGAAGACAATGGTGATGTTCCTCTGGCCACGTAGAGCATCCTCCAGGCTAAATGACCCAGATCTCCTCACTCACCCTTCACGCCTCATAAGCCCTGGTCATCTCATCATGCTGTTTCCCTTTTTTTGTTACAGATGTTCCAAATCCCTTTCAGTGTAGGCTTCCCTACACCGAATCCCATATCTCAGATTTGGCCTGAGCAGTAGATGGCCGAGCAGATCCAGACACGCGGCATTGATAGTCAGCATCTCTTAATACAGCCTAAAGCGCCCTGGCCTTTTTGAAGCCCACCTCACAATTTTTTTTTTTTCAAAATAGCTTCTCGCAGGAGATTTACAATTCTCCAGATATTAGAGTCAGGGAACAAGTCATTAATCAGCCTAACTTATTTCTTAGTTTAGTTTTCCTTCTTTGCCCACGGACCTGCTGGGTTCACTTGTAGCACACCGTATTTGCTTGTAAATACCTGTATCTCCCAACTTGTCACCTGGTTTATTACCAAGGAGCACAGGAACGCATAAGAGAAGGAACATTTTTTTTTTTAATTTTTTTTTAACGTTTTATTTATTTTTGAGACAGAGAGAGACAGAGCATGAACGGGGGAGGGGCAGAGAGAGAGAGGGAGACACAGAATCGGAAGCAGGCTCCAGGCTCTGAGCCATCAGCCCAGAGCCCGACGCGGGGCTCGAACTCACGGACCACGAGATCGTGACCTGAGCCGAAGTCGGCCGCCCAACCGACTGGGCCACCCAGGCGCCCCATAAGAGAAGGAACATTTAATGCCATGGGTTTCCTCAGAGCTTTTCAATAGGAAAAACGAGTCGAGAAAGGTGCCTTTTGGTACCTATATGTTAAAATAGAACGTTTTAAAATCAAGCATCATTTACCTTATGAAAACTTGTACAAATAAGACCAAATTCTTTTTCTCTAAAAAGATATCCCCAAAGAGTGTAATGGAAAATGGAGTGGGTGTGTGTGAAGCACGATTTGGCATTCATCACACTACTTTTTTCTCTACAAAGATGCCAAGGATATTCTAGAGAAATCTTAAACAAAGAGCCAAGTGTTCAAGTTCACTTCTACATTATATAGTTTATTCTGTCCCAAACATTTTTGAAGAGCATGATGAAGAGCCACAAAAATAACTGGTTAGTTCTTTTTTATTTGTGTTTATATATGGCAACATAGAGGCCTAAGGAGATCTTGAAAAGTAAACTATGAAATGCTAACTTTTTGAACTATGATTGGCCATGGGTCCCAGAAACTGAATGGGGTCTGTGAGAATGGAAGTGATCCAGGGTAAAACTTAGCCCCCGAGCAACAGGGGGTGGCCCTGAACACTAGAGCACTCGGAGCTAGGCCTTCAATCGGGGCCTGGCCCTCCCTGAAATGCTTTATTCAGCAGCATGAGCCAAGGTAACAGGTGCCCGGGGGGGCTGTGTCTTATGTTGCAGACAGGAATGTGAATGGGCGAGAGTGGACTTCACCTCCCTCACAGTTGTAGCTCACACAACAGCATTTTACCCATCCCCAACACCCCATCGGAAGGCTTCAAACAAGAATTACTTATTTCTGGCTTCAGTCTTAATAGCTTTAAAGAATAAGGATTATCCGTAAGTTCAGTTGTGCTAAACAACGCCACCTTCTTTTCAAGCAACTTTACTTGACCATTTTGATCCTTTTTTTCTTTTTCTTCCTATTGGTGTCATTCCCAAGGTTATCCCAGGACAGGTGTGGAAGAGCTGATACACACACTGAGAACAGATGGCAGATTTCATATATCAAATTTTTCAGTACTACACCTGACTTTTTCTGTAGGAAAGTCAGAAGCATGGTAAAACTTTACCACTCAAAGTATTTTATATGTAAGTCTAAGATCATTATATATTGAATATAACATACTCAATATATTTATTATGTATTGTATATATTAGTTTATATTTATATGTATAAAATATGTAATAATTACTTCCAAGGACTGGGAAAGCATTATGTCAATAAAATAAGAAAACTATAGGGGCGCCTGGGTGGCGCAGTCGGTTAAGCGGCCGACTTCAACCAGGTCACGATCTCGCGGTCCGTGAGTTCGAGCCCCGCGTCAGGCTCTGGGCTGATGGCTCAGAGCCTGGAGCCTGTTTCCGATTCTGTGTCTCCCTCTCTCTCTGCCCCTCCCCCGTTCATGCTCTGTCTCTCTCTGTCCCAAAAATAAATAAACATTGAAAAAAAATTAAAAAAAAAAAGAAAACTATCTAGAGATTCTCTATTATACGAGCATTCTCTATTATATGAGCATTCCAGGAATACACTGACTTCATAAAAGACTAAATGTTATAAATGTATTGGGCGTCAATAATATTATTGGTGACTAATATTATTATTGGCGAACTCAACCATGTGAAAGATTAAGGAAATTAACAATGTTATACTCCCTTCCTCTGTCCTTTCCCTACTTGCTGGTTTTTTGGTTGTAGTGTCAAAATTATTTTGCCAAGACGATAACACCTTCAATTCTGTAACCAAAATTCCCACAAGATTTTAGCTTTAGTGTGATATTAAGGGAAAAAAAATCATCCTTCCACTCATCCTTACCACTGCTTTTCTATTCCTGACCTTTTGGCTTTGGTTAGTAACATATTTGGCCAGATAACACAGTCAAAAGTTGTTGGGTTTTTTTTTTTTTAGAAGAATTAATTTGTTCTATTCTCCCTGACTTCTGAAGAGGTCTGTGGCCAGCCTCAGTGTTTTGCCACTTGTAGATGACTTCCTTTTTTATTCTGTCCGGATATCTGAAAATTCTTTTTTCATGCCTGATGCTAAGTCATTTTAAAAGAATATATTTGGGGATCAATTGTTCTGTATGTATTTCTCCTGGTATACAGTTTCTGCTCCTCGTCTCAGAGAATGTTCCTTAGTACCAAACTCTTACACAAAGAAATGTTGGGTTTCTTTTTTCTCAAATGCTGTGTATCTGGATCACTGTTGTCCAGTCTCCAAATCTAATACCTTCTCTCTTGCTTTAATCTCTTTTCCTGTACTCTCACTACCATTATCTGTTTATTGCTGTCTCCCATGTACTGTTCTTCAAAGGTTATTATTTTGTTTCTTCATTTCCTTATCTCCCTTTTTATTTCATACTTTTGTTATTTGAGCATCTAAACTTTGTTTTACCGAAGTTACATTATAAAGTCCTTCTATGGTCCCTCTATGGTGCTTACTGGAACATCATTTAAATTTTACTTAATTAATGTTTGTTTATTTTGGGGAGAGAGAAAGAACAAGCAGGGGAGGGGCAGAGAGAGGGGACAGAGGATCCGAAGCAGGCTCTGAGCTGTCAGCACAGAGCCTGATGTGGGGCTCAAATTCACAAACTGTGAGATCATGACCTGAGCCAAAGCCGGATGCTCAACCGACTAAGCCGCCCAGGCGCCCCTCAGACTTACGCTTACTGAATTCGTCTCTTCTTCTTTTATTTCCCTCTTCTTCATCTCCTCTCTTTTCTCCTCTTCCTCCTATCCTCCTCCCTGTGCTCCCCCACAGCCTCCTCCTTCTCAGGGCTCCACATGTACAGCTACCATCCCATTTTTGTCATGCCTCTGCTTACCATAGATAGTACTTTCCAGATCTTTTGTTTGGTATCACAGAATGAGGGAAACTATCCTACACCTGTTACCCTTATCGGACCTTATCTGAACAAGGTCTATTTGCCCCTAACCTATCAGGTAAAAAAATGGGTATTTTATTCTCTTTGATGTTCTGCAGTTTGAGAGCTGGGCAAGAAAAGAAAATGCCACATGGTCCTGAGCACAGTGCTTGTTAGAAAAGATCAATGAGAAACCTAAGGGTAATCCTAGTTGTTTATGAATACCATATTGCTACTTTTGTAGACAGTTTCATCATTCTCAGTGTTTAGAGTTTCTTTTTTTTTTTTTTTCAACGTTTATTTATTTATTTTTGGGACAGAGAGAGAGCATGAACGGGGGAGGGGCAGAGAGAGAGGGAGACACAGAATCGGAAACAGGCTCCAGGCTCTGAGCCATCAGCCCAGAGCCTGACGCGGGGCTCGAACTCACGGACCGCGAGATCGTGACCTGGCTGAAGTCGGCCGCTTAACCGACTCCGCCACCCAGGCGCCCCTAGAGTTTCTTTAGAAAAAAAATATATATGTGTGTTCAAGACTGCCACAATAACAAAACAATATTCTTTCCCCCAAGACGCCATTCATTAGTTTGTTTCTGTTACAATATGATTGATCAGTTTTGACAGGGCCTAATCTTCTTCATTTTGTTTTAATAAGATTGCTTTTCTCAGGAAATCAATGCAATTATAGAAAATTCACAAACCATATCAAACTTCACGAGCTCTGAGACCATGCAGAGTAAACCAGGAGTCGGCATGACATACATTTGATTTGAAGACTCAAACCACAATTGCGACCATCTATCCTAACATCACGGGAGGCTGCATTCACTACAAAACAAGATATACAGGCCTGCTCTTTCTACCCTCCAGGGACAGGATCCCAAAAATCCAGCTGTCGATGACAGCGGGGTAGGGCGAGAAGGTAGCACGCACGTGGGAAAATGTGCAGGAATCAGACTGATGCTGAGTCTGAATCTATCCAAATGTCGGCTATTTAATCATGGGCAATTTACATGTCTTCCCAAGCCTCGAGTCTCCAGTCTGTAAATGGGGAATGTTTCCATTTTCCTTTTATTCATTCTTTCAGTTTCGCAGTTGGAATATATCGGAAGTCCAGTAAGTGGCACAGCTGCTCTCGACACGGGGTAAAGCAGGGGACAAGACAGGTGCTTCTCAGGGCGCTTCCCCCTCCAGTGTTCATGACAGGTATTTTACTGAAGCACAGACAAACGAGATCATTTCAGACAGTTGTGAGTCTTCACGAAGAAAACACAAAGTAATTGCGGAGTGAGTGCTAAATTATCTGCTGCCGCTGGAAAGCCCCGACACAGACATGAGCTCAGCCTGGTGGTGGGACAGCAAGAAGGTGCTGCTGCACCACGTGGCCTGAGGGGGAGAATCGTGGGAGATGATGTCAAGGAGGTAGGCAGGGACCACATCGTGCAGGCTGAGATAAGAAGCTGGAGTTCTATTCTAACTGAAGAGAGAAGCAATTGGGATGTGTTTATCGGGGATCAGATTTGAGCTGCAGGTTACCCTGGGTGCTAGATGGAAACGCGCTGCAGAAGGGCAAAAGTGTCAGCAAGGGCCCCGGTTCGGGAGTGGTTGGTTGCCATGATCACGGAGAGAGTCCAAAATGGTTGGAGTTCAGGCTTGACATCGGAGGTCGTAAGAGGTAGCTGTATTCGGCAAGTAGTTAAAGTCAACAAAGTTTGCTGCGGACTTGGACGCAGGGATGAGGAAAAGGTGGAGAGCACGCGTGGATGCTCCAAGACAGAAGCCAGGCTCCCTCTGCTCATCTCCCAGGTCAGAATGGGGCGTGTACCTATTGCTGTGACCACAGGTGAGGACTTCCTGTGTCCACATGAGGCGGTTCACGTAGGGAGGAGATGTAGAGCTGAAAACGGTTCATGCAGGGAGGAGGTGTAGAGCTGGAGGGAAGGAGGGATGACACTAGGTGTGGCTTCTGGATTTTCGGCCTAAGGAGCTGGATAGGCGGAGGTGACATTTACCAAGATGAGAGAGAAGAAGGAAGGGACAGGGTGCGGCGGGAAGAGAGTGGGCTTGGATCAAATGCTTTGTTTTTGTTTTTAAATAAGATTTTATAGTGACCTTCATATATGGGTTTCCTGAAAATTTTATAGCTTTTCAAATGATGTTAATTTCTTTTCACGTCCCCACTTCCACTTAACTGCTAAAGTAGAGAAAATTTATTTAAGAACTGTTTGTCGGATATATATATATGCAAATTCTTGAAGTTTCTTTTCAGCAAGAATCACTTGGCTTTTCTAGGTATAAAATAATATCACCAACAATGAGAAGATTTGATCCTTTCTTTTTCAATGCATTTAAAATTACTTTATACCTTGGGGCGCCCGGGTGGCTCAGTCAGTTGGGCGTCCGACTTCAGCTCAGGTCATGATCTCACAGTTTGTGAGTTCAAGCCCGGCATCGGGCTCTGTGCTGACAGCTCAGAGCGCGGAGCCTGCTTCAGATTCTGTCTGCCCCTCCCATGCTCGTGCTCTCTCTCTCAATAATAAATAAATGTTAAAAAAATAAAAATAAAATTACTTGATACCTTAATCATATATACTAAAACCTTCAAGGGTAGAGGCACCTGGGTGGTTCAGTTGACTAAGCATCAGACTTCAGCTCAGGTCATGATCTCAAGGCTCGCGAGTTAGAGGCCCACACCAGGCTCTGAGCTCGAGCCTCTTAGATCCTCGGTCTCTCTCTCTCTTCCCCTTCCTTGCTCGTTCTCACTCTCTCTCTCTCTCAAAAAAAAACATTAAAAAAAAAAAAAACCTTTCAAGGATAATAATAGTAGTCGAAAGTGTTCCTATCTAGTTCTTGACTTTAATTAAAAATATTTTAATTTAGTGCCTCTTTTAGACAATGTTTATTTTTGTTTTTTGGTAAAGAGTTGTTCTATTTGATTGTCTCCATTCATTTATATTTTTAATGAACAATGATTACTGAATTCTGCCTTTTCAGTATACAATTATACAATTTTTTAAATTTTAGGATAGATAATTGCATTTTCAAAATTATCAAATCAAATATGTGTGATGTTCATTCCTAGTTTACGCGGAGTATTTAGAGAGCATTAAAGTTTCATACGGTTTGTAAATGTATTTGAATTGTTGTGTAACTGCATTAATTTCTTAAGAAAAGCAACTTATTAAACAAATATTTTTTTCCCCTGAGTAACTTGGCTCTTTTAAAAAAAGATAACCTTCAAGGTGTTTTTTTTTTTCTTTTTTAATCAGCCCTTAACTTTATAGTTAATGTGTTTAACAGATTGCAAATTGTAATAATAGGTTTTATCCTTCTGGCTCTTATGGACAGTTATATATATGACATTATTATGGCTGCTGTTTATTGTGCCCTCAGGAAGCCATTTTTAAAGGAAATGTAATTATGTTTCTATCCTTCATGATCCAGGGGTTATTACAGCTAATTTTATTCTCTTATGGAAGCAGATCTTTGACTTATGGCCTCATCAACCAAGAGAAATTGCATTTCAAAATTGAAAAAAATCCTAAGCTACAACCATGACTAAAAACCAACTAAAAAAGTACCTTGTTATTTTAACCTCATGAGCACATTTTCAGATTCTTAAAGTTTTTGGTTTTGGGGTGACATGAATAGTTTGATAACACTCCAGTTTGTCCGGTACAAATTTAAGTTAATTGTTCCAGCATCCTACGTGGTTTACAATTTGTACTGCAACTTTCATTTTAAATGAATTGTTGTTGTTGTTGTTGTTGTTGTTGTTGTTTTTAACATAACAACACATTAATATTTGCATTTCAGTAATATTTGTTATGAACATTTACATTTAAATAAGCTAGTAGTACTTAAACCTCTACTTTGTTCTTCCAAGGTCCCTGGCGGTCTGGTCTATCAGTGTGTAAGATAGGTGAGCAGGGAAAGAGGGCTCATTTAGAATGGGACCAGATCTGAAAGCTGACCAGTGATAACCCTTGTCTCTTTTAGAAACGCTGCTGGACATATTAAAACCAAGGCTTTCATTTACAATAGCCAAATTATGTAAGGAGCCCAAGTGTCCGATGATAGTTGGACGGATAAAGATGTGGTTTCATACAATGGGATACTATTCAGCCATTACAAAAGAATGAAATCTTGCCATTTGCAACAACATGGGTGGGGATCTAGAAGGTATCATGCTGAGCAAAATGGGTCAGAGAAAGACAGATACCATATGATTTCACTCATTTGTGGAATTTCAGAAACAAAACAAGCGAGTAAAAGGTAAAAAAGAGACTCTTAACAATAGAGAACAAACAGGTGGTTACCAAAGGGGCGTGGGGGACGGGTGAAATAGGTCAAGGGGATTAAGAGTATACTTATCACGATGAGCACTGAGTGATATATAGAAGTGCTGAATCACTATATTATACACCTGAAACTAACATAACACTATCTATTAACTACAAAACACAAAACACGTTCCTTTCAAATATAGAATGAACGTACTCAGTGATAAAACAAAAGGTCCCAGAGACAAACACACCTGTGGACAGCTAATTCCTTCCAGTCTCAGTGGAAGTATAAATTACTAAATCCCCTTTTGAGGGTGAAGACATTCTACCAGTAAAGATCAAAGTTTAAGTGTGTAAAATGTTGAAACCTTAAAACGAAAGTAACTGCAATTCTTCTAGGATTCTGTCATACCCGGGGACTTCACACCCATGTCAAAAGTTGTATTGGGGCGCCTGGGTGGCACAGTCGGTTGAGCGTCCGACTTCAGCCAGGTCACGATCTCGCGGTCCGTGAGTTCGAGCCCCGCGTCGGGCTCTGGGCTGATGGCTCAGAGCCTGGAGCCTGTTTCCGATTCTGTGTCTCCCTCTCTCTCTGCCCCTACCCCGTTCATGCTCTGTCTCTCTCTGTCCCAAAAATAAATAAACATTGAAAAAAAAAATTTTAAAGTTGTATGAAGAATACAAAATATTCAGAATTGTTTGTTTGCCAGGGAGAAAACCTGAAAAGAACACAGATGACCACCTGTGGGTTGGGAAATGGTTAATTACGGTATAGCAACTCCATATTATGACATACTATGCAAGGTTTTTAAACAAGATAGATTTGTATATACTGAGGTAATTAAAAAAAAAAAAAAATAAGGCTCGCAAGTCATGTTATCCAAAGAAAAAAGACCAGGGGCACCTGGGTGGCTCAGTCGGTTAAGCGTCCGACTTCGGCTCAGGTCATGATCTCGCGGTCCGTGAGTTCGAGCCCCGCATCGGGCTCTGTGCTGACAGCTCGGAGCCTGGAGCCTGCTTGGGATCCCGTGTCTCCCTCTCTCTCTGCCCCTCCTCTGCTGATGCGTGCACGTGTGCTCTCTCTCTCAAGAATAAACGTTAAAAAAATTAAACAAAAACGATTTTAAAAGATCGAGCCCTTTAAAAAATATGAGTATTTGCACTTGTGAAGCATTATGTTAAACACTATATTCTGTAACATGGAAAAAAAAAAGTAGGGAAAAAACTGATAATAACCATAGAACTTTGGAATCAAATAAATGGCCTTGTCTCTATTTTAGTGGCGAGGTCATTCACACAATTACAGCCAAAGACAAATAATGGAAGTTGAATGTCAAAAAATAATGGAAAACAATTGTTGAAATGCTTAAAGATAGATACAGCAGAATTTATCTATAATTAGCTCCTTTATAAAAACTACCTAAAAATAGGGATAGAGAGACGAATGTGTTTGGAAAAATGGGAGTAGAGAATGCCTTGGCCCTAAAGCCGCTGCTTAACTTACGCAGGTCCTTAAAAGTGCATTTTTTAATTGCAAGAAGCAAAAGAAATCTAAAAATCATAAATAGGTAAAACTATTCTATCCCAGGTGCTGAACAACAACAACAACAACAAATTATGATCTAATGAACAGATTCTTATAATTCCACTACTTACGCCAAACTAAAGTTCATAGTTTGGGGTATATCTTTTTATCGTCTCTCTTTACATTGACACGTGAACTTTCTCACAAAGGTAGAATCATCGTGTGAGTGTTTTACGCTGAAAATAATGTAGCCATGTTTTCTACATTATTAAACATTTTCTCAACAATAGTGTTTCTGTGGCATCGTCGTATTCCACCGTCTCACTGAACTGTAGTTTGTTCAGTCAACCCCTTGTTTTCTCAGATCACCTTTTTTTTTTTTTTTCATCACTGCAAGCAATATGATGGACATCACGGCAGATAAATCCTGTATCTTTGGGATCAAGTATAGGGAATGAAATTGCAGAATAAAGGGTTACAGGATGCTCTTCCATTACTGAAGTTAACACACCGTTTTAGTATTAAAATTAATGTTTGATATAAACTAAGCAAAGCTTTACATAGAAGTTTCTATACATTATACTTAAGGGGAGAACTGCTTAATTTGTATAAAATTGTTAAGAATAGAGTATGTTTTTATGTTTGTATATTAATAATTCTTCTTAAGAGAACAGTTACATAATTTGGTTTAAAAACTCTATTCCTTGGGGCACCTGAGTAGCTCATCGGTTTAGCGTCTGTCTCTTGATTTTGGCCCAGGTCATGATCTCATGGTCCTGATATCGAGCCCCAAGCCAGGACTCTGTGCTGACAAATCTGAGCCTGCTTAACATTCTCTCTCTCCCTCTCCTTCTGCCTCTCCCCTGCTCACACGTGTGCGAACACGCTCTCTCTCTCTTTTCTCTCTCTCTCTCAAAGAAAAAGTCTATTTCTTATACCTTATTTTAAGGAACAAATTATTTTAAAATCGTAGTTTTAAGCAATCTATGGGAGAGATATACAAAATAAATTATGAGCATAAAAGTGCTTTAAACTCCAGTCTTTCTCTAACATATTTACTTTTATACAAAAGAAGAGATTATAATCACTATAATGTGATTAGCCCCTTCTTGTGATCAGCACCTAGCAGCAGAGATAAAGAGATATTCATTTCTCTAAATTTCTGAATTATGACTTTAAACTTCCTTTTCTGGGTCAAGCTTTTTCAATTTCCAAGTTTAGTTGGAAACATAACTAAAACTATTAAAAATGTAGGTATCTTATGCTATAGCATTAAGACATTTCTTATTCAACTGGATTTATACTGGAATCAGTTGGAAATTCAAAAAGCAAGACAGAATTTATGGACAGCTGCCACTCAGGGGAGGAAAAACCTAGAAGCAGGTATTATTAACATATTTCTCTATGTCCATTTCCATAAGCTCACATAATGTGAAAGACAGCTATATGCTTCTGGAATTCAGTCTATCAGAGAAGATTCAAGAACACTTTATTTTTTTAAGTTTATTTATTTATTTTGAGAGAGAGAGAGAGAGAGAGAGAGCAAGAGCAGGGGATGGGCAGAGAAAGAATCTCAAGCAGGCTCTGCACTATCAGCACAGAACCCAACATGGGGCTCAATCTCATGAACCATGAGATCATGACCTGAGCTTAAATCAAGAGTTGGACGCTTAACTGATTGAGCCACCCAGGCTCCCCAAGAACATTTTAAAAATACAGTCATTGCAACATACAAACTGATGACTTCCATAATGAGGGAAGAGCTATACCACTCCATAAGTCCTTCTTTGGGTGAAGTGTTTGGGGTGAAAACAATTTGTGTGTGGGGTGTGTGTGTGTGTGTGTGTGTGTGTGTGTGTGTGTGTGATTTTTTTTTATATAGAATTCACTTTATAATAGCATTGATTTATCTATTCATTCTTTTAGCCAATATTTATTGGGTCCTCCATATGCCAGATCCTACGGCTCAACGGTGGGCATATGGTAATGAATAAAATGCGTGTGTCAAGCTCATGTATCATCAATTTACCACCAAGTCTACCAGTGATTCTTACCATAGAATCTCCCACAATTCGAGATAAGCAAGGACTGCGAAGGTGTGAGCGGTCAGGTCAGCCACTGTGCTCCTGAAAAGAGGCAACTGTTGGGTAGAAAGAGCCCCCTTCCCACCCTCCCCTCCCAGCATGGGAGCAAGGCTTTTGTTACCCACTTCTGTGGAACAACATAGAAGTGCCTGAGAGAGGCAGAGAGGTTCCTTTCTCTTCTCCCCTCTCCCCTTCCCCACTCTTCTCCCCTTTCCCTGCTCCTCCCACCTTCTTCTCTCCTTCTCTTCCTGAAATTAATCCAAAAATGATCTTCATTTTAGGCTCTGGCTGCATAGACAAAGTAAAAGACAAGCAATGTCTTAGTGGCACGTTTCCCATTTGAAGCATCTAATAATCTAAAACAGAAAGAAAATACTTTCCTGAAAGCTGGTAGGATTTTTTTTAATGTTTATTTATTTTTGAGAATGAGAGAGTGTGAGCAGGGGAGGGGCCGAGAGAGGGCAACAGAGGCTCTGAAGTGGGCTTGCACTGATAGCAGAGAGCCCCACGTGGGGCTTGAACTCACGAACACGAGACCATGACTTGAGCCAAAGTCGGTCGCGTAACTGACTGAGCCCCCCCATCCCTGTAGGATGCTTTTATTTATCATCATCATCATTCTTCACTGTCATCATCATTGGTCATTTGCTGGTATTTACTGTATTCCAAGCACACACATGTATATATGCACATTTTGTGAAATTCTCACAGATTTAGGCAGCAGATATTGTTATCCTCCTTGCACAGATGAAGGAAAACAGAGGCTGGGGCTATTTATGTGACTGGCCCAGGGTCATGCCTTTACTAACAGACAGAGCCCAGATAGATCTTCAATGTTCTAAATCAGGCACCAATTTCCCAAATTAACTGCATGTACTGTAGCTTATGCTTCTCTGATAAGCGTTGCCCGTAGAAGGAGTCATTGGATTTCTCTTCTCTCCCTTGTATCTATCCCCCAATATAAATCAAACCGGAAGTTCTATTAAAGAGTCCCATCAGAATACACAAATGAAGCAAGACACCATCTTGATATATTTTTAAAAATCTATGACACATTTTAGATAAAAGGTTTAAGAGTAAACCGATGCTAATTTCAGCATTTCCCCAAAGAAATTCCATATGGCTTGCTCGGATGAGCAGTACAACACGAGAGACCGACGTTACCCTGAGAGAGATGGGTCGCATCTACACATAAATCAGATTCTGTCATCAGCCACAAAGAGCTGACATTTATCAAGGTATTCTGCACAAAGAAAGGTAAACTCGGATCCAGAACTCTGGCACAGTATTCGAGCTGCGCGTCAGAGGGGAGCTGCCTTTCCATGACAGAGTGACTCTGGTGGGAATATGTCTGCCATCCCAGAAGCTCAACCCTGTCTGCAGCCATCAACTCCAGGAGAGCCTTCCCTAGGAAGAGAGGGGACCTTATTCGCCGCAGGAACACCTGCCTACCCAGCAGTCGCCGCCATAACCCCCATGCCTCAGAGCAGTAAAGGCAGTGAAAGAAAGGAGATTCAGAACCTCTGTCAGGGGAAACCATTACCTGCAGGTCTTAAGAATCTGAACACTTCAAGTGCAGCTATCTCTTCTGTTCTCATTTCCTTCAGATAATCACCCACAAGTGGGGATGGCCGGACCATTTGGTCGTTCTATTTTTACTTTTTTCGAGGGACCTCCATACAGTTTTCATGGTGGCTGTTCCAATTTGCATTCCCACCAACAATGCACGAGGGTTCCCTTTTCTCCACATCCTCCCTCACACTTGTTATGTCTTGTATCTTTTATGATAACCGTTCTCACAGATCTGAGGTGATGCCTCCTGGTTTTCATTTGCTGCATGAACTTCCTATTTGGGAAATTATTTCTTTTGAGTGCCTACGTGTACTCAAGAGTTTGGTAGTCGCCGTTGTGCATATGAAAAGAAGCTGAAAAAAGGAGAGAGAGAATGACCGATGTCACTTAAGCTTGCTTCCTCCAACCCTAATGCAGTGATGGAGTCTTAACAGATGCTCAGAAAGTTTAAATGAATGACTAAGGCTTCTTTCCTTAATGTTCAGGGGAATATTTAGAAAACCAAGTCCTTGATTAACCCTGCATCTATAAATGGGACAACAGCGTTAAACGCCTTCCAACCGATAGCATCACTCAACCGAAGTGGATTCGTAAAACTTTCCAAAAAGGCCTGGGTCCCAGGATTTGCCTGGCAACAATCATTATCCAAAACCTTTGGAAAGGTGGTGGTAATTCACCACAGAAGGCACGTGAGAAAGCCAAGCACGGAGCCTGTGTGGTTCTCCCTGAGTGATCAGTGCAGCATCTGTCTATGCCGACCTCAGAAACGTGCTGGGCAGGGTTTTCTGGTGCTGCCATCAGTTTGGTCTCATTAGAGACACAGCTCTTGTGATCAAAGTTCACACGGGATCAGAGACAAACAGTTTGAAATGTAATACTAGGAGAGTGGTTGTGGCTTCCAATTATTTTGAATGAGTCTCCTTTGTTGGGATAAAGAGTGGGGAAGCCTCCGGTAGGTCATGAGAAGAAGAGAGACAGGGCTCTGAGAGCGAAGGGTTTTCTGCGAGAGGCTGGGGCAGCCAGGAAAGACTATGCTGCCCTGCGGGCACCTGTCATCTCCTGAAGACTGCACGTGGCTTGCAACTCCCCCAGGTAGGGAACCCAACTTTTTACTGATGTCCCTTTGCATGAGATCTCTAATGGGCACGCCATAAGGACACTCTGTAATGACAATTATATTTTCCTCACTTAAAAGGCAGAGGGAAGCAGAAGTTTAGAGCATGCAATGGCCCGACTCGTTTGAAATGTACTGTTTTAATCGTGGAACTTATTGTAGCGGCCAGCTGTTGTGATTATTTCGTATCTAATGTACCATACAGTCCGTTGAAAGTCTTCCTAAGTAAGATGTTTCAGCTCTTTATTCCGCAGAGGCTTATGGACATAAAGAGATTAGTGGGTTTTATGTTTTACGGTTATCTTTTAGTTGAAGAAAATGTTAATAAAGTAACTGACACATTTAAATCATTCCTCAAAGAAACCGATTCTCCCAGAACTAGAAAAAGGATCTCCTTCATTTTGCGGGTGGGAAAATGTGCTAAATGTGCAGAGTCAAAAGCAGAAACGAGGCTCAATTTCCAAGCCCATGGATCCATGAGACTTCTTCCCTGCCTGGTGACTATGGAAGTCCCTCCAGCTTATCCACCCAATATCCAATTGCCCTTCTTACTAACAGATCCCCAGTGACAACATGCCCGAGTTAGAACTACATTTCTCAGCATCTGTGGCATCCAGTTTGGGTCAATGACGTGCCACCAGGCGTCAACAGCATGGGGCTTCAAGAAATGTTGGCACATGCCTTCTTGTCCTTCCTGCCTTCTCCTTTTCCCTGCCCGCAATGTGCATATGAAAGCTGGGGCTGTGGCACAACCCTCTCTGAGCCAGGTATGCGGTCCGATTGTAAGGGTGGGAAAGCACAAAGCTAGGATCATGGAAGGTCTTCATTTGCCTACTTACTCTTCTTGATAGAAAAAATCCAAACCTTGAATTTGTCTAAGCTGCAGTTATTTGCACCTCTCCTAGCGATCAAATGAATAACCTGAGAATACGAATGCAGACCTTCGGTAAATCGGATCAGAAAAACGTTTTCTATCAATCATGTACATCATCTCTGTTCTTAAAGTGCGCTGTTTAGAGCAGAAAACCGCCGGCCCGGTAGAGCCCCTGGCTCTTGGATGAGATCCCCGCCCTTCCCCTGTATGCTGGCCTACTTTTTCCGCACTTATTCATAACCAGAAGCAAATTATTTCCTAATAGTCTGAGCATCCAGAATTTTGTTGTGACTTTTCTGCTCCATCAGATCAGCATTGCTTCTCCTCTAGATTCAAGCCTAGAGGATTTTGTCTTTATCACTTTGTACTTACAGCTAAACATTCTGACCTGTCTTGAATGAACATCAGATTTGTATCTGACAAATTGTCCAAACACTGCCCAAGACAAGGGATTTTTCTCTATTGGTTCAGAAGGGAGACTCTTTCGTAGTTATGTGACACAGTGCAACATCCTTCTGGTTATGGAAACAATTTCTCTGCCACTGAATTTTGCCACATACCTTTAGCTTTTCTCTCTTCCACTAAGCAAGCTTTATAGAAAGGGGTCAGCGTTTAAAAAATTACGATAGATAACAGTACACAAAAGATGTCACTTGGCTAAGATCTTAAATAGTGCTGAGGTAATTCGCTGAAATATCAACATGGCTATGTTCTCTCTCTTTCTCCCTCCATACCTCTCTCCCCTGCAGGAATGTCTTTTTCCTGAGAGTTTAGGGTTTAGAACTATGGAAAGTAGAAGGGTCCTATTTCCACCCTTGGGAAACAAACTACTCTGTGCTACTCTTCTCCATTCCTCTGACTTCCTAGTAAATGTTACTGGAATTTCCTGTCTTTTATAGCAGCTTAAATGAGTTGAGATTAGGCAAGGGAGAAAGGATTTGGCTTCAGAAGGCCTCTGAGAGAGAGATTTCCTAACAGATGAGATAGAGGGGGTGGTATTTTTCCTGCGAGTAGCCTGTGGATTTAGTTGATGGGCCCGCAGAGAGTTGGGTGCGTGGTGCCCCCTCAAGGAATACCCTCCCCCAACTTTGCCAGGGTCTTCCGGAGCCAAACATGGCAACAAGCAGTAAAGTCCCCAGACCTGGAGGTGACACCGAGAGGTCAGATAATGGACGGCATTTGCACTTGTGCCTGGGGCCTCTTCTCAATACCTCTGAGCCTGGAAAGATCCCAGAACTATGCCTGATGGGGATGTGTGGCTCAAAAAAAAAGAACCTCTGATAGTGACTAAGGTTTCAATTCTTGACGGCGCGATGGTCGAAATCAAATTTAAGTTGGACTTAAACAAAGGAGGAATGTGATCATTCCTTCCCACCTGACTTCTTGGAGATGATATTCGCCAAGATTCTGACCTATAACATTGTGTCTAGGGGAAAGGAAAGATCTGCAAACGGAAATCTCATAATCATGGCGCGAAGTTTCCACTGGCCTTCGCACCTTTTTAGCTCTATTTGTGCCTGTGTATCTTATCAGATGAATAGGGATCATTCTGGCTTCATTCAGAGTCTGGATCCGTTGACAAAAATTCATTAACTCTTTGCTAATAGAAAGTACTATCTTGATCTTTAAAACAAGCTTCAATATTTTAATGTGCCCTGCATTACACTTGAATGATACCTCTTCTCATTAGAGTACTGTCGGTATTATTTTCTCAGACTTCGGGGTCCTGCCTTCATTCTGGCAATTCTGAAATTCTGACGTTGAAATAAACAACTAGCTGAAATAAATAATCCAGATTAGGGAATGTACATTTATCGAAGCTGAAAGTGCAGGGTAGAGCACCAGTGATAAAATAAATTCTGAGATGGCAGCCTCTTTTACTGAGGTTTCTAGCCAACTGTCAAGATGGGAAGCAAAAAATGCAAAAATGTGTATACAGATTAGAGTTAAGAATCTTGAGAAAAGGGGAGGAGGAAGGGAAAATGAAAAAACAAACAAACCTGACTCTGCTCCACCTGCAAATAATTTTTAAAAATGCCTTGAACTAAATGCATTAAAACAGAGCAACGTCAATTTATGTAAAGCAAGCTAACCGAATGTGTTGTTACCTCTACTATGAATGAGGGGACAAAAAGTAGGAGAAAGAAAATCATGCCCTTGAATCCGGTTCATGGCCCTTATAAACTGAATGTGTTTTAAAGGCAGGCTATGTGTATGAGTGCATTACTGCATCCCAGAAGGGCAGTTCTCTTTAACTCAAACCTATTTCCAATGTAAAATATTTTATTTTATTTTTTTTTTAATTTTATTTTTTCAATGTTTATTTTTTATTTTTGGGACAGAGAGAGACAGAGCATGCATGAATGGGGGAGGGGCAGAGAGAGAGGGAGACACAGAATCGGAAACAGGCTCCAGGCTCCGAGCCATCAGCCCAGAGCCGACGCGGGGCTCGAACTCACGGACCGCGAGATCGTGACCTGGCTGAAGTCGGACGCTCAACCGACTGCGCCACCCAGGCGCCCCATTAAGTGTTATTATTAACAATTGGATTAAGTGAATTAGAACTGACATGGAACTCGATTTGGAGCAAGCACTCCTTTTGGGCTTCCGGGTAAACACTGCACATGGTTTGTTTGCTGTGAGGCCAGGAACACAGGCTGTTCAGTCTCCAAGCTGGTACTCACCCAACACCAACTTGCCCCAGCCACCCGCCGGTAAGAGTTGTCACTCTCTTACAACTGGCTGGCGACAGGGATCTTTTAAATACAGAAACCAACACAGGGATTAAACAACAACAACAGCAACAAGAAAATCCCGTCAGATATGACTACATTTTTGAGGTCTTCTGGAATTTCCCTTGGCAGTTTGCACGAATTATGACCTGCATTTCCGGGGTAAGAGTTCAAGAAGACACATGGCAAAAAGCCTAGCTAAATCGTGTTTGAAACCGGTTTGTGGACTGTGTGTACTTCAGAGCTAAACCTGTTTCGTCACTAAAATAAAAATCTCAGCACTCTGTGTAAGATAAACTAAAAGATAGTGTTTATCGGGAAAGAGATAGAAGTCTTGCATTAGGGTATCTAATAAAACTTGGGAGCAGAATTTAAAATGGTGCTGCAGCTTGACTTGAGACCAGAACCAGATGTTATGGTAGAATGAATTAGAATGAATTAGAATGAATATGTAATATACATATACATATACATATACATATACATATACATATACATATACATATATATTCTGGGTTATTTTATATATATATGAGGATATATTCTGAGGGCATACTACATTCTGCAATGGGAACATTGAACATTTTACAATATCCTGTTTCCAGCAGCATCCTTACTAAATGAATTATTCACCCACTAAGGAAATTTTCAGCATCCTTCTGCTTTAGCTTCTAGATGTTTCCTTCTACTTCAAATCCTTTATATTTGTCTCTAGTCTTCTCTACCATAACCTCTGGTTCTGGTCTCACATCAAGCTGTAGCACCATTTTAAATTCTGTTCCCAATTTATATATGTGTGTGTGTGTGTGTGTGTGTATTTTTTTTTTTCCTCAGAATTTTTTTTTTTTTTTTTTTTTTTACTGGGTCTCGGGAGACAGAAGCAGTTAGTCTGCTGATTTAGGTCCGGGATTTGTATAGGACACTTCAGCAAAGAGGACTATTTCCAACAGTTTAAGGTAACTACTGGGTCTTGGTGAGGAGTGGGAACGCCAGGAGCACAGGGTGGAAGAACAGGGAGGAAAACAGTAGAAGGAGTGAGTCAGACGCCCTCTGTGGCCCCTGAGCAGGAGACCGGGTTGGTCCGTTCACTACTGTCACTGTGTCTTTGACGTTGCAGCCACTTGAGTTGGAGGTTGATAATTAAACGTAAGTGAATTATTCTCTTTTAATATTCAAGGGAAACCTAAATTGTTCCATTTTGGCAGCCACATCAAAGACAGGACAACACAGAACAGAAAGACGCCCGAGGTCATGTCGAAGCTAAGCATTCATTTGGGGGGCTCGCAAAGTTGTAAGAATATGGGCTGGGCAAGGGCAAAGTGAAGATTTATATCCTAAAACAACCACTTTAATGTCTCCCGTTATGTGCCAACTTCTATTAATCTTTACCTCCCGTTCTCACTACATACAACCCACTTTCTACAGGTCATTCTATTGGCCCCCATCAAGTTACTTTCTTTTGGGAAACTGTTAACCAATTCCTTACCTGCCCCCACTTCCCAAATTCTTAGAACTTAATTTGATTCGACAAATCTAGCGACAGGGTGATGACTTCAAATCTTCCAATGTGATAAAAATCCAAATTTCAACTGGGATATTTCTATCCTAATTTTTCCACTTTGTAGAAGAGTTTGCAAATCCACATGTAAAAAGTCTTACCATATAAGTAATAAGCAGAGCACCAGGAAATAAATGTAACATAAAATAATCCTCCCATGTCTGAGAGACCACATCCATTTGGGCTTTCAATATCTTTCCTTGCATCTAATGCTTTCTTGGGGGGAAAATTCAAGGTGATATTCTTTACCTCAAAGGTATTTGTTGGTTGGATGAGGTTTGTTGTTTTTTTTTTTTTTCCTTGAAATATGTTTTCACCCTTCTGGCTTTTTATAGTATTATGAGAACAATGACCTCATTCTCTCCGGTTGATAATAACGGCATACTTTTTATAACTTGGAAAGGCATCTGCTTATTGATATGGGAGTTAAAATTAACCATAACGCAAGAGTTAGCCGCTGCGTGCCTCGCCTTATCTTGTGGGGCAAAATAAATAGGATGGGAAACATGTGAGGCTTGCATTTAAGTCTTTGGAAATGATCATTTGTGTTCGGGTAGAGACATTTATCTTCTTTGTATGCTTTATTTCACAGCTGAAAAATTAAAGAAACCAGTATTGTGGAAAACACCTCCTTCTAAATACGACTAAAATGGGGAGAAAATAAAAGTGCTAGAATGAAGAGGTCACGTTTAATTCACAGGCATAACATCTGACAGGTTAACAAGGATGATGGATAAGCTGATCCTCTCTTTGTAGGCGACACGGCCCACACGGGACTCTATTCTACTTAGAAACCACAAAAATACCATTCAAACTGATTAGAGGTTCTATCCTAAGCAAGAGGAGGGATGATAAATGAATTGAAGGGGCCTGGCAAGGTAGAAAACCTGAACACTGAATAAGTGTAATAATTTTATGCCACGGCACGAATGTTCTTAAACTAATCTATGAAATCACTTAACCCCAAACGGATACGAAATCGGTACATTTGACGTGAGGTCTTTAGTTTATGAGTTAAACCTGCTTGGATGGTGGGTTGCAAATAGTGATAAGTTCCAGACCGAAATGAGGATAGGACTCTGCACTGTACTGTGATTGTCTACTCACTCATCTGTCCTCCTCAATGAGTTAAAATATCCTCATAGGACTGCACATTATTCTTAACTCCTCGGGAACCAGCACATTGCCTGACGCACACAGGCACTTGATAAGGTCTATTGTCATTCAGACTATACACGTTGCCGAAAGAAGGCAGATCCTACCATTCTTAACCTAGCCCGGTGTCCTTTGTAAATTTTTTAATGCCGTGCTTATCCTATCGTAAAAATGCAAATACCGCGTGGAGGGATTATGCGTTTAGTCTAATCGGCATTGAACACGTTGGGATAACAGATAATTTAAGGCACTTGAGAGCTTTCCAGCACTCTCTCCTTGTCCCATCTCACCACCGGCCTGGTGTGCAGGGCACTGGCATTGGCAGGGATGAGGGGGCATATGGAGGCTGACGCCAGACCACTGAGCAGGGGACCTGCAGGAAGGAGTCCACAGGGTTCTGAAAGGGTAGGGGGGTACCCAAGATGAATTTTACCAGCTTCCCAATTGTCATTATGCCCACACTTAATCACCCATTCAGAAGGTGGCAGGTGTATGTGAGGAGGGAAGACACCCCCTCGCCACAAGGGGGAGAAGGGAATGAGGCCAGAGGAAGAAAAGGCAGAGCTCCCAGGCCTCGTCTCTAAGCCAAAATAATCCTATAACATGGAACATTCATTCAAGAAATCCGTTTCCTTGCATATTATGTGTAAGATACTGTTGGGGCCTTGCTAGGTGTTTTAAAAATGAATCACATCAGCTGCTACCTTCAAGGCACAAAGAACCTTAGCAAGGGAGGCAAGATCCCCGCACAGGTAGTCCCACAGTAGGCAAGCAGTGATGTGGGCCACATGAGGGATCTCGGCGAACTTTCTGTTGAGGAGAGGAACTTAGCAGGCTCTCCCACCACGACGGTGAGCCCGACCTCTGGTGACCCTCCAGTCAGCTGTCTTCACGATAGGCACGCAAAAGCAAAGTTGTTCAAAGTCAAATTTCTCATGTCACTGTCCTGCCTGAAACCTATCAGTAGCCATTCTTCATTGCTTTTCAGAGAATTTAAATGCTATACCATGGCCTAGAGGCCTCCAGGCTCTGCATAATCTGGCCTCCTCAGATCTAATCTGTAGTCACTGCCAGGCTCCTAGCCTGTCTCCATGCCGCACGTGCGCAATTCCTCTCCCCCCACTCTCCTTCTCTCTTCCTTTCTCTTTCTCTCTGTTTCTCCCTCTCTCCCTGTGTGTGTGTGTGTGTGTGTGTGTGTGTGTGTGTGTGTGTCTATCTCTCTCTGTCTCCCTCTGTCTCTCCATTTCTGTCTGTCCATCTTTGTCTCTCCACGTCTCTCTCTCCCTCACACACGTTTTCTATCACATTTACAAAGTATGTCTAGAAATTATGTTCTCTTCATTCTCTCTACCCAGTTAATCCCTGTGGTTTTAATTTTCTCCCCTCTGCCACCAGCACCTGCCCAATCAATCCACTGTCCTCTCTCACCTGGACTATCGTTGTCTTTGCCCTTCTTCCAACTGTTCTCCTGTTATCAAAAATCCACACAGCAGGCAGAGTGTTCTTGATCAATCAGACCGCTTTTCACTTACTTAATTAAAATCCTGCAATCATGAAATCCAGCTTCCTTTCCATGACAGGTAAGGCACTGCATCAGTCACCTTCTATCTCTCCGGCCTCATCACATGAACCTGTTTTCCTCCAACTCCGCGCTCTGTGACACCAGGTGTCTCTTAGTTTCTCAAGGACTCTGAGCTCCCTCTGACCTCAAGGACCCAGACACATCCCATCTGCCCAGAACATTCTCCTCCTAGATGTTCTCGTGGCTTTCTTGGCCACTGAGGTCTCAGCAGAAATGTGAACTCCTTAGAGGATCTCTTCTAAGCAGCCAAATCAAAGGACTAAAGTAATCTTTGGATTATGGTCTTATCACAAGGCACCCTTTATTATCTTCATGATACCCCTCACTGAACAATCCGAAATTATTGCCTATAGACTTGCATATTTGCTTACTTGTCTGTCTTCCCCTGTGCTGGAACCATGGCAGCCTTGTTTCTCCCGTGCGTACTATGGGGCTGGTGATTTATAGAGATTCAACAACTGTTTTCTGAATTGACAAGTGCATCCTCTTTCTCTTGTTCTTCTCAGTCCCCGTTTGCTCACTTTTTGTATGTAATTCTGTTTCACATCACGTTCACGGTAGAAAGTTTCCCGGAACCTACCGGTGCTTACACGGGTACCTTATTTATGGACCACCTTCAAGCAGCCTCCAAAGTTAAGTAGAAAAAAAAAAAAGTTATTCAGTTATGGAAGAATCTTTAACATATGGTCCAAATGACAAAAACTCAGTTATCATTTTTACCTACCACTCATCTCTCTAAATAACTCACAGTATTTGTTTCTTTACCTGCTCATTATTTCCAAGCACCTGCTCTTGGAGATCATAGCCACTTAGCGTCTTACGTTTCGTTCACTATCCACACGCCTTCCTTCCAGGTCTTCTCCTACTGTATCTTTCTATTTACTCCCCCATCTTTTAATCGTCACCTATTAGGCGCCAGGCACTGAGAATGCAAAGATGGCCCCTGGGTTCAGGTAACTTACAGTCTCCTAGAGAGGACTGATATGTATATCAGCCAGAGTAATATATGTTATGGGGTTAAGAATACAGTATGTGCAGGAAAGAGCAGTGCCCAAACCAGAGGAAGTGGCCGATTTTCCGTGGGGGTGGGGGGAGGTTTAGGAAATGCTTTGCAGAGGTAGAAGAGAGTGCACCTGCAGAGAAGGAAAGGGCATTCCTAGCAAGAAAGCAAGGTCAGGAAAGGCAGGAGTTATAAAATAGTCCAGGAGCGCCTGGGTGGTTCCTGACTTCGGTTTGGGTCATGAGCTCCCAGTTCCTGAGTTCGAGCCCCACGTCGGGCTCTGGGCTGACAGCTCAGAGCCTGGAGCCTGCTTCGGATTCTGTGTCTCCCTCTCTCTCTGTCCCTCCCCTGCTCGTGCTCTGTCTCTCTCTCTCTGTCAAAAATAAATAAATGAACTTAAAAAAGAAAAATAGTCCAGCAGGTTGAGGCATTGCACAGAGCCTGGGAAGCACGAGGGGGATGGATTAAGAGGTGAGAAGAGAGAGGCAAGCGTGGACAGAGCTTTAGAGGATGAGGTGTACCCTGTTGAAAGATCTGACCGCTATCCTGTGGCGAAAAAATGGCCACTGAAGGTGTTTATTTCCCACCTTAAGGAACCCTAAGAAAGCCGTAGTACATTTGCAGAATGAATTTAACTTCTTTAGTTTTTTCTACTGAAGACTTTGTTTTCCACTGTTCTTTTGGGTTCAACAAAGTTAATCCCCATAATGACAAAAATTTTTTCAACTTTAAACAATTTTTTTTAAGTTTATTTGTTCATTTTGAGAGAGAGAGCGAGAGAGCGAGAGAGCGAGAGAGAGAGAGAGAGAGAGAGAGAGCAATAGTGGGGGAAGGGCAGATAGAGAGAGAGAGACAGAATCCCAAGGAGGCTCCCGGCTGTCAGCACAGACCCTGAGGCAGGGCTCGAACCCATGAACTGCAAGATCATGACCTGAACCTGAGCCAAAATCAAAAGTTGGTAACCTAACCAACTAAGCCACCCAGGTGCCCCCCACCCCAATAATGACAACATTTTAAAGGTTTTAGAGGAACTAATCAATAATTAGTACTTTCAAGGCACCACTGGAGACTGTTGTAAATAAATATTTAGATTCCTCTTAATGTTCTTAGCCTCTTTTGCTTTTGTTGTAAGAAACAGAGCAAGTTATCACAAGGAAAGAGATTTTTTTTTATTATACATTTCGGATTTTCTCCAGCTATTGCATACAGTAGATTCCTGAAGCCAATTAATTCTTTAGGTAAAAATGTGTTCAGATTTTTGTTTAAAATTAAAATTTAAAAATGTGTTCAGATTTTTGTTTTGTAAAAGTAGATTTTGATGTTATTACATGGTGGGCAAGGTGGGCTTCTTTAAAATGTTTTCTGCGTCTCTCCCTTACGGCACGCTTTGAAACACCGACTTGCCTAAGAGACTGGTTTCAGTGTTTACAGCAACCTTAGCCCAAAGGCCATTTATGGATCTGGTAAAAAGGAAATATGCCGAATGGCGATCTACACCCCCCAACGAATGCAAAGCACCTGGTTTGACCATAGCATGTTCATTTCTGCTACCTAAGGGAGAATGTGGGGGAGGGGGTGAGAATATGAAGTATGAAAATAGGTAGTTAAAAAAAAAAAGAGTATTTTCATCTGTGATGCTGACAAAAAGTGGCTAGAGGGGATTTGGCGCTGATGAAAACCCTGAGATTTACAAATCTCACAAAGCTTTTAGCTGAAGGCAAGACAATGGAGTGACTAAAAGGGAGGGGTGAGAGGAAGAAAGAAGTGACTCGTATTATTGCGTGTCTTCTACAAGCCAGGGGCAACCTAGGCATATTATTTCACAATCCTATCTATCGCTGGCCACAATTTTGAATCGTAGTCAGATGGTATTATTGGGATTTTTACCTGGAAGGAAGCTAAACCTCAGTGGTCACACAGGCGTGTGGAAATGGGATTAGAGTCCTGCCTGACCCTGAAACCCACGACCTTTCTCCTTCCTAACACTGCTTCTCATTCTCCAGTAGGAACGTCCTGGTTAAGATGCATGATTTAAGTTGGACTTTGGACGAAAAGAGTAAACCAAAAGGAATGTAAGAAATGCATTGACACGTATCCTAGTGTTTGTTTGAATGTTATACTTGTTAAATTTGAGTGGAGGTATTGTATTATAATCTACAATGCAGATTTATATGTGGCTTACATTGATTGAGTACCGACTCTGTGCTGAAAATCACAGAGATAAAGTTTTCATTAAAATAGAGCCACTCTTTCCACAAACCCAACAACCAAGGCCGTGCCTTATCGTCTTTTGACAATCAGTCATGGTTTACTTCAAGGAACTAAATGAAAACGGCATCTTCACGCTGCACTAGACTAGTATGTCCGATGTCAATTACAGCAGCAAGTTGTGCTGATTCAGCAGGTGACGGTGGTGGTGAAGGAGAGCTTTCCTGGGCATTGAGACCTGGGAAGGGTTTAGTGTGAGTACTCACATCTCATCAGACTCCGGGTGCAGACTTTGGCTCCCATTCTGCTTTGATTCCTGATGATTTTTCAGTGTTTTTCCAAAGAAAAGCAGACCTCTCTGAGTGTGCTTTCAGAAAGCGCTCTCCTCAATGGTGTGTTTTTCAGAAGGAAAGTTGTTACCAGATCAATGTGCTTAAGGAAATGAAAAGCCCTTGATTAGCAGCCAAGAAGCCTCCTAACGAAATGACATTTCCCTCCAGGGATCTCAAGTGCTGAATAAAATCTAGTGCTCTCTGTGTAGAGTGCTTATGTTTGTTGTGTGTTCTTCTTTTTTTTTTTTTTTTAACGTTTATTCATTTTTGAGAGACAGAGAGAGACAGAGCCTGAGCGGGGAAGGGGCAGAGAGAGGGGGAGACACAGAATGCGAAGCGGGCTCCAGGCTCTGAGCCATCAGCACAGAGCCCGACGCGGGGCTCGAACTCACGGACCGCGAGATCGTGACCTGAACCAAAGTCGGACGCTCAACTGACTGAGCTACCCAGGCGCCCCATGTCGTGTGTTCTTCTGAGGTGCACTTCATACACATGGGGACAACCATAACGCTGGCCCCCCAGATAGATGAATGTGTGTGGCCACGTCAAGTGTCGAAGCAAAAGCTTTATCTGCCTCACACACCTGGGTTGTGTAGCTGAAGGTAAGTTACCGTTGACACGTCCCTAAAGGAACTCTTCATGAGGCCCTCAGAGAGGGAGCGCCGTACTTGTTAGTCTGAAAACAGCATTATCCCCTAAATTCCTCCAGAGAACGTGAGAGTGTATCGTGAGGAAAAACTAAGTGCTAATTCTTACAGAAGTGGATAATCCCTTTTGATTTTTGTAGAGGTGATCAACTACGAGACCACGGTCCTTGTTCCATCACCATCTAAATGTGTATGCAGGGGCGCCTGGGTGGCGCAGTCGGTTAAGCGTCCGACTTCAGCCAGGTCGCGATCTCGCGGTCCGTGAGTTTGAGCCCTGCGTCAGGCTCTGGGCTGATGGCTCAGAGCCTGGAGCCTGTTTCCGATTCTGTGTCTCCCTCTCTCTCTGCCCCTCCCCCGTTCATGCTCTGTCTCTCTCTGTCCCAAAAATAAATAAACGTTGAAAAAAAAAATAAATAAATAAATAAATAAATAAATAAATAAATGTGTATGCAGAGATAGAGATTATAGTCTTTATGGTGTCTTCCTACTTTAAGTACGAGAAATCCACTGTCATAGGTTAGAAACTAGTAGGAAACATTTGAATCTTATGGGAGAGTTTCACGGCACCAAGGACAAGTTTGGATTCAGACACTAGCAATTTCTTTCTCTCTTTCTCTCTAAGCAGCTTCTTCATTTCTCTTTCTGAGGGTGTGGGATTTCTGCAGCCACCACACGAATTTCTAGCTGTACATCTCTCTCCTCAAGATGATCTGTTTGGGAATACAGTCTTGGAGCTCCAAATTTAGATTCATCGTCGACCCGCCTTATTCTACTGAAACATAGCGATGTGTTCCGCAAACGGCAGTGCCTTGTCATCTCTTAACAATCGACCATAGGTTACCTCGAGCGACAAGAAAAAGAAAACGTCCAAATGCCAAATTAGTACCTCAGACGTAAATTACAGCAGCAAGAACTAGCTTGGAACAGCTGCCATTTCCAGAAACAGTTGGCTGTAGCCAGAGGTTCAGGCTCACAGTGTATGAGCATCTTAGCCGTTACAGCAAGATGCTTGGGGGGGGGAGTGGGGGGGGGCACAGACACCCCCGTCCCCCAAAGAAGATGAGGCAAAGAAATTTCAATATGTCTACTTCAGTGGCCTTTTATAATTAAAGAGATTCCAAATTAAAAGGGAGCCATTGCATTTTACAGCTAAACTTCAAAACAAAACCTGTTACCACTAGTATTTTTCATATTCCCTATACATTTGTCTCTCTACCTGGAACGTCCTCTATGCCCCAACATCCTTGCTGACCAACTAGTGCTCAGCTCAGGTTTCTACACTCTTCCTTAACTCTCCCTCTCTTAACTTCCTCACATCTGATCGTTCCTGTTTGGAATAAAACAAAACCAAAAAACGCTTGTCACACTCTTTAGTATAATCACCTGTTTAAAGATTGTGATGGGTAATTTATGTACCGGGTATTTTATTTAAGAGATTATTTTCTTAAACTCTTATGCAGAAATAAGTCTCAGTAGTGCAGATGGTTGAATCCTATACTAACATCTCAATACTAGATCTTTCCACCTATTTGGTGCTTACTGAAAGATTTACCAACAGTCCTAGACCCCTGCTAATTATGCCTCAATTAATAGTAATGAAGTCAGTGGGAGCGTGAAAAAAAACCCTAGATACAAACCAGACTCCACAGTCTTGCCTTCATCTTAGAAAATACAAAACAAACAAACAAAAAAAAAAAACAAAAAAAAAAAAAACCATTCCTTCCTTTTCCTTCTTAGACCTTGCTCAGGGCTCCTAGGTGTCAGCTCCCTGAAAAAAGAATTTTTTTTTTTTCTGGTACACTCTCCATGTTTCTACTCCTTGTCTGATGGCACCATAATACCATGTGCCTATAGGTAAAAGACGGTTTCAGAAATTTTACAAATATAATACAGAGAAGGAAATCCTGACGCTTGCTTTCTATCTCACACAAGAAAATTAGGCTTGCATATTTCTCCCCCACAAGTGGACAGGAGATATATCTCATTTAATGTACCCCTCTTATCTTTCTTTTTTACAAGAACAAGAATGAAAGATTATGAGGCTGACTGGTGTCGCCATTCGGACTGCACTCCCGTGCGCTGCACACATTTGGGGTGTGGTAGGAATCCTGTATGTGACGTAAAAGAAGCCAAAATCGTGACTCAAAGAATACTAGGGTAACACATGTTCTGGTTCTGCATTATGTGTTTGGGGAACGGATCGGTACTTCATCCTGTAAGTCTTTGGAAAAGTGATTTCATGTCTTTCAGCTTCAACGTATTCGCTCATAAAATTAGCCTTCTAACCCCTGCCTCCCTGAATGGTTGTGACGGCTGGTATCGTTTATCTAAAACCCCAAGCATATGTGAAGCGTCATTTACCTCCCTGTGGTCTTCAAGTTCAGGATGACACTCAAATGGGAAGCCAGACCCAGGGTCACCACACGTACACTGACAGCAGGAGCTGTTCCACGGCTCGTGTGTTCACACTTCCCCTTCCATTTTGGCAGTTTGCTTCCACCAGCCTACTCCCATCACTTATCTTTAGAGCATGGGGACCCTCATGATCGCTAAGGACCTGTAGCGGGGAGAAGGGGGGAAGGGGTAGGGAGTAGCTAGAGAACAAGAGATCATACAGATCACAGCTTCCCGGAGCGGGAATTCGCTTGGTGGCGAATAATTTAAAGCACTGTTTTCGTATTAATGCAAATAAAAAAGGAAAACCACCAGAACATGAAGTGCTGGTAGGAGACTGCTCCCCATTCTTCCCAGACACCCAGGATTTGAGTCCAGTTGCCTCTGCATTTAGGGTTCGGGATGGATTTTAGAAGCAGTCAGAATGGAACAACCTGAAAGAGCGGTGAGCAGAGTAATGTATCATAGAGGTTATGCCCCGAGAGCCTAAAAATTCAATCTGAAATGCAACTCAGGTGAGGAAATCCATTTCTTTCTCAAGGTTCCTCCTGAATTCAAGGAAATCTCCGGAAACCTACAGCAAAATCAAAACCTGGGAACATACTACAGAAACAACTAGCTGAGCGGAGTTTTCTGGAGCGGACCCAAATTAAAATGTTTTCCCTTATTGTCCCTGTAAATACAGTGGTGCTTGGTAGAGATGTACTTCTGGTTTTTTTGTTTGGTTTGGGTTTTGGCTGGATTTGAATACGGCGACTACGGTCACTTTTTATCTATGAAAAATGACTATAATCCTCAATAAAGACAGAATAGTACCCAGCTCTGCAAACACCAGTTTGGGACCAAAAGGTGTTAATGAGGTCTGTGGACATATGGAAATAAGCCTAAAGCACTAGTTCTCAACCTATTTTTTGTTCCAGCCTGCCTGAGTGATAGGACGTGGTGAATAGTAACTTAGAGGCTATGCCTTCATAAGAGGGTATATCAGGGCACACTTGGGTGGCTCAGTTGGTTAAGCATCTGACTCTTGGTTTCAGCTCAGGTCATAATCTCAGTTTCGTGAGTTTGAGCCCCGCGTCTCTACAAAGCCTGCTGGGGAATCTCTCTCTCTCTCTGTCCCGCCCTTGCTCACACTGCCTCTGTCTCTCTCAAAATAAAGAAACTTAAATTTTTTTTAATTAAAAAAAATTTTTTTAACATTTATTTATGTTTGAGAGAGAGAGAGAGAGCACGAGCAGGGGAGGGACAGAGAGACGGGGAGACCCAGAATCCGAAGCAGGCTCCCAGCTCTGAGCTGTCAGCACAGAGCCCGACGCGGGGCTCGAACTCACGGACCGCGAGATCATGACCTGAGCTGAAGTCAGTCGCTTAACCAACTGAGCCACCCAGGCACCCCAATTTTTTTTACTTTTAATAAAAAAAATAAAATAAAAAATAAGAGGGTATATCAGAATATAAGAAATGGGAGAAATTATAATTCTGAAAAGTGCCCTGGGGATACTTACAGGAATCTGTTGCCTGTGGCAGCATTGAGTATATGGCTTTTGCTACTATAGTAAATGTACTAAAAGTTTTGAAATATAGTACACCAAATGGGTTTGTTCATTTAGTAATCATCTCTCGATATGCGCCAGGCTCTGCATTATAGGAGGGTCTCTGTTACTCAAAATTTTCCTCTACATTCTTGCATGGGGTGTCAATTAAAAAAAAAACACATCAGTTTGTAAATAAAGTTGTAAATACCAGATCATGATCTTTATGATAGTTTAAGGTATATTCTTTATTTATTTCTGGGAATGTACAGGCTTTCTGAGTTCAACAATAGCCATGTTAGGGGCAAAATATGGAAGAAAAGTTGTGCATCTTTTCGGCCCTAGACAGTTTTGACAAGTGCTCTAACTATATCCTGGCCCCACTCAATATGACTAGCATCTTGCAAAATGTATGAAGTACAGAGCTCAATGCTTTTAGCACAGGTGGTTGTCCAGGGCAACTACTATTTCTCAAAGAAGGGGCGGGATTTTAATCACTCATAAACTGAAGGCATAAAGTCCTTTTTCTGCTCTACAAGAACAGAGCGATCATTGAAGAAAACATCTTCTAAAGCCCGGGCAGCCAGGCTTACCAAAGAGCTACACGCTGTCATTTGCTTGAGTTTTTCTGCCAACCATGAAGAAACTGTCCTCTTTCCCTCTAGCAACTTTTTTTCATAAAGATGTGAGACTCAACATATGGGATAAGCCAATGGAGCAGAATGTTAAACTTCCTGTAATATCTCTGCCTCACTCGAGATTGCTGTGAGAACCCATGACATGTGGATGGCGAGGGAGCTGTGTGGTTTTCCCAACTCAGTCATTACCAAGTGTGCAACCCACATGAAAGCCACGTTTGGTCTTTCTCCATATTTTAAGAGGAAATGGTGACTCATGCCCGAGAGGCAGGAGGAAGAGGAAGGTCTCACAGGCATCTCTAATCATATTCTTTTCTGCTCTGCGCTTACACCGTGAACAAGTGTCATTTCATAAGAAAGCAGAGACCAAGCCTGAATTAGTATCTGCACAGTCTTGAAGACTTGAAGGCTTATGAAGTTGCAGTATTTGCCAGGGTGGATGTGGGTCAAAAAGGACCGTAGAAACCCTTACGCCACCGAAAACAGACCGTCTTCTCTACTCCAGTTGTTCGTGTAATTTTAATAACCATAGGCTTGTTTTCTGTTTTCTGGCAGCCTAGATCTGCTCTTTATTTCTTTTTTAGCCTCAGTAGAAATTAAGTGGTTTTGGCCATCACATTCCTGCCTGTCTTCTTTCAGTGTCCTGTGAAGAGGAGCGGATGGAATTAAGGCCTTTTATAGTTCCGACACATTCACTGGACTCGACATAATGGGCTGTGAATTTCCCATGTTCATAGGCAAAGACCCAGGCCTGCCCCGTGAGAGCATGGCATGCTGGGCTACTGTCTTATTCTATGATGAGAGGTGAAGCGTCAAAGATCGCATCTAACAGAATAATTGCAGAGACAGGAGAGGGTTCGTTAGGAGAAGAATTTCAAAGTGTGTGAATGAGGATTTATCCTTGCATTGGAGTTGACTTGTCTCACATCAGAATGCTACCAGGATCTTTAAAAAAAAAACAAACAAAACAAACCGAAAGGCGAGGGGAGGGAGAGTGGTAAATGACCATTCAACCCAACTGGTCTGAGCAGTCAATTCAGAATGTCACTTTGAATTCATGAATTCTTTACTTGGCACTGAAGAGAAATAATGAAGAAAGGCTTTTCCTTCAAGGAAAATACTGCTTCCAAATACAACGGGCTGTCTTGCAAAATTTCAACTCGGACTCACAGTGGCCTCAGAGAGGGGCCTGTGGCCCCTCATATCGTGCCTGCTGACGAGAATGGCAAAGAAACAACGAGCATGTGCCAAGATGCAAGAACCTTATCAGGACCTTTTTAGGAAGAACCTGCTTTATCAGTGTGACAGAGGGAACAACAGTGGCCATTTTACTAAGGAGACAGTTCAGATAGCACACTCATGATTAAAGGGCATTACCCAAAAGAATAAAAATGAAACTTTTCCAGACCAGTCAGTATGAGTCAACTCACTATGACACAAATACATCACTATCACTTGCTTCTTTGATATAAATAAGCCACAGTGATAAAAGTGCCACAGTGGATAGTCCCCTCTGGTTCATCTGGGAGCATCCAATGGTCTCAAGCAACCTGAAAATATTCAGGATATGTGATTTGTAGGAATGAAACATGGAACTGTGGCCAGCAGACTTAACAGTGATAGGAAAAGCTTAACCCCTTTGTCAGGAAATGTTCTTAGAAAAAGAATATGCTTGATTCTGAGCCATGAGAATCTTCATTTCCATGACAATTTTTCCTAATTTTTATAAGGTTTATTTCCCGTAAACTTGTATCTGTTTGAATTTCCCTTTGCGTACAGATTGATTTCCTGGTTTCAAACTCACAGAGTCACGAAGTTACTGACCTAAGAAAAAAATTGCCAAAGCACAATTTGAGACAGTGTGTCACAATGGGATTTCACGGGGTTAAGAAACACCCAGGCCCTACTCTGCAGTTACTTCCATTTCCTTTCTTATTCCATGATATTAGAGGATCTGTGGTTAAACGCAGGTTGACTGTCACCCATATGACAGACGACTTCCCTGGAATGTCCTTGAAGACCTGCATCACCATAGGAACCATTAAATTTTATCTGAACCCTAGACCTTTATGAAAAAACAAATGGTCATAGCTATACCATTTTCTCTGTCTCCATTCCACCGTACCCTATAACTTGGGGGTATCTGAAGCTAGAGTTTAAAGCATAATTCCCAAGGGTCTCTACAGTTTGTCAAACTCTCTGGATTGCCCTAAACTCAAGGCATGACTTGTGGACACATCGGCATTCTGAAATTTCTGGATAGTTCAGATCCCAGAGCATAGGTCGGCCCAGCCCTGCATCTCAGCATAAATGTGAGAAGCTTGTAGCATGCCAAAGAGCCAGCTAGCTCTAACATGAAAGATGAGTCAACTGTTCTTTGAGGAGACCAGCCATCAAAAAGAGTTGTAGAAAAATCCTTTCCATTGTGTAAGAGACATCACTTGTTCTAGACATTTTAGTCATTGTCTATTACGCCAATTACTGCCTGATGGACGAGTATCTTCAGATGTGAGCTCCCACAGTGCAGTCACCTCCAGGGCCCTACGGCACAACTGATGGCTCTGGAATAACGCACTGCTAAGTAGTCTGTGGGGTTTAAGTTGTCACATTCCTTACGGAGCCGAGGTTACTATAATCGTCACTATGGCGGCCCCGGGAAGGGTAATGGGGTGGAGCGGAATTTCACACATGCCATGTGTCGCTTACTCATCCTGTGAAGTCTGGCTTGGATTTGCTGCAGTTGGGAAGAGGGAGGAGATGTGTCTGGATGCTGCAAACACGGGGACCCCAGATCCTGCAAGAGCGGATTCTGAGCTATAATTGCTCACCATGACTCACGTGTCCAGCTGGATTTTATGGCACCAGCATTTCACCGCTCAGCCGTCACCTCCACACGGGGCAGAGTGAGAATTGGGTGCATTAATCCAAAAGATACCGAAAGTGTTTGCAAAGGGACGCCAAATCAGATCGTTTCTTCCAGACCCAAAGAAAGTGACTTACCTCACCATTTACTAAGTAGGCAGAAACAAAATTAGATTTTTTTTTTTTTCTTATCTTAGAACAAATTGTTCCTGGTTAGTTAAGGCTCAAACACAAGGTGGTAAAGGAAATTAAAATAATATCAATATTGCATCTATTATTAAATACAAGACGAGTGTAAGTTTATGGGACATAATTTCTCTAATTGGTTTAGCCTGTGCTCCCTTTGGTCGTAAAATATCTCATCTCCATTGCCTCTACGGCTACCCTGAAGAATTCTCACAGTGAGTCATTCTCTTTTTCTGGGTATCCTCATTAAACAAAGAGGTTTTGTCAAGCTTTACCGTCCCTAGTTTTTACTTGACAAATAAGCTTCTTTCTCCAAATTAAATATCATAAATAAGATTTTTCAAACGCAAATGCCCCCTGGAGATTCTAAATCATTACGCCCTCCTTCTGTCCTCCTCCCCCCAAAATTTCCCTGGTTTTGAATTACAAGCCTAGAGGAAAAGACACATGGCAGCTTAACTTGATTAATGTGGCATTCAGCAGAGGCCCACATCTCATTCTCTGCAGAACGCCTTGCTTTCTACCTCATTGGATAAATGTATGCTATTATCTCAATCTTGCTTCAGGCTTTACCAATGAAATTGCTCTCAATAGGATTGCCAATGCCCTTTCATTTGCCTCAACCAACTGCTATTCTCAATCATTTTTCACAACCAGATTTACAAAAGGATAATTTATTATACAGTAAAATACACCCATTTGAGGTGTATGGTTATATGAATTTTGAAAAATGCATGCAATCATATAACTCCCACCACATCAAAATATGGAAAAATTCTGGGGCGCCTGGGTGGCTCAGTGGGTTAAGCATCCAACTCTTGATTTTGGCTCAGGTCATGATCTCACAGTTTCATGGGTTCAAGCCCCATGTCGGGCTCTGCGTTGATGGCACGCAGAGTCTGCTTTGGTTTCTCCCTCTCTCTCTCTCTGCCCTTCCCTTGCTCACACTCTCTTTGTCTCTCTCAAAACAAATAAATAAACTTAAAAAAAAAGATACAGAAAATTTCCATCACTCCAAAACGGTTTCTTGTGTCCCTTTATAATCAAGTCCTCCCCCAATTCCAGCCCCTGGCAACCCTTGATCTGCTTTCGGTCCCTATAGTTTTGCCTTTCTAGAATGTCCTACTCATGAAAACATGCAATCAGTAGACTTTTGGGTCTGTCTGCTTTCACTAGCAAAATCCATTTCATATTTGTCCTTGTTCTTAGATACATCAGTTTTTCCTTTTTCTTGCTGAGTAGCATTCTATTGTATGAATGTACCATTCTCCAGCTAATGGATATTTGTGATTTTTTTTGGATTGTAGCCCCTATAAACATTTATATGTAGGTTTTTGCGTGGCCACATATTTTCATTTCTCTTAGATAAATACCCAGGGAATAGGATTTTTGGATCACATAAAGTTTATGTTTCACTATATCAGAAACCGTCAAAATGTCTTCCAAAATGGCTGTACCCTTTTGCTTTCCTACTAGTAATGAACGGGAGTTTCTGTGGCTCTATATCCTTGCCAGCATTTGCCATTGTCAGGTTTTTTTGGGTTTTTTTCTTTAATGTTAGCCATTTGAACACACGCGTCCAAGTATCTCATTGCGATTTTAATCTGCATTTCCCTAATAACTAATAATATTTGGCATTTTATCATGTTCTTATTTGCCATCTGTATCTCTCTGGTGAAGTGTGTGTTCAAAGCTTTTGCCTACTTTTTAATGAGTTGTTTGTTTTATTACTACTGGGTCAAGAAAACCTTTCATATAATCTGGATATGAATCTATTTTTGGATATATATTTTGCAAATGTTTTCTCCCAGTCTGTGGTTTCCTTTTCATTTCTTTCCTCAGCAGTTGAAAACTCAGAAGTTTTTGATTTTAAGTCCAGTGTATTAATTCTTCCATTTATGCCTTGTACGATGTCTGTGCTATATAAGAAATGTTTTCTCTGACCCAAGGTTACAAAGATTTCTTCTTTGTTTTCTTCTGGAAGTTTTAAAGTTTGTTTTATTGCAGTAAAATGTGCATCATATAAAATGCACTGTTTTAGCCCTGTTAAATTGTACAATTCAGTGACATTTAGAACTTTCACATTAGTGTGCAACCATCACTCATATCTGGTTCCAGACATTTTCATCACTTCAGAAGGAAATCCCTTCTGGACCAAGCGATCGCTCCCCCTGTTCCCCTCTCTCCTGCCTGTGGCATCACTAATCTGCGTTCCGTAACATCACACGGTGTGTGGCCTTTTGTGTCTTGCTTCTTTCATTTAGCATTAGTTTTCAAGGTTCATTCGTGTTACTGCAGGTATCAGCAACTCATTCTTGTTTATGACGAATATTTTAATGTATAGATATACCATATTTTGTACAACCATTCATCAATTGAGAGATATTTGGCATGTTTCCGCTTTGGGCTACTGTAAATAATGCTATGAGCATTTGTGTACAAGTTTTGTCCAACCACCTGTTCTCAGTTCTTCTGAGTATATACACAGGAGTGGAATTGGTAGGTCACATAGCAATACTATGTTTAATTTTTTTCTTAATTTTTTAAGCGTTTCCTTATTTTTGAGACAGAGAGAGAGAGAGAGAGCACAATCAGGGGAGGGGCAGAGAGAGAGAGAGGGAGACCCAGAATCCGAAGCAGGCTCTGTGCTCTCAGCACAAAGCCCAACATGGGGCTCGAACTCACAAACAGTGAGATCATGACTTGAGTCAATGTCAGACACTCAACTGACTGAGCCACCCAGGCGCCCCAATACCATGTTTAATTTATTGGGGAATCACCAAACTATTCTCCAGAGTGGCTTCACCACTTTACATCTGATCAGCGATGTGTGAATATTCTGAACGCTCCACACCCTTACCAAAATGTGTTACTTATCTTTTTTTTTTTTTAAGTAGACTCCACAACCAGTGCGGGGCCCAACGTGGAGCTTGAACTCATGACCCTGAGATCAAGACCTGAGCTAAGATCAAGAGTTGGACACTTAACCAAACGAGCCATCCAGGCACCCCTGTTATTTATGTTTTATATGATTATAATAACCATCCTAATAGGTATGAGGTGCTATTTCATCATGGTTTTATTTTACATTTCCCTACTGACTAAAGATTTTGAGCAAATTTTCTTTATTTTTTTTTTTGAAGATATAAATCTAACTTTAACATATTGGCAATGAACAAAAACTTAACTTTAGGGGATAGAATTGTTTAGTTTTACTTTTCAGTATCATCAGTTAGTATCAATTACTTTAGCTACATAAAATCTCCCATGATTCTACATGAATTTCATTCATTCCCTTATATCTTTTCCTCTGAGAAAAAAATGTTCTCCAACAAGCCCATTTAGATGACTAAATCAACAAATGTTTCAAAGTTTTAATTTTATCATTTTTTTATTAATAGTTTTTTTTAATGTTTTTATTTATTTTTGAGACAGAGAGAGACAGAGCATGAGCAGGGGAAGGGCAGAGAGAGAGGGAGGCACAGAATCTGAAACAGGCTCCAGGCTCTGAGCTGTCAGCACAGAACCCGACGCGGGGCTCGAACTCACAGACTGTGAGATCATGACCTGAGCCGAAGTCGGACACTTAACTGACTGAACCACCCAGGCACCCCTATTTTATTATTTTAAATTCAAGCTAGTTAACATATAGTGTAGTTTTGGTGTCAGTATAGGGCAAAATAAGATAAAAACAGAGAGGGAGGCAAACCATAAGAGCATCTTTTTGTGTGCTTGTTGACCACTTGTATATCTTCATTAGAGAAATTTCTCTTCTTTTTTTTTTTTTCAATGTTTATTTATTTTTGGGACAGAGAGAGACAGAGCATGAACGGGGGAGGGGCAGAGAGAGAGGGAGACACAGAATCGGAAACAGGCTCCAGGCTCTGAGCCATCAGCCCAGAACCCGACGCGGGGCTCGAACTCACGGACCGCGAGATCGTGACCTGGCTGAAGTCGGACGCTTAACCGACTGCGCCACCCAGGCGCCCCGAGAAATTTCTCTTCAAGTCTTTTGCCCATTTTTTAATTGGGTTCTTTGGCATTTTTTTGTTTTTAGCTTTATAGTTTTAAGTTTTACATTTGATTCTATGACTCATTTCAGGCTAATATGGTTCAAGATATTTATCAAGTTTCAGATTTATCCATACGGTTCCAGGTCATTTATTTAAAAGACTATCCTTTTTCCATTGAATCGCCTTGGTTGAATTGGACTGATGTTTTGGGATATTTTTAGCCTTTAGTTTCTCCCACTAATCTACACGTCTTTCCTTTAGGAATGTGTTATGCCATATACTCTTGGAATGTCCATTCTTGAACACTATAGCTTTATAGTTAAGTCTTAAAATCAGATAGTGTGACTCCCACAACTTTGATTCTTCTCTTTTCCAAATTGGGTAGACTATTCAACTTCCTTTGATTTTTCATATAAATTTAGAATAAGTTTATCAATATCTAAAAATACCTTGCTGAGATGAGATTTGGATTGAAATGGAATTCGATTGGGATTTATTGCATGGAATCTAATGATCTATTTGGGGAGAACTGACATCTTCACATAACTGGGTTTTCTCATCCATGAACATATGTCTCTATTCATCTAGGTCTTCTTAGTTTCTTTCATTAATCATTTACAGTTATCAGCATGCAAATCTTACATGTATCTCCTTAGATTTATTCCTAGCACGTTATGGTTTGGGTGCCATTGTGAACGTTATTATTTATTAATTTTCGTTTCTAATAGTTTACTGCTAGCATATAGAATTATGATTGCTTTTTGTATATTTACTTTATATCCTTCAATCTCTACAAGTTCATTTAGTAGTTCTGGTAGCTTTTTGCACATTCTTTGAGACTTTCTGCATAGCCTATCTCATCTGTGTGAAGAGAAGCAGTTTTATCTCTTCTTTTCCTACCTGCACAACAGTTATTTCTTTCTCTTGCCTTGTTTCTCTGGTTAGGAACTCCAATACAATAAGGAATAATAGTAATGAGAGTGGACATCTTTCCCTTGTTCCCAATCTCAGCCTTGTTTTAACTGCTCTTTGACCTTCCCTTCCTGAAATTCTCTTCACTGCTCTAACCCCATATCCTCCAGATGCCCTTCATATCTTAATGTATTTCTTTTGTAGGGGGCTCTTCCTGCAGTTACCTTTATAGGTTCCACAGAGTCTGTCTTAACCAGATGCTCTGTGCTGTTCACGCATACTCCCTGTGTTACCTCACATACTCTTGGCATATCCAATGTTACCTATGTGTAGATGATCCCCAATTCCATATTCAAAACCAGACCTTTCCTAGAAGACTTATTTACCCAATTGTATGCCAGTTACATGGCCCAGAGGCATGTTAGACTTAATATTTAATGTTTATGCCATCATTGCTATCCTGTACATTTGCCTTGACAAGTTGGTTTCTATAGTGATACTTTTATTTTGTTATTAAAAAAATAACACAGAGAGAGAGAGACAGAGCATGAGTTGGGGAGGGGCAGAGAGACAGGGAAACACAGAATCCAAAGCAGGCTCCAGGCTCTGAGCTGTCAGCACAGAGCCTGATGTGGGGCTCGAACTCATGGACTGTGAGATCATGACCTGAGCCGAAGTCGGACACTTAACCGACTGAGCCACCCAGGTGCCCCTATTTTGTTATTTTAAATTCAAGCTAGTTAACATATAGTGTAGTTTTGGTGTCAGTGGGGGAGGGGCTCGAACTCACGGACCGCAAGATCATGACCTGAGCCGAAGTCGGATGCTCAACCGACTGAGCCACCCAGGTGTCCCCCCCCTTTTTTTAATTTGTTTTAATGTTTATTTATTCTTGACAGAGAGAGAGAGAGAGAGAGAGAGAGAGAGAGAGAGCGCCTATAGTGATATTTGTAAAACACAAATCGGATTGGGTTGTTCCTTTGCTTAAACATTTTAATGACTTATTTCAACGCTTCACAATGGTTTGTAAGCCCCTACATGATCTGAGTCCTAATAACTCTCAGGCTACATTTCCTGTTATTTCCCTTCTTGTCCACTATGCTCTAGCTACATGAGCTTCCATTCTCTTCCTTGAGCCAACCAAGTTTGCTGTTACCTTCTACAAGAAAGACATTTTTGCATGACTAGTGCTTTTTGGCCATTTAGGTCATGCAGGCGCACATGTCTCCTTGGCGAAGTTTTCCTCTCTTCAGTCTAACTTAGCCAATACACCACATACACATTATCTTTCATACGGTCCTCCTATTTTCTTCCTAAAAGTTGAAATGACTTCATTATTGGTTTCTTGTGGTCTTTTACTTCTCCCTCTAGACATAAAGCTCTAGGAGAGCAGAAACATTGATAATTTTGATAATGGTAACTGTATCTCTGCTACCTATCCCCATGCCTGGGCATATAGTAGATATCCAATGAATAATGAGTGCTGAGTGAATTAATGGAGAAACTATCTAATTCACCATCCACCTGGCTACCTAAGCCAGAAATTCGGGTACCATTTGATTTCATCAGAGTCTGTCTACGGCCATACCACCCTGAACGCGCCCGATCTCGTCTGATTTCATCAGAGTCTGGTCAGTAAAACAGATATTTTAAGCAGGAAAATATTTCATACAGAGAACTAGTAAATTCCAGAATCAATTAGAAGCACGAACGAAGCAAAGGTCAGAGAAAACTGCTGCTGGCCGTTAGGAAAGTGAATTACAGAAATTTTGAGGAACTTCCACCCAAATCTCAGTAATCTATAGCACCCAAAGTGGTGATCCTTAAGAGATTACCCTGACGCTACTAGCAAAACCGAATTCTGCCACCTGCTAAAACCCATGCTCCTACTCACCATTGCTGGGATAATAATAGTTTTTCCTTGTTTTCTGTTTTCTTAATCTTCCTTGAGTACCTTTTGTAGGAGGAACCTAATACGAGAACCTGCTGGCTAAAGAGTGAGAAAAATGTAGGTTTCAGGGCTCTGACATCTTCAATATAGAAGAGTATAGAAGGAAAGAATGGCATTGAAACATACAGCCCATGAACTCACCCACCTCCAATACATGAGCAAGTGCTGTAGATTTTACTGCTACATTTTCCCCAAATATCTCAAATGTCTTGCCTCCACTAATGTCTCCCACCTTTGCCTCCATTTAGGCCCTCATTATCTTTTGCAACAACTTACCTGGTATCCCTTTCTTCAACACCTTGTTTTCTTAAAACAACCTGTCTAAAATATAATTCTGACTGTATTATTCTTCACTTACTTCAAGTGTTTTTAGTGCTTTGTATCATCTACAAGGTAAATTCAAGTTCCATAGCGGGGGAATAAGGACCATTCATGTTGCTTGGTACGCTTCCTGACCCCCTCCACCTAATATCCACTTATTCTTCAAGACATAGCTCAGGTGTCCCCTGCCCCAAGAAAATTCAAGCTTCACCCCCTCACGCTTCCTTCCCCCTGGCCTCTCTGTTGACGTCCACACCCAGGCTGAGTTAGGAGCATCTCCTTAGCGCTTCTATGCGTATGATAAGAGTTTATGGATCTGTCTCCCTGGCAAGAGAGTTGCCATCTTTAGAAAACAGATTCTGCCACCTTGTCTTAGTATCAAGTGCCTGACAACACAGAGCACACAGCAAACGTCTGATGAATGGTTGAACGAATAAACACATGCACTCGTAAGTACTACGTGTTCGATCCCTTCATTATCTTGAAAGACTGTGTGTGCGCAAAGAGAATGTAAGAGAAACAAAATGAAGGTGTACGTAAAAGGGGGCCAGGACTTCATATTTCTCAGAGACCATTTCTGATTTCTGTTCCAAGAGTAACACATTTTCTTTCCTCTTGCCTAGTTGGATTTGATGGAAAAGAAGATTGGAATGGAATTAAAAGGGTTTTTGTACCACTCAGATAGCTTACAGACATACTTAGAGGAAATTAATAGCAGGGGCCAGGGATCAGACGTGCAGATACTAGCATTGCTATTCTTTTGAATCAAGCAGTTGGCCACACAAAAGAGATGCTTACAAAAGAACCACACCAAAATCCAGTCGGATTCAATCTAGCATGAATGAAAGATATTTCTGGTCTACAAATAAGTAGGTACTTAATGCTTTGGCATTCTGTTTGGCCCATTCATGGGAAGCTGCCCGTCTGTTCTTCTCGGAGCATTTCTGTACTACAGGATGATTTTACTTTTTATCTGTTTACCCAGACGATGTGCTCAAAATGAGAAGGCCCCCTGTTTGTCCATAAAACACCCTGACTCTACCAATAAGCTAAACAGCCCAGAAACCTCCCTCCTGGGCTTCACAACTAGTGAACTATACCTGGGCTCCCAGGCTGTCAGCAGTTGTGTTCACACTCACTTATAAGGCGTGAAACCCTGCTTGGAGCTTTGCTGCTCCCACCACCTTTTCCAGTCCTTCCATGGGAAATGACTCATGATGAGTGAGCACCAGTTTATCTCCTACCTAATAAACACAGTACATGATGCTTTCTTCCCCCACTCCACTCCCTGATGCCCTCTTAATTCTCTTCTGGTATCAGTGCTCCCTGCCTTGATGACTCTGTCCCTCTGGGGGCCCTTCTTGGATCGAGCCAAATATCTAACGCTCCTAGGTAGTAACTTAAGATTTCTTTTTTCACCTCCCCGGAGTCAAAGCACACAACATTTTAATTTGTACAAACTGCTTTTATTTTATGGTGCTATGGTTTTTAATTTGCATTTTAGAGCTTTATCAGTATGCCCTTTATGGAACAAGACTCAGAAGACAATCCCATCCAAAAAAAAAAAAAAAAAAAAAAAAATCCTGACAGCACTATCAACAAATTAAAAGCACAAAAGGCACTACAATGCATGAGAAGATGTTCCACTGCTCTTCTCGCCTCACCCCCACGCTTCTTCCCTAGGGAACAAACAATGTGCTATGGCTTTTTCTCTGGAATAGCGACTATAGGATGCATGGGTCTTGTAAATATCACCAAAGAGATCCCTTGCAGCCCTCCTGCCTGACTCCCGGGGCCTGCGTCAGAGTCCCAGAACTGCATTAAGGGCATGAATCTTGGGTACAATAGTCTGATTTTTCCAGATCTGCTTCAGTCCTCGTCAAGAGACTCATTTGGAAATTCTCAGAACATTATTCATCTTGTATACGCCCTCTTTCTCTGCCTGGACAAGTGACAAAGATTAAATCAGAAGGCTGTATGTGAGTTATCCTGGGCATTTACCATTTGAATTTGTCTTCTGACTCCGTTCTCTTCTGAAAAGCTCCTTTTTTTTTTTTTTTTTTTTCATAATGAAGCATGAGTCCCATTCTTCTGGGATCCCTCTAAAGACAGACAATAACAATAGAAGGAAGAGAGATGTTCTCTCCTCCCTTAGAAAATAACACCATATAGCATTTGGACCTTGAAGATTCAGTGTCCAATTGATGCCCCATGGAAGATAATGGTACCTGCTAGGAGGACAAATACACGTCATATAACTCAACACCAACAGATGCCAGGTGGAAGTCAAGCAGACATATTTGTGAGCATATGTGAGACACCTCCTGGTGATTCTCAAACCCTCACGGTGAACTACTAAAGATAGGAAGTTCTGTGTCAAGATGAGGACAGTAATATCTGTATGGTTACAGTTTCTAGGACTTAACCAGTTTCCCTAGATGACAGAGCCTGGCAGAACTTATGTGATAAGCTAATACTTTATGGGAGAAAGAAGGAAGTGCAGCCCAGAGATCCAAGAGTGAGGAAAAACTGAAAGAGAGTCAGGGAAAGAAGAAAAGCAAATACAAGTTGATACATTACTGAACCAGCCAGAGCTTCCCAAGGAAATATGGGTGGCTTTTAGGTAGTGTGGAGTGAATTACCACATCTCAGCTCTGCTGGCTCCTCCCTCTCTTGGTCAGTGTTAATCCCCCCACACTCCCAGGTTCTATGTGACCCCCTAGGTAACCTCTGGGGAAACCAGAGTGCTCATAAGTTGCATTGGGCCAGACCCGGGGGATGAATTACTGTGGTGCCAACCCTACTAGACATATGGCGTCCTGACCCAAGCCCCAAGAGAAAAGAGAGGAAGCCTGTGGTGAGGACACGAAATAGCAGAGGCTATTGCTGTGGCTTTATAACCAGAGGAATGGCACGAGTCATGGCTGGGACGTCAGCTGGGAAGCCAGGCAGACAGCTGAGGCTGATGGGGTGAGTGGGACCAGCCAGACCAGGGTGTGTATCACATGGGCCCTATACACAGTCCAGCATGCCACAGGTTGGGAAGATGTGAGAGGGTGCTAGTTACATCCAACATTTGCAAATTTTGAATAACAGTCCTCAGAAAAGTGTCATCAACTGGAATTAGCATCAACTGGGAAACATTATAAAGGAAGTTGTCGAATTTCAGTAGGGATAAATACAGACTCACACACTTGGCTCAATGGAAGAGTTGTTGGAGACCATCTCCGCACACAAAAATCTTCAAATGGAAGAGGTTAGGTGACTTGCCCAAGCAGCACCACAAAGGAATCCAGAACCTTCCTTTTTTCAATGCAGGGCTTTTTTTTTTTTTTTTAATTGAAGCTATGCCTTTGGGAGATAGTCTGTGTAGTCATAATTTAGGTAATATTTGTCTTTTTAATTTTTTTAAATATTTATTCATTTTTGAGAGAGTGAGACAGAGCACGAGTGGGGGAGGGGCAGAGAGAGAGGGAAACACAGAATCCAGAGCAGGCTCCAGGCTCCGAGCTGTCAGTACAGAGCCTGACGCGGGGCTCAAACTCACGGACCACGAGATCGTGACCAGAGCCGAAGTCAGATACTTAACCGACTGAGCCATCCAGGTGCCCTTAGATAATATTTGTCTTTAGATCCTTTTCATATTTACAATTTTGTATTTTAATAATTTTATGATGATTAACTACATAGAGATTTACAGGCTATTCAAAAGAAATATCTCTACATGTCTCAAAGGCTTATTTGTAAAGGGCGATCTGACTGCAGGAATGTTAACAATTATCTTAGGGGTTACGGTCATAAGTCTAAAGAAGAATACTACCTCAACTTAATTAGAATGAAAGACATCTGAGCAAAACAATGAGCATATATCGTCTTTCAGCCTAGTTGCATTTGATTAAAGATTGTATAAGAGCTTTTCCCATACTTGGCTTTTCTTCTGAGATTTTGAAATGTTTAGGGGGGGACAAAAGTGTTTCAAGAGCTTTGAAACCAATAACTTCCCTGTTTCCAAAATGTAAAAACACGAGAGCCTAAGAGTTAACAATTTCAAAAACATGTTTCAGGTTGAGGTTCCCTGGTCACCTGCAGTTCTTGGCCCAGAAGTAAATGGCATTGGAACTTCTGGAAACACTTTGGCCTTCATCTGTGTTGAGAGCTGCATTTCACTAGGCACAAATAGTCGGTAAACTCCATTTTAGGTAAAATCCAAAAATGCATGTCAATTCAACAATTTCTGGATATCAAGATTACTTAGATTTTATATTAATTTTGGTTTTTGTATACATACTATATTAGTTCTAATATACCTATATTGGGCCCCAGTATGCGTAATATGCCTGTATTAATTCTAATATACCTAGGTATTAGAAAATAGTTCAATATTAATTTCTAGACTACTATGAAAATGTGAGGCCCTATGCACAGGCAAAAAATATGACATGAATAATGTAAGATCTCTTTAAAAAAAAAAAACCTTGCAGGTAAGATAAACACATAACCAAATATCCATTAGTAAAAGGCAGTAGATAATTGTTATTCCAAGTGTTGTGTGAACATAACCACCATACGGTTTTAGAAGTAGAAGTCTTGGACATTTCTGTAAACGGAATATATCGGAGTCAAGAGATCTCGAGTGGCTATCCTTAAACCACAGAGCCAGTTCTAGGCAAAAAATGCATCTTTTTAACACTCAAGTTACTCGCATACTTTCTTATGTCCTTTAGTACTTTTAGGTATTAAAATTCAAAATCAGATTTGTTCCATGAGTAACTTGGAATGAAAGGAGCTTGATTCTTGGTACCAAAGACATGATTCCCTGGGTTTGAATCAAGGCTACTAATCCTATGAACTTGGCAAGTTATGTAACTCTCTGAGGCTCAATGACCTGGTCTATAAAATGGGGATAGATTTTATGCTCATCTCATAGTTTCGTGTAAAGATTAAATGAGTGACTTCTATAGAACACTTAGTGATGCACACATAGTAAGCACTTAATAAATATTGTTTATTATGATAATCATTTAAATTGTTTTAATAAATTTACGAGACAATTTTGTGATACATTTACCCTCACAATCTCTCTCTCTTTTTTTTTTTTTCTGTATACCACATGACCTCTTCTGTAAACTGACTTCCATCTGCTTGTAGAAGGAGATGCTGAGGACCGTAATGGGGAAATGTACAGGGCCTCATTGTTCAGTTAGTTTCATCAGACCACTATGGATTTTGACACATTAACTTCCCAACTACTTTAGTAAAATGCTCCATAATTATGCTTTTTAACAAAGGAGACAGATCCCTGATCCGAGTTCCAGGTAGGTAAATATTTGCCTCAATCTTTTTATCAGCATCATGCTGGAGACCTAGGCTATCGGTTTTTTCTTGCCTAGAATCCCCAGAATTAAACTTGATTGTCATAATGAGAGAACTTAACTATGGATATGTACAAAGGCCTCATATTTTCCTTTGAGTCTATCATAGATTACAAATGGAAATTCTTCAAGGCTGAGTTGAGTCTCTTCAAAATTCCTCATCCTGTGAAACCAAGTGTCCCAACTTCAAAGGAGGTTTTCAAAGATTGAAAGTTGACTCCCATGCCATTATATTGGCTTCTGGGTAGAGGAGAACTGACATACATGTTTCTCTATTACTTAATCCCCATTTGCTGAATACTGCTGCTGCTATAAAAACAAAATTCTTTTCAGAACTGGCAAAAACACAACAAAATTTTAAATCCCTCCATTTTTATCACTATTTTTGAGAAATGCTCATATAAATTTTCATTTGAATTTTTATTTTTGTAAGCATATTCTAGTGTTCTGTTGATAAATTCTTTTTTCCATTATAGTATAGATTCTCAGGGGAAAACATGAATGGCTCACCTGAAAATATGATGATAGAAGTTCCTTCCTTTTTCTACTAAACAAGTCAATATGATTTTGAACTCCATGGGAATTACAATATTGTCTTATTTTCCTTAACCAAGCAACATTTTTTACAGTCACCCTACATGCTTTATTCCATCCCATCTTTTTCCATAAAATTATTGAAAATTACCTTTAGAAGCACTTTTTTGATATATTTTATAACTTTAATGTTAGGTTACTTTATAATTTATGAACATCTTTACTTTTTTATCTTACTATTTTTTTTGAAAAACAGTAATACAGTTTCTAGCAAAAAATTATTTTTATTGTGTGCAAGTCAAATCAAACATATACTGGTACTCCATAATATCCATGAGTAAGTCATTTTGGTATTAAAATGTATAAGACCCAAACTTAGAATTATTTTAGTTAGAAACATTTAAATTCACTCTTTTGGAAAAATAAAGAGAAGTTCTCATCTTAGGAAGCATATATCTGGCAGAGAAATATACACATTTAGCACTGAGCCATTCTACCTGATTGGAGAATCATATGTGCATATTTTTTCTTCACTTCACAAATCCAAACTTTTCAAGAGCAAAGGGGCATATTTTGTTCCTAAAATAATGTGTTTAGCTAATCAGTGTCTCGTAGGTATATTTATTTTATACATTGTGTTTATTTATTTGTGGAACACATATTGTAAAAGTTGGTTTAGCAATTTTATTATCATCTGAATTATCTGGTAATGGGCGTGTCTAATGCCATAATTTACATCGATACCGTCCCTTGATTAATTCTAGAGCTATCCGTTGAGCGTGTGTGATGTTTCAGGAATTGTGCTACTTGCTCCCGGACCTTCCAGTCCACTGAGGGAGTCAGACATTATTTATGGGATGCAACACCGTCGGGTGCCTTCTGAATCAAAATTTAAGAATAGTTCTTTCCATCCCAATCATAGCTTGAATTTTATTACGTGTTAGCTTTTGATTCATTGCGATGAAGATTAGTTGAGAATTAGTATTAAATATCCATTGAAAATTAAATACCCAAATTAAATATTAATTGAATTAAATGCCCTGTGCAAATCCTTGCAAAAGAGCCTACGAATTAGATGCTACAACGCCCATGTTACATATGGAGAAACAATAAGATGATATTGCATAGTCACAAAGTATTAAGCATTGACAATCCTTTTGTATTTCATATGCGGTAGTAAAGTATATTCAAAAAGTATGTTTAAGGTATGTATTAATTAGATGGTTTAATGAGGCTAATTGCTTGACCTTTTACACTTGAGAGAATTCAGTTGGGCAAACTTAAAAGCACAGAAGCTACAGTATTACAAGATAATAATCCCAGGAGCCGGGTACATGATGTCATTTAATTAATTTGAATGACCAGTTTCTGGAATGCTTAAGCTTTGTTGGACTTTCAGGAACAAAGGGGACAGTGACCTCCCCGGGAAAAGAATGCTGTGGATACGCTGATCAGTTACTTATCAGCTCTGGTATTGTAGCTGTGCCAACCAGACGTGTCCGCATGACTTGGACATGATGTGCAGAGGCAGTTCTACTCGGACAGGGGTGATAAAAATAAAATTATGACTTCATTTCCCTTGGATAACTTATTCTTTGTTCTTTGGAATTGGCTATCTTAAGACCATAGATGAGGAAAAGGTAATTCCAAAAACCGTTCCAGCTTATATAGGAGTATCTTTAATACTCTGTAGCAGCTAGACGGGCCAGTTCTTGTAAGTATCAAACATGACAAATTTGCTATTATGAGAAGCAAAAGAATGAAAGGCAAGTTTCAAAACCTATTAAACCTCAGCGTTACACCTGAATTCTAACTAATGGTTAATGATAAAGAATTTCATTTTGTTCAGAAATGACTTCCAACTTAGATTTTGAAAATGAGTCACAATAATTGTAAGATTGACTGTATTTAGGGGCGCCCGGGTGGCTCAGTCCGTTAAGCATCCGACTTCAGCTCAGGTCATGATCTCGCGGTCCATGAGTTCGAGCCCCGCGTCGGGCTCTGGGCTGACCGCTCAGAGCCTGGAGCCTGTTTCAGATTCTCTGTCTCCCTCTCTCTCTGACCTTCCCCCATGCAGGCTCTGTCTCTCTCTGTCTCAAAAGTGAATAAACGTTAAAAAAAATTTTTTTTGAAAAAGGTCTTTATGACCCTGCAAGAAGGGAGAAAAGCAGATCTAAAATCAAGGGTAAGACTAGCAGTTTCCTTTGAGATGAAATTTAGACTGAAAGTTGCTGCAGAAACCGCATCTGCTCGAAACCACCCCACCTACCAGCTTCTGCCACATTTGGCCAGAGCAACATGCACCTAGAAGGCGTCTTGGAGAAAAGAAGAAAAAGGCTCCCAATATCACCTATGCTGTCTAATTATTTTTAATCATTCAATCATTCCAATTCTAGACGATCATGCTTGGTCTATTTTAGAGTAATGACCTAAAACCCAAACAACAGAAAATCCTTGGGTTGAGAAACAGGCTTCTCTCTTTAGTGAAATGTGAAATACTCTAATGAACAAAGGAATTAGAATAGATTGAAAGGTAGGAAGGTGTCTAAAGTGCAAGTTTAAAAGCCCAGAAAGAATGAAGTCACAGCAAACCATAAATGCCAACATCGCAGCCCAAATTAGCCCCCCTCCTCACTACCAGAATGGTTACTGGAAACAAAAGAGATTGTAAGAGAAAGAACAGAAATATGTTCCCCCACTATCACACAAGCCCAGCTTGACAACGTGATCACTTACTGCTCTAGGGAGGTTGTTTGTTTTGGGCTCAGGCACAGCAGTTTGATAAGAAAAGAATCTGAGCCAAATGGCGAGAAAGGTAAATAATTAACTATGCTACTCTGACAAACAGTGGTAATCTGAGATATCCAAATTATGCCTCAGAAAAAGAACCATTAGTACCAGCAAGGGTTCCATCCTGAGAAGTTTTTCCTTATCTTTTGGAGTCAGCTTCTTTGCCTTTACTGCAGAAGCCACTCCCTTTGTTGAGTTGTACTTCAGAGATCAAAAGGAGACCCTTTCCAACACATTAAATATACACTCCTACTTCTTCAATGTTTATGATGGTATTTGCTCAGCTGCTTCCTCCCATAACTGTTTTCTGTTTGCAGAATAAAATCAGATATTGGGTGATTCAAAGAGCCATTCAAAACACAATGTGCTTTCTCACCTTACTGCCCTTCATATGTGTTCTGGATTTCCCGCCTCTATGTGGTTATCCTGCAGATTCGTGAATTCGGAAACTCCCAACAGCTTAGCGGCTCCCCCTCAAACTATGGTCTGAAGGCATCTAAATGGCCAACCAGAATGTAAATTTTCTCACTGTTGTTCTAAGCGCCTTTCAATTTTTTCCCCCTGTGTTAATAATAGTAACCAGGGAAAAGGAAATAAGGAAAAAATGTGAAGAAAAAGAAGAAGAATATGGGGTGCCTGGGTGGCTCAATAGGTTGAGTGTCAGACTCGTGATTTCAGCTCAGTCATGATCCCAGGGTCGTGGGATGGAGCCCTGTGTTGGGCTCCATGCTGAGTGTGGAGCCTGCTTAAGATTCTCTCTCTCTCTCTCTCTCTCTCTCTCTCTCTCTCTCTCTCCCCCTATGGTTCTCTTCCCCATTCATTCTCTCTCTCTCTCAAACAAGAAAAAAAGTAAAAAGAATACTTGATTTAAAAAATTGTCATTATGAATATATAATAAAATGACACGCAATCACCACTGTGTTTCTTCAAATTATGTCATACATGAGGACTGGAAGGAACCCTTGGGGAAATTATGGTGGAAATCGTTGAATTCAAAGATACAGAATGCATTAGTGTTACTTATACTTCCCCTCTTCTTTCCAGTCCAATTCAGTACAGTCACTGCAACTGAAGGTTTAAATCTGAAAAGCTAATTATTTATTTTGATTTACTTAGCAATACATCTTTGGTATCACTCAAGAAATTGGGTGGAGAAATTGGGAAGTATGGATTGGTTGCATAAAGCAGATATTTGGAATTAACGATCAGTGAAAAAATATCTTGCGACATGGTTTATGGAATAATTTTTTCACGGATGTTTTATTCCAGTGCCTAGGGATAGAGTAGGTGTTAACGTTTTATGTATAATGACTATGTGACAGAAACTGGGTGCAAAACTTAAAGAAAACCTACCCCTCTATCTTTTGATAAGTAGGATGTTCAATCTGCTCCATCTAACCTTTCAAAGTCATCTCTTGGTTTGTGTGTCTGTGTGTCTAGTGGGTAGAATGGGAATAAGATAGCAATTACCTTCTCTCTCCATCTCTCATTCTCCCCTTCCCTAAATTTTCCATGTTGTTCCGTCTAATATTTGTATTTATTTGTGGGCGTGTATGTGTGTGTTTATGTGCATACTCTAATAATACTGAAAAGAAAGTCAAACAAAATTAGAATCCACCAAGATTTCAATAGTTGGAATGAAAGACAAAATTAAGTTTTACTCATATCTATGCAAAGTCCTACAGTAGCATTCAAAAAATGGCTAGCTGCATTAGGACAAGACTGAGAGACAAATGGCTTTAAAACAGAGCTTTATTTAGCAACCATCTCATACTGTTCACACATGAATAGAGACCCATTAGCAAGAATGAAGATCGTCGCATCCTTTTTTTCATGAGTTAGAGAAAACTTGGAGCAATCTTCACAGTTTAAAACAAACCAAAAAAAAAAAAAAAAAAGAAGATATTCAAAGGATAGAGGCCAGGTATACACTTTTACACTATTACAGATTAAGAACAAGTTTGGGGAATTAAGCACACTTAGTTTAAGGAGAAAATGTGTATGGCACATATGGAAGATAGATTAAATCTATTCTGTTATCCCATAGCATAGCAATGGGACCAACGAAGAAAGCAGATTCCACTAATATAAGGAGAAGTCCCTGACAACAGAATAGGCTGCCTGGGAATGTAGACAGCCTTCTTTGCTGGAGCTGATCCACCTGGTAAAGACTGGCTAGCGCTTGTCAGGGTCGCTAAGGAGAACTCAACCCCAGGGCAGCACTTACATCAACTGACCTGCAAGGCCCTCTCTCGACCTGAGAACTATCATTCAACGAAAGAAAAGGAAATTGAAGAGTGATCGATGTGGAGACAAGAGATACTTGGTTTGGAATTGCTGCACTATGCTATGTGTCTGCTTCTTGGGCCATGTAGGATGTGATCTTGCCATCACTGCAGGTAGAGCACAGTTCCTTGCCTTCCTAAGATGCTCCTGGGGTTCAGCTATAATTTGATGCTTACCTATCAGGGCAACTCTATCTTTTCCTTCTTTGTCGTGTTGGAGAAGAGAAATGAAATGACTGTGTCCCCAAGGACTCCTGGAAGGCCATTTCAAGCCCCAGACGATGATGGTGATGACGGTGGTGGTGGTGATGATTTTAGCGGGTGCAGCAATCCCTCCTATCGTCTTTTCAGGCCCAAGGCACGCTCGTTCACCCAGACCCCAGGAGTGTGTACTGTTGAGGGCTGACAACTGCATCTCTCTTCAAAACTGGCTTCACCTGAAGTTATACGCCCTCCATGTAGGCAGCCTGCATGTAATGAGTAGATAGAGGGGTACAAAGGCCCAACCTCCTTGACGTCACTTGGGACAACTGGAAAGGGTTATCTCAGCACCATAGCTTCCTGTGGCCTCTGCAGAAACTTTACCAGGGTGCACCTTCTCTCTTTGTCCAAGTTTCCTTCTCACACTCCCTCCCAGGTATTTTAAGTAAGGGCACTCCCCAGTAAACCGCCTCCAGTAAATCCCCTGCTTTTTGTCTGTTTCTGGAGAACTAGACTAAGACCACAGCAATGATGATGATGGCGATGAGGGTGACGACCACGGTGACGGGGGCAGGGGTGGTGGTGTTAGCAGTGGGGAAGGGAAGCAAGCTGAATTCCATCTCACTGTCCTTTATACTAGCAAATAAAAAGGTTCATTTGATCCTCATAACAATTTGTCAGTGGGCAAGGGCCCAAAGCATTCCCAACCTACAAATAAGGGAATGGAGAAATGCAGTTGGTGATTTGCTGATGATCATATAATTAGGGATACATTTTACGGTAATTCTGTCTTCTGATGCTCATTTTAATGTTATTTCACCCAATGATGGTGCCTGGCACATCACAGAACTCAGAAATGTATTTGTTCGATATAGTAGCGTGATTTAATTCATCCCTTATCTTTCCTGTTCTCCCCACTAACGATGCAAGTTAGAAGAAAAGGGGGAAAATAGTACATGCTAATAGCCCTGATTTTGCAAGAGAGCCGTAATTTCAAATATGCTGAATTATTCTTGTCGATAAATTTGCTAATACCAGCTGACCCGATCAGCTTCTTTCGTTTCGAATGAAGACACGATGACTTATATATGAATAAGGTACAGGGCAAGAAAAAGAAACTATTCAAAAGAGAACTCAAGAAAGATTTCCATGACCGGGGCGCCTGGGTGGCGCAGTCGGTTGGGCGTCCGACTTCAGCCAGGTCACGATCTCGCGGTCCGTGAGTTCGAGCCCCGCGTCAGGCTCTGGGCTGATGGCTCGGAGCCTGGAGCCTGTTTCCGATTCTGTGTCTCCCTCTCTCTCTGCCCCTCCCCCGTTCATGCTCTGTCTCTCTCTGTCCCCAAAATTAAAAAAAAAAAAAAAAAAAAGATTTCCATGACCTGCAGACACACAGATTTACGTTAATCATAGACTGGTGTAACCTGAATAACAGGTGTAAATGGTCAATAAAGGCACATACCTCAGCCTGGTGAGTATACATGATGGGCTACTCTTGAAGAAAAAAATAGGTCCACTAAGGTGTGAATATAAAGCAAAACCGTAGGCAAAATCACCCTGGTTCTGAAGAATTGTTTGTTGTTAATTAAATGCATTGAGGTGGCAACGAATTTAAAAGAATTTGAGTCCACGTTTGATGAGGTATCGCTGGTTAAAATATTGCTGACTGAGTCTTGCTCCCCCACTTTGATTTTGCTGGAGTAAAATTCTTGTTTGGCTTGTTAAGCCATGGGCTTTCAACGCTTTCAGCCTAGCTTGTTTAATTAACTGCAGAAAGGCTCCCTGTGGTGACCTGGGCTATTTCACTTTGCAGGAGTTTTAGGTGAAGATATTGGGTAGCACAGAGAGGAAATCTTAAGTGAGCGAGGTCATTGCATCTGAGAGAAAATCAAAACCATTCTTCTTCCTTCTTCACAGTGGCCTTCGACTCAGTGCAGGGAACAGCTGGAAACACAAACTGTTTCATTCGCGTCAGGAGCAATTCTGTAGTTTGATTTTTAAGTGATGACTGTTGCCAGTAAAATAATCTGGAGTCTGAATTCTGATAATGCTTTCTTTTTCCACAGTTCTATGTGCAATACTCCAAAGCAATACCAAAGAGAATACCTTTATTCTAAGGTGCAGACACTATAATGAGAATGGTCAAAACAATTTAGCCAAAACAAATGGCAAAAACAAAGAAACAAGCAAACAAAAAACACCTTGGGAATGCCACCATTGCTTTTTTAAGCTGACTTTCAGTAATCTGACTCAAACAGAACCACCAGGAGTCTCTACATTTATAGGCAACCGATTAAGACAGTGCTTAAACAAGAAACTTAGTATAGTAGAAAGATTACGTGATTCTCTGACCTTGAAAGTCATGATTTTTCAAAGTCTGCCTTCTCATCTGTCAAGTAAAAATAATTCCTACTTGGCAAGGTCTACTATGAGGAACGGATTTAATATTTATAAAAACTGGGAGCATGGTGCCTGGTACACGGTAATCTGCTAAATAAATTACATGGACTATGATTACACTGTGCTTTGAAATTAGAAATGATTTCCAATACGCTAAAAACACAGAACAAAATGAATAAATAAAAAGTTGTCTTCTGTGTGCCTAATAATTCTCCGCAACTGTAAGCACCTTTGAAAGCTGCGATAACCACTTTAGATTACGGGTGGCCTGAAACCGCTAAAACCACTTGACCTATAACCAGAGGATTATATCTTCAAAGAGTCTGAATAAAGAAGCAACGCCTGTATTTGGAAACTCAATGAAATCATACATGTTTCCTCTCAAAAACTGACGGGTAGGGAACACTCAGAAGCCTGATCAATCTCAGAAATCTGCCTGCCTGAGCATCAGATTGCCTACTGCCCAGACGCGGGGGCGGGGAGTTGGAGATGAACTTTGAAGTGTAAGTATGGGTTTGGACGAGATTACTTGGGAAGAGTCTTCTGGAAAAAGCAATCAATCTGGAAGAGATTTGGTAGGATCTTTTTGACACATCAGATATATTCCTTTTTGTTACTGTTTCTTCCATTTGACAATGGTACATTCACTCTAAATCCAATAGAGGAAATTTCTAGGCAAATCAGTAAAGGAAAAAAGCATCCAAGTAAACATCTTGCTTGATGTTTTCCACCAATTTCCTGGGGATTCATTCATTTATCAATTCCTTTCAGTAGACTAATTAGCCATACTTCAGTTCTTTGCAGACCCAACCGTGAATAGAGACTGACAACTTTTTCCCCAAAAAGAATGGCAATTATAACATCATAACCGTTACGGGTTGAACTGTGTCTCCAAAAAGATATATTGATGTCCTAAGCCCCTAAACCTGAGAATGTGACCTTCTTTAAAAACAGGGCCTTTGCAGGTGTGATCAAGTTAAGATGAGGTCATAATGAATTAGGGCGGGCCCTACTCCAATGACTGGCATCCTTCTAAGAAAAGAGAAATTTGGACACAGATACACAGAGGGAAGATGATTATGGGAAGGTGGAAGAAGAGGTTGGAATTATACTGTCAGAAGCGAAGGGACACCAGAGATTTCTGGCAACCGCCGGAGGCTAGGTAGGGGGAAGGAAGGATCTTTCTCTAGGGCCTTCAGAGAGCATGGCTCTACTCACACTTAGATTTGGACTTCTAGCCTCCACCACTCTGAGAGAGGAAATTTCTGCGGTGTCTGTGGTGCTCTGTTCCAGCAGCCCCTAGGACTCCTGTTATCATCAGAACCATTTTGATGTAAAACATGAAGCTTGTGAAGTTTAAGCAATTGCCCGAGACGACCCAAGTAGTAACACGCACTCCTGACTGCATACGTGGAATAAGCTGTAGACTGTTCACTTACGGTTATTTCTCCTCAACGGCTGAACACATTTTGAGATAAAATTTAGTGAATTCTCTACTTGACCTTTACATCAAACCACAGGCAAATGAGTCTGACTCATGTGTTTAAAAAACTCGATTCCATAAATATCTGGCCTTGAAAAAGACCAACTCAACATTGTACATAATGCCTACATTCATTCTGGTCCTCTCTCCCCTTACTGTACTTTATGACCAACACTTTTTAGTCTCATGTGAACTTGAAAAGTCTCATAAAGTAGGCCCCGACTTTCTCATTGTTGTTGCTGTTTATTTAAATATAACAGGAGGGGTGTCCGGCTGGCTCCGTCAGAAGAGCATGTAATCTTGGGGTTGTGAGTTCGAGCCCCATGTTGGATGTAGAGATTAGTAAAATAAATAAATAGATATCTAGACAGATAAACAAATAAATAAATAAATAAAATGTGAACATCTTTTATGCCATAAATAAGAAAGTTCTAGCTTCAAAACTCCTTGCCTTCTCAGTTTTCAATGCTCAAATGCACTGTAAAAGTCTAAGAAAGGGACATGATTTTCAGGATTTCTCTCTCTCTCTCTCTCTCTCTCTCTCTCTCTTTTTTTTTGCTTGTGGTGCCCTTTTTGAATAGCCACTCACAGAACACACTTTTAAAAATATCATTCCATGGGGTGTCTGGGTGGCTCAGTTGGTTGAGCATCCGACTGCAGCTCAGGTCATGGTCTCTCATGAGTTCGAACCACGCATCAGGCTCTGTGCTGACAGCTCAGAGCCAGGAGCCTGCTTCAGATTCTGTGTCTCCCTCTCTCTCTTCCCCTCCCCTGCGCATGCTCTGTCTCTGTCTCTCAAAAATAATTAAATGCTAAAAAAATTTTTTTTAATTTTTTTTTTCAACGTTTATTTATTTTTGGGACAGAGAGAGACAGAGCATGAACGGGGGAGGGGCAGAGAGAGAGGGAGACACAGAATTGGAAACAGGCTCCAGGCTCGGAGCCATCAGCCCAGAGCCCGACGCGGGGCTCGAAATCACGGACCGCGAGATCGTGACCTGGATGAAGTCAGACACTTAACCGACTGCGCCACCCAGGCGCCCCTAAACAAATTTTTTTAAATATCATTCTACATAGTTATTTTTAAATAATTTTAATAGAACATCTTCCATGTAGAAGTACCATATCTATTTAATCAGTCCCTTATTATAGACATCAAGTAATCATTAATCAGTCCCTTATTATAGACATCAAGTAATCATTATCTTTAATGTATCCTTGCATACTTTGTAAAACTCCCATACTTTTGAAAATATCACAGCTTGATGATTCTAAGATGCACACTGTCTGCAATTTAACAGCCCAGGAAACAATGTATTTCTCAGCCTGGTAGCAACTGTGATACCCTTGTCCTGTGTATACGTCGTCGTAACTCACCAAATGTAAGAAAATACTGAAAACGTAAGTGGTACACTCACTTTAAGAAGTACTCCTTACACAATCACTCTCCTGATGCCATAGTGCAGGGCTTCTTAAACTTTGAGGGTCTTAGAATGTTCTGGAATAGCAACACAGAATACAAGAAGCCCAGGCTTGTTGAAATGGAACGCGGTCTATGCCTCTATTACCATTTTTCTGATTCAGATACATGCCAAACTTTGAAAATTACCAAGTAGATGATGATGGTGTGTGTTGGGGGGGGGCGGGGTTGGGAAGGGGGGGAGCATGAATCCCAATGTCCCTGATCTAAATTATCATTCAGAAAAGTTGAACCCTGAATATAAAAAATTTTTAGGAATAATTTAACTACTTCCACTTTCTTCATTTGTATGTGCAGTGGTAGAGGATGAAATGTAAATAATCACCTTTAAAAGAGCTCTCTCAACAAATGACAAAAATGCTAACGTAAAAAAGAACACTGTGACAATGTCATCGGCAAGTTTTCTCTTCTTTCTAGTGGAACATAAATACTGGCGTATCTAATGATTTGTGGGTCCTTCATTTTGTTGGCACTTCTTTTAGCGCCTAATATAATACCTTACACAAAGAACGGGCTCAACAAATATCTCATAAAAATAGGCAATAAGAGAAATCAAAACATAACACCCTATGAAAATATACTTCCATTAAAATATACTGCCTACATAAATGTGTTCCAAAGCTATCTTCCTAAAATACAAACACGATCACCTCTCTGTTCTTTTCAAACACCCTATGGTGGCTTCCCGTTTCCTGAAGGACAAACTCCAAGGTCCTTAATGAGGAGAACAAGGCATTTCACAAACTATCACACGTCTGCCTTTTCGGTCTCATCTCTTCTTGTGCCTGCCCCAGGCTGCACTTCAGCTGCATTCAACTCCTTGGGTTCCCCGAACTGCAAATTTGCTTTCCTGTCTCTGTGCTGCCCTGGAAATCCTATCCCTGATTTCCCGGACTAGCAGGCCCCTCTTTATCCTTTTGGCCCAGCTTCGGTACAGCCCCTTCATGCAGCTCAGGGACTAGCCATTTTCTCTTCTCCCATGACTGCCTGGATACAGTCCTACTGAAAGGCAAATCACATTGTAACATAACTACTTATTCACTTGTATTTTCTCCCACCCAGAATGTGAGCTGTAATTTAGTAATCTAACACCGGATGAGGTTCTTGGCATGTAGTACAGGATAAAGGAATGCTTGTTGGACTGAATCGAGGGATGGCCTTGGAGGAAGATACAATTCACCTGTGACTTCCCCCGCCGGCTCATTCATTCATTTGTTCATTCATCATATCTGTCTCTATACACCAGGTGCTGTGCTAAGCAATGGATATAGGGTGAAGACAAAACAAACGATCCCCGCTCTCCTGAAGTTCATAATCCCGGAGGACAGACAGAGTTTAAATAAATAAGAGCACAAGGAGAGTGTAACTGCACAACGTGCATTGTCTCCCCGTCACTGGGCCGCCCTAAAGCCCTGTCTGTGAGTGGTGTCGCTTTCAAAGTCCAGTTGTATACTTGAAGAAAAAGGTGAATCTTTCCTAAAAGGGCCACTCTGACACAAAACATGACTGATGACCCCTGGCTGATACCTGGCAGAGGGAGCTTGCTGCCTACCCACAATCGTTCCCCATTTCTTCTTCAATAATAGAACACTGATTTACCTAGGGCTACATGTGTCCAGCTCAAAGATGGCACTTTCGAACCTCACTTGTAACTGGGAATGGGCAACGAGGCATCAGTAGAAATGCTGGAGTTACGGAAAGGTTCTGTTCAAGAGGTCAACTCATAACGTGATAGGTCGATTATATCTTGATTTTAAAAAAGAACAAAAGGAGGCCGACTCGAGGGGAAAATGTGCCCCCCTGCACTCCTTTGCTTTTTCTTGCCTGGAACATGTACATGATGGCTGCGGTACAAGTAGCCATTCTAGACTGTGAATGTGCCTTAAGGATAGAAGCCACTTTCAAAAGATGGCAGAACAGAGACCCTGGGGCCAGCTTTCTACTAGCCTTGAACTTTTTGTCTCTCACTTTGGCATGGTCTTGTTTAAGCCCTGTAACTTGGGTTTACACGTATGCTCAGCCAATCCTAATCCTAACAGATACCGCGATAAAACTATTTCTCGTGTTTCCAAAGTTTGAACAATAACCTGAGTTTGTTTATAATTGCTGAGTTTAAAACCTTTTCATATATTACCTTACTTGATCCACATAAAAATCCTGTCAGAAAATCAGGGGATCCATTCATGCCACCTAATTTACGAAAGGACAGCCACCAACCCCCTCACGTATCTTAGACTTGGCTCATGCTATTCCCTTGGTTTATAGACTTTGTTACGTCGTTCCTTCATTAAGTCCTCCTCCTTATCCTTCAAGACGTAGTTTAGTATCAGCTCTTAGAAGAGTTTTCTTTATCCACCCTCATGCCCACAGTAAGTTAGCTGTGAAATGATTTTTGTGCTAATTTAAACCCACAAGGACTGTTTACAAAATTAATCTTCTTCCTCCGATGTACAAATTGTCCAAGACTATTCTCGCTCGTTACCAGTTTAAGGTAACTCGCCGGCAACTACGACCTGCGAGTCTTACTTTTGAGGACAAAGGAAACGAGTTCTGACTTGGGTAGGCGTGGTAAAAGAATTGCCATTCTTGATTATCATCCTAACGGGAAAAAATGAAGCCCCCGTCCAGGATTCCTCAAGATCACATGCTTTATTTTCCCAAGCTGTGTATGCTGTCACGGGTGGGCCTTTAACTGGGTATCTACCACATCCAGGCGTTTTTGTCTGGGGCGGGGGGGAGGGGTTGTTGTTTTTCAACCACTTTTCTCATTTGGCCATTGCAACCATTTCTCATATCGGGCAACCTCTCATTTGGGCGTTTCAACCAATTCTCACATCAGGCAGTCGGATTCTCAAACAGGTACCACATCAGGTATTATTACTCAGACCTCATCACATTATTTGTTCATTTGGACGAGTAAGTCAAAATTCTAACCGAACCATTCTAACCCCACGTGCTTGTAAAGGGGGTCGAGCCCCTCTGGCTGTCGTCTCTGTGAGATTTGCGCGTGTGGCTCCCGCGGGCTTCGGCGGCCGCCTCGTCAGAGTTGGCAGAAACGGCCCAGCTTTCACCTCGCGCCTCATGATGCGTTTCAGCGGCTCAGGTGAAAGCGGCAGCATTTGTTCCAAAACGCTTCTGGCCAGGTTGTGTTTGCCAAGGCTGATGTGTTTCGTCACGAATTCAACAACGCGGTGACGGCAGGGCCCCAAGGCTTTTCTGTGCGACCGGGCATCGTGGCCATGACCGCGGCCCGGAGGCCCCTGGGCGTCACTGTTTCCAGAGGAAACAATGGTTAAGTGGAAAAGGTCACCAGAGATACACTCCGTTGATCCTGGTCAGAGTGACTCTTGGAGAACAAAGTGTGGCCCCTCACAGCGGAGTGAAAGCAAGCAGCCTCCTCTTTCCAGGTCACTTTCCAAGCCTATCATTATGAAGTATAAACAACCAAATTCCGTGGGAGCAAGTGCGCTTTTTCTATATTGCTCACAGGCTCTCTGGCAACGCGGGCCTAAAAAGAAGCCCCGTATGATTTTCTTTGGCAGGAGCAAGCAAGACATATTTGTGTTTGGGCTCACCAGGGCTGGGAGGGGGGCTGCGGTGGGAGGGGCATGGAGAGTTCACCGTTCGCTAGCTTTTTCTTTTGCTATGGGCTAATGCTACAACTTTTCCCCCACCTGGTAGCGACGAGTATTAATGCCCGTTTTAAGATAAAGTTGTTCTTGTAAGCTACCGTGATTGGAGACGTCCATAAGCCCGGAGCTTGATAAACCTGAAATATTTGAAACAATGGTGTTATTATTAACCGGTCAAGACCAAGTTCTCCGGGTTTAGGCCTGGCCAAATCTTCTTCCTGTACGTCCTGCCACATCGTCCCTGTTCTTCACCTGGAGAGAATGTAGGACTCCAAGTGACTTTTGGTAATTGCTAATGCAATGTTCTTTTGTGGTGCACACATGTTATTTTTGGTGTTCATAGATACTCAGATTTTAAAACCAGTTTTATATGGCTGGCATTTATAGGCTTATCGTTCGCCCTTTGGTAGGGTTTTGTTCTTCTGTAATCATTTCCTCATTTTAATTTATTCAATAAGTAGTTTTCCAGGAAGCCTTCCCTCTGCTGGGTTTGTTTCGGTTTCTGGTACCTCTGATTTATCAAGGTCGTTCTGGATTCTTATCAAGGTCAGACTCTCTCAGAGGATATGAAGGCATCTGATCAATAGCCTGTGGGTCAGTCTGCTTCCCAGCATACTTTATTCTTAGCGGATGGAATCTTTTTTTTTTTTCTTTTTTTAAAAAAAAATTTTTTTTTCAACGTTTATTTATTTTTGGGACAGAGAGAGACAGAGCATGAACGGGGGAGGGGCACAGAGAGAGGGAGACACAGAATCGGAAGCAGGTTCCAGGCTCGGAGCCATCAGCCCAGAGCCTGACGCGAGATCGTGACCTGGCTGAAGTCGGACGCTTAACTGACTGCGCCACCCAGGCGCCCCCTTAGCGGATGGAATCTTAAAAATAAATCCAAATTGCTTTGCTGAGATATTCCAATCCTCTTTCTAATCCTGCCCAACGTAGTTGTCACCCTTCCCATCTTGGTCCCACGTAACAGTGTATTGTTCATTTCATTGCTAATGTAACGAAACATGCAAGATTTGAGAACAAACTTTAGCATATTCTATTCTATTTGTTGCTAGGAATTAGAAATTCAGTCTAAGCCTCATAATAGCGTGTGCTGTCCCATTAAACAAACCATGCTCCAATTCTATTCCCTAAGTTGTACAAAGAGCTTCTTTGTTACCCCAGGGACCCGATCCCTTGGTAGACTGTCACCCAGCTGTGGAAGCTGGAGGGATAGGTGAGGCTGCAGGAGAACATGTTGCTTTGATCCACAGTTATCTCGCTGATTTTTACAGTGGCGAGGGAACCAGATTAAGAAGGATTTCAACATGGGAACCAAGGGATAAGTGGCTTAATAACAGTAAAGCAGGAAATACAGGAAAATAACAGACTTCTTTCAATAAAGTACAAAATATTCCCGATACTTCCTACCAAAATGGTCTCTTAATAATGTTAATAATCATAATGATAATAACCACCTTAATCCGTCCCTAACTTATCAACTTGTAGCTTTAACTCTGATAGTTAGGCCCTCGTCAAGTAATCTTACCTTAAATCCGTTTGTGTTCTGAACACTCTCTTGTGTTTTTATTTTCATCCTTTTTTGAGAGCTTTTTACCTTGACAACAAAAATTTTCAACTTACAGAGAACTGGAAAGAATAGTAAAATAAACGAGAAATACCCTTCACCCAAGATTCACCAGGTATTGGTGTTTTCCTGTATTTTGCTAGCCCTCAGTAAACAAATCCATATCCATCCATCCATCCATCCATCCACGTATTTATCATTACAAGAGCTAAATTATACCATACATACACACACACTACAAATATACTTTTATGCATTATTATTCTTTCTGACGACTTAGGTGATGCTTCAACACGTCTCCGAAGAACTTTAACGCCACAACATAATCACCAAGTTATGGAAATCTAAAACGCAAACAACACTATTACCAAATACACAGTCCACATTCACATTCACCAGTTGTCTCAATGATGTACTTGATGCACCTGTTCCTGGCCCAGCCCCTGTTCCAGGGTCGCACACAGCCCTCCACTGGCCTCCTTGCCTCCTTCCATCTGTCCCAGCTCCTCGACCCTCTTTTTCCACTCGTGCTATGTACTATTTTAAACATGAGAGCGATATTAATTTTGCCAGGCACTTCTGCTGCCAACATTTGTTGCGATGAGATTTGTAGGACCTTAGGTTTTGTTTGGGAAAATCATTCTTCATAGGATGCCTGTAGTATTCAGTATTTTTCACACTGAAAAAAACATTCTGCATGGAGATTTTCACCCACTTCCAAAGAATAAAAACCAAAACAATTAGCAGTAGGAATTACTGGCTTCTCTTGGCATGCCAATGGATATCTTACCAAGTTCTAGTTATGTCATAAATTTAATTATAACACTTACATATATAAAACTTTTGAAAATGCTTTTAATGGCCATTTTGTTTAAAATTCCACATGAAGACAACAACCTCAACGGAGGAAAGAGGCTAAAAGGGATGGACAGGAAATGTATAGGAGGAGGTAACCCAAAAGATCATCAAACGTGAAGACATATTTAGGGGCAACTGGGTGGCTCAGTCAGTTAAAAGTCTGACTTCGGCTCAGGTCATGATCTCGCGGTTCGTGGGTTCAAGCCCCGCGTCGGGCTCTGTGCTGACAGCTCAGAGCCCGGAGCCTGCTATGGATTCTATTGTCTCCCTCGTTTTCTGCCCCTCCCTGACTCATGCTCGGCCTCTCTCTGTCTCTCAAAAATAAACGTTTAAAAAAATTTTTTTTTAACATGAAGAGATATGTAATTCTGTTAGTAATTAGAGAAACGCAAATTAAGACAATAACAAGCTATTACTCCGCACTATTGCACTGGCAAAAATTTTAAAGCAGTGTAATGCCAAGTGTCCTACCGTGGCTGATTGGAGCAAAGATTAGAATCTGACACAGAGCATTCTAGGTAGAAAGCTGCTGGCTATTTATGAAGCATCTCATTTGGCTCAGAAAGATGAGATGGAAAAATCCTATTCGTTCCCTGAAAATCTGTATTTAGCAAATTTTTTTTTTTTTTTAATGAACAAGTTAGGAGGGACAATGAATGTCAGAGACATGAAGTAGAGCAGAACCAGAAGGGTCACGACAGGCACGGTGGCCAGAGCTGGGAGGGGTAGGGCTTGGGGGAGGTGAAGAAGCCAAAGGGCGCAGAAATAACAGAGCTCCCCCACAGAGAGTGATATATAACAATTACTCAAGAGAGCATGAGGGACACCACGGGACATAGAAATTAGCCTCAGTTCCTGCCAGTCTTTTACTCGGAGTAGCTTGAGTGTTTTCCAGTTCTCTTTTGGGGGAGTGGCATCTGGGGACATAGTGACGCAAGAACATACAAGATTTTTTAAAAAGAAGACCCTCAAAATTCCCAAGGAAAATGGCTAAAAATATTCTTACACCTAGCCAAAGAATCAGTCACAGGTAGGTGTGGAATGAAGACATTTTCGGACCTACAATGCAAAGAAAACCCACCGTAAAACACAAAATGAACTAAGATGTTTCTTAATAACTTTTTCTTTAAATTTTTTTTAGTTAACATATGGTGCAATATTGGTTTCAGGAGTGATAACTTTTTTAGCATGCCAACATTTAATCAAAATCACTTAAATTTTTCTGAAGTTATAATACTGACAAAGGTGTGATATTGAAAAGGTGGATTGAAACACAGACTTCACACTCTCCAGTCATTCAGCACATGTTCAGACAGTGTTTTAGGTCCTCGTCCAAATTGTTTTAAGATCCTGAAATATCTTAAAGTTATAATTAAGGGGCGCCTGGGTGGCTCAGTCAGTTAAGCCTTGATCACCGCTCAGGTCACAAGCTCATGGTTTGTGGGTCTGAGCCCCACGTCGGGCTCCACGCTGACAGTGCAGAGCCTGCTTGGGATTCTCTGTCTCCATCACTGTCTCTCTCAGCCCCTCCCCCGCTTGCTCCCTCTCTCTCTCTCAAAATAAAGAAATACACATTTAAAAAAAGAAAATTAAAACATGGACGGCAAGTAAGACACGGGTGGACAAGGTTGGCTTTTGGGGACGTGACAGAGCAGAAGAGTCAGACATGGAAGGGCGTAGCTAACAAGTCAACGGGACGCAAAGAGTATGGCAACAGTAGAGGAACATCCCAGGTACGGCAGAAGCATGGCGGAGGCCCCTGCGTACTCTGCCTGGGAGTGTCATGGGCGGGGTGGTCTATTTGAGCAAGGTGCTGACAGATTATGTAGATTATGTAGATTATGACAGGTTATGTAGGCAGATTTGGATGGAGGTCAAAGGTACTGGGCAGCTAAAATCTGGTTGAGAAGCTTTGAGGTAGCAGGGCCATCTGCTAGACAGGGAAGCAAGAAATAGGAGTAATGCCAGGTTACTGAAACGTGAGGAGTGAAGAGCGGATTATGAGGCGGAAGTTGAAGGGAGGGGCAAGTTCAAGGTGCCACACGCTGAAAGTAACTGAAGGGAAGGTAACTTAAATGAGAACTGGTGAGCAGGCCTAAAACAATATGGAGTCACGAGGACTGTACCAAGCAGAAAGGCCCATCCCCTAGATCTGTTAACCCTGAGGTGGCTCAAACCTACCAGACGTGAATGTGGTTGGAGAGGGAAGGGAAATGGGGTCACCAAATCTGCATCCACGAGGTTCGTAGCATACTAACGCTGGTGAATTGCTACGGAAGGCAAGTGTGCCGCTGGGGGTAGGGAAATGAAATACTGGGAAAATACTAAATCAATGACTACTAACAAATGAAGCATCTACATTTACCAATCCAAAGTGTTAGCGTGGCTCTTTCAAACAGGTTGCTAGACATGAAAAAAATGGGATGGTGTCTTAGAAATACATCACATAGACCGAGACCGATGACAGTATTGAAGAGAAGAGTGGGGATTTTGCAGAAAATATAAACGGTTCACAGCGTTAATCATGGGAAATTCCCAAAGGGGGTGACATTTTGAGGAAGGATGGGGTGTGATCCATCTAACAGAGAAAGTAAATCTATTCCTGCTTTGGAGATAATGTGTAAAGCAAAAGGTTTTTAATTTGGTTTGGATTGTTAAAGTATTTTTCAATTAAAAATAAGTTATAATTAGGTTCAATTAAATAAGTTATAATAGTTAAATGAAAAATAAGTTATAATCATTTTCTGCAATAGGAAAGGGGAATTTTTAAAATTCTATCTTAAATTGTATAATACATCAAAATATATTCAAATAACTAGATGCATGAAATCCATAAAATATCCTTATGTGATTTGGTTGTTGTTGGGCCTATATAATGAGTTGTAGGGCTTTGTTTCAATCACGTGGCTACAAGCTCATCATTTAAAAACACAAAGTATAGGGGTGCCTGGGTGGCTCAGTCCATCAAGCGGCCGACTTCGGCTCAGGTCATAATCCTGCAGTTTGTAGGTCGGAGCCCCAGGTCAAGCTCTGTGCTCAAAACACAGAGCTTGGAGCCTGCTTCAGGTTCTGCGTTTCCCTCTCTCTCTACCCCTCCCCAACTCACGGTCTGTCTCTCTCTCTCTCAAAAATAAAAAAAACAATTTTTTTAAACAATAAAAATAAACAAAAACACAAAGTCTAACTGCCCATATCTGCCAATCTCCCTTACGCCCATTCGATGATGTGAAGGTAGAATCTGTTTTGACAATGGTTCCCATTAGCGTCTCTACAGTGACTTACATGTTATTAACCTGGAAAGACCCGAATCCATCTACCGAGAAGGGCTTCCCTTTCTCAATTTCACATGGAGCACTGGCTCATCTAGCAAAAGTTCCTCACGAAAGCTGAAAACTCAGAGCACTTTTGCTATCGGTGAAACATTTAGAAAGACACCGGAAGCTACCCTCCGCGAAAAATGATGAGTTTGGTGAAAAGAAATTAACAAGCTGTGTCGGTGTGCCGCACATGATCAGCCATGCCTGCTGTCTAAGTCTGTCTGTTGGTTGTTGCCATGACTACGAAAAGCCAGTGGAGCCCAATGAGCTGTCTGCAGCAGTGCTGAGAGGGCCAGCCATTTTACTTATGGAAAACCGTGTGGCATATTCTGCTGAGCTTCGCCCTGGAAGAAGCATTTTCGAAAGATCCGTTCAGAGAAGAGAGAAGAAATGGGCAGGCTAGCACGCAGTTATTACGGCCAAGCATGCCCGCGAGCTGCCGTTTGGACAAGCTGTTGCCTGCTGTTCCCATGAGCTGATTGGAGAAAGTGGAAGGCAGAGCGATCATGCTGCATATCTGCTATCAGACGGCAGAAGAGGGTTTTGTCTTGGGCAGGCAAGCTTCCCCTGCAATGTTATCGCAGCTGCTCTCTAGCTGCTTATCCTGAAAACTAGTGACCCCAAAGGAGGGCGTTACCATCTGCGAACGGCGGTCCTGTGCGCGGCTGCTGCATATGAGCCGCAGGTCTGAAGAAGCAGGTGTGTGCACCGATGGGCACAGGACTGTAACGCAGGCGGGCGCTCTCGGGTGTACCTGCTTCCTGTTAACAGATTGTTGGCTCGCAGAGAATCTGCCTACACGCTGAGACCGAGGCTGGGAAGGAGGTCCCTGCGTATCCGCTTGACTGACAGAGGTAAGCTTCTTTGCCCTTTTTTTTTTTTTAAAGCAATGCATAACAATAATTTGGAGCAAAACTTAACCTCAAAGATTTACACTCATTGTGCTTTCTGGATTTCCCAGAGAAGCATGCACATACACACACACTCATACACACACACACACACACACACACACACACACACACACACACATTTCCATAAAATAGTGTCAGAAACAGAGTTGTTATAGTGACTTGGGCTCCAGAAATTGTATGACAAAAAAAAAAAAATTACAATATGCCTCGGAGTTTAAGATATTTAGTGTTGTAACAAACCATGACAGCTTGTTGTTCTGGACTGTCTTCATAACCAACAACCTTTCTCCCTTATACACAATGGATCCTTTTATTAACTACACTTTGACATATATTAAGAGAACTACATGGAAAATCAGCAGTGTGAAAATTATGGAGCATTTCTGAAGCTTCATAAATGATTTCTTTAACAGCCCTTAACAGCACACCCACGTATACATTTCAATCAAGGAATTCCGTTCCCTATTTAGGTCACAACAGCCAGTGGATTTTGCACTTGCTTATTTTGAGCTTAGAGTCGTGGCGTGCCGTTTGATTTACTTCAGGGTAGTTGCAAAGCAAACGGTGTAGATATTGGAAGCGGCTCACACTTCCTTTCCTAGTATCATGCATGCCACGCTAGCCCAGAGCACAACACCCCCATTGTGCTCCCCACCCCCCCACCCCCCCCACCCCACCCCCCACCCCCCGGCTCAGCATCCAAGGAAAGAAAGGAAGTGAGAGCTCTGCATTGAGTTCAAGCACGGCTATATAGTATGTGCCGGTAAACTTCTTCTATTGCCCAATTTTTCTCCCAAGCGGATAGGTTTCAGAGACAGAGACCGAAACCAAACACACTGCACACCTCCTGCAAACACTAACGTTTGCTGCGGATGTTTGTTGTCACTAGCACAGACTTTGGATTGCAGGACGAGTTGCCCCATAGTGAGTATTTCTTTGATTGAGAGTCTCTGAGGAACAGAGCTGTTTCTGTGCATTGAAATGGGTCGGTCAAATCAAAAGCATTGAGAAGGAAATGACCAAATAATGATTAAATTCGGCTTCAACAACATTCCTGCTTTCCCTAAGTCAACTCTATTGTTGGTTCGACCAAGGTATCAGATCGTTTACAATGCTACTGAAAATATTTCATGCAAAACATTTTGTTGGAAGCTTTGAATAAAAAGCTCTACCGAAGACTGAGGCTACCATGAAATGTAAAATAAAGAATATCTGAGAGCTCCTCCTAAGAAATGTATTTTTATTGCTTCCTTTTTCCCCAAAATACGGATGACATGGGAATCACCTTTATTAATTAAGTATAATATAATTTTTATTGCTACATATGGGCATACGTCACCTGTTTCACAGAGACAGCAATGGCAAAAGCCCTCCAGTAAGTGACTTATAAAGTAGAGGGATAATATTTTTCAAAACTTATGTTCTAAATGTCACCGGAAGATACAAAGACACAGACTGAGCAAACTCAGTCTAGGGAATCACGTTCAAACATTTAATAGTGAGAACGAATAGGAATAATGCCTATTTGTTGCATGTGAGGCGTTGTATGGAATAAAATGGAAGTGACAGCATTGTACTCCACTCATGTTTAGCTTTCAAAGGAAAGCTACATGAACAGACTTAGTTTTGAGCTAAATTCTGTAAATAAAAATATCAGCCAAGGAAGTGTTTCTGTTACAACAGAATAAAAGGTAGAGGGAGCTTCTCTCCAATTTAATTCCTTTTAGAACTTTGCACAAAAAGAAAAAAACGCTTAGAATTAGCACAGCGAAAAGACCTGCAACAAGAAAACAATTTTGTATTCGTTTTTCTTCGAGTGGCCGTGAGACGAACAGTCTGCGGAATACCTGAGGTGCACCTGCTGCCGCGCCTTCTGCCTTCGTGGGGGCACCATGCGCGAGGGGACCCTTGGCTCACGGGAGGGGTGACACACAAACTTTATACCTGTGCTATTTTTCCCTACATTAATAACCTTTAAAGGCGATATGCTACAAAAGATTAGCATTCTAAGTCCACTGGTGCACGGCACATCTACACAGTTATTAATTCAACAACTTTAAGAACCACATACAGAGATGTAATACCTATCTTTCAAAACCACCCCTTAGCTTTTGTCTATTTACGTATCCTTACTTTCTGCCACTTCCCAGATCACTTGCTAGCAATATCAAATACTTTGTAATTTCCCAAATGCACTATGCCAAACTTTTTTTTTAATGTTGTTTTTTGTTTTGGTTTTTTGGAGAGAGAGAGGGCACGAGCAGGGAAGGGGCAGAGAGAAAGGGAGACGCAGAATCCTGAGCAGGCTCCAGGCTCTGAGCTGTCAGCACAGAGCCCGACGCCAGGGCTCCAACTCATGAACCTTGAGATCAGGACCTGAGCCAAAGCCGGACGCTTAACCGACTGAGCCACCCAGGTGCTCCACGATACCAAACTTTGGCAAAGCCTCTGTACAGCCTTTTCTTTAAATCTCCCCAAAGTGGCAGCCACCTGTCATGTATCCTTCAAAATGTAGCCAGGATGTCTCCCCAGATGCTTCCTCACTTTCTCCTTCGCCTACATCTGAATCTTATGTCTGTAGTTCTGTTCCCTGTACCGTACTGCATCCTGTCTCTGCTCACAGGCTCCCAGAGTTTTATTGACCCATCAATGTACTTTGCCCAGTGTCTAGAACTTGGCATTTAGTCATTGTCCCGGTAACCTCAAACTTCACTATTTTCGTATTAGTTACTGTAAATACAGACTTGATCTCAAAACAGAAAACCTATTATATATTATACTACCTTATCAGAGAAACTCAAGATATTGAAAAGTAGCAATGAGTCTCTAATTTCCCTCATGATGAAAAGATGGCTTCAGGGCCACAATGTGATAAAAGCTATAAATGTCCTATATCAGCAATTTTTGAGGAATGATTTTACAAAATGTAAACTTTAAACAGAAATGGCTTGAAAGCTTTAGTAACTAGAAGATGCTGGGTTTTTTTATTTACAGGTATTATGAATTTGCAGGGGTAAGTAAGTATAGTAAGTATTCCTATTAGAAGTTCCTTCTAAAATCAGACCATTTAAGATTAATATTGAATTGCTGATAATTGATAATTATAACGAAGATACTTATGGAATTATTTTTCATACTGAAGCTGGAAGAAAGTAGAGGTCATGAACTGGAAAGAGACCAAGTAATTGACATAGAACCTATAATTGCAGAATTTCTTTTAATTTTCCTAAATAAGCCTAAATGATTACTGGTAATCACTGGTTACGTTAGGCTTACATTAGGCTACAACTTGGGCTCCTGGGTGAACCTGTTAGTATCTCTGTTAATATACACATACTTCTGGTTATACAGACTTCCCACACTTTTACTATACTATATGGCATGATAATCATTTTTTTTATTTAGGCCTAAAGGTTTATAGCCTTTTTATGAAAAAGTTGACACAATGCTGTAATCAAAAATAAGAATGGATTAGGAATTTTACTAAGAAGAATTTAATATATATTACTTTGTGTCCACAATAACCATGTTGAAGGCAAAAGTTGTATTTAATATTATATGAAATTTGTGCATAAATTAGCAAAGATTAGGAAGTTTCAAATATCCAAATGTTTGAAATAGAAATCAAAACATTTAGAAAAATCACTTAAGTTCAGGTTTCTAGGGGCGCCTGGGAGGCTCAGTTGAGTGACCGACTTCGGCTCAGGTGATGATATCACAGTTCATGGGTTCAAGCCCCACATCGGGCTCTGTGCTGATGGCTCAGAGCCCGGAGCCTGCTTTGGATTCTGTGTCTCCCTTTCTCTCTCTGCCCCTCCCCCCACTCACACTCTGTCTCTCTCTCTCTCAAAAATAAATAAACATTAAAAAATTTAAAAAAAAATTCAGGTTTCTGCACTTTTTCACATTATGATTCAGCAATGACTTTTATAATAAGTATAAAATAAATGGCAACTCTTAATTGTCATGCTGTCCTTTTAAGGCTTACTTTGGCTATCTTCCAGCTGATTTTAATGTATAGCATGCTAATTAAAAGTGTAAGATGATATCGGTTCTATTCATCTTAAAGACCTAAGCACATTTAATCAGCTATTTTAAATCGTCCATAGTAATTAGACTTCAGGAAACATGATTCTGTAGTATTTCTACATCATTTTTAGTATTTTCTATTTTAAGTAAGTTATATTTTGAAGGCCTAAATGATTTATAACTACATTTGATATTAAAATGAGTCTGTTCTTGTTGCAGTTTATAATAAAGTATTAGAATATTTTATTGTATTAGCTATTTTTTCAAAATGTTCCCCAAACTAATGATTTCTTTATGGATATGTATGTCAAATTCTAAATGATCACTGCAAAAACTTGTATGGTGATTTTCCAAATCTCTTTACCTCGTTTCTGAAAAAGTTAAGACATGTGCCTTTAGCCTTAAGGAAACACCTCCGTAGCTACCGAGTTCCCATATTGACAATTAAGAACTCTTATTCCAGCTTAAGGTTAATTAAGATCATCTTATTTAAGTGACAGAGAACCAGCAAAGACAAGTTTCCTTGTCCGTGGTTTTTTTTTTTTTTTTTTCTTAAGTTTTAACAGCGTGACATAGCGATCTGGAACTATACTTTCTTGTCTCCTAGTCTTCAACACAGAAATGTCTATTTCACCAGCTAGGAATTTTAGCCAAAAGACAGTGGTTTCCTCCTTCCCCATGCAGGTCAGGTAGGCATATGTCCAGCGTTGATAATGCACCTTTAAAAAGCATTATTTGAAAGAAAAACAAAAAGGTTTTCACTTTTCTTAAATCTAACTAAAGATCTCACTTTCAAGGGAAATTTTCCTACCCCCCCCCAAATAATAATAACATAGCAGTATTATCATTATAGTTCCTAATTTATTTTTACATCCATGTTACAATTTAAGGAAAATTTATTTTTAATCGAGTACAGTATCTGAAAGTTTCAGTGCTTTTTAAATTTTGTATGGTTGTCTACTTTTTTTTTTTTTTTAATTTTTTTTTTTCAACGTTTATTTATTTTTGGGACAGAGAGAGACAGAGCATGAACGGGGGACGGGCAGAGAGAGACAGGGAGACACAGAATCGGAAACAGGCTCCAGGCTCTGAGCCATCAGCCCAGAGCCCGACGCGGGGCTCGAACTCGCGGACCGCGAGATCGTGACCTGGCTGAAGTCGGCCGCTTAACCGACTGCGCCACCCAGGCGCCCCTGTTGTCTACTTTTTAAATGCTTTACTTTCTATTTAACCTAGACATTCAATCTTTTGACTTTGTTTATGTTTTCTCAATTGTCAGCATAAATTGCGAATCAAAAATACTTTATCGTGATCAATTATATCCTCATTGATTGGAGAGTGAGTCCAATCAATGTAATAATAATTCTTCATTTTGGATTCTTTTCCTCATAATTTTTTTTCAGGAATGTGAGGAACAGCCTAAAACCTGCAGGCTCTAAACCTCCTGATGTTCTCTTCAGAACAGTGGTTAAAAGGCTCGGCCATAAGGAATCCAAAAAACGACAGCAAAAATAAGCTTGTAACCAAGCTTTGCAGCACTTGTTAAAATTCTCTAAGAGTGCAAGCAGGGAATGGCATGAGGAATGGTGTTTTTGTTTTAATGCACAGAAAAAGCATCTGCAAATGAGACATTCTAAAGAATTATTATCGGCCATGCTGTAGAGAATGTATCTGTGTAAATAGTCATCCTGTCCTCCTCTAAAAAGTTGAAGTCCCTGTACCGTCTTCTAAGTGGGGAAAGTTAGCTTCTTGAAAGACATTTGCCCTCTATGAATATGAAGGTGACCATGGTAGAGACAGCAGCCCTTTGATCAAAACAAAACAAAACTGAAAACAAAACATGCACATGCCTTTGACTTTGTGGGGAATCATCTACCATCTGGTGACAAGTCAGCTACTTCTGGCTCCTAAGACTGTAGTAATATCAGATCATAATGCTTTATAAGGTTTCCTACACTTAACATTACTAATCCAAAAAAGCAACACTTGGTGGCTTAAAAGGGAGCTATTTCGTAGATTATCAAGATGCCTTCACATCTAAGTGTTTCAATTCTCTGTGTTTAAGTTAACAAAGGAAAAAATATCGGGTAACAATTTCATCCGTCCTGGGCTAATTGTGTCATCTGGTGAACAGTTTGAGCCCTCTCTGAAACGAGTGTACCTAATTTGTCAGATACATAATTGCAGTATAGTAAATATTATATACTATATCCTGTGGGGATAAGCAACTTCTAAAAGCATTTGCCTCTCAATATCTAGATTTAAAAATTTACCTGGCATAGCATTATTAGTAGCAAGGATGATTACTAGTAGTGAAGATTAAAAAAACCTGATAACCACTTAGTTGTTCTGGAATGGTGTGAATAAACTTGCGTTGTTTGATATACCTTGAGCACTGGCTTGAACTGTTTAGGTAGCAGAAGTCAACGAGGACGCAGAAAGTAACACGAGCTAGCAGGAGGAAAAGCGCCAGGTTGCTTGGGCAGAGCGAGTTACAGGGAAAACGTGGCTTGCTTTAGAAGAGCGGCTGGAACATTGCAGGCATGCAGCAAACAGGTCAACATATGAAATATGCAGTCGGTATTTGTTGAATGATAAATGGCTCATAGTGATCAGTTCTTCCCTGTGTTGTGCTAATGCTGCTTGAATTCAGAGACAAAGTAATAATTTACAACAACTATGATTTTTCTGAAATCAGAAAATAAAATGACATAAAGAGAAACATATTTAACATCAATAAAAAACATCACAATTTTAGAAAACGCTATTACTTTAAAAACTAAATTACAGGGGCGCCTGGGTGGCGCAGTCGGTTAAGCGTCCGACTTCAGCCAGGTCACGATCTCGCGGTGCGCGAGTTCGAGCCCCGCGTCAGGCTCTGGGCTGATGGCTCAGAGCCTGGAGCCTGTTTCCGATTCTTTGTCTCCCTCTCTCTCTGCCCCTCCCCCGTTCATGCTCTCTCTCTCTGTCCCAAAAATAAATAAACGTTGAAAAAAAAAATGTAAAAAAAAAAAAAATTAAATTACAGTCTTCCTGGTGAGAAGCACTGTATTTAATAATTCTGTAAAACAAGAGTGGAACCAGAAGCTTAGATAAAGCTCAAATGTAACACATCGTTTGGTGAATAATTCAGACCAAGAAAAATTGATTTCTACTCTTCACTTTCTTAAAGCCTCTGGTTATAATCGCATTCATCAAGCAATATGACCAACTAAAGTTAAATTTTTCCTTTTTATTTTTTTTTTTTAAATTTTTTTTTCAACATTTATTTATTTTTGGGACAGAGAGAGACAGAGCATGAACGGGGGTGGGGCAGAGAGAGAGGGAGACACAGAATCGGAAACAGGCTCCAGGCTCCGAGCCATCAGCCCAGAGCCTGACGCGGGGCTCGAACTCACGGACCGCGAGATCGTGACCTGGCTGAAGTCGGACACTTAACCGACTGCGCCACCCAGGCGCCCTAAATTTTTCCTTTTTAAATAAGCCTAAGAGAGAAAGTTTAAACCTAAAATTACAAAATTTAAGATCTTTATTTTGAGGCTTTAAAATACAGTTAAATAGAGGAGCACCTGGGTGGCTCAGTCGGGTGAGTGCCTGACCAGCTCGGGACATGATCTCATAGTTCATGAGTTCGAGCCCCACGTCGGGCTCTGTGCTGACAGCTCAGAGCCTGGAGCCTGCTTTCGATTCTGTGTCTCCCTCTCTCTCTGCCCCTGCTGCTCACACCGTCTCCCTCTCTCTCAAAAATAGATAAACATTAAAAAAAAAAAAAAAAAAAAAAAAAAATATATATATATATATATATATATATATATAGTTAAATAGAGAATTCAGGATAGAAAAAGGGATCAGTCTGGGAGATATTTTCAATTTAAAAACTGTAAGAGCTGAGGGGAGCGTGGGTGGCTTAGTCGGTTAAGTGTCCCACTTTGGCTCAGGTCATGACCTCACGGTTCATGGGTTTGAGTCCCACATGGGGCTCTGTGCTGACAGCTCAGCACCTGGAGCCTGCTTTGCATTCTGTGTCTCCCTCTCTCTTTGACCCTTCCCTACTTGTGCTCTGTCTCTGTCTTTCAAAAATAAACGTTAAAAAGTTAAAAAAAAAAAAAAAACACATAAGAGCTAGAAGACTTTACATGGTAATCAAAGTATCTGCTTCTGATTAAACCTAAGAACACAATAAAAACCCGAACAACCAGATTCCAATAAACAGAAAAAATTATTCCATTTATTCAATCCAAAAGGTGTTGATAATATCAAATTGTATAGAGTTTAGTCTGTGTTAGGTACTATCCCAAGAGCTTTACACATGTTGCCTTGTAATGAAGGATCCGGGAAATTACAAAACTTCCAAGGTCATTTTAATTGGGATTTTCCAGAAGTATTCAAATGATCTTAAATCACTTCCCAGAGATTTAATAAACAACACACTGAGTTGCTACTTCTTAGATGCTCTCATCCCACTTAGTACTCTATATTTCTTTTATTTCATTTTTATGAAGTTTTTGTATATGTCTAATCTTTCTGTGCAAAAGTAAACTCCATGAGAGAGCAACAGAGTTTTATTTCTATTTTTACCACCATCATCTTGTCACATGTATGACCAAGAGTAAATGAAGTAAAGGATGATTAGCCCAAGTAGGCAGTTATATCATATGTCAACAAATAATATTCACACCAAAGAAAATGGATGTAGTCAAATTCATATATACTGTCTGTTATTCCATGTAACCTCCATCATGAGAGGGGCACCTGGGCTCAGTCGGTTAAGCATCCAACTCCAGATTTCAGTTCAGGTCATGATCTCATGGTGCGTGAGTTCAAGCCCTACATTGGACTCTGTGCTGACAGTGCGGAGCCTGCTTGGGATTCTCTCTCACTCTCTCTCTGTCTCTCTCTCTCTCTGTGCCTCCCCCACTCATGTTTGCTCTCTCTCTCTCTAAAAATAAATAAATAAACTTCCAAGAAAGAAAAAAAAAATCATGAGAAAATTAATTCAGTCCGCACATCCTTAGTGTTTGTTTGCTTCTTTGTTTTGTTTTTTGAATTGTTTGGTTGGTTTTAGTTAGAATGTTTTTCATGTAAAACACTCAGTTAAATGTCAGAACAATCCTTTTTAAGTCATCAGACTCCTCAACAGAGGAAACACAATCTAAAATGATCTGGCTCATTTAAACCACTATAGACTTCTTCCCTGATGTAACCTCCTAAACAACCTAACTATATGTTAGTTGTCTATGACAGTCAAGAAAACAATAAAAATGTAGGAAAGCATAGCTACCTCCTTTACCGTAAAAACCATTATTCATTTGTTGAAAATATATCTGTTTTGGGAAAAGGGCTTTTTTAGGTCAGTAATTCAGATGAATGGTAATGTATCCTGAATTCTTTGAAACTGACTTTATTTAGAAACATGACTTTTTACATGATATGTGGTCTGAAAGCTGATTATATCACTGGCTTCCTTTCTACCAGAGATTTAATTTTATAAGACTAACATAACTGATTGACTTCTGTAATAATGACTTTTTTCTTGAATTAAAAAAACAAACAACTTCCTTCTGCAGTTCACAAAGGGTTTTGAACATATTTTAAATTATTTTCTAGATTTATTGGCAGCAGAGAGGACTTCCATCGCCCTCATTATATAAATAAAAGCAAATGACAATCAAAGCCCTAAACAATCTAGTTTAGTTTGAAAATCACCTTCCTTTGACACAAAGTCCCAAAGGTCCCTTCAGGGGGGACATGCGCCTCATATATTGGCAGTTCTCCGGTAAAATAATTGAACTTGATCCATATGTTATCACATGGTGCATTAATGCATTATAATCATTTTGAAGGCTACATTTTGCTTCCTTTGAAATGAATTGGGAAAACATACCCTCAAAACTCTGGTTCACTCTTCTTGGCACTGATATTTCACTATGCAACTGTCAAGAACTAAAAGATTATGATCATAAAATTATGTTTCCTGGGGAATGTTCCATTCACGAACTGCCTCACTCCCAGACTCCTCAGTCATTTTATTGCATTTCGCTTCTGAGTCTGTGAGAAGAGATGCTAGGTTTCTACCATCCAGATTAAAACCGGAAAGAGGAGCGAGCAGGAGCTTCTGAAATAGGACCTAAAAGGACCCTGGTCCTCCAAGTATTTGTTATCAGATGGGGTCATGCAACCAACTTCTGAGTTTAGCAGAAATTAGTGGAAGTATTGGTTTGAAATCTTCATGTTCTGATTTCCAACCAAAAGCAAAGCAGTTTTGAGAAATCTCTACGCATTCTATCTAAAGCATCTCCGAGAGTGAGAATATTTTATCTTGGCCAAACAGAATGGTCAAATTATTAATTGATCAGTGTATTCTTTTGGGAAATAAAGTCAGAATTTCATCCGGCAAGTATAATGCCACATGACAAATGGTTTTAAAATTATCATCAAATTATATTTGGCCAATAAATACAACAGGGCCACGAGTTTCTAACTGCCAAGAGGAGCGGGATATCTGGAGTCAGTCACCCTTTCCTGTAGATGGGCTTGACCATACACTGACAAGTTCTCTAACTCTCCTCCTTCCAGACTTTTAAAGATTGCTGTCTCGATTGTACGTTAGTATAAGTTAGCTAGTCACATCCTTGCCAATTTTATCTGATACTGAAAAGGAGGCTTTGTTGGGGGAAAGCAGAGAATGAGAAATCCACAGTTCTGCGTATGACTTAAGGAGAGAACAGAGCCAAGTTTACTATGATGTCAAAGTTGTAATTGTACATTTTTAAATGGTTTTCGAGTTTTCATATCATTCATGTATGGCACACCCATCAAGGACCTACCATGTGTTTAGGCTGAATGAAAAGATAAGAAAATGATCCAGAAAGCCATTAAAAGAGCTTACAGTGCAGTGAAAGAGAGAAGACAAGAACTCTAATTGACTATAATTGAAGACAGAAGGTGATGAAGTGATGTAAGGGGGATATAATCAATGCATGTATCCATTCTTTCAAACAGACACACAAAAGCTACTTTTATACAAGGAAGAGGTAGAACCTCTGTCTCAAAAGATAAAGTTCTAGAGATGGTAATAACCAGCTCAGGGAAGGAAGGAAGTTTTCTGAGAATCAGGGAAGATGATTTAGAGAAAATTATATTTCAAATAGGACTTGAATGAGGTGGGATTTCAACAATTACTCAGAAAAACAAGCTTTGTAGGCATCAAGAATTGTTTCACTCAACTAACATTTAGTTCTCACCCGCTCGCTCGCTGCTTGAGCATAATTGCGTTGTCTGCACAACCAGTCTCTGAGGTATATACTATCATTGCCATTTTACATGAGAAAGGAAGAAACTGAGGCTTAGTGAAATGCCCACTGGATTTCATTCTTATGAGTCAGTTGCTGACTTTGAGGAGTGCTTCATTCCAATGCAGGGATAGAGGCATATCAAAAGATTAAGAAGTGAGTATTTTTAAGGATGTGGAAGTAAACTATACAGCTAGGAAATACATGGAGAAGAGTCCAGCTGATACAGTAGAAAGAAAGGGGGAGGAAAGAAGAGAAATGAGGAAATTTGTGGCAGGGAGGAGCTAAGCCTGTTCGTAGCTATGGACAAAGCTCCAGCAGAAGAGGGGGAAGATGCAAAAGAAAGTGTCTACTCCAGGAACAAGACCCCAGAGGGGTTAGAGAAGGCAGGTAAGACCCAAGGACAAGGGATAGCCCAACCTCAAAGGGAGTTGGGGAGCCTGGGACCTGGGAGGAGTAGAGGTAATGGAGTAAGTGGGGCCATTCCCTGAGAGCTATGAGAAGGTTGAAGAAGTTCACAAGGAGAGACTTCGTCACCCTGAGGTATGGGTAAGGTCCGATGATGCAAGTGAGGTGGAGGAGGAACCCGGTCCCATCCACAGTGGAGAATCAACAGAGACACACGGAAAATGGAGTAAAAGCCAATGGACCGAGAGCCAGGAGTTGAGGGCGTATCGGGCAGAGCACTGTCTCACACGCTCTCCTCCTGTATACCCCTGCACGAAATGTCTAAAGACACATTTTTAAAAAATTATTAATATAAATGACTATGACTTTGAATGGCCAGTGTAGGTGATATTTTTGTGATCCAGTCTTTTTAACAGGAAGTGGTATGTCGCAGGCTGGGGCTAGTGTTTAAAAGCATGGATTTCAGACTCATACACTGCTGGGTGGGATTCTCGGTTCTGCAGTCTGCTTATGGTGAAGACGGCCAAGGTATAAAACCTCCCTGCGACGTGATTTTCTCATCTAAAATGAGCATACCAAATGTTAAAGACACCTACACTGTACACAGCATAACGTCTGAAATAGAGGAGGGTTCCATGTCACCCACTACTGTTGGCTTTAGTTGTTCACAGATTAGAACTATATTGTAAGAATCTCCTAATTTCTCTGGTCCTGTTACTAGCTCTGAATGCTCTCAAGTCTTTGGAAGCCACGCACGTGTGTGTGTTTGAAGGGACATGACCAAAGCTACTTTTCAGGGAGACCCTCGTTTGCCCCATCAGGGTACGAAGTCTCAGCCTCATGGATCTCGGGCCCACCTTCTAATGCTCATTCATCAGTTGATTGATCAATTCAGGGTGGGAAAAAGATACGGAATTTAAGAGGAATCAGGTAACTGGGTAGATGGTGAGGCCATTAACCAAAATGGGAGTGGAGAAGAGTTTTTGTGGGGTTTTTTTTTTGCTTTGTTTTTTTATATAAGGGAGAAGATATTTGGACATGTAGGACTGGGTACATTTGTTGGAAATATCTAGACGAAGGTGCCTAAAGTAGGCAGCTAGAAATTCCATTTTAGCTATCAGGAAAGTAAAGGAGAACCTGAAACAAATTTGAACCTGAGATACAGCCTAATTCAAGACAGGAATGGACAGATGACTGTATATAGCTTGAGAATATATTACCTCTACCAATATTATATTATTACCTCCATTAATATTATGTAGTATTAAAGCCATTTTTTCTGATTATAACATTTTTAATTAATAAAAGATGACAATGATGTCTTTTTAGCCACTCTGCAGGAAAAGATCCACATTTCAAAGAGTGGCTTTTGCGGGTGAGAGAGGGGCATCTGGGTGGCTCAGTCAGTTAAGTGTCCGACTGTTGATTTCAGCTCAGGTCATGATCTGATGGCCCTGTGGGATTGAGCCCTGCATTGGGCTCTATGCTGACAGCACAGAGCCTGCTTGGGATTTGCTCTCTCCCACTCTCTCTGCCCCTCTCCTGTTTGCAAAAACTCTCTCTCAAAATAAATAAACTTTTTAAAAAAGTAACATTTTTTAAGCCATTGAACATGGTTGCTTAGTATACTTAAGTTAAAATATTTAAATTGCCTCCACCAGTTTTTTTCCATTTATCTTCACGCATGAATTTTAAAAGTGAGTACTACTTTTTAAAATTTCTTTGTTTAAAAAAAAACAAGTGAAATCTTACTGGACTAAATGCAGTTGTTGGGAAGAAAGAATGTAAATTAACGACCACCAGCATATTAGGCAAATTTTATTTTATGGAGTCTAGTATTGAGCAAAAGTGATTTTTTTCTATTAAAGTTACAAGTGCGACCAATTTAACTTCCTTGGGAAATATAAATAAAAATTAAAAAGGTAAATTATCTCCAAAACTTTTGTGAAGATTAAGTGGCTTATGCATGTTAATAGGTTGTTCATGCCTATTGAACAGGGCCTGGCATATAGAAGGCGCTCAAGAAGTGTTTGCAAGTATTTTTTTAATGTTTTATTTTTATTTCTGAGAGAGAGAGAGAGAGAGAGAGTGAGTGGGGCAGGAGCCGAGAGGGCGGGGGGGTGAGGGGGGAAAGAGGATCCAAAATGGGCTCTGCACTGACAGCAGCGAGCCGATGAGGGGCTCAAACTCACAAACCATGAGATCATGACCTGAGCCGAAGTTGGATGCTCAGCTGACTGAGCCACCCAGGTGCCCCCGCAAGTATTATCTTCATTCTTATAGAACTCAGTTAAACAGAAAGAGGCAAGTGCTGTGCACCATTGACTGTCCAGGCTAACCCAGTTTAGTGGTGACCAGTGGGAGTCACAGCTTTTGAGGATGCTTCAGTCTTCAGGGACAAGGGAAGGGATGCTAATAATCACGCAGCATCACGAGTGCCAAGACAGAGGGGCAAAGAGTCACAGTAGGTGTGAATGATCCACCCGATGATTTCAGAAGTGTGCATGGCTCACAGGGAGGTTGTGGATCGAGAGAAAAACATGTGCGAATGAAAAAAAAAAAAAAAAAGAGGTTAGAGTGGGAGAGAGCCAAAGCATAAGAGACTCTTAAAAACTACGAACAAACTGAGGGTTGATGGGGGGTGGGAGGGAGGAGAGGGTGGGTGATGGGTATTGAGGAGGGCACCTGTTGGGATGAGCACTGGGTGTTGTATGGAAACCAATTTGACAATAAACTTCATATATTGAAGAAAAAAAAAAGAAAAGATATGAAAGAACACTGGAGATGGGTTGATGGGTCTTGGATGTGGGAACAATCGGGAGACGAGGGTCTGGTGTGCTGTGGGGTCAGCAAGATGGGTTTTGTTGTTACATGACTTTGGATTTCACTTCTAGCTCTGTGATGGCTAATTGAGTATGTGGGAACAAGTCCCTCTGCCCCTCTAGACCTCTATTTTGCTATTTGTAGAGTAGAGATACTAGCACACGCCTGTGAGGATGATCATTAGAGTTAAATGAGATTATTGTAAATGAGGGCATAGCGCCTGCCTCATCAGAAACACTGAAGGAATGGTAGCCACACCTATTCTTATCACCAATATCAGAATCAGCCTCATGCTAAGTAGTTTGAATAATTTTTTTTTTTTTTTAGTTTACTTATTTATTTTGAGAGAGAGAGAAAGAGAATGAATCCCAAGCAGTCTCCACTCTGTCAGCACAGAGCCCCATGGCAGGGCTTAATCTCACAAACCCTGAGATCATGACCTGAGCCGAAATCAAGAGTCGGACGCCTAACCGACTGAGCCACCTAGGTGCCCCTAAGTAGTTTGGATTAATTCTGTAGAAAACTAAAACCACCATTGGAGATTCTTTAATTGGGGAAAAGTAATGCTCATGTTTGTGTGTAAAAAAAAAAGATAGAACTGTTAACAGTATATCCAATTAAATAAAAAGAACAAGAAATGGTTACAGAGAGACAGTTTCAATACCTCAGGCAAGATAAAAACAGACATGAACTAAAGTGGGAGTCAGGGAGGAAAGAGTGAGGGATTTATTCAGCCAAGAGTACGATGTATCAGTCGCTTCCTAAGTGTTTAGTACGCACTTAAGACAGTGACTGCAAACAGTCTTAAAAATAGGCAATTTTAATTCAGTGTGGTGTTGCATTAATAGAGATGTGGGATGTGCACGGGATCTTCCTGGTGGAGGAGCTCATGAGGCATCCCTGAGGGAGTGTTGGGGGGCTAAAGAATACATGGACATCCATCTTGGAATGTTCAGAGCCCTCCATGAGGAAGGAACAGTATGTGCAGAAGCACAGAGGCAAGAAGGACGTGTTCCTAGGGCTAATAGTTCTTGGTACGACCAGAATGCAGGGTGCCCGATATGGAGAGATAGAAAGTAAAACTGGACAAGCAGACAAGAGCCAGATTGTAATGTAATTGTGTCACACTGAGTTAGATGAGAAGGCACTGAAAGAGTTCAATCAAGAAAGTGAAATAATGAGATTTCCATTATAAAATGTCCAGCGGTATAAAAGGATGCGGGTGAGACCCAGTGACACAAGGATACCAGACAGAGGGATAGTGCGAACTACAGGAAGAAAGGCCAAAAGCCCCAGCTGGGATAGGACACTAGGTCTGGAGAGAAAGTGCTGGAACCAAGAGAAATGGAGAAAGAATCAACAGTACTTAATATTCCCTTGGGGGTGAGGGCAGGGGTATAGCTTGAACTCTAGTTTTCGGTCTTGGGAAAGTCATATAATTGGGGAAAAATATATTTAGGGGAGACTTTTTGAGAGTTTTTGAGATGGAGATACAAGTGGGACATCTCAGTAGAGTAGTTCAAAACATGGTTTTTAAAAACAGGAGATTTAGACCGATAGGAAAAAAAAAAAAATTAACCTGCAAACTGAAAAGCCACATACAAATTTAAATTTTCGAAGAGCCCCATTAAAAAAGGGTAAAAAGAAACAGATGACCTCAATTTTATAATATATTGTATGTAACCCAATATATCCAAAAGATTTCAGTAAGTAATCAGTACTAAGAAAAAGTAATGACTTACTTTACAATCGTGTGGTCCCTGTAACAGTACACAGAGCACAGTTCTTGACCTTTAGAGCCAGTGCAAAAGATGTGTATTTGAGAACCAGAATAAAAATCTGAAGTTGCAAATGAAAGAGAGCTTATTAGGTGCGGGGTGGTGGGGGGAGGCAGAGGAGGAGTAAAGAGAGTTTACACACTGGCAGGAGAGAGGGAGGAAGTACCACAGTTGCCCTAGACCTTGCTTTTCTATCTTTTAAGGATGTGAGATAAGAGATTCGAGTCTCAGAAAATTGGAGAGACTTGGATTATTTCTGCTGAACTTTTCTACAAGCAGGAACGTCTACATAATATGCAGAGCCTAGTGCAAGATTAAAATGTGAGACCTCCTCATTCAAAAATTACTAATAATTTCAAGATGATTACCACAGAGTATTAAACCCAGCCTGTGGCCCTTCGAAGGATAGGGTCAGGGGCAAATACTCAGATGAGAGGCCTGAGAAGCCCACACTGCACACAGCTTGCATTTTTATGCATCATGCGTGAACACTCTTGCCTTCTGTGAATCAGATTCAGTGCATTTAATAAGATGACTAGTGACATGATACTATGGAGTATCACTACTTGCAGCCACTCTTCCTGGCTTGAGGAAAAGCAGGTTCTTTGCAGGCTGGGGGGTGGGGGGGGGGGGGCTTGGGATGCATGAGTCCTGCTGTACGCTTCCCATAAAGACGCACACAGGCCAGGAGCTCGATCATGCCGCAACATCACCACCCTAATTCTTGCATCATGTTGAGGGCGCCTACAGAGCCCCCAACCTAGTACGTATCTGGCAGTCCTCATTATTATTTGGCCTTCTAGAAAACCCTTTTTTCCCACCCCTTATTTGATTTTTTTTTTTTAATTGAGAGCTTTCTGTGAATGAAAGTCCCTCTACCTTAAACTGTAAATCTGATGACAAATTTCAGACTCTCTGTAGCACACGATATATGAAAGCAGCGGTCTACCTCATCGAATAGCACCAAAGACCAAAATGGCGCTAGATACTCACGAATGTTAGCGTGGCCCCGCCCCCCCCTCCTCGCTCCAGTCCAGACTCCTCCTTCTTCCTCCCCCATGTGTCTCTCCATGCTCCTTTCTCTGCCCTATCGCCCCAGCTTGTCATTGCTTTATGTGACTGTCATAAAAACCCAAATTACAACTTGTCATTTATTATATTTAGTAAACCATTTTATGTTATTTATTCTTGGTTGCTTAGTTTTAAAAGTCAATAAATAACAGGGGTGCCTGCGTGGCTCAGCCGGGTAAGAGCGTCCGACTTTTGATTTCGGCCCAGGTCATGAGCTCATGGTTTGTGAGTTCGAGCTCTGCATCGGGCTCTGTGCTGACGGATTCTCACCCTCTCCCCCTCCCTGCCCCTCTCTGCTAGCACGCTCTCTCTCCCTGCCCCTCCAAACGTCCCCAAATAAATAACTTTTTTAAAAATCAGTAATAACAGTATTTTTTCTTAAGAATACTTTAAAGTATTCTTAAAGAAAATTTATATATTTTCTTAAATGTAAATAAAATTTTTTGAAGTAAATAACAGTATTCTTTCTTTGAAAAAGAAAGTATATGGGGCACCTGGGTGGCTCAGTCAGTTAAGCGTCTGACTTCAGCTCAGGTCATGACCTCGCGGTCTGTGAGTTCGAGCCCTGTGTCGGGCTCTGTGCTGACGGATTCTCACCCTCTCCCCCTCCCTGCCCCTCTCTGCTAGCACGCTCTCTCTCCCTGCCCCTCTAAACGTCCCCAAATAAATAACTTTTTTAAAAATCAGTAATAACAGTATTTTTTCTTAAGAATACTTTAAAGTATTCTTAAAGAAAATTTATATATTTTCTTTAACAGAAACAGTATTCTTAAAGAAAATTTATATATTTTCTTAAATGTAAATAAATTTTTTTGAAGTAAATAACAGTATTCTTTCTTTGAAAAAGAAAGTATATGGGGCACCTGGGTGGCTCAGTCAGTTAAGCGTCTGACTTCAGCTCAGGTCATGACCTCGTGGTCCGTGAGTTCAAGCCCTGTGTCGGGCTCTGTGCTGACAGCTCAGAGCCTGGAGTCTGCTTTGGATTCTGCGTCTTCCTCTCTCTCTCTGCCCCTTCCCCGCTTGTGCATGCACGTGTGTGTGTGTGTGTGTGTGTGTGTGTGTGTGTGAGCGCGTGCCCTCTCTCCCTCTCTCTCAAAAATAAACATTAAAAAAAAAAACTTAAAAAAAAGAAAAAAAGTATGAAATAAATACTTTTTAACATTTGATATCCTATAATTGATTCTCCCTGTGTATATGGCTTATCAAAGACAAGGTTCCTCTGATCCAGCACGAAAGTCCCCCCAGTTTTGCTAGAAAGGAGGGAGCAGACAGGGCATGAGGCTGTGGAGAGCTAGGTGTACAAGGTCCAGTTGTGGACGTGACAGTTATGGAGGTGTGACCTCTGTGACCTCTGACACCCTTCAGCCACAGGTTTGGGGCCTGAAAAATGAGGATATGATGCCTAGATCACAGGACCACTCATTCTATGATATGAAATAATTTGTGGGAAGTACCCAAGGCAGTACCTAGCACATAACAGAGTCTCAATAAACAACTATGCCATTAATAAAAAAAAAAATTCCTGGGGTGCCCAGGTGGCTCAGTCGGTTAAGCATCTGACTTTTGATTTGGGCTCAGGTCATGATCTCACAGTTCGTGAGTTCAAGCCTCACGTGGGACTCTATGATGACAGTGCAGACCCGCTTGGATTCTCTCTCGCTCTCTGTCCCTCCCTCTCTCCTACCTTCCCCCTCAAGATAAAATAATAATAATAATAATAATAATAATAATTTAAAAATAAATAAATAAATAAATAAATAAATAAATAATAAAAACATTTCCTGGGATGAGGGGTGCCTGGATGGCTCTGTTGGTGAAGTGTTCCACTCTTGATTTCGGCTCAGGTCATGATCTCACTGTTCGTGAGTTTGAGCCCCACGTCAAGCTCTGCACTGGCTGTGTGGAGTCTGCTTGGGATTCTCTCTCTCCCTCCCTCCCTCTCCTTCTGCCCCTCCCCAGCTGGTGCACATGCGCGTGCTCTCTCTCTCTCTCTCTCTCTCTCAAAATAAATAAATAAACTTAAAAAAATGTCCTGGGATGAAAGAGAAATGCAGAAATCAATTACTAATAGATAAATAATTAAATTTAAAACTTCTTACTGTAAAACCCATCAGACATTTAATGATCACATAGTTCTTAAACTTGAAGTTTACCTTAAAACTCAAAGAAACTTCTAAGAGAAAAATAACCCACTTCTGTAACTTCTGGTCTTGACTATATTGCATCATACCAAGGTGAACTAATCATTTGGTCACAAATTATGCAAACTATCAGCTGCAAACATGATGTTAGGATAGAATGGGGGAGACCACTATTTTCATTTCAAAGAATCGCCATCCTGCCATTAACTACGCTAACAGAGGAGAATTTTAATTAATCCTACAATTCTAAAGTACTTGCTTAAGAACGCATTATATGGTCTCTTTCCAATAGATTTACCTGCTTAATTATGTTTCTTTTGGACTGATCTAGAATTAATCTTCATGTCACATGGTATTGAGCTTTCTGATCTACACGGTTAGTTAGGAATGTAAAATAACAGTAAGTATTCTTATAAATAATAATAATAGCTACCATTCATTGAATGCATACTGAGTCAGGCAGCTTGCCAAATTCCTTAAATACCTTTCATTGACTATTCACAGAAACACTCTGATGAGGGTATTATTCTCATTTTACGGAAGAGGAAACAGGCTCTGAGAAGTTAAACAGCTTGCACAGGGTCACATATGAGGTAGGATTCAAACTTGGGTCAGCCAGATTCCAAACCCTGTACTCTATTTTTCTAGACTGCCTATTTGTGGGAAATACAGATCAGCCAAAAGAAAATGTTATAACTTCCATTTCACCATCCTCTTTGTATTTTTGTTTGGGGCTTTATGAAAACATCCATTTACAAGAATACACCAAGTCTCTTTATTCATAAAGACCAGAAATAGCACAACAATAAAGAGGCAGGGAGAAAAAAAAATCTAGAAGGTCGATAATGATTTTCTTTGTGTTAAGTTTGTGGATGTTTTTTCTTTCCTTCTTTTTGATTGTCCATATTTTCTAAATCTACTTAAAATTATGAAAATTTCAAAGTCAGGAGGCACATGTAGATGAGGAACAAAGGAACTTGTGTGGCACCAATCGTGTTTAGACATCTAATTATGATATTACAACAAAGCAAACCGACAAACAAAACTCTCTGGATACAAACGTATCTAGAGATACGGTTCACTGTTAAAATTTGCCTCCACTTTAACTTGGGAGGTGACGAGGAAGATGTGCCACCAAGAAATGATTGGTCCTCTGAACTGGATGCCAGTGGGTCTGTTTACTGGCAACAATGGTATTACCTCTGGATTAAGAATGATTAGTTCTACTTTGGAACAAAATACAGTTCAACTGGAGCTCGAGAAGAACTGAGAGTCTTGTGGCTATGTACATGTTGAACAATTTCCCTTTGTTAACTAGAGCACTCGGATCTAAAGAAGAAAGTGGCCACTCTGAGAGGGTATACTTGGGGGAAAAACAATCTAACTTCTCTCACGTTGTTGAGAGGTGATCTTAGTATGAGGGATAGCAAGCGTTAGCAATAACTTTTTTTTTTTTTTTAATTTTTTTTTTCAACGTTTTATTTTATTTTTGGGACAGAGAGAGACAGAGCATGAATGGGGGAGGGGCCGAGAGAGAGGGAGACACAGAATCGGAAACAGGCTCCAGGCTCTGGGCCATCAGCCCAGAGCCCGACACGGGGCTGGAACTCACGGACCGCGAGATCGTGACCTGGCTGAAGTCGGACGCTTAACCGACTGCGCCACCCAGGCGCCCCAGCAATAACTTTTTTGATGAATTCCATCTCACAATTAGTTTAAAACACTAGACAAAAGAGATCACCCAAGGCATTTAAGTAAGAAAAAGGAAGAGAGAAAAAAAAAAAAAAGAACAATTCAAAAGATCATACCCAAAGCAGTCACCATTCAACATACATTTGCTGACCTGCCTTGCCTAACTTTGTTCGCCCATCATCCCATCCTTCATTTTCGTCAGCATGAGGTAAGGTTTCCTCAGGAGTTAGGCTCTATACCGTAAGAACAAGACAGAAGTTCTTGCCCTCCTGGAGCTTTTACTCTCAAGGTCTACTTATACTTTGTATATGAGGCTGAATTGCCCAATTCATGAATTATAGGCCTGTATAAACAAAACATATAATCATATGAAATGTGGGAAAGTTTTTTCTTAAACATTTATGGTATTCATAAATGTATTACCTATATTTTGTTCTTATGAAGGTGGTGAATGTATGCATACCACTGAAAATAAAGGTGTGACCTATAACAAAGTATACTCATTCTAATTTAAACAGGTGTAGGTTTTTTTTTTTTTTGGTACACTTATTTATTTTTGAGAGAGAGAGCACAAGCAGGGGAGGGGCAGAGAGAGGTAGACAGAGGATCCAAAGTGGGCTCTGTGCTGACAGGAGTGAGCCCAATGCTGGGCTCAAACTTGCAAACTGCAAGATCACAACTTGAGCCAAAGTCAGATGCTCAACTGACTGAGCCACCCAGGTGCCCCAAACAAAACAGGTGTCGTTTTTAAGTTGTACTGAAAATTAGCATACGTTTCAGAATTAGGACTCAGAAAAACCTTCCAAGTTGTTTATGAAAAATGTCATTTTAATCAGCATCATTACAAGCAGCATATCTTAAAAGCATGTTGATATATTTGATTACTTTCCCCCCATATTCATGGTTTTCAGTTCGATGTTCAAATTTTTCGGAGTGTAAACATTATGGAATATTTATAACCAAGTACCAAAATCAGTTGTCTTTCCATTTATGTGATGGGGAAGAGGGACAACTTCAATGATACGAGTCAATGCTGAGTCACAAAAGTGGCTCATTTCAGGAAAATATGGGCAGGGGATCTTGAGTTGTGCCCTAAATGAATAAAGCCAATTGTTGGGTGATAGATTTTAATGTGTTTATCTGTGAAATGAGAAAGACTTTCTACCAGCCCAACGGGACTACTACAAGAATGAGGAAGTTAACATTCTTGATATTAAAATGTTACGGTTTCTTTTACTTGAATTGACCATCTCAAAGTGTGAGTGGGTGGGCGCTTGGGTGGCTGTTGGTAAGCGTCCGACTTCAGCCTAGGTCATGATCTCGCTGTTCTTGAGTTGGAGCCCCGCATGGGGCTCTGTACTGACAGCTCAGAGCCTAGAGTCTGTTTCAGCTTCTATATCTCCCCCTCTCTCTCTGGCCCTCCCCCACTCACGCTCTGTCTCTCTCTCTCAAACGTTAAAAATTTTTTTTAAATAAATAAAGTGTGAGTGGGTATGCAAATAATGGAGTAAAATATGAGTCCATAGATTTCTCGGGTCTTTTGAGGTAGACACAATTCCAATTTTAGAATCACTTAGCTACTCAGGTATCTTGTAATAATTCCTGAAGTTAATAGTCCTTATCCACTTGAGGGAAGGCCATTAGTGCATACTCAACAGATGAAATGGCAAAGATACATTTATTTTACTTGTCGAGCCACAATGATTATCATGTAAGTGAGAATCTGGAATGTCTTAGTTTACATGTGGCATTGTGTGTGAGTGTGGACACTAACCAGTATGTGTTAAAAGACTGATTTACTTACTCCATTGTTTTGGTGTTTTCCATCTTACCCCAATGCCATTTTCTCTCAGAGCAGAGTTAACACAACCACTGAAGCAGTGAATGGAGATAAGTAATGGGAAATAAAACCCAAATCTCCTTGCCTCCTTCTAGTCTGTGAAACTAGAGCCATGTTTCATCAGCTTAGAAATTAGCCAGGACTGTTCACAAACCTTTTGATCATAGTAGAGACATAGTTTCTTGGTGAAACCGAAATGGCAGACATAGCCCGTGAGGAACTGCTCACTTTCATTTGCAAACGGTGTTTTGCAAACGGTGTTAAGAGTTTATGTGTATTTCTACGTGTAGGAAGAAACTTCAAGTTCAAAACTATTGAATGTCCGAATCAAAAATTTGGAACTTCCCAGTGCACTAAGACAGTGAGAAGATGATTCAGAAGGAAGAACAGCAGCAAAATTACATAACCATTCCTCACCTTATACATTCTCAAGAATTCTTTAATACTTACAAAGAGTTTTGCGAAATACTGCATTAAAACTCAAGGTGATGTAAATGGGATTTCTCTCTTGAATGGTTCTGTTGTAAGAAACTAATGTGTTCTGAAGTTACTATGCAAATGTATCTTTTTTCAAATAAAAGTAAAAATGAGTTTGTAGAATAAAATTAGGATTTTATTTGATAAATTATATCGCTATAGGGGCACCTGGGTGGCTCAGTCAGTTACGCATCTGACTCTTGAATTCGGCTCAGGTTATGATCCTAGGGGTGTGGGATCGAGTCTCACATCCAGCTCTGTGCTGAGCACAGAGCCTGCTTGGGATTCTCCTCTCTCGCCCTCTGCCCCTTTCCCCTGTCCTTCTCTCTCTCTTTAAAATAATATTTAAAAAATAAAATAAAACAGAGGGGAGATAAATTATATCAATATAATGTATTGCATAAGTTTAATTATTTATGTGATTATATATAAATATAACTTGTATAATAGTTAATATAATTACATAATATATAAATTATAATTATAAACATAACTGATTTGACAAAGTATATCTTGACAAAATTATTTTGACTTTATTTTGAATAATTTCCACATGAAACATGAAGGCTCTGAGTATCTTTGTATTTAACTCAAATCTGGATGAGTTACCACAAGTAAGAAGGAGTTCTCTATGGAGATGGTCAGGAAAAGAAGGAAGGCGATACCATTTCCTATTAACAGGGGTTACTGACCATCTCAAAGCAGCACAAAAGTAAGCTTGAACAATGGCCTTTAACCCGATTTTTGACGGCTCAAGGGGCGGTGGGGAACAGAACAATGTTATGTCAACTGGAAGAAAAACATCATCGCAACAATGACAAGCTAACCTGGTCCTCAAAGAGCAGGTGGCGCCCATAGCCCGGATGTGCCCTGAGACCCGGAGTCATGTCCTCACCACCTCACGTGCTTCGGTTTATAGGGTGTGGTGTTTGTTACTACCTGAAATTTCCAGCACCTTTGTGGTCACCCAAAATAGAATGTGGCGCACAAGTCCAGTTTGGAGTCTCAAAGGTGTGTTCAAATGTGTGCCAAGTCTTTTAAAAAGAGGCCAAGTGGATAGATCTTAATCGGCCACATGAAAACAGAGTTCAGGTTACAGAATGGTAGAGGCACTGCAGTTTATAGCTCAGGTGTGCCCACAGCGATGGGCATCATTTGCAAAGTCCTTTCCAACTCCTTCTTCCCTTACCCGCTATTGGATGTGCAAATTTAAGGACGACCTGAATTTAGTCCTCTTTATCTTTTTTTGTAGGTAGGATCCCTTACAGCGTGTAATTGTAAGACTTGCCAAATAAGCGCATCCTAATCTAATGCTATAAAATAAACTCAGCTGCAGGTTTCTCCTTTTGGGGAGATTTTACGAAGTGGGGCCTGTCTTAATAAAAATAATGTCTCACAGAATTATCTCATCGCGAGCCATCTTTCTGCTTATCACGAGCGGTGTTATTCTCCTTTGATAACTGATTGATTCTGGGATCACCTTACTCAACAGTCTGGCCAATGCCTCAATTGAAATATACTTATTATTCAACTCTGAAGCTCCAAGTTTTACTTATTTCCTCATGCAGGTAGAGTCTGCTAATTTCTTTCCCCCACTGAATCCCTTCTTACTAAAATTACTGAGAATCTCTCCTCTGGTGCTAGAGTAGCCTTGGTGTTCAAGGTACAGACTGACAGGTCCCAGGGGGACTTCTCCTATCTCAGATCTCGAATACACTGTCAATGCCCTTTTACCCACCCCACCCCCCACCAGAACAATGCGTCTCAGACCCTGCTCCTAGTAATGGCTTTTCTATAAAGTGATCCTGTACACCCCAAGTGTCAAGATGTAAAGGGGATGATTAGGTAGGCGCTGTAACGTTTCTTCAGCTATGACTTAAGGTTGAATGAAGGGTAAGAAATATGGGGTGCAAAATTGGTGCTGAAAGTCTCCAAACTATGCCCTGTCTGAGAAATCTTCCAGACAAAGGTCTGGGGTAGAACCACTACATAAAGCCTGACCACCTAGGATTCGTGTCGCTAGATTGAGACATAAAAGCTATGAGCCACCAGGGCGGAGATACCTAGTATAAGAAAGAGAGAACGTGGGAGGCAGGAGGGGTTCAGAGAGCAATTAGAAGATTTGAGTTTTATTTTATTTTTTTTTTTAATTTTTTTTTCAACGTTTATTTATTTTGGGGACAGAGAGAGACAGAGCATGAACGGGGGAGGGGCAGAGAGAGAGAGGGAGACACAGAATCGGAAACAGGCTCCAGGCTCTGAGCCATCAGCCCAGAGCCCGACGCGGGGCTCGAACTCGCGGACCGCGAGATCGTGACCTGGCTGAAGTCGGACGCTTAACCGACTGCGCCACCCAGGCGCCCCAGAAGATTTGAGTTTTATATAAAAACTCCTGTGAATTAAAGAAAGAAGCAGGCAAAGTTAACAAAAATCATGGATCTAAAGTCATTACCATCTTTGTACAAAGGAAGAAAACACAGGTAATATATAGAAATAGCCCCATTTAAAGATGCTAGTTATAATCCCCTCAGGTGCCATAATGATCACCACTGAGAACATTTCTCTAAGCCTTACAGCTTGTCCTTCCCTTCGAAATATGTTGTGTGAGGATAATGTTGTTCTTTACTTACTTTTTACTTAAATCTACTCTCCAGAACATCAGTTCAATTTGTCAATGCCTGTCTCTCTCAGCTATTTCCACTTAAACAAGTGAAGCCTTCTATGCATTTCTGTGGTTGTTTCCGCGTTTTCCGCTCAGTATCCCTGTCTTGGCTCATCTGATACACACACATACACACTCAGTTCATTCTAGTGACCAGACGCTGTTCTAGGAACTGGCTGTACTTATGTTTTCAGAGGGAGTCCTGTTCCCAAGGAGCCTATGAGTAAGAAAAAGACCAGTCAACAGCAACAACGAAGTATTAAACCTATATGAACTATATTAAGCCCTGTTCTGCAACAGGCTGTTAACTAAGTAACTGATTTTCACGGTCTCATTTCATCCTCTCAAAAGGGTTCTAAAGAAGTAGGCGGTGTTGTGTGTATTTTATTATACAAGAAAATCAAGGTTCAGACAGATTGACTTGCCCAAAGTGATAGGCATTGCCACTCAGGAAAATAAGCCTGGAGGTCAGCTCTGCATGATTCCAAAGATTGGATTCTTTTTTTTTTTTTTCTTTTTTACAATGTAATAATTGCTGTCATGCAGGGATGCTTATACCTCAATTATCATTCATTATAAGCTCAGTCAATGGATATAGGTGTTTGTAACAAAGATACATAAGATTATAACTCTGCCTCTCCCGTCTGTAAGGTTATGATAGACTCTTACAGGGCCTTTAAAAGTCAATTCTCTGCTTCTTTTTAATGCCAGTATCTTTCCTCTTCAACCTTCTTCCACTCACCAAATAAGATGGTGCTAATGTTATTGCTTTAAAGAGGCCATTATGTCAATTATAGATAACGTCATGAGCAGAGATGGGAATTTTCTTAACCCAGTTATTGAACAACTCCATGAATTTGTTTAAAATCAAAATTGGGGGGAAAAAACCCTGTGAAAGTCATAATGTGAGCTATCTGAAATAAGCTATATAAGGAAATTATATTCAATATCTAGGTATGGCTGATCGCTTTCATTTTCCCCATCAGCAAAGTACATGTATTTGTGAAGATTAATTGTACATTTGTGAAGATCTTTTTTCATCTGATTTTTTAAAATTACTAACGATTACTGTGTGCCGTCGTGGCTTCCATGCGTTACCTTCTTACTCCTCTTAATAATGCTCAGGGGTAATTGATGATATCCCCACTTTTCAGATGAGGGAACTGAGACACAGGGATCGTGCCCAACTCAAGGAGCTGATAAGGGACAGAACCAGAAAATTAGCTAAAGACTCTTTATGCTCAAAGCCCATGATTTAACTTTATGGGTTGTGCCTCATTGAGATAATGATGGTAACAGCACAACTAACACTAATGAGTGCTTCTTGTGTACCAGGCATTGTTTTAAGGGATTTCCATATATTAGCCCATTCATCCTCATAATAATCACATGAGTCAAATACTGCTACGGTTCGCATTTCATCAACGAGACAAGGAAATTCCAGTAGCCGCACTGTTGGAAGAAATCTGAAAGTAGTCAGATTTTTATGGTTGGCAGACAGCCTCCAGAACCTTGTTCTCAACCATTCTACTCTTGGCAAATATTGAGAGAAAGACAAAATATTTATACATGACTGCCTGTTATAAAACGGAATATATTATGATTTATAGCCATTTCTTCAATTTAGGGTATTTAATCAGAAGCCATAAGACAAGAACACTTAAAATAGCTTCTTCATTTCATGTGTATCTTTAGTGTTTTTAAAACTGGAAAATTATTGGCTTCCTGATCCAACATCACTTCCTCTCAATTAAGACTGATAGCATTCACCATTTAAAAAAAATTATAAGTAGAAATCTTAAAGGATAATTTAATATTCAAACTCAATACATTAGCAGTCTTGAGGATCTTTTCAACATTCCTTTTTTTTTTGGAACGAGGACAAATTTCATCATTCAATTTAGATTTTAAAGGCTGGGTAGGCTATGCAGAAGTTCAAAGTTTTCGGAACAATGCTGTGGCCATGTACACTGAGAACAGGATAAACAATGGGTTCCTGTTTTGTATTTCCTGCAGAGTATTACTATGTTCTTAGTTCTCTTGACATCACTGATCATTTAATGTTAGTTTTGGAAAATAGCATCAACTACGTTACTATATTTAGAACCAAAAATATTTAAATGATGCAGCGCTCAGGGCTTTAAACACATAGGCTCTGTTTGTCAGAGCAATTTTCACTCCATTTGGAAGTGATAAGAGGCTAGAAAACTGAATGCTACACTGTCGTGGGGGCTTATTGTTGATTCCAGAAGGTTCTTTCAAAACTTCGGAAACTATACAGCCTACTGCTGTCTTTCAGCCCGCCTGATGTAATAAACCACTTCTTAATTGCTTGTGTCAAGTACGTTTTCAACCTCCAAGTGAGAGATTATCTCAAGACGACCATTTCACCAAGTGAGAGGTTGGTTTACCTCAAACAACGAGAAGTCCAATGTGGGTTCGACTCTGTCACCCCACCCTTAGCATGTGCCTCCCAGAAAGGAATTGGCATTTCTGTCAGCTAAGAGGAGCAGATCTTAGTTAAAGGGCAAGGGCTCCTGAGTGGCTCAGTTGGTCGAGTATCCACTTCAGCTCAGGTCACGATCTCGTGGTTTGTGAGTTCAAGCCCTGCCCCTTGGGATCCTCTGTCCCCCTTCTCTCTCTGCCCCTCCCCCACTTGCACTCTCTCAAAAATAAATAAATATTTAAAAGGCAAAAAGGGCAAAGAACCCTTCTTCTCAGGAGTTTCTCTGCTGTTATTGTGTATGTGATGGGTCTTCCCTACATCTTATTGGCCAGACGGCAACAGACAGCAAGAAAATCTGGGAAGGTAGATTTCTAAAAAAAAAAAAAAATCTAGGAAGGTAAGTTTTGAAATCGGCGTATTGTCAGGATTCTACAGATGAAGGCAAAAGTGGATTCTCAGTAGGTAGAAAGCATTGTCTGCCACAACTATGGAACATGATTCATTTATTTGAGAGAGGAATAAGGGTGGAAATCGTGACTTGATTATCAAAACGAAATGTATCCGAGAGAAACTTCCGTTGAAACGGATGCTTAAAGAAATACTTGCTGTAAAAAAGAAGGGCACTTGCCAGAAGGCGAAAGGTGTTTGCTTTGACTCGGAGGTCCAACCCCACCTCGTGTCTGAACACAAAACATCCACTGCTGCTGGTAGGTGGGCCCTCTCCTGGAGGCCCGTCCAGATCTAGCTCCAGATCCCGCAAGTCTGGATGTATTCTCCCACACTCCCTTTCTTTTTTTGGAAAACTGAGCTGTCATTACTCATTTCTTGACATTTCTGACAGACCCCTCCCATACCATCTTATTTCTCGTGCTTCCTTTTGTGAATAAGACTATTGTTGCTGTTTTTAGTAGGTTGACCTTGCTGGTTGGAGTATTCTCTCCCGAACCTCCCTCTAGCCAGCATGCTTGGAAGGGAGAGTATGTGTAGTCACGCCGAGGTAAACAAATGAGGTTGCTAAGAGCCAGAGGTGAGGGTCTGGGAGCCCCAGCTTCCCCTGGCCACCTGACAACTGGAGGGATGGATATTGTAGCGACATCTGCAACCCACCCGGACACGCAAACAGATTGCACAAAGAGGTAGGAGGTTCTGGCTCAGAGGGCGGACGACACAAAAAAATATTAGCATTTCCAGTCTCTGAAGTTTCCCATCCCCGACTTGCATTCATTTTGGAGGTCATTTCTCTTATACGCTTGATATAATGAATCTATAGTTCCTTCTCGCCTTTGAATGCTGGTCAACCGTTCCCTGTTGTTCTTTACTTAACCGTCATCTCTGTGAGTTACAAGGACCCTTTTCTAACATTCCGTGTATTATTTACGTGTGTGATTATACTTGTAAAATTAAATTTTATGGTCAGGGTAATGATGGAAATGTGCCATGGATTATTGGGTTAATTCATTCTTTGAATCACTCAGAAAAGATACTTTTCATCTTCAGACATTCTTATTTATAGCAAATATCCCTCTGCCCAAGGTAGAAGAGAGGGTCTCACAGCCTCGTCTAAGACAACATGGCAAATACCAGCCTCCAGCCTCCAACTCCTGCTATGTAGCCCAAGCCACATAAAGTTCTCCTTTCCTTTCCTGTTGACATCACCTTGCCCTTTGCCAGAGAACAAGACTGTAAATCTCCCAGCTACTCGTCAGTGACAAGTAATTCATTGTACGTTTATAACTAAGGGACAATATGGACATGAGAAAGCGCTTCATGCCATAGGAATCACAATGGCCTGACGGCACTGCATTGTTGACATGGTGTTTCACTTCTGTCTACTCAGAAACTAATAAACAATATCAGAAATGACTCGCAGAGAGCCAGGTGGTGTAACTATCGAGGAACCATCTAGGAAATACGTAACTCTCTCAACAACCCTAACCGCTTTATAGCGGGGACCTCAACTGAGTGATTATAATTCATAATACACCCTACAACAAGTATTATTACATGGTTCTGAGAAAGGTCTGGAGATATGATGTATGGGTGCAGTAACTTGCTTTATTTCAAACCTATGTTAGAAGATTTTATGTAAATTATTATGATAATATATTACAGCCTGAAGGTTAAAACAAGTGACATTTGCCTCTTGAGAAAGCTTTTAAGCCAAAAATATAACTACAAAGCAATATATTTCAGAAAATCCTCTTGGCTGGAAATAGCTACTTAATTAGAAGACATAGTTTTTTGCTTTTTACAGGATAAGACACTTTGTATTTCACAAGTTCTGATAAATCTATAACAAAACTGTCATCATGTGTTGCTTAATGCCTTCTGGAGAACTGCTTAATCATTTATTTATTCAACAAATATGCATTAAGCACTTACTTTGTGCCAGGCACAAATGCAATACATGTGGAGAAAATGCAATATGAAGGGGAAACAGGAACTTCCAGGCTAATGGAGGAGAAATGCATGAGTGCATCACACGAACAAACACAACCAAGTCTGACACTCAAGGAAGCAAAGAATACGATTGATTGTTCAAGAGTGAAAACACATGACCCTGGGTGGATCAGGGAAGCCTTCCTGAGGAAGGGGCGCTTTGCCTGAAGGATGCACAGCATTAACTGCTGAGCAGGGAAGGCATTCCGGTGACAGAGAATAGTGCGTGCGACAGCCCTCAGTGTGGTCCATTCTAGGAACTGAAAGACCAGAGAGGCTAGAAGGAATGGGGCTACAAGGTAGGTAGGGAGAGGTGGGCGGAGATCTAAGAAGATGGTGCAGAGCTTTAAATAGACCACCTCAAGAAGGCTTATCTTGAAGATTTTTATACCACAGTTTGCAACTGTTGCATATGCCTCGATTTCAATAGAACATAAATATCAAGAAAAGTTATGGTTAGAAAAACAGCAGACGTACTTTTTAAGTATATGTGGGATTCAAACAGCACATATAAAACCGATAAAGTTTTAACCAGAAAACTGAGCTTTAACACGTTTTAAGATGTCATTTCTATATACTCTCTTCCATTTGATAGTAGTTCTCTAACCATTCCTTAAGATTTTCACCGTATTTGGGAAACTCCGGCCCCAGACTGCATAATGGCACACACATGATGGCAGGCCATCTCCTAAGAAAACATTCGCTTCACTTTGGTAACCAGGTAGTAGAAATAATTGGACATACGCTTTGACAACTTCCGAATGACTACACCTGCAGGTGGAGAGTATGATGGGGCTTGCCGAATGTAATTCACACAAGCCCAAGCAAAACACAGATGTTGGAGTCAAGAAGGGGGTTCTTGCCCAATCCTTGTGCCTACGTTTCAGGGCACAAGTGTGTAGGGTGTGTGTGACTGGTCCAAAATCACTCAAGCTCTCGGGCTTTCCTCATCAGTGCATTTATTCCCTGCAGCACTCAACATACTCAGGTTCCCACAGATCACCTGGCTGACACTTCCTAAGCACACGATGCCGCCACACGTCACCATTTGTATTGAATATGTTTCACTTTGTCTCAGGTGGTTGAAGCAGATAAGCATCAAAGATGTTATTTCACTTAATCTAGCGTTCATTCTGCACCCAACATGCCTGACTTTGGGGTCCACCCCTTCCATCCATCAGCGTTACCTGATTTCTAGAGTCTCTGTAGTATGAGACTCTGCCTCTTCAATACATCTTTGAAACTCATGCCGGTGTTTCAGGCAGTCTTGCTGCCTCTCCCTAAGCACTGAAATATTTGACTAGGAGAATGATACATTGTTCTCCTGGAATATTAGACAATGCTACTCAACTGACATGGGCCAGGGAAGCCTTCAAACGTGGAGAGTGCAACTTATTTTTCAAAGGACTTCAGGGAGAAAAAAAATGTAGCCTAGAAAACAATATTCATGGGAAAACTACATTCACTTCCTTCCTACTGAGATCCTCACAAATAATAGGAAGTGATGAGGAATCAATCGAGAATTCTGAGTTCTCTTGGGAAAAAAATTTAAACAACGCCCAAAGAAGCCTTCAAAACGCATGCGTTCAAGAAATCACACCCATAAAAGTCCCTGGAAATCATTTTGGTACCTAAAAAAAAGTGACTGGATTTGACCATACATGGCAACCTGCAGTTACTTTACTCTATTTTCATTGTTAAGTCAATGATAGCATTTACCATGTGCCAGACGTTTCCACATTCTTTTCAGACAACTCCTTTAATCCTCATAACGACCCCACGAGGCCCCATGGTAGGGAAGGAAACCGAAGCAATGGGAGGTGAAGGAACGGGCCCATGGTCACAGAGAAATGGCAGGACCGGTATCCAAATCCAGACCCACTGGCTCCAGACTCTCTGTTCTTAAGCATTACACATGTTTAATGTCTCCTGAAACAACCAAATAATAAAGTGAGAAGGGAACCTACAGACGGTCTCTGCCCACAGAAATAGGATTTTAATTAGGATCACTGTGGGCCCACCTTCTCTGTTCCAGTGAGGAGTGCCCTTTTCTCAGGCCCTCTGGAGCACACAATGCCCTGAGCCCACCTGAAAAGTGAGGAGTCATCTGGCAAACTGGGGAGATTGTTCCAAATACGGTGCTCGCTTACTTAAAGGTGGAACAAAGGTGTGCCGCAGGATAACAGAAGGTTTCTCTACTCCAGAACCTGTCTTCTTCCCAGTTCTATCAATAGAGAGTTACTTAACTTACCGAGATCCTCTTTTGAGATACAGATATCCTCTGGGACAGTTTGATCTATGTCAACTATGTCCTAGCACGCGTTGTTTTTAATTTGACCACCACTTAGCTCAGAAGAGTCTCAACTTTTATTGCACACAATGGAAGGAGAGAAAGAAATGTACAGCTAAACTGATTTTCAACCCATTTCTACCCATTTCCCCCCTCCTCATCTCTGAAAGATTATTCCAGACCCAGCCTCTGAAACCCATCCTGTCCTTATAGAGAGTTTGAGAAATTCGGTCAACATGGCAGCTGGTCCCGCTCATGACTTACACCAGGTTTTTTTTCTAACCAGGTCCTCATCTTATTTTCTGAGCCTGCATCTCTGCCCAGACAACACTTGGTCTGGTGGTCTGGTTCCTCTGAGACCAAGGCTGTGCTCTTCTTTATCCAGTCTTCCCTCCAATCCCAACCCTGGGGCAGCTGGGGCTTCTGTCAGACTTGCAGAAGCCAGGAACACCTCCTTCCAGTCTCCCCGTGCTCGCTGCAACACCCACCCAACTCCAGTCTGTTCGAGTCTTATTCTCCCAGCATCTGACAGTCCCGAAGTGTCTGCCCCTCACTGCCCTTCCAGAACGTGTCCGGTTTGCTTTTATGTTAGAATTACGTGGGGGAGCTTTTCAGATATGTTGGGTTTCGATCAGATTAGTGAAAGCAAACTCTCTAGAGATGGGTCCAGTGTACTGATACTTTCAAAATTTTCTAGATAAGCCTCACATATACCCAGGAATGAGAGTCACTACGCTATATTAATTTCTCGTAAATCTCAATGTGCACACATATAACCTGGGGATGTTGTAAAAATGGAGGTGCTGGTTCAGTAGGTATGGGTGGGGCCTGAGTTTTCACATTTCCTACAAAATTCCAAGTGGTGACTTTGATGTTGTCCATGGACTAGTCTTTAAGTAGCAAGGCTCAAGACCAGTGGTTCTCAAAGTGTGGTTAAGAATCATTTGGGAAGGCGCCTGGATGGCTCAGTCGGTTGAGTGTCCAACTCTTGATCTCGGCTCAGGTTGTGATCTCACAGCCATGGGATCGAGCCCCGCATCTGGCTTTCTGCTGAGCATAGAGACTGCTTGGGATCTCTCTCTCCATCTCTCTCTCTCTGCCCCTCTCCCATGCATGCACATGCACCTACTCTCTGGTGCACGCTCTCTCTCTCAAATATTTTTTTTTAGAAAAAAGAATCACTTGGGGACTTGTTAGAGATGCAAAATTCCAGACCTCGCCCCAGACCTACTAAATCAGAAACTGGGGATGGGATCCGGCAAAGGCTTTGACAAGCCTTCCACTGGCTTTGAGCACCACTGGCCTAGATGGCAGTGTGCAACCACGAAAGCCGCATATATAATTCAAAATTTTCTAGTTGCCACATTAAAAAAAACACAATTGAACAGGTAAAATTCATTTTAACAGTTTCCTTAACCTAGGATGTCTGAGGTATTCACAGTTCAATATAGAATCAATATAAAACATGAGTTTACATTCTTTTTTTATAGTAAGTCTTCAAAATTCACTGTGCATTTTGCAATCATAGGACATCTCAGTTTTGACTAGTCACATGTTAAATGCTCAATAGCCCGTGTATCTGCCATATTGGACAGCCAAGCTCTAGACTTAGAACAGTGATAACAGTATTAATTTTTATTGAGTGCTGGCTATGTGCCAGGCATGACTCGGTTAAGCATTTTATGTGATTATATAAGCCCTACCACAACCCTGTGGATTGGTACTATTAGCATAACCATTTTATACACGGGAGGGGTTATGCCAAAGCCGTTATCTGTTGTTTCACCAATATAGGAAGCCCACTCCCATGTAAGCATCCGCAATTATTTTAAATCATTTTGTTTATAAAAAACAAAATGAAAGAGAGAAAAAAAATATGATAAAATCATGAAGATTAGTACTATTAGAACAGTTGCTAAGACATCAGTCGCTTGTAAAAAGTCACGGCGGTTGGGCGAGTAGAAAAGACCAAATATGCTATCTTCTGATTTTTAAAAATGTGCCAAAAGTCCAACTTGCACTCTTCTGTGCCAGCAAATCTGCTGAAAGGTGTTACCTGCCTGGCTGTTTGGACAGTTGGGATCTCTGGGGAATGGCGGGACCTTGATGAGTCATGACGCAAGACAGGGCTCATCCTGAATGCAAGCAGCTAGCAGGGTCAGAACCTGTCCGTTTAAGTGGAGACTGTGACGTAAAATGACTCTAGTAATAGCTAGAGGCAATGGGCTTCTCTCAGTGTTCGTGTGGAAAGCAGGAGGTTTGGAATTTAAAGGTAATGGCTGCCTTGGTGGTCTTCCTTTCGTTAACATCCATAGTGTTGCAAAGACAGCCCATTTTCACACGTATTTTTCTTTTCATTATAAACTATACAGAGGAAAAGGGAAAAACAATTAAAAAGAATTTCTATCTGAGGCTCCAATTTGCCAGAATTCCCATCTCTTGTTTTGCCAAGTAAAGTACCTTTTTTGAAACTGGCAGGTAAAAAAAAAAAAAAAAAAAAAAGGGGGCGCCTGGGTGGTTCAGTTGGTTGAGCGTTCGACTTCAGCTCAGGTCACGATCTCGCGGTCCGTGAGTTCGAGCCCCGCGTCAGGCTCTGGGATGGCCCAGAGCCTGGAGCCTGCTTCTGATTCTGTGTCTCCCTGTCTCTCTGCCCCTCCCCTGTTCATGCTCTGTCTCTCTCTGTCTCAAAAATAAATAAATGTTAAAAAAAAAAATTAAAAAAAAAAAAAAAGAAACTGGCAGGTATTGGTGACATAGTAAAATGTGACCATTTAAAATAAATGAACAGAAAAATACATGATTCTAGAGAGATTTCTAAAATTCTGCTATGTATTTTTAAAATAAAAAATATTTTTTAAATTTGATTAGATATTTCAAACTTAAGTAATAGGTTTTTTTTTCATTTAGAGGTCTGTGTAGTTTTTTAATTTTTTAATGTTTATTTTTGAGAGAGACAGAGCATGAGCAGGGGAGAGGCAGAGAGAGAGAGAGAGAGAGAGAGAGAGAGAGAGAGAGAGAGAATCCGAAGCAGGCTCCATGCTCTGAGTTGTTGGCACAAGGCCTGATGCGGAGCTCGAACTCACAGACCCAGACCTCAAGATCATGACCTGAGCTGAAATCGGACACTTAACCGACTGAGCCCCCAGGCGCCCCATCCGTATAGCTTTATAGTGTAGGGTAGCTGAAGGATTTCACTATTTTATCACAAGACTTGAAATAGCAGTCATGTAACCGTTTTTTTTTTTTTATGTATCATGCATAATCTTCAGTATTTTCTATCATCAGTTCCAGCGTCTTTAACTGTAAAGACACAGTTGGACTTGATCTGAGCCTCTAGCAACCAACCTTCACAACATCCATTATCAAATACATCCAGGTGGTTTTCACACTGGACTAAGGATCAGGGACCCTTCTCCCACCCCTTCTTAGCAGTGCTTTCTCCCTGCCTAAGCATTCTCTAGGTTACAGGAGTAGAGAGACAGAGAAGTCAGGGATTTCACAGACGCGGAATACAGGTTTTTAAGAAAATACCTAAGTGTGTTTTCGGGTAGGAAGTAACGGATCTTCCTTCTTAGGGGTGCTGTCAAAGGCACAGTAAAGCCACAGAAGCCAGAAGTTGGTCTGATGGCCACCCGTAGCATCTCCCTGCAGTCCCAGTCGAGAGAAATCCCGATCTCCCGTGGCCATGGTTTGAAGTCTCCTCATGTGACCAAGATTGTAACAAATGCTCTGTATTCTTTATTCTTGCTGCCTCGGTGTGCTGTGAGCCTTCTGAGGCAAGGACCCTGTTTATTTCACTCACTCTTGTTATTCTCACCATGTGTGACACACAGGAGGCTCGCAAGTACCGGCCACACAAATTGCTGAATGAATGAACAGCACTCCTAGATCTTAACTTATAATTCTAGAAATAAAGTGAAAGCCCCAAGTCTGCTGCTCGTTGTTGGTGACCCAATCTGAATTACTCCTTTGGAAGCACAAGCAAGGGATCCGTGTCTGTCTGCATCATGTCACTGAATGGTCCCCAGTCGCTGCCAACAGATAAGAAATGTCAACAGCTTAACCCAGTAGCTTTCAAAAATAGCACAGTTGACGAAACTGGAAATTTAGGTGCGTGCGAGAAATAAACCATTTGTGTTCAGGCTTAAGAAGGATAGGGTGACAACAGACATTCCTCGGAGAGATCTAAAATATTTTTTAAGACCCCCAGAAGCGAGTAGTCATCAGAAGAAACCTCTTCCCTCTCAATAAGGCACAAAGAGGACACCTTCTTTTCAACCCATCAGGTAAGTCACTCGGAAAACTTGAGGATTGCGGCACGGCACCGTGTGTCTTTAAGATTTCAGCCAAGTTGTTTTTGCTGTTGTCGTTTTCAACAGTGCTGGCAGTTTTCCTCAAGATGTAAATGAGTATTTGTACAGCGAACCACGTTGTCGTGGGTTTCCTGGTTCGTGCCCCCCCCCCCCCCCACCACGTGGGGAAAGGGGGAGGGAGGTGGCGACTCAGGGAAGGTTTTTTCATCCCTTTGCAGACAACTCCGGCTGCTGTTAATGCTGAAAATAGCTCAAATGCTCTCAGAACAGTGGCACCACCCAGCAGCTGGGATTCTTTCCCTCTCTTATTTGCCGTCTCTCTTGCCTTTTTTTCCTTCAGACACTTGGATTGGACTTAATCTTAAACCTCTGGAGTTCAAGACCTTTTAAAAAGGGCTAAATAAACAATCTCTACATGTAAAAGGCCACTGACTCCTACTTCCTCTGTTTAGAGCAACTGTTGAGCCCAGCTGCCTGTAGGTAAGATTTTTTTTTCCTTCTGGAATTATTTCATTGGTTTCTGATATGTGTCTGACGATCGTCTCTGACATAACTCATTTATAGTGAAGGTATGGGGCGGCTGTGCACGATTTGCAGGTAAATGTGGTGTTCCGGAATACAGCAATGGCATCTGGACATTTCTGTGGCTGTACTTTTAAACTTTGCTCAAAGCTCTCTGTCACGTTGACCTGTGATACATACTGGCCTGTGACTGAGCTTCATCAGAACTCCAATTAACCTGACTGCCAGCAGTGAGAGGGTCCAGACATCGTAATTTTGTTGTTTAGACTGTTTACTTATTTTTAACTTTCTAAGGGCATGGAAAAAAAAAAAAAAGAAGGAAAAAGCTGCAACCACCTGAGCCAAGAAAATGTCAGTAATTAGTCTTTAAGGAGAATGAGATAGCTCTATTTTATTTTGTTCTTGGATCACTGCTTTGTTCCTTGCTAATGTGGAAGAAGTTGTTTTTTTTTTTTATGTTTCATTTTTTAAAATTTTTATGTTCCTGCCACAGTTCAGGTGACCTGGTTTTGAAAATGCTTTACCTAGCTAAAGGTCTTTGGCTAGCAGGTTTCTGTAACGGGACGGTACAGTATTCTGGAAAGTCTTCTGTGCCTCTCCCCTCGCCCTCCTTATGCTCACGCTTGACATTTTGCAAAGTACTTTGATCTGTGGACTTTAACTTCAAACACAGCAGTTAACTTTGATTGTGGGTATTTACTGTGTTCAGTAAAACGACTTTTTTTTTTTTCTCAATGCTTTTATACCATTTCCTTTCAATAATCTATGTGGCTTTGGTTTTCCCTACTGATGATGTCTGAGGTTTTACTTGTATAGGAACTCCCAACTCAAAGGAAGAGACTGTTTTATGGGAAGGTCTCTCACCTCTCACCACACAGACTTTAGGACAACTCTCTGCACCCCCTCTGAGCAGACGTGTGAAAGCAGCAAAGGACAGTGCATACAACCTGATCCTATCAACCCCTCCCTTGAGTTGCCCTGTTGCCTCAAAATTACAATGTGCCTTGGGGCCTAATGTTGCTTTTTCAACATGGACACTGAAATCCTTGGAATTTAGATTCTTGTCTCCAAAGAAGTTTATTTGGTATCTCAGACCACATGGCAAAAGAAAACACGCATTTTAAACACACTGATCTTCTGGGTAACTTTTAAACCATACAAAAAGACAAAAAATTACAAGAAAGACATTTTTTAAGAAGGAAAACTAGGGGAAAAAAAAAACAGAAAGAAAGAAAAACACTTTGTAGCCAAAAGTCTGCTATGTGAGTGAAACATCTGCTAAATGAGGGATAAGAATTTTTTTTTAATGAATTTCTTAGAATTGGCCAAGTGGAACAGTTTCTCGCCATGCAGTAGGCTTTTAAATGTTCTCTTTACTTTGAAGAAAACTCGTGTGTCAATTACATTGCTCTGTTAGCCTTTGCTTCCCTAGCCCAAGCAGAGGGTGTTTTCAAAGTCCTCCGCTAGGTACTGAGCTTGACGTTCCCTGGCACAGGGTCCCCGTGTGATTGTGTTCAGGTTAGGAGTAGAACGAGCCGAAGCCTGTCAGGAGACTGCTTCAGTCCCAGCCAAGGAAGTGGCTCCTTACAGCGAACACAGTCTGCTCTCTGTAGCCTGCACCTTGCTGGGAAGGAAAGCAAGGGGCCGCAGGACAAGTTTTCAGAGGGCTGAAGCTACAGAGGATGCTATGGGTTGGGAGGTCCCTTTAGGTTCGGAATAGAGGCAAGATAAGCTCTAGAGTTTGAGTTTAGTAGGAAAACCTAGAGATGCGCCCTCTGGTTTTTCTTTCCAAAAGTTGGACATTTAATTGCTACCTTTTTCCTTTCAAGTCTGCATCTTAAGGAGTCTCTTCATCATCCCATTTCTGCATACAAATTTTAAATCCTCCGGTTACTTTGAGCACGTGCTTCACTGCTTCCTAGGGCCTTTGAGGGTCTAGAATTTTCTCCCCCGGAGTACCAGGAAGCCTTGATTTGGCATTGATGAGCGCAGATATATGCTGAAGGCAACATAAGTTTAGTTGCAGAATGCAGTAGCACCAAGATGAAGTGCATTTGGAAGATGAGGGACAGCCATTTCATTCTCCGGCAAGTCATTTTTTCCTGTTTCGCTCTTGTTGAGCGGTTTTCTGTTTGTTTGCCTCTTTACTTCCTTTCACCCCTTAATTTTACTCCGAAACTTGGGATTGTTTGAATGTGAAACTCAAGGTGAAAGCTAGCCAAAGCCACTGAGTTTCACACAGGTTCCACATGAAAGAAGCATTCTACCCAGGCTTGCTCGAAACTTGGCCCATGTTTTACCAAAAGTTTCATGAATGTCAGTGAGCCTGGACTTGAAACACAATCCAAAACTGGTGACTTCTGGCGACTTTGAGGCTTTATTGTGTGAGTATAGAATCTGTCAAACAAGGACACCCATTATTTTCATATCTTCTACTGTAATTTCATGTGTACACACATTTTCCCCAATAAACTCTCATTTGCTCGGTGGTATTTTAAGGCCAGGTTCAATCCTAATATGAATTTTTATAGCTGTGGTATTTAAACACTGGCAAATAGAAGTCTGCATTTCAAATTCCAACGCAGTCTGAACCACAGTGGTGTGAACGTGTTGGTGTAATTCAGCTGAAGGAAGGAAGTCCCAGGAGAGTCATGGAATGTCTTTCTTTGCTTAAATATACCTCTGTGCTCATGAGGAACAAACAGTAACATTTTGTCCAGGTCTATCCGCTTGACAGTATGCCTTTTGTTCCCCCTCCAAAGGTGGTGTCAAATATATTGGTGGAAAAATAATAAACTTCCAGATATTTTTTTTTTCACCTGCTCAACCGATACACTCCTAGGGAACATTGTAAGCATTGAAAAGTTCAGTACTATTACTTGTAATGTAATGTATACCGAGAATAAAGGAGTACTCAGCAGACTCAATTTCCTTCAGAAAAGCTGGGCGACCTAGAGCTGATGTGTGTATTAACAGTCAGATGGTGCAGGGTTTTGAAGGTGTGTGTGTGTGTGTGTATGTGTGTGTGTGTGTGTGTGTGTGTGTGTGTTTATGTGTTGTAAGTAGGGGTAGTGGTGGGTAGAGAGGAAGAGGGGACTTGTGAGCTTTGCTCAGCAAATCTGTCACATCTGAAACAAAAAATAATCAATCCCAGGATCTGAAAAACATTCCTTTCTTTTGTTGATCACATAAATACGTATTGGCTGAACACTGAATTGGGGGGAAGGGGACATATTATTTTTCTCATTAAAGACAACAAGGATTACATTCTGATCACTAGGATTCCAGAAAGGGTAAATAATCTCTAATAGAAACATGACCAATTAGGAGACCTACATAGCTAGCTAGAGATGAACTTGCATGAGTCAGTTTCAGAAAGATCTTAATGCTACTATGACCACTACAGGTGCTAAGACAGCCAGAGAACTCAGATTTGATGATGTCTTTTTATTAGCTGGAGGGTTTCTGAACTCATTTGAGGAATTTTCCTCAAAATAAATTTATAACCTCACTAAAGATTTAGTTTGACTAAATGTAGTGAGATTTACAGTTATTCGTTTATTATTTATTTTTATTTACTTATTTATTATAAAATTAAATTGCCATCAAAATACATTTTGAAAATTTTATGATCTTATGCTTAAAATAGACTTGTCAAAGATATAGTTTGCATTTTTGCAGGCGATGTACAAAATGTACCTGATCCCGTACTAAATAAGGCCTTTGCAAAGCTGACAGTAACAAAGGTCTCCTATGTAAGAGCTACATTATAACACTGACTTATTCATAATGTACTATATCTGATTTTGTTACCCCAAAACTAATACAATAGATGAAAGAAAGATGCACAAATGAAGGTGCTAGAGGAAATAAGAGAAAAAAATTGAGGACCATTCTACCAGGGGGGTTCTCCCTAAACACATCGTTGAACCAAGAGTCTGATATTTTGAAAACTATCCTCCATAATAATACATAAAGAGGAAAAAGGTAAAAATACCAGGCTGACAAATGCCCATCAACTGATGAATGGATAAAGAAGTGATTGATATGTATTGTGGGGGGTGGGGGTGGGGATGTGTATGTATGTGTGTATGTGTGTGTGTGTGTATACATACATATATATACATCCTTCTTCCATTCACATACATATAATACATTCTAGTTCCATTCACATTGTTGCAAATGGCAAGATTTCATTCTTTTTGATGGCTGGCTAACATTCCATTATATATGTATGTGTATGTGTATGCACACACATACACACACACACACACGCATATATAATGGAATATTAGCCAGCCATCAAAAAGAATGAAATCTTGCCATTTGCAACAATGTGAATGGAACTTGAATGTATTATGCCAAGCAAAGTAAGTCAGAGAAAGACAAATGTCATATGATTTAACTCATATGTGGAATTTAAGATACAAAATAGATGAACATAAGGGAAGGGAAGGGAAAATAAGATAAAAACAGAGAGGGAGGCAAACCATGAAAGACTCTTAAATACAGAGAACAAACTGAGGGTTGCTGGAGAGGAGGAGGGGGATGAGCTAAATGGGTGATGGGCATTGAGGAGGGCACTTGTGATGAGCACTGGGTGTTATGTGTAAGTGATGAATCACTGGGTTCTACTCCTGAAACCATTATTACAGTGTATGTTGACTAACTTGGATTTAAATAAAAATTTTTTAAAAGGCTGAAAATAAACTTCAAATTTGTGCATATGCAAATGTTTCTTTAAATCATAAAAAAGACCGTCTTTCAAGAATGACTTCACTAGTCATTTAGGAACACAAAAATCAGTCACTTAAAAATCTTCTCTTGGGCTTACTTTATTGTCAGAAAAACGGAGTCCGTGTAGTACTTATCCATTCTCTAAGGGTATATTATTATAGCCCATATTTATAGTATTGCATTATTCTTCTTAAAAAAATTAGTGTAAGTGATAGATATCAGTGACAGATACCATGATCAGACCATGATGACACAACAGGGTCCCTGCCCAGATAGGGCCAAAGAGGATTATCTACCCAAACCAGATAAAACAATCATTTCTAGGAAAGTCATCCTTTTCTAACTAAATATTTATCTGTTATTTGGGTATTCTAAGTTTCTCTAAAATAAGTAGTATTTTAAATAATCCTTTAATAATTATAATACTAAAACATCACAATGATCTTAAGGCCTTCTCCCATCTATCCAAGATGGACTGTCAAAAAGATGTGGGCAGAAACTGTGTCAGGGGATGGTGAGGTCTCCCTACCACTCTCATCCTGGGCTTTATCCTGGGGAATCATGAAGTAGGAGACCCCAGTGACACTCTAAGTCTCTCCTATACCCATTAGGAAGTACAGCCCACTCGGGCCACGGGCTAGAGTTAGGACAGAGGTGGGAGGAGGAGACCCCCCTTCCCTCTGTACTTGGGAAGAAGGCCTTCCTAAGTTTCTTGGTTCAACTTTCTCTTCACCTGGCTCTTCTCTTATTTCCCCTTTTCTTCTTCCAGGAGAAACAAAGGTCGTCCCTGCAAATTTTGCCATTTTTGAGTTGTTGGAGGAGGAAAAAAATCCAAGGGAGTTAGCTCTGGGGTCTGTGAGATTCACACACACTACAAGGCTAGCCCGCGGCCACCTGAGTTAGAAGAACACGGCATGTGTGCCACCGGTAGAGCTGTGTTTAGGTACTGTTGAATAGTTCATACTAGGATAAAAATTAAGTAGCTATGAGGGACGCCTTTCAGGTCAAAACAATATCCATTTTTTCAATGTTTATTTATTTATTTTGGAGAGAGGAAAGAAAGCAGGGGAAGATCAGAGGGAGAAGGGAAGAAAGAGAATCCCAAGCTGACTCTGCCTTGTCAGCAGGGAGCCCGACATGGGGCTTGAACTCATGAAGCGTGAGATCATGACCTGAGCCGAAATCAAGTCAGACATTCACAACCGACTGAGCCACCCGGGCACCCCAAAATATCCATTTTTTTAAATCAAACTTTTTATTTTAGAACAATTTTAAATTTAGAGAAAAATTGTGAAGATAGGGCCAGAGTCCCCATACACCCCCCCCCACCAACTTTCTGCTACTATTAACCGCTGACACGAATATGGTAACTTTGTTACAATTAATGGACAATATTGATATGTTATTAGCTAAAGTCCATACTTTATTCGTACTTCCCTAGTGTATACCTAATGTCCTTCTTCTCTTCCAGGATCCCATCTGGAATATTATGTTATTTCAGTCATGTTTTCTTAGTCATGTCCTCTTGGCTCTGACAGTTTATTAGCCTTTCCTTGTTTTTGCTGGCCTGGATAGTTTTGAGGAGTACTGGTCAGGTATTTTGTAGAATATCTTCCTATTGGAAGTTGTCCAGTTTTTTCTCGTGATTAGACTGGGGTTATGGGGTTTTGGAAGGAAGATCACAAAGGTAAGGTGCCATTCTCATCACATCATATCAAGTGCACATGCTATCAGCATGAGGTATCACTGTTTTGTTGATGTTGACCTTGATCACCCGGCTGAGGGAGTATCCGTCAGGTTTCTCCACTGTAACATTAACCTTTCCTCCCCTTTCCTTACTGTACTCTTCCAGAGGCAGTCACTTTGAGCAGCACACGCTTAAGAAGTAGAGAGTTATACTCCTCCTCTTGATGGAGTATTTACATAAATTATTTGGAATTCTTCATGAGAGATGGTCTATTCTCCCCCAATTTATTTCAATTCAATCATTTGTATCAGTATGAGCACATGGATATATATTTTACACTTTGCATTATAATCCAATACTACTTAAGTAAAGTAGTGGCTCAAACTGCGTTGTGCAAATGGTTCCAGCTGTAGCCATTGGCCTCTCTTTCACTAGGCTCCTATGGCCTTTGACATAGTCCCATCATTGTGAGGATTTTCCCCCTGGTACTATAAGATACTTCAGGCTCATTTTAGAGATTCCCTGTCCCAGTCCTAGAATCAGCCATTTCTTCAATGAGCCATGGTTCCTTTTATTTAAAAAATGATACTAGAAACCAAAACCAGAACATCTATTTTAATTTTTTTTTTATTATTGAGAGACAAAGCATGAGCAGGGGAGGGGCAGAGAGGGGGGGAGACACAGAATCTGAAACAGGTTCCAGGCTCTGAGCCGTCCGCCCAGAGCCCCACGTGGGGCTCGAACTCACAAACCACGAGATCATGACCTGAGCCGAAGTGGGACGCTCAACCGACTGAGCCACCCAGGCGCCCCTCTATTTTAATTTTTGAATGTGACATTATCAGTCAATTAGTTTTTCACTGGAAAAAAATTTTCTTTTTGTATATGCACTCTCAGTCTGTAGCTAATAATATCTTGGTATGTACGTAAGGATAGCCTTTCTTGATTTTTTTCAGAGTAGCAGGACACATGCTGCCCACCTTTCTGTGATTTTGAAACAAACTTAATTCACTATGACCAAATTTGTTCCTTGTTGTTAGTTTTTGTGGGAGTCGAAAGTCTTAGATGTTGCCTGTAAGTCTTAAATGTACTATTGAAAGGCAGGAATCAGTTGTTTCTTCCTTAAATAGATAAGAACATCTGACAGAAGTAGAAACAAGAAAAGGAGACCAGCTGGTGTAGAGCATGAGCCGTCAGGACTGCTCCGTACTGCCCTCTTCAACTAGCCTTTGCCCTAAAAACTAAAAGTCTATCCACAAAATAACTGTACCTGTAATTTTATTTACCATTCAGTATTATCAGAGATAATAGGTTGTATGTAGATTGTTTCACCAAATGCATAGCTATTTCATATTCAATAATTACTTTGATTTTCTTGGTTGTCTATTTAATCTAGGGTGCTATCACTCTTACCACGGGGTTGGTCATGCAGGCATTATGTTCCCCAATGCACACATGAGGACACAGACACCCAGATAAGCTGCGCATCATCCTTTTTATGTCCCTAGCAAACAGCAAATGGTAGATTGGCTTTCATGTCGAGATTTTTAAAGTGTTCCATTCTACCCAGTTATACGATACAAAGGTATAAAACAGGTTAGAAATAATAGCCAAAGAATAATAAGAAAATGGCCAGCCCAAGCAATAAAAGAGTTATTTCTGAATTATAACAAGTTTTAACTTTCTGTACTTCACTGAGAAAAAAGCTAAGCAAACAAATCTGAAGGTTACAGAGAAAGCCATGAATGTGCCACTAGCATAATGAACGAAAGGCTATATAACTAGGCTGATAGACACAAGATACAGGCGGGAAAAAGAAATAAGGTTTAGCAACTTGACACGGTTTAAGGAAAATACTGAGCTCTCTTATAGAAGGTCAGTTCGGTATTAGGAAGTATAGTATGGAAACATTAATCTCCTGTTCTAAATCTAAATTTTGGCTTGAAAAAAAGAAACTGAATTTAGTTTAATGGAAAACCACACGTCCAGCATGTGTTTTTAAAGCATTGCACTTTGATGACTTTGACCCGTTGCATATCCTGGTTCCAATACAACTTTGAATTGGTTTAATTCTAGTGGAGCCATTGCTCTTGACATGCATTCAGCTCAGTGGTACTTCTCTCATTCAATTTTGCAAACCTAAGAAATTTGGTTGGTTTTGAACTTAGCTCCAACTAGAAGTTTTGTGCTTGTTTGAACTGACCATTTAAACATTTGAAAACCATTTTGCAGCACTCAACTTTTAGAACAAATTCTTACTGTTGAAAACAACCCAAGAATGTCGAAAAGTTACATAGGGGTACCTTATAAGTGGATCTCATGAACGTACAACCAAATACAGCTAAGAAATATACTTTTGATCTAAGATCAAAAATATTTTCTTTTTTTTTTTTAAATTTTTTTTTTCAACTTTATTTATTTTTGGGACAGAGAGAGACAGAGCATGAACGGGGGAGGGGCAGAGAGAGAGGGAGACACAGAATCGGAAACAGGCTCCAGGCTCTGAGCCATCAGCCCAGAGCCTGACGCGGGGCTCGAACTCACGGACCGCGAGACCGTGACCTGGCTGAAGTCGGACGCTTAACCGACTGCGCCACCCAGGCGCCCCAAAAATATTTTCTATTCTACATTTATCTTGTTTATTCTGAAAGCATTCACTCTTTTAAAAATGGTTAATATCCTGAGACTAAAGACCATGGTTAAAAGTGGAAAATTATCCAAATGCAAATACGGCTATCTAAAACATGCAGTTAGATTAGCAACCCTATCCTGTGGTCCCAGCAGAGCCACGTTTTAAAAGGTATGGCCTGGCACCTGACCGACCTTCATGTGCACATCTGTGAATAGACCAGAACAGTGAGGCTATACTGACAGCTTCAGCAGGACAGTGTTGGTGATAAATAAAGAAGTTTTGTGCTAATTCAAGCGGGGTGTTAAATGTCAAACTAAGAGATCCAGGCCACATTCTCAAGTAGGAAGTGGTCATTATCCTTGACTCTGTGCAGGGCAATAAAAATGCTTATTTTGGGGAGAAGTGAAATAGCTTATAGAGTGTCAGCTCTTAGTCATGGAATTTAAAGAAGAAATCAAATTATTTGCTATAAAAATCATTTTATAATTGGGAATACAAAGTATTTTACATTTCTATTTAATTTATTTAACTAAAATTTTAAATAAACTATAAATTGCTTTTATAATTTGAAATAAAAGTTATTCACATATAATGTAAATTTTAACATGTTAACTTCGTATAACAATGTAAACAACTGTTGATAAATTGTTTACTATAAAAATCAATATTTCTGACATGAAGCTGAATCATTGAAATTTTCCTTTTTATCAAGGAAAATATAATTATCTTCATTCAAGGCAGAATTAAACCAAAGTTAGATGTAAACAAGTTTCTAAACTTTATATTGGTAACACAGAAGGCCATAGCTTACGATACAGTTTTCAAAAATAAGAGGAATAAAAAAACTCAGTGAAAAAGTAAATGCAGTAGGAATTAGATGATTTATTATGGAAAGAATAATACAAGTGTTTTTTGTAAATATATATATATATATATTTTTTAAGATGACTATGGATCTTTAACATAAAATACATTTACGTTTGTGTTTGAGCAACTCTACTTTAAAAATTAATGAATGTATTTCATGTTCCAAAATTTACTTAGAGTTGGCATTCAGGCTTTGTCTCACATGGGGGGATTCATCACATAATAAGCACAGCTTGTGCAAAAACCTGTAAAAACGTGTCTAGAAGCAAAGTGATAATTTCTATGCTAAGCTGAGAAAATTTGATTGCAGTGAGACTTTTCTCTTCCTTAGAACATTTTATCTATGTTGGATATTGAAATTAAACAAAAAGCATTGGGAGTTAAAAGTCATCTGTGTCCACATCAGAATTTTATATATTCACACATATCCTTTTCCTAATCAATATTCTGAATGACTAAATAAAAGCATTTGTGTAAAAACACTTGGCAGAAAACCATTTCGTGTTTCTCAGTGAACATTACTGCTTTATAAATTTAACACTTGACTGTACTTATTAATTGAAGAAGAATGGTCTGCATATAATTAAGAAAGGAAGAAAATTCGGAGTTTACTAGTAAAACCGAATACTGTTTTCAGCGACCACAGATAACTACTCCCACTGCCTTAAGCAATTTATATTTATTAAATGAGGTATTCTCATAAAGATCTTTTCATGCTGCTTCAGTCATGATTTCTGAGAGACTCTTTTTCCCATCCTATGTGAATCATACAGGATTTGAGGGGTAAAACCTTACACTCTGACTATGGACCAACCTCAATGCAGGAAAGACTGATGGCACCTAATCTTTCGAGAGAACAATTCATAACCAGACATAGAGAGGAAAGGCTTTCACCTTTAAAAAAAAAAAAAAGGCATCCATCAAAACCCTGTATCAGGAAAGCACACAGAAACATATGGACTGAAAAATATGAAATTCAGACACTGGAGGCAGGGAGGAAGTTTCAATCAGAGAGATGTACAACAGGCTTTAACTGAATTCAAATGTCTTCTATTTTAAGATGAATGGTGGGTACGTGGATATTTGTTATATTATTCTCTTTTGAATGCCTGAATAAAGACCTTCATCAAAAAGTCTTTTCCCTCTATTTCCCATGCCTTAAGCTTAAGGTATATTCTGTAAACAGGATATATTTTAAATATATTGCTCAGTTGCTAACATTGAGAGATAATATTAATTTTTTTTATTTAAACCAGGCCAGATTTTCTGAAAATTTACAAAGAGGAAACAGTACAACAGATGCTATCATGTTTGGCCTATATTTCTATATTTTTGCCTAGAGTCCAAAACTTCTGCCAATGGTGAATCAGAAAAGAAAATGAATTTAGTTCTTTAGCAGACAAGTATCTACTGTAAACCTACATTCAGGATCATTTTTCCTAATGTATCATTCCACAAACATTGTTACATACAATTCTTAGAACCTACTAAATGTGTTTGGGGTGCCTTGGTCGCCCAGTCTGTTAAGGGTCTGACTCTTGATCTCGGCTCAGGTCATGAGGTCACGGTTCATGAGATCAATCCCAGCATCAGGCTCTGTGCTGACAGTACGGAACCTGATTTGGATTCTCTCTCTCGCTCTCTCTCTGCCTGTCCCCTGCTCACTCTCTCTCTCTCGCTCTCTCTCTGTTTCTCTCTCTCTCTCTCTCAAAATAAATAAGTAAACATTAAAAAAAGAACCTACTACATGTGATATTTACTCTTTAAACTACTAAATATTTTGTCATTATGCTTTATGAGAATTTGTAATGGGGTTTGGATCTAGCAGGGAGTAAGTAAGTGTATTTTATCTTACATTTTTAACATTGGCTTTGGCATAAGAGATGGAGAAGGAAGGATTCTTGTTTTAAGATTCTCTATGCAATAAATGTAGGAAAAGTGATTTGATAACATACATGCAATCCTCTCAGTTCCCAAGGACCAAAGGTACAGTTAGAGATGCATGAGTTCCAAGTTAACACGATACTGTGCAAAGGGAGTGCTGCCTATGTTTAATACAAAGACTTCACTCTGGGGGTGCCTGGGTGGCGCAGTCGGTTAAGCGTCCGACTTCAGCCAGGTCACGATCTCGCGGTCCGTGAGTTCGAGCCCCGCGTCGGGCTCTGGGCTGATGGCTCAGAGCCTGGAGCCTGTTTCCGATTCTGTGTCTCCCTCTCTCTCTGCCCCTCCCCCATTCATGCTCTGTCTCTCTCTGTCCCAAAAATAAATAAACGTTGGAAAAAAAAAAAAAGACTTCACTCTGTAAGTTAATACATTTCTTAAAATGTAATTTATTTAAGACATTTACATATTACAACTATTCCTTAATTTTTACATTAAGGGGGAAAAAAACCCTAATGATTTTTCATTACCATTTGGCGGGAATCAATATCTAATTTTGAGGATTTTTTAAAATATGTATTTGTTCGTTCATTCATTCATTCATTCATTCATTCATTTTATGCAATCTCTACACCCAATGTGGGCTCGGACTCACAACCCTAAGATCAAGAGCTGCATGTTCTTCTGACTGAGCCAGCCACGCACCCCAATTTTGAGAATTATTATTCTGATTTTTTTCTATTTGTTTTATAGAGAGAATCATTCCAATATGCTCAATTGGAAAAGCTGGCAGACATTACTGTATTTTTAGGAGTTTTGACAAATGATGGATAGTACTGAATAATTTTTTTTTATTACAAGTAATTTTACATGTAGTCTGAAAACTCAGGACATGCCAAAAATTCATTATTTTAGGAGCATCTGGGTGGCTCAGTTAAGTGTCCAACTCTTATTTTCGGCTCAGGTCAAGATCTCGCTGTTTTGTGAGTTCAAGACCCATGTCAGGCTCTGCACTGGCAACATGGAGCCTGCTTTGGATTCTCTGTCTCTGTGTCTGTCTCTGTCTCTCTCTCTCTCTGCCCCTCCCCCACTAGTGCTGTCTCTGTCTCTATCAAAATAAATAAACTTAAAAGAATTCTTTAAAGTTCATTATTTTAAATCATAAAATTCAAAGAAAAAATATTTTGTTTCTATCTAGGTAAATGCCATAAAAGTATATATATAAATACTTAAATGGTTAAAAATAAACACGTTGAGAGAAATAGTGTTCTAGTAACATAAAGAGTAAGTTTGAATTTCCTCGTGTCATTGTTACTAAAGGTAGGAAACGAATTATTACTAATACACAGTTATATTTGGAAACAAATATGAGAAAAGGACTTTCAGATTACTACCATTAGACAGTGCTGATTCTCTGACCTTCATTAGAATCCCTTCTCCTTTGTCTTTGGTGACACTGGAGGATTTTCCTTCGGTCTCTCTGATTACTCCTCAGTTCTCCTACAGGAGCCTCTTTCTTTGTCTGACCTTAAAGATATTCCCTTGGGTTCTGTCCCTCGTGTCCAATTTCCTCTGATTTCACCTGTTTCTTCCTTCATGATAATCCCCAAATCTATGTCTCTACCCCTGATTTCGCTCCTGAGTTCCAGATTCACATTTCCAAGTAACTGGTAAACATCTCACGCAAATTTCTGCAGAGCACCTCAAACATAATACTTTTAAAACTCATCATCTACCGTCTTCCAATCTGCTCTTTTTCCCCAGGACTATATTTTAATAACTGTGACACCAAGTTATGCAGAATCAGAATCTTAAACAAGGATTCACATTTTTCTTCATACCAACTGAAGTCACTACTCAGTGATTCTGCCCGCACGCATCTTCCTTGAAGCCAGAGTTATTTTACCAAAATAAACAAGATTTGCATGCAGATTTCCCATCTACCAAACTCCCCTATCATACAGTAAATACATTCCCTTTGCTTTGTCTTCAGGCTTCAAGCACCAGGAAAGATGGCCACGTCAACCAAAGAAAGTAAATTCCGTACATGGTGTTTAGGCATCAGTAGCCCTGTGTTTTCCCAGATAAAAGGCATAGTTGGCAACTTTTCCAAACTCATTAGTAAGAAAAAGGTGTGGCTTACTGTGCCAGACATGGAACAGAGATCCAACGGCAGTCATGTCACTTATCTCAAAAAATGCTTTTCCTCAAGATTCTCCTTCTGACAGGGTAACGGCAGTGTTCACAAATCACCTGCTTTGTTGCTACTTATCGTGTACCGATGTGATGGGTGTAGGCAGATGCTAAATGATCAGTGTTTTGCTAAAAAAAATAAATTGGGTATAGTCAGAACACAAAGTTTTAAACCACAAACTCCATATCATCCATGTGGTATAAAAGAAGTCTTTAAGAAGAAAAGTAAATAGAGATTTTAAATCTAAAAAAAAAAAATATGTGCATATAGTAAATAAAGGAAATAGCAAATAGTAAACCTAAATAGAAAATAGTAAAATAAATAAATGACCAAAGCAATGTAAAAAGATGATATGACAATAGTTCACTCAATAAATACGAAATGGTTTAAGGCATTAAAAATTGTTATCTATGGTCACTTAACACACTGTTTGGCTTTACTAGTAAACTCCTAATTTCCCTCCTTTCATACTTATGTGTAAGATCATTCTTTTTAAATATAAGTACAGAAGTGTTAAAAGTATGAGGCTACAATGTTCAGTGAAAATACAAAAACAAGAGGTGGAATTACAAGGGGAGAATGGCCCTACTCATTGAGTTATTATGATAATTAAAGTAAATATAACTTCATTTGCATAGCATGAGATAAAGGATAAAATTAGAAATATCAGTCTTCTGTGTCATCTAACATTTATAGCATCATTTGTCTTTCCGGCATTTAATCAATAATCATTTGCTGAGAGCCTACTTGGTACTCTGTCCACAGCACAGTGGAGACAGTTATTGGAAGGTAATTGCTGTAGCCACGTGATTGAAATTGTAATGAGAACTATGAATGAAAAATGTGGGGGGCCATGAGAGCAGAGTCTGCAATTTTGAGAACCAAGGATCGATGACAAAAAGACTCTGGATTTGGAACTTGGTGAAATAATTGGGAAGATGAATTACTTGGGGGTAGGAATCAGAAGAGGTGTTGCGTTATTTCCAGAACGAGAGCCCCTTTTGTTAGCAGCTGAGAATGAAGAATAAAGAGTATGGGGATGATTCCTCCAAAACCAGATATAGCAGGACCACCGTTAACATCCACTCTCTAGATACAAGTACATTTGTGTGATGGCCTTTGTCTCCTGGAGAAAATATTAGAATGATAGCTAGCTGTGCTACCTTATACAAATTGGCCGTGGATTACAGAGATAGTGCTGTATTTGCTCCTATTTAAATATCGAATGAGTGTGATTTCTGAAATCACCTATGAAAAATGAATGTGACTTTGGAGAAAAACTTCTTTCAGCTTTGAGTAAGGATTTTCAAGATAAACATCCAAGAAAAACCCTAACAGAGGCGTATTGAAACAAAATTTCTCAATGAATAAAGAGCTTACTGATCGCAGCTATGAATTTGAGTATTTTGACATGTGTTCAGGTGTTTGCTCTGAGGTATGTGAGTTAAAAGTGAAAGGAAATGTTTAAAGTTTTCTTTCTCACTTTTAACTCTATTTCAAAGAAACATGTAATTTCAACACAAAGGATATATTTCTTGCATCGACTAAAACAAATATGTGTGCATGTAAATGAGGGAATTAAATCTTCTGGTTGGGGTTATATCTGTGCATTTTTTTTAAATTTTTTTTTTCAACATTTATTTATTTTTGGGACAGAGAGAGACAGAGCATGAACGGGGGAGGGGCAGAGAGAGAGGGAGACACAGAATCGGAAACAAGCTCCAGGCTCTGAGCCATCAGCCCAGAGCCTGACGCGGGGCTCGAACTCCCGGACCGCGAGATCGTGACCTGGCTGAAGTCGGACGCTTAACCGACTGCGCCACCCAGGCGCCCCAATATATCTGTGCATTTTTATTATGTGACTGAAATAGCATTCATTTAAAAGAAAATATTTTCTGCTTTAATAGTATGGTAACAAACTATTCAGAGTAGGATTGACAATGATTTTTTCTTCTGCTCCTAACACTTATTCTTTTGAAATCAGCAACAAGCTGATTTAAGAATGTCAGCATTGCTCTAGAAAATGCTGTTGAAATCACAAAGTGCCTATCTGTATGTTTTTCAGATTATTCCTTCCTTGTGCTGTGGCATAGTGTATTTTATAGAAGTTGAATATTTAGTCTTAATTGATTGCTGAAGTTGACTCAGAATACTGATTACAAGTATAGGATTTAGCAAAATGCGATAAACTTTGAAATAATGTAAGAGTAATGTAAAAGGATAAAAGCAATTAATGGAATGATAACTATGGAATCTTACAGATTTATTGTACTGATGGACTATCTGAACTTTCACCATCTAACTTCGGGTATTTATCACTAGCAGTAACTCCTAACAGCATTCATTCAAAGCACTGCTAAATCTTATCAAGTTATTCCATTTTCCATATTCTTTAACAATTCATCTATTTCAGAAATTTCTTAGGTCTTCTCCACTTAACTCCTCCAGGATTACGAGATTTTGTGAATTGGAACTATGTTCTCTCTACCCACTGTCATTATATATACCCTGTCATAGTCATGTGGCTCACTCAACCCTTAGAAAAAGACATCCCTTTTCCCATTCAACGCACACACACACCTACACACAAATTTTATTCTGTTTCTCGACAGATCAAATGGAGCACCTTATCCCCATGTATGAAAAGAGTACAACAGAGCCTAATAATGTGTGGTATTGTGAGACCTTTTAAATTTTGACTTCTGGGTAGGAGAACACACACCTGAGAAAAAAAAGCAATCAACTCTTGGGGGTTGTTAGTTGAAAGGTGCTTTCCTTATATGAGGCAGAAATAGTTTTCACTCCTACTTCGTATCTTTGAGCCAGAAACTTATCTTTCGCTCAGGCTTTTGGCATACCACAGGATATGCTTCATATCTAAACTTAGAACACTGAGGTCTTCATCACTGTAGAGACAACACAGTCATTCACTCCCGCAGATACAATCTGAGCACCTTCTAAGAGGAAAGCACTGTTTGGGTGGTTTGAACCCACTGTGTGAACTCATGTGTTGAACTCACTATTTGAACTCATCAGTGAACAACACTGGTGAAAATTCCTGCCCCCGAAGAGCTTACATTACCTTAGGAAGAAACAAACAATAGAAGATAAAGAGGTGAATTATAGGGCAGGTTAAGACAGTAAGAGTGCTTTTAAAATATACCAAGGTGGGGATTCCTGGGTGGCTCAGTTGGTTGAGTGTCTGACTCTTGATTTCCACCCAGGTGGTGATCCCAGGGTCGTGGGATTAAGCCCCACGTTGTGCCCCAAGTCAAGCTCCGCATTGGGCTCTTCACTGAGCACAGAGCCTACTTAAGATTCTCTATCTCTGTCCCTCCCCTGCTCACACTCTCTCTAAAAATAATTAATTAATTAATTAAACTTAATTTAATACAGCAAGGTAAAACTTAAGTGTTTCTTCTTGTTGATGGTTGATTATTCTTTCCATTGATTTAAACTTACACTTCATTTATATCCCAGATGCCCAGTGGCCATGCATCCCAAAGCCACTGGGCCATTTGAATACATAAGCACTACTATTTGAAGAAGTACGTATATTCAAGTCTGTTAACCTAGCATTGTGACAATAAGTGCTTCCTGCAGATGATTCTGACTGCTGAGATATATATATATATCCATATATATATATATGGATTATTTATACATATTTTAACATACATATAAATAATACATGTATTATTTATACATACAGATTATATGCATATATATAGGGATTATTTCACTGAACTGTATAAAATGGGTATTGGTAAATGCATTTACTAGAAAAGAACACTGAAGTATAACGCAAGAAAAATTATTCTGATTTACTGGCAACTTGTGAATTACTGTTTAGGGCTTGGGTTTTTCTGTACCACTATTCTTACTAACGGTGTGAACAGTTACATGCCTGGATGTCAGCAACACTAGGAACAATAGTCCCTCCCCTGCCCAAAATATATCAAATATAGAAGTCTTTATTCTGGCCATCGCCCTCTTTGTTAACAATCTCTCGAAGTTTCCATTTACTACATTCAATCACATCAGTGGGCCAACCAATTTGTGGAATATATTGCTTGAAAAATAACTCCCATAATAAGAGTTAATAAGAGAGCTATTGTTATGGCATCATTTTTGAACATCTAACCTGTTACCATCCAGGTGTATATTTTGAACTGGAGGGAAAGCAGAGGTTGTAAGGACTTGAAATAGCTGAACTAATTTATATCCTTGTCTCTGTGATACGTTATACAATAGGGAGCAATTCTATACCAAATGGGTTTCTCTCTGCTAGACTGTTGTGCCTCTGTGCCTTGATTATGTTACCTCGAAGGAGTTAATACAGTGGTTCAAATTCCAAGGACGGAGAATAACCTAAAATATAATTGTCACGTTGGTACAAAGCAAGTGACATTAAAGATAAATGCTATTTTCATACCTTGAAAGTATTTTATAAAGGCATTAGCTTCTGAAGTCTCCTGACTATCAAGTTAACAAAGAGAAGAAACAAAAACAAAAATCTCTAAATGCCAGAATGTACCGTTAAAGACTAAAATTTGATATGAGGCTTAGGTGTGTGTTTTCCTACCCAGAAATCAAAATTTAAAAGGCAGCGAAGGTATTTTGTCCTACTTTGCCTTCTTCGCATACCATGAATTTCTTTTCTCATTTCTGAAGCTAATCATGAAATGACAACATAATCAGATGTTTCTTTTTATAAAGCCATGTTTCTTGAAGGGGCTTAGCACACTCTAAATATCTTACTTATGTCATAATAGAAGCTGTCAAAGTCCAGAGAAGTGAACTAAACTTGATAATGTCTTAAAGTCTTCTAGTAGAAGATCAGGTCCCCTTGGGGGGCCTGGGTGGCTCAGTCGGTTAAGCATCCGACTTCAGCTCAGGTCATGATCTCGCAGTTCATGGGTTCGAGCCCCGCATCTGGCTCTGTGCAAACAGAACCTGCTTTGGATTCTGTGTCTCCTTCTCTCTCTGTTCCTCCCCCTGATCACGCTCTGTCTCTGTCTGTCTCTCTCTCTCTCTTTCTCTCTCAAAAATAAAGATAGATTTTAAAAAAATTTTTTAAACAACAAAAAAAGATTAGGTCCCCTGAACAGCAAGCTTCCTGCTTTAACATGTAGTTCAATGAGGAAACCATCCCAAAAGTGGAGAAATGGAAACCCTATTCAGGATCCAGCCCTGGGGGTGAATAACCCGTATTACCTATAAGGGCATGTAGCAGATAAACTTTTGTTGGCTGACCACGTATCTTAAAGTTATGCAGACTTCAGACCATACTCAGCGAAGAGTAGAGCATGAACTTTGGATGGCTTCAATATATATATATTTTTTTAATTTTGAGGACTGATTGATATGATTTCTTTCTAGGGAATAAGCTATCTAGAACTAGGATCCTAGAATAAGAGTAAATTTCATGGAACGTTCTCTTTATCAGAAAGCGACTGCCAGGGTGCCTGGGTGGCTCAGTCGGTTAAGCATCCGGCTCTTGATTTCAGCTCAGGTCATGACCTCACGGTTTGTGGGCTCGAGCCCTGCACTGGGCTGTCTGCTGACAGCACAGAGCCTGCTTGGGATTCTCTCTCTCCCTCTCTCTCTTCCCCTCCCCTGTGCTGTCTCAAAATAAAAAAAAAAAAAAAAAAAAAAAAAAAAAAGCAAGCAAGCAAGCAACCGACTGCCTAGGTTTGGGGAAAACATGATTAAAAACCCATTTAAGTAAAGAGAAAAATTATACTATACTGTATAATTATACTGTACTGAGGGGAAATTTTTAATTTGATTTACGGTAATCTTTAAATCTTATAGAGATCCATGTTCAAATGTGAGTAATGATTTTTGATAGCATAAAAACAATAACAATCATGAGCTAGATTGAGAAGACCTTCTGTGACACATCTTCTATTTGATATTCTTGGAACATCCTCTCTCCAAGAAGCTGTAAGTGAAGAGTTCAGCTGATTTAACTTCTGTTCTGCCAACCACCGGTCCAAATCATTTGCACACCATTAAAATTCCTGGGTGTCTTCGTTTGTTTCACACCAAGCTGCCTTGATTTTATGGTTGCTTCAAAATATAACATATGTACACGATCTCGTGGTGCGTGAGTTCGAGCCCCGTGTTGGGCTCTGGGCTGATGGCTCGGAGCCTGGAGCCTGTTTCCGATTCTGTGTCTCCCTCTCTCTCTGCCCCTCCCCCGTTCATGCTCTGTCTCTCTCTGTCCCAAAAATAAATAAACGTTGAAAAAAATTAAAAAAAAAATATATATATATAACATATGTAAAAATCTGGGACTTTAAAACTTGTTTTGTTTTTTTTTACATTTAATCAGCGTATTATCAGGTAAATACACTGATACTTACTTCAGCTCTGTTTTCTAACATTCAGAGTTAAATTTGTTCTTTGAATCAGGGTGACTGGGTATGAGATCAGAATAAATGAGATGCACAAACAGAAGACTTCTACCCCAAGTGAGATATGAGAAATGAGAAGCCATTGCCTTCTTTATATACATTTGAAAGGAAAGGTCTTGAAAGAATGAATAGGATTGTTCCTAGTCCAAAATGGCGTTGATGGTGTGTTCTCTACAGAGTGGTGTCTGCTGAACTGTAAGAAGGTCAAAACGAGACCTGAGTTAATGGATGCTTTAGCCCTTGCTTGACAGTCACATCTGGGTTTTTAAGACTTGTTGCTACCTCCAAGCTCTATGGCAGTTTCCGTTGTTCTGGTAATGTCTTCCAGTAAAAATGTGGCTAGCATTATGCAGGATCTGATATTTATACCAAATTTCAAGTTGAATATTTTATAACTAGGAAACTGTCTTCCATGTCAGACGCCTCATATCTGTGATATTTCTGATGCCTATTATTTTCTTGTGACTTTCCCTTCAAATACTTTAAAGGAGCATAATTCTGAGATAGTCAAAGGGCAGTGGAATCTACAGGCTCACTCTAGGTGACAGTGACTTTTCCCCATGGTAAGACAAAGATACAGGGGATACTAATCAAATCTTTCCCATGAACTAGACATGATTATTATGGGAAGAAAGACTGTAAGTTACAAAGGGAAAGGAGCATGATTTCTTGAAAGACCAAGAGAGTGTTATAGCCATGATGACTGACCAGGTCTGTTCCCAAATTACTGCTTGGAACAGAAGCCTTCCAACCCCATTCTCACCCCCACACTCCACTGACCTGCACTGGACATTTAATTTCCTTATGTTAAGCCACTAGAATTTAAAGGTTGCAGGTTATAGACATTGGCCAACTTTACGAAGTGGGTAAAATTACAGAGCTGACTCTAATATGTAATATGTCAGTGTATTTTAATAAATTATGTAATTATATATGAAGATCTATTTCTCAAGGGTAAATTTTTTTAAAAGATTGGTGAATACTATCGGGAACTCATATCCAATGGTGCCATGATTTTAAAACAACTGGAAATCATCATCGAATTTAACTTTTTTTTTTTTACTTCATTTGAAAGTATTTAAGTTATGTGTATGTCTTTTGGACAATGCTGACTAAATATTTCTGCCTTCTAAGAGGATAAGAGTTCTATTGAAAGTAAAGAATATACAAGACATTCATTGTTTTCTTCCACCTGATGAAAGTATTATCCTTTTTACTTTATTTGACAGAAGCATTTGTATAAAAAAAAAAAAAGTCTTTAAAAACAGACTTGAACCTGTCAAATTCCAAGCCAGTACTCTATGATCTGAAGAGAAACCAGAGTATTCCAAGCCAGTACTCCAATTAAAATTGGAGATTACATTTTTAGAAGGCATATTTTACCTTGAACTTCTCAATGAATTAAAATAAACAAAGGAAATTTAAGAGTTTCTTTATTACAAAGCACATCATATTGAATCCTTATGCACTTTATAGTTCTCTTGACAATTTGTGTGTGTGTGTTTATACCATAACCCATCCTTTAAAAGAAATTTCCAGACAGTTCTACATCATCATCAAATAACTTAGAAAAATGAAAAATGTTAGTGGTGGTGTTAAAATGGCTTTAGTTCTATACCCATACCCCCAAAACCTTTTTTTTTTTTTTGGATTTATGGGTCAGTGTCCTACAAAAGCATAGTGGATACAGAACTAAGATTCATTCATTAGGTCTAATTAGGATCAAATATTTATTATGCACCAGTAGCTACACTAAGTGTACTTCCTAGGATGGAGATTGTTTGTGGCTAATGTGCTATAGCAATCATAGAGTACTGAGGGCTGTGTTAACTGGTCCCGAGATCAGTAGCCCCCTCGTGGAATGCTTTTCATCTTAGTATCTACTTTATATAATGTGGCTGAGGTTTCTCCTAGTATTCTAAAGGTAGCATATTAAAGCTAATTTAAAGATCAGATATTGTTAATAATAGACGTTCAGTGTTTTCTTGTCTGATAAATATCCATCAATTACCTCAAAGGGGATACAGATTATTCAGAATATACATTTTGTCATGACTAAATGGGTCAGAATTCATTAGCAGTTTGGAAAGACAAATATAAAATGGGACCAATAGCTGGGTTTAATTAAGTTGTCACTTCCTTCAATCTTTTCTGTAAGGCAATTTTCCACTCATTATATCTGAATTCTTTCTGGAAAGGACTGTGCTCAGCATATCACTGCTTTCTACTGGCATGATTTTGATGGAAATTATTTTCAGTTTATAAAAAAGGGTGATGACGCTGAACACACTCTTTCACAAGTCTTGCAATAGATATATGTATTAAATTCTAACCACTATAACGTGTGCTGCTTAAATTCCTATTTAACAAATGCATAATTTAACCTTCTTCAACTGTGCAGTACTATTTTACAATGAAGTAATGTAGTTTGTTTTTAAGAGAGCATTCTGTTTTCACTGGGATCCTCTAGATTAGTTTCTTAACCTTCACCCTAATAATATCTGAGGCCAGATAATACTTTGTTGTGAGGTACCGTCCTGCACACCGTCAGACATTTAGCAGCATCTCTGTTCTCCCTACCCACTAAATGCCAATGAGCATCCCTCCCCCACACCCCAGTTATGACAACCAAAAATGTCTCTAGCTTCTCAAATGTTCCCTGGGGAGCAAAACTGCCATGGCCGTCAAAAATAAAACCACTGCCTTAGGTAATTAAATATCTCTAAATTTTACCTCTGTGTAAAAGTGGTTTTGCTTTTGTGGTACCGAGTCAGTAAAAACCCTTCTCCAAAGCCTCTCGGACTTGTCCCCATTGTTCCTCCACCCAGGCTTCTCCTGGGGAATACCATCTTTTCTTGGTTTCCTGGCTCTCTGTGTTCCATCGGCTCTTAGACCTCCCATCCTCTTACCCGCAGGTGTACGTGTGGATGCGCATACTCCGTCTCTGTTGTGGTCAATATGTGTCCACAGCATTCAGAACACCCCAACCATCTTCTGAGGACAGCCTCGACTGCCCTTCTCAGCTCTCCATCTGTCTTCCTCAGGCTGGGGCAGAGATTGGCTTGACCTAAGGATGCCTATTTCTTGCCCCTTTGCCACCCAATTTAGCAGAATGTCAAAGATGATCACTGGCTTTCTGTTCATCTCACTTTTTCCTGGGCTTGCCTCATTTCAGGTTGTCCTTGGTCTCCCCCACCCCTGTGTCTCAGTACATCTTCCTACATCCAGACTGACTGCAACACCGACATTCTTTTCAGATAGTTCATTTTCCCCCTTCCCTCTACCTCAATCTGAACTGAAAAGCTCATGAATTTCTCCCTTTTCCAAACTCATATAGTACTTAGAGCCAAGAGCATTCATTCGTAGTTGACTGAAGTGCCCGTGTTACATAACAATTCATCTGTGATTTTTTGCGTCCTTGTTTAAATCTTACATCATGAACTTTTCACGGGGTATGTTTTGTTTCTTGCTTCTGAGACAGAAATTATGTTATAAATTCTTTGCATCCCTTGAAATGCAACTTGTGTAATGGGAATTTGATTGCTATTTATTCATGTGGTTTGAATTTTAACACCTACATACGGTCAAGAAGAAGAGAAAACAGCTATATCCAAAGGAAAAAGAAAGGAAGGAACAAGTGCTCCTAAGTAGCTTTAGAGTTTGTCCCCAAGTTTCAAAATCCAAATGAAAGGAAAAAAACAAAAACAAAAAACAACAAAAGAACAAAGAGCCACATTTTTCTCATTCAATTTCTCCATCACTCTTCAGCACTCCTCACCACACCATGAGGGAGCATTAAATTCTCAAATGAGCAACACGTTAGGAAACGTAGTTGCCAATGGAGCTTGTTTGTCACTCTGGAATTAGTTTCATTTATTTTCCATTTGGTAAAAAATAACTATACAGAGAGCAAACCAACTTTATCAATAAACTTTGGTGAAAACCAAAGATGGGGACCCCACAGCAGCCATTGATCGACAACTAGAGCTTTCCATCATGCCATATGACTAGAACAGAACAGGCTGATTATCTTAACTATTATGACAGGCAATACAACGTTATTGAACTGTGAACTTCTTTTCAAATATATGATTTGAGGGGTGTAGATTCTGAATTCACGTGTGCTCTAAGTTGTTGATATTTTCCAATGGAGAAGAGAAAGTATTGGTGGCGTTACGAGCAAATTTAAACCCACGGTTTCATGGCGATTAAGCAGAATTTTATAATTTGGGCATATTTGACAATATATAGTTGACCCTTAAAATGATCGACCCTTTCGATCATCCTTTTCATTTACACATGGGGAATGGCTTCAGAGGAGTTAAAGAACTTACTCAAAGTAATCCCTGAGTAGGGATTCTAACCTGGGTTTGTGTGAGTCTTAGCATCCAGCATCAGTCCACTACAACCTAGAGTCTTTTACAATATGTTGATGGGAGGATTTGCATGTATCCATATATGTGGTCCCATATAAACAGTTTACTGATTCCCCAATGAATACGCTTAGCAACCAGCCCAACCAGTGTTTATAGATGGAAAATGAAGCCATAGCACTTGGTTGGGGCAGCAGGTGAGCAATAATCTCCAAGGAATAGCTCCTAATTTTTTGTTTATAAGGAGGAGTTTAATGGATATACACTTGGTAGGTATGCAGTTTCTTTTTACTTTTTTTTTTTTTTTTTTTTTTGGTTGCAGTAAAGGCTTTAATCTCCATTTCTGTATTTGTTTCTTCTACGTGGGCAACTCAAAGTCTTCCATTAGATCCATAAACTCTTGGCAAGCTAATCTACCCTGGCCCATTCTGCCTATGCCTCTGCCACACAGCTCCAAAATTATTTCCTCATACGTTACTGCATACATGGAACGAATTTATCTTTGGAGTCTTTCCCTTCACTAAATTCCACTGGCCCAAAAGTCCATATACTCTAAGGTTAACAACTTAATACATGTATCTCTGTAATTTTGACCCAGAATGACCAGGAGTCAGAGGTCCATGAGATTAAGTAATTGTATATAATTGGCTCTGATAGCCAATCTCATCAAGCTTTCAGGAGAAAAAAAATGTTCCTTTTTCTTTCTTTCTTGTTGTTGCTCAATACAACATGAGGACTTTATCTCCTCCCTCAAGGCTGGCTATCAAGAAGGTAGGAAGCTCAAAGCAATTAAATCTTCTCTGACTGTGTCTACTGTTCCCAGAGGTGGCCCCGAGTGGGTCAATTCCCAAGAGCTCTTGGCAACATAATGCCTTTTGGCCTCTGGGTGTGGCTCACCCCAGTCCCAGAACTCAATGGCTTTTGTAATAGCACCTTCCACGGACATTCCAGTGTTTCTCTCCACAATGCCCAGGAGCCCCTTCTGGATCCCAGGAAGGCTGGGTTGTTCAATGTCTTCCCTTGGCACCCCCCTCCCCAGAGTTTGCTTAATGGCAATGTCGTTGCTGATTCCTACTGGCAGCTATGAAATTCTATGGCTTTATCAAGGAGCAGTTTTTATTAAAAGGGTCTTGCTCAAAGTTCCCTAAATGTACATTAAAAATATATATATTGGGGCACCTAGGCGACTCAGTTGGTTGAGAGTCTGACTTCAGCTCAGGTCATGATCTCACCGTCCGTGAGTTTGAGCCAGGCATCGGGCTCTGTGCTGACAGCTGGGAGCCTGGAGCCTGCTTTGGATCCTGTGTCTCCCTCTCTCTGTGGCCCTCCCCTGCTCATTCTCTCTCTCCCTCTCTCTCTCCCTCTCTTCCTCCCTCCCTCCCTCTCCCTCTCCATCTCCCTCTCTCTCTCAAAAATAAATAAACATTGAAAAAATATTTTTAAACAACAACAACAAAACCCAAGCCATACATGTAGCAAGCAGAGCCGTATTTCTAAACACACGTTTGGCTACTGTCTGCCACCCTCTGAGAAAAGATCATCTTAGTATGGTGTTCCCTCGGGGCGCCTGGGTGGCTCAGTCGGTTAAACGTCCGACTTAGGCTCAGGTCATGATCTCACAGTTTGTGGGCTCAAGCCCCGCGTAGGGCTCTGTGCTGACAGCCTCTGACAGCTCAGAGCCTGTTTCGGATTCTGTGTGTCCCTCTCTCTGTATCCCTCCCCAACTCACACTGACTGTCTGTCTGTCTGTCTGTCTGTCTGTCTGTCTCTCTCTCTCTCTCTCTCTCAAAAATAAACACTTAAAAAACTGATGAATTAGCTCACTAACAAAATCTAATTGGACTAGGAAATTACTTTGAGGTGGTTAACAAGTCAATTTTATGCCCAAATATCACTAATGTCAAAACTACAGATTCCAAATCCGTAATAAATCTCCTCTCGTCAATTTTCACCTCCTTAAAATTTCCCATGGGGCCCTCCCTTGAGAGCTGGGATTGGCTGTAGAGGGTGCTTTTGCTTCAATGTGCAGAGAGACTGTGCAATCCTTAAAGGGTCTCGGCACTCTGGTCCGCATCACACCTCACTTCAAATCCCAGAAGCAGAGGTACATATGGAAGGGCAAGATCGATAGACCCTAAACTGAAATTATTTGCAAGGACGAATTGCATAAACAAGGCCAACATGATTAAAAAGAACTTCACCCAAAGACCAAATGGATTCAGGTAGTGTACACGGATCTCCTGAAAATGGGGCCAGTCGCTCCCGTAGCCCTGCTTCGCACACACCGAGGCCCTGAGGCACAGTGTGCTCCAGGGGGTCCGAGTCCTCACTGCTGAGGCCAAGGTCACACATCTGGATGCTGTATGGTTAGATGTGAACTTCCTAGCTCCACAGTGTCACAGAAAACAGCCCCGTCGACCCCAGTGGACGACCTCCAAACTCACGGTATGGGACTCAAATAAAAGCGAGCTTTGTTACCAGCTCTTACCATGGTTTAGACCAATCTGGGGAGAAGTGGAAGGATCCCTGGTCAGGAGGCAGCAAACGCCAAATCCTTCACCACCCGAGGCACAGAGCAGTGCGTGCTGAGAGAGGGCACGGAAAAGCCATTGCCCTGATCACCTGTGGGTCTGACTCTCCTGTCTGAGGCCACATTGGGCACTAGTAAGGGACTGGCAATGGCACCGTCCCAGAACTTCAACTGTCCTTGGAGAGGACAGACTGCTTTCTCTTCCGTGGGGCTCTTACCGAGAGAAGTTGGGCACCTGTGCACATATCCCATGAACTACCCCCCCTCTTGACCTTTCCAATCAGATCACTGAAAGCTTGTTTGAACTCCCCTTCAAACACTTGCAACTAAATTCAAATGTCTGGGTCACAAAAAAGGTATATCTCTTGTTTATAGCTTAAAGCTTACAGGCTGCAACTAGGTTAGAGGACAATCTGGTTGATGGAAGAAAAATGTCTCCTCCCAAAGTGATGCTTTCTTACAGCGCCTAACTCCACGCAGGAATATTTTCCCGGGCATTCCTCACCGTACATCAATCCAGGATGAACTTAGCCTGTTGTGGCATGTCCACAACCTACGGCCACAACCCACATTCCCACTTAAGTCATTAATCAGATAAAAGTTACCACCCTGGATCCACAGAAACCCATCACGCTTCTGAAAAACAACCCTAAAGACGTGCCCTATGGCGATGTCAACGGAGGACTTTTCAGAAACAACTAAATGTGTTTGAATTAGGTCACTAGGGAATCATCTTTCCATAACTTTTCAGGCCACTTGAGGGTAGAGAAAACATTCTCCCCTGTAAATCTCACCTAAAGGAAACCCTGACAAAAGGCCACTTGCTTTTTCCCCCCTCTGCACTTCTGTCATTTTCTTATGCTTTCTATGATTTCTCCCTCGGTTGTCTTTTACATAGTTTATAATATAGCGAGACATAGTTGAGGTTTTGCCGTTGGAGGCGTGGGGGCGGGTATTGCTTAAAAATGAAACGTATCAGCTGAAGAGTACCAAATGCTAGTTTCCTCCTTGTCTATTGCTACTTTGTTTTTTTACCTATGAAATTATTTAATACATTCTCCCCAAGTATTAAGATAGTATTCTACTAAATATAATATGGCACACTACAGATTAGAGTAACACACTGATGAGTAATACAGAAGACTGGGCCCTGTTAAAGGCTGCTTGGAACTTGTATGCTTCCAAATCCTACAAGAATGCAATAACACAGACAGTGGGGTATGCTGGTCTGAAACCACCGGCACTCACATAATCACAGCCTAACTGTATAATTGTAATAGCATCCGGCCACATGAACTCTTAGGAAGCAAAAGTGGGAGACACAATAATAATAATAATAATAATAATAATAATAAAAAGGAAAAAAGAAAAAGAAGATGGAGAGGAGGAAGAGAAAAAGAGGAAGAATTGGAAGAATCAGGAGGATGAGGAAAAACACAGAGAATCTTGAGTTTGCCTTATCCAACCATGCCTTTGAACACTAACAGAGAATGTGTGGGACTAGGAAAGGAGAATGCAAAGTGGTAGCTTATGAAACCAAGAAAGAGAGCTCTAAACTAATGGGTGTGGATACTCAAAGGAGGCAATAAATCATTTCATATCACACTTTTTAGGTCTCTGTCTTCATCCTCAGGGGCTAAAGACAACGTGGGATAAATGATTGCAAGACGTAGAGCCTGGTTTGAGACCGCTTAGCCGAGGGATTATCGGCTCTGGTCTTCACCATCCTAGGTAGCCACCAGGAAGCAAGCTGAGCAGTCTCTGTAAAACTAACAGCAACATCAGGGACCTAGTGGATACGCAAGAGACAAGGAGTTCAAAATACTTCAGGTTTTCACACTGAAACCTGAAATTTGGTGAGGTCAACTAACTTACCCCAGTGTAAATTTCCTGGAAGCAGCACTAAGTAAAACTAGCCTGCCTCCTTAGGATGCTGCAAAAATATATAGGTAATAAATGGAAATGGTTGTAAAGATACGGTAACTTCAAAAAGCCAGTGTATCCAATAAAGAATTTAAAAAAACAACAACAGTACGAAACCTCAAGCTTACCCACTTGTCTCATCTTCAGATCTAAGGTTCAGATCTAGGGTGCTTTCAGAGATGCGTGTAAAGGAGATCCCTTCTCCAGAAACTAAAGCCGGTACCAGAGCCCGTGGCCAGAGGGCTCGGAGCCACCGGTGGCCACGCTGGCTGTGCCCGTGTAGAGTTAAGGAGGGCGCAGGTACCAAAGCCTGTGCAGCCCCGGAATGGTGTCAGATGGTGTACATACAGGTAAGCACCTCGTGTAGGCGTGCTCCCGGTGGGGACTGTCACATGAAACGGCCCAGGTCAAGAATTAGGAAACGCTGAGAATCTACTTTATGCCGGATTCGCAAGTGATTTTAGGAAATACTCCTCTTTCCTGACTTCCCTACATTTTCTCTCCTTTTTACGATAGCAGTTGTACCTTTGTTTCTGACTTTTAAACTTTTGCTAAAAGTTTACTGTTGCTGTAACAAGGGCTAACAGTTCGTGAGTATTCCCATGTCAACGGCACTACGGTGCACTGTTCAGGTGGATTACCTTATTCAACCTCAAAGTCAACTGCCCTGGAATATAAACTCCGTGAGGGCGTGGACTTCTATTATTCTAGAGTTTTCTGGATTCCCGTTGTCTGGGAAGGAGTAGGTAGTCAATAAATATTTGCTGAAGGGATGAATAAATGGAGGAGTAAGTGAAACAACAACCTGTAAGATAGATAGGACTACCGTTCCCATTTTGTGATGTGCAAGGTTAAATGGCCAATCAATGCTGAGATCAAGATGCAAAGCCTGGTGGTCTGTCCACACAGACAGTGCTCCTGACGTACACAGGTACTGCCTTTACAGAGGTCAGTGCGTTTTGTTTTGTCTTTATTCACTGCTTGCTTTAGGAACTGAATAGCCCTCAAGTGCCAGCTGATAGGTTTGAAAGATGAGATTCTCGAAGGTCGTTTGAACGCCACACCCAAATTCTTGAGGCCAGGGCTGGCCCCTGAGGACCAGAAATTACAACCTTCACCCAGAGTGAGCAGAGAAACGAAGCCAGTAGGGCAAGTTGAATTAGAAACAATGCAAAGGAGTGGAGATACCAACTGCAGAGAGAGGCAAGTGGGGGAATCCGGAAGGGCCTCTAGCCTCGGAGGGACTCGAGGCTGCCCGGAACCCCTGAAGCATGGGACAGGCCGACCCCAGCCAGGACTGGGTGGAGGCCCAGGTGTGGTGGGAGGCGATGAGCACATCTTCATAATGACCTCGAAGACCAAGCATTCAAGTTTCCTCGTCTAAGCTGGCCAGTGTGTGACTTGTGGCTGGGTTAATCCAACTAAATGGGCCAGAAATAAAGCAGATGACAAGACAACACACGTATTTTTAGTTAGTTTTGTGTGGATTCTAGTGCAGTGTCCAAACAGGGCCACAAAAGCCAAGGTGCATGATGAAACGTAAGGAGGGAGGTAAGTCTCGGGCTTAACATCTGGTTCTAAAGCAGTGATAGGACTAGAGAAGCAAAAGGTATTTTCCATGCATTTCTCTTACTCTCTCCGCCTTCTTCCTTTCAGACTCCTCTTGTTCTCTCCTACATACCATTAAAATTTCCAAATGATACACGGTTAATGCCTTTTTGTCGTAGTCTGCATTCTTGTATTCATAGACATTGTCAGATTCGAGCAAGGCACAGACCACGGGTCCTGATTTTGCAATTTTTAGTTTAGACTTTCTCTACACAATTTTTGGCTCCAATTCTATGCCAGAAAAAAAAAAAAAAAAAGGAAAAAAGAAAAAAAAAAAACCAGTTCAGGCAGTTAGAGCTGATGTGAGGTGCTTATTTTGCGTTTTGGCCTCACAACATCACACTGCAGCACAGACTGGGTGACCTTCAAGCCTTTATGTCACTGACTCTCAGCTCTCCTTAGGCCAGAGTCACAGATCATCCTTGTGTTGGAGATCGCCTTTTTGCAAAAGCAAAGGGGGTAACCTAAGCACTGTAAATAACGTGGCCTGACCACTCCAAAGGGATGTTCCATAGGCTGAAGTCTCTGTGCCGAATGACTTCCAACGGGAGGGCGTGTGTTTAGCTCCCTGCCATTTATGTAAATAGAATCAGGCGCCGCCAGCACCCGCAGTGCTGGGTGCCCCGACCGACCGTGGAGCACCTGTGCACGTGGGTCTGCCGGCCAGCAGAAGTGAAGCCGAAGCTCAATGTAGATAAGACCACCTCGCTCTACTCCCGTCCTGTAGAAGCCACACACGGCGGACTTGCATTTCCGTCAAAGGCTTCGGTTTTCCATCATCTATTTTTTATAGCACAGCTACTAAACCAATTGCAGCAAATGGAGGGTATTATTTCTGGCTTGGGCGCATCATGATGCTGATTTGCCGTTCCTAGGAAGCAGGCTCACTGTGCTGGGTTTTATCGTTTACCATGGGAGACCCGGTGCGACAAAACGTAAGTGCTTTGAGATGCTTGACCCTTTCACAATGTAAATAACGAATTCCCCCCGTGCCTGACGGGGAAAGGGCCATGTGATCATAAGATGGGATAGGGGTGGAAATTTTATTTGGTGCCTTCTGTGGCAGGATGACAGAAGCAAAGCAAGTTGTCCCATCCTTCAGTATAGCGTTAATCTCTGAAGACAGTCTTGGTTTACTCTCAAGCAACTTTGTGACTTTTCAGAGTCGTATTTTCCTGTGTTCTTTCTGAAACGTTTGCGTGTCCTTGTCTGTATGTGCTCTCCAAATATAATAGGCTTGTGTTTTTGGATTTTAAAAAGAATGGCAAAGATTTACAAACCAGAAAGTTTAGAGGAAACCATTTATAAAGGACCACAGCCCCCTCCCCCTGTCCCAAACACACACACCCCTTCACACACTAACAAACACATAGAGATTTTAAAAATTAACCAGCTAACTAGCAATAGCATCACATATCAACTCAGAATACTTTTCACTTACGGTCGATTGACTTAACAATGATTCCTTAAATATCGATAACCGATGACCATAGATTATGCTGCCCAATGTGAAGCTTTAAATCTGCACTGTATTTCACTAGGTGGTTAGTGGTTAATGAGAGCTAATGCTGTACAATTTATTTCTCTATAAATATTGATCACATTTTAGCTGTACAACTATTGCTTTTTCAAGCATGTTTGTGTTTTGTCCTCTTTTTTCCACTTTAAGACGATTTATTCACTTGTTGACTGTGAACGTAAAAACCATTTTTGGCTGGTAAAAAAGAAAACACCAAACGAGCCCATACGAATTGCTACTTTTCAGCGTCCCTATGTGTTTGTGCTTTACCTAACAGCAAAATCAATAGGACTCCAGAAATGGAAACAAGTCAGCTCTGGGTGGCATTATTCACTTTCTATTAAACTTGACAGGTAATTTGCAAGGTCACACTTTTTTAATGCTAGAGTTCTTGAAACCCTGACAGCTGAACCCTTCTAACCCCAGCTAAATATGCAACTAGAGAATAGAACCCAGAGGTTCCCTTGCGCCGGTATTGTTTCCAAGGTAATATTTTGGTCAAAGGCAGAAATTAATTCTTGTTTCATGCTTTCTAGCAAAAGGGCAGCGAGAAAAAAAGTAGAATCGCAAGTGTTATGAAACAAGACTGAACTTTCCATTAAGAGTCACGTAAAGAATTCAAAGACCAAATATTTAATCAAAATTAATTTAACAGAATCATATTAAGTAAAGATCCTTCCTTGGACCCACTGTGGAATTCTTCAGATGCCTTTTCTATATAAAGATATGTTTAATGTGATAGAGCAAGTGGCATTTTTATACCCCAGAAAAAATTATTTATTCTTAGAAGAGAAGAAATCCTGGACGCGGAGCCAGATATGGGAAAAAAGTATTTATGGGGTAACATTTTTTGGCACGAAGTAGAAAGAAGGCAGTTTTTTAGTGAAACACTTGGCAAAGCACAAAGCTTAAAAATATTCCTAAACTTGCCCTGTTGCAAAACCACACAGCATGTTTTGCTTTTTCTCTTAGGGAAGAAACAGACACCCTGGGCTGGGTCCAGTCTTATCCTGTCACTTTACTTCTCCTGACAGGGATTAGTTCAATTCACTAAACTCCCGTTGGAATGCCCAGCCTGTCATCTCTTCTGCACAAAAATGAAACACATAGCGTTCTAAGAAAGAACTTAAAGCAGCCAATTTCTCAGAAAATATTTGAATGGCCCTCAGAGGTTAACAGCCCAATCGTTTACGCGAAAATTGCTTCGGATGCGGATAATGTGTTCTTTTGGGGTCAGCAAAGTATCTGCGTCTGCTAAAAGCTGCACAAAAACAAGCTGCCTTGACCAAATCAGAAATGTAGGCAGATGCTGGGGAAGACGACGTGGAAATCACAAAAATGTTTTATCACTATTCCTCCTTAATTCTCTAGCTTCTTTCTCTCAGTGTTTTTTGTCCGGCAGCGTGTTATATGTTGTCAAGCAGTTTCATTGAGATTGTTAAGCAACCAGCAGACTCTTTCTTCTAAAGGAGTAAGCCATTGTGCTATTTTTGACTCCCGTTTGGAGTAAACAAAGTGTATCTCTATATGCTGAGTGGGAGTGAAAATGTTTGTTTATAGAGAGGAGACTTCATTGTACTATAAAATTTCCCCCGTTTTAAATCCCCAGAGCTCATCTGGAGGTCTAGGTCTTTGGACAGTACAGAGAACCTGATTTTGTGGAGATGTTGTTATATATATATATATGGGAAAGCCCTTTCATTCCTTACATCTGCCTTCCCTTCAATGTAAAATGCAAACCATCGTAAAGGCACCCTACCTTCTACCAGATGCTCCTAAGCTTCCCACCCGTGCTTCTGAAAGACGACCTCAGAACTGTCAGGAGTCTCACAGACCACCTCCTTTTAGAAAAGAGATGCTTCAAGTTTGTTGTTATTTTTTGTTTATTTGTTTTTGGTGTTTCTGTTTTGTTTTCTTTTAAGGATAGAATTCTCCTCCTCTCTCCATCCCCAACTTCAGAAAAAAAAAAATCTCACGTCTTTTGCACTGTACTTGCCTTGTCAACACAGGTCTCTCTAAAAAGTGCAGCAATTCTAGGGAAGGCATAGCTTCTAAGGGAGCAAATTCTTGACACCTGACGGAAGAGAAGACCCAGGCTCCTGATAATCCCTGTTGTCCGCACCCACCTCCCTCTCTCCTCCAGTCCTGGAGCAGGTATCAGCAGGCAGTCAGGGCTGGACGGCTGCTGCTCTTTGTACCAAACGCCTTTAAGCCCCAAACCTGCAACTTGAAAGCAATGGAAATATACTAAGTATAAATGCCAAGCCAAAACAATCATTGGAAAATCAACCTCTCCTTCAGTCTTGCCCTGAAAAACAGTGAAAGAAGCAATACTTTTAAGGCACTTACATTATCACTGCAAAAGGAGGAATTGTTAGCAATCTCAATGCCAATGAATGTTGCCAATGTTTACCTTTGACCCTATTCTTTAGCAAAGAAGAACAGAAACTCAGATTAATAGATGTTGCTAAGAGCAACCCAGAACTCCGACATTTTTATTATGCCTTACTCGACCTGCTAACTTGGAGTAGACTTGCTAGTGATGGAGACGAGGGGAGAAATTATGCCACTAAGCATGCTATTGTTAGGGGAAATCGATCAGGCTTTCTTGTTGGGGAACCTTTCACTTTACCTCAATGGGAACAGTCAGCTCCGATTCCAAGTCATTGCTCGGAGTGAGCTGCTGTATTGATGACCCTTTTCTCTCCCTCTGCAGCGGTTGTGGGGCAAGTAGGTGACAAATACGGATGAATGATTCTTGAGTGTAGTCTTGGAGTACCCTTGGGTCTCATGGGTTGTGTAAGATGACTCTGGGCTAAAGAAGACAACTGGAGAGCTGATGGGGGCTGACACTCAGCCCTTGTACCTACGACTATTCAAGCATGGGCTCCATTTGACAACGGTGTTTGTCTGAAGCCTCACTTACAGACTGGCAAAGTACACAAACATTGAATGTCACCAGCTTCACCATTCTTTAAAGTCCAGCTGCCCCCCCCCCCCCTAGTTTTTCCTGAGTCCTAAGGTCTGCCCAGTGACCTCCAGTACACCAGTTCCTTCATGAGCAGACAGACTTCTTTTACCCAGGGCACTCACAGACAGGAAAGATTTTCATAGGAGAGCAAAAATTATCTCTCCTCTACCCTTCTGAGTTCTTAGCTGAGATCCATGTAGTAAAAGACAGATGAATAAGAGAAAAACAAAGAGAAGTACAGTAACGCGCATACCTCATGGATGCATGGGAACTCCTGAGAGAAAAATGAGTAACTCCTTGAGGTGGCTTAGAATTCACGCTTAAATTCTATCTTCATAGTGAAAGGGGAGTGAGGATGCAAGCTTCTTAGGGAAGAGTAAGTGACTTTTAGGAAAGATGAATAGGACCTTGGAAGAAGATATTGCAGGTGTGATAGTGTGTGACAAATTTATCTGGGTGTGGTGTCAGCTTCTAATCTCCTCTTCTGTGACAAGAGTCAGTCCTCCCTGGTTGATGACACTCCAGGAGGGGATTTATGACAACTGAGTTCCTTTAGGGGGATCTGACTTTAGGCATACGAAGGGAGTTCAGAGAAAGCCTCTCCCCGTATTTGCTTTTCCCAGTGCCTAAAGCCCCAGATAACAAATATACTCCATATTTGGAGCGGCATGTCCTAAACTCCTACACTCATATTTTGAGGTGGCACATTCCATTACCTTTCACTTTAAATGAGACTATCCATTTGCTCTTTGCTTTAATCCAATGATTGCATACTTTTCACTTTTGTTTTTTAGTGTAATACAACCTCAAACTTGCACTATCACACCTGCATGAAGGTTGGTGTTTTGGTTTTTTTTTTTTTTAGAATGACACAACTATAAAGTTTATTGAGATTGCTTTTTCACTGACCTAGTATCCAAGCACCCAAGAAGCCATGATAAGGCAAATTATTTGGGACTATTACAATGGGTCACTTTTAATGCAGAGTATGTCTGAGGACAAATTCTGGGGTTAGGCTGCCTGTGTGGGAGACTGGGTCCCACCACTTATACCAGGCAATCCGGCACCTGTCAAGCACTACCCTGTGTGTTACCGGGAAGATTACCTGAGTTCCTAGAATCGAGCTTGACACACAGTCAAACATGGTAAATGTTGGCTGCAAAAAATACTGTAATTGTGTTGCTAGGAACTCAGAAACATGAGGGTTGCATTAAAAATTAAATTCTAAATAGTTTCCAGGATTTTTGTTAATTGCAATTGTTGAATAAGATAAACTTGATCAAGGCACATGCACAGAATTTTAGTTACCTGTACATAAATCACTTAATTTGATCCATCATAGATGAAGGGGGAAAAAGTACACGCACACACACACTCAAAGACTTTAATGATAGTCTAGAAATGGGAGATTTAACTAAATTTTAATATAAAGGCAGATGCATTTCTAGTGAGGTTTTTGTCAGATATTATTTATAAGCAGGTAGTTTAAAGAGAAGGCAGACTTGGAGAGATTTGGGGGTGGGGAGAGTTCTGTGTGTGTGTGTGTGTGCGTGGTTCACCTTTTCTTCCTTGTCGTCAGAATAGTTCCATTTAGGAAACAAGCTCTCTTTCCAAACTTGCAGATATCTGCACATACTATTCTGCCCAGAAGGGAAAAAAATAGCTTACTATGATTCATTTGAAGCAAATCTCCTAGGATGTCAAAATGGATTATTTATTGCTATTACAGGATTGATTTATCTGCGGAAACATGTATTCCTTCTCACCATGAAATCAGGACTCTCCCTTGAAATCGGTTGATTGGGCAACTACTTCTTAAAGGGATACGAAGACCCCTGACATGCTCCCACTAGCCTCCAAGTAGCTCCCCACATCCCATTACCCTCACTTCCTACCTGGTCTTAAATTCCTGTCTAGAGCGTCTACTTTGTGTTTAGAAAATACAAATGATTCCCTTAAAATATCTTATAATTGATCTGAGAGAGGAGAATGCATTCAACTTCTGTTAGCATATTTTAGAGGCTTAAATGGTCTGATAAGCTACCACACCGCTTTAAGCTGCAGAGAGAAGTCTCTGAGAGGGGATGTTCAATTAGTGACTGGGCAACAGCAATTTGAACTGCAGAGGAAGAAAGGACTGAATATCAAGGAAAGATTCTTTGAAGAGGGGGACATAAAGGAGTCTCCTTATATAATGAATTTTTCTTTGGGTAGAAGGAAAGATAGCAGAGCACGACGTGGGGGAGGGGGTGGGAACACTCTGGGAGAGCTGACTTTATCCGGCAGGAAATGGATTTGCCTCCCTCATATCCTCTATGTCTCCCTGCTCTCCCATCCTGCTCCACGCAGATCTGGAAAGGACTAGGAAAGCAAAGAAGAGATGGGGGTAGCAGATATGACAGACATTAACACTATGGCCTCTGCTATACGGCACGCTTCTATTCTATTAACGTGCTGGTCGGTGGGAATGAAGCTTTGCTGGAGAAAGTTTGTTTTAAATAAAGAAGCAAGGAAAGTAGAAATCAAGCAGCAAAACAAATCAGAGCTGCCAAAGTCACACTGCCCACTTTTCCCTCCCACAAGACCAACAGCCCTGGGTAAAATAGCCCTGCTTTACCCTTTTCCATCTAATTTTGGTGACTATGATATGTAGCACACTAAAAATAATTGCAAGTATTTGCACAATTTCCTTTTCACGTTTTTTTCCTCTGAGAAGTAGGTATCAAACCTTGTGAAGAGAAGAAGTATATAATGATAAAGTTAAGTTTTCCTCAGTACGATGTCACTGCTATTTTGGTTGCTTTGCGATTGTGGGCCCGATCCCACCCACCTATTTATTGTAACATTTCTCTTCTAGAGCCAGAATAGAACAGACTCATATACCATTCTGATCTGGGTGCATTTCTTCAGAAGGTATGCTGTGTTCGTGGGGAATCGTGGCTGCCTGGGCTTGGGGCTGAAGAGGCAGGAGGAAACGTATGCATGCATTCCAACAAAAAGATTTCCTAGCGAAGTGAACAAAATCAAATGACGGGCACCAAAGAACAGGACTACACTCAGACCCCTCCTTCACACTCATGCCTGTTGTTTTCCCACTAGAATTTCTGTCTTGAGATTCTGCATGGGTATCCTTCATTTAAACGGATTGATTTAGAGGAAGCCAGTGTGGAAATCAAGGAAGGTGCAACGGTTATCGAGACAATACTCTCGCGGAGGGATTGTTTTGGAATTCTTTACTGGTGGGGGGTCTTAGGAACATTGTGAGGACACTGAGCCCCCCCCCCACCCCCCGGCTTTGTCCTAATAATCCTTCCTTGGGCTGCTTTTCAGTTACAGCCATCCCATGTAGTCCCTACTTGTTACAGCAGATGCCTCTTACTTGTTAACGCTTCACACAGGCACAGGGACTGCCCTTATCACCACGTACACACCCAGGGCCACTCCATGCCTCTCGTGCTGAATTTTCCCTGGCTCTCCACTCCACTCCCCTCCTGTGGTGAGTAGGACAGCAAGGCCCCACTTCTGGATGTCGCTGCCTGCTGCTCTGAGCTAGCCGGATGGCTTCAGCAGCTGCCCCCCCAAGCTTCTTGGCTCTCTCTTTTTCTGAAATCACCCTGGCCCAATAGCACCTAGATTCTACTCTACCATATGCTACTCATCCAACCCGTCATGGAGGAATCTACCCAAATCTACCCCCCCCCAAGAGGCAAATTTATTTAGTTCCCTTACCCTTTCAAGACACATTGTTTCAGTCTTTGCATTGCAAAACTGGGGAAGCCTGGAGGATGTCTTCTAGGCACTGTATTTGTTTTCTAGGGCTGCCATAACTAAGTACAAAAAATTGGGTGGGATACAACAAAAGAAAACATTGTCTCACAGCTCTTGAGGCTAAAAGTCTGAAATCAAGATGTCAGCAGGGCCATGCCCCTATGAAAGACTCTAGGGAAGAACCCCTTCCTTGCCTTTCCCTAGCTTCTGGTGGATGCCAGAAATCCTTTCATTCCTTGGCCTAGGCCGGCATCCAATCCCTGCTTCCACTGTCAAGTTGTATCCTTTCTTCTTCTTGTGTGTCTTTCTCTCTTCAGAAGGACACCAGTCATTGGATTTAGGGTCCACTCTAATCCAGTATGAGCTCAGCTTAGCTTGATGATATCTGCAAAAACCCTGTTTTCTAGATAAGGTCATTTTTACAGGTGCAGAGGGTTAAGACTTCACGATATCTTTTGGGGGACACAATTCATGCCACAATAACCACTACTGGACATTAGGTCATCCTCGAGCAAGAAGCAGCTCAAAGAATGTATCACCTGCTCAAAGCACACCTGCCAGCCCCCTGACACAGCACCCACCCCCTCCTACATCCATGGAACCGACCCACTCTGCAGGGGCCTAGGGGGTCCATGGTCTAATGTCTCGTGGGCAGGACTGGCCCACCTGGTCTGAGCTATTTCTCACTGAGGCCAGAGTATAGAGGACTAATCACCCCTCACTATCACCTCAGCACTTAGTTCTCCCTGAGAAATCATAAACTACTGAAGGAGAGCTACTCCCTGGAAAAGAGCTACATGAACTTTAAACCCACAATTTACTTTTTCCCAAGTAGTATGATCATCCTTATAATAGATCACTCTCGGTTGACAACCTTTCTGTCACTCTTTGATGCCCTTCCTATCCACACACAAATAATTGAGATTATCTTTCAAGAGGATGAGTTTTTCTAAAACTTGATGGGTCCCTTCATTGTTGTGATTTTTGGAGAGCCACAGAATGTCTTGGGGTTACATATTCCCACATAAATAGCTCAGAAGATCCCCAGTCTCCACCATGCTTTCCATTTCTTATTGATGCATTACTTTTAAAAGGAAAGTTTTGACTTCCTCGACTGTAAATCAGGTTTTAAATGCGCATACTTTTCAGGAAACGGGACCGGATATCAGGGCATAAATACCAGATTGTAGAGTGTGTTGTTCACAATCTATAATATAATCCGTGTGATAGTTTTAGTTCTCCATTTGCATGCTGGCTTGCCTGTATATCTAGAAACAGACAGCGACAGAGGCAGAATGAGAAACAGAGAGAGAAAGTCTACTTTCTAAAAGTCAGTGCTTGGTCCCCGCGTCAGACTGTGTAAGAACAAAAGAGAATCCTACTGAAAAAAATAAATACCACCAGGCTTAGTTAGGTATGACAGTGCAAAGACATTTCATAAATATTTTGATAAGTAGATGCAAGAGAAAGTGACTTGTGAGGTAGTTATTTTGCATTACGCTACGTTCAAAGCCAATTGGAATTCTTCATTTGCATTAACCATCTGAGCCGTTTGCCATTTGGAGAACTGTTCTCTTCTAAGTTCCAGCTCCTCCCCTACTAGGTAGGCAGCAGTGGAGCTTCTGTACTTGAATCTGTCCTGATGAGTCTGTGTGCTGAAGTAAGCTGCACGCATAACAGATGAAGCAAAGGATTTAAATTTACCACTGGGACTGAAGTGTGCGTGTGTGTTTTTTTAAGTCATTAAAAGAGTATGGCTACTCGACCATGAGAAAAAGATGCAAAATAATGAATGGCATGAGTCATTTCTTCCCGCTTAGAAAAAAAAAAGAAAAAAACCCCACATAACTGTTTAGCGGTTTCCATAGGAAAAATCCTCGATAAGCAGAGAGCAGCGACTTTTAAAAGTCATTATCAATATACCATTTTGTCAGTCACAATGGGATTTGGATAGGACACTGCTGGGCGGCTAGGTTGGACTAAAGCCCCCTCCAGGATTTACAGGGGCCGACCTCGTTTACCTGCTCCAGCAGGAAGGCCAAGGGCCTGGATGCCCAGCTGCAAAGGGGGAACCGCGTTTAAAGCCTGGGGCTCCTCCAGTCCCTGAGTCCTGGGGCAGGGCCCTGAGCCGAGCTCTCTGCACATTCTAGCTCTGAGGCTGCCCGGTGTAAACAGACTTCTGCACACCCGGCCTCCTCCCAAAGGCCTGCGGCAGCTCACACGAGAAATCTCTGACTGTCCTTTCTCCCGGGAACTGAAAAGAAACTTGCTCAAGGACTTCGGGTCAGAAATGCAGCGTCATCAGTGTTCTATTAGGATTCATTGAATGCATATTGTTGCCTTTATTTTTCAAGATTCCTAAGTGCTGAGACATGACTTAGTAGAGTCTCTCAGGGGTCCTGACAGGGTCCCTGTGAACGGGAGAATGCAGGTTTCACAAAAGAGAAAAGGGTGATTTTGCAAAAATTTTATCAAACATTTGGGGGATATTTCTTTCTTGTTTTTTTAAAGACAAATTCATAGTGACATTTTAATTTTTGTTTTATTTTTTTAATGTTTATTTTGACAGAGAGAGAAAGAGCAGGGTGGGAGAGGGGCAGAGAGAGAGAGAGAATCCAAAGCAGGCTCCATGCTTTCTACGTGGAGCATGATGCGGGCTCCGTCACAAGAACAGTGAGATCATGACCTGAGCTGAAATCAAGAGTCAGGCACTTAACCAACTGAGCCACCCAGGCACGCCCACAGTGACCTTTTTAAAAACCCAAATTAGAATTACACTGCTTGTGTTGATTTGCATCTTATACTTTTAGAGTATCTTTCTACATCATTAAGTATTCTTTGAAATATGTAAATATATTAGCTACAAATATGTAAATTACAACACACCCCACGATAAAATACTAAATTTTTGCATCTCTTAATGTTAAGGAATTTAGAAATGCTTCTACATCAAATGTTGTATTTTTCTCATCCCTTGAAAAAAATTACATAAGTTATGCTGAACATAAAATGTTATGGGTTTCTTTTTCCTGCCAAGTAGATCATGATAATTCTAAAATTGGGCAGAAGCATCTGAATGTGAGTCATTAGGCTGAGAAGAAAAAGAGAAAAAAGTAATAAAGTGCCTTCCCACAAACCTGAAGATCTGCACTATTGCTTGTATTTCACGGGCTGGAAACTAGGGATCTCAGCAAATGTTAAGTTGGATGATCTTCTAGAATCAACTAACCCTGAGTATTCATGATTCAGAACCTTCAGAACTGCTGTGTCAAGCGGCTGGATGGGAGGGGTGTTATCCCCAAATCAGTTTACCATAAAGATGAGGCAGACAGAAGGCACACACCATCTAGTTCTGTTCTTTACTTATTCCGAAAACGGAAATACAGAAGAAAATCCTGTCTATAGGCTCTTAGAGAGGAGTCCTCTAGAAGCATGTGGTCAGCTGACCCAGAGAGAGATGGGTAGAAAGTCGATGAAAAATCTAGATTCTCTTTGTTTTTCAAGTATACAGACTTGGAAGTTTTTAGCAGCTTTACCCTGGATAAGACTTTTCCTTGTTTAATACCAGTAGAACTTACACCGTATGACACGTAAGGAAATTAAGGAGAATGGAAAATAAAGAAGCAGCCTCTGTGAATCGGAGATATGGCCTCCTGATACAAAGATAAACAATTATCTGTCATAGAATTCTTATCATATGTTATTCCCTGCTCTAAACACTTTACGTGTATTAAATTCTCACGCAACCAGTGGTAAATATCATCCTATTCTACAGCTGAGGAAGGAAAGACTGGAGGACTGACTTCATTCATTCATTCTTTCATTACTCCCTCATGTATTTGGCTCCTAAAGGGTGACCAGCACAGTTTGACTGAGGGAGATACTGTTAGGAACGGGCCATCATCGGGGCGCCTGGGTGGCTCAGTCGGTTGAGCGTCCGACTTCGGCTCAGGTCATGATCTCACAGCTTGTGAGTTCGAGCCCCGCATCAGACTCTGTGCCGACAGCTCAGAGCCTTGAGCCTGTGTCTTCTCTCTCTGCTTCTGCTTCTGTGTCTCTCTCTCTCTCTCTCTCTGCCCCTAACCCACTCACATTCTGTCTCTCTCTCAAAAATAAACATTAAAAAAAAAAAAAAAAAGGAATGGGCCATCATCTCTGCCTCCTCCCAGAGCAAATGGGACTCACAGCTGGGATTTCCACTGTCTGCTTGTCTTCAAAGCCCTGAAAACCAACACTAAAAGTGCGATTTAATGACAAACCTGTGACATCTCCCAGGAGACCAGTAAATAACACTGCATCTTAATTTATTTCCTTCCTGATTTGAAAAGCGCCACGATTAACTTTAGAATTAGGAATTAAAATAATTAGTGCCATTGTCCGTGATTTTGTGATGGCTAGGTGGATGCAGGAGGCCGCTGGTTAACCAGATTTAGAAATAAGGCCCCGTGGTTTCACTAGTCAAAAATAGTCTTGTTGACCTCCACATACGAGATAAGAATGCTCAAAAGGCAGTAGCGAAAGAAGTACTCACCGGTATTTACCTAGAACACAAGATTCACCATTGGTTTCAAAGTTAGATAGAATGGCGAAAACAGAACCTTAGCAAAATATTTTCAAGCGATCCCCAACCACAAATGCAGATTTTTGGCAAGCCAAGGGTCCTTATCAACCCCACAGCCAGGTGAAAACATTTGTCTGACGAGCCTAAAAGCCTGGATTCATGGCCACACTCCACCACACCACGAACGAGCCTTTTTGAGGTAATACAGTCATTGGCATTGTGTTGGATCTCTGGTCGCCACATGGTGGAGAGAATCTTAATTGAGTCCTATTCTTGGGCTGGTTGGATAGGCCCACAGACCTAGGAAACAAGCACGTTGTTTTTGGAATAAAAAATCTTCTTTTGAGCATTCTAATAATGTTCACAAAAGTCATCCTCCATAGGTTTATGAAAACTCAAATTATTTATAAGAAATTGACCATGCATACCTCAAGCCTTTTTTGTTTCGTTTTGTTCTTTAATATCAGACCCCTGGTCGAGGATTATGCCACCAGGATGGGTTTTACCTTAAAAGCCAATCATGTTCCCACAAGAGTCACTCGTCAAAGAAAGCATGAAACCTGCCTGGAGCAGATTCAGGGACAAACATTAACCAGTAATTCAAAACAGTGATTGAGGTGGTTTTATTTGGATTTAGTTATTTCTCTTGGACAAGCTATTCTTACTGTATCTTAAAATGTGTATCTTAAAGCCTGGCTTTATCAAAATAAAATAAGCCTAACCACGGGACCTTATTTGGAAATCAAATTTTATTAATTGCATAATGGTTTAATAACCTAGCTAAATAAGGCTTATTTCCTCATCAACACATTTTAAAAGAAGCTGATTGAAGAGAATCCCTCAGGCATTTCTTTCTTTTTTTTTTTAATTTTTTTTTTAATGTTTATTTTATTTTTGAGACAGAGAGAGACAGAGCATGAATGGGGGAGGGGCAAAGAGAGAGGGAGACACAGAGTCAGAAGCAGGCTCCAGGCTCTGAGCCATCAGCCCAAAGCCCGACGCGGGGCTCGAACTCACGAACCGTGAGATCGTGACCTGAGCCGAAGTCGGACGCTCAACCGACTGAGCCACCCAGGCGCCCCTGGCATTTCTTTCTTAATGCAGGTATGATCTGATAAAAGCCTTAATTTGGTAATCTGATAACAAAATTATTAAGTTTTCACTAATTTCAAAGAATCAAAAGTATTCAAATTCATAAAATTGACTCATCAAAAATGTCCTTACAATAGAGCACAATAAAGAGCCAACTACTGAACTTACTAACACCTTCCTAACTTCTTGTATGTGAGTACCATTACTTTGAGAGTAAGTCATCAGCACAATATGTTGACCCTGGGACCTATTTGAGTTAGCTGCAATTATGACCGTAGAAGTAACAGGATCACGGGGCACCTGGTTAAGCATGCAACTCCCTGGTTTTGGCTCAGATCATGATCTTCCAGCCCATGAGATCTAGCCCGGAGTGAGGCTTTGAACTGGTAGAGCAGAGCCTGCGTGGGATTCTCTCTCCTCTCTCTCTCTCTGTCTCTCTGCCCCTCTCCCCTAACTCGCTCACACGCTCTCTCTCAAAATAAATAAATAACATTAAAAAAAAAAAAGAAGAAGTAATAGGATCATTCATGCAAACTGTGGACATTCCTTAGTAATCTGTCCACTTTCCAGAGGAGAAGAGAATTCGCTTTGATGAAGCTATTTCTATCACATCAGTGTTGATAGAAATGAGTGACTCATTTAGTAACCATGGAGATAATGCCAAGGAGTGTAAGAGAGGAACATGTGTGCGTACTTCCAGATGCTGCTGCTTTTGTGAAAGCATCTGTTCAGGGATCTAAATCTGCTATGAGCATATTTAATGTCTCTAAAACGAAACTCATTTGGTTTTGCTTTCCCTTCACACTTCTGTTGATTCTCTGTAGTAGCTTCAAGTAAATAGAATACAAGGCAACCCAATACTTCACTCACAGGACCCTGTGTTCTTTCCAGAAATGTGTCTCATATTTAAAGATGGGCATCCAAATGTGCTAAAAACAGACCCTCCTCCCAGACACATTTCTAATACTTCTATTTGTGAAATCTCTGGTCAATGTCCAGGCTCCCATACTATATTTATCCTTATCTTTATATTTATATTTATGTCTTTCTGTTTTTTGCATCTGTTTCAATAAGTTTCTAATATATCAATCATATATACTTGTAGGACAAACAGTACAAGAAAATAAGCATCCAATCTCCCTACTGACTCAAGCTAAGTCTAGTCTGTGTGTGTGGGGGGGGGGGGGTGTATCAACCTCCTTCTATCTCTTTAAATGTGGTTTCTAAAACTATCAATTATTCAGCTTAAGCAGCTCCTAACAAGTAAGCTTTGCTAGACTGAGTATTTAGGGGACAGGTCTTTACAGAAATGACCATGAAAACTTTGGGTATTTTTCTATTTAAAATCAAATTCCGGGGCACCTGGGTGGCTCAGTCGGTTAAATATCCAATTTCAGCTTAGGTCATGATCTCGCAGTCTGTGAGTTCGAGCCCCACATCGGGCTCTGTGCTGACAGCTCAGAGCCTGGAGCCTGCTTCGGATTCTGTGCCTCCCTCTCTCTCTGCCCCTCCCCTGCTCATGCTCTTGCTCTCAAAAATGAATAAATGTTAAAAAAAATTAAAATCAAATTCTACTAGTAGGTTGCTTTAATAATTCAGCAAGTATTTCCTGAAAGCCTACTATTTATGATTCACAATGAAGAATACAAGAGTGAATGAAGTATGGTACCTATCCTCAAAAAACAAAAACAAAAAATAAATAAGACAAGATGAAGTGGCTCAAAGACGTACATTCGCTTAAATGAGAGAGCAAGCCATTTATGTTGTTTACATAGGAGCTACTTCGAGATGAGCCTCTAAGAAATGGATATGATTTTAAGAGTAATTAAGAGTAATCCCAATGGAGGAAACATATCACAAAAAAACGTGACTCAAAACCATATCTGCCGTGCCACCCCAGTCACGAGCTCTTGGGAGACAGGGACTTGTCTTGATCATTTTGGCACCTCTAAGACCCAAAACGATGTCAGGCACACGGCAGGCCCCCAGTTAAAATGTGCTCATAAAACTCAAAGGAAGGCTGAAACATAAAATGCACGTCAAAAGAAGCCGCCAAAAGTCCAATTTTACTGAAGAACAGACTATGAGAAAGGAAATAGAGTATAACGTCCTGAAAATTAGGTTGGGAACATATTGTGCCGGGCTTGACTTGGAATTTATTAATAGATAATGTGAAGTCACTGTTCCTTTTCAAAAGATTGACCTTGTAACAACAGCACCATCCAATGGAGAGACTGGGGGGAGGGGGTGTTGCAGGGGAGAGAGAGAGAGAGAGTGAGAGAGAGGGAGGGAGGGGGGTGCTGGGGAGAGAACTAGAGACAGAAAAACGAATGAAAAGATTAATACGATAACTTATTTGAGAAAATGAAATTGAAAGAAATGATGAGCCTGAAATTAAGAGCAGTGGATATAAGTACTATACGAACCATAGCAAAGATCATAATAAAAACAAGAGAGGTTATTTCCTGATTAATGAGATCCCAGCACAAAGTTAGAATTTTGATTGATTACCTCTTGGGATTCTCACCACAGAATTGTTATACACAGTTTTTCTCGGTGAGGAAAGTGAGGCTTGGAAAGATTAGGTAACTTCCTCAAGGTAGCACTCCTAGAGGCTATATTGGGAGGCTGTATTTTGTTTGATCCTCTGGAATAGACTTCTACATGGCAGGTGCCAGGAACCAACATTTAGAAGCTCTGTCAAATGCAGCTTGTCCTTTGAATAAAGATGATTAGCTAGAATTTCCAGCACCAGTGGAAATGATCCCAAGCTAGACTCTCTGCAGCACAGCGCTTTTGGCAGAGTAATTCCCATCCTTTTGTAACTACTGGATTATAGCAGGTTATAATGGTTTGTAGCTATTGACTCACGGAAGGCTGAAGTTCACTGTAAATATGAACAGGAGAAATGTTCAAAAATAGACGTCTAAATCTTTTTATGGAACTAATCAAAGATTTACTGTCATTGCTTTAAAAAGGGCTCTCCATTAAAATATAAACTGGCAACGGGGGCGCCTGGGTAGTTCAGTCGGTTAAGTGTCCGCCTATGGCTCAGGTCATGATCTCGTGGTTTGTGAGTTCAAGTCCCGTGTCGGGCTCTGTGCTGACAGCTCAGAGCCTGAGGCCTGCTTCAGATCCTGTGTCTCCCTCTCTCTCTGCCCTTCCCCTGCTCACGCTTTGTCTCTCTCAAAAAAATTAACGTTAAAAAATTTTTTTAATAAAAAATAACTAAATAAAATGTAAACTGGCAACACAATCTTATACCTGATTCTTTTTTTTTTTTTTTTAATGTATTGAGCATATAAGATGTGCCAGGTGCTGAACTGGATGCAATGAGAAATGTAGCATAAAAAAGAAATGAGCCTTCATCTCACAGATGTTATATTGACAGAGACAGACAGACATGACATAGGGAAGAAGTATTCTAGTACCAACACGAAGAGTAATTATAGTCAGTACGCTGGACACATGAACAAGCTGGCTTGAGAGTCTCTGTGTTTGAGGCTACAAAAAATACATGCGTGATTTTTTTCAGACACTATTTTTGACCAGGGGAAGACAAAATGTGTGTTACAGGGTTTAGACACATTAAAAGTATTTTAAAAAAAACACCTAAAGAAATAGAAATTAATTCAGAGGTTGGGAAGCCTTGAAAACTGGTTGGGATTTGAGGAAATAAAAGGTTAAGGAAATTCCCAATCCAGATCAGGAAAATGGCATGGACATCATGGGGGGTTCAGGAAGAGCAGAGAGACATAGGTGAAGTGAGGGATGAGGTGAAAATGATATTGAAAAAGGAGAATAGAGTCAGATCAGGTCACAGCCTTAAGGTCATTCTAGAGTGTCAGAAGTTGGCCTTTTTTATTTTTATTTTTATTTTAGTGTTTGTTTATTTTTTGAGAGAGTGTGAGAGAGGCAGAACGTGAGCAGGGGGAGGGGCAGAGAGAGAGAGGGAGACGCAGAATCCGAAGCAGGCTCCAGGCTCCGAGCTGTCAGCACAGAGCCCTATGCGGGGCTTGAATTCAGGAACCACGAGATCATGACCCGAGCTGAAGTCAGACGCTTAACCGACTGAGCCACCCAGGCGCCCCACAAGTTGGCCTTTCTGATGACCAAGAGCCCCCATAAGTTTTGAAAGGAGGGAGTGAGGTAATTGGACCAGGTTTTAGGAAGAGTCCTCTAGCACAGTATAAATGGTGGTGAAGAGAGGTGGGAAAGTTAAGTTAGGTACACCTACTTAAGATCCAAAAGACAAACTACAAACCTGATCATCAGCCAGCTCATAAGGACTCTGTCACAGAGATCAATTCTGCAAATATCACGGCACACCAGAAAATAATTGCTGTTGAAGGATAACTAGTTTCTTCTGGAAGCTATGAAGACCATTAACTAGCTGCTATTTTTTTTTTCCTTTTTTCACTCTCTATGCATGAAAATATCCCAAGTATTTGATAAAAACACACAAAAGTTGTCCCAGCACTGCTTAAGATCTAAATTTACGGTGTCTTTTTCTCCCTAAAATACCCAAGCATCCTCAAAAAAAAGCCAAAGCAGCTATATGTAAGTCAAGGAAACCAGGATCTTTTTAAGTTTTGTTTTTTTTTTTTTTTTCCGAAAGAGAGAGAGAGAGAGCACAAATGGGGGAGGGGCAGAGAGAGAGGGAGAGAGAATCCCAAGCAGGCTCCACACACTGTCAGCGCAGAGCCCAACATGGGGCTCGAACCCACAAACCGTGAGATCCTGACCTGAGCCGAGATCAAGAGTCGGACGCTTAATCGACCGAGCCACCCAGGCACCCCGAGATCTTTTTCATACTAAGCTTGGGGTGTGAACTTGGAGGTTGAAACCATGAAAAGCTAACTTCTCAGAACTGCTTCCTGCTGTCCAGCTGTAAAGGAGTTGGCATATGCAAGAGAGGAGCAAAATTAACTTGGGAGTATCAGTGTTCGCGAACGTACCAAAAACCATGAAGACTGTACCTTTTTAGGTGTCTGCGCTTTGTGTACAAGGCGTAACAAGAACGGGGTGGAGTCAAGTGGTTGTAAATATGCAGCTGTAACACTGCTGGAGTCTAGATTAATATACTACAGCTGCTCTCTCTTCACTCCTCATGACCCAGGACCTTGACATTCACTGAAGCTAGGTCAACGTCCTGCTCTATGGCTGTGAGCTCCAGTGGTTCCTCAAAGGCCCTACAGAGATAACTGAACTAGAAAGACACACGCTTAAAAAAGATGCACTAGATAATTCCAAAGACACACTTCCCACGTGGAGCCCCCGGTTGTCTGCGCCTTAACAAATACTGGAAATTATTCTAAGAAAATGAATAGAATAAGGCTCAGAATACTGTGTGAGGCAAATCCGTGTCTCTGCTTTTTATGGGTATTGAGCCTTCTTTGTATCGGCCTGTTGGGTCTTTTTTCTTTTTTTCCCTCCTAGCTTCCCTTGAAAACTCACAGCTATTTTCTCAGGATCCTCCTAGAAATAAATCACTCTTGTTAACATATGTCGCTTAGGTTTAAGCTCATTAAAACATACCCATTCTATGGGATCCATAATTCAAACTAAGTTGGGACTTATTCTCCAAAAACATAAGACTGTTTTCAACGTTCTGAAAGGAGACGGAGCAAAAGAGGCTTTTTCTGTTTTCGGTGAAGTTGCTGCTATGCCACAGCGAAAAGGTATCTGTGTTATTTCAGGTGCTCGCTTTTATGGCCAAAGTTGTGCCCAAAATACAATACGCCTTTAAATGGCTCTGGGATTGATTAATTTCTCAGATGTTCTCCTTCCCCCTATGATGATGTGGATTCAGCTCTGGCCCACTTCAACTATTAAATTAAATTATACTAAATCTTAGAAAACTGGTTATTTTCCTGCACTTAGGGTACCCATTTTGGGTAGAGCTTTAAGTAACATTAACGGGGTGTAAGAGGTCAGGCTAACAGACACTGAATATCAAAGGTGTTCTCAATACGTCACCCTTTAGTAAAAGAAAAAGGAAACAGGGTTGTTAGGGCTGACCTAGGGATGAAGGGAAAGGTCCCTTATCGTTTCTTCAAGTCCTACTCTTCCAAAATTTTTTCAAAATTCTGACCCAGATTAACTACAGTTCCAGCCCTGGTTATGTTTCATCACCAATCACAAAGCTTACCCATTTCATCACCTTATCTGCCCTCCCCCGCCCCTCACTGGTCAACCATGATCTCCTTTTCATTTATTTTTTCAGGGCTATTGTGAAGGGTGATTAGTCCAACATCTCTTACATAACTCATGACCCTTTAGCAGGTATCAGTGGTATCCAGTTTTATAATGACCCGGGGCTCAAATTATTGTTTTGGCTCAAAGCTAAAGAACTTCTCATTTTCCTCCCTTATGACACTTTGCTACACATTGATAAGGTTGTTTTGGAGGAAAATCATGATCTCACATAATAGTTTCCTCTGAATTATTTGGAAGTTGGGCAACACTGGACCTAATTATAAGGAACAAAAGTCTGTAATTTCTAAGAGGAAGACCTCAGTTCTCTGGAGCAGGCCCCTTCCTCAAGCGATTGATTTAGTCTCCTAAAACAGCTCCTCTTTTCTCCACAGCATTTTTAAACACAAACTCTTTTGCTCTTGCATAAAGATCTGGTATTTTCTTATCCGACTTTACAGTAAAGTATTTGGCTTCTTTGAAACTGTGGTCTAGGGTTCATCTTCTGGTTACACCAAAAAAATTCTTTCTCCATAGCGTTTGCCTCCCAACCTCATTTACATTTCGCGTCTGGATCAAAATTCCATGTGAATGTGAGAAAACAGAGTTCTGTCTTTTACTGGCTGCTCCAGAATTTGCTTACACACGCTTCAGAAGACTTCGCTGCTAACCTGTGCTGTATTCTTACAGAAAGTCAATCACCACAGTGTTCTTGTCTACAAAAAGATAACACATCGAATGCCCCCATCACACTTAAAAGAGCAGGAGAATTAGGAAGTTGGTTTTTATTGCAATGCATTTTTTGGTTCAAGGTGTATTTTGGTCTAGACTGTCTCTTATTAGCCTGACTGATGTCATGAGGTAGACAGACCAGGACGTTTAGCACCATTCCCATGGCAAAGGGGAGAAAATGGAAGCCAGCGTGGACAAAGTGACATGCTTCCAGTCACATGGATGAGTAGATGTTGGAAACCTTGGCTGAAGTCTAAGCTTCCCCCCACCCCCAGCTTCACTGAGGTATAACTGACAAATAAAATTATGAGATATTTAAAGCATACAACATGACGATTTGATGCACACACTGTGAAAGGATTCCCCCACAGAGTTAATTAACACATCCATCAGCTCACATGCTTCCCCCCTGCTTTTTTTTTTTTTTTTTGGTGATATCATTTCAGTTCAGAATCTGAAGAGCCTTTAAAGCCTGATTCCATGTTCCTCATCCCACAATGCCTCATTCCAAGGGACAGATTTATCGACAGCTCCACGGTGAAAAAATAGTAATTCATTCTTTGAGATGATACTGTAAATATCTTTCAAAAACACAGGAGACATATTCTCCAGGTCTCAAAATCAAAGGATAATAAACAAAATGTCTTCCGGCACCCAGTACAGTTTTCTCCTAAGGTGGGTTGGCAAGGAACACCTGCAAGCCGGGCCCACCCTCTTCGATACAAGGAAGCTTTTGCCTTTTTTTGACAGAGATATACTTCTGGAATTTTTTTAGAAAATGTCTAGGAATGCTAACATTGTCCCTATTTCTGCGTTGTAAAGACAAAAGGCATTATACACACAATGTATTATATACAAAGTAAAATACAATTTGACTCAACAACTGGTTATAGCAATTCTCTCATTGGTAAAAAAAGTTTACATTATATGTGAATAACCAGAATCCACTGATATCAACTCAGGCAAAATGAGGAATTTAAGCCTTTTTTTGCCAATTTATTTTCTAAACTACAGAATAAATAATTTTGTTCCCTGTAACACATTCCATGGATATTTCATCTTTTATGGCTTGGACTCCCTCAACCTTCAGTTAATTTTTACCAGAAATGATCAATAAGGGGATAAATATTGGGCTTTGGGTGCTGCTTTACAGATTTACAAATTCCATCTTATTAGTATCATATTACTGTTCGTTGTGCCTAAGGCTCTTTCTTGAGCTACTGAATCATTTTAAACTCTACTGAAATGTCTCTTTAAATGTATTGTTACCATTAGTGATGAACAAGGTCTGTCTGGAAACTTAGAAATCAAATTTTACGTATAATTTAGGCACTTGTTTTCAAATTGTTCATTTCAGGAATTCGGTTAAATGCATGGTGATGTTAAAAACTAACGCAGCTCTGTGCATGTCTTTTGAGTATTTCTTGAACAAAGGCTCAGCAAGGACTGTTGCAATGTGTAAAACTCTGTGTTTAGTCTTTGGGATAGAAAACTACAGAACGTGGAATGTATGTCTTGTTCTTGTCAAGGAATTTGTAGTCCAGTGGAGATGATAAAGCATTCAAGGAAGGAAAAAAGGAAGGAAGGAAGGAAGGAAGGAAGGAAGGAAGGAAGGAAAGGAGAGAGGGAGGAATGGAGGGAGGAAATTAGATCTTCAAAAGCAGCACAGGGGTATGGTGCCACCAGGAATATGTTTACTAGCCAACATTTCAACATGTGACAGAAGGAAAATAAAATTTACCAAAAATTCACAGACATTCTCCTTGTAACTATGCATAAATTGAATGAGATTATTATAACGTGTTGGGTTCCAAGTGTCCAGTCCATTCATTGGGATAAAAGCTCAGGCCTGTTACAGAGATCCAAAAGCAATAGAGGCTTAAACGAGAGATATTTATTGCCCACTCATGTAAAAGCGCAAATTGGTAACACAAGAGGAGTAGGTCCATAATTATCAGACACCTAGGCTCCTTCCTCCCCACTCAACACACGGCTTCCCTTTTATGTTCAAGATGGCTGTTCCAGAGCCTAACACCTCTCCCCAGAGAGGAGAAAAGGGGAAAGTAGTTGGAATGTCCTTTCCCTTTAAGGCCACGGCTCCTTGGAGGGCACACACATCATTTCCTCTCGAACTCACCAACCAAAATTTGATAGCAAAGCAAGGGAAACAGAAATGTCGTCTTTGTCTGGCCAAAGCCATGTGCCCGGTTAAAACTTCTCGTGCAAGGTAAGAAGGTTGAGTATGCGGGGACAACTCTCTCTGCCATGTGTAGTGACCAGGCTATCGTCCTCCACTGCAGAGCTCAGCTGTTAGGTATAAGAGGGGATTTGGGGTTTTGGGTTTTTGTTTTAATCACGTAGTCCCAGGGCTTTCATTTTCAAAAGAGATTAGAAATGCATCTTGAATGATTTCACAATCAAAGGAGGATTTCTCACCTTGTCAAGCGCTACTCATTTGCAGCTGAAAGCTAACACCTTATGCCAAGCTAGTCAGCGCCAAATACAATTAATTAGATTAAGCTTGTCGCTAAAATACCGAGACAAATGGCTTGAAACATGGCACTTTCTCCCTTTGCCTTTTTCCCCCTCATCTGGTTTATTTACAATAAAAAAGTAGGTTGCAGGATGGAGTTGCAGAAACTGATCCTTATTGACTGTTACTCTATATATCACATAACTGATAACAGAATGCTGGAGAGAAAAACGTATCTGAATTGTGTTAGCATAGACTGCCCTACCCTGGATCACATTTAATAATTGATTACAGTGTACCGTTCATGGTGGTTTGAGAGTCTCCATAAAAATAATACCGGCAAGTCTGTTGACGTCATTCTCCTCAGAGCCTTCTCGATTTAGTACCAGAGCTGTGACTCGCACCTGCTGCTTCTCCAAACCAGAAACACTGAATTTTCCTTTTGCATTTTTCTTGGTAACCTCTCTCTCGAAGAAAGTGATTTGCCGGGGCAGTTTTTTAAGTGCACCATTTAAACAACTCTATCGCACACTTTGCTTTACACAATAGGCAACAGATAAGCTGTTTTATTGTGAACCAGATTCTATTTTAGAGTCATTGGGCGCTCTTGCTATTTAACAGGATCTGATCATCCATTTATGGAGCGTATTACTCGTTTATAGAGCAAAAGGAGGTCATCTAACTGTTTCTGATTTGCAACTCTGGGTTCCCACATGACAGATTTGCCCAGAGCTCACCTGCAAAGGAAACTAGAGCAGACACAGCTCTTATAAAGACAGATCATAAAATTACAAAAATGTGGAGATCAAAGAGACAATGTCCGACTACCTCATTTGCAAATGAGGAAATGGAAGTCCACAAAGGCAGAAAGATCCCTGAGGACACCCACCCAGTTAGCGACCAGAACCTGGAGCTCCCAAATCCCAGAGGTCTGTACATTCTGTTGCTCAACACTCAGGCAAACACGAGGTTCAAGTGTCATAAACATAGATGCCCTTGCTCACAGGATCTGCTTAATAAGTGGCCAGCCTTAGGCAGCCTGAGGCGCATATACACCAAATTATTGAGTATAGGGTGGTAACCCACAACTAACAAGACAGCAGACTTAAGAAAACCTCAGCTTTCTCTTTGCTTCCTTGAGTTTTTCCTGCTTTTGTTCATTTCCCCTATTTATCTAAACCTGTGGCTTCTCAACTTTTTCAGGTTTCATATACCTGATCCTCAAGCTCTCAGGTGGTGTTAAACTTGTTCAGGATGCAGTAAAAGAATGTTAAAAATACTAATAATCCTAGTGAAAATGATAGCTTATCTCATGGCCCCTTAAACATTTTTGCGTATCAGGCACTTTGCTAAGAATGGTATTTTCTAAGTATATTACGTATATTATTTCACTGTAATTATATAGGTCAATTCCTACATTGATCCTAAGAAGTATATACTATTATTTTCCCCCATTTTATAGGAATGGAAACTGAGGCACAGAGGATGTAAGTAATTCAGTCCAATTCACACAGCCAGTAAGCAGTTATTATTTAAAAGCGGGTTGTCACTTTTAAGCACTATATGGGCTACCACAGAAAAACAATTGCATATCACATAACTGTATGTCCAGGAGATGGTATGGCATAACAAAATGAGCCCTGGTGTTGGGGCCAGAAGAGTTACAGTCTTTTCTCTTTTTATTTTACCTCTATCCAGAGGTTTGAGCTTAATTGAACTCCTCCGTTGCTGGCCCTTTACCTCTTTTGACCCATGCCAGGTGCCTACCAATATGTGTAAGCACTTCCTTTAAACCATAAGCCATTCACCATACCTATGCATAATACTATTTTTTAAGAAACTGCTAAAAACTCATGACTTGGTTTGATTACACAAATATGTAGGAAGCATTGGTCACGTGCTGACGACCATTGACATGTAATTGGTCTTAGTAACAATTCTTTTCTTTTTTAATGTTTATTTATTTTTGAGAGAGAGAGAGAGGGAGCACAAGCGGGGGAGGGGCAGAAAGAGAGGGAGACACAGAATCCGAAGCAGGCTCCGGGCTCTGAGCTGTCAGCATCAGCACAGAGCCCGACCCAGGACTTGAACTCACCAACTGCGAGATCATGACCTGAGCTGAAGTCAGACGCTCAACTGACTGAGCCACCCAGTCGCCCCTCAGATAACAATTCTTATACCGCATAGATCTTTTTGGCTCCCTTGATCTTGTATGCAAAATAGTCCAGGTTTCAATACCTCACTGCAAGTAACAGGAAAACATTATTCTTAAGCAATCACTGCCTTTTTTTTTTTTTTTAACTTTTGGCATTTTGACAGTGGGGCGGTTATGCCCTATAATCAAAGGAAAACATAAACCGGTCATCTCCTAGCAACTCACTAAAGATTACTCTCAGGGAATAATTTGTGTGGCTGAATCTGGGAGCAGATAACTTTGAACTCTGAAGCCAGGAGAACTCCTGCACTGGCCATTACCTCTTCTCAGTATGTTGCAAATACAGTGAACCTGGTTTTGATGGTGTTGCAGGAAGAATGCACACGACAATATTCCAAGCATGGGCAGTTTGATGTGAAAGAAACCGAAGAGTTTTATAATCTTTTTTTGCTGTTGTTAGAAACCTAATTGCAATTCAATGTCACTAGTAATCAAGATCATTTTGCTGCTCTGCAGTTTCCCCTTCCCAGAGCCAGTTTCCCAGCTCTCTCATATAAAGGGATCATGGCATCCTTACCTTCCCTGATATCTTCTCCCAGCGGGCTTCTTATCTGCCTGCACCGTCTGGTGTGCTGGTAAGACCCGTCAATCAAAACAGTTTCCCAGTCAGTCTCAGGAAGCCGCTGTTCTTAGAGCCTTAATGTACAAAATAAAGGTGCAATCAACACAGATTCTACTCAGCCATCTGTGCAGGAAAGAAACAAACGTGACTTTAGATGGATTTATTTCATGTCTTCAAACCAAGATTTAGTACGTTCCTAAAATAATTAGTTTATAAAAAGAGGAGACCTGACTGGAGAATTCATCTGAACAAATGACCACGGCAAGAAAGGGAACCCTATCTGAAATCATGCAGCCACTAGTCACAAGTATCACCATCAAAGGAACACTGACTTTTTAATGGCAGTAGTAGTAACATTTGTGGCATTATGTGCCAGACCTACTTCTAAGTGCTTTGTGCATATTAATCATTGGCTCCTTCAACAACTCTAGGAGGTTGGCACCATTGTTATCCCTATTTATAGAGGAAGAAACTTCGTAGGTTCAGAGAGAGGATATGTTGCCTGAAGTTATCCACGTGGGTATGGTAGAATGAGCTTTTAACCCAGTTGGATTGGGCCCAACGTCTGCGCTCTGGATCACCAACTAGCCTGTCCCCGCAGTAGACATTATCAGGTACCAGTCCCATCGCTCCGTCAGGAAACAAGGCAGAAGGTGATGCTACCTACGGTTCTTGACAAGAGCCCGTAAGTTGGATCATAACATTAGTCCTGAAATACTTTTTCTACAAAATCTCCTGATGATAAAGAAATCGTGTCTGTTTCTATTTATTCTGAAGAGGAAGAAGACTGCTTTCTTTTAGGTCTCTGGCTGGTGTTCTGCATATAGAAACGCAACCTCACTTTGAGCAGACTAAAGAAACATAATGGACTTTTGGTTTGCTCAGTATTCTTCAGCACTTGCATTATAGGACGTTGTAGAGTGAACATGACTAGTCTTTTAAAAAAAATATTCTCTTACATATCCCAGAAACATTTACTGAGCAGTTAGTATTTGTCATTTATCTATTGAGCACTTAGATAGTTTTCATTTATTACCTCTGAGCTGTGTCCTTAATCCATTCATAGCCAAGAGAGGGAAACATGAATGAAGCTGTCACTCATGCATACTTCCCAAGGATTTTGATTCTGTCTACATTTTCCATCTTTTGCATTTTAAATTGTTGAGCCCGGGAATTTCCTACTCATTAAGTAAAATCGTTTTTAATCTACTGTTATGAAAAAAATTGTTTTTAAATTCAATGGAGTGCCTTTTAATCCTGGTAAATTAGGGCTTAGGAAAAAAGCAGTTAACGTTACCAACGCTTTTTCTGATTTTAAAATGTCAGTCCCATTTTTTTCTGCCTTCATTTTTTTGCATTTAATTTAAAATTTTTCTTCCTTAACCTGAAAAGTTACATTATTTTGTTTTACATCTGTCCCTTTGACCTTGTTACATGCCTTTTCACAACTTTGTTATCTCTTTCTCAGAATGCAGGAAGATTTCTTGGAGAGAAAAGCTGTAAATTGCTAGAGACTAAGTTAGTATTAAAACAGAATGAATTTTGTTAAATCATCCCCGGTTTGCATTATTGCCTGGGATAATCCCTCTTTATCCCTGTGAAGTCAGCATAAATATTCATGACACCCCCTTTTACTCTTAGTATCGCTCTCTCAAATTAGGTAGGCATGCTTTCCAAAAGTGGTATAAAGCTAATGGTTAAGTAAAATAAATGTGTTTTTATTTGCAAACAAACTCTTGTAGATATACTAGAAAACACTGATAATTTCCTAAAACCCATCGTGAAAAACGCCACTGTAAAGCAGATTATTTTTTAAATGATGATTTACAAGCCTTTAAATTGTGGTCCCAAACCGCAATTCCTTATCTTTTCATGGAGTCATGTGCTCTGAAAATGACTTCTAAGTGAAAGTTTAAAATGATTTGCGACACAGAGACAGCAAGATGGCATTACAGACATTCCCCCCTCATCCTCAGGGGACACCATCCCAGACCTCCCGTGGATGCCTGAAACCGCAGACAGTCCCCAGCCTTATATATACGATATTTTTCCCTATATGTACACATCTATGATAAAGTTTCATTTCTAAATGAGGCACAGAAAGAAATTAACAACAGTAATAAAATAGAACAGTTCTAACAACATATTGTAATAAAGGTATGTGAATGTGGTCTCTCTCTCTCTCTCTCTCTCTCTCTCTCTCTCTCTCTCTCAAAATATCTTATTGTCCTGCACTCACCCTTCTGGGGCTGAGGTGAGATGAGAAAATGCCCACCCGACGAGACGAAGTGAGGAGAATGACGCAGGCCTGTGACGTCACATTAGGCGACTATTGACCAGAGGCTACGTCACAAGGAGGGACACCTGCTTCCAGAAGGCGGTGGACCCTGTAACTGAATTGAGGGAAAGCAACACACAGATAAGGAGGGGGCGGAGCTACAGTAGTTACAGCTGTTTGAAATTACTTCTGTGCAAATTTTAGTTTACAAGTTCTGGGTGCTGACGAGATAGAAAAGAGCCTAAAGCAAATTTCAATAGGGAGAGAGAAACATTAAGTTTGCCCAACCTGCCGTTATTCTGCACTCCGTCAGCTCAGTGTATTGGTCAAAGTCAAGTATAGACCAACTGTAGCGTCAGAGGCTAGCTAGCAGACCGGTCTCCTTCTGAGACCCTGCTCAGAAATATCCTACACTCCAATCTGCTGGCTCCTCCGATGATTTGGAACACTATCCTGGAAAGAAATTGAAGACAAATCGTTCAAATGCATGTGTTAATTGTGTAAGGCAGTACCTCATTATTCAAAATCTTAACAAAACTAAAGGAAATGAAATGTAACATAGGAAATCAGCCACGCCTACAACTAAGTAGGGAAACCTGTTACCACCAGGAAAGTAACCTTTTCATTATACCTAGGAGAGGTGGCAGCTGTTCGGTCACATTTACAGGATTGAAAATTCAGATCCTGAGTAGTGGTGGTGACTCCAAATTTCACGGACTTAGGTCAGCACTGTTTGCAATCAATGCCCATGATCAGAGTCCAAGGTCTGATCATGATGTCTGTCTAGTTTCACATGAGAATACAACAAAGGCAAATAATGGTGTTTAGTATGAACATGTGGCGATATTAATTTATGTAATGCTGAAATAGAATGAAAGGGGAGCAATTAGCAAGTGATGATTATAGTTTCTATTGTTCAAGTTATAAAGCACTGACTTGTTCCACTCTTTAATTTTCTTTTGTGCTCCCGTCCACAACGGCTAGGTTTCCACAGCCGCCTAAGGGCTAAAGTGGATAAAGCTGCCTAAGTGGTAAAAGTTGGTAAAGTTGACTACCTGTCTGGATTTCCTAAGGGAAAAAAAATATATTGACTTTAGTCATCTGTAATATTCATCCTTTCCCCTAACTACCCTGTGTGGGGCCACAAGCTGCCATTGTGCAGATGGGATCTCTGTAGGCTCCACCCCATGACTGAATTTCCTGACTCTGAATCACATTCTCCCCATAATGGTCCTGGTTTTCTGAGCTTACATTCTCATGGTGGGAAAGAGATAATAAACATGTAAGGTGAGAGATGGTGAGAAGTGCTCTGAAGAAAAAAAACTTTCGAAGGGTAAAGGAAATACTGAGGCGGGCATTATATATATGGGCGGGGGGGGGGCGGTTATGGCAGGTGTCTCTGAGAAAGTGGCATTTGAGCACAGACCTGGAGAACCAAAGGGATTCATAGAGGCAGGGTCCCAAGCAGTGGCAGAAACTGTGGGATCGCTGTGGGCTTGGCATGTCCCAGAAGCGGTGAGATGGTCAGCAAGTCTGGGGCGGGGGAGCATGGAGGGTGGGTGGTAGCAATGAAGCCAGGGGTATCATGAGGGCCCAGGGCATGGAGAACCCTGCAGACCATGGTAAGGATGGGAGATGGGAAGCCATGGAAGGGTTTTGAACAGGTGGGTGAGTGCTCGCTCTCAGATTTTGGAGACTTCATTCTCAGTCCTTAGGGAATAGAGTGTGAGTGGACGAAGGGAGACCACTTGTAAGGCTACTGGAATAGTTCAGACTTAAATTCAGGTTGAAGGTGTTAGTGGAGAAGGTGATGAGGAGGATTTGGATTCTGGATACAGTCTGAAGGCAGAGATAGTAGGATTTGCTCGTAAATGCAAGAGAAAAACAAGCTGTATCCTGTCGCTTGGCTATAGGTTGGCCTGGGCAACAGAAATGGTGATGTTTGCAGAGAAGTGACATGCTGCAGGAAAGGGTAGGAGAGGGGGCAGTGGAGGGGCCAGGGTGACTGAAGGGCCCCCGGTGGACACTGGCCACGTCCAAGTGTGGGTAGGCAGTTCACATTCCAAGTCTGGAATTTGGAGGACAGGTCAGGACTTGAGAGAGAAATGTAGGGATCTTCAAATAGCTCTAATTTAGGTTCTATAGCCCCTCCTTCAAGCATATTCATATCTTACTCTGTGACTGCCTTAAGTACGGTCACCTGAACCCCAAATAAGTTTGGGAACTTTGCTTACATTCTTATGGTGGAAAAGAGATAATAAACACATAAGAGAGAGATGGTAAGAAGTGCTCCAGAGTGTAGATCCAGTTGTGTTCAAAAAAAATAATAATAATGCAAAGAGATGATGGGAGGGGAAAACACGGAGAGGGTGGGAGGAGCCCAAAGACAGGCTTCCCTGGCTCTGCAATTTCTGTAGGGTTTTTTGTCCCTCAGAACTCACTTGGGTGATGCCGTACGGCAAGAGTCCGTGTGAACTGAAACACTGGTGAGACCTATAACGTTCTACAAATTTCTCTAGTCAAACTTGAGAAACTAAACACCTATACTAAAAAGTTGGCTAGATCAGTTACGCAATTCGATCTTAATTGTAGAAGGTATCAAACCGGTGTTAACATAATCCCAAATATCTAATTAGTAGGATCCTTATTATGTTTTGGATATATTGATTTGCAATTCGCTAATGGAGCGAGGACTCGGTCTGGGGCCTCTCGAAGGCCTAGCAACGTTCACCCAAAGAACTTGGTTTCTCTGTGCCCCACCGGGCAGCACGGTCTACACACATCTCCATTAGCAGTGTGTCCCCTGGTGTCCCAAACAGTATGGGCAGCAGACTGGCCAGTGCTCACGTCGGCCAATAGCAGCCACCGCTAACACACAACTCAAGTTCCTCACCTGGAAAAATGGGGGCTGTGTAAAGCAGCTGTATAACGTGCACAGAACACAAAGAGAAAAAGAAAAAACGATTCAGTGTGGGACACTAACAAGCATAATACAAGTAGAGGCATCGTGCCATAATGTGGGAAAGAACTTAAGTGGTAAATGCAGCAGAAAGCATATTCAACCCATCTTGAAAATTTGGGGTAAATACGGGGCGCCTGGGTGGCTTGGTCGGTTAAGCGTCCGACTTCGGCTCAGGTCATGATCTCACGGTCCGTGAGTTCGAGCCCCGCGTCAGGCTCTGTGCTGACGGCTTAGACTCTGGAGCCTGTTTCCGATTCTATGTCTCCCTCTCTCTCTGCCCCTCCCCTGTTCATGCTCTGTCTCCCTCTGTCTCAAAAATAAATAAACGTTAAAAAAAAAATTTTTTTTAAAAAAAGAAAATTTGGGGTAAATAAATGTTTTCACTCTTATGTGGATCCTGAGAAACTTAACAGAAGACCATGGGGGAGGGGAAGAAAAAAAAAAAAGAGAGGGAGGGAGCCAAACCATAAGAGACTCTTAAAAACGGAAAATAAACTGAGGGTTGATGGGGGGTGGGAGGGAGGGGAGGGTGGGTGATGGGCATGGAGGAGGGCACCTGTTGGGATGAGCACTGGGTGTTGTTTGGAAACCAATCTGATGATAAATTTCATATTAAATAAATACATAAATACATAAATAAATAAATAATAAATAAAATACAGATCTAAACCTATCTATATTTTAGATCTAAAATAAAAAAAAATACTCAGACACTCCATGAGCAATAGAAAAAATCCTTTTTTGCCTATTTAACCAGAAATGACAGAAGTAATGAGTCTGAACTCTTTTTTTTTTTTTTTTTTCAACGTTTATTTATTTTGGGGACAGAGAGAGACACAGCATGAATGGGGGAGGGGCAGAGAGAGAGGGAGACACAGAATCGGAAACAGGCTCCAGGCTCTGAGCCATCAGCCCAGAGGCTGACGCGGGGCTCGAACTCGCGGACCGTGAGATCGCGACCCGGCTGAAGTCGGCCGCTTAACCGACTGCGCCACCCAGGTGCCCCGAGTCTGAACTCTTCATTGGACCACTCACATGTTGCTGTCTTACAACTCAGGATGAGGAATAATAATGCCTCCAGAAGCCTGAGGGATTGCTCTGTGGCTTCTAGTTTAGGTTTTAGGATCTCTGGGTTAACGAGAGTTTTGTGGAAGCAAAGCTAAAAAAAAACATCATGGTGACTTTGAGTCCTGGGAACCAGAATCACAGCATGCTAGAGTCGATAGAGAAAGGTCTAGCCCCACTCGTTTTACAGATGAGGCAACTGAAGCCAAAAACTTTAAGTGACTTTGTCTCTCCCCCCTCAAGGTACTTAAAAATGTAGCTAGAAAGGCAGTGCATCTAAAAAGTTAAATAAAACGGCAATCACATCAGAATGCTGCGTGAGTTTGTATCTCAGCGTATATTTCACACGAATGGCTCATGTGGTAAGGCTCCAGAAATACAGGCAAGGCTGTGGGTGATTGAGCCAGGGTGCTGGGCGATAGAGAGCTTGAGGTAAACTTTGAAAACAAGTTTCAACAAGGTAATCCAAGGCGTTAAAGGGAGCATGAATGTTTACACCAGGGAATAAGTAGGTCAATTTTTCTGCCACGCACAGGGCTATCTTCTCTCAAATGCAAGTGTGTGGGTATGCTGCAATTTACTTATATGCTTGTTTTCACTGTAGTTTTATCAACGTTTATTTATTTTTGGGACAGAGAGAGACAGAGCATGAATGGGGGAGGGGCAGAGAGAGAGGGAGACACAGAATCGGAAACAGGCTCCAGGCTCTGAGCCATCAGCCCAGAGCCTGACGCGGGGCTGGAACTCACGGACCGCGAGATCGTGACCTGGCTGAAGTCGGACGCTTAACGGACTGCGCCACCCAGGTGCCCCTCACTGTAGTTTTAAAGTAACAAAAATGCTTCACAAACCCTTAGAACACTGGAGAAAAAAAGTCGCTAGTAATTATCCTGACCCTAATACCAAAGATTAGTCTTTCTTTGAAACCTCCCATTTGGTTTTAACAAAATGTAAGCTCCCTTGTTGTCAACTTAGTGCCCTTTTTAAAAATAAAAATTAAAAACTGCTGGAGAGCTCTTTGGTTCACAAGAACTGAATTGAAATTTTTGACAAATGGTACAGGAGGAATTCAAGTATCTATGTAATCAGCGTTGACTTTTATGTGTTGATACATATTGGAAAATCTGCCTGGAGAGAAAGAGAAAAGGGAGAGAGAGATATATACATCTACACGCACACAGAAGCCAATACAGATATAGCTAAAGATGGGAAATCCAGAAATAATGTTCTAATTCAGAGTATGTAAAAGCAATGATAAAGATAATATTAAAATGTCTCGAAAATATTTGTATCTTTGAAAGATGCTCACTTTTCAAAGATGACTGGTTGTGGGGCCTCTTCCCCCTTTGCCTTCATGATTTGAAGGTCGTCAAAACCACATGTTTCTTCCTCCTTTCTTTTTCATTAACACGACCGGGAAAGCACTGGGCCAGGAGAGAGCTGGAAGCGGGAGTCATGGAGGGTGGAGAAAATGGGCAAGATAATTCCAGGAAGAGCTCAAAATAGCTAATTAGTCTTTTGCCAAATGTATATGAAGTAATTTACTTTTTATAAGGTTCGTTCGGCTGAATTAAATGATTTCATTTTTGAATGTTCCTGTGATTATAACAAAAATATGACTCATCCAACTGATGGCTCATTCTTCTTCCTCTTGAGACTAAACCTTCAGAATCAGGATGAACAAGAAATAAATGGAGCCACGAAGGGTGGCCCTGATGATGGCTTCGGTGCTCACAAAATAAACAAATGCCGTCTGTGCTTCCTGTCTTTATATTTTACCTGTATCTATGACAATAGGGTTTCTGGACTAAATGTTTTGACTACGAGTGGTTAGGTAGTAACAAATAGAAACCTTAGGAATGACATGACCGATGTTTGCCACAACTTCCGTACGTTTTTGAGGGTGCTGCTTTACTGACTGATGAGCGTTTTTGCTCTTGATCTAAGAGCGTCTCTTCCCCTGAAAATTAAGAATCCAAGTCACCTCTGCCTTAAACTCATTATCTGATCATGTGAGAGCCCCCCAGGGCCCAGATTGTGCCCTTAGCACAAAGACATAGAAAAAGCTGGTGCTCCTTCAAAGGGAATGAAGATAGGCCTGGAGCATGGTAGGACTGTGATCTGGAATGATGCGCTCGGGGATGTCTGCAGGAAATGCCTCAGAGAAGTGCCACCACTGGTGTGGAGGTGTATCTGCAGCATCGAATATCCTAGGGGCACTTGGCTGGCTCGAGAATGTGCAGCTTTTCATCTTGGGGTAGTGAGTTCAAGCCCCCGTGTTGGGTGTAGAGATTACTTAAAAAAACAGAAACAAAAACAAAAACAGCACAGTGATCCTCTCCTTGAAACAGTTTCACAAAGAAGCTTATGCCTATGATAAAAAAAAATATACAAGGAAGTTTATACGCACTATGTTTTAGGGTAGTTATAATATGCACGAGAATTTTCAGTATTGCTCATTACAGGTTATGCTACACATTGATGGATCCAAATTATAGTGGTCCTGGACTGAAATTTTGGTCAATACCTAAGTTACATATTTATAAACTGCTGTAATCCTTCAGATTCTTAGATCTAAGAAAGACATTCTAGTGCAGTGTTTAAGAACATAAATTCTGGGGGGCGCCTGGGTGGCGCAGTCGGTTAAGCGTCCGACTTCAGCCAGGTCACGATCTCGCGGTCGGTGAGTTCGAGCCCCGCATCAGGCTCTAGGCTGACGGCTCAGAGCCTGGAGCCTGCTTCCGATTCTGTGTCTCCCTCTCTCTCTGCCCCTCCCCCGTTCATGCTCTGTCTCTCTCTGTCCCAAAAAAATAAATAAGCGTTGAAAAAAAAAAATTAAAAAAAAAAAAAAAAAGAACATAAATTCTGAAGCCAAACCGCCTGGATTCCCAAGCTTGACTCTGCTACTTAATTGCTGTGTGATCTTGTGCAAGTTTCTTAACTTCTCTGAGTTTTCATTTTTTTTTTAAATCAGTAAAATAACAACAGTATTTTCCTCATCTGGCTGTTGTGAGCCTCAAGTGAATTAATATATATGTAAATACACTTAGAATAGTTCCTGGCACACAGAAAGCACTTAAAAGCTATTATTACCATGTAAGTTCTCTGGCAAGCAATTAATAAGCAAAGCAATAAGAAACATGTACATAAATATTCATAGCAGCACTATTCAGAATAGCAAAACAGCAAAATCTAGCAGCAACCCAAATGTCCTGAACAAGAAAGTCAATATGCAAACTGGTATATTCACACAATAGAATATTATACAGGAGGCACAATGAGCACACTATAGGAACAGGCAACAATAAAGATGAATTTTAGCAATACAATTATATCCAGCATGATGACATCATTATAAAGATAAAAACAACTAAAATAAAGAGAGGATGCATACGTTCAAGGAAACTCATAAAAAGGAAAGCAAGAGAATGACCCACATGGAATTCAGAATGACCGCTACTTGAGGTATGGGGAAATGAAAGAGGAAACAGTGGCCCAGACCATCTGGTTAGATGCAGGTTCCTATCCAAGTCTATCTCTTGCTTTAGACGGCAGGTGTGTAGGTATTCAGGGGGAAGGGAGGAAGAGAGAGAAGAGACACATGGACCTATGATAAGGCTTTGTCATGAACCAAGAATCACAATTTATCCAGTTATGTATCCTTGAGACACGCCCCCCCAAAGTAACGACAATCATTGTCCATTGTTAGAATCAATCCCAGGGATGTTATATTACAAATAATTAAAAGATAACACAGGTGAGGGATTGTTCGTATGTGTTGATCCATTTTGGCTGGGAAAAGCAGTAGTAAGATAGATATAAACACCATATGTTCTGAGGATTTTTCTAAAATAAATAATGTTATTAGTCTTCTTCTCTTGGAAAAACAAAATGACAGGTCATGTGACTGTTTAGGGTGCAGACAGTGAAGACACGTTTGTTTAAAATGCATGATATAAACTGGTGATTTGGTATTGGTTAAATCAGTGTGGCAAGCATAGCACATTCATTACTAGTATCGATACTCCGGGATTCCAAAAACCTTCTTAAATACATTTCACATTTCAAACAAAACCATCCTGCCAGCCACCAAAACGGGCTCCACCGACCTCGACATTTGCCAGTGATTTTCAGGAATGAGTGTGGATTTGTTAGCCTGATACCTCTAAATCATTCAAAGAGTCGTGAAGTGACATATTCCAGAAGAGGCACCATTACATGCAGATAAGAAAAACTTAGAAAGGTCATAGATAATCTAGTAAAAATGAAGGCAGGGACTGTAATGGGCAATTGAGGGCAATTGTCAAGCTTCTTTGCACGGTCTCTCTCCCTGACAAACTGCTTTATAATGGCAATCATTCCTTCATGGCCACAAGTGAGGATACCTTCATTGTATGTATATTTACCGAGCAAATTCTACCGCCCAGATATCATTAGGGGTGGAAGGGATGGCAGAGAAGAAGCTAAGAAAAGCCCCCACGATTAGTGTCTGCTTATGGAATATGCAATACTAAACTTTAAGTACCTGAGTAATGAATATGTCCTGTATTACAGTTATTCATCTCATTGCATGTGTTCCTAAAGAGTTTTTGCTCAGACAAGAATAGTCTTTGTCTCGCTAGGTAAGAAATCTGACCAAAAGTGATATGGTTATTTCTTTGAAGCTTAAACATTCGCCGTCTTTGAAGTAGTCATACACTGAACCAAGAGGATCGAAGTATCTGGAAACAAGTGGCCTGTGAGAATTGGGCAGGGAAAACAGACTGTGTGTGTGTGTGTGTGTGTGTGTGTGTGTGTTACTCTTTCTCCCACTTTTATCTGCCCCTACATATTTACTACTGGAAGATCATCCATTTCGGGTTCACTGCTGCCATGGGGACATGAAGCCATAATATTAGTCTCTATATCACCATTAGCTGGTCATGTGCTCCCATCTCCCCTACTCTGGGTATTAAACTGTCACTGTGCTTAGCCTGGATTTGGCCTGTATAAAATCCAAAAAACTAAAAATGCTTATCATCTCACACGTAAATCTCTTGGCCAAACGAACCGAGGGGCTTAGACGTATTTTGTCCTTTCTAGAGCTGAATGTCTCTTGTTTTACTTCTCAAAACACAGAGAGTTAAGGGAGAAAGAAATGACACGAGTAAACACTAAGTTCTAGTTATACAGTGACTGGCTTCCAATTTTTTGATTAATGGATTAACGAATTAAATAAAGAATAGTTAGTGCCATTGCTTGAGATAGGGAATGATGGAAAATGGGATGAGGTTTGGAGAGGGGAGAATATCGTGAACCCAGTATGAAGTGGGGAATAAATATAAAGTATATTTGAACTGTATCTTAAACGTACAATTTGGAAATTGTGATAATTGGATGAGGGTCTAGGCTGTCATTTACCTTTTGCGATATTAAAGCTAGGTTCTTTTTTCAAAGTGTATTTATTTTGAGAGAGAGTACAGGAGGGGCAGAGAGAGAGGGAGAGATAGAGAATCCCAAGCAGACTCCACACTGTCAGTGCAGAGCCTGATGCAGGGCTCGAACTCACAAACCATGAGATCACCACCTGAGCCAAAACCAAAAGTCGGACGCTTGATCAACGGAGCCACCCAAGTGCCCCTAAAAGCTAGGATCTTAAACAAAATGCGAGCATAAATCCTTAGGCTTTTTTGAAACTTTTTTGAAACACTTACTACATGTGAATTGACATTGTGTGTACAAATCATTCTTATGCGTTCATTAAAATAGGACCCTAAACGACCCAGTCTGGACATTATTTCCTGGACCTAGAGTTAATCTATATTTTTAAAGGAAAATAAATTGTTTCTTCACAACCATTCCACAATTCACCCTTCTCCCTAATTCAGATGGTCTTTCTCAATCACTCCAAATTAATGATACATTCATCACATAGTTTTACAAATAGCCAAGCATATTAAATCATATCAGGTAAACATTCTAATTCCAAAACTTCTGAAAAGGGGAGCAGGCTGACCAAAATTTTTGTGGCTCATAAGACTTTGGCAATTTGTTTGTGGGCCTGATACCTAACTTTTTCAACAGTAAGCAAAGCCTGGAGCAGTAATCATCCACGTGAAAAGTAACTTCAAATGTCACAGTACCTCCCATGCTATGGCAATTTAGCAAGTGATGATGTGACTGATTGAGCCAGAAGGAAAATGTAATGAAATTATTGGTTTGGAACACAACGTGCTTAAGATCTCTCAGCCTTTTGTCTCTTCAAAGGTCAATAGACAACTCTTTGAAATACGAGACATGCAAAAGAATGTTAACATTTGCAATGTGAACCTGCATTCACCACTTCTCTGCTTTGAAGGATTTCTCGCCCACAAACGCTAATAGAAAACAAAATGATCAATGAATCTTGCCACCCCCCCCCAATGTCTCTACCAACACCACACCACCCATGATGAGAAAAGACTTTACAAAGGTGATGATAATTTATTGACTGAAGTTTACTTTTAGGCAAATCGTTTTGGTATCGGTTTATAAAATGGATGTGATTTTAGGCAAGATGAAATCCTAAAATTGATCATCTCAGTTGAAGGGTTTTTGAGTTAATAGGGAAGACGATAATGTTATAGAGAGGGAATCCCATAGATCTTGTTTCTGGAGTTAAGTAACCTAGGTAGCTAAGAGGGAGACAGATTTGGATAATGGCTTTGACTTGGATTAATACGTGTCCATCTCATCCTGATGCTATTAGAAACACAGATCTTTGGGACACCTGGGTGGCTCATTCGGTTGAGCACCTGACTCTGATTTCCACTCAGGTCATAATCTCACAGTTCGTAAGTCTGAGTCCCACATCAGGCTCTGCACTGACAGTGCAGAGCCTCCTTGGGATTCTCTCTCTCTCTCACTCTCTGTCCTCCCCTGCTCATGTACTCTCTCTCTCTCTCTCTCTCTCTCAAAATAAATAAATAAAAAGAAAAAAGAAATACGGTTCTTTAAAAGTCTCCTTCTGAATTTTAATATATAAATGAGTCATTAAAATATTGACCTCTGGGGCGTCGGGGTGGCTTAGTCAGTTGAGCGGCTGACTTCTGCTTAGGTCATGATCTCGTGGTCCGTGGGTTCGAGCCCCACATCTGGCTCTATGCTGACAGCTCAGAGCCTGGAGCCTGCTTCAGATTCTGTGTCTCCTTCTCTCTCTGCCCCTCCCCCACTCATACTCTGTCTCTCTCAAAAAATAAACATTAAAAAAAAGTTTTTAAATATATTGACTTCCAGTTAGATTCTGCTTAGTATCATATATAATCTTGTTGATAAGAATATTGGTTTGTATGTGAAAGCTCAATAAATATTTGTCAACCAAATATACGCTTCTTGGATTTAGGAAAATTTCAGATCATAAAAGGACCTTATGTGCTTTCGAATTTTAAAACAAGTCTTTCGTTTTATAAACAAAAAAGCTCAGGCTCAAAGGAGTGTGGTGGTTTGCCCAAGCACACATTCACACATAAGACTTAATATTGATACTCACTTTAGAATATAATGGAATGTTAAAAGCAAGTACCTGAAAGTTCCCTAAAATCTGGGTTGTTGAATCCTGATTCTGCCGCTTACCAGCTGTTGATGAGTGTATATGTATATTTCTGAAGTTGCCACTCCTACAAGAAAGTTACTAACTTTGAGCCTATCTCTTGTTTTTGTTCCCTCCCCATAGGAGCTATTTTTTTTAAAAATCGACATATAACTGACTTACAACATTGTATAAGTTTAAGGTGTATAATAGATTTATAGATTTATATATTGCAATATGATGACCTACATTTTCTTATCCTTAACTCCGACACAGGAACTCAGCCAACATGCAAACAATAATGAGTTCACATTAGAAATTTTCTATGTACTATAGAAAAGTGATCCCTCTCCTCAAATACATTTGATGAATCGGTATCATGGCACAAGGTCACAACTCAGTTTCTAGATTTCCATTACCAAACGCTGCAACAGAAATGAGGCAGTGCATTTGCTCCCCATTAAAAAAGAAGAAATGATACTGAAGTCAGTGAGTATCAGATTTTTGTATGGGGATGTCCACACAGACACAGCCTCCACCTGTGGATCTGAAGTAGAACAGTGCAGTCCGTGTGAACAGAAAGCCCAGCCTGGGTCTTTACATTCAAGACTCCATGCCATTGCTTCACCTCGGGGTGAAACCAGCCTGCCCTGCAACAGCTTATGTCCTCATGCCGTTGGGAACTCAAGATGAAATCTTTTCTGCTTTTCAAAGAGCAGTGGAGATCCAGGGCAGATGGAAAAAAGTGGAGCACTTGTTTCCATAGATAAAGGGGCTGGGAGGGGTGGGGGGGGGGTGGACAGAAGACTGATAAAGAGTAGATCGAATAAGGTTTAACCACATATGTTGAAATATACCCAACAAACATCTTAAAGAACATTCCAACCATTTTGGGATTTAGCCACCATGTCAAATAAGTAAGGATATTATAAAATGACAAAATCTTAGTTCAAATAAGTTTCAGCGTTCTCCAATGTATAATTTAAGTATAAATTTGTATTTTGTTTTCTTTGCCTATTTTAGGTAGATTGAGTGCAAGTTTTAGCTTTAAATAGTGGCAGGGTATGAAGGACTATATTAGGTATAAAAAAGGAAGAATGCTGGGGACATGGGAGTTGGGTAAGAACTAGAAGTGACGTCATTTGGGTGGGCATTTTGCTGAACAAAAGGGCAATAGATACCAACCCCTGTTTTGCTGTATAATTCAGAAATCGTAAAGCTTTTAGTTTTAGCATGGGCTCATTTACTTTCTTTCCAATGGGAGTTATAAACCAGATTGTTAAAAACCCAGCAATTTGGATATCATGTTTCTTAAATTCAGGTACATCTTAAGGGAATACCAAAACTTCTAGTTGGAACTGTTAGGCATCTGTCTGCCCGTCAATGCAAAGCATAAATGTGGATTATTTGAGAGCATTAACCCTGAAAGCCACTGAGATGATTTCCCTGAGATGAAAGAAACAAAAATGGCAACAACGACGAAAACAATGGATATGCCAATAATTTTTCTTACTGCTGCTAACACTCACCTGGTAGCTCATTATGTTGTTTCTACCAAATCACTCAGTGGCCTCATCTAGCCTCCCTTCAGCAGTCAGTGAGAGCCTCCAAAGTCTGCTTACACGTTCACATCCATGACAGGCTAGTTCATGGACAAACACAAGAAGAGGGCATTTTTAAATCGGGGTAACGAGGCCCTAACACAGCTGTAAAAGTGGAACACATCCTTCTTGATTTATACAATAACCACTATTCCCTTATATGTCAATTTAATTATATTTTCCAACAACTATGTTGCTCTTAGTTCATAGTCTGGTAAAGCCCCTAGACTTACTTCAGATAAAGTGACGTGGTTTAGCCAAACTGCAGGACCACAGAGATGTCATGAAGAAGTTTGCCAAATTTCTTGCCAAAATCTAGCAAGCCATTCTTGTGCGCCAATGAATAGCAATATGAAAATGATGATGATGATGATGATGATGATTATACACTAATTTATCAAAAGTAAATAATCTTCACAATAAAAGATAACTATCGTTATTACCTATTTTCACTAGATCCAAATGAATAATGTCACAAACTCTCCACTGTTGAAAAAAATTCCAGAAATGTCGAATTTTAATAAACGCAAGCTTTCCCGCATTTTCTCCATTGGCCCATTATTATCTTCCATGGGTTTTTAAAGAACAAATTGAAGGGGCACCTGGGTGGCTCAGTTGGTTAAGCCTCTGACTTCCTCTCAGGTGGTCATCTCCCTGTCCACGGTGTCGAGCCCCGCGTCGGGCTCTGTGCTGAGGGCTCGGAGCCTGGAGCCTGCTTCGGATTCTGTGCCTTCCTCTCTCTCTGCCCCTTCCCCGCTCACACTCTGTCTCTCTCAAAAATAAACATTAAAAAAAAATAATTGAAGCAAATTTCTGCCACCACCCCCCAAGATTTTTTCCCCAAATTTCACATAGCAAATAGAGTTTCACCATTTGATATCTGAGACTCATACAAACACAGGTTTATAATAATACTGGCAGTGTACTCTCAATAATACGGTCGAAGTGTACTTTGACATCGCTAAGCTATAGAAGCATTATTTCCGGTGTTTCCGGAACCCCGTGTGTTCAATCAGAAGAAACACGTAACTTTCCTTCACAGTCAATTAACAATAAGCAGGATTATTTAACGGTAGTCACTTCATAAAATAACATTGCCATGGAAATACATTCGAATAAACATACTTATTAACTTCAGATTGCGAGGTTTTCTGAAAATACAGCCATCTATAGCTATTGGTCTGGGCTTTAGCTAAACAAAGGTTTCCATTTCGACTACGGGAGTTGGGAGGAAGGAATCCTTGTCATAAACAGCCACTATTTGCATATTAGTATTAGAAAAATAAGTAGATAGCCTTCTGTCAAAAGCCCTTTTTTATTCATCAACCAGTTTAGCCTTCTGATATTTCATTCTTTCCTTTAAACCCTGCCACATATGATTGGGCACTTAAGCACTATGTTTAACGTTATGCGTTGTAATTCATTGTAATGTATCCAGGGGAATTATCTTGATTTCAGCTGACATTTCAAGACACCTTAAAGGGAGATGCATGGTCTTTCCTTATAGTCAGGGGAGCGAAGCCACATCTGAGTACTTTTGAGGGTATTTGACCTTGGAGCAGTCATTTTTCCTTACCTAAAATGTCTAATCTCCTGTGTCTCCCTCTCTCTGCCCCTCCCCCATTCGTGCTCTGTCTCAAAAATAAATAAACATTAAAAAAAAAAAAAGGGGGGCGCCTGGGTGGCTCAGTCGATTGAGCGTCCGACTTCAGCTCAGGTCACGATCTCACGGTTCGTGAGTTCGAGCCCCGCGTTGGGCTCTGGGCTGATGGCTCAGAGCCTGGAGCCTGTTTCTGATTCTGTGTCTCCCTCTCTCTCTGCCCCTCCCCCACTCGTGCTCTGTCTCTCTCTGTCTCAAAAATAAATAAACATTAAAAAAAATAATAAAAATAAATAAAATGTCTAATCTCAAAAATGAGTAGACTGATCTAAGATCCTTTTCCAAAGCTGGGATTTAAAAAATAAAACACACATAAAATGATACTTCTCTTCTCCTACCACAGCATTTAATGTTCACATCCATTAAATTCTAAGTATGAAACATGCAAAACTAGATTAGAGTTTTCTTTATATCAGATCATTTTGTGATATCAATGTATAAAAATTAAGATGGAAGTTCTGAAAATTGAAAGTAGGAGGAAACTTATTTAGCGAAGCTCATAGTTTTTTTCAACAGTTCTTTTATTACTTTATTTCTTTTACATGGCACAAAAGTGTTTATTAGCTTTTTTTTTTCATTTCAACTTTATTGGAGGTATGTATAATTGACATATAAAATTCTAAGACGCTTAAAGTGTACAATCATGGTAATTTGATATATTTATACATTGTGAAGGGATTCCTGCCATCTAGTTAACATAGCCATCACCTCACATATGTACACACACACACACACACACACACACCCTTTTATTTTTGGTGAGAACATTTAGGCTCTACTGTCTTAGCAAATTTTAAGTATACAATACAGTGTTATCAATTAGAGACACCGTGTTTTACATAATATCCTCAGATCCTATCCGTCTTATAACTTTTACCAACTTCTTATCTTCCCCATCCTCCAGCCCCTGGAAACTATTTTACACTCTCTGTTTCTATGAGTTCAATTTTTTTTTATAGGTTCCACATATAAATTATACCATGCAACACTTGTCTTTCTCTGTCTTATTTCACTTAGCGTAACGCCCTCAGAGCCATCCATGTTGCCTCAAGTGGCAGGATTTTCTTCTTTCTCATGGCTCAGTAATATTCCATTGTGTGTGTGTGTGCGCGCGCGCGCGTGTGTGTATACATATCACATCTTCTTTACCCATTCATCAGTTGATGGATGCTTAGGCTGTTTCCGTATCTTGGCTGTTGTGAATAACACTGAAATAGATATGGGAGTGCAGATACCTCTCCAATATCCTATTTTCATTTTCTTTTTTTTTTTTTTAATTTTTTTTTCAACGTTTATTTATTTTTGGGACAGAGAGAGACAGAGCATGAACGGGGGAGGGGCAGAGAGAGAGGGAAACACAGAACCGGAAACAGGCTCCAGGCTCTGAGCCATCAGCCCAGAGCCTGACGCGGGGCTCGAACTCCCGAACCGCGAGATCGTGACCTGGCTGAAGTCGGACGCTTAACCGACTGCGCCACCCAGGCGCCCCCCTATTTTCATTTTCTTTGGATACATACCCCAAGAGGGATTGCTGGATCTTATGGTAGGCCTATTTTTAATTTTTTGAGGAAGCTTCATACTGTTCTCCATAGTGGTTGCACCAGTTCATTCCCACCAACAGTGCCCGAGGGTACGCTTTTCTCAGCTTCCTCACCAGTACTTGATAGCTCTTGTCTTCCCGATGACAGTCACTCTAACAAGCAGGAGGAGTTAGGTCTTGGTTTTGAACTACATTTTCCCGATGATTAGTGATATTGAGAACTTTTACGTGTACTTGTTAGCCATGTGTTTGTCTTCTTTGGGAAAATGTCTATTCATTTCCTCTGCTCACTTTTTAATCAAATGTTGTTGTTGTTTTTGTTTGGTTTGGGGGGCTCTGTTTGTTTTGCAGTTGAGTTGTATGAGTTCTTTACATATTTCGGATATTAATCCCCTATCAGGCACATAATTTTCAAATATTTTCTCCCATTCTATAGGCTGCCTTTTCCTTTTGTTGGTTTCCTTTGCCGCGTAGAAGTTTTTATTTTTACTTTTGTAAAACGTTTATTTATTTTTTAAGTAATCTCTACACCCAACATGGGGTTCACATTCACAACCCAAGATCAAAAGTTTCATGCTCTTCCAACTGAGCCAGCCGGGCACCCCATTGGGCAGAAGTTTTTAGTTTGATGTACTTCCACTTGTTTATTTTTGCTTTTATTGCCTTGTTTTTATTGTCAAATCCAAAAACTCATCACCAAGTCCAATGTCAAGTAGCTTACACCCTATTTTCTTCTAGGATTGTTATGGTTTCGGGTCTTACCTTCAAGTCTTTAATCAATTTTGAGTTAATTTTTGTGTATGGTGTGAGAGAGGGGTCTAGTTTCATTCCTTTGCACTTAGCTTTCCAGTTTTCTCAAACCATTTATTGAAGACATTATCCTTTCCCCATTGAGTTTCTCGGCTCCTTTGTCAAATTAATTAACCACATATAAATGGGCTTATTCCTAACTTCTCTATTCTGTGTCATTGATCTATGTGTCTTTTTTTATGCTAACACGATACCGGTTTGATTACGGCTGGAAATCAGGAAGTACGATGACACCCACTTTGTTTCTTCTTTCTCAAGACTGTTTTGGGGTCTTTGGGGGTTCCACACAAATTTTGGGATTTTTTTGTTCCATTTCTGTGAAAAATGTGATTGGAATTCTGATAAAGATTACATAGAGCCTGTAGATTGCCTTAGGTAGCACGGACATTTTAACAATATTAATTCTTTCCAATCTGGAGTATAGTGTATCTTCCCATTTACTTGCGTGTTCTTCCATTTCTTTAATCGATGTCTTATAGTTTTCAGTGCACGGATTTTTCACTCCCTTCGTTACATTTATTCCTACGTAGTTTTTCTTTTAATGCAATTATAAATGTGATTGTTTTCTTAATTTTTCTTTCTGATGTTTCATTATTAGTGTATGGAAATACACTGGTTTTCCATATTGGTTTTGAATCCTGAAACCTTACTGAATTTGTTTATTAGTTCTAATATTTGGTGGAATTTGGTGGAATTTTTAGGGTTTTCTATATATAATATGTTATCCACAAATACAGACAGTTTTCCTTCTTCCAAATTAGAAAAGAAACAAATGATTCTTTTAAAAGATCAAAGACTTGCTGCTGAAAATAAAAATTTATGGTAGTCTGTATAATGGTGGAATGAAGGGGAGACACTTTCACTCACGGAAGTAAACAGAAATGGCTGTCATCAGGATGTTATCACTGTAATTTGTCACACAATTTTTTGTGTGACATGTTATGGACATCTCTTTCCTCTCACTGTCACCCTTGGGCTATAAGCTGCCAAAGGTAATGGAAAAAGGATTTATAAAAAGCTAATTGTTACAACCTTTAAGTGTCACTTTCCCTTAGGTTCACGAGCAATAACTTAGCTGGGCTAGGAAACAAGTGTTTGATTTAACTATTTCTGTAGTTAATAATAAACCATAGGTACTCATGATTTAATGTTTATTTGAGAGAGAGAGAGAGAGAGAGTGCATGCATGCATGCATGCACATGAATGAGGGTGAGCAGGGGAGGGGCAGAGAGAGAGAGAGAGAGAGAGAGAATGCCAATCAGGCTCCACGCTGACAGCATTGAGGCCCAACTCGGGGTTCAATCTCACGAACCCTGAGATCGTGGCTTGAGCCAAAATGAAGAGTTGGATGCTTAACCAACCGAGCCACCAGGCACCCCATCTGACTTCAATTTAAAGCAATAAAATAATGTCCTATATACTTTCAGGGAAGTCTAGATCATTTTGTCAAGACTCAGTCCAAGATAAAAGGTATGCCTCAAAGTACCTGAAATATCGGGGAACGAGAATGATGCCAATTTGGGGATGGTTTACTGCAGAGGGGACGGGGATAGGCTTGATCCTGCTGCTGTTGCTATTGTAGAAGAAGATCACGACATTCGTATAAATTGTTTAGATGACTGGAAATAGGTAGAATTGGATTTTGCATCTAGGTCTGCCTGACTCCGTAACCTATCCTTCCAACACTACTCAGTTCACCTGTAACACGTGTTCCTATATTCTATTAATTCCTCACTTGTCTCTTTGATAATGTGCCTGACTCATCAGATCCCCATTAGAAATCTGCTTTTTTTTTTCATTGGGAACCCATTTGGCTTTAGATTTACATAATAGAAACCAGTGGAATTTTTCTAGTACTTTTGAACAAATGACTTTGTTTTAGAGAAAAAAGGCATTCATTTTTAAGTATTTAGATGTAACCTATAAGCATCCTCAATATAAAAGTTAAAGATCCAATGAAGGTAGGACACTAGAGGAATATATTTAAATTAAATATTTATAAATAAATAAAATCACATGACCATGTAAGGTGAAAAGAAGTCAGCATTCTTTTATAATTAAAGAAGAGAGTGATTTACAGACTTTGAGGCTTTGGAAAACTCCAGAAAGAAAATTATTTACCAAGTGATTGACTTCTAACCAGTATAGTCTTCAGGAAAAATCTGTTACCAATTTTGACTAGCTTGCTTTGTAAAGTCTCAAAAGAAAGATTGCTAATTTCCATTTTAAACATGCTATTCCTCCTCAGGAAATTTTTCCAGGTATCAGGATATTTGATATAAAAGAATGTTTTGGTTAAATTTTGTTAAAAATATATTGTATATTCTTATAAAAATCATCAATGACCTCATGTTCTTTGTTCTTCACTATTCATGGTAATGATCTCTCCTTATTCCTAGAAATGATGTTGAATGTGTTCTTACCCCAGCGTTCGCATATAAATGCTGTGGATGATTTGGCTCTTGAATAATAAGGACTCATCTTCAGGCACCATTAGCTGGGGAACGTTGGGAGGAATTTTTAGTTATTGAAGGCTGAACATGGACAACCATGACCTTACTATCAACTGTGATGTCCGAGGAGCCTCTGAGTCAGTGTCATATACCAGCTGTCAATTCAGGGAACCCATTCAGAAAAGGGCTTGAGGTGGATTCTTATCTTTCTAAATGCAGAGACTGTAAAGGATAAAATAATCTACTTGGGGTATTTCCTGTGAAACTTTCAAAACAGCACATTGACAGAAAAGATAAATTGTAATCAACCTACATGAAGTCATTTGATTGCAATTGAAAAATAAAATCATTTGGCACTTAAGGATACTTCTAATCCTGGGGTGCCTGGGTGGCTCAGTCGGTTGAGCGTCCGACTTCCGCTTAGGTCATGATCTCGTGGTTCATGAGTTCCAGCCCTGCACTGGGCTCTGTGCTGCCAGCTCAGAGCCTGGAGCTTGCTTCGAATTCTGTGTCTCCCTCTCTCTCTGCCCCTCCCCTGCTCGTGCTCTGTCTCTCTGTCTCTGTCTCTCTCTCTCTCAAAAATAAATAAGCATTAAAAATAAGAATAACAATAATACTTGTAATCCCTTTTAAAAAGGGGGGGGAGGGTACCTGGGTGGCTCAGTCAGTTAAGCATCCCACTTTTGATCCGGGGTTGGGTCATGATCTCAAGGTTGGTGAGTTGGAGCCTTGCATCAGGCTTCGCGCGGACAGTGAGGATCCTGCTCAGGAATCTGTCTCTCCCTCTCTCTGCCCCTTTCCTGCTTGCACTTTCTCTCACTCTCTCAAAAATAAATTTATTAATTAATTAAAAACTTTAAAAAAAAATACTTCTAATCCTACCACTGCCAGGGAAAGAAAGACACAGAGCCAGACACGCATTGGCCACTCAATAGTTTATCCAAAGAGAATGGTACACATGATCCATTCCAAAGTTAATTCTGGTCAAAATCTGGTGCATAACCTCAGCATGCATCATTTGTATTCTAGTGTTTAAACTATGTCTCTAAAGAATCTAACATCCCTCAATGTTTTCCTACCACTTAGACTGTGCGTCCTTTCTTCTAAGTAACATCTGAATTGTAAATAGGTCAATTTCAAAATAACCCTAGCGATTATTGGATTAAAATTATTCTATGGAAAATATTTTGGGCAACTTCTCACATTAGCTGAACTAAAATTTAGTCCTATAGTTTTATAGATGTTCTTGGTGCTTGAATTTGGGTCTACAAAAATAAAATGACTTACACAGAATTCTTGGCCAAACTTGAGGAAAGGATTTTGCCTCTGCTTCTTTCAGAATAGGATACCTGATAAACAAGCGAATTCAAGGAGAATTACAAGATTATGAGCACAAAGTCATGTTGGTGTCTTAGCCCGAACAATCAAACATCTTCTTAGGACCCTCATTCAAAAGTTAAATTAGCCAATCTACTGTTATATGCCTGTTGGGAATAAAGATTGCTCTGATCCATAAGAAAAAAGGTGGACGTTAGATCATCAAAAGAAACTCAAGCAGAATTAAAAGATTACAGACACAAGGTCATTGATGAAGGTTTGGGGGGGGGGGGTGCAGTCCGTGGGGTCTAGAGCCAAAGGCCAAGAAAGAATTCTTGGGGACATATTTGGTGCAAAAAGGTGATTTTATTAAAGCACAGGGACAGGACCCGGTGGGCAGGAAGAGTTGCTCTGGGCTTGTGTGGAGTAACTCATTATATGCTCTTAGGTTGGGAGGGGGTCAGGGATAGAGTCGGTCTCTAAGGTATTCTGGAAGCACAGTTTCCAGGACCTTGAGGGACTAGCTGTTGCTAAGGAAATGCCATTTATTACCGTTTAATACAACCTCAGTCACGAGACCCTTTAGATCCCGGGGCCATAAACTTGGAGTATGATTGCCAGCCTATATGTTGGGGCAGTTGAGATAAAGGAAGTAGACTTACAGGATCCTGGAGGTTAGAATAATGTTAAGCTAAGGTTCTCTTTTGCCCCCGGCAAAGGGTCATCCTTGAGGCAGCTGAGCTTCTAGAGGGAGGTCACTCTGCCAGTTTCAAGGACGTGTCAATGGGCTGCAGGCATGTAAGGGAATTTAATATTTCATTTGCCTTTCCTACACTACCATGGCAAACACTTAAACCCCTTTCCTTTGTTTTTGGGTAGCCAGGAGTATCTGAGGAATATCACACATATTTCACCTGGGGCGGGGGGGAGGGGAGCCTGTATTTTGCCCTCAGCTTGCTCCACACTCCCTCATCAGTCACGTTTTTCCCAAGCATGAACAACAAACCCAATCTATTGCCAGATGCATATTGGGAAAGAAGGCTGCCGTGACCCACTCCAAAACAAATAGGTTGCTATATACAACTTAGTATACATATAAAGTTGTTTTTTACATAAAACTTTGGCAAGAACTGAACTTAAGTAAGTACAGCTCCCCACCACCTGTTGAAAATCATTTTGACACTAATGCACAGAGTTCTTTGCTCTGTGGGTTATTTGCTGAGGTTCAAGGTGGTCTGCATTTTATCATCAGTTTTCACTCTCTTGGCCCTGGTTCAATTCCAATTTAGGAGAATACTTGAAATACTGTCTCTCCTCGTAGCATGCAAACGCTCTAGGAATTTGATGCTTTCCAGAATAATCTATGCTTGTTCTGTAAATACAATCAAACACACTTTTCCAGGAAAGAACAGAAGAGATTAGATTTGCTTTAGCTTAAATTGTCTAAAGAGGGTTCTCAGTTGTGGACTTGTTAATGGGTTTAGTACAAATCATGGAAATTGAATCATGCATTTTTATTAGTCACCCAAGAAGCCTTTCGGTTTCAGGTTCTTCTGGAAAGCTCAATCACCCGTGGCTCTTCTTTTCACAACGTGGAAAATGTCTTGCCTGATCAGGAAGTTAGTCATTTTACATTTTGACATCTAAAACAATGAGAAGCCTAAAAACCTCACGAAATTACATTTATAAGCAACAGGATACATCACTTTAAAGATGAAAATCTCAAGGATTTGTGGCGCCTTTCTTTGTTCCTGCTCATCCTATTTTACTTTTTGAGTGGCAGATATTTTGTAAACATCTGCATTTGAATTCAAACAACAAATGTTGGCAATTAGTTCCCTAGCTTAGAGTGAAAACATTATTAATTTATATTGGCAGCTTTTGTATTCTGAGAGTGAACCTTCCTTGTGTTTGTTTTCTTTCCCGATCAGTAGTGTTCCAAGGCAAACACTAATCTTTGTCATTCAATTCAAAAACTAGGACAGGGGCGCCTGAGTGGCTCAGTTGGTTAAATGTCCAGCTTCAGCTCACGTCACGATCTCATGGTTTGTGGGTTCGAGCCCCGCATCGGGCTCTGTGCTGACAGCTCAGAGCCTGGAGCCTGTTTCAGATTCTGTGTCTCCTTCTCTCTCTGCCCCTCCCCTGCTCATGCTCTGCCTCTCTCTGTCTCTCAAAACTAAATAAATGTTAAAAAATAAATGAATAAATAAATAAAAACTTAGGACAGGTTTCAACATAAAGTGTTCTGAAAAGGAGTGATAAAGTACAATTTGGGAAATGTCTGTCCTTTACAGTCCTCATCTTCTGGAGACTGTTTATCCCTTCTTGTTTTAGCAGTTGCCTCTGACTTGGTCACAGACATCCCCTGAGGCTTTTCTTTTCCATTTATTTTATCCATTTAAGGTTAACATACTAAGAGTTTTGCTACCGAGAGATTAAAATAAATATGTTTGATGGAGCTTTCTCAAGGCTCCTGCACTGACCACTGCCTTCTTCCCTGACTTCTCTGGCGTCTCTTCAATACGGGCCATGTTGAGGCTACCGAGTAGAGCTCTTCGCAAAGGGCCACATTTGAAGGGGGGGACGGGGAGGGGGAGCACGTTCCTCGCGTTTGTGTGCACGGAAAACGAAGAGAGAAAATCCATCAGAGTGAAGTTTCCCTCGCTCACTTTTTAAAATCACTTGGCCTGTGAAATTTCACTGTAAAATTCACTGTAATATTTAGTCACTCAGTATTGGGCACGGCAGCTCCAGGCAAGAATAGGACACCCAACACGATCAGGTGACACAAAAACTACACAACTAGGATATTATCATCTGTATTGTTTTCAGTTTATAGTTCTAAAAAATGAGGTGGGGTGGAATATCATTACTGTGGTTTTATCCATTCTGTGTGTTTGCTGCTTTAGTATTTACCAAGTACCAAGGTATTCGGAAGTTAAGCTAATCATTAAAAAAGAAATCCTTGTTGGGGCTGCCTGGGTGGCTCAGTCAGTTGAGCCTCTGACTCTTGATTTAGGCTCAGGTCATGATCCCAGGGTCGTGGGATCCAGCCTGGCGTCAGGATCGGCACTGAGTGTGGAGTCTGGTTAAATATCTCTCTCTCTTTCCCTCTGCCCCTCTCCCAGGCTGGTGCTCTCATTCTCTCTCTCTCTCTCTCTCTCTCTCTCTCTCTCTCTCTCTCTCTCAACAAAAGGAAATATTTTTCCTCTTGGTTCATAATTAAGTCTCCTATGATTTAAGTGTGTTTTTTCCAGGCTATATATTTCACCATCTTCTCCCCGCCCCTCCAGGTCCTGGGAGAGAAGATACATATCATTGTACTTAGCTGGTGTTTGCATTTTGATTTTGTTCTTATAATTTCACAGTAGTGATGGACAAAACCGGGCTTTCTGGAAGAGGTGAACTTCAATGGCCGTATTGCAAGACAATGATAGCTGATGAACACAGCCAACCATATGAGGGCAGGAGAAATGGTCAGAAAGGAGGAGAAGGCAAGAACTCTGGCAGGGACAAGAAACACAGGGAGTTCATTTGGTGCTCTTTGCAGAGACTGAGGGAAAATGTATTTATCAAAAGTCTTTCTTGACAGATCATGACAGACTGCTTCATTTCAGCCTATCCCCACTTGTCCATAATGTCTAAATAAGTATTTTAAGTGATCAGATGAGAGAGTGCTGACGTACCTGGAAACCGAATATATGGGGGCTGGAAAAGTTTGTGTTCATCCAACTCAGGAGCAAAGGCAGGTTGGCTGGGGGTAAACCTCTCTTTCAGAGCTCTCGCTCTTAAAAGAATTGCTTCCTATGACAGCACGTCCTTCCCCTTTGGTCTTGGTGTATGGAGAAGTAAGAAACTCTAAAAATGGGCTGAAAGAATATGCCAGGGAAAGAACTAGGTCATCTCACACGACATAAAATAATGCACAATATCTCAAAACTTTTTCTGCAGCCGGCAACATTCCACCAACCATTTCTAGTGAATTAACCTCAATTGCTACACAGCAAATACTAAATTGGGAAGAACCACAGCATCAGGTACTGAAACAGAAATAGGTTTTATATTTCCCGTGTCTTAAGAAGAAAAAATAGGTGCATCTCATCTTTCTTGACTGTTTCCTCAAAATATATGCTCAATTCATTAACTATTCCCTGGTAAGAAACTGACCCAGTAATAAATTAAATAATGTAAGGTCATGATCTCAAACAAAATAAATTAAATAATGTAATAAATTGAACAATGCAAGGTCATGATTTCAAAGTACCAGACTACCTTTCAAAATTCTGGAAGAGGACGCTTAACAACCAATGGCCCTTTGGGGCTTAGAAAACAAAAACTCTTAGCATAAATGTTTGTGAAAGAAATTTAATTTTTAACACAGTTGAATTCCTCGCCATTTTCATCCATTAGTGGTCACCATTAAGCAAAAACCTAAGTTTATGTTTATGATCAAGGACCAATAGTAACTGAAGTTTAATTTGAATAGAATTATACATTCACCCCGATTTAGAATTCACCCCGATTTAAAATAAGACTAACGGTAATGTGCTATTAACTCCCAGGTACACCAAAAGCAAAACAAAAACACTTGTTCATGGTATTTTGTTCCACATACTAGTGAGCAAATTAATGCATCGTTTTCTTTCTACAGGAAAACTGAAGATTTTAATAACAAACCCTCCAAGGTCAAAATGAATACAGGTATGCTGTTTCTGTTAGTTTCGACCCTTTCAAAATCATCTTGGCCCTAAATCATTAAGTTTAGTACTCTGCTGATCTGATTCATCTAAATTCATTACTTGACTTCTCTGTTTTTTGTGCTCCAATCTTATAGCTATCAGAAGTAGACTTTTCTGTTTTGTTACCTACTCTTACTCCCTTTTTCTATGATCGTATCTTGAAATGAACAGGAGTTCCTAAGCCCTAGAAAAAGTAGCGTATCATTTGATGCGTACATTTGTAATTTCTCACTTAAAATAGGCTAAATTCGTAGGCAACTTGCTGCAGTAGAAAATACTCAAAGTCCCCCGTTTGTAAACACTTCACGTGAACGATGTTAGCAGACAGAGTGCCAAAGCTTCGTGTGAGATCAGCTTAATTATTCTAGACATAATACACATAAAGTCATAAGTACTATATTTTTAGAATGAGAACACTATCTCCAAATAGCTTTAACAACACCGAGGTCTCTGAACTCTGTATTATGTAATGATACACGTTAATTGTGACAGTGTTTACGACACATGCTAGGTACATATGAATTTTCTTTCCACAGTAGAAATATTTTGAGTTCTATTTTCACCTTTGCCCCCTTGACACTTTTATATGGGCTATCAACTGATTCTGAAAAACAACTTTCTCACTGCAATTCTGGAACCTGTGTTCACAGATAATGCCATTTCCTTCCACAAGTGGCCCCTGGAAAGCTAGCCAGTTACTCCGTGGCAAAGGGAAAAGGGTGGCCCGAGATATTTTCTCACATCAAGCGGCTTGCCTGGTTGCCATCTCTGAGTGTTAGCAAAATACTCTGAGGGACGATTAACAACCATTGGTGAGAACCAATATCCGATCCCTAGATCAAGTGTAGAGATATGGACACTTGTCTTTCTGTCCGTGATCCTGTGGTTGCCCCTTAGCAGAAACCTGCTCTAACTGACCTCAGAAAAGTGTGGGTCAGCCGGGCCCCAAAAATGCAGTTATAAATGTGGAGAGTAACAGGCAAGATGAGGATATTGGAGACAGTCAAAACATATAAGGACAGCTGAGAAATCAAGGGAGATGATAACCCTAGAGAAGAACCAAGTAAAGGCATTTGGACAGTTGGAGATGTGGGACCGATGTGGGAGAGTTAGACATGGGAAATGAAAGGAGAAATATTACAAGGCAAAAGGATTGAAGAAAGCAAATAGAACAGAGAGAACACAGCTGAACAGGAGAAGGCATGGTGTGAGAGTTGTCACTCCAGCAAACTGCCCACTTGAGGAGGTTATATTCATTAATTCTTTGCAGGCATCTCCTCACGGATTAAAGTTGAATCTAACTTCCCAATAGCCTTCATCTTGTGGAGTGCTGATTTGCCTTTATAGTATAACCCTATTCATGACGGAGGTGTAATATGTGATCATACTAAATATGCCATATTCATTACAACGCATTCAGTAATTAATCTTCCTAGTGTTGGAATTCAATCCTTAAATAGTAAAGTAGGCAGGGAGAAATTCATGCGTTTGTTTAGGTCTCTGGGGTACTTGAGCCAAGTTATCACTCCAAGTCTGTTACATGAATGCAACCCCCTCTAAAGCATGCTCTCATTTAAAAGGAGTGAGTGTGGCTCTGTATAGAATGCTGATTTGCAAAGTTACTTTGCTTATCTGGGTGAATTTACACACATACAGGCATACAAAATATGATATTCCAACATATGCATACAAAGTGGGTTAGAAGTGACTGGACCCTTTTTTTTTTATTTTTTTAATTTTTTTTTTAACATTTATTCATTTTTGAGACAGAGAGAGACAGAGCATGAACAGGGGAGGGCCAGAGAGAGGGAGACACAGAATCTGAAACAGGCTCCAGGCTCTGAGCTGTCAGCACAGAGCCCGACGCGGGGCTCGAACTCACGGACCGCGAGCTCATGACCTGAGCCAAAGTCGGCCGCTTAACCAACTGAGCCACCCAGGTGCCCCTGGACCCTTTTGTTTAAAACACCACAGTACTAAAGACAGCATCCTCACTTTGAGATCTCACACACATCTTCAAGAAAGAGCCAAAAGTATCAACACATGAGTAAGTAGATACAGAATACAATAGATTTTTCTGTTCTAGCAATTTCACAGGTGTCTCAGCTTTTCGAGGGGAGCTCTTTATTAGACGGTGAATAAAAAACGGATTCTCACGTCATTTTATGTAGGTCTTAGCTTAGAATACAGACACAGTTTAACCCAGAGGTTCCTACACTTTCTGGTTTTACAGTGCCGACATAGCTTGGGAATTTTTAGCCATCCTCTCAAGCCAAAAGAAATACTTCACGGTTCTATTTATTAAGCAGTAGGTGCAGACAACTTAATAAGTACCCATGTTCCACCAACGGAGAAGCAATTTGAAAAAATAATGCGCTTTAACTTTAAAAAAATAATCATTTTTTTTTTATTCTTTATAACCACAGCTACTTACTAATGGGATGTGTGTGCCTGTTGGACGCACACAAAACTTCTCAGACCGTGGAATTGGAGTGTACATCACCACTCTCTTTTCCTGGCCCCAAATTATTTTCAGAGGGTCCTTGCTTTTTGCCGCAGCGATCACCAAAACCCAGCTTTTCAAAGATGTGATACCATCTAAAGGCAGACCACACAACTGACTATGTTGAAAATGGGACTAGCTCAGGCTAGTAGTTTCATGCAGTGTCTGATAGGGATCGCTGTGTTCTCCTCAAGAACACAAAATATCCTCCCAAGCCCTTGTGAAGCTCCTGATGGGGCCCGGGGCGCCTCAGCACGCAGTTTTGGAACCATGGGCTGAAGGAGTAACCCCGAGTCTCCTCACTTTGAAATTTTCAGATGTTCAGAATTAACAGAACTAGAAGATAAAACTTCCCGGAGGTCAGTGTCCGCTTTCGACGCCCTTGACTACACGATCCTTTTAGACCACTCATAGCTGCTATACAGCACACGTTCAGTGACATTGCCTCCATTTAATCCGAAACACTCCTCTCTTGTAGATTTTATGTATTTATGTATTTATTTATTTTTGCCATTTGCTAAAATCCTCTTGGTATCTTTCGTACTGTATGTTTCCACCATTTGTGTCTCTCTATGTTTGGCCTTTGATTGATTTGACTTCGCTTCTGTTGCTTCATTTTTCGGCTCCAGTTATTACCTGCATTAGGAAATCGTGATTTTCAACATATATTCAAGAAATTCTAGCTGGACGTGGGAATCATTCCACCACTTGTAAATTCTACTGATCTTACTGCTTGCGGTTTTGCCAATAGTTAATTCAAGTTTCACTTCCGAGCTCTCTTAAATTCTCTCACTTCCCATAAACAAAGTGCATCCTTTTCTTTAAGAAATAAAGGAACGGGAAAAAAACCGAGATTAGCCTGTGGCAATATACAATGATGATGTTATCACAGTGGTGGTTATAGGATTTGTTTTTCTTGTTATAACCTCCAAAAAGAATTCAATTTCAGTTGTTTTCATTCCCGGGGAAGGAGCAAAACTATTTATTGCACATTCCATATACAAAGGAATGTGGGAATGAAATTGGAATCTGTTCCTAACTAGAACACGAACCTTCCGATTTTAGAAGTCTTGCTACTCGGAACTTCTCATATCATGTTAAAACAGCTGATGCAGGGGCGCCTGGGTGGCGCAGTCAGTTGGGCGTCTGACTTCAGCCAGGTCACGATCTCGCGGTCCGTGAGTTCGAGCCCCGCATCAGGCTCTGGGCTGATGGCTCGGAGCCTGGAGCCTGTTTCCGATTCTGTGTCTCCCTCTCTCTCTGCCCCTCCCCCGTTCATGCTCTGTCTCTCTCTGTCCCAAAAATAAATAAACGTTGAAAAAAAAAAACAAAAAAAAAAAAACAAAAAAAACAGCTGATGCATTTTCACTTATTTTATCTCATGTTGTGATTTCCATACAGTGTAAGTATATAGATCATCATATATATTGTTCAAAGGTATAAAAGCAATTTAATTTTTTAAACATCGGTCCTTTCAATCCTGTATATATCAATATTGCCTTTGATTCCAAATAGGAAGACAGAGAATTTCTAAGATGATACATGTTTCTTTATGAGTCCTATAGAACAAATAGACCATGCCTGTATCAGTTAATAACTTTTACTTCAAGAAGTGATTCAAGCTACTTTTAGGAACCATAAATGGCTAAAATACAGTAAAACCTAAATGATGGATACAAAACATACTATATCACACGTCTCAGTCCTGAAATACAGGCTGCCCATAACTCCAAAAGCTACTCACACTGCTTATAAATTTAATATGAATTGAATTTAAATGGTACAAATGAAGTTGAGCTCCCTATTTGTGTTTTCATTAAAGAAAACCATTAATATACTAAGTGTAAAATCTGTGTTTTCACTAAAGCATTGGCATCTATTGCTAAAACAGACTCCTGGTTGTTTGGTTCTGTTTCGTCTTAGTTTGGGGTGGGTGTGAAATTTTCAGATGTATCCCATGGTTACTCATTCTGGCTGTTCACCTTCCTCCTGGATGTCTGGCACATTCCACCTGAAAATGCATGATACTGCATGTGCTTTCTCCTTTGCTGTGGCCTCTGCTATATCATTTTTTTGCTTTCAGATAGCGGTGGGTGTGCTCGCAAACGTGCTGCCATGTCTGTTACATTAACATCTGTGAAGAGAGTTCAGAGTTCTCCAAACCTATTGGCTGCAGGTATAATATCACTAACTCACAGAATGTCACAATCTACTGGCTTTATCTGACCTTTCTCTCCTTCCAGAATTATCCTGTGTGGATGATGAAAGTGGCTGTAAATACCTTTCTAATGCCCTACGAGTTCTTATTTTTCTTGTCTCAAGAATAGCTCCTATCCCTTATGACTGTTTTTATTCTAAAAATAAAAAGCCAAACGAAACTGATCTCTTGCAAAAAGCATGTTAAAAATCTAATTAAAAACAACAGTCACCTGACAAAAATGTGTTGCGTAACAGCTACAAGTGTTAATAACGAATTCAGTTTTTTTTTTCCACGTGAACTAAAGCAATATCATATTTAGTTAAGATAACTTCCACATGATTTAGTTGTTTTCTTTTTATCTGAAAACTGTCAGGTGGTGGGGACACGGGGTCAGGAAGAGGGATTTTCAGAAAACTGAATCATTATGAATTCACTTCTTCACCAAAGGTTGCAAACAATATGATAGAATAATAGTTTTGAAAAAGACCCTAAAACGTCCTTTAATCCAGTCACCAAAGACCCTTCCAATATATATTTTAAACGTCTTGATCCGAATAAGATTAATTGGTACCCTCAGATATAAATATCTGCAGAAAGCCATTGAGAATGTGATATGTCAGCATCCAATGAGGTGGGTCTCTGGATGACAAATGTCTATCTGACTCACCTAAGCCTGTGGGCACAACGTGCCCTGAGAGGGGCTGTTGCTGCGGAAGGTGAAAGTGAACCCAGCACCCCCAGTGTCTGTAGGCCCTGAAATATGCCTAGACCTTATTGTGACTGGTTTGTGGGTTGGCTGGTTGGTTAGTTGGCTTGATTGTGGGTTGGTTGGTGGGGGTTTCTTGTTTTTTTATTTATAATATTTGTAAGTTCGGGAGAAGTTGGAAAGAGATTGAGAGTGTTTAGATAATTTTAATTCATACTCTGCATATCAGTGCCTTTAATACACATACATTTAGTGGTTAATTATAGTGAGAATGTCCTTGGTTAAAGCCACTTGATCCTAAAGTACTCAGCTATGTTGAGGGAAAAAACAAGCTTTCACGTGCCGAATCCCACTCTTAGCCACCACCACCTCCAGGTCACAAGTGTATTTCAATGTACAAGTTTAAATACTGGTCCAGGTGGTTCCATAATATATTACATTTTTTAAACGCAAATCTCATTGCAAAGTATGTAGTATGACATCATTTTGGTTAAGAGAGATCTTCGTGTATGTATTTGTACATGTTTATTCCTGTGTATATGAGCGTGGAAAAATGTTAGAAAAACTCAAGTGTAGTTTATGTTGGATACCTGAGAGAAAAGGGAAGAAAGGGCAATAGGAAAATAAATAAATAAATTGATTGATTGATTGGTTAAGTAAATAAGTAAATAAATAGAATTCCAGGGCCAGCACGTGATTGGAATGCCTAACCACAAATGCCACTGGCATTTCAACCAAGTAAAATTCTGGCCCAAGCTGCTCAAACGCGGACCATCTGAGGGTACCATCTAGGGAATGTGGCACTACTTTAACAATGCCAGATTGTTATGATTTACAAAAGTTTACTAATGGAATAGTAGCATATTGAAACAGAGATTGCCATTTTGGAGACTCAAAACTAGAACACCATCAATTTCATAACATTCGATTTAGGAGAAAATATTTAATGCTTCAGAATCCAAATAATGGACAAGATTTAGTACTTTAGGAATATGAAATAATCTTCAGTAATAAGAGTATGCAATGGCTCTGGACCATTTAAACTTTTTAAAAAAATATTCATTTTTGAGAGAGGGAGTGCAAGTGGGGGAGGAGCCAAGAGAGGGAGAGGGGGACAGAGGAGCCAAAGCAGGCTATGCACTGACAGCAGCAAGCCTGATGCAGGGCTCGAACTCACGAGCCATGAGATCATGACCTGAGCCAAATCTGCATGCTCAACCACCTGAGCCACCCAGGTGCCCCAACCATTTAAAATTTTATATCATTAGGGGGCCCCTGGGTGGCTCAGTCGGTTAAGCCTCCCACCGTGGCTCAGGTCATGATCTCACCATTCCCAGGTTCAAGCCCCGTGTTGGGCTCTGTGCTGTCAGCTCGGGGCCTGGAGCCTACTTCGGATTCTGTCTCTCCCTCTCTGTCTCTGCCCCACCCCCACTCATGCTCTGTCTCTCTCTCTCTCTCCCTCAAAAATAAATGAACATTAAAAAAAAATTTAATTTTGTATCAGTAGGAGTAAGATTTCTAGAGAATGAAGTCCCCTGAACTTTGCTTTTCATTGTTACATTAAAACTGGATCTCTTTTGTATTTCTTAGACACATAAGACATGATTCCTTTCTCAAGGAACTTTTAATTACGCTTTGAAGAAAGAAATCAGCCTCTTTTTATGCCTCTTAACATGATGTGGTAGCCTTCACAAGAACTAATTCGACATAGTGTTTTTTTGTGAATCAAAAGAGGATTAGTAAGTACTTACTACATTAGGTATTATTAAAATAAAACAACCTTTAAGTAAAAGACTACCTCTGCAAAAGATTCTAAGCTCCTCTCTCTCCCTGCTCAGTCACAGAGTCAGTATGAGCTGCTAGCGATCAACTATTTGTCCTTTAAATCAGTGCCTTTCTCTTTATCTTTTAGAAGTAATGTCCCAATGGGCAATTCATAGCACACAGAGATTTTCAACCTAAGCTAGAGCCACAACAATAAGTATGTTGGCTATAGACTATAGAGATAGCATAAGCCTCTCAAAGGACATTTTATTTTACCAAAATGCGTGGCAGTCTAAGATAACACCAGCATGGTGTTATGCTTTGGGACTGAACCACTGTGGTAAGAAACTGGGTCTTACCAACACCACCTGTGTATTATACATACACCCTTGGGAAATTCCATCTGCTTGGACTTCAAGTTTCCTTTCTTAAAAAAAAAAAAAACCAAAAAACAAACCAAGAAAAAATAAATTTTTTCACATTTCCTACCTCTCTGAGAACATAATCATTTCCCAAACTCACAAGGATTTGCCAGAATTAAATAAGAGTAAATGAAGAAAATAAATAAAAAGGCTTATCACAGCACTTAGAGACACAGTAGGCGTTCAATTAGTTGCCTTGAATTAATATGTTTAATTAATTCTTGCAAAGCATTTGAACCCTCTAAAGAAAGGAACTATAAGAATTAAAATCATCATAATTTTCACAAAAGTATAGTTTATAATGTCTAATATAGCATACCAGTGGAAAGGAATTTAAACAAAACCTCAGGGGAGAGATTATGATATAACAGGTACCACAAACACAGCTACATAAACATCGTAATGGTGCAATCATCAAATTGGAAAGGACCTTTGAGGGCATCCAGCCCAATCCCCGAACTGAGCCACGAATGCCTCAACAAGTTCTGTGATAAGTGTCCACCACCTTCTGCCTGGACACAGGGAGTGTTCGTTGTACCAGAGAAGAGACCTTGTAGTTCTTAATTCTCACACACCCTATTTACATGCACATGCAAAAGAGCCAGGGAATGATAAATCTGTCCCATTTACTCATTCTTTAATTTCCAGAGAAGCAATGACCATCAACTATAAAGAACATTAGAAACTAAAATCTCTGATCCCTGGAATTCAAGCTCTGTTTTTTCACAAATGAACAATCATGAATCACGCTCAAGATACTGGGCAAAAACCATTTCCCCCACAAACCTGCCAAATCATTTACATGCTAGACCTTTAAAAAAAAAAAAAAACCCTATATTCTCTTTATTTGACATGGTTCCAAGACGTTTTCTGTTACCTGCTCCAAATCACACTTGCCCTCCCTTTCCTAAGCTTTCTTGGCAGAAATTAAATAAAAGCAAGGCTACGGTGAACAGTATTCACGTGGGATGGTATTTATCTTTCAGTGTCTCTGAAAAATTATGATAAAATAGCAAATCAGGACTTGATGTATTAGCTTTATACAACCGGATTTATTTTAAAGAAACAAATGTTGTACATTTGAATGTCCTTAAGAGACCACCCCCTTAAGAGTAGACTTTAATCGTTAACATAAGACTCATTAACATATGGGTTCATCCTGAAGTTTTAATCCATGGCCATTTTTCTCCTTTCTCCTTGCTCATAATTTTACACACTTGTGTCTACCATGGTAAGCAGGGCTATTCAGTAGAACTCATTTGAGTTCAACTGAGTAGAACTCAATTTGAGTACAGTTTGAAAAGCTCGCCATTATTAATATCTCACATTTCCTGTAGCATACGTACAGTTTCATTTGGAAGTCCCTGGGCCCAATACAGGGGAAGAGGGAAGCCTCTGGTTGAACCTAGAGTGACTATCTTGTGAGTCTTGCACTTAATGTTTATTCCCCCGTAGATTCCATAATCTCCAGCATGGTCACCAGTAAGAAGAAACAGAATTGCCCCTCTACAAACGACCAATTAGATAAAGTGTATTTCAAGCATCCTTCAAATCTGCTCTAAATATACCTTCCTCCCCTTCACTGTGTCTATACCTCTTGTACTTCCAAGCATCTGGCACCTTCCACCTCCATCCCCGGCATATACCCACACACCCTCCATTATAAGCTCAGTTTTATCAAACTAGGGTGAAATAAACTCCCTACGCTTACACAGATAATTATGATATAAATAATAATTATTAATGCTCCTTCCCTTTCCATTGCCATTCCAGGCCCCAAAACTTGTTCCTTGTCCACAAACAGTATGTGACACCCAGGTGGTTATTACATCTCTCTCCCTGAGGGCCCCAGAGCAGACTTCTAATGATTGCTCCTCATTGCTACACCATGTTTGTTTTCTTTATAGAGTCCTCATCTTTATGAGGTGATTGAGAATTTCAATCACTTCTGCTTCCATTAAATCCTAGAAACAGAATCTGGTAGTAAGCATTTCACATGTAAGTCTTCGAAGTTACTGCTTTTCTTTGCGGTAGCCATTTTATTATGGCAAAATGATTTTGAGCTCATTGGAGATAAATTCCATACTAAATTAGCAATTATCACAAAGGATGAAGATTTGTCAGTCTTCTCTAACTCACGTGAGCTGGAGACATGGTAATGTACTCTGTGCTATGTCACATGTTTGTTCCTTTGATTTGGAAAGAGTCTATACCAAATATTTTATCTAAAAATCAAACTCTCATTTCTCAACTCATTTTTATCACTCCAAATTCATGTGTTTAGATGTCAAAGTATCCCATAAGCGTTAGAAAGAAAATGAAGAGTCCTTTTCACATGTAACATTCGTGTTCTATCAGGCATTGAAATACAGCAATTTAATAATGGTCTCGGGAAACCTTGAGGAGGAGTCCAGAACTGGACAGAAGATCAGGCTGGATGACCCCTAAGGTCCTTTCTAAAGTTCAGGCTTTATGATTCTGTGAGAAGTTGGCCATGTGGTATAAAAGAACAAACTGATTACCTCAAGTGTACCTCGGTTACAGAGAATTCTTGAATGTATAATTCAAATAAACCCCATAGTAAATATGCCATTGAGCCATTTTCCAACTATGTTAATACTGAACTTGTTTTCCATAGCTTTCTGCAAGACAATGGAATATACCGTAACAGCTCTTTCATATTTGAATACAAAATGATTTTAAAATGGCAACAAGAAGAAAATTCAAAGTCCAGAGAACGATTTGAAAATATTGCAGAATATGGTGGAAATACCTACACTTTCTTAAAATATAAAAATGAAATGCAGGCTACAAAAAATTGACTGCTATCTAACATAGGACTTGAGTATGGTTACCAACACCAGGGCAGGGAAAACTAAGTATCTCGTGGCTTGATTTAATGCTTGGAGAAGCAGTTATTGTTTTCAAACCAGATACCTTTTGATCCTTTAATTTGGTATTTAAAAATTCATATATCCAGCTTGGGCAATAATAAGATAAAATTACATGGTTGCAATATTATTGAGGGGGAAAAATCAGTGTTTGTTATATGTGTTAATTACATATTATGTTTAATGAATGATATTTTAATTGAAATAAACATAAATGCACAAACCTCTCATTTAGTAGATTGGACTTACTTCGAGTTTTAGAAATGAGATCATGTTTGCAAAAAAAAAAAGAAAGTGGTTGTGGTTCTTTCCCAAATGATCTTTACTAGACTGTTCATTTCTTTTACCCTGGTATTAATTTCAGCATTTCTTTTTCTTTTAGGACGTGATTCTCAGTCACCAGACTCAGGTACAGAAAAGCTATTCTGAATGACCATTACATTTGTTGTGAGTTTTTTTTTGTTAACATATTTGTAGTCACATTGTTGACCTCACAGTAAACTTCAATTGCATATACACTTATGTCTATGAAACTGAATTTAATTTCTAAAAAGAAATTAAATTCTATTTTGGAAATAAAAATAAATTTTACCAAAAAAAATGATAAAAGTGAATGTAGATATTTTTGTATCCAATTTGTCTTCCCTTAATAAAAGCTTGGAGCTCTTACAATGATCGAAATCAAGAGACACTGAACGGCGATGCTACATATTCCTCTCTTGCAGCAAAAGGTTTTAGAAGCGTTCGACCAAACTTACAAGAAAAAAAGTCACCAACTCAGGTAATCTTGCACGGCCTTGTTTACTGTGTTATTTTAAACATGGTTAAAAATATGCTTTACAGTCTCTTCTCCAGCAACATGTGCATATTTAGATGCATCTTTTATCTTTAATGTGTTTTTGCTTTTGGATCTGTATTCCTTGCCAAACTTGAATTCACAACATAGAAGACAAGTTTTAAGCTCAAAACGGGCTTTGTGGGGCTTTTTTTCTGATTCAGTTCATAAAAGTACGATCACTTTCTACATAATGTTTATGACATTTCCTTAAATTCATAAAAAGCTGTCAGCCGATGCTTTGATTTCGAAGTTATGCGGTCGGCCATATGTTTATTCAATAAATAGGAGTTATGCAACTGTTCATTACATTAACTGAAAGAACCTTGTGTTGGAGATCTTAGTAAAATTGTGCCCCAAATCTTAAAAGTGTTACCGAAACAGTGTGAATAAATATAGGGTACCTATACCTCAAAGTCTAAAATTATGCATATATCCCAAGGTCTAAAAAATTTGCCAAGAGAACACATGTTCATTTTTAACATAATTTTCAAGAATATAGATGGAGTCAAACTTCATAATGTATTCTCCATAAAAACCGTTTTCTCCCAGAGGGCAACTATCGATAATAAATTGCAAGGCATTCTAAATGGAACAAAAATTATCGTTTAATCTAGCCAACAAAATGTGTAAATAATAAGGAGATATGACATTGTTTTACTTTCTTTAAGCGTAAGGTTGACGCTGGTTTCTTTAATGACTAACTTTGACTTTCTCTCTGTTTTTCCTTCAACATTATTTCTCTCTCCGGATGCTTTTGGCAATCCAGGCACCCTTTCCACCGCCCAGAAAAGAGAGCTTTTGTAGTTCCTTCATAACCAGCCACACAAAGGGTGACATTTTAGATCAACTAGTAACTAACACACAAACTCCCTCCTGTACGAAGTACTTTACTAGCAGAAAACCTCTTGAAGGAACTATGTATTCCAATGATGACTCAAACCAGACAATTGTGTATTCGGAAGAATCTAACACAACTGTGTCATATACCCAAAAAATCACTAACCCACTCCCAGCAGCTGCCAGCACTGGTCCCCCATCAAATGCTGACACCAGCACCCCATTTCTACAAGAGGATTACACACAGGACTCTCAAACTCGACGAATTTCTACACTGAAACTAATCCACAACCAGGATCTAGGAAGTAGTGTCCACTTTAATACTCCACGGTTGTCCCAACCTGTTGAGGTATCATCGTGGCTCAAAAGGCCTTGCTCACCACCCCCTAACCCAGTGCCTGGGATATACACAGCATCTCTTTCCATTCAGATAACTCCCGTTTCAGGACACGATCCTGAAAGCCACAAACAGCTACCTGAGCTTTCTCCAGAGACCACAAAGATACCTCTTCAGCAAGAGAGACAAAAATCTGCAGTTGCTGCGGCCTCCCAGTCCTCAGACTGCCGGGTGGTACATTACACTTTCCAATCTCTTCTTACAGGTGCTCAGTAGAGACCCTAACTCCTCTGATTTGGGCTTCTTCTATAACCAAATGCTTTGTTAGTTTCCGAGCAGGAAGGGAAAGGAGAAAGAAACCATGTTCTTATTTCAAACCCTACTAAGTTCATCAATAGATTTCTAGGTATCTTTTAATTAAAAAAATACATATCAACCAATAGATATCAACCAATATATATTGTGTATATATACACAATATATATATATATTGTTGTGTATATATATATATACAACCAACCAATATATATGTGCATATTATATATGTATATAATATACATATATATTATATATATAATTATATTATATATATTATATATTAATTATATATAATATATTATATATTAATTATATATATAATATATTATATATTAATTATATGTTAATTATTAATATATTTTTATATTATTAATATAATAAACCAATTATATATTTTATATATAATATATAATATATAATTAATATATATAATTATATATGTAATATACACAGATTTTTAATCCAGAAATCATGTGCTAACATTTCTTCCCTCTGAGTATTGATGAATTGGTTACCACTGAATACTCTGCAAACCACCTCAGTGCTCAAAGTATTTTTACGTTTCACAGAAATATTTTTTATGTCAGGCCTCTGAGTGCCTCGATTTACCTCAGTTACCTATATAACATAATTAGCAATTACAATTCACTTTGGCAGGGAACATGTATTTTAATTCATCCAGCATTTACTCCTTTGTACCTCAATATTCATTTTCACTGAAACTTGATCCATTTCTACCCCTTAAAATTTATCTCAGGACATAGAGTCGTCAGTCTTTAATATCCAGACTGTTAGGAAGTAAACCCTTATTTCCCTATATGTAAACTGCTCTCATAGTGTCATTCTACTGGCATTTATTAATCATTTAGAAGATAAATGCTCCTCTTCTTGGTTTCTGCAACACGATATAGTGTTAAGAGCATAAGCTTTAAGGATAAACAGCAGATTTCAGTTCAACTCCATCACTGGCTATGTGATGAGGCAACCTTCTTAACTTCTCTGTCGGTCTGAGCAAAGAAATGAGAAGAATAATTAATCCTTAATTCCTAGGTTATGGTAGGACTAGGGAGAGAGGGGAAGAAAACTACTCAGCACAGAGCAAGCACTACATACGAGGTAGCCATTAATAAAGATAAAATACAGCTACAGCAGTAGTGGGAGTATTGGAAACGCTAATACCCAAGTAAATAATCTCTATAATACGATTTCCTGTAGCTGCACTATTAAAGATCATCCAAAACATATCCTTGAAGAGATATATTTTTAAACTTTGTAGAAAATCAGACATCTGATTGACACCACATCCCTTTTCCCACCAGTACAGCAGAAACCTTAAGCTTAGATGATTAAAAAGACAAACGAGGGGGGGGGCGCCTGGGTGGCTCAGTCCGTTAAGCGTCTGACTTCGGCTCAGGTCATGATCTCGCGGTCCGCGTCGGGCTCTGTGCTGACGGCTCAGATCCTGGAGCCTGTTTCAGATTCTGTGTCTCCCTCTGTCTCTGACCCTCCCCCGTTCATGCTCTGTCTCTCTCTGTCTCAAAAATAAATATTGGAAAAAAAAAAAAAGAAAGACAAACGGGTACTTTCATACCTCTGCTAAAAAGATCTCCTTCATCAGCTGATTGTGATATGCAAAATTAATTCATTAGTGAAATTTCTTCGAATTAAGGTAATATCTTTTGAAAGCCCCTATGAAATATGATAACAATAATTATAATAGCAAATAAAAATACTAGGAGTTTATTATATGCAGGGAAACTGAAGTTCGATAACTTTCTTTTTCCACGGTTTTGTCACTATCCATGCCGACCAGAGATAGTTGGTTTCATTACATAATCCCCAGAGAATCAGCATGAAACACAAATTAAGCTGTTGAGAACCTGTCACTGTTAGTCATTGAACAATTATTTATTGGGTATCTACTATGTGTCAAGTCTGTTCTAGTCACAGAGCTGTATTTGAAACTATCGAGAATTAAAATCTTGCCAGAGAGAGGCAAAACTTAATAAAAAAAAAAAAAACTTAGATTATATACATCAGAAGGAGATTCTGTGAATAACTAAGCAATACTAAGCAGGGATCCGGGGAGCAGAGTCCACGTTATTTGGGGTAGTCAAAGGATCCTCGTTGAGAAGACCGAACAGCTTTGAAGGGGGAAGCCTATTCCTGTCAGAGAGAGCATCGTGTAAAGGCTTTAAAACTGAAGCATGCTGGGCCTGCTCGAGGACCAGCAGGGAAGCCAGTGGAAAGGAGAGGGAGAAAGGCAGGCACAGAGGAGGCAGAGGGGACGTCAGAGGTAACAGTGGCCAGATGACAGCAGTCCCTGCAAACACTGCAAGGATTTCAACTTTTGCTCTCAATAAAAATGGGAGCCATTGGGAAATTTCAAGGCTACCGCAATTGTCATTTAACTCGCGGTCTAACTGAATCATTCTGGCAGCTCAGGGGACAACAAACTACGCTAGGGCGAAAGGAGACCAGGCAGCCAGTTAGGTGGCTTTTGCAACCATTTACGTGAGAAATGATGGTGCTCAAGGCAGGGGAGAAGCAGCAGAGGTGAGGAGAAACCAGATTCTGGATGTATTGTGAAAACAGAGACAACAGGACCGCCTGCCAGACTGCATGGGGGACGTGAGGCAGAGAGAAGAGTGAAGGCTGACTCCAAGGGCTTGAATCTTTGCACCTGAGGAGGATGGAATTTGCCAGCCTTTGCCCACACAGACTGGATAACTTTAGGTAGAGCAGGTCTGGGGGAGAGTCAGAGGTTCCACTGGGATATGGTAAGTTTGAGGTGTCTATGAGATATCCACATGCAGGGGTGGAGCAAGCGGTCCAATGTAGGAGCCTGGCATTCAGGTAAAGGGTCCAGGTTGGAGATACCAGCCTACAGATGGTTCTCGTAGGCAAGAGACTGAATGAGATCACCAGGGCATGAGTACTGAGAAAACAAGAGGCCCGAGGACTGAGCCCAAGAGCATCCCAATAGTAAAAGAAGGAACCAGCAGAGGAGACTGAAAGAAGCATCCACTAAAGGAGGAGGAAATCCAGGAACATGTGGTATCCTAAAAGCCCAGCAAGGAAAGTATACGGAGAAGGAAGAGATGGTTAACTGCACAAATACTGCTGTCGGGGCAAGTGTACGATGAGTTCTGCCAAGTCATCCTGGACTTAGTTGTGGGTACGGAGACTTTCTTGGAGTGGGCTTAAGAGAGGCTAGGAGAAGAGCAACTGGAAAGACATCCTTTCAAGGCCTCATTATTGTAAGCCCTTTCATCCAGTGATTCTCCCTCTCTGAGCCTCAGTCTTTCATCTGTAAAATGGGCATAATAACGGCATTCATCCCCTGTGAAGTTTGAATAAGATACTGTATACAAGGAGTCTGGTGTAGGGCCTGCTACATAGTAACCCCTCCATATGTAGAAGTTGTTATTTTAAAATAGTATCCTTTTTCCAAACTCTATCTCTGATGGGGAAAAGGAAATCTGTTGTTTTCCACAACACATTTTTTAAGGAGTGGATTAAAGTTGATTGCATCTGATCTGCAGTGTGTTCCATGATGAGAGTGTGTTGCCCTTTATAGCATTTTGTCAAAAGGTGGCATGACATTATTGCACTTTGGGCTTGCTTTGATTGATTGATTGATTGATTGATTGTAGTAAGAATATTTAACATGAGATCTACCCTTTTAACAGAGATTTTATTATTATTTTTTTTCAACGTTTATTTTTGGGACAGAGAGAGACAGAGCATGAACGGGGGAGGGGCAGAGAGAGAGGGAGACACAGAATCGGAAACAGGCTCCAGGCTCCGAGCCATCAGCCCAGAGCCCGACGCGGGGCTCGAACTCACGGACCGCGAGATCGTGACCTGGCTGAAGTCGGACGCTTAACCGACTGCGCCACCCAGGCGCCCCTAACAGAGATTTTAAAGCGTATCATTAACTATAGCCACAATGTTGCAGGGCAGATCTTCAGAACGTATTCATGTGGCATAACTGAAACATTATACCTGTTGAACAGCAACCCACGTCCCTCCCAACCCCCCCGCCCCTGGCCCTGGCAACCGATTTCCTGTTCTCTGCTTCTCTGAGTTTGACTGTCTTAAATACCTCATGTAAGCGGGATCGTGCAAGATTTGTCTTTCTGTGACTGGCTTATTTCACCGAGCATAATGTCCTCAAGGTTCATCCGTGTCTCACGTGACAGGATTTCTTTCTTTCTTAAGACTGAATAGCATTCCATTGTATGTACATATCACACTTTCTTTACTCCATTCTTCCACTGACCCATATTTAGGCTGTTTCCCCATCTTGCCTATTGTGAAAAATGGGCATTGTTAAGTCTCATTTTCCAGGTAATGGCCTCTCACAACGGTGACCTTTGCATTTTAAATACTTACACCCCACGTTCTGGTGAGAAGTCTCATCAAATACTGAGAGCTGAAGGCTACACTCTATGAATCAGCCCAATATAGGCTCCATTATAAAGAATTAGCCTCCCAAGAAATTACCAGACCCAAGAAACAAAAATCCTCTACACTGAGAAGTGAAAAGGAAACTTCAGTGTTCTACGAGTTCCGTTTACTTTTTTTTTTTTGCTGTTTTTGTTAAAGTCTGCCCGTTGGTTTAAGAAGAAAACAGCAGCCTACTTTTAGGAACTTCTATTCTCTCCATATTTGATAATTGAACGTATTGTTTGATTTTCTTACTAATTTATAAATAGAACCAAAATGAGGTGTGTTACCCGACTATCACTGTGGGAACAGATACCCTGTTGCTAAAAAAGTCACATTGTTCTTCAGTGTCGGATAAGCGGAGGTCTAAGCCAGAAGCTTTGAAAAGACAGCCAAAGCGACACCCTAAATATTTTCCCTGGCATTGGTGAATGCTGTTCCCGTTGCTTCAGGAGGATACTCTCGACCCTTCTATTATGAAATAACCTAATCAATCATTTGTCAGAGCCTACTTTCACAGCTGTGGCTGCACATATGTTAGAGACTCAGAGGAGAATTTATCTCGCTGTCATGTAGAGGAAGGAGCAAAGTCATCTCTGTTGCTCCATGCAATCAAGATGTCTAAGTTAAGGAAGGCAGAATAATGAATAAATGTCAGCAGCGCAGAATGGTAAGAAAGGTTTAGAATACAAAGTATGCTTTCTGGACCAATCCCATCAATACTGCACCGATCGCTCATGTGTTCCATTAGGACGGCCAACCAACATCCCATATTCTTCTCTGTGAGTCTGTTATGCTATCAGCTGATGGCAGTTTTCATATTAATGTTCTCCTTACCCTGCTCTTTGCTTTGGGCAAAGCATGCCTGTGCTTTCCAGGCATTTCATTTTTTTTGTACTAAATGCTTTTTTTGGTACTATACTAAGGACTTTACGTACATTTCCACACTTAATTTTCACCAGCTTTAGGAGATGGGTTTTACTAATGTCCACATTTTACACATGAGGAAACGGAGGCCAAGGGAGACTAAATGACCTGCCCACGTCTGTCTGACTCCAGATCCACAGCTCTAGCAGTAGCTGCCACTGCCTCTATTTTCTGAGATAACCTGACTCCTGAACCCCATCTTCTGGCAACATTCTTAAAATATGACACCTTCCTAGATTCAAAATCATATTCTCCATCAGAGTACCACAGAGCACAGTGGAAATATTCACTCCCCTGATCAGATACCACACTGTGTGTCCGAATCTGAGTGACAATTTTGGATAACTTGCACCCACAGGTAGGGACTATAATGCTGTTAAGGTCTCTGGTAAAAGGGTCCTCCTTATGAGACTATAGGGCAATCTTGCATCACTGAAATGCCAGTGTACAGTCAGGCCTTCGGGAACAGGGGAATGACCAGTTAGCTACTCTTTCCCCATCTTAGATGCCACCTAGTTCCTTCTGTCCTCTGTGAGTCAGCCTCGTTCTCTCTTAGCTTCTATCCTCTCATTGCTTCAAGTTGTCTGTGGATTCCTGTGACATTGTCTGGTGCCAGTTATGCATGAACTTGTGTCTGGGGTTGTGGGGAACACTACTGCCTGACTGGGACATTCAGTGTCATATAATTCAAATTCCCCGGCGGGAGGAAGTGCCTAATTGGCCCAGTTCAGTTCAGTTATTCTCCTGAACAGTCAGCTGTGGCCAGAGAAATGGAATCGCCTAATACAAACATGGCTGCCAGGTACTTCCTCCCCAGCATCCTCAGGAGGGGCAGAGAGAGGAGGTTGATTATTACAGAAGCAGGAAGGGGGGGGGGGGGTAAAGATTGACTTTTATTTTTCCTAAAAATTCTTAAATTGTTTATTTAAAAATTATGGAAACTCAAAGTCTTAACAATGAGATGGATAATTATATTATAAAACTCCGTTATAAGTACCCATCAGCAATTTCCATTATTTGGTCATCCATTTTCAACGGTCAACTCCAGTTATCCTGGTAGTGTTTTAAAATCAACATAAGACACCATTCCCTTAAGTTAGTAGAAATTTTAGTACCTTTATCCAACGAGTGAAGAGAAAAAAAAAAAATAATGAAAGAACCATTATGACACCCAATAAAATATAAATGATTTCTCAATATAAGGGCATTGATTCTTATGTAATTCCCTCCTAGATTTTTTTATTCAAGTAAATTACTGTCTACTCTATGGAAAAATAGAGAATAAAACCAGTCAAATCCCTTGCCTGATATTTCTCAAGTATTCTGTATGCTCCTCGGGAAAGGAGACCTACAAGATCAAGGTGCCAGACCACAGTAGCATGTCAAGTCAACTGGAGCCCAAGACAGAAATAAAAATACGTGCCCGTATATATATGTTGTTATGTATTGTTAATTTTGTCTAGAACATTGAAGTCATTTTTAAAATATTGGAAAGTTTAAAAAGTAGGTGCATTAAAACCAACATTACGTTTCAATATTTTATTTACACAAACAGAATTTATTATAATCTTACTTCCTCTTAATTGAAAATTGTCTTCTTTGTGATCATTGTTAGTCGAGGGGAAATTGTCTAACACAGCTATTCTCTCCACTGAGAATGAGTTCAGGAAAAAGAAGATTTGGGAAATTTTACTGATGGGTTTGCTTTCATTAAAAAATCCAGGATACAATTGTTTCCTTTTTCCTTGGTCTTCAGTGTGACTTGTCATGCTATTTAAATTTTTGGCATTTGGTTCTGTAGGGATTTTGGGGGGGACATTGATTTTGATTTTTTTTTTCTAAGACTGCATGAAAATAATGTTTGTCTCAATTACTGAATTTTTTTTAATTTTTTTTAATGTTTGTTTATTTTTGAGACAGAGAGAGACAGAGCATGAACAGGGGAGGGGCAGAGAGAGAGGGAGACACAGAATCTGAAACGGGCTCCAGGCTCTGAGCTGTCAGCACAGAGCCCGACGCGGGGCTCGAACTCACAGACCGTGAGATCATGACCTGAGCTGAAGTCGGACGCTTAACCGACTGAGCCACCCAGGCGCCCCTGAATTTTTTTTTTTTTAATTTTGAGAGAGAGAGAGTGCATGCGCAGGGGAGGGGCAGAAAGAGAGAGAGAGAGAAAGACAGAATCCCAAGCAGGCTCCATGCTCAGTGTGGAGACTGACGCAGGGCTCGATCTCACAGTTTGTGAAATCATGACCTGAGTTGAAATCAAGAGCCAGACACTGAACTGACTGAGCCACCCAGGTTCCCCCAGGTACTGAATTTTTGTCACTCCTTTCAATTTTGCACCCAAGATAAGGGTCTCCTCATGTCCCCTGAGGCCTGGAGTTGCCGGACTATGCTTCCTTCCCCGGTGCCCCAGTTTTATACCAAGCTTCTGGATCTACAGAGTCAGCAAACTGACGGCCCACGGCCTTGTAACTATAGATATGTTTGGCTGGCCTGCCACGGGGTTTATTTTATTTCTAATTTGGCCGCCTTTAGGGGGAACATGCCTTCTCCATCCTACTGTGGTTCTCACTATTCCCTCTTAATCTAACGCCTGACCTGATCTACCCATTCTGGGTACATTCCTGGCCCTGGGTAGGCACTTGAGTCGGCAAGGCCTACGCACAACCAATACACCTTTTCTGCTGCTGAAACTCATCCTTCCTGAGCCGCCTCATTCCTTAGTTCCTCAAGGAGTCCAGCCTCGAGTTAGTGATCTCTTTCATCCACAACTTCACCTTAGCATTCTGGGTTGAATTCATGCGGACCCAGAGGTTCAACGCTGCTCTCTCTTGGAATATTGAGTACCTTGGGGTTTAAGCGCTGCCCCTTTCCTTTGTAGAAACCAGGCAGCAGCAAACTGGTGTCTCTAGCTCCTCTCTCCCTCCCAGCTCAACAGTTGGAGAAAGTGAAAAGGAACTTATACCCACAAAAGTTGGGGACTGTGGGCCTACAGCCAAGCACCTTAACCTTACATGTCTTGGAAGATGGAGACACAAAACAACTATGGTGATTTTCTGCAGTCATCTGTCTGTCTGCCACGAAATTCAGCAGGAAAACAAATTCTCTTGTTTTTTATGTTAATGTTTCCTACTCCAAGTAGTCTGGATTGACTTTTCAATCCTCTTCCCTTTTCAGGCTCTTGCCCCCCACTCTTACCACATTTTCCTCAGAGAAACACGTAGCATGTGGTTTTCTCTCCTGCTGTGTCTAAGAGGGCATCTCATCAACGAGGAGACCAGGGTCACGCAAAAAACTAGTCTAAGATGTAATTTACATCTTTACGGCAAGCTATTTCAAAGCTTTTGTGTGAGTAACCTATAGACTTGATTTTTTTTTTTTTTTTAGTTTCATCCATAACAATTTAAATGTGGTATGACTCACCAAGATGCATTCCATCTGTTACACACACGCGCATTAGGACTCAAAATTGTGAGCCTATCAGGAGGTAGGGAGAGAAACTCGCAAAGTGAAAGAGTTCTGCACACAAGCTCTTGAGAGAACAAATGAATGGATAGAGACCATTCCTAGACACCATGCCACACAAACAAACTGATCGTATTACCCATGACAACTGTGGTTTTAGAGACAATCTGCTTTAGCATTTGACATGTTTCAAGTCCGAAAGGATACATACGGTAAGCCAATCCAGGGAGAGATACAGTCATTAGCTTTTCCTCTTTAATTTTGAAGGGGAAAGAACTCCTTTGAGCAGATAACTCAAATCCTTTGGCATGATTTATATTATTTAACAGAATTTTCACTGAGCATAAATAAAACTAAAGAGACCCATGTTACATGGAAAGCTCTTCAGTGGAATTCCATTCTTATGAGAAATTCCATGGACACCGTACTCACCCAAGATAGCTTTGTATTGAATTGCATTCAGAATTCTAGCAAAATCCTTACATTTTAAATTATCATTATTGTAGTTTCATAATATTATAGTTTTACTTCATAATAGTGTAATTTTACTTTATTATAAAAATGTAATAATAACATGCATACATCACTACGAGACTATTTTAAATTCTGGGTAACTTGGAGATTTCTGTCAGTTAATTCTAGAGATTTTAAAACTGTATACAGTAAAGGGGGCATCTGGGTGGCTCAGTTGGTTGAGCGTCCAACTTCGGCTCAGGTCATGATCTTGTAGTTCGTAAGTTCAAGCCCCACATCAGGCCCGCTGTTGTCGGCACAGAGCCCGCTTCAGATCCTCTGTCCCCTCTCTCTGCCCCTCCCTGACTTGCGCTCCCTCAAAAATAAACAAAACATTAAAAAAAAAACTGTAGAGACTGTAAAAAAGTATCACTTTCAAAACAAGCGTGTTTAAACAACAACATCAGCAATCATATTAAATAAAAATAGGATAAGGAAACCTGTCTTTTTATCCAGGGTTGGAATTTCTTAACTTGTTAGATTAATCGAACAAGTTGAGAAATCAGATTGTTAGATTATGGTTATCCACAATCCCCAAAGTTTATGCAGAATTTTATGTAGGCATGAATTTGTACACTTTTCTTAAGAGAAGAGTCAATAGTCTTCATCACATTTTTTAAGCTATCTGTGACTAAGAGAAACCTTTTTACGTATTTGTTTTAGAAGTATTTGTTTAAAAGGCTGAAGAAAAAAATTAATTATGACTTTTTATGAGAGGAACAGTTGTATGGCACCAACTGTTAGGAAAATGCTGGCTGGCCAAGAACACCAAATAGTACCACCTAAACTTTTCCCAGGCAAGATTTCTAAGTTTATACAGTTTTCTTTAATTCATTTCCTCACCCTGGTATTAATGTCCTGCAATACTTCTGGCTATCTGTCTTACAACTGGCACCACACCAAACACTCAAAAACAAAAACAAAACAAAAAAACCTCTATTCTGAAGGGGGAAAGGAAGAATTAAGAAAAAAAAAATTCTTTTTTGCTTCAAAGTTTCATTTACTCATGATGAGGCTGATGTTTATCATCACAGTTGACATGTGTGGGTAGACATGACGATGGTCAGAAGAGATAGCTAGAAAGCCTGTAATGGGCCATCCGCTCTCTTCCTTTGACAGACAGCCCCTCCACCATGGTTTTTAGCCTCTTGGGTTATATAGCCTTGGAGGCATTAAAACTTATTTTTCTCCAGTTTCTTTCTCCTTTACCTAAGACTTAAAACCAACAGTGGCTCTAACCAACTAAGGTACCTTCTAACCATCATCAGGTGCTGGTTTTTGACTTCACTTCATTTTCACAAACAGGTGTCTCCATTTGCACAGTTAGGATATTTTAAAGTTCAATTCTTTTAGTGTTTTATAGTGAAATCAAAATATCCTTCCCACTTAATTGTTTTTAGTTCCATCGTTCTTTAGATCTGTAAGTCAGAAAAAAATGGGGTAACCTGTTTTTTGGGGGGGGATTATTTCCAGGGGGGAGGCTGTCGGGGGAAATCTGCTATAAGATTTTTCTATTGAAGCGAAAGGAATTCTGCTGGCCAATAGACGACCTGATATTATTTTGCTGTCACAGGGACACAATACAAAACTTCTGAGGGAAAAATTCCATGATGCCAAGCCTCTCAAGCCCCCACCCAAAATTACAATGCAGTGCTACGTGAAAAGTGGTCTTATTTCCAAAAACACTTACTGGATTTATTTTCCTCACTTTTTCATGCTTGCTCTGTACTGAATGCCAGTAACTAATCCTTTGAATATATTTCTTAAAAGGGCTTGCAAATACAGCTGATGATTAAGCTGAATACAGCCTTCTCTGCCACATTGCAAAAAGAGATGTTCTTATTAACTGAATAATTTATATCTCTTGTTATGTTTCCCTCATACTCAGCCTGGAAACCAGAACTTAGCTGCCCATGTGCCAGAGGTAAATGCTTCACAGGCTCACAGGCAAAGCACACCAGAAGCCTCTTCACGCTTTTCCTTCCGTGGTGCTTTTGAACTGAACCACTTCTTACCTGACGGCGACCCCAGCCCAGCCTCACCGACTCTGTCACCACCTGCTGATCTGGGGCCTTCACACCTGCATAGACCCCCCCCCCCGAGCCTTTCACGCTGCTTTTTGCAAACCCCTTCCCCTCGCTCCTGTCCTCCCTGCCCACAGTCACACCGCAGACTCTCTCACTTACAGACTTGTCCTGCTCCTCCGGTGAGTTCTCCCCAACCGTCCCGCATGCGCTCAGAAAGCTGACTCTGACATCCCTGACCGTTCTGCTTAACTGACTGAGCCACCCAGGTGCCCCCGACGTCCCTGACCATTCTGAAACACCTTCCCGACCGTGGGTCAGAGGTCATCTGTGACAGATTGCAGCACCAGGCGGCCATGTGGGACCTTATTCTTCCTTCCTTTGCCTCCGCCACTTTTTAAACAGATCTCCACGGGCCAGACACAAGGACTGATTGATTTCTCGTCTGGCATCTCACTTTGCTGCCAAGCGTTTTTATTCACGTAGGTGTAAATTATACCTAAACCGATTCCACACAGTCTGTCCAGAAAATCCTCTATAGTCATCCTCATAAGCCTACTTTCAGCTGAAAAAGTCAACTGTCTTCTAATTCATTAAAAAAAAAAAAATTTGATGTTTATTTATTTCTGAGAGAGACAGAGCATGAGTGGAGCAGGGCGTGGGGGAGTGTAAGGTTGGGGAGGCAGAGAGGGAGACGCAGAATCCGAAGCAGGCTCCAGGCTCCGAGCTGTCAGCACAGAGCCCGACGCGGGGCTCAAACTCAAAAACAGAGAGATCATGACCCGAGCCAAAGTCAGACGCTTAACCCACTGAGCCACCCGGGCGCCCCATTCTGATTCATTTCAGAGTCATTTATATTTACACTGTGTTGCTCTAGCTAATGAGTTGTACAGTGATTTGCTTTGATAAGTAGTTATCTCAAAAAAAGAATAAATTATCTCAGAAATTTAGATAAGTCTACATATATTATGATGATCAAGTTATAGCAAAAGTCTTCACATTTTTCCACAATTTTAACCCAATCTTAAATCCTGGTAGATAACAGTTTACCTCTGAGATTCATATGAATTTGTCCTGTGTGAATAGTTCATATACCCTTGTTTCTCACATACATAATTGCTGACCGCATAATGCTAATTCTTGCTTCTCTTTCGCTAATCGCTAATCTTTTGAACCTATCTGTCTTAAAGGGGCGAATGATGTAACTACTCCTAGTCTACACTGCAGAAATTTAGCCCTCTGATCTTTTGGAATTGTTTTTCCTGAGCCATTCTGGGTTAGACATTTATGAATTCACTTATTGTTTTATATACCAATAATTCATCATTCATTTAGAGCAATATATAAATACTCCCCATACAGGGGCGCCTGGGTGGCGCAGTCGGTTGGGCGTCCGACTTCAGCCAGGTCACGATCTCGCGGCCCGTGAGTTCGAGCCCCGCGTCAGGCTCTGGGCTGATGGCTCAGAGCCTGGAGCCTGTTTCTGATTCTGTGTCTCCCTCTCTCTCTGCCCCTCCCCCGTTCATGCTCTGTCTCTCTCTGTCCCAAAAATAAATAAATGTTGAAAAAAAAATTAAAAAAAAAAATACTCCCCATACAAATGCTATCATTTAAATATGTCTATATGGCAAGAGTCCCTAGCAAATGATTTATGAATAACTAAATGCTTTCAGATTTTAAGGCACGGATTTTCTTTTTTTTTTTTTTAAGTTTATTTATTTTGAGAGAGAGAGAGCATGAGGGTACGAGCAGGGGTGGGGCAGAGAGAGAGGGAGAGAGAGAATCACAAGCAGGCTCTGCACTGCCAGCATATAACCCGACATAGGGCTCAAACCCACGAACTGTGGGATCACGACCTGAGCTGAAACCAAGAGTCAGACACTTAACGGACTGAGCCACCCAGGCGCTCCTAACGCACACATTTGCCATCACATATAATGCATAGACAATGGCTTCAGTTTGAAAGGTATCTAACTTTAGGCAAACAAAAAAAGTGGAGAATTTTTTTCTAAAATTGATTTTATGATGAAGTTTGAAATAAGCACCACTGTAAACAAAATTTTAGTTGTGCTACGTAATTTTTATGTCATGTCAACGTCACAAACCTGAAAATTTCATGCATGGAGAAATATTGTAAGTCACATGCTTTTCAAGACATCGCAATTATAGAAGACAAAAGACTTTTTAGTATCTTTCTTAAATACTTAACAATACTTCAAATGGGGTTTAGTATTCATTCAATGGTTGGGTATAAAACTTTGCCATGAAAGGTTCCCATTAGTGACTGGCTACAGAAAAAACAAAACAAAACAAAACAAAAACCCCTCACTTTGCAGGGCTAACACCCTACCTGCCAGTACAGCCAGAAGCTCAGTGGTCCTGGGATTCTCCCTGTTCTTCTATGTTTTCAATAGTTCTCCATTTTAAAACGTCAAGGAATAGTAGGGCCTTTAACCAAAAACACAGAACAGTAATAGCATATAAAATTATGTACTAACCAATTCAATTTGCTATACTTAAGACTCCTTAGGAGCCTGAAAGGCCTACATACATATAGTCTTACAGGCACGATCAGAGCTAACTAGAACTGAGCTTAGTTTCAAGTTGCAGTTCAAATTGCACATAGGTCGTCCATGAGATGATTTTCCTAATAAGTATTACACTATAACAATAAAGTATTTTCTAAAATTCTAACGGTATTATTTCATTAGTAAAATCCTGGTCTGTTTAACATGATGAAAGATGAAGTCTATTTGCAATATTTATTTTCTTAACCCATAATCAATATTATTGAAACTATCAAAATAGGATTCAAGCCAACTTTTCTAAGTTTAGTAACACAGTAACATGATGGTTTTTCATAAGAATCCTGCTTTTAACACTCATTGTAACACATTATAGCAATAGTACCATCATTATATTTACAAAGAACAACCAAACCAATTTGGGCAAGGTGGCAAAAATATCCTCAGGTAATTTATCAAACTTGTAGACAGGCTCTGAGGCATTTGGGTGGGCCAGTGCCTCGGATCATTTGAATGTCCAGTGCTGTTCAGATATAAGACCTATAAGATCTGGTGGTTTGTGACAGGAGAGTGGTTTCTGTAATAGCTCAGAGAAGCACTTAATCAGTAAGCACAATCACTGTGATGGAATATTTATTGACCCCAGGGCAGATGTGGTATGGCTATAAAAATATGAAATTAAATTAACTCTTGGCCATTTTCAAAACATGAGCTTTAAAATGACAAATCAAGGACATATGTAAGTAATTGACTACCTACATTTCAGGCCTGTATTGTAGAAGTTTAATTTGTTTTAGGATCAGTAGAAAAGTAGAAAAGGTTCGCAAATGATGGTTCTTTATCTGTGTTTGTGTGTATTCAGCTGTAAAGTATTTTAACCAAATGCTCTTACTAATGTTTCGTCTCATTTGCATGCATTATGTAATCTCCCCCGTGCCCAGGCTGGGCGCTGTGTTGCGGATAGAGAGGCATCCTTAATAGTGGTGAGCTCAGCCTCTGTGAACTAAGTTGATCCAATTCAATTAGAATATGTATCCATTGAATATCTACTATGTTATTAGCACAGGTCGAACGTTATAAAAAAACATAAAAGCAGCACATATATGACTATCTCCAACAAGTATCTTAAGATCTCGCTGGGGATATAATATCCTCAGATATAAATCAATCAAAACAATAAATTCTCAAGAAACCAAAAAGAGACCCATAAAGTACTAAATGAGATTGCAATAGGGAGAAGCCAGTGGTTTATCATGCCTTTCTGATGCTTTGCCAGAAAAGACTGATTCTTTTAGAATAGGATAGACTGCTTCATGATACGTAAATCCAAACGGTTGTGTTCCTTATATTCCTCACTTTGCCTGGATGTCTCAACTCTCTTCTCAGAGCCAGATAACAGTGAATGGAAACTCAGGAGGTGCTGTGAGCCCAATGAGTTACTATCAAAGGCCGTTCTCCCCTTCAGCTTACTCTCTCCCAGGCTCGCTCAACTCAAGCATTATCATGCAGCATGGCCGGTCACTTGGTAAGTCTTTTGCAGTCATGATTTTCATGACAATTTCATATAACAAGTACAAACCACATGAGAAAAACACCAGAGTAATTTTTCCAAAGAGGTGGGATATTCCACACTCCGGTATTTAATGAACCTATGCTAGGGGAGGAGTTAAGAGCAGAGGAGTCACTGGAGAAAATAGGCATCCAGCTATCCCAAGACAATGACTACATCTATATCTGAGCCTGGAAACAGCTATTAAGTGTTTGCGGTTTGAAGTAGAGAGAAGGTGGACAGTCAGGCAGGGGAGTTCTCCCCACCGGAACATTCATGTGGCGCATTTCCATGGATGGCAAATACCATCCATGTTCAAAACAGCTCGTTCTTTTGTGGAAAAGCTTTCACTGTAGAAAATTCTCTTGGCATATATACAGAATTGCTTCACAGTTAAAACAGTCTAACGGGGGGACAGCTGCCTCACAAAAACAGTAAATAGTAAACCATCGCCTCACAAAGTAGCAAAACGCTCTTTGAACGGAGACCAGAAGACCATTGGCCTGGGACAGGAGTTCCTTTAAAGAATGATCCCTGAAGTTGCTATAGAGAGAGTTCTTAATCCTTTGAGGATTAGGAATTAGATGAAAGAGAGAGCTCTCCTCCAGAAAAAGAAAAATGCACATTTGAACATTCATACACACTTTCAAGCGTATCATTTCACGGGCCCTGTGATTTTTTTTTTTTTTTGAAGCCTCCTGGATAAGAACTTGTACTGTATGATCACAAACACTTTTATGTGGCAAATATAGTAGGACTGTTTAGAAAACAACGTAAGTATTTCTTAGTTTTTAACAATGTAAAAAAGCAAAACCCCAAAATACTAAAAACCAAACCAAATCAAGCCGTCGTCCGAATTCAAGCTGAGAAAGGTCCCAGGATGTGGAGGGACCGGAAGGCTTCCCTCGGGACAGCCGGGAGGAAGGCAGAGGAAAGAGGGCGGGCAGCACACCTCTCAGAAAGGCTGAGACTGATCCCTCCGGCCACCGCCAAACAGCAACAGAACACAGGCCTTCCACTCTCCTTTCTTCCTTGAACAGCAGGCAGGACCTCTTCTCCCCCAGCACCGTTTGTTCGTTGAAAGACATGATGCCATCCAGGCTTACCCGGGAACGTTCAGCGTGTGCGTTATGGAACTCAGCTTCTGTGGTCAGCAGAGCCTCTGGAACACTCACATGGAGCCCTGAGACTCACCAAAGAAAAGTCTAAATATACTTGTGCCTTCTCTAATGGTGCTCGTGGGGATCACCTGTGAATGTTATAATGCTGTCCTTTTAGAGTATAAGAAAGTAGGACGTCCTTGTGCCCGGACACTGCTCTGAAACAATCAGTCCGTGGTGCAGTATTGTAACGGGAGTCCTTTATATCGAGACTTTTAAAAAACGTTTATTAATTTACTTTGTGAGAGAGAGAAAGAGAGAGGGAGGGAGGGAGCATGTGTGTGCGTAAGGGGGGAGGGGCAGAGAGAGAGAGAATCCCAGTTAGCACAGAGTCCAACGTGGGGCTCAATGCCATGAACCATGAGATCATGATCAGAGCTGAAATCAAGAGTCAGACACTTAACTGACTGAGCCACCCAGGCCCCCCATACCTAGATTTTTTATATAGCTATGCATCATCACACTCCTTTAGTAAAACTACAAATTATTCTAGCCATAATGTTTTCTCAAATAATTATCATCAAAGGTCTGACTCTTTTTCCTCATTACCTGTCTTGATACACACAATTTTGTCCGTCCCACCCCAAGAAACAAAATACATAAATACTTGAATGTAGACAGTCTTTCTTCAACGTTTATTTATTTTTGGGACAGAGAGAGACAGAGCATGAGGAGGGGCAGAGAGAGAGGGAGACACAGAATCGGAAACAGGCTCCAGGCTCTGAGCCATCAGCCCAGAGCCTGACGCGGGCTCGAACTCACAGACCGCGAGATTGTGACCTGGCTGAAGTCGGACGCTTAACCGACTGCGCCACCCAGGCGCCCCAGTCTTTCTTATTAGAACATACTGATGGGTGGATTTACATATAAGCCATACTACAAGGAAAGAAATGTCCCTTGTCCCACTGGAACAAATTCCAATCAGCCAGTGCTGAGATAGGTTCTGAGAATATACAAATCTATCCTGCTTCGAGAAACTTTATATTAAGCTGAGGACAAAAGACTACAAAAATGAGAGTTAGTGGACCTATAAAAGAAATATACAATAAAAGGCTAACTTATATAAGCTATAAACTCATTGACTCTAACGAACCATATGTGAAGACAGAGTTCATACTCTTTGCTTAGGCTGGGACTTTGCACATAGGAGGTGCTCAAAAATTATTTATTGTTTAATAGAAATACCACCGTCATGGTTCCTGACTCAAACACGTTTCGGAACTAAATGGGAAATCAGAGTCAAATATCACATTTGGAATTGCTTGGGAAAGATACCGCTTCCTTCCTAGCCTTATTCATTCTCCATCAGAAATGTATCTAAAATGCTTTTCTGTTGCAAACTAAACTAAATATAGCCATAATAATAGCAATAGCAGTTATTAGTGTTACAATAGGTTTTAGCTTACAGGAGTCCTATCTGTAGTTATCCTTACAATGATGAGTTAAATCTTTTAAAATCTTACTTATGAAATCTTATATAAATTTGTTACAAAAATACAGTCATATATGGGGCACCTTGCTGGCTCAGTCGGTTGAGACCAGCTCTTGGTTTTGGCTCAGGTCATGATCCCAGGGTCATGGGATCAAGCCTCCCATCAGGTCTCCCTCTGCCCCTCCCCCACTTGTGTGCACATGTGTGCGCTCTCTCTCAAAAAAAAAAATTAAGATTCTCTCTCCCTCCCTCTGTTCCTCTCCCCTGCTTGCACTCTCTCTCTCTCAAGTAAAAAATAAACAAATAAAAAAATACTATCATATGTTTTGCGATAGATAGATTACATATATATTCACACATATATGCATATATATGTCATCAAGTAATGGTACACCTTTCTGGGGTGCCTGGGTGGCTCAGTCGGTGGGGAGTCCGACTTTGGCTCAGGTCATGAACTTGCTTTCGTGGGTTCAAGCCCCACGTCGGGCTCTGCGCGGACAGCTCAGAGCCTGGAGACTGCTTCGGAGTCTGTGTCTTCCTCTCTGTCTGCTCCTCCCCTGCTCGTGCTCTGTCTCTGTCTCTCTCTCTCTCTCAAAAAGAAAGATTTTTTTAAAATTAAAATAAATAAATAAATAAATAAATAAATAAACAAACAAACATTAAAGAGAGAGAGAGAGAGAGAGAGAGACCTTCCTTTCTGAGTACCAGATCAGACAAACTACGGCAAAGAATCATTCCTGCTCACCAAAATTTTGAAATTTATTGCAAAACAGCAGGAAGTCGTATTATCCATTGTACAAAATGAATGGTAATCCTGTTGATCTTCATAAATATCTGTGAACCAAGAGTGAGTGGAATGTATCGGACGTATGTGTCCTCTCTGTTTCTTATGAAAGTATACTAAAAGTTACTAACGATGGCATGAAGCCAGGAACACGATAAATCTCATCTCGTTTATATGCTCGGGGCAATTTTTATACTCAAGGGGCAAGTCGTGGGTTTTATGCTTCAAAGTAACAGCCAAGATATCTGGCCATCATGTCTACTTAAATAAAAATCAGCACTAATAATTTGAAATCATCCATTTAACCCATGAGCCTTCACCCCATCTAAGTATGTGTTTGGATGTGGGGATTTCTTAATGTGATTTTTGTTTTCACTTTATTTATATGAAATTGCTGCTGTAGACTCAACAGTCCTATCTTCTGCTCTAAGAGGACATTCCGGTGCTTTCAAATAACAGTAGTCAGCAACTTCATAAAGATAATGTCTCGGTCTGCCTCCTCGTCTATAAAACGGAGCCCCCCCACGGGGCACCAGGGTGGCTCAGTTGGTTACGTGTCCAACTCTTCACTTCAGCTCAGGTCATGATCTCACAGTTCCTGAATTCCAGCCCCGAGTCAGGCTCTGCACCGACAGTGCGAAGCCTGCTTGAGATTCTCTCTCTCCCTCTCTCTCTGCCTCTCCCCTGCTGGTGTTCTAAAATCTCTCTCTCTCTCTCTCTCAAAATAAATAAATATTTAAAAAGTAGTAACAAAATAAAAAGTAATTAATTAATTAAATGGACGGTGAGGTGAGCTAATAGATGTAAAGTACTGTCTTAACACAGTGGCTACACGGCCACACGGTCCTTCAACAAATGTCACCCTCCCCCTCCCCCTTCTTCAGACAACGGCAGGATCTTGTTGTTACTGTTCTGTTGGGTATATACCTACATGCTAACAATGAGTGGCTCGAATGCAAGGTAAATGGGTCAAAAGAGAGAGCGATGGAAATAGATTCTACATTACAGTTGGCATAAATATACAAGAGGCGCCGTCAACTTATGAGTCCTTGCGCATCAAATACATGATATGTCACCAAATTTTCTCGGCAGATTCCACAGAGACCTATCCCCAGCACGCGCAGTCTCTGGATGGCACCATGGGCAGCTCCATACCACTGTACAGATCCTCAGAGGAGGAGAAGAGAGTGACGGTCATCAAAGCCCCCCACTACCCGGGGATCGGGCCCGTGGATGAATCCGGAATCCCCACCGCAATTAGAACGGTAGGAAATGCCAGCGTGGTGGCTGCAGGGCTATGCCCAGGCTCTACAAAGGCCGGATTGTCAACGGCTTTGTGCATTCCTATGGTCTTATATAACGAGGATTGCCCTCTATGCCATTTGAGTTCTCGTGAATATTATGTCGTATGTGGCAGAGAAAGAGGAAAAGAACTGTGGATTGAAGCTAATCACAGAATCTGTGTTTGCATCTTAATTGAAAATCACGAAGATTGTGAGTTTTGTTGAACAATAAAGGTATATTTTGTTTTGTTTCACCTCTTCCAGGGAGCGTTAGGGCAATAGAGAGAAAGGAGAAGGAACGAGACAAGGTGAATGCTTTGACTGCTTTGCAAATAAACCAGGGATTTGTTTCTTGAAATGGATGTGTGTTAACATCAGGAGATTGGGAGCCGTGAATTGGCAGCTGGGCGGTGAGATGATTGCAGCAAAGGGAGTTAATGTCATGGAAAGAAAAAAAAAACTGTGAAGAAAAATACACATTTTAGTGTCCCTCTTCAGCTGTGCCTGCTGTGAGCCCTCAGGGATATTAAGTGAAAGTGTTTGGATTTTTTTTTTTTTTTTTTTTTTTTTGGCTTTAAACTCTGCCAAAGCATTGCTCAGTGTGTCAGGGCAGCCCCTTCTGGCAAAGCTCAGCAGCAGCAAAGGCAGCTACTGAGAGCCCGGGCAGGCAGCTGCTCACTGACCAGTCTACTCGCAGAGAAGGTTTGTGCTAGCCGGCAGAAGGAAGACTCTGGAAGCCAGGATGAGGGCCGCAGCACGTCTGCAGGTGAACTGGGGGGCTTTGCAAGGAGAGGGCTCAGGCTGCATACTCCTGCCTACCTGGCAGGGGTGTTGCCAAGAGCTGCTTCCCTGGAATGCAAACCCTGGGGGCGGGGTGTGGGGAGGGGGTGCAAAGACAATAGTGGATAGAGGAAACGAATGGGAAAGAGATCAGGAAAAAAAAAAAAAACAGTGGTAAGATTGCATTTCTCATAGATGGGGATTGCGCGTTCTGGGAGAAGAGTTAAAAAATGGATTATTCCAAGCATCTGTATCAGAATTGCAAGCCAGAAAGTCAACCTGCACAGCAGTTGATGGGGTTGTAGACGCACTCGATTCTGGGAACACTGAATGTGACTAATTATCAAGTCCTAACAATCTAGGTTGGAACTGATGATTGTCATATTTAAGTCACAGAAAAAGTTCAGGGATTGTGACTAACGGTCTTAAGACAACTGCATGTTTCCGGTGATGGTGTTTTGTCATTTGTTTCCCTTTGAAGGTTTCTGACTCAAAATGGTTTAACTGGAATCTTTTTTCCAAATAACGTAGGGATGCAGTGTCAGACAGGTATGGTGTCATTGGTTTTGCTTAATCGACCCTCGAGTCATAGTATATTCACAAATTAGGATATTCCTGACTCTAACTTGTTGTAGATTCTGTCTGAAAGGATTGTGTCTGAGACCTCTGGGTGTGTTTTTAACATGATAAATGATATATAAGAAACAACATGAAAAGCTGGACCAGTTTTTTTTATCCATCCGACATAATTTTCTTAAGCAGCAAAGACTTGCTTCTTAGTTTCCCAAAGGAAAAATAACAGACATTGTCAAAGGTTAGTGAAAATCAAGTAATATTACAATTCTAGTGGTCCTCCTACTTGCAAATCAAAAGCATGTTTAGATATGCATATGCAAATACATATACTAAACATTCAGTGCTGGTTCCCCTTCTGTAAAATAGGAAATAAAATGTAAGCAACCCAGAAGTTCCCTATAAGGAACCGTAATTTTTAGGCACAGCTGTGTTCTTATTTAGACTTTTAAAATTGTACGCACAAGGTACAGGTCTGTGAAGACTCTTACTTGCGTTCCCTGTTTTTCAGCCTCGCCAAGCACATCCCCAAGTATAGCTGTGTTTATAAATGTTGAGTCAGGCCGTCTCTGAGCCACAGCAGGCCAAGAATCTCCAAGGTTGTTTTTCTTTCTCATCCGTGTAGAGAGTAATGATTATCAGACTCAAATTGCTTTACATGGACTTTCTGCTCAGCGTATCCACCAAAGGCAGTACTGTCTCAGTGTATCATGTTGTAGCCTCATTTTAGACAACCAGCCTATACCAAGGACACAGAATTTTGTAAGCTAGAAACTCTAGAAAGCCAAAAGTCAACAAATGTACCTTTGAGTTATTTGAATGAAGGCTCCCCAGTCTGCCCTCTCTCATGTGACCTGGGACGTCTGGGTTAGCCTTTTACTGCCATTCTTAACAACAACAAAAATCGCTGGGGTTCAGATCCCAGGAGGCTGTCTAATTAAAGCCAGCTAGTTAAGTGAAATACAAGACTCTTTTTTTTTCCAGTTCAAATATAACACCGTTCGAGCATTTTCAAAGCTGGAAAGGGGCAAAAATAGAATAGAATCACTGTATACTCGTACGTAGAAAATATGTGTCTTTTCCCTTTTTGGAGATCTCTGCGTGATAAATCAACATCGAGTTTTGATACTTTGTAAACTGTAGAAAAGTAAAATCCAGGTGAATTCTGCCAAGATTATAGAAAACAAGTGAATCGTGAATTGCTAATAGTTACTGCCCATACAAAGTAACCTTGAAGGACACATACAAAAGCAAACTTCCTTAAACTTGAGTAGACTTCTATTTACTTAATCTCAGTATTAGACATAACATGTCCATGATGCCATTTATAAAAGAAACTTCAAATGCCCAGAGTGCTTCTTTTAGAAAGGGACAAAGAGTTTTAGTGTTGCCCTATACGAGTTTCATACTCCTCTTTGCCAACCACTGGGCATTTCCTGGCATCTCTGTGCTCACCATATAAAGCTAACAGATGGCAAAACTAAGCTCCTGCCTGATATGTGCCCTCCAGCAAGTGAAGAAAAAAAAAATCCTGTCTGTCAAGATACACTGCCATATACAGGGATATAACTCACTTATTTAGGCTTCCTTGTTGCTATTGGTTGTGTCCAGGTATGGCTGGGAAACATGTTTGCACCGACTTACATCTTATTTTCTATTGCTGAAGACATAAAGGAAACAGAGCTTAACAAAAGAGAAACTGATCTTTTATGAAAGTGTCCCTTAAAGATACGTGTTCAGCCACTTTATTTAAATCAGCCAATAAAGGGGCACCTGGGTGGCGCAGTCGGTTAAGCGGCCGACTTCAGCCAGGTCACGATCTCGCGGTCCGGGAGTTCGAGCCCCGCGTCGGGCTCTGGGCTGATGGCTCAGAGCCTGGAGCCTGTTTCCGATTCTGTGCCTCCCTCTCTCTCTGCCCCTCCCCCGTTCATGCTCTGTCTCTCTCGGTCCCAAAAATAAAATAAAACGTTGGAAAAAAATAAAAATTAAAAAAAAAATAAATCAGCCAATAATAACTAAACTCCTGATTCATCACTGCACCCCTCACACCAGCTCCCATCATTTGAAAATAAGGTCAATTAACAATCTCCTCAAAGCTTTTCCAATGTAGAAAGAGCCTACAATGAATGAAGAGGTGACTCAGAACAAAGTCAAGTAGCTCTTAATATTAATCTATATTTGTTGTGATTATCAGAACCATGTATGCTCAGAGACCAAAATAAATTTAGATGCGGCACAAAACCCTCAATTTCCAGATGAAAAATGCAATTACCACATTTCTGAGGGGGAAAAAAATAGGATATAAAATCTAAACGAACGCTCAGGCTTTTAAAAAGTACAAGAATATTTGTGTGGCAGTCCTAACAGAATATTTTATATCAAGAGAACGGTCTTGGAAAATCTGGTGTATTTATCACTATATACAGAATGATTGGGTTTCTTGCTGGAGTATTTCTGGAAACGTTGAGATAAAGATCTTGCCAAGCAAAATCTTTAATTATGATTATAAAAGTGTAGGCCTACTTTCACAGGTATGTAATCAGGTAGAATTCCATCCAATGACCTGGGTTCTTTCATTATTTTATTCTATAAATATGTTATGTTCCCTACTGACTGTTACTATTTATTGAGCATTTCTGACATTCTAGGCATGGTTTTAGGTCTTATATACATGGTTTCATTCCATTTCCATCACAATCCTATGACGTAGATATAATTATTTCATCTTAGGAAGGACAAGCTGAGGTTCTAAAAGCTTACCTAAATGATCCAAATTCATACTGCTAGGAAGTATGAAACAATAATTTCATACTTATATTTCAATTTCAAACAATAAAGGAAGCAAGACTTGAGTCTAGGTTGAGGCGACGTTAATTTCTTCTTTCCACTACAACCCAGTTTCTATCGTGTCCAAATCCAGGCATGTGGAAAGAGCTTCTACTCTCAAGGAATTTAGAATTTAGCAAAGCAAATGCTGCACACATTTATTTATCATGTTAAAAAAAGTTTTAAACAATGTCTACATTTTTTTAGATTTACTGCAGGACCCTTGACTGTACTACCCTCGGGGTTTTATTAACTTAACCTAGTAAATATCGTATTTTTATTTCTCTAAGTCTAAGCTGATCAGAATACAGTAAAAAATATTCCCTAGTTAATTCTAAAAATAATGTTTTCAACAGAACCCTCATGAAAATGTTTTTAAGGATAATGCTAATTAGCACCAAAAGGAGTTCAACAAACTATTACAACACTACAACTTTTATTCAGCGCATTTTATGTAAATATGTTTGTACAAATATCAACTATCTAATGCTGGGCGCAAGTGCGATTTGGCCACAGCATATAATGTCCCAATTCAGCCTAAATTCAGCCTAAAGGGGTAACATATTTACAAACCCCATGCATAATTAGGTAAGTTACTAGTATTGTCATCACGAAATAGGTTTTTGTTCTTTTTTGTAATCACAGACAGAAACCTGCTATTAGAAAAGATAAAAATGAAGAAAGAACAACGTGGAGGGGCAAGCAGTGTTGACTCAGAACCGGTTTTGTAACTACTGAACATTCTCTCTTACAGACAGTTGACAGACCGAAGGACTGGTACAAGACGATGTTCAAGCAGATCCACATGGTACACAAGCCGGGTATGTGTGTGTTGTTCTGTTCTCTGATCGGATCCTCCAGGCCAAAGGGTATACATGTATCCTCCTGTCGAGTTCCGGTTCACACAAAACGTTAAGACCCTAGCAACTCCATGGCGGTCCCTCTTTCAACATTCCTCCTTGTTTTCCTTCTACCGTCCAAGTCACAGACACCTGAGCTGCTGCCTCACCCCTGAGCTGCCAAGAAGCCTCTTACTAGGTGACCCTGGAGGGGTGCCAGGTGCTCTGGTCCCTTCCTCCCTCCCCAGCCACAGTCTGGCGTGGTGTGGGGTGTGGCGCTGCCATTGTTCCTCTGTCCGCCCATGCCAGCTGCTGATTGAGAGAGAGAGAGAAAGCAGAGGTAGGTCTCCCTAGCTTGACAAAAGAGCTCGAAAGCACTTCCGGAGGAAAGTCATGATTCAGAAGAGAAGGCTGGCCCAGGAAGTGAGGAAAAAGCCCTGGCCCTGCATGCGGGGGAGAGGGCACCCCAGCAAATATGTTACGGACCAGCGAGGTCAAACCGCAGCAGCTCGGGAACAAAGCAGTATTAGAAAATTGGAAAAATGGTGTTATGCACCAGGCAAGAGACCCTGGTTTTCTACCAAATTGTTTTGGTTCCTCTGAAGTTCTACTGTCTTGTTACGATATGGTGACCGAACGTGTATTACCATGATATTTATGTTTCATTTTCTAGATGATGACACAGACATGTATAATACTCCTTATACATATAATGCAGGTAGGACGGGGTTCCTTGCTCGCAATGAATACTGTATGCTGGGAATCACTTCCCACTCACTGTGTTACCACTGTTTGAGCGCATGTTTTCAGTGTAGACAATTAAGAGGATGCTCTTCTTTTTTCTTTTCTCAAAGCATGCATAACAAAAGGATCGATCTTTTCCCATGGAAATGAGAACTAATACTGTTTTGTCTCCTTCATTCTCACACTGTCCGTTTATTTGCAGCTTCAGGAATGTTTAACCAAAGTATGAAGGACGGCTTGAAAGAACACACTGTAACTGGGGTACAAAATAAGATAAAGATCTCTTTTTATCAGCAGAGAGAGTGATCACAATTGCGTAAGATCTTTCAGATACACTTCACAAAAAAAACGAGTCAAGCAAAAGTATTTTGTGACTTTGTCCATGCTTTTGCTCCCAAAATGCAACCATTCATTGAAGGATTTTTAAAAATCCCACTCTGCTGGGGCCACTTTTCTGACTCAGAGCTGCCAACAGTCATAATGGCATGACTTCAACTCTGGGCGTTTCTACTTGTATTTGAGGGCGTTGGTATCTTATGAAATGGTTGCAGGGCTGGAGTGAGGGATCCCTACAAAATGCTTCCCTTTCCCCTAAGCGTCACATTAGGGGATCCTATATAGGGCCTCCTGTCACCACTCAGCCCCAGGCTAGTGACTGTTGAACGGTTTCCTTTCTTGAGAGCAGGCTCTGAGGCTCAGGCTGTTGTTCACCTGCACCCTTGTAAGGGGTCCCCTGGCCAGCCTGGCCTCAGGCCTGCGTAAGCTGCCTGGAGGCCAACACTCAGGCCCTTTAACTGTCAGGGACTCTGCTAGGAGTCTCCAAAGACAAACAGAGAAGAAAAAACAGGCAGAACGAGCTTAGCAAGCTGCAAGACCTCTGGTATTTAGGTCCTCACTCTTCCAGGTGACAGCAGGAAGCCCAGTAAAATCTTTCCCTCAACTTGTATCCCAAGCCACAGGTACTCCAAACTCACCTCCTGTGTTTAGCTTGTTCTAAAACAAAATTCAGCCAAGTAAATTTTAAAGATAGTATTGGATTTGTTCCACGATTCACGAATGCGGCCGCATCCAACCTAGCCGATAGAAAGGAGCCCTGAGGAGCTGTACAAAATGAAAGACTTTTATAGGCAGAAGGGAGCCAAACAAGGAAGTTACACTAGGCAAAAAAAAAAAAAAAAAAAAAAAAAAAAAAGAGAGAGATTATTGCAAGGTTCCTTTTGCTTTAAGGGGAGGGCAGGGGTCTGTGAGTGAGATGACCTCACCCCTGCTGGTCAGGCGATGCCTGATGGTCTGGTTTAAGAGGCCATTTCTGCTCAAAACTGTAATTAAGTCTCCACTGGGTGACCGGGGTGCCTAGCATAAGTGACTCCATTTTGGGCCTCTTATGTTTTTAACAAGCTGTACAGTTGACGTCTGACCGTGGAACCCAAGCAAAACAGTACGTGTGTAGACACTGTCTTTCCATTTGTCATGGCAAGTTGTACGGACCCTCAGGAGAAGCAGATGAGTGAAAATTGACTTAACTCACAAGTCTGAGGTGGCAGGAAATTCAGAATTTTTATTACTATCTTTACTATTGAAATTCTGTAGCCATTAGTAATTAATAAATTGAAGAGTAATAGTTACATAAAACCTTGCAGAGCCCTTTTCAGATAGTTTTGCCGTTTAATTGGTAGACAAAGCAACTGTAACTAGCCTCTTCCCTCTCTACAAACCCCGAGTCCCACTGTGCTATGTCTTGCCTCTTTTTTTTTTCCTGAGCCATCTCTGCTTCCCTCTTCCCCGACCCACGCAAGCCAGTTCTCCAGGGCTCATCCTAGTGCCATCTGGTCCATAATATCTTCTCTGACCAATCCACCATCCTCTAAAATGTGTCATTCCTCATATGTATTTTCCTCATCTGGCCTTTGTCAGATTACCAATTATTTGCAATCACAGTTCTTTTTGTGTCCTTAAGCCTTGCACAGCACATATACAACTTGCTCAATATTGTGTTTGATTGGGGCACCTGGGTGGCTCAGTCCCTCGAGCATCTTGACTCCTGATTTTGGCTCAGGTCATGATTCCAGGGTCGTGGGATCAAGTCCTGTGTCAAGCCTCACGTTGGGCTCCAGGCTGAGCAGCGTGCAGCCTGCTTAGGATTCTCTTTCTCCCTCTTCCTCTGCCCCTCTCCCCACTCATGCATGCTCTGTAAAAAAAAAAATAAGCTAAAATAAAAAATTGAAAAACTATATTTTGCGTGATTGCAATTAACATGTCAATTATCATAGGTAAATCAGAGCTTTTAAAGTAATAGGAGATATTTGGAAACAGTTCTATGAACTATTTTTAATCTTCCCCTGAAACCTTAACTATGTTATTTGTTTATATTATCCAGGAGAAAATTTGCTGAGTATCTGTAGATTTATACCTAATACCAGTCTGAATCATTACTAATTTAAAAATGACTGTCGAAGATTTACTGCAATCAATGATTGTGTACAGAACCTATCGCTAATAAATTAATATATTAATAATGATTAATAGATTAATAATATTGATAAATCGATTAAGAACATACCGCCTGATGCATGCGTGATGAATATGCTTGCCGATAAAAACTTGGGTAAAATCATTGGATGTTTTGTGGGGTATAAACAATTTAATACACTTTTAAAATGTTTTTCTGCTTCTGTTTGTTTTATTGTGCTGTGTTTCATGATAGGCCTGTACAACTCACCCTACAGCGCTCAGTCACATCCTGCTGCAAAGACCCAGACCTACAGACCCCTCTCCAAAAGCCACTCCGACAACGGCACTGATGTCTTTAAGGATGCCTCCTCCCCCATCCCTCCCCCGCACGTTCCTCCTCCAGTTCCACCACTTCGACCAAGAGATCGATCTTCAACAGAAAAGTAAGGCATTGTCCCCAGAAGTGGCCTCTGTTTACTTTAGGATACAAGTAAGCCCGGATGGCACTCAGTAGAAGAGTCAGTGCTTACCTTAGCAAGATACTGCGCGTATAACCTTATTAGTCAACATATATGCCACGTTGACCTCCCCTGTTGGGATTGTGACAAACACTTCCACAATCTTTTTTTTTTTTTAATGTCTATTTATTTTTGAGAGAGAGAGACAGACAGAGTGCAAGCAGAGGAGGGGCAGAGAGAGGGGGAGACGCAGAACCCGAAGCAGGCCCCAGGCTCTGAGCTGTCAGCACAGAGCCGGATGCGGGGCTCCAACTCACAAGGGGTGAGATCATGACCTGAGCCACAGTCAGATGCTTAACTGACTGAGCCACCCAGGAGCCCCAAACGTTTTCACAGTCTTGGCTCATAATATCATAATCACATGAGCACAATCTCAGGGTGCCTGGTCATGATGTTGTGGTTCATGAGTTCGAGCCCCACATCAGGCTCTGTGCTGACAGCTCAGAGCCTGGAGCCTGCTTCGGATTCTGTGTCTCCCTCTCTCTCTCTGCCCCGCCCCTGCTCGCACTCTGTCTCTTTCTCTCTCAAAAATAAAATAAACATTAAAAAATTGAAACAAAAAAACATGTGCACAATCTCTACTTTTTGATCAATAAATGCATATCAGAAGATAAATAAATAGAAATAACGGACATGTACTTCCTTTGGCATAGCATGTCAGAGATTATGCTGTTTTCATTTTCCTCAGATTCAAAATGTTAGGTCTGTTCATGACTTAAAATTTCCCCTCTCATACAAAAAAGCCTCTCTTTGAAAGCAGGCAAAATTATTCATAAATAATAAATAGGGCATTAGTTAGTAAGTGTCTATCTGTGACTCATTTATACCAGCTTTTCAAGATGATTCTAATTTTCATTTCCCCACTGAAATGTTTTTCTAGAAACTATTTACACGAAAATAAAAATTTATAAACACACTGTTACTGTGCATTTTTTTTAATTAGGATTATGACTAATAATCCTACTTATAGGTAACCTTTATCGAGAGCTCACGATAAGCCAAGCACTATGCTAAGTGCTTTTCCTGGATTATATCATGTAATTCTGAGAATGACTCAATGAGGTTTGTTCTACTTTAAACCCATTTTAGAGAGAAATCAACTGTTTTAGAAAATGAAATTATTCAGCTCATATAGCCAGTATGTCCCAACTCAGCTCTGATTAAAGCCATAGCTCATGAGATACAGCAATTAATGAAAATAGAAGAATTATTTAGCATTGGTACTAATTTTTAAGCATCCACCTATCATAAACATCCCATAAATATTATATTCAACATGCCATTGTACCATTAAGAGTAACTGGTGATCAAACTGGGTATGAGATATGAAAATAGATACACATCATGTAGGAAGAGATCCTCACTTTAAAATTTTTTTTTCAACGTTTATTTATTTTTGGGACAGAGAGAGACAGAGCATGAACGGGGGAGGGGCAGAGAGAGAGGGAGACACAGAATCAGAAACTGGCTCCAGGCTCTGAGCCATCAGCCCAGAGCCTGACGTGGGGCTCGAACTCCCGGACCGCGAGATCATGACCTGGCTGAAGTCGGACGCTTAACCGACTGCGCCACCCAGGCGCCCCGAGATCCTCACTTTAATACCAATCTCCTCGTGATAAACTCTAGGTTTGTAAGTGTGATGTCTTAAATTTGAGACATAATTGTCTAGACACAAAATCGTATCTCTGCCACTTAAAGAGAACCAAAATTAACTCAAATTTAAATGTATTACATGTCCTATGTTTAGTGGAAATAAATCTCTCATTAAAAAATATGATAATCTCTTAAAAATTTCTAGATGTCTTTCACATACATTGCCTCATGTGATGCTCAAAATACATCTGTTGAATATCAGTCATCAGTTACTGGTAAGCCAGGACTTGTCCCCAATTGTCCTGTCTCTTAAAGCATTTCTATTTCCAATGTGCTTCGGAGTGAGAATTTAATCTCATTCCATGGGTCAGAATTGGTCCCATCTATAGTCAGAAAATTCTTCTCGCAGAAAAAAGATCCTCACAAAGGAAGCCTTCTATAGCCCTGGCTACCTAGAAAAGCTTTACTTTCAAAGTCCCTCGTTGACCGCCTTTTGAAGGATATTAGTTCAGGAAAAAGAGCTGCTTCCAAGGTCTCTTATGCAATAGGATGGCTGTCTCACTCTGGTTTTCCAAGGGTAGGACCAAAGGAGGCTCTGCCCTACCACACAGCTTGCTTCTCTGGCTGGCGATCCAAGGGACACTTTTGTCCTTTTCACAGACACACTGGGATGCCATTTGCAGGATAAATAAGATGAAACATGGCGTGTGCATTACTCCTTGTCGCTTTGGATCAAGGATGCCAGGTCACAGAGCGGTGCAAAACTCACGTAATTCAATGGAGCATAACCGCCACCTATTCTAAACACAAGTATACACAGCTGCTATTTGTACATGATCCCAAGGGTTTACAGGCAAATCACTGGCAGCATGCGCGTCTGTAAACCCCTCGTGTGAGTTACGGAGCCAGCAGGATAGTCACTTATGAGAGAAAAAAAATAGAGGAAAATAGAACATGAAATAAAAGTCTTTCTTTAAATCATTTATGTAAGACAACATATAAAAAGGGGTGTGTTAGGCAGATTAACTTTTTATCCTGAGATACTTTTTAAAACTCGATACTAAAATTAACTTTGTAAACAGATAGCCAATGGTTTTATAGAACAGCTTGAGACATAGAGAATTATTTTATATGTAATTTGTTGTTTATTTCTAGGCATGACTGGGATCCGCCAGACAGAAAAGTGGACACAAGAAAGTTTCGTTCTGAGCCAAGGAGTATTTTTGAGTATGAACCTGGGAAGTCATCAATTCTGCAGCACGAAAGACCAGTAAGCACTTGTCATTCAACAGAATGCCAGTTCTCTAGGCTTCTGGGTTCCCAAGTAGACCTGGATTTTGTATCGTTTAGTAATTTTTGTCTCAAACGTAACCTATGTATTTGGCATTATTTAAAAATCAAGTTTATTTTGTATCACGATTCGTGCATATTGCCTGAGAATTGAAGACACACGCTCTAATTTATTGCCCTACCAACCAAATATGGGATCCATTTGCATATAACTATAGCTGGGCTTCATCATGGCCCTGAGCTTAATTTTTTAAAAAATTCATAACTAATGGCTTGTCTTATTAGTCTTAATTGCTAGTCTCCATTGCTAATGAGAAAAATCATTCATTAGTCTCTCTGATACAAATGAACCCACACAGTTCCATCCCTTGGCTTCCTTATCTGTTGCTTAATATTTCTTTGGATTAAGGGGAAATTTCTGAAATGCCTTTCAAAAAAAAAAAAAACAGTTGTTTTAATTGATTCTTATTAAATCTCTCTCAGGTTACCAAGCCTCAAGCTTCCTGATTGTCGATCTAATGGATCAAGATTATATTTAACTTTGCAGAAATTTTGCTAGTTATTTAATGTATGCAAACAAAAAGAGATATAAACTTGAAAAGAGCCACTTGCCGCTTCAAAGTGCAATTTAACAAACAGGTTATTCCTCGGTCTTGGTTTTTACTTCCCTCCATCCTCCTTTCCAAGTCCTTTGCTTTCCTTCCGAGATAAGTGCCCACAGGATCCCTTTGAAACTATGATTCCTTTGCATTTCTATCAAAACCTGCTTCTAGAGAGCCATTTGCAATTTACTCTCCTCTTTGCCTTAGAAGAATTTGGGGTGGTGTCAGTGAACAGGAAAAGGAGAGTTTTCTTTGTTTACTCCCTTAAGAGTGTCCAAGAAAGCACATTATTATATATAATGCAAGGCCAGCCCTGAAATTTGATTGGAAACCTTTGCCTTACCACACCCAACATAAGCGTCCTGCATTTAGCTTTTGAAACCCTGTATTTATGGTTATGTTCTTGAGAAACATGTTCAAAAACCTTATAATCACATAATTCACGCATAATATTTATCTAAGCCATCTTTGCTTTTCTTCAAATAACCCACATCTTTTAGGGTAACAGAACTTCACCAAAAAAAAAAAACTGAAAGAAAAAAAAAAAAGGAACATCACTGGTTTGCAGGCTTAGTGCAAACTTATAACCCATTTACTAAGTTATATGATTGAATATCAGGATACGTTGAAATTTCTGGGATGAGAATTGCGTGAGTGAACCACGATGTGACCATTGCATAAAATTGAAAACAGCAAAATAATTATGCACAACCATGAGACTCCGATTTAAATATAAATAATAAAAGGCTCATTAATAATCATTCTAAGAACGCATAAGAACATTGTGATTATATTGGAACACTTTAGGAGCTGTGATCTCAGGCAACAGGATTGATTTTAGAAGCTTCCTCACCAGGATATTTCTATTATTTACTCATTCAACATTTACTGAGCACCAACTATGTGCTAAACTTGGTATCAGGTGCTAGGGACACAGTAGTGAACAAAACACAGACTCTATCTTGAGGAACTTTGAGTCTTTCATTTAATGGGTGTGCAGAGTTAGAGTTGTATTTTAAGAAGAACAGAGGGGCGCCTGGGTGGCGCAGTTGGTTAAGCGTCTGACTTCAGCCAAGTCACGATCTCACGGTCCGGGAGTTCGAGCCCCGCGTCGGGCTCTGGGCTGATGGCTCAGAGCCTGGAGCCTGTTTCCGATTCTGTGTCTCCCTCTCTCTCTGACCCTCCCCCGTTCATGCTCTGTCTCTCTCTGTCCCAAAAATAAATAAACATTGAAAAAAAATTAAAAAAAAAAAGAACAGAAAGTTCTGGAAGTATTTGTATTGCTGGAGATTTGGGTACAGATAGGGCTCTGCAGCCACAGGAAAAAGAGGGGAAGGAATGGAAGGAAATGAGAATAGATACCTTATGGAGAAACAGAAAGAATCAACATTTCTGTTCCTCCTAAACAATTTTGCTGGGGGCCAGCATTATGCAAAAAGGATTTGGGCTAGGAGTCTACGTAATTTTGGCCAGGCTTTTTTATTCTAGGACCAAGCTATTATCCTCTTTTTCTTTTCATCAATCCTGAAATTCATTCTCATTGGCTCTCTAAATTAGAAAAAAATCCAAAAGGCTAAGTGCACAGTGGTATCTCAGAGACTGGCTATATACTGATGTAGTTTACTTACAATTCTGGCGTATCTAAAGATACCCACAAGATACAGAGGATGAAGAGCAGATTTGCTAAATGAGAGTGATGTAAAAGCACACAGACAAAACTTCGGGGTTTCAATGGAATGCTCTCCCGCATCTTTTTACCCCAAGATGGTGTGTGAGCATTCCTTTGCTCCTCTCCTATTTAATTTTTGTAAATTATACACAACCTCTTGGTAATTTTCTGTTGCCTTTTTGAATTCCTAGATGACCCCCTCCTCTGCCCAGTCTTCCCAAGTGTTATCTTGGATTCCCTTCTCCCCCAAAGATCTCAAAGTCCTACCACTAGGACATATGCTACAGATATCCCTTCTTCTTGTCCACAATGTACCCACTGCCTGGATTACAGTGACAGCCACCCAATTATTCTCCCTAATTATCCAGTCCAGTCTCTGCACCACAGCTAGGAAAATCTTTTTCTTTTTCTTTTTCTTTTAGGTTTATTTATTTCTGAGAGAGAGAGAGAGAGGGCGCACAAGTGGGGGAGGGTCAGAGAGAGAGAGGCAGACACAGAATCTGAAGTAGGCTCCAGGCTCTGAGCTGTCAGCACAGAACCCTATGTGGGGCTCGAACCCACAAACTGTGAGATCATGACCTGAGCCGAAGTTGGAAGCTCAACCAACTGAGCCACCCAGGCGCCCCACAGTTAGGGAAATCTTTAGGAAACTTTATAAAACTTCCTTCTCAAAACTTTCTCCTGGCTCTCAAGTATCCTTAGAGCAAAATCCAAATTTCTCAATGTAATTTCCAAAAAACCTTGTGATCTGGGTTCCTGCTGACCTTTTCAGCCTCATATCTCTTCCTGCCTACTAACCATGTTCCAGCTAGACAGACAGCCTTCAATTTCTGCCTTCCTGGACTTTTGCACAGGCTTTCTCTCCGCCAGGAGGGAAAAGCTCTTTCCATCACCTCTCTCTTCACTGGAAAATCCCATCTCACCCGTGGCCTTGTCTCTTCTCCCCAAGGCATCATCAGTGACTCCTCCACCCCAGGTGTAAAGCTTCCCTCCTGTGTGTCTGTAGCACACATTTCCTCCTCACACACTGAATAGTAACGGCCTGTTTACTTGTCTGTGTCCCTCACTGGATGTTAAGCACCTTGAAGGCAGGACCATGTCGAGTGCACCCGTTGTATCCCCAGCACCTAGCCCGCTAGCACTTAGCACACATGATGGGTGTTTAATTTAGTGAATAGTCATCGAACTAATAAGTGCATGAAAGAATATAGGTTTTACCCTTGTGGTTAGTGGGTAAAACTGGTGAGACAGAATCCCTGTTTTGTTGCTTCTCTATGAAGTCGATACATTCTTAGTGACAAAAGGCACGGTGAGTCTCCATCACAGCACACACAATAGCTTTGACACACTGCTATTCGTAACCGTGGCTCACAAATTCCATGATTCCCTGGAGTAAGTACAAGGTGGGCAGAAGAGGCGTTACTATTTGAATAAAAGTCTTTACCCAGACTCTGGCCAAAGGGATCCCCTTCTTCTTTAGGAATCAATGAAATACGCGTTTTTACTTTTAACAGGAAAGTAAAGGTCAATGCAACTTTTTGAAGCATGTAGATATTCATTTGACTATAAACTTGAAAACGTTGATTAAAAGGGCCTAACATTTGATCTACAAACGTACTTTGCAATTGCCAGGCATTTATCTTTAACTGACTTGAACCACAATTTATTCCATAAGGCAATCATACAAAACTCTCTGCTGAGATTATATTGATAAAAACTTGACATCCCATCTGGCTTGGATATATTTATAGGTGAGCCCAAATTAAAGTAAAGTAAAGTAAAGTAAAGTAAAGTAAAGTAAAGTAAAGTAAAGTAAAGTAAAGTAAGCACTTATTCAGGACCTCTCTACACATGATAAAATAGAAAACAATATGAAGATATTACCTTTCTCTACAATAACTTAGCCAGCACAGAATGATAAAAGCAGACAGAAAGAATCATCGCATGCACTGTGCAGAGTTGAAATGCAATGTAAACCCTCAGTGAACTTACACTTCCTTATCCATGAAGATTGTCAAAGCTTAAAGTATAAAAATTTGGGGAGTTCTATCTGATGGTTTGAACCATAAGGAATGATCCCAGCTGACAATTATGTATATCATCGATTGTGGAACCACAATAAATATAAAACGTAGTAGGGAATGCCATCAAAGCTTTAAACTCTCATGAGCATAAACTTTGAAGAACTAAGTTACGTTGGCACTTCTTTTCGTTTGGAACAACACATCAAAATTCTATGCCTGCAGTGAGAATACGGAGAATCGTAGAGTTCTATAACCCCAAAAGCAACTAAATGGTTTGAAACTATAGAAAACACAAAAACTTTAAAAATTGTTCCCCATTGGTTGCCTTTAAATAAGAATCCTGTCTGATTTATAGTTTTAGGTTTTCTTAAATACTTCCTCTTGCACTGGTACATGACATTTGTTTTAAGCACAGATTTGCTGGGTTTTTCAAAATGAGAACCAAAAAGGTTAGAAAGATGTGCAACAGTATATCTGCTTTTTTGTTGTTTTTAATGGGCAATTAGAGTAAAGCATAACCACGCTTCCTAAGTGAGTTTTTCAGTGTCCCCATTGGTGTCAAACAACTCAAAGGAACTTTCAGGTTACGCGTGGAACCTGAGATTCCAGGTGATGCATGATTTAGTGAGATTGTGAGTGTGTATTTGTGTATTTCTGCTGGCTGACCATCTGTATATGTATCACTAACTTTTGTGAGGCCTCTATGTACCTCAGCCGTGGATCTAGATGGCTACGTAATACATGACATGGTTGCGGAACCAAAGGGATCCAATAGGTCAACCACAGCGAAAAGACAATTCTTGCTCTGTCATTTGCATTTCTTTACCATCAAGTCTGTACTCAAGTATATGCATTTCATTAAGTTCCAAAGTTATAGATAATTACCAATTACCATTGTTTGAGGCATTCTCTCTGCTCATTTCTATTGGCATGGTTCTAGATAGTTGCCCAATGAGACTATAAATTAAATTTTCAATCTACAAAACCATAATTCATGAAACACTGTCATCTTAAGATATGATGCAGGAAGGTAGATATTCTCCCTTTTCCACATTCTGTCACAGAAATATATCTCCATAAATCAGGATTTTGTATATCTGTTGGTTATACAGTTTCTTAAGGTGGAAGTCAAAGTGAAGTTGTAACCACTGGTAAATATACTTATTTGTTTAGTAAATTTGCTGCCCTCTGCTGTTCAAAATACTTTTAAACAAATTTGTTTCCTCTAAGAGAAACTGCTATCTCCCTTTAGCAAAACAAAATACTGTACATGAAAGCAGAGATTATAGAATAAGAATTAGTAATATTACTAAGTATATAATACTAGAAACAATGAGAGTTGAAAGAACCAAAGATTGATTTTCTTCTGGAAGAAGTACTAGGCCTCTAGAGACACAACAAAAACTACTAGAAAATTCTAATATCCATTACCCTAAAAATCTGCTCCAATAGAACTATTCCATAAAATAGTCATAAGCCGCAGCTATTATCTAAATGATAATTGGAGAAAAACAGTATTTTACTAATACCGAAACCTCAGTGAGTCCTTTTATCCTATTGAATCAAGTGTAAATTGAATCAAGTTTTCTGCAACATTTCCCATAGTAATTACAGGATGTTCTCCACATTATAACAGGAAAGCAAAATAGTATTTTAAAAGAAGGAAAAGAACAATCTCAACACCAGAACACCATTGTGGTTTCTTTGTGGATGTGTGTGTTTTCTTCCTGTGCTCATCCAGACACAGACTTCGTGATATCAGTGCAAACGCTGTGCAAGCACATGATCATATTTGGCTTTTGTCACTTAGCATTCCACCATAAATAATCCCCAGAGTTACTACACAGTCTTTATCATCACGACCATTGCAAATTTGGGATAACCTAGGCCCTTTCACTAGTTTGTTATGATGCCTCAAATTTCTCCCTCATTGTCTATAGCTACTATTATAATCTCCTATTATAAAACATTGAAATAAAAAGCACATCTCTAAAATTACTTTGATTGTAACTGATCGTTGCACACAGACTGTATATTATTAACAAAATGATTGGGAATTCAAAAAGTCAGTAAAAGGCTTCGACCAGCTAATGTCAAAATAATCGCTTTTGTTTGAATGTGGAATATCTCAAAGCCCTCAATATTACCAAGAATATGTCCTCTTCTGGACATGGTGGATGGCTTTTAGGGTGCTGGTGTGTGCGTGTGTGTGTGTGTGTGTGTCTCTGACTTAAAATATTACTGTCAAATTGTACCATGTTTGATTAGTGTCATGTAAATTTATCCAAGAAGCAATAACCCATCTGTAATACTTTAAGCATTTTCATTTAGTATGTAATCGCCAGCCTGAATCAGTCTGATCAGCATATATTAGGCAAAAGCATTAAGGATATCGTTGGAGAAAGCAAATGTTCCATGTCTGTTTTTTTCTATTACTAAAGCAATTGTATGTGTTTTCTCAAACTGCTAATATTAGCACTCCTAGTTTTTCTATCTTGAATACAATATTCAGAAACCACCAGAGGGGAGAAAGTCGGTTATAAAAATTGGTTTTTTCTCTAAACCAGCGTGTCAACCAAATCAGAGTGGGACTCCATTGTTCAGCCTCTCCCCACCCTTAGCCAACTACAGTACTGTGAAAACCCAACCCCATCCAAATCCATTTCTCCAGCTCAAGGTAGACAGATGGAAGTGGATACTTGGGGTAGCTCATTAAGCATGATCATTCTTTACTTTCTGGGAGGCTCCTTGTCTTCACATCTTGTCAGTGCTCCAGACCATTCCTAAGTTCTCTGGGGCTCCCAAGGGTCATCTTGCCTGTTCTGAAACATTTCCTCCTGCTAACTGACATCCTCTTCATGGCATCAAGAACCTCCATCTAATCAATCAGTGTTTCCTTCGCCCCTCTTTCTTGCAGCCCCCTCTCCCAACAACTCCGACACCTGTTCCAAGGGAACCTGGCCGGAAGCCTCTTTCTGTCTCACCACACGGAGGAGTAACTGGTAGCCCCTCCCCTCCGCCCAGGACTGGCCTCCCCATTCCAAGCCCGCGCACCCCGGCTCTCTCCCCGATCTGGGTGAGCTCCTTCCTTCTTTACCTTATCTAATGCCCCTCGGGAAGCTCAGGGGTGGCCCTCACTCTCCAGAGGTTAAGAGGACAATCAGATCCCAGCTACTCACCACCACCTCCACCTTGCTGCCCCTGTCTTTCCCAACTAGACCCCAGGTTCTTCATGCCAGTCGACCCCTAACCGCCTCCCGGCACCTCTCACTCCTCCCCCTCACCCCGCTCTCCACCTTTGCCCTCCCCTCCCCGCCAGGCTCTCCCTGTATCTGCACCCAAGCAAACTGTCTGCAGAAGTCGCAGGCTTACACGCTGGGATCAGTGAGGGCAGGGGCGGTGGCGTGACTCACCCGGATGAGCTCCTCGGTGGCTTAGTTGAGTCTATTTTAACTTTAATAGGCTAAAGTTAGCCTCTTTGAGGTGTGCTCCCCGTGCTCACATTTCGCTCACAGCGTTTTTCATGGTTTACGCCTCCAGCTAAGGAGAAAACTCAAAAGAGAGGACAGAGGTGGACAGAGGTGACTAGGGGCCTAGGTGATGCCATCGAAGCTCATCTTCATATCCTGATTTTACTCATTTTACTTTACTTCCTTTGTTCGTCCTGCTGAGATTCGTTGGATGAGTCGGTGCCTGTTTGCGTGCGAATGCGCGTGCGTGTTTTTCATACCACCCGGCGTTTCCCTCACTCAGCTCAGTGTGCCTTTTCCTTCCCTTTTCCTTCACATCTGCTCCAGAATGATCGCATAAATCCAGATGACATAGATTTAGAAAATGAGCCCTGGTATAAATTCTTTTCAGAACTGGAGTTTGGACGCCCGGTAAGTGAGGCCAGACTATTAATGTAAGAAAATTAGGGGAATGTTGTTTGACTGATAAAACATACTATTATCGGAAGAGATAGGTGCCGAACCTGTGCTGCATATGCAAATTCGGTACAGCTGAGCCCACATTCACTTCTGTACCGAAGGGTTAAACATGCCCAGACACCTCCTATGCAGCTTCTCTTTACCCCACACCATGCCTTAGGCTTACTTTCTATCCAAAGAAATTCAAAATGCTGAGACAGGTCTTGTCCTGGAATAGTTAAGACAACTGTTGCAGATTTATTGAAGATTCATATTTGTTTACAGTCCCTTTTGGTCTCGTTCAATCACAGGAAGTACTGTGGCATTTATAACAGTAATTACTATGATTAAAGCTCCCATTTGCTGAGGAACGACCAAGCACCTGGGGAGCGCTGGGTTCTGAACTCACTACCTCAGTGAGTCCTCTGGATGCCCCTCTAATAAGAACAAAGCCGAGACCAGAGAGGTTAAGTAATTTGCACAAGACAGTAAGTGGTCGAGTCAGAAGTTAAACCCGGGTCTACCAAACAAACAGAAAAACTCTGGGCAATTCCCACCATAATATAGTATCAGTATATTCCCACTATAAAATACTCATTTACTCACAGGAATATAGGGAAAGAGAAAAATAAATAACCCCTGTGGACCTTGATTTCTAGTTTTGCTAGTGAAACATCTTGTCCCCAAGCCCGCCAAAGGCAGACCTTGTGAGAACTGCATAGTCTGCTTGGGATAGTCAACCTAAGCCTTAAATAACGATTTCCTTCATTAAGTTTTATTGGGGAATTCTATCTACCAATAGCTGTGCATTTGTTATTTGTCAGTGTATTTTTTATATTACTGGTGGTACTGGATTTTAAACTCTCTAAGATACCAGTTATTCCACTGCACAGAATTTTACGGAAGATCAAAGAGCATAATCTTTCTTTTACCATGCCATATACTGATTTGCATACTCATAAAGTGACCATATATTGGTTCCCGGGGCGGGGCGGGGTGGGGGGTTGTTATAGTCATCCCTTTAGTCCATTAAAATGCAAGGGACACTTGGTTAGATTCCTTATCTTATCGAACTGGATCAAAAGTGACTGTAAATAAATATATACCAAAAGATTTTTCCTAGAATTTCTATACTTAACAGGAAAAGTGTTTTCTCTCATTTTTTTCCTAATTTGTATCCAAGTATTCACATAAATGCATTTTATTTTAGAGGAATAAAAATTCTCTAGCTTTATTTTATGCATATTGTTATTACTGATTACGTGGTTTGTAGGGACCATACCGATTTCTGTTCTGAGCATAAATTATCAGCATTTTTCTGTAATCATTTTTAGCCACACATGGAAACTCACCAGCTATCCACCTGCTCCTTTAATGTTCCTTTAATACACCTCGCATTCCTCTGTGGCTAGAGACTAGGAGTGCTCATTTTGATCTGATGAAATGAACTTACAAATTTACTAATCAAATCACTAGTAATTTTGCCCAGTGCTTGAGAATATTTTACGAACATTGCACCCTTCCTCCTGGGCCACCCCCATTTTGCTCCATTCATGCACTCTTTATGTGTATCTGATGCTGTCAGCACTCAGTTTCTAACTGTTGTCACCTTTTCCACATGTCCATTCCTTGCTGCCATTGATTCTCCTCCATATTCCATCTCTACACTTCTGCTTATGTGGTGCATCTACACCCAGCCTCCTAAAAAGCCTCTGGACTATGTTCAAGATCATTCTTCTGGTGTTTCCAATGAGGTAAAAACAAATTATTCTCTTTTTCAGATTTCTCTCTTAGGAGCCATTACTGTGATTCTGAACCAGCCGCGTTTTAACAGTTGACCATAGGGTCTAAGCTATTTTGGAGAACCCACCTTTGCACCATTGTGTTGTATACAGTATCATTGCTTAGACATTAATTATACCAAAGTTGTTGGCTCTTTCTGCAATGTAGGTGAAGAATCATGCCAGCCATAGCTTTCAGTGGAACTGTTCCACATAGTCCTGGAGTGTGATCATTAAAAAATCAAAAGTAGCACTCTGAGCGCATATATCAACCACCTGTTTTGATCAGATTGCACAAAATACTAGGCAGAGTCATTTTATCATCGTGCTTGGAGGTGCAGAATGACAGTTTAGATTCTTAATTACATGTTGATGCCCCACATATTCTTAAAATTTATTTTAATTCTTTCATTTTCCTACATACAATTTGTGGATTTTAGCATCAGATAAAATCAAGAATGGGGCTGACAAACAACTGGGACACATGTCACGATTTCCCAGTTCAACACCCTTGACAGGCATTACTAATCCTTCTCAATGCTATAATCCAGGCTGCCACTATAATAGATTATGACTGGCATATGAGATGAAATGCATTTGCTAGCATGACAATCTGCTAGGCAAAAAAAAAAAAAAATTCCAGGCAATGTCAAATTTTATTTGATTTAGTCAAAGAGAGTATGAAAAAGGAAGAAACATTCCAGAGTCAAAGGATTTTATCCTGCTCTCTGCAAAGAAAATTGAAATTATTTTGGAAAGCATATTTAAGACTTACTGGTTGACATAAGCAAAAGTGACAGTTTTGCTAAACATCAGCTATATAAAAGCCTCTGTGTGGGAATTCTTAGAAGTAGCTGGAATGGGAGCAAAGTGCATAAACTGGTTTTACACAGATTTTCTGTGGTCCTAAATATATACAAAAACACTTAATAAATACCTTATTTTCATCACAAAGTCTTGGTAAAAAAAAAAAATTGCAACTAGAAAATAAAACTACTAAGATACCTATGCTTCAGGAAGTACTACTGACACACAGTGGTGACAACTGGAATTGCAGGCACAGTCTCAGAAGAAAATAGCCAACTTCCTGAAGCTTCAATTTTGCAATTCTAAATTATGCATCACAGTGTACATTAAAACAGAGAACTAATCAAAATATTTATATATTAAATAAAAAGGAAAATAGAGTAATCAAGAGCATTCTAGGTTACTTAATGTAGTCATTTCTAGAGGCTTATGTTTTGTAGACAGGCCTATAGCCTAAAGACAATCAAATACAACAAGCAATTCTATTCTGTATGTTATGTTACCTTCACATCTGAATAAAGGATATCATTTCAACATATGAAGAGCCCAAGAATTGACTTTGGAATTCAATTTGGTCAGATATTTTTTCTGATATTTTGGTCAGATAGTTCTAGGATGATTTTAAGATGGTTGGTTCTTGGAGAGGTGAAATAAAATTCAGAGATCACCATTCCAACTCACTCATTTTTAAGTCAAGAAAAGTAGAGCCCCAAAATTAAAAACATATATGTCCAATATCACAAGGTAAGAGGGTGGCAAGTTAAAAATAAAACATAGATCTCTTAACCTCCACTTCCATGAGGTTTCCTCTATACCACACTTCTTAGCACATCCAAGAGATGTATTTGGAGTTCAAATCTTTCAGAAACAAGTTATTTACTAAATACTATTCCTTGTCAACTATTTTTATAAAATGAGTTCTATAATTAACATTACACAATAACTTGGGCTAAAAATTGTAGAAATTTTATACATTCTACATGCTATGGTAGTGGCCAAAAAAAAAAAAATCACATAAAAAAAGCACTTTGCTGATGATTTAACTGATTTGCCATTATTTCTTTGGAATTGAGAAGGAGTGTTGTACGATTCTGTAGCATATTACTCTCACATCATGGTTTTTCAGAGTGTAAACAAATACTCTGCTAAGGTACTAGATTTTATCTTTAATATCTTTATGTAAAACATTTCTGGTAAAATTTGTAATTGATTACGTATCACCCTGGCTACCATTTATCAAGTGCCTAGCATATGCCATGAATAACAAACTTTTTAATCAATACAACTGAGAAACTGGCATTAATGACGAACCATTAAGGACTTCTAAGCAAAGTTAAATCACATGATCACTTAGCAGAAAGAGTGATTCAATGTCCATACTTTATCAGAATGAACTTAATTTAGGTATGTTAAAATAATGGTAATATGTAAATAGTAGATCATAATAGGTAAAATAGCTAACCCCTTTTCTGGACACAATCTCCATTTCAGAATGAGTGTCATTTATATAATTATCATTCAAGTTTTTCCCTTGGTCATCTATCTAGACCTCCTCCTGTTTCCTTGTAATTTAATATCGAATGTCTTCCTTTGACTATAAATAAAACTGGTTTGAGTTTCTTTCGGATTATGGAAACCAGCACAAGGAGGAATCATTGTCATTTCTTTGCCTAAGTCTAAAACACAATAAATTTATCAGTATAGAGCGTTCACTTCTTACACTGTGTTTTCTCTCATGTTACAGTTTTGTTTAGGCTCATCCCAAGCTGGCAATTCAAAATCTCTGGTCACTCTAGGGATGTTCTGAAATTGACACTCTCTGATAATCAACTGTGGTTTGTCATTTCCGTGAATGCTGTGCTCTACACAGATGGCAATACTCTGAGGCTATTTGATGTTGCTCTTCTGCAGACTTGTGGAGTTAATGTTTCTAAATCAGAATATTTTATTCATTTCCTTCTTTGTTTTCCCTCTTATTTAGTGTTTATTTTTTTCACTTTTCCAGTGTACGATTCAGACTTTGCCAAGTTAAGTAATTATGTACATTTATCAGACAGTGGACCAAATTTCTTTCTTCTAATTTTATATTTGTCGAGAACCTAGGAATCCAAATATTTTCTAGGAATTAAAAACATTAGACTATGTCTTTTCTGTCTCAAAGGAGGGGCGATAGTCTCTTGCAGAAAGGTGCTTTTGTTTGTTTCTGGGCAAGATTCCATTCGCATTCGGTAGGAAGAAATTAAACGAAAATATTAATTAACAGAACCAACTTTAGAATTATGCATAAGAGGGCTTGTCAGACTGATCTACATAAAGAATCTCAAAATTACATACTAATATTTTAATTGGTTAATTGGTGCCGATTTACAAGTAGAAAATAAAGTTATAGAAATAGGTTTTACAGCGTGGTTTAGTTTCCACTTAAGTAGGTTTTTAACACTCTGGTTAAATATTTCTGTGTGATAGGCACTTAAATAAAATCTGTCAAATCCTGCCTTTTTGGTTGACGTTTTTAAACTTTCATACGGAAGGCCATTTTTAAACTAGAATTTCAGCTCTTCATCAGACCAAAGTTTGTGATAAATAATGGATCAAATGTGGCCCGAACACATATACAGTCTTACACATATATACTTGTATACATTTTCCTATACATTCTAGACGTCGCACCATAACCACTTTCTGCAGTGTCATTTCAAATGTTCAAGAGCTCAAAACAGATCCTCTCTTGCCTTTCAGGTATTTCAGTGATTATTCTAGGAGATGGCCATGGGGAGTAAAAACTTCCTATCTAATAATTTTGCCTAATATCTGTTTCATTGTCCTGTTCAGAATGAAGGGGTATGAAAATGGTGTGCACAACAGGTATTTGGAATTATGTGTCACTTTGCATTATCTATTTTTCTTTGTTCCTACAACCATGGACAACGGAGAATTGGTTTTCTCATGGAAATGTTAAAAGCCCACTTCTGTTTATAAAAAGGTTATATTTGGGTTCATTAATCATTTGTTTAAACTAACCCTGAACTTAACTAATTTGAAAGATGCCAGTCTGTACCTGATTTAAGTACCAGATAGTTTAGTTTAATTTCACACCAAATTCGGTGGTATTATTAAAATGCCATGTCTGTGTTGACAGAAGAAAGATGTCTCAGTTCTGCTCAGATGTTATACTTTGAAGGTAACGCCTGGCAACATGACAAAAAAATTTATAAAGAAGGTTTATGTTGTATAAGGGTCGAATGATGCCTATGAATATTTTTTTTAAACAACAAACCATCCCTTAATGTAGAAGATTCCTACTTACAGTCTATTTCCTACAAGAAGGAGCGATTAACAACTTTTTTTTTTGCCCCAGGCAATGTTTGGTTTGTGAATAATTTGAGTTACAAAGAGAAATACAGCGCATTATATCAAAAGAGAAAGTAGATAGGAAGAAAGTAGAAATCGAGTTACATGATTTCTCTTTTATGATCAAAATACACGGTATTTTATGATCAAAATACACGGTATTTTTATCTCAATTTTTATAATATTCATTTTAGGATACCTAATTTAATGTCCACGGACAAATGAAATTTTACCTTGGTAAAAATTTTCATGGAACGATTTTTCTATCTTAACAGGCCTCCTTGTATCAATCCTCAATAGACAGAAGCCTAGAAAGACCCACTAGGTAAGAATGTCACTACATTATGCAACCAGAATATTCAGTGAAATAATAATGAAGATTACGTTATCCGTCATTATTATTCTAAGCACCATACTTTATGAAGTTGTTTTATTGAGTTTTTGCATCACTGTGTATCAGCATATTCAAAAATTTATAAAAACTAAGTGAAAGAATTCTGGGTTCCTCTACCAAGAAATTCTTCCCTTCCCTATCTCCTCTCTATCCAGTTTTCTTTTCTTTAAATGGGAACTATAAACATCTAATTTTCAATATTATTAGATGATACTTACGATGGCATATTTGAAAAAAATGTGTAAATTATTAGAATTTTTCTAAATTATGTTCTATACATATTTGTTCATTATACTCTGACTGCACAAATCAAAAACACTGTTGCTACCAATAAAGAATGGCTTACTATATACCACACATTCTAAGTACATAAACATATTCAATCCTTAAGACACCACGGTGAGTCAAGTACTATTCTCCCCACCTTAGGTCTGAACGCACTAAACTTAGGCTTCATTACTTACCAAGTTTACATAGCTAGCAAGGAGCAGAGACAAACTAGAACTGAGCCAGAATATCTTGGAACTACCCCTAACTGTCCCACGAGTCCACCAAGGTTAAGTCCTGCTGATAGGCTTTAAATATCACTTAACTTGAAAGCATTACCGAAATTCAGACACAGCTCACTAGCAAGAGTGAATAATACAAACTCTCAGCCATTTTGTATCACCAACAAGAAATATAAATTTGCCCTTCTACAGATTTCTCTCAGCGTAAGTCAAAAACTTTGTAAATTGGGTCCTTTGTAAATTGGGTTCATGGGGGCCATTCAGTGACATCAATGTCATTAAGTAAAAGGCTCCTCAAATTCCTCTCATATCTTTTACATCTCTAGACGCTCCTAAAGTATTTGAGTTTCAGAGTTCTCATCTGACCTAAGATTGCTATTAAGACTGTGCACAGACCCTCACGTGACAGGACAGTGACGGCAAAAACAGGTCTAGGAAAAGACGGCTATCCTCTTCGGAAGAACAAAGACAAATTCTGAGGTCCAGCTCCAACTCTATGCTTGCAAAGTGTGTGTCGCATCGACTCGGTTACGCAATAGTGGTAACGTGCACACCTCGCAGGTTTGCGTGTGGGCTGTGCAGACAGTAACGGCAGCAAAGCAATTGTGTATTGCTGCCTCGTGGGAGCTGGTGTTGCCGTTCCTGCTGTTGCTGATGTAATTTTGTGTAATGATCGGACAGCCAGCGTGCCGCGTGATGTGTATCCTTGTTCACTAGTGTTTGTCCTGAGTGATCCTATATTCAGATCGAGACCGTGATAAAAATGTCCTGCCATTATAGAAAGTTTACACCATTTCATACAACCAGATGAAAGTCCCCTTAGACGGTTTGATTGCTGGTCAGATCGTGATTCATTCATTACTTCACCGGGAAAATGTTAAAATTTCAGCGTAAGTGTTTTCAAGCTAAGATTGGTAGGAAAAGCCGTAAGGAAACCTTGGGGTAAGAGAAATTTGTCTCATCAGGTGACTTCCTTTTTTCCAGTCCTTTCTTTCATGTCGGCACGCTCCCCCGGATATAGTCATGTTGTTGGAACTCCTCTTTACAGAGAAAAGATACATGACACAAATCCTACCACTGAATTGTCAGTCACAATGTACAACACCAATAGGAGGATTTGTACTTTAAAATGTGATCATGAACTTATGTCTGCACAAAAAAAACTGCGCATGGATGTTTATAGCAGTTTCATTCATACTACTAAAACTTGAAAGCAACCAAGATGCCCTTCAGTAGGTGAATGGATAAACGAACTGGTGCATCCATATAATGGAAACTTCTCTTTTAAAAAAAAATACAGTCTCAGGGGCACCTGGGTGGCTCAGTCGGTTAAGCGTCCAACTTGGCTCAGGTCATGATCTCGAGGTCTGTGGGTTCGAGCCCCGCATGGGGCTCTGCGCAGATGGCTCAGAGCCTGGAGCCTGCCTCGGATTCTGTGTCTCCCCCTGCCCCCCGTCTCTCTCTGCCCCTCCCCCGCTTGCACTCTGCCTCTCAAAAATAAATAATAAACATTAAAAAAATTAATAAAAAATAATAAAATACAGTCTATGAATATTTTTAAAGAGAGAATAAAGAAATAGCGTTTAATAGCAAGGAACGAATTCTGAAAACTGCAGTTCGGGGGAACAGAGGTAAGAGTTGTACCACTGTCACTAGCACATTCCATCAGTCTTTCTGGTTGACACACTAGCCTCCTCTAACAGCAGCCTGACTGAAGCTGATCTCTTCTTTTAGTGCCACGAGCATGGCCAGTGACTTCAGGAAAAGGAGGAAGAGCGAGCCTGCGGTGGGGCAGCCGAGGGGCCTGGATCACGGCGCACGCAGGACCAGCCCAGGCCGAGCGGACCTCCCAGGGTCAAGCGCCACGCTGACCCAGTCCTTCATAAGTTCCTCCCCTTCTTCCCCGTCAAGAGCAAAAGGTGAGCAATTATTAGATTGATGGGTAAGCAATTTACTAGCTTAGTTTTAACCTAGGCTACCTGTGACAGCTGGGCAAGATTAACCATGCAGAGATAGAGTTTAAATACAGTGTCTTGAATACAATCCAGTTTCATAACAATAGCTTTCTTTTTACACAGACTAGGTCAGGTTGGTGAGCTTTGTGAGTGGCTTAAAGGACTCTATCATCTAGCATATTCAATGCTTTTTTCCTCCAAATGTATCATTTGTGGGTTTTTTTTGAACAAATTCAGAGTACCTAATTTATTGTCAGGCCATTAAAAGATTATATTTATAAACATTTGCATATTTTAAAAAAATGGTCTAAAGTTACTACAACTAGCAAAGTTAATCACATCTATAGAATAGGAATTAGAAGTAGCAACAAAGAACATTGTTGCCTAAAACGTACTTTGATTTTTTTAATTATTTAATTCTAGATAAAATTTTGTCTGACTTACGGAAGTTTATTCTTTCGTCATCTGTTCTATACTTTGGCCAACATTCACATAGATAGTAGAATATCCATATTACGCGTGTAACATGGTGTTTGATTCAGAACAGTCCACTAATAAGAACCAACTGGTTTCAAGCCATACTTGGAAAATTTAGATTCACCAAGCCATTTCTCCATATGGCCTCTCTCCTCTCTGGAAGTTCAGTGAGCTGTGTTGAGAGAGGGCAAGTCTCCTTCAGGTCTCTGGAAGACTGGTTAGTGCATTATTGCTGTGGTAACAGGAATATTCCCAAGATGGAGACTGAGGATTAAACCAGCATCTACAGGTACCTAAGGCCATACCTAATTTGGGGCCCTGAAATCTTCCCCAATCTCCTGGCATTGAAACAGAACACAAAAGGAATTTGAAATGTGTAAAGAACTTGCACTCTAACAGAAGTTTCCCCTAAATAGCACAGATTCGGCCACACGTATCAAACGTAAGCACGAAAAGCGTGGCCATGTGGCAATCAAAGCTAAGTGGTAGCTGGTTTGTGTGCAAAAGACAGGCTGGTTTGGATGCCTGGACTCCAGATAGGTGGGAGTCACTAGCCGTCTTCCATGGCCTAGTAAAAGTGGGCCTACTCCCTGGAAGGTTCAGAATGAGTGAGCCCCTTTTGCGATACCTTTCATCCAATTAACAGACATACATTTATCAGATTCCACTCATTTATGCAAACGAATATTTTAAGATAGTAAATAGGTCATGAAATACCATCGATTCGTTATGCTTGGATAGCACCCAAAAATTAAAAGGATTCTGATTAATTTATATATTTGTTTTTACCCTAGGGAGTGTTGACTCAACTTCCTTTCCCAAACATTACATATCTGCTTGATGTGCTTATCTACTTTTGCAAAGTTTGGATAAGGTTGTAAGACAGGAACTATCAAGAGAGAGATTTTCCTTCATCAGGTTTCCTTCTAAGATGAAAACGTCCCATTGGATGTTAATTTGGCCTCTCGTTTATGAGTTAATGCAGCAGAGCAAAAGAAAAGAATATTTCTAAACATATTCTAAACTGAGGTCAGTTTTAGCTATTATCAAATTGCAAATTATTTTTTTAAAAAAAAACAACCTCCTTGGAAAAAAACTAAGATGCATTAACCTCTGATGAGAATTTTATACTATATCCAGTTATTCTTAAGAGAATCTGCCTCATAGAATGAGGCAATGAATGAGGTAAATTTGTATGTTTAAAGAGGTTGTACTGTGTGTCTTGGAGAAATATTAACAGCGGTATTTCAAAGCATCTTGATTTTACAAGTTTGGAAAATGCTTTGTCTTGTTGCTTTTTCTACCTAATGCTCACGGAAAGTTACTTAATACAGTTACGGAAGTAGTAACTAAATGCAAATTTACAAATTACTCTTTACCTCTCTACCATTATAAATCAAACGAGACTCAAATGCTGACCGTATTCAGTTGATTAAACCTCTACCACTTTTGGCCTTAATTGGTAAACCTTTAAATTACACCGGGTCAGGCTATTAGCTTCCGAGGTACTTTTGTGGTTTGGGCATACCTCGTTTGCAGAAAGATGTATGAACACAATACAAATAGGTATCGAAACTACACTAATTACTTTTTATATGTGGTTTTGTTAACTCTAATATCTGCGAAGCTACATTCATTGAAAAAGTACTACCCTGCCTTAGAATTAGGATTTTCTTCCTCTAAAGTTGAAGCTACATGTGTAACAATCCGTGTCTAGACTAAACCATGCTAACTGCTTTCCCTCTGCTATGCTATCTGATGCTAACTGACATGCTTCCTCTTTGTGAACCTTTTAACTTCTCCACATGTCTCTCTTCCACCACGCTGGCCTGGATTAAAAGGTGGGGATGATATGTGCCCATCCCTTTACAGTTACTCAGGGCTCAACGGCAACCCCTCCAATGAGTTAGATTACTGTAACTCTTACAAGAGACAGCATTTGGATGTCCCTCGTGACTCACAGAGGGCCATCACGTTCAAGAACGGCTGGCAAATGGCCCGGCAAAATGCAGAGGTCTGGAGCAGCACTGAAGAGACAGTCTCCCCCAAAATCAAATCCCGTAGTTGTGATGATCTCCTAAATGGTGACTGTGACAGCTTCCCTGACCCAAAAGCCAAGTCAGAAAGTATGGGCTCTCTGCTATGTGAAGAGGAGTCCAAGGAGAGCTGCCCTGGGGCCTGGGCTTCCCCCTACATCCAGGAGGGCCGTGGTAACGGCCGATCGAGGCTCCGACACAGGTCAGCCCATGACGCCCCAGGGTTCCTAAAAATGTACAAGAAAATGCACCGCATTAATCGCAAGGATTTGATGAATTCAGAGGTGATTTGCTCGGTAAAGTCGAGAATCCTGCAGTATGAAAACGAACAGCAACACAAGGGCCTGCTCCATGGCTGGAGTCAGTCCTCCACTGAGGAGGTGCCCAGGGACATGGTCCCCACTCGCATTTCTGAATTTGAGAAGTTGATTCAAAAGTCAAAATCCATGCCAAATTTAGGAGATGATATGTTCTCTCCTATAACCCTAGAACCCCAACAAAACGGTTTATGTCCCAAAAGGCGGTTTTCCATCGAGTCTCTGCTGGAGGAAGAAAGTCAGAGTAGACACCCTTCTCACGTACAACGCAGCTACGAGCCCAAAACCCTGGTGCCGATTCACATCGAAGTCACCAGTGACGAGCAACCGAGAACTCATTTGGAGTTTTCCGACAGTGACCAAGAAGGAGTTGTGTCTGACCACAGTGATTACATCCACGTGGAAGGGTCGTCCTTTTGCAGCGAGAGTGACTTTGATCACTTTTCTTTCACATCCTCTGAGAGCTTTTATGGATCCAGCCACCATCACCACCACCATCACCACCACCACCACCGGCACCTCATCAGCTCCTGCAAAGGCAGATGCCCTGCCTCCTACACCCGATTTACCACAATGCTGAAACATGAAAGAGCTAAACACGAAAATGCCGAGGAGCCCAGAAGACAGGAAACGGACCCCGGCCTTTCTAAACTTGCGTTTCTAGTCAGTCCCGTGCCTTTCCGGAGGAAAAAGAACTCGACTCCCAAAAAACAGGCTGAAAAGGCAAAATGTAAAGCGTCTGTGTTTGAGGCTCTGGACTCTGCCCTTAAAGACATCTGTGACCAAATTAAAGCTGAAAAGAGAAGGGGAAGCTTGCCAGACAACAGTATATTGCACCGTCTTATCAGTGAACTGTTGCCAGATATTCCGGAGAGGAACTCATCACTTAAAGCTCTAAAAAGGAGCCCCGTGCACCAGCCTTTCCACCCACTGCCTCAAGATGGTGCTATTCATTGTCCATTGTACCAGAACGATTGTGGGAGAATGCCTCACAGTGCCTCTTTCCCAGACGTGGACACCACCACCAACAACTACCACCACCAAGACCATGAGAGTGCACGGAGTCTCCAAGGTGGATGAGCTTTTCTTTCTCTGTCCCTGTGGTTCAGACACCCACCATCCAGCTCTTTCATTTTCCATTCCTACATCTCATCATTCCTAAGCTGTGAGACCACTCGGCATCGTTATGTGTTTTTGAAGCAAATGCTTGTTGTGCAAACATGTCTTCCTGAATAGTCTCATTTGCCCATGTGATAATCGGACTTGACGTGTGGCTTAAAGTGATCACCAATTCACAAAAATTTATTCATTCAAAATCGAAAGGGAAAACCATCTTGTAGCTTAATGTTAGGGTTGAAACAACATACGTCGAAACAACCAGTTAAACTTATTTTATCAATTTAAAAGGATCCCATCAAGGAAACCATGATTGAGTATCAGTATCCTTAAGAGACTGATGACTCTTGTTTTGTCGTAAAATGAATCAAAACCAATAATCTAACAAACAGCTTTTACTTGGTTATTATATTAACTTTATAGTCACTCACTCAATAAATAATTTCCTTACATTCAACATCGAGATACTGCATCCAAACACCCAGGAAGAAAAACTGAACTAGTCAATGTAGTAATTGATGGACAATGAAAAGAGAATAGGATTTGTTGAACAACCTTTAAAGGGCACATGGGATAAAATTTTTGTGAATACATCTTTAAGCTGTATAGACAGAAGTCTCATTTCCATCATTCAGTGTATTCATTTTCTTTTCCTTTCCATTACCTTATTTTCTGTTTCCACTGAAACAATCTTATATTGACATTTGAATTAGACCATTTAGGTTAAAAGTGACCCTCAACTCCATTTTCATAGATGGATTATCACCTTGGAGTGGCAATATGCGGACAAATAACAGTTCAAAGGCAGAGGACTTTTTTTGAGGTTTGTTAGGGGTTCTGATATTTTTTTATACAAGTTGTATACAATTCTCTCTCTCTCTCTCTCTCTCTTTAATTCTTAACAGACATCTGTTCACTATGTAAGTTTTCAGAAGCTGGAAAGAACATTCCCTGCTGGAATTTGGATTGTCAACAGTCTGCTATGCACTGGGCATTGCAAAGTGCTCTACACACACTATCTAATTAGCACTGGCACCAACCTAGGTGATAGGTATCATTATAAGCAGTGAGACCCAGGGGAGACAAGAGATTTAACCAAAGTCAGCTAGGGAGTAGGTAAGAGAAAAGAGATGCAAACTCCTAGTAATTCAGTGTTTGTAGTATAGAATATAATCTCTATAGGTTAAAAAAAAAAAAGAAAACGCAAATTTCATATTAATGTACTATACATGTGACTCAATTGTTAGCAGCCACTGCACAAATTTGCTTTATTAGTATTTATCTTTGCTTTCATTTATACCATACAACACGCTTCAAAAACAACAAATTAGAATTTTTTAAAACAGTGCCTACAATTTGAAATTTTCACTGATTGAGATGTCATAATTTAAGTTTATAATAAGTCCGCTACCTTTTCCAGTTTTTCAATATTGGATAATTCCAGCTATTCAAGTAAGTGTATCAACGATAATAATCACCTCTAAATTTTATGTACAGATAGAGTACCTTACTGAAACTTGATCTGAGAGGGCTTTGAAAGGCATTTGAAGGGTATTTGTCTTTTGATAACATACCCACTTTCCAATTTTGTTTAGCCCAATTGAAAAATAGTTTATATGCCATGGATTAGTAAAAGTGATTTACAACTTAATGATCAGTATGAAAGCTTTCATAAAAGTATTTCCATTTTAGAAACAGAAAATATATGGCACAGAATCTCTCTCATGCTTGAAAATAACTGAGTAAGTTTAACCTGAGATATTTGTGGCCATGTTACCTTACTAAATCTAAAGACTTTGGAATTCACAACCGACAGTTAGACATTTGTCCTTATATGTCATGTAACAGGTGTCCACCTGCTGTTAAATAGACAATTCTGTCTTATAGTCAAAGTAGTCACGATCTTTAAGTAATGTTTTCTTTTTATGAATTAGCATTTTTTTAATTCCTTTGTAGCTGGATTTATTTTATTTTTAATGCTTCTTGCTAATCAATATAACTAAATCTGTTAAAGGGATAAGAGAACGAATTTACTAATTTTGACCCAGTTATACTGGTAAAATTCTATAACAGAGACTACTGAGATATTCTTAGACTCTAGCTACATTTCCACATACAAATGTGGAAAGTATAAGAAACCATTAAGAGATACTTATAATCATAATTTGGGAATGTAATTATTTATACTGTGCTTTCAGATGAACAAAAACAATTCAGTATTTCATAAGCAGCGTAGCAATCAATAGGATACTTCCTGTTTAGAGAATTTTTATCCCTTTGCTTCTTGGAATAAATATATACTTTCTGATAAGGCAGTTGAACAAAAGGGAAGGCAAAAGATAAAGGCCTTTTAAGCCTTAGGATGACATCTTAAAACTCAACAACTGTGTACCAACGGGGTGGGGGGATAGGGGGACAGAGTGTGTAGGGATGGGGCATGGGGAATGGACACGACCATAATTCTGCCATCATCATGCTTTATTTTTCTTTTTCATTACTACATTCTTAAATTGTTCCATGAGATGTCTTAGTTTTTGTTCATTGTTGCTATGTTCAAATTCTCCATCTTCTATAGGCCCTATAAAAGTCATTATAAGTTTATCGATTTTCAGTAAGAGAGAGAGTGTGTGTACTCATGAGTGGTGAAGAGGCAGAGAGAGAGAGAGAGAGAGAGAGAGAGAGAGAGAGAGAGAGAATCCCAAACAGTCTCCATGCTGTCAGCACAGAGCCCAACTTGGGTCTCAAACTCACAAACCATGAGATCATGACCTGAGCTGAGATCAAGAGTTGGACGCTCACCCGACTGAGCCACCCAGGCTCCCCCTGCCCTGAAAAATAATTACAAATTGGAGGCAAAAGGAATAGAAAGTATTAAATCTCTGAGGTGAGAAATCCCCCCCCGCCATCACCCCGCGAGTATGAATTGTCTATACCAGGTGCTGCAGCATAATTACATCAGCAATGTAACAGTTACATTTGGGATTAGAACACTTCTGCAACCTCGGATATTTTTCCCTTTTGCGATGCTCTGGTTTTGTGTCTTCCATCACAACTTTATCGTTTACCTATGAATCTTATACCCATGTCTTCCATTGTGCTATGTCTCTAAATCCGAAGGAGAAAACAGTTGCCACCAGGGACCATGGCTAAAAAAGGTCAGCTTTTAATTATGTGAACACTCACTCTGACCCTGTCCTTTCCCACAGACCATGAGTCCCCTAGAAGTTACTCATCCACTATGACTGACCTGGGGAGAAGTGCACCGAGGGAAAGAAGAGGAACTCCAGAAAAAGAGGTAGTTTGTTCAATAGCACTGGAGTCTTTTTCTGCAACGTATTTGATAAAGCACTTGCCAGCCAGAGTTTTTTCCAAAACCAGTAAAGAGCCCAGATCAAGAACATAAAAATGACGAGAGAGAAACTAGAAACACCTTCCCTGGAGGTTGAGCAAAGGACTCAAGGCAGCACGCACCCCGACCCTAGCTGTAGATGTCCCCCAACCGCTGTCCGGTTCCGGCAGCGAGGCCCCGCCGAGTCTTGACCTGACACCCGTGAATTAACAACCATGCTCTGTGAGAGTGTTGAGCTGGGCTGCCCCATGGAGGAAGGAGATTTCCCAGTACAAATTTCGCCCCTGATGTAGAGGAGAGCTCTAGGTCATCTGTGTCGCAAATCAATACAAATTCGACCTAATTTTTGCTGGCCTGCTTTTGCTGGAAAATCACTTGGAAAATCACTGCTCCTAGGAACCAGGTACCAGCTAGCTTTGTGCATGGTCCCGAGCCAGGGCTAGAGCTCAGGTTCACGCCGTCTTGGAGCCGTGAAGGTTTGACGGCAACTGAAGCTGGCCTGGGACTGGCAGCCGCTCCAGGAGAATCCCTACAGGTGTCTCCTGCAGCCCAGTACCTGTGGGACCCCCAAAGAAGTCAGGAATGTCCCAGGTTGCCTAACGTTCATGGAATCCCAAGGAAAGAGAGTGGGGTGAGGAGATAACTGAGAAGTAGAAAAGGCAGAGCTGAATCAGCTAGCTAGGGCGTGCAGGGTGATTGAAGGTGAGTGTGTGTCACATCTTATCACGACTAGAAGATGAACGGCCGATTTACCGTGTCAATAAAGAATTCCTGAACCCTCCAGGGAATGCAAGATGACCAAGCCTATACTTAGGGCCACACACTCGCTTCCCAATGAGAATTGGGCTAATATTTCTTTGCTACTATGTTAATAAGTGTTAGTAAAAGGGACAATGGCTTCCTTCGTGACTTTTTCCAGTCTTTTTATTATGATTCCAAAGGAGTTGTGTTAACACATAAGACACAGGGCAACTGACCCAGGAAAAGCCAGAATTATACCTGGGACAGATCCCTCTGGAATTGTACTGCAGTGTTCATCTACCTTAGTTTCTTTTTTTTAATTTTTTTAATGTTTATTTATTTTTGAGAGAGAGAGACAGAGACAGAGACAGAGACAGAGACAGAGCACAAGCCAGGTAGGGGAAGAGAGAGACGGAGTCACAGAATCCAAAGCAGGCTCCAGGCTCCGAGCTGTCAGCACAGAGCCCAATGGGGGGCTCGAACTCACAAGCTGTAAGATCATGACCTGAGCTGAAGTCGGCTGCTTAACCGACTGAGCCACCCAGGTGCCTCCATCTACCTTAGTTTCTAAGAGGAAATATGATATTCAGTAATTACGGTGAGCAAGCCATCTATTACACTCCTGTTATAGCTTAAATACCTAAGTGAAGAACTAATTGGTTGACTTATGAATTGCATAGAGGGTTTACATTATATATGTTTACTCACTCCTTGTGCTTTCATTTCCCTTTAATTCACATGAAATTGCTTTCTTGTAAAAAAAAAAAAAAACTCCAGGGGCGCCTGGGTGGTGCAGTCGGTTAAGCGTCCGACTTCAGCCAGGTCACGATCTTGTGGTCCGTGAGTTCGAGCCTCGTGTCAGGCTCTGGGCTGATGGCTCAGAGCCTGGAGCCTGTTTCCGATTCTGTGTCTCCCTCTCTCTCTGCCCCTCCCCTGTTCATGCTCTGTCTCTCTCTGTCCCAAAAATAAATAAACGTTGAAAAAAAAATTTTTTTTAAATAAAAAAAAATAAAACTCCAAATTTTAAGTTAGCACTAACTGTTTACTTTCCCTTTCAGAAATTGCCTGCAAAAGCTGTTTACGATTTTAAAGCTCAGACGTCTAAGTAAGTAAGATATTCATTATGTGACTTAGGTTGGCTTTAAATACTTTGGTAATACTTTAAGAGGTAAATATTCTAATGGGGTGTATTACAATAAGGTCTAAGTCCCAATTCAGCGAATTCAGCAATCAGCTGTAACTAATGGTTCCTTCACAATTAATTGGGATAGGGCTAATTCTATTTTCATTTGTAATTTTCTTGAGAAACATTGGGTTTTAAGTGACACTGAACATGCTACTGCACCATGAGTTCAAAAGGACAGGGCAAATAAAACGGAATTAAGAATCTTGGTTTCGGGGCGCCTGGGTGGCTCAGTCGGTTAAGCGTCCGGCTTCGCCTCAGGTCATGATCTCGCAGTCTGTGAGTTCAAGCCCCACGTCGGGCTCTGTGCTGACAGCTCAGAGCCTGGAGCCTGCTTCAGATTCTGTGTCCCCCTCTCTCTCTCTGCCCCTCCCCCACTCATGCTCTGTCTCTCTGTCTCAGAAATAAACGTTAAAAAAATTTTTTTTAAAAAAAGAATCTTGTTTTCTAGAAGTTTTGTGTCAAGAATAACATAAAAATACAGTGTTGGGGAATAATTGACACTCACTGGGAGAATTTGATAACACTTATTTATCCAACTATATCCAGGATAGTTTGTGGGATTGAAGGGTAGAACCGTGTACAAAGATTCTTCGAGTAATATCTCCATGTCTTAACACTCAAAACTTGGAGATCCTGAGCAAAATTGTCTCCCGTGGTCCTTTTTTTCTTTTTTCTTTTTCTTTTTCTTTATTTTTTGAGAGAGAGGTGGGGGGGGGGGAGAGAAGAGAAAGAGAGAGAGATAGAGAGACAGAGAGAGAGAGAGAAAATCCCAAGCAGTCCCCACACTCAGTGCAGAGCCCTAAGTAGGGCTGGACCCCACAGGAGATCATGACCTGAGCTGAAATCAAGATTTGTACACTTAACAGACTGAGCCACCCAGGTACCCTTCCTCCTGCACTCTTTTGATGTTAGTGTTTTCATACTCCTTTGTTGCAGTATTTTTTTTAACCTTTGTCCTTAGGAACTTGTTCATCAGATGGGCATGTGGTTAAGAAAGGCTAGGGAGGGAGGCAGTCTCCCAGAAGTGTCATGGCCCATGTGTACAGACCTTTTTTAAGAAACTTTGGTCTCCATTAGAATTGAAGATATTGAAATCATTGTACATTGGCATTAAATTATCCTTTGTTGTTTAGACGGAACATATATAATATATATATAATACATAATAACAAAATACTTTATTCATTAAAATGCATATTATATTAATAGTTCTAGAAACTGTCTCTGACATGAGACATGTAAAAAGATAAAATCACTCAGATTTTCGTAATGCTGCTGAGATGGAGAATGAACTAAATAGGAAAATGCTATTTAGAAATTAAGATGTTGGGGCACCTGGGTGGCTGAGTCAGTTAAGCATCTGACTCTTGGTTTCGATTCAGGTCATGATGCCACAGTTGTGAGTTTGAGCCCTGCATCAGGCTCTGTGCCTCTCTCTCTCTCTCTCTCTCTCTCTCTCTCTCGCTGTCTCAAAATAAATAACTAAATAAACAAACATTTTTAAAAATTAAAAAACAGAATTTAAGATGTCAAACGTGGCTTAAATCGGGTATTTAAAAAAATCCTGACGAAAGCTTACATCTTTTTTTCTTTTTTTGATGAGGTAAGTAACACCTGCTTCGTGTCTACCCCCTTCTCGCCCTTATTACTGCTCTGTGGATGTGGTGCGACAATGTGTCTGATGCATGCCGATTTTATAAGCGAACGGTACAGAACATGTAAATGTCATTTCTTCTTTGTGACAAGCCATCAAAAGCTTTTTTAAATGTATGAACCCCTGAGGAATGACAGGGCATATGACACGGGAAAGGTATCCACCCAGGGCCCACCGCTTTTTGAGAAGGTTCAATAAAAAACAAGCCGTGAGAGAAAGGTGAGGTGTAGTGCAGAGGCGAGTGTTGGGATGTTGATTGTGTGGCTGGATTTTGTTTGCTCCAGTTGCCAAGCCTGATGCCATCCTCCAAGGCCACGTCCTCCTGGTGAAAGCTCCGAGTCAGCAAGGGCTCCAGGCTTGCAAATGGCACAGCCCTCCTGCAGGGTTATCTGCACACACACACACCCCCTCTACCTTTCACCAAATCTTCCTAAACCAACAGGATCTAATTGTGTAAGCCTTCAGGGAAGTCGATTCAGCAATCACCCATGGAAGTCATCCCATAATGTTAGTAAAAACCAAAAACAAAAAATGTTTCCCACATACCATAAATACATTTATCTGACTGCCGTTCAATCATATTCCTCTCGTTCTGTTTTTAGGAGATGTAAAGAGCACTCCCCAGTGTAGTTAACCTATTTGACACAAAAATCGAGGTTCTGGGCGACTCACACAGCTTTAAAAGGCTCACACACCCAGAAGCACTGACTGTTAACAAAGGCCCAGCCACATTTTTACGTGCTTTTAATTAATAGCTAGATGTGGGTGCTTTTTTGTGCCTAACATCTTATAAACAAGAGACAGACATATCTGCTTTAAATAAACATCTGTCTTAAAAGCTACCTGTCTTTACCTGATGCAGAAAGTTTAATTTTTTAATAACACAGCTAACGATACAGCTCAGTAACTCAACAGACATAATGTCTCAATTGTTAAATAGGAAAAAGACATAAAACGTCATTTCCAGAGGTGGTCAACGGCCACCATTCTAAAAGGGTTTGGGAGGGAGAAAGCAAGCTTACTATTATGGGACTCAGAAATTCTGGGTCTGAGATGAGAGGGACACAGTTTTGAAAACTGTTAAGTGAGATTTCTGTCCTTTATGTAGAAGGCTTAAAACGTTTAAATACAAGCCTTTAAAAATAGAAAAGATTTCTTTTCATATTTGAAAGAAAAAGTTTTCTCTAATTAACTTGTTTTTTAAAAAAAGCTAAGCTTCCTAGTCTCATTTCCAGAAACAAAACACACCTGGTACTCAGAAAGCTATTGGATTGCAAACATTAAATATTTTGTTTTTTGTTTTCTACATCAGGCATTTGCATAAAAGAAGGGAGTGCTGTATTTGAATGTAAGACTCCTTGAATCTCCTCTGTCTTTAGGGTTACTGAAAATTTAACACACTTTCAATGTGAAGATTTTAACACTTCGAACTGTGCAATAATTCTTTAATTAGCAACAGTTTTTTATTTTTTTTATTTGAGAGAGAGAGTGCACACAAATGGGAGGGGGTTCGGGGTGGGCAGTGCAGAGAGAGAGGAGAGAATCTTAAACAGGCTCTGTGCTCAGAATGGAGCCCAACTCGGAGCTGGATCCCCCGACCCTGGGATCATGACCTGAACTGAAATCAAGAGCCAGACGCTTAACTGACTGAGCCACCCAGGCGCCCCTAATATGTAACAGTTTTTCAATTAATTCTTTTAATCAATGAGAAATACGCTACATCTGATATCCAGCTCTCTTCATGATCCATTCTGCACATATAAACGATCCAACTCAAGATTCTGAACTAAACATTGCAGAAGATTCCAGAATGGGGAGGCAGATGAGTAGGAAAGTAGGGCTCTTGGGAAAAGATATGAAATGAGTGTCCTCCGACAAAACGTAATTACGAGGGCAAAACAGCAAACAGTTACCTGGATAATGAAGCCGTCAAAAACAGACGCAGTGAGGATGAGAAGGTAGGCATGAATTAGCTAAAATAAGTAATGTTTTTATAGCTTAAAACTACATACCCACATCTACCTACTTAGGAAATAAGCAGGCATATAGGTTTCTTCTTAGAAATAACCAAAATGGAAAAGCATAGATGGTGTCCTGAAAATACTTTTACTTTTTAAAAACAAAAGCTATAAAGAAGGCGGCAAGCAACCCATGCATGTCTTTACACTTAAAACATGTTTATGTCTGCGCTCCATTGAAGAATAAAATCTTTTTCTTTTTTTTTTTAATTTTTTTTTAAGTTTGTTTATTTTTGAGACAGAGAGAGACAGGGCATGAACGGGGGAGGGTCAGAGAGAGAGGGAGACACAGAATCGGAAGCAGGCTCCGGGCTCCGAGCCATCAGCCCAGAGCCCGACGCGGGGCTTGAACCCACGGACCGCGAGATCGTGACCTGAGCCAAAGTCGGACGCTTAACCGACTGAGCCACCCAGGCGCCCCTAAAATCTTTTTCTTTACACCAAATAAATTCCTTATCAAGATATGCCAGTTAAATAAATGCCCGACAACCAGCTTCCAAGACCTGTAAATAAAAATTTTTCTGATGATGGCACTTCGGTGCTAAAGCTACTTATTCTCCTTATTGTAAGCTTTAGCACATCCAAAGGGGCCAGAAAGAAAGAGAAGTGAAGGTTCTGACTATGTCACTAGCTTCAGAACTAACAAGATCAGTGCAGAGCGAATCTATCATTACGCCAAGCCTAACAACTCCTCCACAGTAAACTAATGATCACACAGCAATAGTCCATCCTTGCCTTTCAATTTCATGTCAGTTTGCCTGTGCCTTGTATCAAACACGAGGTTTCTATTTGTTCGTTGTTTGAAATCACTTTTAAAGTTATAAGTGAATTCTAAGGGTTTGCAACGAAGATCCTGATGTAACTGGGCTTGACAGATTATTCCATACTGAAAGTACGTTTCTCAGCCAAATACAGATCAAGTGAGAGTGTTTATCTTAAGAGTAATGGCTACACATCAGGGGCGGGGAGGGGGAAACCCAACCCTGAAACGTGTCTCTTCCAGGGAGCTGTCATTTAAGAAAGGAGATACTGTCTACATCCTCAGGAAAATTGATCAAAATTGGTATGAGGGAGAGCACCACGGGAGAGTGGGCATTTTTCCCATCTCCTACGTGGAGGTAAGTCCTACCCCTTCCCTCTCCCATGGCTGCTGTTTCCAAAGTCGCCACAGATAAAGAATAGATAACTTTTTTTCCCTCATAGAAACTCATGCCTCCTGAGAAGGCACAGCCTGCAAGACCGCCTCCCCCAGCCCAGCCTGGAGAAATCGGAGAAGCTGTAGCCAAATATAATTTCAATGCTGACACAAACGTGGAGCTGTCGCTGAGAAAGGTACCCTGGCCGTTGTCGTCAACAGTGCTTTTGAAAGGCCGTGTATTTCCAAAACTAAAATAGGTTATCTATTTCCTTGGACGTTTTTGTGTTTCTCCCATGTGCTACAAAGGACTCTATGAGGCCACCCTGAGGCGCTGTTACCTACCGCTCCGTGTCCTTCCAGAAGAGGTCCCCTGGGGGATGCACAGCTTCTCAGAGAGACTTTCCCTCCAGGCTTAGCATGGCAGGTTCCACGTCTCCTCCAAGGGGCGCCTCAGGCTGAACAGCCAGGAGCTCTACACGTGGAAACATCAAAAGGAAAAGCACTTTCATACACTTCAAAATATTGTTTGTCCTGCTGCCTTATTATTCAAATTTAAAAAAATGGGTGTTTCAACATTTACTTTTATCTTGGAATCCAGGAACAGTCCTAACGTAATGAAGGTACTTCTCCCTACAGAGCCTTTTTGAGGAGACATTTTTGTGCAGGGCTGTTCCCCTGATCAGCCTTCTCTAGGCCTCATGACTGACCCAAATTTCACTAGCAACCGATCCAATTCTAGTATCTTAATAATATCAGGAAGAACTCTTTTTCTCATTTTTTAATGTTTAGTTATTTATTTTGAGAGAGAGAGAGAAAGAGAGGGCATGGGGGGAAGGGGTAAAGAGTGAGGGAGAGAGAATCCCAAGCAGGCTCCGTGTTGACAGAGCCCTATGTGGGGCTCGAACTCAGGAACCGTGAGATCATGACCTGAGCCGAAACCAATCACTGGATGTTTAACTGACTGAGCCACCCAGGTGCCCCCAGAAAGAACTCTTTTTAATTTGTTTCTGCGCAGAAAGATCAAACGAACTATCTTCATGGTTTGCTAAACCATCACATTCGTTTGTTTGAGGTGACCACGTGTCTGCACAGAGCACAGGCTAGAGAGTCACAGGCAGGGTGGTTCTAGAACTTCTTCGCCTACTGGCGAATCCCTTAGCCAGGGGCAAGGAAGGGAAACGACACAGTTCTTGTACCGGCAGAACCTCATCCCATTCTCCCTTCTCGGCCCTGGTTCTGCATCATCAACCCATTCTCCTCGTCTACCCTCCCAGCGGCAACACAACATTCCATGAACCATCCCGGCTGATGTTTCATACTATAAAGAGCAGCTTCTGCCAATGCAATTTATAGCTCCAGCGACAGCCTGGCAACAGCAGTGTGCTGCCCAGAAAATCAGTGCAATTTTAACATTAGGGAGATTTACTTCTCCTCAGTTATGTTCTGTGCAGACGCCACGAACCAATCAGAATGGATAGTGAGTGGTGTTACACGATCTTGATCCAGACCAGGTGGGTGTCGGCCCTGGGCACAGCTGTGGATTATCTAGGGTACGTCCTTTGCCCCATCCTGCCAGCCTTACCCTTTGCTCCTGCTTACCACACGTAGATCAAGAAAGCAAAACGGTATGCCATTCAACTTCCTCCCTTCCGGAGCTTGACTTCCGTAATCCATTTCAGATACGCAATCACAGCGAGCTGAGTTGCACTGTTTTGAAGCTCTTCCTGCAGAAGGTCATTTCCCCGAATCCTGTCAATGATAGGATAACGCTACTGTCATTGAGGTTTTCCCTGTTAAACTATTCTGCTTTTTAAAGTAACTGATACAAGTCATTTCACATGGTACCGGTGTGAACATGTGTAAGCCCATTCACACAAACCAAGCATCCTTAGGGGAGATTCTAACGTCATCGATGAATGATTACGTATCGTACATGTTGATAATCTGTAATTTGGGAATGAGCTCAGAGCCTTCATTTTCATCCCCCCTGACAAAAACAAACAACAAACAACAATCATAACAGCTGGAGGTATCAAACTTTCCCAGATGGAAAGCTATTGCTTATTAGAAACCATTGACAATTGACAGTTTTTATGTTACCACTTCTGTATTTATAATGCATTTTCCTAATATTCATTGCAGGGAGATAGAGTTATTCTTCTTAAAAGAGTTGATCAAAACTGGTATGAAGGTAAAATTCCAGGAACCAGCAGACAAGGCATCTTCCCTGTTTCCTATGTAGAAGTTGTCAAGAAGAATACAACCAAAGGTGCTGAGGACTACCCTGACCCTCCAATACCCCACAGCTATTCTAGTGATAGAATCCACAGCTTAAGTTCAAATAAGGTAAGAAGACATCCTAGCATATTAGTGTCATGTTTGGGAGCTTGATGCAAGGTCATCGACATGGGATGTTAGGCATAGACTAAAACATCATACCTATTGCAAAGCGACAAAATGTACATGTTATGTTTCTGAGTGTGCGTGCCATGTCAAGTCAATATTAATTGAATCTTTCTGAGGGGTGCTAGCACAAAGGTTTCATGCTTGATTTTGATAACTTTATTTTCAAAGTAAAATACTGAAAGAGAAAACATTAGCATCATAAAATCCTATATGATATAGGTCTGTACGTATGTATGCAATTATAGCTGCTTTTTGAAACTCAATTTTTTTCTGCAGCTTGATTTTATTTTTAGATATGCACGTTTTACATGGATTCTATGCAGGTGTAAGTAGTATATATGAGTATAGGATGTATTGATAGGTAGATAGATAGATCCCAAAATGGTTTATTTCAACAACACATGGTAGTTGAGTTGACAAAATTCTATGAAAGTCTTGGGGTATTTTGATACAGAAAGAGAGAAAGTAAAAATCTTTAATTAAGGTCTGTAAGTCAGTTTGTTTATTAGTTTGAATGAAAATGTCATTGGTTCTTAGGAGTCCTCAAGTTTGTTTTATTAGGTTTAGGATGATTTCCACTGTCTCACTAGAGCCAGTAGCTAAAGATAATTACCTTTCTCAACGTGTAGTTTAAAAGGGACTTTGCTTCCTGAACTGGTTGATTAGAAAAGGCTATTCCAAAAAAAAAAAAAAAAAGAAAAGAAAAAGAAAAAGAAAAGGCTACTCTACTCTCTTTACTCACAGTGTGAGGTGGTTCTTAATTTTCTATTGAATTATATATAATATGTTGTGTTCTTCTCATGGATGGTATTTAGGGATTTCTGTCTCCTTTTCATTGACTTTCAAGTGTAAAACTTTAAATTACCAAGGAATTATTTCCAAAATATTGTAAGTACTTCCCAACATTTTAAACATTTTGTTTCCCATAACTTACTGAAAATTTTAACTGAGACCAAGGCTGGGACATGGAAAACTAAACCATTTGGCCCTAGCATGATAACATCAACATCACAGACATGAAATCATTTCATGTCCCAAAGCAAGACAGCATCCCCAGTGACCTAAACTACTCCTTGAAAATGAGTCTACAAGGATTTTACATATGTAAATGAGCTAAGAATCTACTATCCGAAGAGAAGCATTTTCTTTTAAAAGGGCATTTTATTTATTCTACTCTTTGAAGACTGGGTTTCCGTTGCAGGGTAATTGCTGTAAATCCCTTATCACTGAATAATAGAACAGTTTGGCAACACTGGGTAACAGAACGGTAATCAGATTGTGTCTGGTTGATAAAAAAGTTTTCCAGAATCTTCTTTAGTAGGTTGACTTCACTACCAGAGCTTAGCGTTAGAGAGCAACATCCTTCCTTCAATAGTTCCTACTGATAAAAAGACAGTATCAGAACCTTCAGCCATATGTTTGTCTTATTTACCATTCAGTCATCTTAAAAAACTACCAGATGAATTTCAAAGCAACTGTACCTTCAAACAAAATATTATAAGAAAGAATAGGCATTTATCTAGAAAGCCTTATTTAATATTTAAGAAATTCTTCCATAAGGTCTTAATTAATATTGGCAATGTAATACTGTAGATCACAGTGTTTTAATCCTTGTTGTGGATATGATTTAAATGTATTTTCAGTTACCTAAACTTTTTCTTAGAATACCAGATTTTACGTTTTATAAATAGAGAAATTTCACTAAAAACTAATTAGTGTTTTATTCTCACTGCTGGGAAGAAAATATGTTGAAAAGCTTATGTCCATAATTTGAAAAAAAAAAATGCTTAATGATTTCGACCCATCTGGTAATCTATGATATCATTGACTTAATAAGGGAAACTTCTCACTAGTGTTGAACTGGATCATTTTCAGAAAAAGAACTATAATATACTTCTAAGCCATGACATCCAAAATACACGAAATGTTATGCATCCTATTTTCTAACTGGTATTTGCAAATAGAGGAAAGAACTCATTGACTCATGCATCACTCTGACACATTCAAATCACATTTCCTGACACACTATCTTTATTTTAGGGGAGATCCAAATGGAAGTTGATACCATTTCTGATATTTCTGCTTTTAGTGTAGTTGAATCCAATTCGAATGCTTTAGGGAGGAAAGGTAATTATGTGATTTTTGTATTATAGGTATATTTATGTTATGTAGGTATCTCAGATACGTAATTTGGCTTTTTGTGGAAGCAAGTCCATTGTAAAGCTAAGCACTTGGAACCTGTTAACATGTATACTGGCAACCGTCGTGGTAACAGCACCGGAGTAGTGGCAGTAATAGTGACAGCGGTAGTCATGACAACAGTGGGATTGAAAGATCTTTCTTCCTTGTCTACATAGTATTCCTGACCATGAGAGAAAATGAAAGCGAAAAGTAATCATCTAGAATTCTTTTTTTTTTTTTTTTTTTTAAATTTTTTTTTCAACGTTTATTTATTTTTGGGACAGAGAGAGACAGAGCATGAACGGGGGAGGGTCAGAGAGAGAGGGAGACACAGAATCGGAAACAGGCTCCAGGCTCTGAGCCATCAGCCCAGAGCCTGACGTGGGGCCCGAACCCACGGACCGCGAGATCGTGACCTGGCTGAAGTCGGACGCTTAACCGACTGCGCCACCCAGGCGCCCCTAATCATCTAGAATTCTTATACTTTTCACAGAGTTTCAAAATCTGTTATTCTGTTGCATAACAAAGAGCATAAGATAGAATGCTGGCCAATAAGAGAATTTCTCTAGACTATGAAATGAGACTTAGGTAATTTCTGTCTTACTAAAAACTGAACATAGACAGGACCTGCTAGGGGTGGCTATTTATCTAGTAACAGACCACATGTATAGTATCACTTTACATCAGGTGCTAGGCGGACTGAAGACCACCTGAATCTTCTGTTAGGATGCTCACATGAGTTTTGTGGCTCTTTGGCTTATATACCCCCACCCCAAGGTGACAGGACATCGTATTTCCTTTAAAAAAAAATAGCTAAATAAATTCTATTAATGCCCCATTCCTGTTAAAGGACACAGAAGTCAAAAGTTAAGTGGCCTTAGGACCAAGAGTGCCGAGTGCATGAGTGAGGTCTCATCCTAAACAACCAACGAGAAAATGCATCTCCAAAATCTTCCAGACCCAAACCATCTCCCTGGAGAGAATGACAGTAAGATGCCATCGACCAGACTGTCAAGGCCTTCCTATGTATAGCATGTAGCATTCTTTCCAGTTCAGCAATAGAATGTCTTAGAATGTTTCTAGGCAGCCCTTCCAGAACTACTTTTAAGGAATTTCCATTACCATTCTGTGTTGTTCAATACATCCAAAATATACTGATAATAGTAAGATCCACTGAGGTATATTTTTACCGCAGGAGATTAAGTTTCATAAATTATACTCCACAGGTTTACATAAAAGAATGGGAGTCCTAGCAGAAGTTTACTCCCGTTAAAATCATATGTTCCCTTTCTATGTAAACATTTACTTTGGGTTTTTTAAACCTTGAAGTAGTAGTTATCTTTAGTTTCATTCTGATCGGGGGGTTCTGTTCTTGGAAAATGTTTTTCAGAATTGATTCACTGGGAAACGTATCCATGTATAATGATGTAAAAATATTTTATGCCATACGCTATGATTACGTTGCAAAACATAAGTGAAAAACCGTGGAAGTTCAAAAGATTTGGCACTCTTACAGGCAGAAAGAACAGTAAACAAATTCAGGGAATAAGAAAAGGTTTCGTTATTGGTTTTCATTTTACAGGAACGTTATTTCAGAGTCCTATGTGAAGCCTCGTTTAAAAGAGCTGATCCGCTAGATAAAATCACTTAGGGATTCACTGTCTGACCTTCTTATCACTACTACAGCTTTACCTTATCATTTGACACCTGAGACCCCTTCCAAATACTGGGAGAGTTTCATTGTTCAGATGGCCTTCCAGTTAACCTGCGAAGGATTTTATTTAAATTCCGCAAAAATATCCACAAATTGAGACCACAGCGCAAAATATGTTTCTATTTATTACCACCACTTCCCTGCATTTCTCTGTCTCTGTGTTTTGATGTATGATTTTCTTGGTTTACGTTTTCACCTTATAATCCCTGCTCGTTTCTAAGTTGGCTTTCAGTGAACCAGCCCCTCCTCCCACGCACAAAGCGTCACCGGGCTCAGATAGAACAGCCCAGGGGCGGCTGCGTCTGACAGCCGAGTGCCCACCGGCAGATCCTTTGACCCCAACACCGCCTCACTCTCTGGACAATTTCCTGGATGAATTGGAGAAGCTTGGTGCTTTAACCTTACCAGCCGACCAAGCCAAACCAAATATCCTAGAGGAGATCATCCTCGAGATTAAGGAGGAGCCCTCAGATCTCCTCCCCTTGCCTCCAGCATCTGCACCTGCCAAATCCCCTTCTTCTCTGCTGCCTTTCCCCCGCTCAGGGGTGACCTCAGCTGCAGTCCGGCCTTCCGAGGCAACACCACTTCAAGATCCCAGAAAGACAACTCAGAACAAATGTGCAGGTTTGACAAAAATACGAAAGGGCTTTGGAGGCCCTGAGAAAGTACCCGAGGTCCTAGGTGACAAGTTTGTGGCCTCTGCACACACTAATGTGGCTCCCTTGCCCAAAAGTCTCCCCGCCATCGGGGAGGAAGATGAGGATATCTATGAGGGGTTTCTGTCAGGCATCCGAAGAGGGCCAGAGTGTCGAGAACCGGATGCCTTGTGGTGTGCCCGCGACGGCACAGAGGTGACACCAAGCCTGCACATCGAAGAGGAGGAAGAAGAGAGGCAACCTGACTGTTTAAAATATCCAGTAGCCACCCCCACAGACCCTAGGATCCCTAAGGAAGACAGCAGTGCAGTGAAAACCAGTACTGAGGTATTTTAACCTTGCCTAATTACCAAAGAGAACTAACCCGTCTTGACTATATTTAGCTAGTACAGTTAATCACATTACTAAACGTCAATTTTGGCATTGCCCTAAAAGGCTTCCTCTTAAGAAACACAAGCACTACGTAAGTTGGGGGTGGAGGGGTGTATGGAAACTCACCAAATTTTAGTAAGATGATGTAAATGTCTGATGTCATTCCATTATTTGATTGTGCCTAGAAATTCATATTTCAAACAGTCTATAATTGATAGTCTTCCTGACTTTTTGTTATTAATAATGATAGCTACATAGTTGAACTCTTACTGAGTATCAGACAGTGTTCTAAGAACTCTTCGTCAATGAGATGGGTTATCTTATTAGCCCCACTTGAGAAATTGGAAAACTGATACACAGAGAGACGAGTCCAATTCCAATGGCAGTTTGTAAAAAGGGAGAGAGACAGAACCAAAAGGCACGCCGGTACCCTTTTAACTCTCGGAAGAAATAATTTCTTCAGGTTGGTGACCACTTAAGACTACTAATGCATTTTCATCTTACAAAGAATCTTGAGCAATGATTTTCATTAGTAAAGAGGGGACATACCCTAAATCTTTAGTTTGTAAATTTTTCTCTTAAGACAAAAACAAAACTTCATTTCTCACATATATGTAACCTGTAATTTAGAAAGAAAATACGATTACTGGCAAATACTGAAATTAGGAAACAAAATGTTTTATATCATGCTACTCTGCAGTCACTTTCCCCCATGGATCGTCTATTTTAAAATCTTAGAAAACAAAAATAATTTTTAAAATCCCATAGTTTTCTATTAAGACCTTGCCAATAACAAATATAGAGGCACGTGGCCTGTACTACAGGACGTTCGTGGGCTTAAATAATGATCAGTGCCCATGAGACCCCTGGACATCCACAAAACCCCGAGGCTTGGCTAGTTCCTCAACCAGGAGAGAAAAGGTCATCTGCACAAAGAACCCAGCCATGCCTGTATTTGTATAAAATAAAACAAATACACTACTTAGTAAAAGAGATCATTCATTACAGAAAGTCAAGCATGTCTCTAAGTCAGTTATTCAAATAGCTGCTGCCACACATCAGTTCCCCGGCTTTGTAACTAACCAGCTAGAAATCGTAATCTACTTTACAAGCAAGTAACAAAGAGTCATTACAGGTTTGTAGTTTTTCCTTCATGTATAGAAGCAGCCATCCTGTGAATATATTCTAAAATTGTAGACTATGGGGGGTTCTTCTGTCCAGCCACCCACATCAGAAAAATGATCACACTCACTGGGGATTTTGAGTCAAATTCGCAAGAAAAAGTTAAGCAAGAATTTAAAGCAAGAATTTGTCATAAATGTCACTTCCCAGGGCATTTGGTAACTTGAACATTATTCAACTTTGGGGGATATTCTCTAAAGACCACATAACCTCATTCTGGGCACAAGCGTAATCACATCTTGTCTTTCCTCAATCTTTAAGCCGCCTTCATTTTCTCCGGGAGATCGAACGTCTACACCTTTTCCCAGCTGTGTCCTTCCCTCCCTTCCTTTCCATTCTCCCTGGGCCTCTGTCTCTGACTTGGCCTCTACACTTTCTCAGACTACCCAGCCCTACACACCTCCCCTTCTCCCTAAATACCCTTATCAACAGGAGATAAATTCACCAAAATTAAAGGTAACTGCATCCCGAGTGTGGTTTATTGCATGCCTTTAAATGAATTTTATTAATTAGATGTATTTAGATTTGTGCCATCTTACAAGTTCTAAGAAGTCGTGTAAATATTGGTTGCTAACTTTTAACATCATTGGCATGGCCTCTATCCCAAAAATTTAAAAGACACGCTTGCATACCCAGACTCAATTTTACATAGAAAAATAAAAAGCAATCATTAGGTATTTTTTTGGAGAACCATCCCATTCAAAGACATCAGCTTGGTGCCTGTCATCTCCTGTCACTTCTCAGTGGGCTCACTGCCTCCCACGTTTCTCACCCATCAGCAGGTTCAGCAGAGCCCGAGGGCAGGATGATCTTCAGTACTGTCTTGAGCTCTATTCTTCCACAAAACTGAAGTAAATTAATGAGGATGCAGGAATGATACTTCCCTTGGTTAACAGTTAACAAAGCACCCAACTCAGAGCCTTGCGGGCTGGCAGTTCTCCTAATTTTCAACTCCCCATAAGGACACCAGTAAAAAAGACTTTCAATAAAATTAATGACTGGCCCCGGAAAGACATTTAATGACAACCACAGCATGAAATGACTCCATCACAGAAAAGCTTGGCTTCTACAATCAGCATGATCCTGAAATCTCTTCCTTTAGACAAAAGGTGATAGACTTCAAATACTAACCCATCCTCACATCCAATGTTTTGAATGTGAATGAGAGCCTCTGCAGTTAAGGGAAAACTCGAAGGCTCTGGTAGAGTCGAGTTTCTTTACCAGGAAGCACCAACACCAGAGAAATGCCATCTGCACGATACTCCCAACTCCCATCACTAACCCCATCCAACAAAATAGTCCAATGTGAATGTGAATTCATCTTATGTGTGAAAGGAATTTTTGAAAAAGTGGAATAGTTTAAAGACTAGTTGCTCTTTGCCCTTTGAGATTTCATTTTGGCCGGCACGAAATAATTAGGAAATCTTAAAAATAATAATACTTTAGATATTATCTAAGACCAAGAATTTGCCCCACCCCACCCCCCGCCCCCATTCCTTCTGTGGTTCTCTTTTTAAGGCCAAAGTATTTATTCCCTGTCTTTCCCTACTTGTTCTTTAGCCCTTAAACTTAGTCAATAAATGGCTAAATAACTTTAGAATCAGTTTGGATTTTTAGAATTTAGAGAGATAAAGATCACTCACTGCCATTGTACTAACAAGGACAAAACCAAGATTTATGCAAGTTCATTCTTCAAGAACCAAGCTCAACTGATACACACGTTAGGTGTCAGTTGTTTGCAGAATGGTATGAGAGAATGGACATATTTACAATAACAATGTTTCCAAAGAATACTTTTCATAACTACATCAAATAACTAACTCCAGAAAAATAAAGTGGTTTTTCTCTCTATTTTATCTCATACTCAAGAGCAAATGATAACTTTCAATCCCGCCACTTTTGAAAACCTTATAAATGTCTTTTTCTATTCATTGGAAAGATATAAGTTGATGAATTCGTTGGTGCTTATTGTAAATATAAGTGCAAATTGAAACAGCTGCAAATCTCAGGCCATTATTATAGTTTAACCCCACGTCTGATACTGATAAACTGTGGAGGCTTGAGTCCTCTAAGAAGCCTTCCTATTTCTTCCATTTCAAGAATGTTACACGTTATGCTTGTTACCAAGAAAGTAACCCTGCACTAAAAGCAAAGATAAAATAAAATTTTAATAATGTTTTAGAAGGTATAGCATAGTGTGCATGAATCATTACACTTTTATCAATCCTTATCAACCATTTAATGCACTTTTATTCTTTTAATAAAATTTAATGCAATTTTACTCCTGTGAAGTATCTTCTGAGACAATGTAAGCCTGTCATATCCAATCCAAAATCTTCCATAAATGCAAAATTCACCAACACGTTATAGATGACAGAAGGCTGAAAATGTACATATAAATTATGAGCAATATATAAATCAGAAACCAATATTTTCTCTTCTATTTTGAACATCTTTTTTTAAATAATGGTTTTTCATAATAAAAATCATCATAATTCTCAGTTCTCCTATAAGCCGAACTTCCAATTCCATCTAAGAGACTTATGGCATGTGGACTCTTTATGAAGAGATAGAAGGGCTCTTCTTTGGGCTTCTTCCAAGAAACTCAATTTTTGTGGGCCCATTGGGAAGTCTCCTCACTCTAAAGCCATCCCATCAGAGAGTGACCCCCTTGAGCACGGTTTCCAACATGGAATTAAGCCCTGATTCTTCCTAATATGTCCAAATGATCTTTCCAGCTGTTTGTCCACATCATTCTAACAGCTAAATGTCTTTTTTCCTCTATGAACCTTGATTTTTGTAGAACCCCTCCCCGCATCAGTCGAAATGGGGACAGCTCTGCTGTGCCAAAAAACTCAAAATAACAACAGCTTAAACAACATACAAGTATATTTCTCTGGTACCTAAGTGTCGGGCATCCAGGGCTGGTATGTGGCTCCAGAATCATCAGAAAACCCAGGAGATTCCATTTTATTTTTGCACATCATCTCCCCAGTGAGAAGCCTCCACCGCCTGGTCCAAAGTGGTTGCACCAGCTCTCGCAGCCCCTTCCTATTGTGTATCCCGTCTGTCAGAACTTATCACATGAGCACATTTAGATCCAAGGAAGACTTTATTCAGAAGGTCCATGTGCCTATCAGGATTCTAGGACGGAGGACAGACAAAAAAAGAATGGATACTGGAGCACATCAAGCATTCTCTGCCATAACCCTTTAGAGAAAAACGCTTAATGCATTTCATATCCACAGACTGCAGATTTGAGGTCAGTCATTATAAAAACTTTCTTTAGTGAGAGTTTAGAAAATCATGTTTTTATTGAAGAGTCCTTTCTCTAGTCCCGCTGAAGTTCCCATAAGGGACTCAAATACTTGTCAAGGACAAGTGGTAGATCCTGTCCACTACTGGAAAGAAAATAAAGCATACTCACACACAAGAAAGGTTAGCTTATTCACTGTCCCATTAAAAATCTTACTTTGGAAGAACGCCAAAATAGTCACAAGGTGGAGTCAGGACAATATTCAGTATTTAATTATATTTCACCACTTCCCCCCAGAAAAGCCGTGTTTTCTTCCTATGTGTTTTGTCAGAAAATTTGCCCCGACAAGCAGTTGAGACTTTTTATGAAACTTTATGGGTATTGAGTGAAATTTCCCTCTATTTTACCTTGCATCTACTCAAATGTGCACACACACACACAAAAAAAAACCCAGGTCCAATCTGAGGGTGTCTTGAATCCCACTGTTAAACATTCTATTAAAGACATACAAATTCTTGTATGTGTTCTTAGCCATCGATATCACACTCAAACATCTTCTTTATGCCAGCTTCTCTCTGAAAGTCTTTCTCTGCTGTGCCTGTTGAGTTCCGTATGAAAGTGGCACCTGACGCCTGTGGCGTGAAACCTACAGGCAGCCAGAAGAGCTGTCTGCAGACTGGTGAACCCTTCCCGCTCTGCTGCTATGCAAGAGTTTGGCATGCTGCGTGCGTGTGCATGAAAAAACAAAACAGGAAAGCTTCTCCTGAAGGCTGTAAACCGAAGACAAGAACTAACTAACCTCTTATGGCTTTTCCAGGCTGACTTAAAAAGCGAGATATTTGTCTTGGGTAAGCCTCCGCGTAGCCCAGTGATGTCTAGGAGACACTGCAGCTCACCTGTCAGAGGGCTCAGCGGTTCCCACAGGGTAGGGTCAGAACGCCCCACCTTGAGCCAGGCACCCTGGCCATTTGCCCCCAGTGGGTGGCTCCTCCTTAATTGTCATTGCTGTGCTTTGTCCGTAAAGTAGGGCCAGAGGTACCCTTGAGACAAAGTGACCCCAACCATGATGAGCTATGAAATCAGATCAACACAAAAATCCTCTGCTGTCTTTAAGCAATGTGTTTTCCTTTTGTGTGTGTGTGTGTGTGTGTGTGTGTGTATGCGTGTAAGCTTTCCAAAATCCAAAAAGGTCTGACCAGATTCTCATGGTACAAAGGAGGGCGTAGCGTATGTCGTCTTCTACGTCCATCTCAGGCTTCCACGTTCTCTGTAAATCGCTGTTTTCCAGTCATGGTTTTTAGTGCGAAGAATAAGGCTGCTACCAATCATATACTGAACTCGCATGCTCCAGTGATGTTTGCTTCTGTGGCATTCCGTTTATTTCAGTTTCTTGTTTTGTTTTGTTTTTCCCTTTAAATCCACGATTCTTGTTGCAAAATACCCTGTTGCTCTGGTGATGTGTGCTACATTCACTCCATGACGCTTTTTAAGCCAATGCTACTGCCCTGGACTCCAGATACTCCCAGGCTCTTGACAGCTTTGATTGAATTTAAAGGTGAAATTACTTTCCCCTGTAACTCTTTGGTTCTGTAACATCACATCAAAAGCGCTTTCCTATGAACGGGTTGTAAATGGTATTATCAGTTCTGGGGAAGGCAGCCAAGGCTTGTAGGGATTTCCATCTCCTCAAAAGTCAGTCTTTTCACCATTTCTATTTGATAAACCCTGGTTTAACCTCACCTGGTCTATTACATGACTATGCTTTGCAAATATTTAAGGGCCCAATTGATTGCAAAGAGGATTTCCTTTTCTACTTTCAAAAAATGTAGATACCTCTCTGTGTTTATGCCAATTTTGTGCTTTTTGCTTTGCATAATGAGACCTCACTTTGTTTCTGAGGTAGAGATTTGGGTTGCCATAGAGAAAGAGGAATGTTGATTTGAAGAGATTCTTAGACTCACTCACACAAGGGCCTTCTAGAGCCAAAACAAAAAGAAAGATTTTTCCACAATTAATGTGGCCCAGCCATAAATTTCCCATGGGTCAATGAGATGCTATGTTTTGGGTCACCTCAAGTTTTTTTTCTTTGCCAGATGTATACATTATGTACTTATATGTGTTTGTGTGGAACATACATTTTCTATATTCTTTAGATTCATCCAAAGTTGTATACCATCATTTAAGAAGGAAAAATAATCCTATAAACATAAACATGGGACTGTTATTAGGGGAATGTCATCGAATTCTGGTTGGCAAATACTACACCTAACATTTTCTGGAAAAAAATTGACTGAAAAACTCTAGAAGTGCTTATAACTCTTTCAAATATTCTTCCACATTAGTATTTAAAGTAACAGCCAATCCTCACTCAAGAATCACCAAATACTAGATAGAGCTACCAGAAATGCCTCTGCCGAAGCACAGATAGACAAATGGCTTCTGGACAGATTGCATCTCCCCATCTGAGCTAGGCAAGTAGATGTTTTACTGAAACCAGAGATTTTAGGATATTTCAGACCAGTTCCCTTATGGTTAGGTTGGTTCTGGCTTTGAATATTAGTGTGTGCTTAAAACTTGTCCTATTTGTATCTGTTTTGATAACTTTAAAAAAAAATAGCTACACTAAAAGAGAGAGAGAGGGAAAAAAAAAAAAAGATGGCTACATTGCCGAGGAAAAAAGTTAAATATTGAGGATTCCATGAAAACAACATGGCGCTTCATTGGGTTTTCCAATTTTACTATACCCTTAAGACTCTCTGAATGTCACAAGTGTATATTCTATATTGCTCACAACACTGCTAAGAAGTTATGAGTAATGAGCAGAGTTAAAACAAACAAGCACAGACCTAAAATACGGGTGGCTACACAGAGATCTTCTCTCAAGAATTTAAAACACGGGAAGGGAAGCAGGTAGTCAGAAAGACACATGAATGTCTATTCCACAGCGTTCTGTGGTCTTTAAAGTAGCCTTTCAAAACGAACCCAGGCTGAAGGAACGAACTTTGTGAGAGAGCTGTCCGAAGGCAGAAACTTTTAGCTTGTTGCTTCCACTAATCACCATTCGGTGGCAATAGAGCGCAAATACGTTACAGATCTTTTCCTCAAGGTTTGCGCCTTATAACACCAGGGCGGGGGGAAAGGCAAAAGATAGTCTCCTAAGATAATTGGCTTGAGTATCCATATAGAACATAAACACCTGCCTAAAAGACAAAATAAAGATGCCGATCCACCTAATCCATCACAGTCATCTTTTACTATGAGTGCCAGTCAACATTTTAATTCTGTTTCTTCTTTTTACTTATTTGTGATTTAAGAAATGATCTTTGAGTTTGGGTTCACTGATCCGAAAAATGAAGCTGAATTGTTACCATGACTGTTTTTACAGGACTGGGACACTTGAGAATTAATTGGCACAGCTCTCTGACAACAGAGGGTTAAGGTTGATGAGGGCACCTATACATAACGGAGGAAGTGTGTCTGTGGGAACGGATTCCCTGAGGGGGACAAGATTCTAATCACCATCCTGACCAACTCTTTGGTTTTAGAGAAAAGGAAGCTCAGGCACATATCCAAGGCTACATTGGTAGTCAGTGCCAATACCATGAAGACAGGAATGTGCCCTATTAATGCTACTTGTCCCTCTATGGACCAAATATTTTTTAAATAAGTTAATTCAAATACTGTAGCTAGTCACATTTCCTCAAAACTGGTTCCTAACTATCCAGATTCACATGGAGATGATTCCTGTTAAAGGTAAACTTAGAAAAGTTCCTGAAGTCACCAAGATAATAGTGCTAATAAAGGCTGCGATAAATCTTGGCCTGAGCATGTGAAAAGTATAGAGACCTGGTAAGTCAGAAAAGGGGGTGGGAGGTTCATTAAAGGCTATAAAGGAAGAGAAAAGACATACTGAGAAGGATTGGTAAAAACAAGGACATTACTGGCTGGCTCGCCCAGGAACGTGAGTCCCCTTGAGACATAGACCCCTGTGGCATTAAGGGAGCCACATACTTCTGGCAACAGCCCCATGTTCCCAGTTGTCAAAGGGATGATTCATTTAAACAACTTATGGTGTGAGTTGAATTAAAGGAATTAAAGTAGAATTGTAATGATGACAACAAGAGGTCCCATATGGACTTTAAAAGTAGAATGTTTTATTTCAATGAACAATCTGATTTTTAAAGCCATATTTAGGGGCACCTGGGTGGCTCAGTCGGTTAAGAATCTGACTTCAGCTTAGGTCCTGATCTCATGGTTCGTGGGTTCGAGCCCCATGTCAGGCTCTGTGCTGATAGCTCGGAGCCTAGAGACTGCTTCAGATTCTGTGTCTCCCTCTCTCTCTCTGTTCCTCCCCGCCTCGCACTCTGTGTGTGTATGTCTCTCTCTCAAAAATGAATAAACGTTTAAAAAAATTAAAAAATTAGGTCATATTCACATTTAACAGAAAAGAGCAATGAAATTCGACCTCCCAGATTTACCAAGCACCGGATGCCATGATAGAAAAGTAAAACTTTTACTCAACTTAAAAATATTAGAATGACTTAAACATGTAGAAAGAGCACAATGAAATACATTTTACAAAACGTTTTCTCTGAAGATAAGAAAAGATCATCAGATGATATTTTCTTACTTATAACTTTGTTCTGCACTGTAACTGGTGCTATGATGTTTTTGCGAGACAACAGTAGCTGTCCTCGAATGGGCTTTGAAATACAGCATTTTGATTTTTTTAATTCCATTTTTAAATTTTTTTGAGCGATTAACATGAGCATTTTCAATATCATGTGGCTTGAATGTATAATCTTTGGCCAGAAATTTTACTCCTGGAAGTGTGTTCTAAAGAATGTCCAAAAGAAGTAAATACTTCTTTGTATAAAAATGTTTATAGCATTGCTGCTTATGAACGTGTAAAAAGGCTAGACTAACCTTAACTTCGAAAACAAAAAAGAGAAATGGTTAGGAAAACTAAAAAAATATATCTACACCAACGTGAGGGCATATTATTCTGCAGTGGCTTAAAATGAAAAAGAAGACTAGACAACTATCAGAAAATATTAATAGTAATTGATATATATGTATTTTATTTCTGCATAAAAGTTATATATATATGATTGGATGAGGATTTGAAGAAATTTAATAGGATATAGGCTTGTGGATGGCTTATATTTATTTTACATACAATATTTACTTATTTATATTTTTATGTATGTATTATTTATATATAAGAATTATAGAATTATTCAATATATTTATATTGAATTAAAATGGTTAGAAAATGGTTTAGTTTTGACTTCTCTTAAAATAGTATATTTTATCATTTTAATAATAAATACATTGTGAGTAATTTTATATTGATTTATAGAAGTTTTGTATTCTGAAGCCATACACGTTTCCAATCATTTCCATCTACTCTGTAGTCTTAGGTTTATATATTCCATCCACAGACTGCTGAGTGAAATTTCTAAAAAGTAAACACTTCCAATTAATAGACTGAATGCTTAAAGTTTTAGTAATGTAAGTGCCTGGTATCCTTTTTTTTTTTTTTAATGGTTATTTATTTTTGAGAGAGCACAAGCGGGGAAGGGGCAAAGAGAGAGGGACAGAGGATATGAAGCGGGCTCTGTGTTGACAGCTGCCAGCAGTAAGCCCGATGTGGGGCTCGAACTCATGAACCTGTGAGATCATGACCTGAGCCGAAGTTAGACGCTCAACCGACTGAGTCACCCAGGTGCTCTAAGCGCCTCACCTTCTTATGCTAGAAAGACAGCTTGGATGGGAGGGGAGTGAATACAGAATTGAGGAAGGGGAGCAAATTATAGACTCATAGACTGAAAGGAACCCCAGAGTTCTCCATCCATTCTTGGACCAGTGGGATTTTTATGGACAATTTGCAGGGTAAAATTCCCAGCCTGTCAGTAATCCACTCATAATGCAGGGACCCACGAATTGGCCCTGATGTCTAAGGACATGGATCCATCTAACTCAGTGGTCATCAAGAAGTCACTTTTATAAGTGTCATGCAAACGCCTACGTATCGCATTTTAGCACGCAGCCATCATTTAGAAGAGGATGGCTTTGAACTGTGTTGTGAATGAATTGTAATATGTTTCTTTCCCTGAAATGGTAACATTTAGGTAGTCGGTAGAAACGACGTTGAGTTTACATATTCGACAAACATGTTAACTTTCATTCGTTGCAATATTTGTGTGGATATGTGGGATGCTAAGGTTTGTCATTTCCAATATTATAAGTATCTATTACAGATACTGGTCTTGATGCTTAGTTTAAAAAGAAAGGAAACTCTTTTGAGAGTTCAGTGCACTGGGAATTTCTACCAATATTTCTCTTCTAAGGTAAAATGTTACATGTTACCTGGATATTGTTTGTTACCCTCTAGTTAAAGTTCTCTGTTTTCTCTTTCTAAAAATGCATGTGTTCTCTCAACATTGAGAACAGAGAGTGTTAATTCAAATGTAGCATGGGATGTCTGCCTATCTACATTTTCATCCGTACCGTATGTGAAAATGTTGTCTGTGAAGGAAAAGTAGAATGAATGTGGATACTTTGCCGTTAGACTAAATGTGGTTTATTTTCCGCTTGTTTGAGAAAACGCTGAAGAATAAGGTTGTATGAAGGTGTCCAGATTTCCCATTCTAGTGATTTGGTGTCTATGTTCTTGCCATATTCCTGGCCTTTGAAAAATCAATGGGACTAAACCCTGACTTTTCCTTAAAGCTTGAACAGACTAGATTCTAGATACATTCCAAATATTTGAACCTTGGTTATTTTCATTTAATTCAAAGCACCCTTCAAAATATTTGGATTATTAATCCTGCAGAAACCCTTTATTTGGTTTTTTTTTTCCTTCCTCTTGGTTTTTTACAACAGGAAATATTAAATGTCAAGAAAAGTACCATGCCATTATCCAAATTATCTTTTACTTAGTACCAGTTTAAACGCTGATTACATTGAAAATCATTTCATTTCAGCCACAGCGTCCTGTGTTTACTCATGAAAACATTCAAGGTGGGGGGGAACCGTAAGTATTCTTCTTATCTTCTAAGTTCAAGACTAACCTTGACTCACAAAACAGACAACTGGTGTACCAAAACAGAGGATTTTGCAAGTGAAAGAGGACAAAGTAACTAAAATGAGGCCTCTGTGATCGGTCTCTTTCATAACGTAGAGCAGAAGTTCATTTTAAAAAGAAACCCAATCATTTTGCATAGCAGCCTTCGATTTACACACCAGAAAAACCTAACGGCGCCCCAGTGATGCCTAAGATTTACCAATCTGCCTCCCTGTTTGTTCTACCAACCATGCAAATTCCAGTAACCACGGCTGTAGAGACACAGAAGTGTCCTAACAGTGGTTGTACACATATCTGAAGACCAGAAGAACGTCAAAGTAGACCAGAAGTGAGAAGTCAGTAACAAAATTCCAAGGTGACCTTTTGACAAAGGTCTTCGGGAATGGCAGCGTATTCAAACGGTCACTGTCATTCAGTTAAATGCCTTTTCCCGCTTACAAATTCCCTCTCCTCTCTGACCCACAAGTCACCTCAAATCGAAGGTGTCACACATTGTCTTTAAGATGCTCTTTGGCGTGTGTATCTGTTCCTGCTCCATTTTGCCCGTAATAGATGTTCAGCGGCGACCTACTTCCCACTGGCTACTGCCTAGCCTGTAAGTCAGGAGCTAGACCCCTGGGAAGGAGCACGGATGGGAGCACGGACGGAACTAAACCTTGTGAGGTACCCCTGAGCACAAGCAGGGCCTCCAGCCACGGCGGCGCACGCCCTGCCCCCCTGGGGTAGAGCAAGTGGCCTGGAGCCTTCCTGACCTCTGGCTCCCTCCTCACTTCTCAGGGACCTGGCAGTGAGCTGAAAGCATGCTCTTCAGAAACCATCTCTCACCTGAGACTGCCTGTCACCGAGTCCAGCCAGCAAGGTTTTCTTGTTAGGGAAAGATTATGAAAAGAACACGCTGGAAGTAAGAAGCATTCCGAGTTCCATTTAACTGAAAAAAATTTTTAAAAAAATCAAGTATGACCTGTAATTCTAAAGTTTTGGTTTGTTGCCTTATTGAAGCAAATGATAGGAACACAACACAAAAAATAAATTCCGGGCCCGTTTAGGTCTATTGTGTTACCAGCACATCGTATTAAGCAGCTGTTACGGAGATTACGCATTAATAGGTATATTATGTTATACTGTTTTATGTCATAGAAAGTTAATACTTCCAAGTGTGGTCATTTGGGTATTTATGGAAACCACAGAGCTCACAGGTGGGAGAAGGCACTTTTTCAAGGTCCTGCTGTGGACTTTAGAAACATCTACTAAACATTACTAAATTTCTATTTGATTACAACCCCAAGGAGTGGGATGATGGGGTGTCACTTAATTTCTTTCATTTAAAAAATAGATTGGAATGAAAATAGGTACCTAAGGTTATAATGTTGCCGCAATTCAGAACTATAATAAAATGTGTTACAGGAGACATTGCAAGTTATAGAGACAGCTTCAAACTTGGCTGAGCATTTTTTATTTAAAAGACAAATTTCTTTTTGAAGCATCCTGACCTCACCACCATCATTCATCTCACCGACACATCTTTCAAAATAGCATTTTAATTGTAATTCGGCTGCATTTCCTGTCGTGCAACACTGGTTTTGAAAGCCAGCAGAGGCAGAGGGGTTTCCGGAAGGTTTGTTTATGTTTTCCATGAAACTCCCAATTTTTTTCCTTTTTTTTTTTTTTTTTTTTTAATGTGTGTGTGGTCTAATTAAACCCGAATGGTAAGTAAATGTTGAGGAGCATACTGGCTTTTGTCATACCAAAGTGAAGTAGGAGTTTGTGCCAATTTTGGTTTTTTTAGCCCTTGGGACCTTGAGATTCTTCAAGCAGCTGGGGTTTGGTGGCCTTAAATGGGCCTGTCTCCATAAGAGTTTGGACAAGTGCCCGAGGGAAGAAGGCTGAAGCCTCAAAAGCTCAATCAGAGAATCAGTGTTTCCCAAAGGGAGAGCTTCAATGTATATCCATAGAATCAGCAGCCCAGGAATGACTTTCTCCCTCAAATGTGACACTGGCAAAGGGACCAGGTTGAAATCAACTTTCCCCATATGAATTTAGAAAAGATAGCGTCCCTTCACCAGAGCAGCCTCCAAATCAAATCCTTAAAGCAAATAACAAAATAATAGGTCTCCTCTAATCAGGGCTGGCCCTGTGGAAATACCGAAATTAAGCAATGTTGGTTTTCAACACCTCCCTGTCTTTTTTACCACTGCTCTGGGATTCTGGCTACCTTTCTCTGTCCTTCTCCTTAATCAGAATCCTTTTTCAACAGAAGACATCAGATGCCCAGTTTCAAAAGAGTACAAGTGGCAGAAAAGATTCCCTAGCAGGATAAAATATTAACAGGGAAAGACAGCTCTAATGTGATTTCAGGCTTTGGTACCAGCCAGAGAAAATAATGTATTCTAGGAGATGATGTTAGGCATCACATCTCACCAGCTCTTTCCCAGACAACCACCACCATCGCTAACCCCCACCACAAGCCAACTTTATCTGGGTCCCCCAATCTGAAAAAGTTCATGGACAGAGAGGAAAGCCAACGGAGCCATGTCCCTGATTTATGACATGCTGTTTGCGTTCAAATGATAGAATAGTTTTGTTCCACCAAGATGTGATTTTCTGACTGAATGAAGTAATTAGATGTAAATCATTCTTGTTCCAGCAGTATTCAATATTATCTGCTTTCTAAAGTTGACCTTAAAAATCCAAAGTGCCCTGAAATGTGGTTTTTATTTTCTTGCATTGGCAGAATTACACAACTGTTATAAGAAGCAGCAAAAACAAAAGTTCACTGAGTTTTTAAAATCCCCCTCATTCTATTGGTAATATTTTAATAGTGATAGAAAGTTTTCATGTTAATTGCATATCAATTGCTTCTTGAACTGCTCAGCTGCTAGGACTTGTGTCTTCACTTTCCGAAATGCCAATCCATGTTAATATGCAGTAAAATACATACTATTTTGTTAACCACAAATTCAATTTTACTGATCAATGTCACCCAAATAAAGGCATTCAAAGAATTCAGGCAGAGAAAGGAAACTGGTAGCATTCTGTCAGTAATTCTTTTTTACATAAAATTATTTCAAGGGAGAGTTCCAACACCAAACACAATTTCTCCAGAACCTATTTTAAAACGAAACTTATACCCATAATCTATTGTTTGATATTGGCTCAGTAATCAGTGAGCATAGAATACACCTGCTTGACTTCAGAGGTGAATTACATCAGATTTTCAAATTCTAAATCCTCATAGAACACTGATTCAAACTATAAAACTAAGTAGCTGTAAAGAATTCCTGTTGGCGGAAAAAATAACCTTTTCTTTTACAGTAATCCCCACATAGCGATTTAGAAGACATGACTAACACAGTTTGCACATCTCAATTTAGAATCACTTGAAAATTCAACTTGGAAGTCCCAATTATTTGCTTTTGATTATAGTCAGCTAAACCTGTAACCCTTTCTCATTTTTACATTGCGGGATAATGCACATATCACTTCTTTTATATTCTATACTCTTATTTAATGTCTTCATGATATCTATGAGTGGACAATTGGAATCCAGGCCTGATTTAGAAATGTCAAAATGTTTTAATCCAACTTGTGGATACTCTAACCTTCCACTGTAGTTTTGAAATGCTATCAGAGTGGTCTAAGTCCCATGAAAATCTAAATATTTCTATTTACTTTTCACGCTTACCAAAGATTTATACTAATTTCACATGTTAATAAGAATAGAAACGTTGAAAGTAAAATGACTATTGTATAATTTTCTATGGTTTCACAAAGGTGTAAAGATTTGTTTTTAAACGCATCCATTTGTCCTGTTTAAGGTTTCAGGCTCTGTATAACTATACTCCTAGGAATGAAGATGAGCTGGAACTCAGAGAAAGCGATGTCATTGATGTGATGGAGAAGTGTGACGATGGATGGTTTGTGGGTATGTGTACACTTCCTTCCACACCCTCCTTCCACACCCCTTTGGCCGCCTTAGAACTTGCTCGTATTTGCTCACTTGCGATAGACAAAGGCACTTGCGATGCCTCGGATCTTTCACACATTGCCCTGCATTTTTAATATGGCTTAGTATCTACTGCTTTGGCCATATGTGATTTTTCTGCTAGTTTTAGTTCCACTTCCACTGAGAGAAGCAAATGTCTTCGAATAGCACCAACCAGGAAAGACTGAGGTCTAAGAACCATAACAACGGTGTTTCCTAAACGAGAAACAGTATCACTCTGTCGGGTGGGCGGTTAGGTGTCCGCAGTGAGGATCTAATTGGAAAAAAAACAAGACGCAGCGAGCAGTTCATCTACTTACTAGGTCTGATGTTAAGTGCCCTGAAAGTTCAATGATCCACCTTTATGTTAATTTTTGGTAAAAGTTGAGAGAGGTTCCATTCTTACCACTTAAAAGGCAATCACGTTCTTACCATCTTAAAAGAAGACTAGAGCTTTTCTGAGAAAACTTTTGTAGATAAGAGAATCATACAATGGGACACACAGGAAAGAGGGAAAGAAAGAAAGAAAGAAAGAAAGAAAGAAAGAAAGAAAGAAAGAAAGAAAGAAAGAAAGAAAAGAAAGAGAGAAAGAAAGAAAGAAAGAAAGAAAGAAAGAAAGAAAGAAAGGCAGGCACAGGGGAGAGAGGAGACAAGATGAGGGAACCAGGGCTTTCTATAGACAGGTAATCAGTGAGGAAAATAATCAAAGAACCGAGCAGACACCAGCCTCTGCTTCTGTTCATATTAATCCCCCCATTTAGAACAAAAGTAAATGGCTAACCCACACAGAGGAAAAGAAAATCAATCAAACCAAGACAAGAAGTTCCAGAATGTAAATGAAACCGTAGAGCCTCTCTTCACTCCATTCGCGCTAGAAATCGTAAGGAAGAATTCAGCACACCAACCTTTATTAACGGTTTCAAAGGAATTCTGTTATTTGAAACCAAAGGCAATCATGATGAGGGCCAGTCGTACCTGATGATGAACCCCTGTCTACAAATAGTTCTTGGCCTTTTTTTTTTCTTTAGTGACTGTAAATTTTTATGTTTTATCAAGGACTCTGGCAGTGCTATTTGTAAATGAATGAGGCGGCATTCAGCGTGATCTTCTATGACATCACAAAACTGGATGGTCCCTGATAGGCCATTGTTACACCGAGCCGCACTTTTCTAGTCCATCCCATCACACTGCCAGCCTTGTCTTTATTTAGATTGTCCTTGAAAACGTCACTTCCCCCATTGCTTTTTCCTTTCCTCACTCTTGCCTAGCAGCCTTGGTGATGGAGCATCGTTATACTTAATATCATTACACTTAAAAACCCACCTCCTCAGCAGGATTGTCTTTCCCTTCAGGCAGGGAGGCTGAGCTTTTTTTTCCCCCGTTAGTCTGGTGCGGGCTGGGAGCGCAGCGCCGAACCTTAGGAGGCAGTGAAGGCGGCAGGCAGTACAAATAAAACCGCTCACTTTGTCTGCTATGCCTTCCAGTGAGTTTGCTCTCTTTCCCAAACCCTGCTGGGCTTGCTCTCTTAGTGAAGGCTCGTAAATGAAGAGCTTTCAAGACCGCAAAGAAAAACCGATTATTTCATTGCTGTCCGTTTCATTTGCTGCTTCTATTTTCAGGAACCTCGAGAAGAACCAAATTCTTTGGTACTTTTCCCGGAAACTATGTCAAGAGACTGTGAATCACTCTCCCTCCTTTTTACGCTGCATTTCAGCACCACATCTGTATAACCTTGCCTGAAAGATACCCTTAGGCCTCCTCCTCCCGCTATCCTGCCTTCCAGTTTCCAGTAGAAGTCACCCACTGTCACCATCTCTATCTGCCACCAGACCACCAGCAAAGGAACTTCCTGCTGCCCCGCCCTGGGGAGGCTAGCAGACTTGCTTCCGCATGAAAAGTGCATATCCCTGATGTCTGCTCTAAACTTTGAGAAGTCGATACGTGAGATCAGAAAGAAAATCATTGTAGTTAGAAAGGGTTACGTATTTGAGGCAAAAAAAAAAAAGAAAGAAAATGTCTCAAGGAGACTCTCTAGTTCACTTCGAAAGATATTCTCCCCTCAGGCAGCCAGAGATTGTGTATTACTAAATGCTGTGTTTGCATTTTCGCATCCTTAGCTTGGCAGTGTATTTTCCTTTCACGGGTTTGCCTAGTGTCCTGGTTTACACGACATGAAAACTGTACTTCGGCTATCGTTTGCCTGCACTTATATATTGTAATACGCACAGTGATTACAAAAATCTAAAGCAAGAGTAGGAAAGTTAATCCGAATGAGTGTGATTTTGTTGATTGAATGTGAGTTTTCAAATAGGAGCCTTTTCCTGCAGTCTCTTCTGTACTTTTTAGAAGTGCAAACCGTAAGTGATTAAGAGCCTTTGGTAATAATCATGAGACTATAAGAGGTTTAGCTAGACTACAAAAAAAAAAAACAAAAACAAAAACAAAAAAAACCCTATTGTGTTGTAAAGTTGCATTGCTATTTTATATTAAAATGTAATAATCAGCATCATGAACAATGAGCTCTTAGTGTTTTATTTATCTGATAAAATTTTAATAAAAACAGTGTTAGTGAGAGGTGCAAAGAATTATCCTAACGTAGACACTTGAAAGTATCTGTAAGCAATATTCATAGGTAAGATTTCACTGTGTGCACACATATACATTTGAGATTGTGTGAAAACAGACAATCCATATGGTATGTTGTACATTTTATGGAAATGTAAAGGAATCCCACACATTATTTTATAGAAATAGAGTACTTCAGAAGCATCACAAGTATGAAGGCTGGTTTTAGCAAGGATTATGATCAATACAATTATTTTTACTATGATAATTATTTTTCTTCTATGGAACTCAGAATCCTGGCTACATTTGAGGACAGGAATATGTTGAGCCTGATTTTCCTGGTGTGTGTAAAAATATTTCCTCGGAATACATTAGGCACTTTTTAGAGGCAATGTTAAATCATTCGGGTTATATTTTCTGCCCTGAAGTAGACATTTACAAAATGGTTTTGGGACCTGAAAGATTTAATGTGGTCAACAGTGCCTGAATTACACATACCTTGAGAACTAGCTTTGTATTTCTTATGACTTTGCATAAGAACTATTCATATTTGGATCTTGAGCACCTTATAGATAAAACTTTTTATGGCGTTTCTTCTGTGGACAGTGATTGATCTTTTCACAATGTACGTAGACCCTAGCATTTTGTACATATGTTTGCTCTTTTGTACAGACTATTTAGTTGTTGAGAAAATGGGAATTTCCTAATTTGGTCTTTATCCTTCACTTTAAACTAAGCTAAAACACTTTCAACAGATTATCCTTTACATATCCCACAGATCACAAGCACGCCTTGATTGCGCGATTCTGTAAGATAGCATTTATGCAAAAGTTTATGAACTTACAAGATATGAGCAGCCAAACTGAAATGTACATAAATACTGATTACAGAGGAATCTCATTAGAAAGAAGGTAAAGAAACATCTTTGAGTAGACTACCTTGATTACTGTCAAATTCACAAGCAGCTTTATATTTTAAAGGCTTTGGGTTTGAAATTGAGTCAACTGCATGCAGCTTTGCTGATAAATGAATATTTATCTTTGATGCCATTTATGAGAAAAGATTTCAATATCTGTTGCCTGTCATATTTAAGAAAAATTACTGTTTCTACTCTCTGTATCTGATTTTAAAAGGAAAAATATTCATACCTGGCTTTCAGCTTATTGACTTTGAATTCTTATAAGCGAAGGTCATTGTGTTTTTCTTGAATAGACATCTAATAAATTTTGCTTGGAAGTATACCTTAGTTTTTCTTTTTGACATTTCTCCGTAAGAAAATTGTGTAGTTAACCCCCAATTTCTTCCGTAAGCCAAGAGAAAATGCACTTACTCTATGTTCTCCTGATACACAAATGGAGAAAAGATGTATATGCATCAGCTCAGAGAAGAAATATTCTTTAAACTCATCACTAAACCTCATTTGCGGAATGAATACTCTTTGGCTGAAAATCACCACTCAGCTAAAAGCAACACATTTAAAAATATTTCTGCCTCAGAAACAGCTATTTTTCCAAGAAGAAGTTAATTACATGAAGTTGGAAGCGCTTTCTCAACTCAACTACCTTAAATTTTAAAATTACTTCCCTAAAAAGCTTTATCACCATCGGCATGGGCAGTCCCTGGTAATACCCACAAGCTTTTGGCAAATTTCAAATTATGTGCTTTTCTCACACACAAATAGTAAAGGGCCAGCTCCCCACCTTGGATCCTTTCTAATAGACCTTGGACCCTTGTGGCTCTATGTGTATCAGCCCTCATCGACATCTATCTCTCGCATTCAGAAACACATACATTCCTCTGTTGGCAATTGCGTTATCAGAGGTGTTTTGTCAAATTGGTTCACCTTATTTCTCACCTTGGACCCTTCCATTCCATTGGATAACTTCCACTGTATATTAGCTCTCCACCAAAATGTGTTCCCTTTGTGTGAAGAATATGCCCCAGAATATTCTTTTGTTCCTGTTTCCATCAGAGCATTTATGGGTAATTTCACCAGGTGAATCTGAATCTGATAAGGTCGGGGTGCTTATTTGTGTGCTCCGGGTGTCTCCCATTGCTCTCTTCAAGTGAATCTCTTGCCAAATGATCAACACCCTGAAAATACAAATCTGGGATTTTAAACACACACCCATCAAAATCTAGATTCCCTCTTCCCACTTGAGAATTACTCACTTGTGCTTCTCCGTAAAATCTGCTGAAATGGCACAGCAGCCTTGTCAAAGCCCCGCGCCCAGGAACCCCCTCCACACCTTTGCGGTTTGCCCAGACTTGTATCCCCACCATGCGGGTACTGCTCTGAGGTCCAGAGCAACTACACCACAGTGTGACGTGCCTGCGATGCCTCCTCGGTGTGGATGCCAGGATTCCAGGTGGAATCTTGAATTACTTTTTGCTTTAGAATTGCCTCACACTTAGTAACCTATCTTACTCGATTTTATGTCAACGCACGCTCATCATCATACACCAAAAATTACTTTAAGGCACGTCATTTATGCTACCAGAAGCCTCCCTGGCAGGTGGAGTAGGATCCCTTGTTGCAAACTCGATACGGCGGGGCCTGTAAAGCACTGTCTGCTTATCCGCCTCTATCTGCGGTGGACTCACATCTGTGCACTAACTGGCCATCTCAGTCAGTGAAAGAGTAGCAACAAGGGACCCTCTGGTACCTTAGGTGCCAAATTTTAATCCCTCCTTTAGTGACACCCTCACTAAAAGCAGGTATGCCCAGCTCTTATTTGATGGAAAGCAAAAAAAAACCTGTTTGAGTGACTGTTCCCGTGATCATTCACTGCTTGATCTCTGTGTAGGTGGTCAGTTCGTGTGGCCTGATTATTTCTTCCTATTCTTGTCCAGATTTCAGCTGCAAGAGGTGGTATACTTGGAGGAATCAGGTAATCCAAAAGACTAAGTATTCTGTCAGCTTCCAAAAGTCTGCTTATTTAAAGACTGAATCATTCCATCCTCCTTTCCAGATTATAGCCTTCTAATAGCTATTTACGTATCAGTTATGGTTTCAAATCATGTCCTCATCGTGAATGATTGGGTCAGAGCACAAGCAGAGATTGGCATTATTAATAAGTGGTCTACACCAGGGATTGGCAACCTAAGGCCTGTGGACCAAATTCAGCTTGCTACCTGTTTTTTTATGGCTTGCAAATTAGGAATAACCATTGGCGTCCCACTATTTGTATAGATAGACATTGGCGATCAATTTGATGATAGGGAACACAAATTTTGAACCCCAATTAAGTGAAATGTTGTCTCCCCAGAAAAAGAATCTGTTTCCTCTCACTGGTAGATCTATACTAAAAACTTTACCCCAATATTACTGTATTTTGAATTTCATCAATAAACTGGTGGAAATTTGTTTTCTCTTTGTTACATAATTGTGTACATATTATCCTCAATTTTGCCTCCTGGCACACAAAACCTAAAATATTTACTATCAGTCTCACTAGAGACAAAGCCTGTGAAACCCTGGTCTATGCCAACTGACAACAACAAACCGGAAAACTGACCAGAGGGAAAGGAATACTGAACGTCCGCTGTATTACCAGGCGGTAACTTACATGCGTCCCACGGGTTTATCTTCACAACAAATCTAAGAGGAAATCAGCTTTGTGCCTATTTTATAGGTGACGAAGCTGAGGCTCTGAGAAGTTGATATGAAATGTAAGATGGAAATCAGATTCAAAATATGGTTTGTCTATCTTCCAAGCCTGTGCTCTTTCTTCTAAATCAACCAAGCTTGGTGCGAAACACACTGTTGATCTAACGAGTTAAACACCTACATCCGCTTACCTCCTTCCGCCCCATCATTTTCCCAGACTCTGCCGTCACGAGCAGCCAGCCACTCATAACAGTCCCTTGCTGTGCATGGGATGATGAGAGAGGGTGTAATAGCGAAATAGTGTTTCCCTGAGGAAAGCTAACTTCTGATTCTAAAAGCACATGGTAACCAGGGAGAAAATGACTTTGATTATTGACGTTTTAATTGAGCATAAGCCTGTCCATGAGTTATGATTCATTATGGCCCTAGGGGCTGTTGCTTATAAGCCAACTCAGCTCTGGGAAACTCTGGGTGCTTTGGGAAGTTCTTGGTATTGTTGAGCCACTGGGAGAGAGACAAGCCCAGCATGCTCTAGGAACGCAGGGTGCTTACAGAACATCTTTTCAATATACCAAGTCCCAGGATACGCTAGCCATTCTCCGCTAGACGACTCGCTAAGCCTTAGCTCACTGCTAAATTCAGCCACTCAGCTCAGGAAAATTCCATCTGAGCTCATGCACATACATATATCTTGACCCAAAAAACTTTCAGTGCAAGACAGAAATCTGCCTAGCAAATCTTCACCTGTTCTTTTGGGGTTTCTTGTTTCATCCTTTTCCCTAAAATACGATGGGTGACTCAGTAGTCCCAGTGTCTTCTAAAAATAAGTGCCATTTCAAACAAAACTCTTGTTACCAATAACAACACCCGTGGACAAGTGTCAAGGAAGCTTGAGAATGACTTCTTGAAGCATTTTTTTCCTTTTTAATTATACAGGCAACAGACACTTAATGGGAAAAAATTAGAAATATAAATGAGTAAAAAGAAGAAACATAGAATCACTAACAGTCCCATTTAGGGTACAGATTACACTTTGGAATACACTCTTCCAGAGTGCTTTCTGCACGTGCAGATTAGTGTGTTTCTAGTACGTAGTGTGCAGGCAAAAGTGTATTCATACCGAACATACTGTTTCATAACCCGCACTTAATATTGAGCAGGACTCTGAAAACTAAGAAGAAGGAGGAGGAGGAGGAGGAGGGGGGAGAAGGGGGGGTAGAAATCAGGTTTCCAAGTCAATGTGACACTACCAAGGTTCATAAAAAGAGTGAGGAAAAGTCAAAGTCAATCCCCAGGACTTATGAACCTGTAATTAATTCAAAGTCAAGAGGCAAGAATTACAGAATTACCACTAGGCTGGAAAATCTGTTGCAATCTGAGGAATTGCTATGGGGAGGAGAGAAAAGACGAGGAGGGAAAAGAAAATAACATTTATTAGCCCCCTACCATAAGCTATCACACGTGTGAGGCATTTTTATAGCTAAGGAGTGGCCAAAGAAACAGAGATGTTAAACTGAAATATATGTGAACTTCAGAGCAGTGGAATGCAACCTCCAAACCATCTTGGACGTTAGCAAAGTGCACAGGTTTTGAGTCCAAACTGACAGGACAGATAATCATTTATTTTGAAAGTAGATATATTCCAGACAAGTTAGATCGAAAACGTCTTTATAAGGTGAAAGCACAGCGCTGCTCACCCAGGACCATGTTGTTTCTCTCCTAGGGGACACTAGGCAACGTGTGGAGACATTTGTGCTTGTCACAACTCGGGGTGGCAGATATATCAATGCTGGCGTCCAGGGCGTAGGGGCCAGGAATGCTTCTAAACCCTCCCGGATACAGGGCCGTCCTCACAACAAGTATCCAGCCCCACATGTCTGTAGTGCTGAGGTTGAGAACTGCTGCTCGGGGGAACCCATACTACTTAGGGGAATCATACTGTAGCTCATTTTATTAAACATTTTTTTTAATCCATGGTTAAAGAGCCAAGAGCCAGAGGCCTAATGGTCTCTATATTCTCCCTACATCTGGCAATACCAGATACTTTGGCAGAAAGCAGTCCCTCTTCCCAAATTTGGGAGGTAAGAACAAAATGCATACAAAAGTAAATATGGAGTAAGGTAATAGGTGATTGCTTATAGATAAACATTAATCTGTGGGAAATCTCTGTGGACAAAATGGCCCATCTAGAGCAGAGTACATTCTCTCCTACAGAGGATCTCAGAGAGAGTGTAGTTGTGTCAGGGGCTGGGTGTGTGAGGTAAGATGAGTTCAGTTATTAGGAGGCTGTTCGTAGGTCTCATGGTTGGTGAAGAGAGACTCCACCTCCTTCCAGAAGACAGGCAGACCACAGGGGGTTCGCGACCAGGCTAGCCTGGGCTCTGAGTGAGAACCTGGAAGGTGCCGTCTCCTGAGGCTTAACTTGAGGCATCCAACTGTGCCCCTCAAATCATTCACACCATCTGCAGTGAGAGTCACATCTACGTTCCTGGTGAATAAAAGACTGGGAACATTCTCGTCTCTAGTCAACACCTACAGGAAGAGCGACCGTTTAAACACAAAACGAGGAGCTCAGTCTCTGGTATGGCTGACCTCTATCCCCCCAAATTCGGATTTCAGTTGAAGCCCTAACCACCGGGACCTCAGAATGTGACTGTGATTGAAGGCAGGGCCTTTAAAGAGGGAAGTAAGGTAAAATGAGGTCAGATGGGTGGCCCCTAATCCAGAATGACCGCGGAGATTCAGACACAGATGTGCGCAGAAAGTAGACCGGGTAAAGACCCAGGGAGAAAACAGCTACCTCCAGGCCAAGAAGAGAGGCCTCCAGGAGACTCCGTTCTTGTTGACACTTTGATCGTAGACCTGTAGCCCCCCAGTGTGAGAAAATAAATTCCTGTTGCGTAAGTCACCCAGTCTGTGGTCCTCTGCGACGGCAGTACTACAAAAATAATCCAGTCCTTCCCTCCGGACCTCTCACCTCTACACACTCTTCCTTCTCGGCTCCCCAATTCTCGGTGGGCAGTACACGTATCTTGCTCCCCAGACGACTGCAACTCCCCCTCCTCCAACTCTGTCCTCGATCTGACATTTCATATAAAAACAAGATATAACAAAGGATAACTATTGAGTAGTTCCTGCTTACGCCTTCATGGAGAGACCCCTTTTCCCTGGCACCGCACACGTGCGCGTGCACGCGCACGCCCACCCACCCACATAGAGCCACCTTAAGAAAAATAACCACCGGTGTATCCTGTAATGCAGGAAAAAAATTCTAGGTCCCAGGAGGTAAAACTTTAGCAAGATCTTCTAACTCGCTGTTAATTACACATAAACTTGCATTGACAGGAAAACCCACCATCGACTTATCTTACAGCAGAGGGCTCTGAGTCAGTAGCGGTATCCATCACAGGGAAAGGAGTCCCTGTCTCTGATCTTAACTTTCTCCATTGTCTTTGCACATCAACCTGCACATCAGTCAGAGCCTGGGTACTTCCGGGGAGTCTGGAAGGTTCAGTAACAACATACTTTATGGAATCATAGGTCACTGAAGAGCATTGTCCTGAATCTTGAGAACGTAAGATCAGACGCTGAAGCACAATCTCATTTCAACAAATTTGCTGAACTCATCTTGGTGGCTAAAGGTGCCTGTATGGGGTGTATTGAGAAGCTACCCAAAGCCTTTCATGTCTCCACAAGCTCCAGGGATTTCTGGGTTATTCTCTTGCTAGCCTTTCAGAACTCTGGGTCCCCAAGTTTTGCAAGGGCTGCTGCCACCATGGCTACCCCCTCAGTGGGAGGCACATTTCAATTCTAAATGGTAACTGCACAACTTGGAAAGGGTGAGCTGCTGAGGCCAAAACCAAAGAAAACAAAACAATTAATAGATGCCTGGATCTTTCCAGAAGATACCTCAAGTACTCACACTCTTTTGAGATCTCTAGTTGGCACCTAATTCCACAAGACCAGACTACTTGACCTATTTTGTGTCACCAGATAGTCTCAATGTGATGCTTCAAGAAGACATCTCAAATACTTGAGACTACTTGACCTATTTTGTGTCACCAGATAGTCTCAATGTGATGCTTCGAGAAGACATCTCAAATACATACTCAGAACAGCCTTCAAAGGAAGTGTCAAAAATCTGCTAGTTTTCCTTCCACAAGGAATGGAGGGTGGCATTGAAACATTAAACTGACTCTTGTTTGCCACTGAATATAGAAAATGTATATAAATATGTCAACATTTATAAATATGTAAATATATATATTAAATATATATATATTAAATATATATATATATCCTTATGGGCTGGGTTAAAATATGGAAAGATAGAAACTGAAAGCTAATAAAATCAGAAGTCATTAATTGGATAATCATGAAATATCAATGTTCTTCCTTAGGGTATAAGTATTAAGGTCATGATGAGTTATAAGTTCAAGAATTTATAAATAGGGGCGCCCAGATGGCTCAGTCGGTTGAGTGTCCAACTATTGATTTCAGCTCAGGTCATGATCTCACGGTTCATGAGACAGAGCCCCACTCTGGGCTTCATACTGATAGCACTGAGCCGGCTTGGGATTCTCTCTCCCTCTCTCTCTGCCCTCCCCTGCTTCTGTGCTCTCTCTGTCTCTCTTTCTCTCTCTCAAGACAAACAGATAAACTTAAAAAAAAAGAATTTATAGATAATACTTATGCCAGAAAAATTCCCTTGGACAAAACGGCAAGGAGTCAGTATGTCTCTCCTAATGACTCAATCATATCAAGTAAAATTGGTGTCAAAATTACATTGGCATAAATATTGGTCTTATTGGGTCTATAATGTAATACCAACCAGTAGCACATTTTTATTGTCACTGCTCAAGACACTAGACTCTATCTGAGCCAATGCTACTCGTTTTTGTTGTTGTTGTTTCCTATAGATGAGTTTTGATACAAGGACTAAAATTCCAAACAAACTTGGCATTCAAGGCATTCTGGCTTGAACATTCCCGACCGAATGCCACCAACATCTCCACTAAACACCCTTGGGGATGACACTCAAAGCCATTGACACAGCAAGTCATGACTCATTCTGATAATTCCACTGCGCTCCTCTTGGTGACTCAATATCGATACAGAATGTTTAATTCAAAACAGAAGAAAACACACAGAGAGACATCAAGATATTCAGAATCTGTGTATGTCGCCGTGGACCAGGGCAGAAACATGAGATTTGCTTACTTACACAGAGTCGCTGACAGCATAGACTTCTCCCTAGAATTATTGGCATTTCCCCCCCCTTCGCCTTCAGCAAAAAAGGATAGCTACTGGAAGACAGAAATGAATTGGAACTAGCAAGTTTATCTTTGATCTACTCCCTAGGAGAAACACTGACACTGTTCTAAGTATTTACAACAGGGCCTGTCCCTCACTCTCTTTTTCTTCTTCTGTCTCCTACTGGAGGAGTCTTAAAATGCTCATGAACTCTGAGCTAGTGCTATCTAGACCTCCCACCCATCCAGGATCCCTCAACACACACAAAGTTATGCCTTTGGTCAGCTGTCAGACGATACGAAAACAAGCTCAGTGGACATCTGCCCATGGATTAATGGGCATGGCATTTCTTTCAGTATCAAAGATAAATTGCTAGACAGCTGTATTGAAAACCACAACATACTTCTCAACACTGATGGTACACGGAGGAGATGACCTATTTCCTAAATGGGGTCATGAATAATCTTCCTCCCTCAGGAGACATTCTTCCCTGCAAGAAAAGATTTAAAGCAACAACAAGGGCCACGGTGCAAATTTCCAATCCAAAGGTGTCTAAGCCTCCTTTCTGATGATGTATTGTATGGGTGCTGATAATTATTTGATGATAATTATTTGGGGATCATTCTGGAATTCAGTTTAAAAAAAGAATAAGTAGGAAAGTGTGAATGCCTTGCTTTGCCAACAGGAGTCCTACAGAACAGAAAAGCGTATGTTTCAAATCCAACCTTACTTGGGTGTCTAAGGAAGTGGCCTTGAACTGGTGACAACTTCATTTAGCTTGTAAAGTGGGTACAATTTTTTAAAAACACATAGCATTTATCTGAGTAGTAAATGAGATAATACAAGCAGAACCTAACACACAGTTGGAACTACATAAAGGCTAGTTCCATGCTCTCTTTTTCCTTTTCAAGTTACCATTTTGGCTGATTCTAATTGGCATCAAACATTTGGAGTTACTTGTTAGATAATCCTCTTGCTCCACTGCCGAGTTTTAGAGGTGGGGTATTTGAAGTGGACAATCAGAATACAGCACTTAAAAATATTTTTTATTTTTTAATTTTTTTTAAATGTTTACTTATTTTTGAGAGAGAGACAGTGCAAGCAGGGAAGGGGCAGAAAAAGAGGGAGACACGGGATCTGCAGCAGGCTCCAGGCTCTGAGCTGTCAGCACAGAGTCTGATGTCGGGCTCGAACCCATGAACCATGAGATCCAAGTCTAAGCTTAACTGACTGAGCCACCCACGCATCCCTAAAAATACATTTAAAATCAATAAGACTTTCAAAGAAGATATTGTATTGCATGAAACAGGTGTTGTAATTTTTCATAGTAAGCTAATCGGTTCTAAGGAAGCAAGTGACATAAAAATGGAGTTAAAAACCAGAAATAAAAAGAGAACAGGGCGAAAAATTAGATAAAGTGCTACCAGCCATTGGTTATTTTGATGATTCCAACACAGAGATCTAGTCTGTGATAGAGGCTACAGAAACCCTAGTGGGCAGGAGGGGTGACAAGATAGGCAAGCAGACCAGAGGTCTGGACCCGGGCATCATGGCGCTCTGAATTCTGCCCTCATACGATCTGTGACATCAAGTCACTGAGATGGCCAAAATGTCAATATCCTCATGGGTGAAATGAAAAAAATCAACTGAATCACCAAGACCCTTCCATTTGTAAACTGTCCATGAAATCTTAATGGGAAATATTTCAGGAAAAAGGCCAGAAGACTCAGTGGCAACTGGATATGAGTCTCAAAGAAATGGAAATTCATAAACACAAAATCTTAGGCTAGAATCCTGCTGTGGTGGGTTCGGTGAAGAGTACAGCACAGAATAAAGAGTGTGAAGAGACTATTTTTTTTTAACAGGGAAAGACAAAAGAGGAAACATGAAAGTACATAAGCATAGGGGTAATTAAACAACTCTAGAAATCAAAAATAAAATAAGCTTAAGAAAGTAAAAAATAAATAAATAAAAGAAGTTATCATTTTCGCCCAGCAAATTGGCAACTGTAAGGTTGTCTCCACATAATGTTTGCATGAATGTAAGTTGATAAAATTTTTGGATGACAGTTTGACAGTTCATAACAAAACTTTAAAATACTATGGATCCATTGCCAGTGATGTCATTTGTATATATTTATTTGATACATTTATTTTACATATTTCTTTTTTTAATGTTTTTATTTTTGAGAGAGAAAGAGAGACAGAGCATGAGCAGGGGAGGGACAAAGAGAGAGGGAGACACAGGATCCCAAGCAGGCTCCAGGCTCTGAGCTGTGAGCACAGAGCCCAATGCGGGGCTCAAACTCACGAACCATGAGGTCGTGACCTGAGCCAGAGTTGGATGTTCAGCCAACTGAGACACCCAGGTGCCTCCAATTCTACGTATTTCTAATATATCTTTATACATTATTTCTATATATTCCATATATATTTACTAGAAATAATTATCAATGTGTTCAAATATTTAGCTACAAGTAGTCATTATCATGTTATTTCTGACATCAATTACTTTTTAAAAACTTAAATATCTAACATTAAGAATTGTTAAATACGGGTGCCTGGGTGGTGCAGTTGGTTAAGCGTCCGACTCTTGATCTCGGCCCAGGTCATGATCTCACAGTTTGTGAGTTCAAACCCTGCATCTGCACCATCGGTTCAGAGCCTGCTTGGGATTCTGTCTCTCCCTCTCTCTGGCCCTCCCCTGCTTGTGCACTCTTTCTCTCAAAAAAATAAATAAACTTGGGGCGCCTGGGTGGCTTGGTCGGTTAAGCGTCCGACTTCGGCTCAGGTCATGATCTCATGGTCCGTGAGTTCGAGCCCCGCGTCGGGCTCTGTGCTGACCGCTCAGAGCCTGGAGCCTGTTTCGGGTTCTGTGTCTCCCTCTCTCTCTGACCCTCCCCTGTTCATGCTCTGTCTCTCTCTGTCTCAAAAATAAATAAACGTTAAAAAAAAAATTTTAAAATAAATAAATAAATAAACTTGAAAAAAATGTTTAAAAAAAGAATTGTTAAATAGTTAAATAAATCGTGGCACTTTTTACTATGAAATACCCCATAGTCATTTTTAAAGACCTCATGGAACATTATTTAATGATGTATAAACATGTTCACAATACATTGTTAAGTGAAAAAAGTGCTACAAAACAATCTTCTGTTTTAGTAAGAAGAATGTGTATTTTTACATATGTGTATATGTACCTAGAAAATAGAAGGGCGTGGGGGGGGGGGGGACCTAGAACAAGTGTATTTGGTTGACCCTATGAAACTGGCAATTTTATAAGTAAAAAACAGTCAAATACCAATCAGTTCGTAGGGTTCGACCAAACACACAAATACATAGATACTGAAATGAGACTAGAAAAATATTCACAAAAATGTTGACTACGACCATATCTTAGTGATTACGGATACCTTTATTTTTCTAACTCTTTATAATTAAGATGTGCTTCTTTTGATATATGAAAAAGTTATAATGAGGTCAAATATTTAATTTACACACTAAATAAGCCTAAAATATGTCATTTCTCAGCTACTCTGGCTTCCAAACCCCCACCTTCTGGTTAACAGAAATATATAATACAGATAATTATATCGGGAGGAAGGAGAACTTAACATCTTCATGGCAGTGGGAAAGCTCTGGGGTATTGGGCACAATGTCCTCTACCTCTTCTGGTCTCCAGGGCTATGTCCCTTATCCCCTGGGTATCTCCTGGCCTCTAGGGCTGAAATCTGAGGATGGTATAACTGGTGATCTGATCTCCCTCGCTTTGGTCAGGATGATCACTTCCTGGCTGACTCAGCCTCATGTTAGCTCCTGCGGGCCGCAGACTCCTGACTATCTGCCATGCGCTCCCTCCAGCCTCTGGCCCAGCAGTGCACCCAGCCTCTGCCGGGGGTCACCTCACCCCACCATCGTGTGTACCACTGTAGATTCTTCATGCCTCGATTCTGTACCTCTGTGAGATAAAGAACAAAGGAAAAGCTAAATCCCAGAGCCCTCTTTCTGCCTGAGTGTACTGCTTTGTCCAGCGTATTCTGAGTCGGCTGAGGTCCAGACTGCTCTTGAAGTTAATTCACTTTAAAGCGTAGGCCTCCAGAAAGGAAATCAAGACACACACCAGTCACTTCATTCTTTCTCTCCTTCTCCATCTTTCCATCATTTCTCATGACAGATTATGGTCCAGCTTTTCTTTTACTTCTGCTATACCAAATGTCCTCACCACCTCTACTCCAGCTAAATACATAGACTTCTATGTAGTCTCTTCTCTGCAACATGAAAAATTCTCTGAATGGTGGCCCTCTAAGCTCAGTTATTATTTTGATAAAGGGAAGTAGGAAGCCTTTCTCAAGAAATGGGCTGCAAGACAATTGCTTATGTCATTCTGGTTTTTAATCACATAATATTAATATTGGGTATTACCTTGGTCTTTCTCTTGGCATTTCTCCTATGAAAATTATGTTTAAATGAATGTTGAGGGCAGAAGAGGCAAAGGTTTTTGACTCGTGAAAGAAAAAAAAACTAAATATTTTAAGACTTTATCTCCATTATAAAGTTATTTGAAAAAAGGAATCAGTCTAAAATATACCTAGATAAAACAGGGAGTCACCAGGAGAGGGAGAAGAAGGCTTTGAATAGAGACTTAGAGGCTACTGAAACTTAATGAAGGGAATTCACAAAAACCAGTGCAAAATACAGAGAAAGTTCGGGAGGTAAGAATAAAAATGTCCTGTATGTTTTTATTTGTAATATTTAAAGTTTCCCTACACACTCATGTTGCCTCAGAGAGAAATAGTTATGGTACACACAATCTTCCTGCCATGGGCATAAAACTTTCAGGAGACCAAGGTAAATAATCAAGACACCAAAGTCCATAGTTCATTTCTCTACCATCTTCTTCCAGGAAGAATTTCAGGCAACTAACAGGGATAACTGTCACACTATAGGAAAAAATGATTAGGGAGCTTCAAAAAAAGGATGATTCTTCTAAAAAGGCATTCAAAGATGTAAACTTCCTAGTTCACATGGACAAAATAGAATATGAAGAGAAAGACATGTTGGAAATGAGATAGCTTAGTGAAGAAGATAAACCAAGGTGCTGGAAAGAAATGGTGATTCAGTCAAAGGAGCCATGGTGAAAGAGTGCGGGGGAAGTGACTTCGGCAGCTCAAAGCTGTAGGAAGTTGACTCTGAGGGCTCTAGGAGGAGCAATATGGAAGCCAAGAAGCCAGCGGCCACCCTGGTCGAAGTTGGGGGAAATGATCGTCTGCATCAGGGCAGCAGCAGTGGAATATATGTGAGAGTACAATAAATAAGACTGGGCCACTCACTGGATTTAGGGATTGGAGGAGATGGTAGAATCCATGATGTCTATGAGACTTCAAGCCAAGCCAACTGGAGCAATGGTAAAAACATGACAAGAGGGGCGCCTGGGTGGCACAGTCGGTTAAGCGTCCGACTTCAGCCAGGTCACGATCTCGCGGTCCGTGAGTTCGAGCCCCGCGTCGGGCTCTGGGCTGATGGCTCAGAGCCTGGAGCCTGTTTCCGATTCTGTGTCTCCCTCTCTCTCTGCCCCTCCCCCGTTCATGCTCTGTCTCTCTCTGTCCCAAAAAAAAATAACTAAACGTTGAAAAAAAAAATTAAAAAAAAAAAAAACATGACAAGAAATGGCCGACTTTCAGTCTTGCTCTGAATGACAGCAATTTATTTTCCACCTGCAAGTTTTCTGTTAGAGAACTATAAGTAGGCCAACAAGTAAAGGAGGAAAATTTTTTAAATTCACAAATTTGTACCAAACACGTATATTCAGTGGAAGTAGGACGTACAATGCATATGTTTTTAACAAGTATTCTGACTTAAAACATACGTTTATCATTTCTTATCTTCAAAGGGTGAACAGAATCAAAGCGCAAACACTTCACCAAAAGTATCTGAATTTACACGCGTCATCTCACGTTGAGTTTATGTGTGTTGTAGATCACTTTGCGTGTAGTTCTCTAAGAAGTACTTTTTGCTTCAAGTGGTAGTTGAGTTGAATTCTGACTACCAGTTGAGTTTTTTATGAAGTTTATTATTTTTGTAGAAAAAAAATATAAAGCTCTATATAAACTATCATCCAACGTGGTACCAGATTAGGATATTTGGAAAATCAACATTTGATTAATAATTCTCAGGGGCACCCGGCTGGCTCAGTTGCTTAAGCATCACTCTTGATTTCCACTCAGGTCATGATCTCACAGTTCATGGGATGGAACTGACAGCAGACAGCCTGCTTGGGATTCTCTCTCTCCCTCTCTCTGTCTCTGCCCCTTCCCAGCTTGCACACGTGCGCTCTCTCTGTCTCTCTCTCAATGTAAACAAATAAACTTTAAAAAAAAAAACCTATTTCCACATAGAGGGGCCTTTACGCATGCCACTACTCAGATGTGTGAAGAAAATCACCACTTCCTTATTTTCTTTATCCAGCCTAATCTTTTCCATGTAGTTTTTGTTGAGATATAATCCACATGCCATATCCCTTTAGAGTGTACAATTGAGTGGTTTTTAGTATATTCACAAAGTTGTACAACCATCACCACTATCTAAATTCCAGAGCATTTGTATCACCCCAGAAAGAAATGTCATACCCCCTAGCAGTCACTCCCCACTTTGTCCCCAGTCAGCCCCTGGCAACCTCTAATCTACTTTCTGTCTCTATGCATTTGCCTATTTAATTTTTTTAAGTTTCTTTATTTATTTTGAGAGAGAGAAAGAGAGAGAGTGGGGAAGGGGCAGAGAGAGAGGGAGAGAGTTCCAAGCAGGCTCCATACAGCCAGCACAATGAACCGTGAGATCATGACCTCAGCTGAAATCAAGAGTCAGATGCTTAACTGACTGAGCTATCCAGGCACCCCGCCTTTGCCGATTTTAGATACTTCATGCCAACTGAATCATATGCTACATAACTAACCAAACTGCCTCTATGAACTCCAACTCTGTTGGGTGGCAGTAAAAATTTACTTTAGCTCAAATTTAGCAATCGGTAATATCTTAGATGTTTCTAGTTTAAGACTCAGCTTTGTTTTGGAAAAGACTCAGCTTACAGTACACTCACTAACAGATTTTGTCTCCCCTTCCTTCCTCCTTCCCAAGTTGATCTGGGCACAGAGGAAACCTTATGAGTCCCCGTAGCAATGGTGGGAGAGTGGGCTTCTCTCCTTTGCTGGCCTCTTCAGGGCAGTGGCCTGACCATGTTGGACTCTGGATCGGTGCCCCTCAGGACAACTGATCCCAACAGGATTTTTGGCAGATGAGAGCTACTCTTGCTGCTGACACTTGAGCCCTCAACTGCCCCCTGCCAATCCAGACCACTGCCCATGACAGCCTCCTCTTGCCAACTCCAGGCTGCTGCCAGCTCACGGTCCTCTCAGTGCCTCTGTGTCCCCTCTGAGGGTGAACCTGGGCCTTTTTATCCCCACTGTATATCCCACACCTGTCACAGAATCCAGCCTATAGTAAACATCCAACATTATTTTTTGAATGGGTAAATAACTCCTTCAAAATTCAGCCAAAATATTATCTCCCCTGTAAACCTTTCCTCAAAACATGGATCCTTCCTCGCCCTCCACCTCTTGCTCTGTGCTCCCACGGTGGAGCTCCGGTCTGAACGCAGGCAACTTGGTTCATTCAGAATCAGTGCTTATAAGCCTTCTGCAGAAGGAATTAAAGGCAGAGAGAATCACATTTGCAAAATCACCTGCAGAAGGATGGTTAGGTGACTAGGGGCCATGCGGGCTGAGGGTTTGAACTTCACCCTGAAGGCAAGGACAAGCCCGACTTCATCTGTTGACATATGTATATCTCGGCTCTTCAACAGAATTGAAATCTCTCCAACAGAAACTCGAATTTTTCTCCACTGATGACTGGTTGATAGCCTGACGCCAGGCGCTTATGGATGGTTTCTGACACACTTTATAGACCACAGACTAAATAAATCCAAGCACTTCTGAGTTAAAACAGCAAATGTGGAGTAGCGGTACCAAATGGAAACGTCCATATTTGGTACTGTGTACCAAAGTGGAAAAAAAATTAACATTAAACCTTGACCATTATGTTCATATCAAAGTTCCATGTGTTTCTTTCAAAGTCATCTCAGGACTCTACACACACACACACACCGCTCCCTTCGGGGAAGTTGACAGGAAAGGAAGGAGAGGAAGGCAGGTATTCTCCCGACTAAGTCAGTGGAAAAGCTTTTTCAGAGAGGTCTCCCCAGAGCCAGAAGAGCTGTTGATCAGCTGTTGAGAGATGGGAAACAAAGATGAGGCTTTGAGAACCATTGGCATCCCAACAGAGGCCACACAGGGCAGCGGTTGTGAGCACTCGTTCTCAACCAAGCTTTGTGGATCCAGACCACAGTTCCAACACTTACTGCACATTTTGGACAAGTTGCTCATGCCCTCTCTCCTTGTAAGCTGAGATGATAATAGTGCCTACCTGCTGGGGCAGTGCTAAGGATGAAACGGGTTGATACAGTGTACAGAACATTAGAAAAGTGACCCACCGGTGTCCCAAGCATCACCCTGTTCTACCCTAACCTCTTAACGTGATCCTTGACTAAAGGGGAAATACTCTATACTTCCCTTTCTTTTCTTTTATTTATTTTTATTATTTTTTTAATTAGAGAGAGAGAAAGAGCATGTGAGTGGGGGAGAGGGGCAGAGGGAAAGCAAGAGAGAGAATCCTAAGCAAGCTGCATGCTCAGCACAGAGCCCAATGTGGGGCTTGATCCCATGACTCTGGGATTATGACCTGGGCTGAAATCAAGAGTCGGACACTCAACCAACTGAGCCACCCAGGTGCCCCTAGACCTTCTTTTCAATAAGCATCATTTCGCAGCCTTGTATTTCATCCCAGTTAACTATTTCTTTTATGCTGTAATGAAGGACCCAAAAACCCACTTATATATTAGTGTTAGAAAGACACCTTTATTCTCTCTTTGCATAGTGCTTTTCTAAACTCCAGCCAATTGACATCATCCTGCTCTAGGGGAACACCATCAGAATGAAGTAAATCCCCTCAAACGAAGAGTCAAGAAAGGTGAACTTGAATCAAAATACTCCTGGCTTCCCTTTGGTGGTTTGTGATGCTCCAGCCTCTGACCCAAAGGTGAAAGAATCCTGTTCTGAAAACGGATACAAACCCTGCAGAGATTTGGCTCCTGTTAAGCAAATGCTTCTTTGAGAAAAAAAAAAAAGACTATGTCATTTTACAATCCTATCAAGTTATACAACCCTGATTTCTGGAAATGAATTTGTCATTGAAAGCATGAGGCAAACACCTTTTTAAATTATTTCAAGCAATCTGTGGAAGCCTAATGCCAGCCGACCCTCTCAAAGGCCTCATTGTGAGCGTTTGTGCTTGGAGGCTGTTAATTGCTGGCCTCCTTCCATCCTCTCCTGCGAACACAACACCATATTTGTCTCTCAGCTGTCACTATTTGTTAGGGGCCTATAAACAGAGAAGATTCTTTCTTAGCAACCACTATGAACAAGTAAAATCCTACCTTCCCCTCCCCGCCCCCTCCACCCCGACACACACACACACAAAAAAACCAGCCTGAAATGAGGAAAGAAAGGAAAAGGAACCTTACAAAGTTACTTGTGAAAGTCGAAATGACAAACCAACATGGAAAGTTTCCAAATTGCTGGCTGCCTTTGGCTTTGGGAAAAAAAAGAAAAACCATCAAGAAGCTTTCAGAAGCCAGCTGCCAGCAGATTAAAAGGCGACTAGAAATGACCTCACCACCATTTGCAGACGTCTGGTCACACGGATATCTGCAAGATAACCAAGAATAATCCAGTTACGTTGCTCGATTTTATTTCCTTGGAAAATGCTTTGGGCTTCATCTTGCTATATTTAGTCTTCAGCGTCAGACGCCATGGGAAGCCATTGCCAAGGCCGCTCAAGGATGACAAGTGCATCCCGAGCAGGTAAAAGTTCTGGAAACCAAAATCATCAAAAAAGCAGGTGGAGAGCAAAGCATTCAGGAGATTCTGGAAAGGAAGGGCTGTGGGAAGACAGTCTCTTGTGATGACAGCTGTAGAACCATCTCTGATGGCCGTTACAGTTTGGACATGTACAGAAAATCATAGTTATAAAGAAAGCATGAACCTTGACCTCAGAAAAGAATACTGCAGAGGATCTGTGGGAGCACCCCTGGCCATTTAAGCTTTCGGAAAGTTTAAAATGTTTCTGGAGTTAAATCAGTTCACTCTTGCCAGCCAGAGAACAGCCAGTTTGGAAAACAGGACTCGTAGGCATGGAAACAGCAAGCATCTTGGTAATGAAACTCATTACAGGATTTGCTGGAGAAAAACTGGACAATCCTCAAGAGGGAAGGACAGATTTGGTCCAGAGAGTGTGTGAGGCCAGATAGTATGATATCTACAATAAGGATAGCAAAAAATATGCTAAGTTTCAATAACTGAGTGGAAAGAATTAAACTTTTGGAAGCCATGATCTTTCACGGGCTGCCTGTCTGCAAGCATCAGTATAGATAATAATCAAAACAGTAAAAGTAAAAGGCACCCAGACGAAACTTTTTCCAATCCTATATTCCCATTATGCCACTGAAGACATATGACAATTAAGAGATTGTTCGGAACTCCCACAATTGAACTTCCCAATTGAGCTCCCACAGTTGAGCTCCCACAATTATTGCTTCAAAACTGGAAAACATGAATGTATTGCAGATGAAAAGCCTTCACTGAGTGCCAGTTTTCTCACCATCTCATTTTGATCTTCAGAATAGCCCTTTGATAACGGGCTATTTTGCAGCATGTTAACTGCTGCATTACAGTTGAGGAAACTGAGGCCCAGAGGAGTTGAGGTTGGTTAGCCACAGAGTCAGGCTTCTGACCTCATGCCAGGACTCAATTCTCCCCTCCCCCATTCTCCATCTTGCACAGGCTGTGAATTAGGTAAGAATGCAGCAACACATTCAGGCATAACAGCTCCCTCCTATGGTATTGGTTCTCTCCCACCAAAAATACCATTGCAGGAGAAGGCAGAGGATATAGTGGGTATTTTTAATGCAAAAATGGGAAACTTTGTCATAGATTATTTTTATATTTTTAAAAAGCTCTGGCACCTGGGCAGCTCAGTTGGGTAAGCGTCCAACTTTAGCTCAGGTCATGATCTCATGGTTCGTGAGTTCGAGCCCCATCTGGGGCTCTGTGCTGACAGCTCAGAGCCTGGAGCCTGCTTCAGATGCTATGTCTCCCTCTCTCTCTGCCCCTCCCCTGCTTGTGCTCTCTTTCTCTCTCTCTCTCTCTCTCTCTCTCTCTCTCTCTCTCTCTCAAAGATAAATAAACATTAAAAAAATTTAAAATATATTTTCCTTGGTGATAATTTTTTTCCTTCTGTTTTCTCTTCCTCTACTTCTTTCTCTTTTCTACTTTCTCTCTCCACTTTTACACATTCACCTTATGTTGGAGTCCCACACATTCTTATATAGCATCACCATGTCTGGAGGACCTCACTTGAGCTCAAGACCCCCCAAAGTACTCATGATGGCCAGATGTACTTCAGTGAGCACCCCACCCAAGTCCTCCTCTCACTTAGGACTTCCACCCCTGTACCTCACTCCAGCTGCTCTGTGGGATGGTAACTGAATAGTAAGGCAGAAATGGACAGCATCAAGGCCTACAGAGCAAGCTGGAGAATGGGTCACGGCTGCTGCCAACTTCTTATGACCTTTGGTCTCTTAGGAGGCCATGTTAACATAATTGGAGGAACAGTAGAAAGTGGAAAACTGAGGAGAAAGCATACTAGAGGTTAATAGATGTGATGAGTCTCAATTTGGCTGCCCAGACTTTGGTTGAAATCTATGGATAGAGTTATGGTTTGAGGACATCAATGTGACCAAATATAACTGAAACTACTGTGGAGATCACCACATTCCAACCTATTTCCCCCTTTCCTACCTATAGTTTTTAATCGTTTTTTTTTCTTCTCCATTCCTCCCAATTGTAATTCAGAGAGTTAAGAAATAAAAAATTCTTCATGTCAAAATACTAAAAGTGGTGCCTTTTGTTAATCCTAGCTACAGTGGGTTACGGGGCCCCCTGGTGACTTAAAGAATATGAATTTTCTTTCCTAAGTATCCAATTTAATACAACATATGAAAATAAAAGGAAGAGAGAGATCCCAAAACTCCTTCAGTCACTAAAAAACAAAAATTCTCCAGGATTATTTGTTATACACATAATAGTATATGTTTGTAACTATTAATTTACATGAAGTTACACTTTAAGAAAATGCATATATACTAACAATACCAAGTGTTGGCAAGGATGTGGAGAGACTGAAACTTTCATACACTGTTGGGTAGGAATGCAAAATGGTACAACCACTTAGAAAGACTATTTGGTAGTCTCTCAAAAAGTTCAATATACACCTTCCATAGGATTCAGTCAGTCCAGTCCTAGGTATTCACCTAAAAGAATGTAAACCTAAGTTCACACAAAGAGTTATCACAAATGTTTACAGCAGCATAACCCAAAACTGAAACAACTCAGATATCCATCAATGGTATGAATATCAAACTGTGGACTATCCATATGATAGAATATTGCTTAGCATCAAAAATAAGAAGCCAGGGGAGGAGGCTGGGTCGACAACTCATACAACAACATAGGTGAATCTCATGCTGAATGAAAGAGCCAGACATAAAAGAGTTCATACTACAATACCATTTACAAAAATCCTAGAAAATGCAAACTAAATCCATAGTGACAAAAGTAGATGAGTGGTTGTCTGAAGCTAGGGAGGGATGCTGCTAAGTGTCCTACATTATATAACAGCTTCTCCCCAGTAAAAAGAATTGGGACCAAGTATCAACAGTGCCGAGGTTAAGAAAACTGATCTAGTCTGATCAACAAAAAAAGAGAAAAGATGAAAATGACTAAAACCAAGAATGTTAAAGGAGACATCACTACCAACCATACAGAAATTAAAAAGGATCATAAGGGCATGCTATGAACAACTTTATGCTAACAAATTAGGCAATTCAGATAAAATAAGAAGATTTATAGAAAGACATAAATTGATGAAACTGAAAGAGAAAGAGAAAACAAGAATAGACAAGTAAAGAATGTGAATTACTAAATTAAAATCTTTCTTCAAAGAAAAGCCTTGGCCCAGATGTCTTTATTGGTGAATTCTATAAAATATTTAAAAGACAAGTAATATCAATCTTTCAAAAACTCTTTCATAAAATATGAGCGAAAATTTCCCAAAATCCAGACAAAGGCATCACAGGAAAACCACTTACCAAGATGCTTCACGAGTAGAGATGTAAAAACCCTCAATAAAACATTAGCAAAATGAACCCAGCAACATGTAAAAAGGATTATATAGCATGACCAAGCAGGATTTCTCTCGGGAATATAAAGTTGACTGAGTATGTAAAAATCAATCATTATAAAATCATTTTAATAGAATAATATGAGTATAGTGCAAAAACTACATGACCATCTCAATACATGCAAGAAAGCATTTGATAACATCTAACATCCATTTGTGATGAAAAGTCTCAGTACCTAGAATGAAAAGAATTTATTCAACTTGATAAAGGAATCCTATAAAAACTCTGCAGCTAGCTTATACTTACTGGTGAAAGACTGAATGTTTTTCCCTCTAAAATTGGGGGAAAGACTATATATTTTATGATTGCATTTACATAAAATGTCCAGAAAAAAGTAACTCTATGGAGAGAGGGGAAAAAAGATATTGACAAACTAATACTATTTTGCTAAATATAGTTTTCCTTCCTAGAGCAATCTGGCAACTTCTGGCTAAGCTCCTCTCTGGTCTCAGGATGGTTACATTTTTCCAGCAGCTCTTCTCCTTCCCCAAAGAGCAGACACTGGCAAACACTACCCCTGGTGCAGAGGGGTTATGTGGCTCCCTCAGAACCAGAAGAGGTTCTGCTTCAGGAGCACAGGACAGGAAAACTGAAGAAAATACTTTTAAATCCCAAGAACCAGAATTTCATCACTCAGAGGAACAAGTTTATGCCTAAGGAGACAATGAGTAAATGTTTTAGGAAGTAATGCCGCTTAAACATGAAGATACCACCCTTGAGTCAGGAAAGACAGAACCCTGCCTATAATAGCTGTGATTTGGAGAAAAATTTCTCTGTCATCACTTGATAAACAAGCCACACAAAACCTCTAGGAAATCGCAGAAGTCTTCAACATTAAAAGAGAAATAAATGGAATCTAGTCAGAGAGAATTCCTGAGAGCAGAAACACTATCACCTGAAAATAAGTGACACTATATTTAGACTGTTGTGAGCACAGTCATTATCATGTGGATACAACTCAAATCCCTTTGTTACCCTCATATAATGTAGAGCATGGCAAGATCTTGAGTCCTGCCGATCACTGGTAGAGGAAATAGATGTCACCTTCCATCAACACATCTATCTGCATTTCAGTCATTGACATTGCTGACTGCTGCCTTTCCCCATGTGTCACTTTGTAACCATATTCCTACAAAGGGGCAGAGGACCTAGAAGAAGAAGGGATTAGGAGCCTGATCCTTTCTGTTTAAGGGCCAAAGACTTCAAAATATACGTAATGAACTAGTATGATCCTATGTGAGACAAAGAACAGAAAAAGACAATAGAGACGTTTATCGTGATGATGAGATCAGGCTTCTGGAGGATGGACCCAGACACAATAGCAGGGCATACGTAGAAGAACTGTCAACCCTGGGCCAAGTGTGCAGCTGATGCTGGCATCGCATGTTCTAGTCGCTCTGTCACAGTGTATGTACTAAAAGGCAAATGGCTTTACATGGTAATGGAAAGAGATGCGCCACCAAAAGCTATTAGGTTTGGGATCTGAGAGTTTTGTTGTGGGATGTTCTTGGCTGAACGTGAGCATGGGAATAGAAAGTCCATTCAGTGCCCTTGCCCACCTGTAGGGAGGCAGGGACACTGGTGACCAGGGAGACCTGAAGGTGCAAGGCCAGATGTGAGCACTTGCGGCTCCGAGGCTCCATCTTCCCAGAAGCCGCCCCATGGGCTTCCCTGTCATGCAACTGTATCACCTAAGTAGCACTATCCCACTAAGAGGAAAACAGAAGCAGGTGCGCTCTCATCACCTGTATCTGGGCTACCTTCATGCTGAGAGGCGGAGACCCCAAAAGAGCAAATTGGGAAGATTAGTCCTATTGTGCTGAGTGTTAGTGTCTGAGGGAAAGAGACCCAGACCTATTGGAAAATAAATAACGTGGAAAACTTGCAGCCTGTCCTGCTCCCTGTTCTCCCAATGACAGAGGGCTGCTGCCATTTCTATCTAATTGGCTCCTCCCTGCAGCACATTCATGCCAACAGGGAAGGAAGGGTCCCAAGGTGCCCCAAACCAGGGAACCAAGGCACAGTCACTTCTGTACTTAGCATCAATACTGATTTCCCAAGGAATCTTGTGTCAGTGAAAAGTCACATATATCAATTAATTTTTAATACTGCATACTTGGAGTTTATGACTTTATTCTTGACTTATTCACAAGTACAGTCTGTGCTTAGCTGGCCGAGTAGGGGAAAAAAGGAATGTATGTACTTTCCAGCTTGGAAAGGAATGTGTACTTTGTGCACATTAGTCTTATTTATCATCTTTGCTCAGTTTTAAGCTTTTTGCTAGAAACCATAAGATGGGTTTAAATAAAGTAAAAAGGAAATTGGGCTCCATCCGTCAATACACTAAAACACCACCAAAATTAAATGTCATAAGTTTATGCCATTTCATCACTTGTAATTAATACTGTCTGTGTGGACCCCTTCTGAGAAAACATGTGTATAATGTTTAATTTCCTACAAAAAAAATTCATCTTCTGGCTTCCCCACAAACTGAAAAATTACATAGTGACTGGGTAAAAGAGAAAACTATGATACTCTCATTGGCTAATTTTAAAGTGACATTTATTATAGAAAAATATTCTCTCATGTAACTAGTCAGAAAATGAATTGTTTTGGGAGCTTTCTACTTTTAAAAAAAAAATGTCTGACTTGAGACTAGCTATAGTTTGTATATAGCCATGTAATTGTGCTTCTGCTCAAATCAAAATTCAGTGCTAATATATCTATCAGGAATAATTAAAAGAAAATGACTGAAGCAGTTTTTTTTCTTTTTCACTAGAATTTTTCAGGTCAGAAAAGATAGTTTTTGTTATGTTTCCCTCCTTCTGTGTCTTAAGTAGGGTCTTTTGATTCATTCAAAAAATTACAGCATTTAGCAAGGAGAGACCCAGGGACTGCGCAAAGATCCCAGGGAGCTGGAATAGAGCTCAAGAACTGAACGATGCTGGTGCCACCATCGTCCTGGGAGTGGCGGGCAGAATTCTAAGATGGTCCCCAAGATTCCCACCATTGGTGTATACCCACTGTGTAACCCCTCCCCTTGGATGTGGAGACACTGTGAGGATAGCGGGGTGGTTGCTCCTTGATTACGTTGTTCTAGAAGACACCACAGTAGAAAACTGGAATGAGATTCCCTGTTGGCCTTGAGCAGAGGACCAAGCTCAGCCATGGTTGGCCTTCTGACCCACAGAAATTGTGAGATAATAACCTTGTCTATCTTAAGCCACAAAGTTTGTGGTCATTTGTTATTCAGCCATAGAAAATGAATACATTGGGTTACCTTCTTGCCTTTCAGGGATAAAAATGTGACCATTCCCACCACTCTGGTGATAAACAGTTCACACCCTCCCTTCTCTGCCTTTTGGTTCTTCATACTCATGGCTCCCTCGTGGTTTCCTCAGGAACCTCCTGCTTCATGTCTCTGTGCTATTTCTATTTATGTTCCCGCTAATAAGTGAATGCCTCTCTCTGCCTCATAGAAGCCGGGCAGACAAATAAATAGATGTCCTTATAAGCAAATTACCTCGGTAAAGTATCTTTTTGGTGCCACCTAATCCTCACAACAACGCTTTGAGGTAAATACCAGTATTATTCTTAGTTTTGTGATAAATTGAGGAGTTAGGTGACTTGAGCAGGGAAGCCAGCCCCAAACCCAAGACACCCTGCGTTGTGTCTTCCGCTCTTTTCTCCTCTTCTGCACGGCTGCTAGCTTGAAATAACACGAGGTTCCCATGAATGTCACCCAGACAGCGAGAACTCTACCCTGGAGAGTACTGATCATATATCTTCAATCCTTTCCTCTTGAGACGAACCAAGGATAAACCCCTATGAAGCCATGTCCAGCTCCCCTAATTAGGTTGCTCTTGTTTCCCCAAGTAAAATCAGAGTCAAGAAGAGCTGAGTACAAAGATGTGCTGGCTCTGTGACCTTGGGCAAATTAGTTACCTCTGTGAGCTTTAGTTTTCAGCTGCAAAATGGAGATGTAGCAGTGAGTTGTAACTTAGTCCTAGGGATGCCACATAGAAGTTCACAAAATGGCAGTTTTGGTGCTGGTGGCACTGGTTATTCATCAAGGGCAACTATCATGTCTTATAACTCTATATCTTGACATTGGAGCAACCTCTAAGTAGGACTCAAACGAATATATTACTTAGTTAAATCATAGACTAATCTGAGTAGATGTCCATACTAGTGGAGGATTTTCCACAAAAAAAAAAAAAAAAAAAAAAAAAAGGAATAGCTCTTTTTTCTTACAGGAAATAATTTTTGAAGAATCGAAAAGCCTTCAGAAGTCCCTGCATGCTTACCAAGAATGGATTTACTCAAGACAAATGGCAATCTTGCTTTTTGGAACCCTCTGAATGGGCCAGATCATCACCAGGAGAAAACTGCCAGAAGTTTCAACATCATATGCAAATTCCACAGAATGAACCTGCAGAAAAAGGGTTAATTAAGACAAGAGCAGAGACTTCGGGTATCATGTCCTGGTTTGCTCATAAGTAAAATGAGGGTACTAATGATGTTTTCACGGTGTTACGGAAAGCATTGAATGAGTTCATATACACCCACAGTGCCTAGAACAATGTCTGGAAAGAATGTGATAAGCACCGGTAAATTTGACAGTTTGTATATCCAACCGAAGTTGTTGAGTTCCTACTATATACCAGGCTCTGTGTTGAGCACTGTGGATATGAATGGTGAGAAAAGAAGAAGAAAAAGCTTAATGTTTACTGAGTCTTTATGAATGAATCACTCTGACAGTTGTTTTACACACATGATCTTGGTTTTTAATTAGTAACCTTATTAGGCAGATATTATTTGCCCTATTTTATAAATGAAGTAAAGAGAGATTAACCATGTTTCTAAAATTCACAGAGCTAGGAAGTGGTAAAGCAGGGATTCGAAGCCAAGACTAGGCTCAATCTTGCTTTTGCTATAAATAAAACACAATCCCTGTCCTTGAATGAACCATCTACAGAGGAAATCCGCACATAAATGGCGAACTATGATAAGGTAAGTGCCAAAGTCGAGTTATATACAAAGTGGAGATAATTACCTATAGGAGTGAGGAATTACTCTGGGTACAAGAGAAGTGACATGTGAAGGATAAATAAGAGTTCTCCAGGAGAACAAGAGCATTCGGGGGGTGGAAGGGGATGTGAGGGAAACAGTCACAGATTCAGAGGCACAGAAAATGCCTGAAGCATTAGAGGATGCAAAGAAAATGACCAAGAATGCCAGCCCATGAGTGAGAACTTTGGTGGGCGTCCAGCCGCCTTCCCACACAGTTTTTCTCCAGCAACCCAAAACTAGGTCTGCTGCACACCTAAGCTTCACGGCGTCTTTACAGTACCTCTGCCTCCCTCCTTGTTCACTGGTGCCCATTGAAGTTTTTGTGACTGCATCTAGTCTGTTCTCATTGTGTCTGGATTGTTCTACAATAGCTTCTGTAGCCTACTCCATCAGTTTCATCTGCTTCCGATTTTTTTCCATCAGTTCCATCTGCTTAAGAACATATATTTTTCCAAGGTTTCTTAGCCTTGCCTCCATTCCAGGCAAAATTAATCCTTCTGCTTTGTCACCAGGCTACTTTCTACAGACCTCTTTAGAGCCATTATGTTATAGGGCTGTTTATGTGCCCCTTTTCCCTAATGTGACTTCCTTAGGGCATCAGTCCTGTTCATCCCCAATGTCTAGTCCAGTGCCAACAACTTGTATCAACAAGTGAATGAGTGAGTGATAACCCAAAGGCCCTTGAGAGACAGTTAAGAGCCTCCATCACATGGGTCCACACAACCTATCCAGTGCTTCCTTCCAACAACCTTAACAAGAACATTTTAGGCTGGTCTTATCTTTACTTGGTCTTTCTCCTACCACTCCAACCATTATCCAAGCTCCTCACTGCTTCTTCCTTTACCATTAATCCATACAGGGTGCTTTTTTCTACCTACATCGTTTTGCTGATGTTGACCAGCCTACAAAGCTAAATCCTCTCTTCTCTGCCGACTAAGATCAAACATTTTCTTTATCATGTGCAGAAAAATCAGACATCCTTCCCTGACTACTTCCCACCCCTGCAATTTTTTTTTTCAGAATTGTCTTTAACTTTTGAAACTGCTAACCCCCATTCTACCCGCGTATTACCTCAAGTTATTTTATACAAGCATGTCTTGTCTTCTCAAAGCCAGGGAATGTCATTTCTAGTTTCATTTTTATCTGCCATTACACAATGTTAGACACACAGAGGTTTATTCAGCAAATAAGTGGGAAGCTGGTAGATTCGTAATGGCTACTTAAGGGCTAATCTAACGCAATATTATCCAGAATATTTCTAGTAGTAATAGCAAATTACTGTTCCTATTATCATTACCACCACGTGTGACATATGGACAGGGAGTTTTATGAGAGACCAGGCTAATATTCCTCTGGTAGGAGAACTGAGATGTAACTGACCTTTGCCATGTGTAAGGATTTTCGGGGGATATGATGTAACATGCCTAGATCCAAGGCTGTGTGATTGTCTCATGATTGGATTTTGCTGGCTTGAGAGCTCAAAGTTTGAACCTTTACCACACAGAGTCCGAGTCTATAGGTTTCATCTACACTCCTGGGTCCACCTCACGAGGTGCACGTACTGCAGCCTTCGTTCTGATCCCCACAGCCCTGGCAGACAGCCACACTGTTCTCATCCAAACCTCATCTGGAATGAGTAGATCCATCTTTGCCAGAACAGGCTTTAGCCCTAAACCAAAGAGGGCAGCTGTTCGCCAAACTTGGAGATGACGTTTGATTCTAATGATCAACGTGGAGCTGAGCCACTGAGGAGTAAATGACAGAATGGAAAGTAGTGATGCTCAATTTCCAGAGTTAACAGCCACCATGTATTTTTAAAGGATCTGTCCAGTTGGCTCTGGCCTTTAGGGCTTTAATAAAACTCATCCTCATTATATTCCTTGCACATTTGTGGGAAGAATGCAAACGGAATGCTTACTTATACAAAGCTTCTCTTCCTGCAAAATTAAGCTGGAAATCTTGAAATAAAGGGAATAAAAAAAAAATCTTAACGTGAATTAAGAAACATGGAAAGAAAACCGAAAGGAAAGGAGTGCTTTACAATTCTCCTTTCTTGGTTATTTATTGGTTTCCTCTAAACACCTCACACTTCAAAACATCAGAATTTAAGCTGAGTATCTGGTCCAAAGTAATCAAATCTCATTCTCAGGTTGTCCTAACCTAGGATAAAGAGAAGGTCACAATTAAAGGCTAAAGACTGCAACACTGGCCCTGCCCCCCCCCAATTCTGGAGGACCTCCAACTTCCCTTGAATTTTCTAATTCTCCTCTACCTCACCAGGGGTATTTCACATGCGCTCCACTGTGCCCTCTTGCATGGCCCAGCTCCTACGACTGTTTACACCGAAAGTGGCAGCGTATGCCAATGACACATGATGAAGTCAAAATCACCAGGGCCCAGAGAAGCTGCCGTCACTTCTGTCTATGCCCACTGAAGTCACTGATCCTGAGAACAGTTCCCAGGAGAGTGGGCAACGGAACTACACCAATGGGGTCCCTCCCAGAGGCAATGATATTGCTGCTAATCTCTACTTACGTCCCAGGGCCACCAACCCCAGAAGCTAGCCGTGCCCAGGGTTGAGGGTGCTATTGGCTAAGGAAGTGGTCCTCTTAAGACACCAGTTGCTAGCACTAGAGTAACTAGCAGTGTGTGCGCTTACATCGCATAGATATTTTCATGAAATCACTCCTTGCCTTAGGCCTTAGATCCATTGATATGACCAATCTGGAATGATAACCACTGGATATACCCCTCTCCTTTTAAAGTGGTCCATCGACTCGCACCAGCTTTTGAGTATTTACCCAGCCTCTTACTCTCTCTTCCCTTACTATCAATTTCTTCAGAAGGGGTCACTCCTGTAACTGCTCTTCATTTAAACAGTCACTTCATACCCAGTGGGCTCACAAGCCCTTCATTCACCCTTGCCCAGATAATCATGAATTCCAAGGCATGCCTGCTGCAAATATGTGCTTTCTCTTTTATTGAGAGTATTTACTTCCAACACAATGAGAGCTGGTCTTATCGTTATTCATGCCACGTGGTAGAGATACCTAGAAAAATTCAAAACTTGAATGCAAAAAGCATAGGCGACCAGCTCTATTTGGGCTACTTGAGTGCTTTGGTTTTCTTTGTTTTCTTTGTGTCCCTAGAACGAACTGCATGATCTTCTTTAAATAAAGTAAAATCTGTGCCCTAACCCTGAGAGAGAGAGCCCATTAAAACCTTAGTAGAAGATGGTACAGGAGTCTAACATCAATAAAAGAAGTTGCCTGTTCCTGACAATTCATTTAAAGCTGCAGTCATTGATCAAACTTGAATTTCCTAACTGGGTAGAACAATGTAAATATCTTAAGACTCTCTAGACGCTTCTGTGATAAAGACAACTTTTCTTTCGAGGGCCCCAGTGAAAGACTCCTAAGAAGACATACCACTGAGGGCTCTGAAAGCACTGGTTGCCACTGTTCTGGCCTCCACATCACAGCTGGATGACCAGGCAATATTAAAGCTCCTAGACAGACTAATTCTGTGTCTTCTATTTTAAACTCCTTTGTAAAATGGACTCGGACATGCCTGCAATTCTAGGAATGCCTGCTAAGCCTCCCACCAACCTCTTGAGTCAATCCCCATCTCATCCACCTTCAAAAAATACTTAACTAAGAAGATATCTTGCTTCCATTGAGGCCCTGTGTTATTAAAAAGCACGTTTTAGGTTGGGAGGGAGGCTAAATTTAACCCACGAGAGAGACAAGACAGCATTTTCCTGGGACACAGGAGCATATCTCCACACATAGCACATGAAAGGCAGTCAGTCTTCATAGGCACTTCTCCGTGACGCCCATAGATACAAGTTTTTCTTTTTAATCTTGGCTTCTTTTAAATATCATACCACCAGGTAAATGTACAACTTATTATTTATGTTTCACTTGCCAATTAGCATAACGTTCAAACTATTTTGCTTATATTTTTAGGCAGCACACTACCTTCAGTTGTACATAACTAACATTTTTCAAAATATTTGAAACATCTCAAAATAGGTTTTAAATCATTTTACAGTCTAACTTTCAGGAAATTTGTAATTTGTAGCAGGTCAATTTTCCACTTGGAGAATGAATATTTTAAAAATGCAAATCAGGGGCGCCTGGGTGGCTCAGTCGGTGAAGCCTCCAACTCTTGGTTCTGGCTCAGGTCATGATCTCACAGTTTGTGAGTTCAAGCCCCTGTCAGGCTCCGTAGCACAGAGCCTGCATGGGATTCTTTGTCTCCCTCTCTCTCTGCCCCTCCCACACTTGTGCTTTATCTCTCTGTCTCACACAAATACATTTTTAAAAATGCAAATCAAAGGACTCATATTAACAAGCAGGTTTCAACGCATTTCACGCCCTCAGACCACAGCCATGAACCCAGTCAACCACCAAAAGGATTCATGTCCCTAGGTGGACATCTTTTTTGACAGACATTCATTTTTGCATCTAAAGGAATGTATAATTTAATTTCTCTACCTTTTCCAATTTTCTGAGAAGAGAGATGACCCCAAGAACATTACTTCCTCTCACTATCCCAGGAATTGAAAACACATACCAACTTCGTGTCCCCAGCTGACTTTCAGACAATCAGCTCCAAGAAGATATCACTCCATGACTGTAGCAATTCAGAAAAACTTCAGAGAAGACTACAAATTCCAGTTGAGTATCACAGTCATGAGCTTATCAAAACATGAAAGAACTCTGCTTGCCTTGCTGGACATACTCTGTAAGTGAATAGTTACATATGAATTATGGATCCAATTTCTTCCATGATTTAAGCTAATTTTTTTATTGTGGTAAGAACACTATGAGATCATCCTCTTAACAAAATTTTAAGTGTACAATACACCATTGTTAAATTAAATGTTTTATTGCAGATCCCTAGAATTTAATCATCTTGTAAAACTAAAACTTTATACCCATGGACGAATAGTATCTCATTTCCTCCTCCCCGCAGCCCCTTGCAATGACCATTCTGCTCTGCTTCTATGAGTTTGATTATTTTCAATACCTCATATAAGTGGAATTATGGGGGCGCCTGGGTGGCGCAGTCGGTTGAGCGTCCGACTTCAGCCAGGTCACGATCTCGCGGTCTGGGAGTTCGAGCCCCGCATCGGGCTCTGGGCTGATGGCTCAGAGCCTGGAGCCTGTTTCCGATTCTGTGTCTCCCTCTCTCTCTCTGCCCCTCCCCCGTTCATGCTCTGTCTCTCTCTGTCCCAAAAATAAATAAACGTTGAAAAAAAAATTAAAAAAAAAAATAAGTGGAATTATGTAGTATTTGTCCTTCTATGACTAGTTTATTTCCCTTAGCATAGTGTCCTCAAGGTTCATCCAAATTAGCACATATGGCAGGATTTCCTTCATTTTATTTTTTGTTTTTTAGGAAGACAGATTGAGGGTGCACAAGCGGGGAAAGGGGACAGAGAGAGAGAATCTTAAGCAGGCTGCACATGGAGCCTGATGCAGGGCTCAATCTCACGATCCTGGGATCATGACCTGGGCCGAAATCAAGAGTTGTATGCTCCAACAGCTGAGCCACCCAGGCGCCCCTCCTTTTAACAGGCTGAATAATATTTTGTTGTGTGTATATACCACATTTTCTTTATCCATTCGGCTGTCAATGGCCATTTAGATTGTTTCCATGACTTGGCTGTTGTGAATAATGCTGCAGTAAACACGGAAGTGCATATATCTCTTTGAGATCCTGATTACAATTATTTTGGTTATATACTCAGAAGTGAGATTATGGGATCATATGGTAGTTCCATTCTTAATTTTGGGAGGAACCACAATACTACTTTCCATAAGGGCTGCACCATGTTGTATTCTCACCAATAGGGCACAATGGTTCCAATTTCTCCACGTTCTCACCAACATTCGTCTTTTTTTTTTTTAATAACAGTCAACTATTTGATAGTAAGTTAACTTTTGATAGCAAGGAAGATTTGTAGACTTTATCTTCTCTGACTCTTTTGTAAAGAAAGGTGTTCAAGTGGCCTTTCCTCAGTTGCCTTCCACAGAGAGTGAGTGGGCTCTCTGGTATATCCTATCAAATCAGAGTCCCACCTATATAATCACATTTCACATTAATTACTTCCTTACCTCAAATACAGTCGTATTTGGGGTTAGCACTTCAATAACTTTTCTACTGTAACTGTGTATTCAACAAACATTTATTAAGCACCTACTGTGGGTCAGACATTGTACCAGCCATGGAAAATAGAAAGCAATTAAGATTGGCCTCCCATTTAAGCAGCTTAATGTCTTTAGAAGCCCTGCATTACAGTACATTACAATAGTATGAAATACAATGTGTATTTGGAATGCAGTGGCTTAATAATTATTAATCACTTAATAAGTGATTGCAGTATGGTTGGTATGTGCTAAGCAAGGAGAATGCACGTGGTCCTATAGAAAAACAGAAGAGAGGCACCCTAGAGAGTGGGGATGGTCAGGAAATACTTCCCAGAGAAAGTAATACGGAGCTGAGATTTGAAGGCTCTGTGGAGTAGGCTAAATGAGCCATAAAGATGGAAACAAAAATAGCACCTGCATTATGAGGAAGCTCATTAGAGAAACATATTTGGTTTGTAGTCGAGTGAACTTGCTAATACATTATGAACCGCCCCCCCCCCCCCCATCTCACCCTTATCTTGGCACTGACAGTGCTCCAGGGGAAATTTGGGGTCTACAGAATAGGATTACTATCTCACACTGGGCCTGACAACAGAGGGAAGAAAAGGCACAGGATCCCCAATCCTTAGAGTTTGTTAAGAGAATAACTCCACCCAATTAAGAAATGTGGACCAACGCCTTCAAATGCCATTATGGGAAAAGGAAGAGTAAGGGGTGGGGTAGGAAGACAGGGATAATAGAGAATCTCTCCTCACGAAAATAAGAAGGGCACAGGCTATGTATTCCTCTCTACCACCACCTTAAGACCAAATATCATCTCTCACTTGGATTACTGTACTAGCTTCTTAGCTAGTCTCCCTATTTTCACTAATCCAAGTTCCACGCAGTCACCAGAATATTTTTTCATTGTAAACATGCATAATGCTATGGACTGAATTGTGTCTCCCCGTTGCATTTATACATTGAAGTGCTAACCCCAAATATGACTGTATTAGAGGTAAAGAAGTAATTAATGTGAAATGCAATTATACAGGTGGGACCCTGATCTGATAGGATATATCAGAGAGCCCACTCACTCCCTCTCTGGAAGGCAACTGAGGAAAGGCCACTTAAGCACATGCAGAGAAGGCAGCTGTCTGCAACCCAAGGAGCGAGCACCAGACATCAGCCCTGTCGGCACCTTGATTTTAGATTTCCTAGTCTGCAGAACTGTGAGAAGATAAACTTCTGTTGTTTAAGTCACCCCGTCTGTGGTATTGTTATGGCGGCCCAAGTTTAACACACATGGGATAAAACTTAGCACCTTAACCATTTTTAAGTATACAATACAGTGGCATTGGGTGCATTCACAATGTTGTGCAACCATCACCACTCTCTAGTTTCAGAATCTTTTCACCACCTCCAAAAGGAAATCCCATTAAATAGTCTCTCCCCAGTTCCCACACCCCAAGCCCCTGACAACAACTATCTGCTTTATGTCTCTGTGGATTTGCCTACTCTGGACTTTCATATGAATGGAATCATACAATATGTGATCTTTTGTGTCTGTTTTCTTTCACTCAGCATATTATGTTCAAGGTCCCTCTATATTGTAGCATTTATCAGTACTGTCTTCGTTTTTAAGATGAAATAATATTCCATTGAATGGATATACCATATTTTTTTATTCATTCATTAGCGGATAGACATTCCAGTTGTTTCTATCTTTTGGCTATTTAAATAGTGCTGCTATGAACAAGTCATATACAAGTTTTTGTCTGAACACCAATTTTCAATTATTTGGGGTGTATACTTAGGAGTGCAATTGCTAGATCCTAAGGTAATTCTGTGAATTTAACTTACTGAAGAACCGTCTGTTTTCCTCCAGTGGCTGCACCATTTTACATTCCCACCAGCAGTGTGTGAGGTTTCCAATTTTTCTACATCCAGCCAACAGTTGTTATTTTAGAGGAATTTTTTAAAAATACAAACCTGATATCATTCCTCTGTTTGTAAAATAAAAGCTAGACTCTCCATCATGGCCTACAATGTCGAACACTATTTTGTGTCTGCCCCCTCTTCTCCCTCATCTCTTGTCATTCTCTCCCTCAACCTCTGAACTATAGCCACTTTGGGCTTCTTAATATCCAGTGAAAATGCCAAGGCCACTCTCACTCAGGACCTTTACACATGTTGTTCCTAGACCTAATGGCTGTTCTTGCCCAGCGAAGATCTGTGTTCAAATAGCCCTCCTCAGGAGAACATGCCCAGAGAACCCCATGTGAAGAAGTCCCACACATTCATATATACATTTTAGCACTTGTTTTCTCATTCCCTTGCTAGCTCCTTGCCTTCATAACTTTCAAAAACATCTCTAATTCATTGTCTATTTTATACTGTCTTCTCTCAATAGAATGTCAGTTTCATTAGAGCAGGATCTTTCTCTGTCATGTTCATGTTCACTGCTGTGTCCCCAGGAAGTGTCATGGTGCCTGGTACAGAACAGACACTCAACAGATATTTGTTGAATCAATTATTTAATCTTTGAATGAATAGATGAATTCTAGGCCAAAGAAGCATCATCGTTAAAGACTCCAGTGAGTTCTGCTAGCCATAAGAAGTGTTACTTGGTTGGAGAAAGCATGTCTGGTCGGGAGTATGGAGGTTGAGGACAGAGGTCTGGTTTGAGGCAGAGCATCTAGGCCCTGTGGGCTACGCTAAGGAGTCTGATATTTATCCTGGAAGCTACTGGAGAGTTGCTGAGGAATTTTTTAACAGATAAATAAGGGACATGGTTACTCTTACATTTTGGAAAAGATCACTTTAGCAGCAGTGTGCAGAATGAATTGGAGGTTATAAAACCAAGGACAAGGAAAGAAGTGAGGAGAGTTTGCTAGTCATGCCGGGAGGAATGTGGGGTAACTGAACTAAAGGAATGGACCTAGAGACAAGGGGCATGATATAAGAGCTGGTAATGTACTGAGGCAATCCATGAGATGTGGTCAGCAGTCATATATTAGGGGTGCTTGAGGGCAGGAGTGGAAGAGAACACTCAGACTTGAGCCTTCAATAACTGTCACGGTGGTGATGCTGCTCTTCACCAGAACAGAGGGGAGAGGAAGGAAAGAAGAAAAAGATTTGAACTTTGGACAAGTTGAGTTTGAGTTTCTCAGAAAGAAAAAGTTGAATAGACACCGGATCTCGTGTCCAAAAAATAAAAAATAGTAATAATTGGTAATAAATTTGATCGAGGGAGGTAGGCTTTAATTTCTCAATTTTCTTAAGTTTTTATTTATTCATTTTGAGAGAGACAGAGACATCATGAGTGGGGGAGGGGCAGAGAAAGAGAATCCCAGTAGGCTCCGCACTGCCAGTGCAGAGCCCGATGTGGGGCTTGAACTCATGAAGTGTGAGATCATGACCTCAGCCAAAATCAAGAGTCGGATGCTTAACTGACTGAGCCACCCAGGTGCCTCAGTCGGCTTTAATTTTGAAGCAGAAAAAAGCTTTGGGTTTTAATAAAAACACGTAATGAGATTCCAAAACATCACAGGAGAGTGGGAATCACTGACATTTAAGAGCAGCTATAGAAGAGGCCTTTTGAAAGAACTAAGAAGGAGCATTCCCGTGATCCATGTCAAAGAACAGCCAGAAATCTGTGGAATGACAGGATCCAAGGGATGAACGATTTTAACAGAATACCTAGGCTCAGAATCTTCATGGAGTTTGGTTTCAATCTGTATCATGAACATCCAAGGTTATGTCTAAAACTTAGCGATTTCATTATTCTAGGGGAACAGCAAGAGTATCTTCCTTGCAGATAGTTTCCTGTAGAGTGAAGACTTTCCCTCCAACCACTACCACCTGGGCCAGGATTTAGAATCTATAATGTTCATTTTCTTCCTGGTGTCACCAGAAAACTGAGGAAAATAGGGCAGAAGTACTATTTTCCTCCACTCCAGAATGTGTCTCCCATAAAAAAGGAGGCTCAGGATAATATTTTCCACATAATTTAAATATGGATTACATAAATTACTCATTAGTTGGTTATCCCTACTTTTCACCTTAAGTTAAAGAATTTTTTTTATTTTTTTTAACTTTTTTTTTATTTATTTTTGAGACAGAGAGAGACAGAGCATGAACAGGGTAGGGGCAGAGAGAGAGGGAGACACAGAATCGGAAGCAGGCTCCAGGCTCTGAGCCATCAGCCCAGAGCCCGATGCGGGGCTCGAACTCACGGACCGCGAGATCGTGACCTGAGCTGAAGTCGGCTGCTTAACCGACTGAGCCACCCAGGCGCCCCTAAAGAATTTTTTTTAAAAAAAAGAAAGAAAGAAAACTAGACACCATTAAGATGACTATACATGGGACCTAGTTCTCTCTTGACTTAATTGACATGTTGAGTACAGAACACACACGTTTTATTTGTTAGGAGACCAGCCATGACTCCCAGTGGTGAAACAGGTGGAAATGCTCAAGGAGATGGCCAAGACGTCTGTGATAGATTACATTCTAGCATTAGTGCTTTGCTTCAAACCTCCTGAGTGACTAAACCCAGGCCAGGCATCCAGCCATCCAAATCTACAGCTCCCTGTGCAGTCCCCAGGGTTTCCACTGACTCCATTCTCGTCTGAAATGTTTTCATAGTGATGATAAACTGACTCCAAATAGAAAAGCCCCAAAACACATGTTCTCTGTTACTCAAGAATGAGTTCGGTTGTGTTTTTATCGTAAATATGCATCCTGGCTCTTCTGACTGCTCACTAGTGTCACTAAAAATATGAAGGTACATCTACAGAAAACTGAGGGCAGTTAACTGTATCAAGTAAAACACCATTCAACTGAAGATTAGGTCTTTGATTTCCTGAGATGCATTTAGGCAGGAATTTCTAGGATCCTGAAAACAGCATTAACAGGCTATAGTGAGCAAGACTGATTTCAGTTTCTGGGGAATCTTTTTCCACAATGCTTTGTGACCTTACCTTAGTCCCCATGGAAAATGAAACTTCAGGGTGAACAGAGCTGCTGGCTTTTCAGTGACCTCAAAAGTGCACCCACCAGTCTAGAGAGGTTGTCAGACGCTCTCTGGGGTCAATAAACCTTAGCAAATGTGCCTTAAAGGGAAACATGGAATGGCAGAAGAATCAGGAAGACACAGAAAGAGGCAGATCCAGGTTTGAATCCAGTTCTGCCACTTACTAGATGTATGATCTCGGACAGATTCCATATCTTCTCACAGTCTCAATAGCCTAGGATAATAATATCTATTTTGCAGGGTTGTTTTAAGAATTAGAAATAATTGGCATGTAGGGGCACCTGGGTGGCTCAGTCAGTTAAGCCTCTGACTCTTGATTTTGGCTCAGGTCATGATCCCAGGGTCATGGGACTGAGCCCTGTGCCAGGCTCCACACTCTGTCTTCTCTAATAGAGATTATCTCTCTCTCCCCCTCTGTCCCTCTCCCCCACTAGCTCTCTCTCTCTCTCTCTCTCTAAAATAAATAAACCTTTTAAAATTTAAAAAAAGAAATAATTGGCACACGAAATGTTTAGCACAGCATCTGACACATCATGGTAGCTCTTCTGATCAAGTTCACTTTCCCAGAATAGGAAACAGGTAATTAGGGCATGAAGAAAGAAGCATCTTACTCAACCTGCCAGCGGCAGGAAGCAACATGCCCTCACTTAGTTTGAAGTCCACCCAGGAGACAATCCAGTAAGGATGAAAATGCCCACGTTAAGCTGCTTCTGTGGGAAAACATTTTTAAGATCTCCCTTACACTGACCAACAAATTCTCTCTCTCCCCTCTCTGTGTCTCCATCTGTCTCCATGACGCCGCGATTTGCAAAAGCACTAGCACTAAAATGGCAGCCACGGACAGTAACAGAGGCTGGTGCCCGAGAGAGTCCTTTATTTGATGCTCAGCCCACACTGCCTCAGTTCATGTTTCCAGCATACTAATGATTCCCTTGACTGTTATTAGTTAATTCAGTGCAAACAGTGGGAAAACTCAGTGACATTTCAGAGGGGAATACCAAATGAACTTGAGCTGAACCATCACATCGTCCCAAGGAGTGTGACGACGTGGGAATGAAACAATATAGGCTCCTGCCAGCACTGAGGGCAGACACAAAGCATGGAATTCAGTGTGGCTAATTCCCCAGAAGAGATTTCACAAGGGCCCAAATCCTCCAAAGCATGAAAATCACACGGACTCCTACCAAAGAGGAAGTCAGACACAAAGCGTGGAAGGGCTTGGGAGCACTGGCTGCCTGCCCAGGCCCTTGGATGTGTGGCTTTGCACAGCCAAACCAGCAAGTACATGCAAATACAGCCATAGCAAGGTGAAGCTGAGGGAGATAAAACTGTAAACAGTGGGCATAATGGCAATTGTCAAGGAAGGTGCTTCAGGGAGGACTACTTAGAGGAAAGGATCTGGAAGGAAGAACTAGCTTCCCCAACCGAACAGATCTCAAGACCAAAACCTGTTTCTACCTACCAATAATTACTGACCCCCTATTCGGTGCCCAGCACTGGATGGCAGTTGTGGTAGATTTTCAATAAATATAGCCCGTGTCCTAGAGGAGCCTATGGTCTGATGGGCAATGCAAAAATAGCTCCCTGAAAATGCCATCCTTGTAAGATTATGTGCCTCCCAAAGTTCAGATCCACGTTCCGTTGCTTCGTGTGACCCCAGCAGCCATCACGCCGTCTGGTGCTCGGTTAAACCGGAGAAGAGCTAAGTTTGAAATTGGGATATATCGACCAGAAATAAGAACTAAGTAAAAAGAAACTTTGATACAGATGCAGGTGGTCAATCATGTCTTCCCAGAAAATGTGAAAAGAGAGTGGGATGGGATACAGAAGAGAGAACATTCCAGAAAGGAAGAACAGCACATATAAAGATATAGTAGTTAATTACTTTTTCTAAACGTGTGGTCCAGACACCACCCACAATGGACTTGACTCCAGAAACAGAATTCAAATCTCTTGTGAGTGGAGCCCAGATTTGCATTTCTAATAAGCACCTAGGCTCTTTTAACGCTCATCAAAATTCAGAACCACTGACTAAGGTAATCTCAGATTTAAACAAAGACATATTCTTTCTTTAACGACAAGCATAAAGGAAGAGAGGTAGGGAAGGAAGAGAGGGAAGAAGAAAGGAAGGAAGAAAAAGAAAGGAAAAACAGTGAAATGTAGGAACCAAGACGGGAAGTGGAGTCAGAGTCCACTCGCCTGGCTCTGCAGTGACCGCTGTGTGATGAGGAAACCAAATCTGATACAACCACGCACATGTCACACGATAAAAGGCCCCTAAAGCCCTTCAGTAGCAGAACTGGCCTCTGTCCTAGGGATAATAAAGTGCTGTTGCAGGTTCCTAACCAAGACAGCGACAGTATTTCAATCCGACAGTAGTCTGCGAGGTGGAAAGAACGGGAGAGAGTTTTGGCAAGGAAGCAATCTCAGAACACTTGCCACAGTCGAGGTGAAGCCACTGAGTGCCTGAAACACTCAGGCAGAATTCTAAATGAAGACCTCAATTTATGGGAGCCCCGTCTACTCTCAGAAGAAAAGGGGTCTGTCCTCTTCAAGACTTAGACCTCCAGTGTCAATCCCCCGATCGACATTCCTCTCGGTTCTTCCAAATCTTCTTCCCTCTAACTTCAGCAAACATCACTAAGCTTTCCTTTTTTTTTTTTTAAAGGTCTTTCTCTTGGACTGCATCCCCCCAGCTGACCACCCAGGTCTCCCCGTTCCTTTTATTTAACAATTCCTTGACGAGAGGGTCTGTATTCATCACTCTTCCCGTTATTCTTCAAGCCACTCAGTCTGCTTCTGTCTCACCATTTCTGCTCCTGCTCCGATAATCTGGAGCATCACAACCACCAGATCTATCAGCACTCGCCATGGCAACTTTCACTCCACCTCCCAGTGATAGCTGCCTGCTCCTTGAATTCTTCTCCTCGTGTATCTTCCATGGCACTTTTAAGTGGTTTTCTTTAAATGCTTTATAAGAGCAAAACCACTTTTTCCTACTCCTGCCCCTTCATTGCTGCTGTTTCTGCTGTTCCTCAGAGTTTAATCACTAATCGTCTTTGCATTGCTTCACACACCTAATTTCCTTGGGTGATTTCACCCCGTATCAGTTACTATCGCCGTGTAACAAATTATCCTAAAGTTTAGAAGCTTAAAATAACCATTTTATTATCATGCATTATTTATTAATTTTTATTATTAATGTTAATAATTGTATCGTTTATTATTTATCACAGAATCTGTGGCCAACAATTTGGAAAGTGTACAAGCGAGGATGACTCCTCTCTGTTCCACAATGTCTACAGCCTGAGCTGGGAGGACTTGGAGGCTGGGGGTGACACAGCAGCTGGCGGCTGGAAGGAGGAATCCTCTTTTAAAAATCTTTTTTAAATGTGAGCATAGTTGACACACAATGTTACCTTAGTTTCAGGTATACAACACAGTGATTCAACTTCTCTACTCCTGATGCTGAGCTCGCCGCAAGTCTAGCTACCATCTGTCCTGAAACCTCACTTGCAAAATCATTGACGATATTCCTTAGGCCATGCCTTTTACTCCCGTGATTTAGCCATTCCGTAACTGGAAGCCTGTATTTACCACTCCCCTTCATCCATTCTGTCCTTCCTCCCTCTCTCCCCTCTGGCGGCCAGCAATTCATTTTCTATATTTGTAGGTCTGATTTTGCTTTTTGTTTGCTCATCTATTCATTTGTTTTTTAGATTCTGCATAGTGAAATCACACAGTGATTTTTTTCACAGTGTGAACACACACAGTGTCTTATCCAGTCTATCCTTTTATTTCACTATCTTCTAGGTCCATCCGTGTTGTCACCAATGACACGATCTCATCCTTTTTATGGCTGCCTAATACTCCATTGTGTGGGTGTGCATGTGTGATGTCACACACACACACCATTTCTTCATTATCCGTTTGTCTATCAGCGGACACTCAGGTGACCTCCGTATCTTGGCTATTATAAATAACACCGCAATAAACATAGCGAACACATATCTCTTCAAACTGGTGTTTTTGTTTTCTCTGGGTAAATATCTAGTAGTGACATTATTGGGTTATATGGTATTTCTGTTTTTATTTTATTTATTTTTTTTTTTGAGGAGCCCCCCATACTGTTTCCGCAGTAGCTATATCAGTTTACATTCCTACCAATAGGATATGAAAGTTCCTTTTTCTCCACATCCTCACCAGCATTTTATTTCTTGTCCTTTTTATTTTAGCCATTCTGACAGGGGTGAGGTAATATCTCTTTGTGGTTTTTGACTTGAATTTCCCTGATGATGAGTGATGTTGAGCATCTTTTCATGTGTCGGTTGGCCCTCTGTATGTCTACTTTGGAAAAACGTCTATTCAGGTCTTCTGCTCATTTTTTTAATCAAATTATTTATGGGGGGTTTTTTTGGTGTTTAGTTGCATGCATTACTTACATATTAACCCCTTAACAGATATATCATTTGCAAATATCTTCTCCCATTCAATAGGTTGCCTTTTTGTTTTGTTGATGGTTTCCTTTGCTGTGCAGAACCTTTTTGGTTTGATGTAGTCTCAATAGTTTATTTTGGCTGTTGCTTCCTTTGCCTTAGGAGACATATCTAGAAAAATGTTGCTATGGCCAATGTTAGAGAAATTACTGCCTGTGCTCTCTTGTAGGATATTTATGGTTTCAGATCTCACATTTAGGTCTTTAGTCCATTTTGAGTCTATTTTTGTGTATGGTGTTAGAAAGTAATCCAATTTTGGGGGCACCTGAGTGGCTCCCAGTTGGTTAAGCGACAGACTCTTGATTTCATCTCAGGTCATGATCTCATGGTTCATGAGTTCGAGCCCCACATTGGGCTCTTTGCTGACAGTGCAGAGCCTGCTTCTCCTTCTCTCTTTCAAAATATATAAATAAATTTTTTTAAGAAGTGATCCAATTTCATTCTTTTCACATAGCTGTCCAGTTTTCCCAGCACCACTTATTGAAGAGACTGTCTTGGGGTGCCTGGGTGGCTCAGTTGGTTAAGGGGCTATCTTCAGCTCAGGTCATGATCTCACAATCTGTGGGTTCAAGCCCCACATCAGGTTCTGTGCTGACAGCTCAGAACCTGGAGCCTGCTTCGTGTTCTGTGTCTCCCTCTGTCTCTGCCCCTCCCCTGCTCATGCTCTGCTCTCTCTCTCTTTCTCACTCTCGCTCTCTCAAAAATGAATAAACATTTAAAAAAATTTTTTTAAAGACACTGTCTTTTCCCAGTTGTACATTTTTGCCTCCTTTGTCATAGGTCAACTGACCATTTAAATATGGGTTTATTTCTGGGCTGTGTACTTGGTTCTATTGTTCTATGTGTCTGTTTTTGTCCCAGTACCATACTGTTTTGATTACCACAGCTTTGTAGTATATCTTGAAATCTGGAACTGTGATGACTCCAGTTTTGTTTTTCTTCCTCAGGGTCTCTGTGGTTCCATACAAATTTTAGTATCATTTGTTATAGTTCTGTGAAAAATGCTGTTGGTGTTTTGACAGGGATTGTATTGAATCTTTAGGTTGTTTTGGCAGTATGGACATTTTAACGACATGAATTCTTCCAATCCATGAGCATGGAATATCTTTCCATTTGTTTGTGTCATCTTCAATTTTTTTCATCATTGCTTTATGGTTTTCAGAGTACAGGTCTTTTCACATGTCCTACTTCTGGAGGCTTGGAAATGGAATTTCTTTTTAAATTTCTCTTTCTGCTACTTTGTTATTAGTGTATAGAAATGCTACAAAATTGGGGCACATGGCTCAGTCAGTTAAGTGTCCAACTTCACCTCAGGTCTCGCGGTCAGTGAGTTTGAGCCCCACATTGGGCTCTGTGATGACAGCTCAGAGCTTGGAGCCAGCTTCAGATTCTGTGTCTCCCTCTCTCTCTGCCCCTCCCCCACTCACACTCTGTCTCTCTCTGTCTCTCAAATATGAATAAATGTTAATTAATTGAAAAAAGAAATGCTACAAATTGCTGGGTATTATTTTGTATCCTGCAAATTTACTGAATTTGCTTATTAGTTCTAACAGATTTTTGATGGAGTCTTTAGGTTTTGTATGTATAGTGTCACAGTCATCTGAAAATAGTGACAGTTTAACTTCTTCTTTATCATTATATATGTCTCTTCTTTCTTTTTCTTATCTTATTGCTGTGGCTAGGACTTCCAGTACTATGTTCAATAGAATGGTGAGAGTGGACATCCTTGTCTTGTTCCTTACCTTAGGGGAAAAGCTCTCAGCTTTTCTGCATTAGGGATGATGTTAGCTGTGGGTTTTTCATAGCTAGACTGTATTATGTTGAGCCCACTCTAAGCCCACTTGGTTGAGAGTTTAGTTTTGTTTTTTATCATGAATGGATATTGAATTTTGTCAAATGTTTTTCCACATCTATTGAGATAATCACATGATTTTTAGCCTTTATTTTTAAATGGTATATTACATTGGATAATCTATGAATATTCAACCATCCTTGCATCTCCAGAATAAATTCTGCTTGATTGTGGTAAACGATCTTGTTGATTTATTGTTGAATACAGTTTGCTAATATTATGTATTTTTGCATCTATATTCAAGGATATTGGCCTGTAGTTTTCTTTTTTCATGGTGCCTTGGTCTGGTTTTGGTATCAGGGTAATGCTGGCCTTGTAGAATGTATTTGGAAGCTTTCCTTCCTATTCCATTTTTTGGAATAGTTTGAGGAGAATATGTATTAACTCTGTGAATACATCTGGACCTGGACTTTTATTTTTTGGTAGTTTTTGATGACTGATTCAATTTCATTACTAGTAATTAGTCTTCTCAGAGTTTCTATTTCTTCCTAGTTCAGTTTTGGAAGATTGTTTCTAAAAATTTATCCATTTTGGAAGATGGAATCTTAACTCACTTGTCTGGTGCCTGGTCTGGGACTACCAACAATAGCACCAACATGTGACCTCTCCATGTAGCTTGGCCTTCCTCACAGCATGGCACCTCAGAGCTTTCACATGGCAGCTGAAGGTGTCGGTCCCAAATGTTAGAATCAATAAGACAGCAGTTAAATCACCTTTCCTGACCTAGCCTCAGAAGGCACACTGTCATTTCCACCATATTTTGTTGGTAATCTAAGAGTTATACATCTGTACAAGTTCAAATGGATGGGATATAAACTCCACCTCTCAAAATGAAGAATGTCAGGGGCACCTGGGTGGCTCAGTCAGTTAAGCAACTGACTTTGGCTCAGGTCATGATCTCATGGTTTGTGGGTTCAAGCCCCACACTGGACTCTGTGCTGACAGCTCAGAGCCTGGAGCCCACTTCGGATTCTGTGTCTCCCTGTCTCTCTGTTCCTCCCCTGTTCACTCTCTGTCTCTCTCTGTCTCTCAAAAATAAATAAACATTAAAAAAATTTTTTTAAATGAGGAATGTCAAAAATATTTGCAACCATTTTTTTAAAAACTCTAGCATTCATAGCTACATAGCTCTAAAATATTTATCTCAAGCCCAGATCTCTAGACTTTTATATCCAATTGCTCTATATTTATATATCAATTGCGTATTGTACTATCATCACTACTAATAATAGCAAATGAAGAAGTAAAACTGTCACTATTTGCACATGATATATATTACACATAGAAAACCTAAAAGACTCCATCAAAAAACTGTTCAAAGTAATAAGCGAATTCAGTTGTTACAGGATACAAAATCAATACACAAAAATCTGCTGTATTTCTTTACACTAATAATTTGAACGATCAGAAAGAGAAATTAAGAAAATAATCCCATTTACAATCACATCAAAAAGAAGTAATACTTAGGAATAAATGTAACAAAGGAAGTGAAAGACCTGCATATTGAAAGCCACAAGACAATAATAAAAGAAACTGAAGAAGACACAAATAGATGGGAAGATATTCCATGCTTGTGGATTAGAAGAATTAATACTTTTTAAATGTCCATACCACCCAAAACAATCTAGAGATTCAATGAAATCTCTATCACAATTCCAATGGTATTTTTCACAGAAATAGAATAAACAAATTTTAAATTGGTATGGAACCATAAAAGACCCGGAATAGCCAAAGCAATCTTGAGAGAAAGGAGAACAAAGTAAGAGGCATCATATTCCTTGATTTCAAACTGTATTACAAAGCTATCATAATTAAAACAGTATGGTGTTGGGGCGCCAGGGTGGCTCAGTCGGTTGGGCATCCAACTTCAGCTCAGGTCATGATCTCACAGTCCGTGAGTTCTAGCCCTGCTTTGGGCTCTATGCTGACAGCTCAGAGCCTGGAACCTGCTTCAGATTCTGTGTCTCCCTCTCTCTCTGCCCCTTCCCTGCTCATGCTCTGTCTCTGTCTCAAAAATAAATAAAAACATTTTAAAAAATTAAAAAACACTATGGTGTTGGCAAAAGAAACAAGCACATAGATCATTGGAACACAATACAGTCCAGAGATAAACCCATATATGTATGGCCAATTGGCGTACAACATAAGAGCCAAGAATATACAATGAGGAAAGGACACTTTCTTCAATAAATGGTGCTGAGAAACCCAGACAGTGACATGTAAAAGAAAAAAACTGGACCACTACCTTAAACCATATACAAAAATTAACTCCAAGTGGATTAAATGCTTGAACACAAGACCTGAAACCATAAAACTCCTGGAAGAAAATATAGGCAGTAAGCTCCTTGACATGGATCTTGGCAATGATGCTTTAACCAAAGGCAAAGCAACAAAAGCAAAAATAAACAAGTGGGACTACATCAAACCAAAAAAACTTCTGCACAGCAAAGGAAACTATTAGCAAAATGAAAAGGCAGGCTACTGAATGGGAGAAAATAACTGCAAATTATATATCTGATAAGAAGCTAATGTCCAGGAGCACCTGGGTGGCTCAGTCAGTTAAGCATCCAACTCTTGATTTCAGCTCAGGTCATGATCTTACAGTTCCTGGGATTGAGCCCCACAATAGGCTTCATGCTGACAGCACAGAGTCTGCTTGGGATTCTTTCCCTCTGTCCCTCCCTCACACACACACACACACACACACACACACACACAGTCTCTGTCTCTCTCTAAAAATAAATAAATAAACATATAAAAAAGAAGCTAATATCCAAAACATATGAAGAATTCATACAACTCAATGGTAAAAAAAAAAAAAACAAACAAGTAATCAAATTAAAAGTGGGCAGATCTGAAAGGACATTTTTTTAAAAGAAGACATATAGATAGATGGTCAACAGTTCTATGAAAAGATGCTAAACATCAATAACCACCTGGGAATTACAATTCAAAACCACAGTGAAATATCACCTCACACCATTCAGAATGGGTAACATCAAAAGGACAAGAAATAACAAGTGTTGGTGAAATTGTGGAGAAAAGGAAACCTTTGCACACTGTTGGTGGAATGTAAATTGGTCCAACTCTTAAGTGTGTAGGTTCCTCAAAAAATTGAAAATAGAACTACCTTATGATCTAGAAATTCCATGTCTGGCTATTCATCTGAAGAAAACAAAAATGCTACTTTGAAAAGATATCTGTACCTCCATGTTCACTGCAGCCTTATTTACCAGAGCCATGAGATGGAAACAATCTAAGTGTCCATCGATGGATGAATGAATAAAAGAAATTGTGATGTGTGATGTGTGTGTGTGTGTAATATTATTAAGCCATAAAAAATAATGAAACCTTGCCATTTGTGACAAAATGGATGGACCTTAAGAGCATTATGCTAAGTGAAATAAGTCAGAGAAACACAAATACCATATGATCTCTCTTATATGTGGAACTGAAAGAAAGAAAGAAAGAAAGAAAGAAAGAAAGAAAGAAAAGGAAAGAAAAGAAAAGAAAAGAAAAGAAAAGAAAAGAAAAGAAAAGAAAAAGAAAAAGAAAAGAAAAAAGAAAGGAGAAAAGAAAAGAAAAAAGAAAATCCAACTCAATTTGGTGATTGCCAGAGGCAGGGAGTGGGGAGGTAAGGGAGAACAGATGAAATAGCTTTGGGTGTTTTTTTTTTTTTTTAAGTTAAAAAAAAAATTAAATGAAACAAGTGTTAGAGACCCGACATGTGCCTAAACTTCCCAGCAATCAGGACAAAATACAAATTAAAGAGATAAAAGGTTAAATGCATTAATCTCTTCACCCTGGGTTCCAAAGGCTGAAGTTGGGAATTTAGGTGAGCTGGGGATACTGTGGAATGTCCTTAATTATTTATCATCAGAGATGTGCTTACTGCACATGACTACCTCTGCGACATGATACACACCATATTTCTATATTATATATAGTCAGTTCTCATTATTCCCATTAGTTATGTTCTATAAAGCTGCCAAAAACACCAAATACTGGCAGCAAATACTGAACCATTGTTCCTAGGGGAGATACAAGGTTAGGTTCCTATGAGCTTCTGGTCACAACATTTTCATCAACCAATCAATACATAACCTTGTAAAAACCTAATAATAGCAAATGATGATATGCATTTAACATGTGACAGGAACACTTGTAAGCATTTTATACTTGTTAACTCATATAATCCTTACAATAACTCTAGGAGGCAAGTACTATGATTGTCATCATTTTAATAAAGATGTTAAATAATCTGCCTAAGATCATGCAGCAAGGATATAATTCAGGCAGTCTGGCTCCAAATTTTAGTTTTATACCCAGTACACTATACAGCAGATATTCTATAGGTATTTCAAATTCAGCATTACCAAAACTGTGCTTTAATCTGCCACAGCCTCATTAAAACAAAAATATCTTACTGTACTTCCTATATATTTCCTCCTTGTTAATAATTTCAACATCCACATAATACCCAAATGAAGAAGTCTCAGAACCATCCAATCTCCTAACCTCACTGATTCCCCATGTGAGATCTGTCCTCAGACTGTGTCAATTATCCTTCTAAATGATTCCTCTAACTTCCCCATTCGTCTCCACCCCCCACTGCCCAAATCAACATCTTCTTCTGTAAGTTTTAAACCGACTCCCTGTTTCCTATCCCTTACAACTGTGATTCATCCTCCCAACGCCCAAAATAATGCTTGTAAAATGCAAATATGATTATTATACATGTTGCTTAAAACTCTTCAAAGGTTGCTGACAAGATAAAATCAAAATGTTTGTGTAACAGACAATATCCCTTGATATAGTCCCTGACTACTATGTCCCTTGTCTCCTGTTCCTACCCAGTGTGCTAATATCTATCCACACCAAATTACTTGCCCATCTGTTTCTTGCCTCCCTGCCACTGCACATCCTATACACGTTTTTTTTTTTTTTCTACTTTAAATGTCCTCCTTCCTTGTCCCCTTTCAATTCCCAGTCACCTAGAAAATTCTTATTTACCCTTCAAAATCCAGCCCTAATATCCCTTCTTCTGGTAACACTCCTTGACACCTTCCCCAAGAAGACTTGATTACCTCATTTTTCATCAGTGTATAGAATGCTGACTCGGCACTCATCACATAACGCAATCACATTTCACATCTCCAGGCTCCCTTGTTTATTAGTGGCTCCTAGAGGACAGAAAGTGGACCTTGTTTATCATTGTATTCCCAGTGCCTGGCATGTCATAGATGCCCAGTGAATGCTTGTTGAATGAACAAATGAGTGACTGAATAAAACCACAATACACAGTGACATTTGACATATAGGAAATAAAGAAGAGGCAAAATTTACAGCATCTATCCTACAAACCATTTACAATAGTAGACAAATGAACAGAAATGAGGAAATTGGGAGGCATAGGAACGAGGAAACCAGCTTAAGGTGAGTAAAGAAAATGATGGATTTGGGTTTGAATAGGTTGGATTGTATATGTACCATTAAGTGGTTAGAAAAACAAGATCAGAAAATAGATGAGAGTTCTAGGTTAAAATTATAGGTTTGAGAATTTAAAAAGAAGAGATAATTTTTTTTACCAACAGAAGAGTTTTCCAGTTATGTAAGAGGAGAATGAACAATTTTACCTACTTTCTCTCTTTTTTTAAGTTTACTTATTTTGAGAGAGAGAGCGAGAGAGAGAGCACATGCACAAGTGAGGAAGGGGCAGAGAGAAAGAGGGAGAGAGAGAATCCCAAGAAAGACAATCTGATAGCACAGAGTCTGATGAGGGGCTCGATCTCATGAACTGTGAGATCAGACCTGAGTCGAAATCAAGAGTCGGATGCTTAACCAACTGAACCACTCAGGTGCCCCTTTACTGACCCTTTTCTAAAAAGAAAATGTTAAAGGACTCTCTAAACATGGTTTATAACAATAATCACAAAAGTCATATTTAACAGAACCATAAATAGTTTATCATAATTTTTTTTCCAACTGGTTCTTCTGTTTTTATCTCTACTATCATAATCCTTTAAGAAGGGAGATACAAAAAGAAAATTATGAAAGGGTCATCCAGAAAGCACTTTTCTTAGAATAGGACCCAACCAAAAGCAGAAACCTCTAGGAGTGATTAGGGTCAGGCCACTGCTTCTTCCTTAGAATTGTCCCTCACAGCTGTTCTCAGCCCTACTCTGACAGTCACCTCTGAACACTTCCTCACTGACCTCAGTAAACAGTAGGATAGAGAAAAACTGCCCATTTCATGTCCCTGCTTCCCATTTTATCGGCCTTAAGAACTAATGAAGTATTATATTGATGTCGTACAGATGTTGCTTATATCTAAATGATGCCAAAATGACATGTAAAAAGGCAGAAAGCAAAAAGCGTATAATCAACTGGTTATATAAGCCAACTCAGCAGGTGAGGTATAAATAATTGGTTATTACAATTACACTATGCCAAATATCTTGTGTGATTTTTTTCTTTCTGAATTCACTGCTGGCTGTGTGGGCGTACCATGCAGACACAATCAGTGACTGACAGAGGAAATGTGATTTGCAACAACATAGCCAGCCCGAACCAGCAAAATCAACAAGAATATATGATGCTTATTTCCCGTCTAACCCAATATAGGTGGGGCCCTGGAAAATGTTTGAGACCAGAAAACACCTATCCCCTGGGACTTTTTTTTTTTTAATGTTTATTTATTTTTGAGAGAGACAGAGAGAGACAGAGTGCGAGAGAGGAGACATAGAATCCAGAGCAGGCTCCAGGCTCTGAGCTGTCAGCACAGAGCCCAACGTGGGACTTGAACTCAAAACCGTGAGATCATGACCAGAGCTGAAGTTGATGCTTAACCGACTGAGCCACCCAGGCGCCCCTCCCCTGGGACTTTTATATAATTCACCACAGTGGGCAGAGTAGTGCCAATGCTGGTTTTGTGGTTTACACTATCCCCAGGCTGCTATACTTGGCTTATAGCTTCCTGAATCTCTTCGTTATCAGTCAGTCTTCAAACCACTTCCAAAGAAACTACTCTATTAAAGGTAAGGTACTGCTCTGGTCTCCAGGACTGATTATGGCCCTATCATATTGGGCATGAAGTCCCGGATCCTCATTCTCACGTTTTTAAAGCATTTCATACTTGTCTGCCCTCCTCCCTCTCGCCTGCCTTGTGAATGGGAACATCCTGGGTTCTAACGCCAGAAACACTCAATTCCACACTGAGGAAGGAAACTATGCCTGGACCCTCCCCAGACTCTCCTGGCCTTGACATCTACACCAGGCAGACAACGGTGGCAGGCGGACCTGGGTTTGTGATCTTACACAAGTTACTCAACTTCTAAGAAATTTTCTTACCTAAAAAAAAAGAAAAGGAATTATAAGAACATTCTAATGGATTCGGCCTGAGGACGAAGTAAGGGCACGTCAGTACAGCAATCACTACAGCACCTGAACCCTGGTGATATTCCATGAAGGTTTGTCCCCACTTTTCCTCCATGCAGTTTCATCTGGCTTGGGGATCCTCTTGATCCACGGCACTCCACTCAGCACCCTCACTCTGGCTGCAAAGCCCACACAGGACACTCTCAATTCCTAGGTTTCTATTATACTCACCTCCTACGTGTGTCAAAAAATAAGTGTAGAGACCTCATTTGAGGGAGTTGACAACTGCTCCAGTCAAAATTAAACTATATTTTCAGTATAGTGATGAATCATCTTCTCGTGTATACTCTTAAATATTTATTTTCGAGAGCGAGTGGGAAAGGGCAGCCTGCACTGTGAGCACAGAGCCCTACAGAGGGATCGATCCCATGAACCATGAAATCATGACTTGAGCCGAGGTAGGGGCTTAACTGACTGAGCCACCCAGGTGCTCACATATACTTTTAAACGCTCACTGGACTGAGTATGTTTGCATGACATTTTCACTTGTATATTTCTTTGTTTTAAAAAATAGGTTTTGAATATATGTGTATATATGTTAATGTATATCATATATACCCATCAATAAATGTGACTATGTGTACTTAATTGCAGAAATGCTTAATAATTATTGATGCTGTGCCAGCCATTAGGCAGAAATAGCTTATTTAATTCTCAAGATAACTTGAGAGAAGTACAATTATGACTCCTATTTTACAGATGAAGAAACTGAGACTTAAGGACGTTAGGTAACTTAACCAAGGTCACACAGCTAATAAGTAAATATTAGCGCACTCAAAATTGCTAAACAACTAACTGCATTTATGAAGCTTTTGTTTCACTTTCACTGGAAGCCTAGAAGCTGTGCTTTAAGTGCGTTTAACTCCGAATGAAGCGCACTGCTGAGCTCCGCGTCGAAGATAAACAGGAGGACAGGTGTTACTTTAAGAGACCACTGGAGGTTGTAACCCGAAGCCTCCTCCAGCGCCGGCCAGAGTGGTCTGGGAGGCTGCACCCAGCCGGTGCGCGTCTGTAAACTCCCGCGGGTCTGGCGCGTCTCTTTCTTCCAAAGTTGGAGCTCTCCTTGGTGGGAGGGGGTGGGGACGCGGGTAGGCCAGTGACGTCACTCGGGAGCGGGGATAAAGCTCCCCGGCCGCAATCGGGGCGAGGGCACTTTCTGGGGAGCGGAGTGGCTGTCCTGCTCGGGGACACTTGCCGCGGGCAGGGCCACCCCTCGCTGCGCCCCGGTCCCTGGGAGCCAAGGCCACCACGCTAAGAGCACCATGCCCCAGAACGTGGTTCTTCCGGGCCCCGCGCCCTGGGGCTTCAGACTCTCGGGGGGCATAGACTTCAACCAGCCTTTGGTCATCACCAGGGTAGGTGTTTTCGGTTCTTTCGCTGCGAGTCGGGGGCTGGCGTGCGGCGGGTTGCCCAGGAGCGGAGAGTGGCCAGCAAGCCCCGGGTGTGCTGGGTGTGGGTCCTCCGCTTCGGGCTCACAGTTCGAGGGGCGGCAGCAACTTGGCAAAGCAGGTGGGAGGATGCAGGGCAACTCAGGAGAATTTACAAAGTCCGCTCCTATGGTCTCTGCATCCTCTCGGTCCCCAGCAACTTTCCAGGAGAGGTGAACTGACAGCGTGATTCCCCTGGGCTCCGAGAAGGCTAGGCTGCGAGGGGTGGGGGCGTGGGGGCTTCTGCTCTCGAACCCCCGTTTCCTTTCAGCAACAAAAGAAATGAGGTCCCAGGAAGGAGGGAGGGATGACTGACATTGGCGGTGGTTCCTCAGAGCCAAACGCGCACCTGAGCGCTTTTCTCCTATGGATGAAAACTTAGGCACAGCGCTGATCGCAGGGCACAACCTGGGTCGGCCAAGTTGGAACCGCTCATATCAGCCCAGACGGGGAAAATATTATGAATGTGTTTTCCTAGGTTTCCAGGCATTTTGAATAAATATTTTCCAAAGCTGGGAATTTGGCTTAGGAATCATCACCTTATAACTCAAACTACAAAGAAAACCCGTCAGATAGTTTAGTTTACCTGATGGAAAGTCACATTCAGCCTAGTAACTCTGAAAATAATACTTTATTATCAGAGCCCAGCTTTCCTTACTTAATATTCCCTGGAGTATTGTCTAATTTGAAAAAAAAAAAAGAAAGAAAGAGAAAGGAAATTTGGGGATTTCTGCCCTGTCAGTAAATAAGTGATTTGTCTAGTTGATTTTTTTTCTAACACAAGTGTCTGTCTTAATAGAAAATTATTACTTCAGTTACCAATATAAGGTATATTAAACATAATCAAAAAGCATAAACTTTCAGAATATTATACTCTTCTTATGTTTTCTTCTTTACTGCTTATAGTGTATTTTATAAACGTATACTTTATAATCTGACTTACTCCTATAGAGTTTTAAACAAGGTAATACCTTTTAAATTCTGCTTTACTTATATATCTATGAGTTTTGGGAACCAATGTCTTTTTAAAATATCTCACAACATGTACCATACATATATACATACGCATACCATGGAACATTTCAAGCTTTGTTTTACATTGTTTGAAAACATATAAACACATCTGACATGTGTTTTTGTATGAGACATGAAAACTTAACATACCTCCAAAAAAGTTCCTAAGTAAATTAAGCAGAAAATGGTTCAGTGATCTGGGCCAAGCAATGAATGCCTTTTATGGATTTACCAACCAAAACGGTTTCCATTATCTCTACTAAGAAATATTTTTAAACTTTCTGAAGCAGTTTTCATTTGTTTAGATGAAAGGAAATAAGCTCTTGAATCTTAACAAAGGATAACTCATAGTAAACACTAAAGAAATAATTTCGTCACCAAAATCTTTTAAGTGATTTATAAAAGAATTATCTTGCTATTACTAAGTAACACATCAATATGATTAATCTTATGTTTGAAATTTTGCATTGTTGACATTATAAATAACGTTTATTTTAAAGCAGTACTTATATTTTGCCACTGGACTACAGGAGCTATTGGCAAATGTAGTTGACATGACAATTATTATTTGGGAAGCCAATTCGTACTTGAATTTTTGATTCATTACTAATTTGTATCACTCATTTTCACGTGGCTCAATAACAATGTGTGACCATAAATGATTATTTCATTTGACTCTGCCTTTTGTCTTCAATTAATTTAATTCAAGAATAGCAGGTAAAATTCAGCTATTCTGTATTCCAAGTGCTCCCCAAACCATGCACATGACAGATTCATATTGAGTAAATGAAAATATATTCACTTGAAATTTTTTGCCATCATGAACACCTGAGAATATTTCCATTAAAATTATAAGAACAGTAAAAATCACTTGTAACAACACTAAAAGGTATTACACAAAACGAATTATCAGTGTTCTAATTAAACAGTAAAATTCGGGGTGCCTGGGTGGCTCAGTCAGTTGAGCATCCGACTTCGGCTCAGGTCATGAACTCACATCCCCTCATCAGGCTCTGTGCTGACAGCTCAGAGCCTAGAGCCCGGTTTGGATCCTGTGTCTCCTTCTCTCTCTGTTGCTCCCCTCCCCCTCAAAAATAAATAAAGATCTCAAAAAAAAAAAAAAACACAGTAAAATTCTATTGCTTGTATCATTTTTGTATTATACGGACAGGTATTGGTATGATTGTATGTGTGTTAGTGCACTCCTTTGCTTCCTGGGCATGCTCCTTAGCCCTTTATATGCACTAACTCACTTAAATCTCATAATAATCCTGTAAGAGAAGTAGTAGTGATACCTTTTTGCACATGAGAGAATGCAGCTTCAAGAATTTCATTAACCTGCTGACGATCACAAGTGGAGGGAACTTGACACTAGCCCTGCCTGCCTCCAAAGCCTGCATTCTGAAGTCCACACATTTAAGAAGAATCTTGCTTGTTGTGCAGATCTTTGCCAACAGGTGTTTTGCGCCATCCGCTTCATTGCCTGGTCCTACTGGTTCCCAATCTTTAACATCTACCATGTCCCTTTTTTTCCACCACTGTCCCTCTTCAAGCTTCCATGACCTCACACCGAGCTCTTTGTCTCCCCTCCCAGACTCACTCTGTATCTTCCTACCAGCTGCCTTGGGGAGGGCTTCTCTCTTCGCCCTTCTTAAAAATCCTTCAATGGCGACACCAGTTTAGAGAGAATAAAATATGTGGTCTTTGCTCACATTCCCGGCCTCCGCCCTCTTCCCAACTCAAGTTTCCAACTTCATTTCCTCCCTCTCTCTTCCTTCTCTCTCCCTTTCCTCCTCGCCCTGCATAGGTTGACCGGCATTTGTGTCACTGCCCTGGACGACGTAGATTTCTCTACCACATCTACACCCATCATTTTTCTCCAGATTTCTCCTCCTCACTCTACCCCACTGTCCTCTGTGCCTATGGAAACCCAATCAAATACCACTCCCATAGTATTCTTGTAATAACAAGCATTTCATCCATTTGATTGCCATAGCTTTTGCCCTACAACCTCTCCTTTATATCATGCTTTGTGCCACAGATGTTTCAGTACATCTGTATCCCACAAGTTGCATGCTCCCCGAAGGCAGGAACTTCTAAAATTTAGGGGCCACTCAGTGCTGAGCACGGAATATAGACATGATATGAATGATTGTTTCAATTGTTCGCTTTTTATGTAACTATTATTATCACAATAGATGCAGATTGTATGCTCAAAATATTCTACAATAAAGATAAGTGAGAATTGTTTTACTGTTAATTGTTCTGTCTGTGTGAGATAAGTTCTTGAGTATGCAAAGAATTGAGAAACCAATGCCTAAACTTAATACCACCAAAATTCCTATAAATGAGACACGTGCCTCAAGTCAAATCGGCTTTTGTCTTGCAGCAAGCTATGGCCTTCCCTCCTTGCTCCGCACTCTGCAAATGCAAATGCCCCTAGACGGTGGGCCTCTACTCCACTAGAGTTGGGGCAGGGGGTTTACCAATGTAACTCTCTCTAGCAATTGATACTACAATTCACAGAATTAGGTAGGGCAAAGGGTCCCCACTCCAGAAATCATTGGCAATCCAATTAGTCAGCCGGGTTGATTTGTATCATAAAAGACATCAGAAGTAAGGTAAACCAAACTCCAGGCATTCTTGACAAAAAATTAGCAGTGGGTTGTGATATGCACAATTTGTAGGAAAATAGTTTGTAGGCAATAGGTGTGCTATACCAGGTGCAATATGAATTTCCGTTGTGTATGTGGAAGGGTTGTTACTGCAAACACCATACATTACTGGCCTCTGCATTTCACAGAATAAATCTGAGGCTCACATCTCTAAGTGAGCAGCTTTTGTTTTTCTGGCAAGAAGATTCTAAGGAGTCTCTTTCTTTTTTTAAATGTTTGGACCACCCAGAAGGTGGATCTGCTGTCACAGCCAAGTTACAGATGGTTTGTTTGCACAAATGGTCCAATTTGGAATAAAGTACAAGTTTCTTTTGTGTATGAGATGTAAAATTATTGTATACATCTGAGGCTGGTATGTCCTTTCCCACTCAATGCCTCTCCCTCCCCCTCCTCCTCCCTCCTTCCTATTCAGAGCACAGTCCGGCCAAGATCACGGCTAACTGAGAACACTATATGGACGTGGGTACCAATAGAGAAAATGTTACTATATTCTTAAGTTTTGCAGGCTTGAACATAGAAAAGTATGTTACTCCAATATAAACTATGTTTGAAATTTGAGTTGTTAGAAAGAAATTTTTACAGTTGAATGCAATCCTTTACCAGGATTTCAAGTGCAGTAGGAAGGTCAATGGGAAAACCTGTTGAATTTTATTCTACCAAAGACATGTCTGCATGGAAGTGCTGGTTCATATGTTCATAACATTCATTATTAATTATCTATTAATTGCAGAAATATCTATTAATTGCACAAATATCCCACAAATATCTATTAATTGCAGAATGTACTGTATGTGGAAGGCACTGTGGGGGATACAGTTATAACGTAATGGGTTTCTACGCCCCTGAGACGCTCGAATAGGAGAAGGGACATATACATACATACCACAGCCTGTCCAGGATTCTATGACACAGCCTGTCCAGGATTCCATGCGAAAAGTATGGCCAAGGGTAGGAGGAGTCAGGGCAAAGACTGCCTGCAGGAGGGGCCTTGTAGGATGGTGAGAGAACTTGAGCTACAGAGTTAGACCTACCAGGAATTACAGATTTTCACAGGATGTGTGGCCCTAAGCAAGCTTCTTCTACTCTGAGAGCATCAGTTTTCTCATCTTAAAAGAGTGTCTTGAGAATTCAGTGAGATAATAGTTCTCAGTAATACGATACCAATAATAGTTCTCAACCCCGGCTGCACAGTAGATTCACCCATATAACTTGTGAAAATACTCATGCCCAGGCGCTATGTATAGAGGTTCTGATGTGATTGGTCTGAGGTATGGCCCTAGAAATGTAGATTACAGCCAGGCACCAGAGGGCTTTAGATGCCAGGTAGGGCACTGGAGTTTATTTGTAGGCAACAGAGAACAACTGAACAATGGGCTCTCTCACTATTTTGACTCATACCCCACAGCACAGCCCTTTAGTATATACTTGCCTTGTTCATAACTATTTTAATCATTTTTATTCTTAACATAAACGTGTCACCACGGCCATATCTTGTGCTTCCCTCCTGTCTCCTGCAGTAAGTAGAATATTATAGATGCTTTACCTGTGATTTAAATTCGTTTTTTTCCAAATGGACCCAAACAATACATTGATATGAAGAATGGAAATCACCCGAGGCATTTGTTGAAACACAAATTCCCTCGTTCCTCTCCTAGAGTGCATGATTTGTGATTCCAGGCATTTAGGGTATGATGGGAGTCTTTATGACAAGCAAGAACCCCAGGTTCTAACATGTTTTAACTCAAAGAAAAGACTTCTGGTCTTAGGAGTTTAAAAATAGATAGTACTGATTTTGACAAAGTATAGCTAGAGAAAATTAAAAGTTTAATATTATTTTTATCCCTGCAAGTCACACTAGGGATGGAAACTTTTATTCTTCTAACAGTTCTGGGTCTGGGAGAATTTCCAAGTGGAAAACAGCTATGAAATGTCTCCCAAAGGCTGAGATCTCATAATCCCCATTGTCTTCACCAAGCTTCTATTAACTGTTCCTATCAGAAAATGATGACAATCACTACAGTGACATGATCACAGAACTGAAGTGAGTACAACAAATATTTTAGTGATGAGACTGAAGATCTCAAAGTATGAGAATTTATTACCTCAGCAATTTCATTTATTTAGATGAAACTTGGATATCCCTCAGAGCAACAATGTTAAACAGAATTGATAGCTAGATTAAGTAAATAGAGAAAAAAAATGAATTAATGACTATCCTCAAGTAAAATATTAAGAACAACCTAGTTTATTCCTGGAGCAGCTAGAGGTTTAAGTCAAGTCCTACGCATTCTTCTGCTCTAAACAGTGGAAATTTGCAGATGTAACAATGATGGGTTGACATTAATAGCTATAATCTTTGGTTCTGTAGAGAGTAGGTCTTTTTGTTCCATGAGCTTATTTAAATATCCACTTCATTCATTTTTAATTATCCATTAATTCTAAACACCGGAATATACACTGCAATGTATTAGAAATATACATGCTACTATAGATATTCTCAAGAACTTCCAGTCTGGTTGCCAAGACAATACACAAGTAAATAAACAAACATTAAAATACAAATTGTCTTCAGGAAGGAAGTGAATAAAATGTAATGGTGGAGAATGATGGGGGAGGGTCTGGAGAAGCTACTTCAGATGTTTGGGGAAGTCTCTTTGAGAATGTGATATTTAAGTCTAGACCTAAAGGATGAGGAGAAGCAACTGGGTGAAGAGTGGGGGAAACACTTTGGGCGAAAAGAACAGTGCATGTGAAGCCCTGAAGAGGGTACACCCTTGCCCTATTTGAGGAACTAAAAGGAAACTGCAATAGCTAAAGCACAGTGGGTGACGGGAGCAGGAATGGTATAAGATGATGTTAGAGAAAGAAGTAGGTAGGATAAGACCAGGTAAGGACTATTAGGTGGTTGTAAATAATTGGGATTTACCCAGAAAGATTAGGAGTAGGTATAGCAATCAAACACCGAATACTCAACATGGTAATAATTTCAAATTTGCTATCTCTTAAACATTTCATAACCATATGTTTCCCATTAAGTATTCCTTTCATTCCCCCCCCCCCAGCCCACCCTCCCAAAAAAGAAATCCATGTGGGTTTCTTGTAGACAGCATAAAACTGGATATTTTTTTTTTACCTAGTTTGACAATCGCTGTTAAAATATCCGAATATGGTTAGACCATTTACATTTAATGTAATTACTGATAAGGTTCAATTAAAATTTAGCATCTTGTTAGTTGTTTTCATTTGTTCAATCTGTTTTTCATTCATGGAGAAGAGATTGTTTATGGATGCAAACTTCCCTGTGTCTGCCATCCCCAAGGGTTCTCGGATCTCAATGCTAACTTTAGTAATTTGTTCATAATTTTGGCTGAATTCTTCTTTATGGCTAAAATGGTGGTCCCATGTTCCTCTATGCTCTGATACAGTGATACGAGTTGCTTACTTTCCGTGGACGCACCTGTCTTTCCTTGGATCCCAGGCCAGTTGGTTGCCCTGCAGCTTTAGCTCTCTGAATAGTTCATTAAAGGTTATAATTTTGTATATTATATGGCTTCTTCTTATTAATGCAGGAGTCATTCTCTTTCTAGCTTTCTATAGCCTAGATCCCCCTTCATGTGAATTTCAAAGATCATTACTTACAGGGATGCTACAGTAGTTTCAATTCAAATATAAAAGCTCCCTAATTTGGGGGAGTTGTATTCCCAAATAGAGAGTTATGGGTGAAATAATACCTAAAGAATGAACTGTTTAGTTTAAAGCAAAGAAAATATGATTCAAGCAGGGATTTAAGGAAGATGTTTTAAAAGAGAATAAGAGAGGTCATTATAGATGACATGTCATTAGTAAAAAACAAAAATATTTAGCATGGTGGAAAAACAGAGCTAACACAATTGACCAATTAAGAGTTATTTTAAGTTAGATTTAAAATTCCCTGCCCAGCTTGTACCCCAATGTTTATAGCAGCACTCTCAACAATAGCCAAATTGTGGAAAGAGCTTAAATGTCCATCAACTGATGAATGGATAAAGAAATTGTGGTTTATATACACAATGGAGTACTACGTGGCAATGAGAAAGAATGAAATATGGCCCTTTGTAGCAACGTGGATGGAACTGGAGAGTATGATGCTAAGTGAAATAAGTCATACAGAGAAAGACAGATACCATATGTTTTCACTCTTATGCGGATCCTGAGAAATTTAACAGAAACCCATGCGGGAGGGGAAGGAAAAAAAAAAAGAGTTAGAGTGGAAGAGAGCCAAAGCATAAGAGACTCTTAAAAACTGAGAACCAACTGAGGGTTGATGGGGGGTGGGAGGGAGGAGAGGGTGGGTGATGGGTATTGAGGAGGGCACCTTTTGGGATGAGCACTGGGTGTTGTATGGAAACCAATTTGACAATAAATTTCATATATTAAAAAATAAAATAAATAAAACAAATAAAATTCCCTGCCCAGTGAAACATTTAAAATGTTACCAAGCTGAAAACATAAATGTCAGTCACAAAACTCAAGATAGTGCAGAATGTTGGTTTTTAAATGATGCCATGATTTCTTCCAGATTACTCCAGGAAGCAAGGCGGCAGCTGCCCACCTGTGTCCGGGAGATGTCATCCTGGCTATTGATGGCTTTGGTACAGAGTCCATGACTCACGCGGATGCACAGGACAGGATTAAAGCAGCAGGCCACCAGCTGTGCCTCAAAATTGACAGGTGCTCTTTAATTAATGGTGTTAAAATATGATCTGTTTTGCAGGAGAACCTGAACTAGAACTAGAAATGATTTCATCCTCCCAGTGCAAAGGAGTGTCACAGGGCCTAGAATTTTGACTGGCTTTTTTTAAACATATCAGCTACTTTGGTCTGTTCTTCACTGATGTCAGTCAGCCTAGTAGTTGCTAACAAACTATTTCTGAAAAGAATTCTTTGGAATGTCACAATAACGAAAGAAGCTAAAAGAATTCTTTTTCCTGTTAATAGCACCATTAAAGGTACTGGCCACAGAAACAATGTACAGGACAGCTACTTGTACTGTTGTTCTAAATGCAGTAGAGAATGGGATGGAATTTAAAGATTCTCCAGAAGAATCTCTTGACTTACCAAAATGTGATCATGTTGAAAACCAGTTGCTAATACCCTGTATGCCATTGGCTGTTTTGTACAGAATTCAGCCCAGAAGAATCTGACCAGGTATAAGAGTGCCTGTGGAGTGAGAGCATTAGAGAATGAGACATTTCTAACAACAACAACAACAAAACAAAAAAAAAAAATTAGGAAATTGAACCTGATCTCTTGCCATAACCCATTGTGAAAATAATGTTTTCACATTAAATAGTGGTTGTCAGTGTGTGTTTATCCTGCTGTTATTGTATTCCCAACTTTCCCTGCTGTGGTTCAGAAGGCACAATCAATCAGCCAATTGCCATTTCAGGGGTGAGATTGACTCTTTTCCTATTTACCCACGACCTGTGTTCCTGCCAAGCACACAGTCCCTTAGGAGCACATGGTCCCAAACAGATACATGAGAAGGACATGAGATTGGACAAAGCTCATTTCCTTGATGCCAACAGTAAATCCCCCTGGCAAACCACTCAGTGTCTCCTGCAGTGGCCTGGGTAGGAAGGAGGGAAGGAGGGAAACCTAGAGCATTTGCCCTGTGGTCATCTGCCTCCAGGGTCTTCCTCTCCTGTACTGTTGCCTGCAGGTACTGGCAACCTACTTTCTCCAGAAACTTTACAATGTCTTTTCCTTCATTCAGGCTCCTATAACAAAAATACCATAGATTGGGTGGCTTAAACAACAAAAATTTATTTCTCACAGTTCTAGAGGCTAGAAGTCTGAGACCAGGGTGCCAGCACGGTCAGGTTCCTGATTATATCCTCACATGGCCTTTCTTGGTGCATGCACACAGAGACAAGAGATCTCAGATCTCTTCCTCTTTATGTAAGGACATTGATCCTATCATGACAGCTCTACCCTCATGACCTACTCTAATCCTAATTACCTCCCAGAAACCTCACCTACAAATACCATCACACTGGGGCCTGGGGCTTCAACACGGGGACTTGGGGGGGGGGACCCAAACTTCAGTCTATAGTAGTCCTCCATGCAATTTTTATCCACTCAAGTTTCCCCAAAAGTATGCAAAAAACTAATTAGATGGGAGAATACAGAATAATGACCAGGGAACATTGCTTTTGCTTAAACTATCAAGGTTTGATAGTATCTCGATAAATATTATGGGAGATTAAAGTATACTATAACTGAAAGTACCATTAGAATTTGGAGCTTACAAAATTTCTTTTATTTACAGGGCAGAAACTCGCTTATGGTCTCCACAGGTATCTGAAGATGGGAAGGCTCATCCTTTCAAAATCAACTTGGAATCAGAACCACAGGTATGAATTTTAGAGTAAATGATATTCACATTCTATTTCCTTTTAAATGATGTGGACACCTTCCAAGAGGAAGAAGTGGCAAATACAAAAAACTTAGAATGAGCCACCTGATGGAGCCATTGTGTGTCTTTACTCTGTGAGATTAATTTATATTATCCATGTGTTTTTTCCATCAGGAAAAAAAAAGAAGTATGCCCAGACAAGCACCTTGTTAAAAGATAGATATGTTCTCTGGAAAAATTTGGCTGTATCTATGTACGGTCCACTTATTTTTTCATTCTTTTTGATGGACTTCTGCCATATGACCATGACATAATCCAAGAAGTTTAAAATGTTAAAACAAAGCTAAACAAAATTAGGGTCTAGCATTTGAAACAGGTGTCTCTAATTTAATAATTATTGTGAACTTCAATTCTTCCAGGTCTTCACCCAGATTTTATTTTACATTCTTCTTTAATTCTCAGTTCTGGAGTTCTATAATTAAGTTTACTCGACAAAAAAGGGTTTGCATTATGTAATCATGGTGATATTCTGCCCATGCAGGAGAATTACAAAAGACAGAGGATTTTTCCTTGAGGCAATTCTAATGAGCTAAATTAATCTAATAATCTGATGCTTATCTGACCATGTCTATTTTCAAAAGCTCCAAAAACACTGAAATTAAACTAACCCTCAATCGTGCCGTATGCAAAATGTAATTAAGGAAAGGATTTTAGAACCTCTCCTTAGCCAGAGGTTTCCCAAGTTTAGAGAGACAGCTACATAAACTGGGTATCCCTTTTTAAAAAAATTTTTTTAATGTTTATTCATTTTTGAGAGACAGAGAGAGACAGAGCGTGAGCAGGGGAGGGGCAGAGAGAGAGGGAGACAGACACAGAATCCGAAGCAGGCTCCAGGATCCAAGCTATCAGCACAGAGCCCGACGCTGGGCTCGAACCCACGGATCGTGAGATCATGACCTGAGCGAAGTCGGACGCCCAACCGACTGAGCCATCCGGGCACCCCTGGGTATCCCTTTTTAAACAAGTATTCCTACTAAACTGATTAAATATTCCCAAACTGTAGTTTTCCTATATAACTGCTACAAATGCATTGAAAACATATTTGTAATTTATGCTTTAGCAACATCTGCCTTTTCAGGATCAACTCCTGCATTTGTCCCTTCCAGTTTTCCACTTTCTTCATAAGCCTCCATTTTCTCCTCGGTAAAAACACGTTCAGAGTAACGTGTACCTGTGTCTCATAGGGCTTCTCAAAGACCTAAATAAAACACTGTAGAAAAAGAACTTGGCACATCGAATTGTTTATAGAGATTTCAATTTAGTGGGAGCTCTTGGTGGGACTGGTATGGTACCCGCCTCCCACCAGGCTGTGATCAGAAGGCCTCTGGCCTCTCCTGACAGTGAGGTGGGAGCTGCCCACGAGATAGGACTTCCTGGACACCAGGACTGCCTTCCACATCACCATTACAAGGGTCATTAGAAACTGCTCTGGATTAAAACTATGTTTTCAGTTCAAATACAATCCCCCCAGGAGAAGAAACATCCTGAGTAGTTTAACCTTTAGAGAGCATGAGTTTATTAGATCCTTGCCCTAGACCTTTGACTGGAAGAAAGGAAGAGCCTGAGCCTAAAAATCATTAAGAGCAAAGGAGGAGAAAACAGGCCCCAAAGGCAGGGAGCGTGATCTGGGCTATCCATGAAGGTGAGGACTGCTGTGTCTGTTCTCTTTACTCTGAGCCTCCCGGGCAGAGCACACAGCAAGCGCTCAATAAATACCTGACAAATGAATGAAAGGAAATGGATAAACTGCCTCTTCTACCACCGCCCAGGACCAAACCTGGGAACCAATTCTCAGAATGGTGCTTGGCTGCCCCCAGCCCCGGCTGCTGCAGGGTAAAAGTGGTCATGCAAGTTGAATGCGATTTGGGTCAGGCGAGAGCTCAGCTCTTCAGAGAAGGGATCTGAATGCTGGTGGTGGCTTAGCCCCTGGCCTCCGAGGTGGATTGGTGAAGAATAATACCTGTCATCAACATTACCTTAGATAGAAGACAAGACTGCAGGAGGAAAAAACAAGGTTCCCAGGCAGAGCCGTCCCTTGTAGATAGTCCTTTGCAGGAATGCCTGAGCGTGGTCCCACCTCCAGTTCATCCCTTAGAGGCAACACATGAGAAAAAGAGATCATGTGGTGCTTTAAAAAGCAACAGGAAGAAAGGAAAGTTTAAGGCTCACACATATGCATTTATTGACCACCCAATCTCTTATTGTCACCAGGACGAAACGGATAAAATTCTGAATTTCCTTTTCAGTATATAGTACACATCCAAAATTGTACTGCACCCTTCCGCAAGTTAATTTTCCATTCCAGACTTCTCCTAATGTTTAAAATCTGATCTCACCAATATGAGCTGCTAAGATATGGGGTCAGGGGCACCTGTTGGCTCCCTCGGTGGAGCATCCGACTTCAGCTCAGGTCATAATCTCACGGTTTGTGAGTTGGAGCCCTACATCGGGCTCTCTGCTTTCAGGGCAGAGCCTGCTTCAGATCCTCTCTCTCTCTCTCTCTCTCTCTCTCTCTCTCTCTCTCTGTGCCCCTTTTCCACTTGTACCCTCTCTTTCAAAAATACATAAACATTTTTAAAAATTAATAAAAAAAAAAAAATAGATACGACCAAAGTACCAAATCCCCAGTGATCCCTCACCATGTACCTGCCCTGGCATGCGGGTGCCTCAGCCAGTATTTAGTAAGCACAGGCTGAGCTCAGACCAAAATGGGAGGCTGTGTTTTGCTAACATCTGTCCAGAAGTGGAGTTTAAGGGAAATTGTCTGAGTTTTCGTTCTAGAAGAAGCCCCTTTTATAAATCTACAAGTTTGAATTTATGACCATAATTATTACAAAAACTGGACTTTTTTAAATAACCCTAATTTTAAATACTCTGGCCTCTCCTCGATCATATATTAGTGCATGTGTCCTACATCTTGGGGTTAAGCAATATGGATATTTAGGATAGCACAAATGGGGGAAACATAGAGAACGAGATAGGTTTAAAAAAAAAAGAACGAAAGGTGAAGCTTGGGTTAAAGGCTCCAGAAGCCAGTCAGATGGAGCCTCTGAACATTCCTTTACTTTGAGTCATGGCTCATTCTTACTGGCACCCTCTCAGGGAGGCCGGTGTTCGGTGTTCGAAGGTCTCAGAGATAAGAACCATTTCAGTTCTCCCCTTAATGGGCCAGAGGCCTCCTACCCTGATGATCCTCAGGCCAGATTTCTGCATGATCGGTTCACGTAACTTGGCACTTCAGGACGGACATTCCCTACAAACATAGCTCAGCTTTAGCACAACCCCTGCGATCTGAAACGCCAAAGCATAAACTGAACAAAATGCAATGATTGAAAGAAAATGATAAGCAGTGAGTTTAACTTGGAGCATGAGTGTGGAGGAAAGCTAAACGGAGGTTATGTTTGTCTTCTTATTTTATTTTTTTAATTAACACGACGCCATGCAAAACGATGTCTTGCAAAGAGAGGTCTTCCCCCCACGCACACACCCAAAATAGGAACTCTGCAAATACGGCAACTTTATGGACAACAAAGATGTGTCTGTCTGAGAAATAAATGCTGTTGATATATCATGCTTCAAGACGCCGCTGTAGATGAGTAGAAAATGCCATCGAGCAAAACAGTATTTGAGTTCTTATTTCTCAAGCCAAGTGAAACTTTCACTGTAAATTCTGTGACCTTGGCTATTAGAATAAAATACTTTTCATTTTAAAAGTAATGTATATTCGGGGCGCCTGGGTGGCTCAGTCGGTTAAGCGTCCGACTTCAGCTCAGGTCATGATCTCACGGTCCGTGAGTCCGAGCCCTGCGACGGGCTGGCTCTGTGCTGACAGCTCGGAGCCTGGAGCCTGCTTCAGATCTGTGTCTCCCTTTTTCTCTGCCCCTCCCCCACTCACGCTTTATCTCTATCAAAAAATGAATAAACGTTAAAAAAATTAAAAGTAATATATATTCATTGAGGGGGAAAAATATTACATCCTACCACACAAGCCCTGCCACAATTAAGAAAATGTTAGTGTATTTACTTCCAGTCTTTTCCCTATGCATAGATTCAGGCTTTGGGGACTTTCCTTTTACAGTTATAGTAACAACTGACATGAAATTTTAATGCCTAGGTTTTTTTTTTCATTCGTTCATGCTATTATTAAATAGTTAAATTTTGTTTTTTGAATTTAGACTTGAATCTTAGACTTAAAAAGAACCTTAGAAGTTGTTTAGATCAACCCGCAGCCATTGAATAAAAGCCTTCCATCCACACTGAACATGGCCTGGGAGCAGATATGCATTTTCCTATACAAAGCATTATATTAGCATTAGCTGTAGGCTAATGGTATGTTGTTAGAGGTCTGTGTCCTTCAAAGCTGGCATTCTCAAATAAGACATTATGCTTATCTTTGTTTAATGTTAGTTGAACAACTCAAAATTATAATGTAGCTATCACAACACAGGAAAGATGCTTTTCAGAAGCAAACATCATTCATTTCTAAATGAGAAGATAACTGTTTCTGTCTCCATAAAAGAATTGCATCCTTGGCCCCAGAAGATCTGATAATAAAGATGTATAGGAACTATACACACAATCAAGTGAGGTATGGGTTGGAGTTGTTTATATTTTCAAAAGATAGCTTTAGTCTACAATTTTGTGATGACTGGAAGGCGGCCCATTCAAAACAAGCTTTCTTAATCCCCAAACTGTTCCCTACTATACACGGGAAACACTTGAAACAGATCACTGAAAAAAATTTGCAGGGGTGACTATTTTTCTTTTGAGGGGTGAGCATGAGGTCAGGTGGTGATTGTTCATAAATCCCAAATATGACAAAATACCATTAGTTCTTCAGCGTGCCTTGATCGAAGGTATGATCCCTTGTTTTCCTTATCTCCCCACCACTTTTTTTAGTAAGTACATACATACGTCTATGTATGTACCATGAAACATGTTGTTTCTTTTGGAGCTGGTAATAGCCTCAGTTCTTGGGCTGAATCTTTATCTATGGACAACTCCTTCAAGTAGCAAGTTGAAAGGTGCAACTGTCTTGGAATGCTGTCACTGCTGAGGTCATCCTAAGGGCTTGGAGATGTTGTCACCAGCGGCATTCTCCCCAATATCAGCAGGTCTCCATCTAGCTGCCTAGCTTTTACTCTGTCGGCTCTAGCACTTTATTAATTCAAACTATTATTCCTTAGTATAAGCTCCTAATATTTAAAAATGACATTTAAAATGCATTCATTAACTGCAGTGGTTACTTATTGAATTCCTAAGAGAGGAGAATCATTTGGATGCTTTTGTCTGGGTAAAATAAACACAAGAGCTGGACTGTATTGACTGCTGTATAATTTTTTACTGATTTTTATAATTTTTTACGGTATTACTGTTACGAATGATTTTCCAGAAAATGTAAGAAGAAATTAATGTGGAATACCAAACTTGTCATTGGCTTTGTCTTTTGATTCTGTTTGACCATCAACAAGGATGGAAGACTTGGATACAATGTTGCCTCCCCGTGCCATACTTAAATTTGTTTACCTTTGATGTATACAACTTCATTGTGCTTTTCTGGAATGACTCTAGCAGCCCATAAACTAACGCTTTGCAAAGCCTAAATACAAATGTTTGAAGCCTATATTAGATTGAAGCCTATATTCTTTTATATCCTCTTATGATTATGTGCAGAAAGTAAGGTTTTTTTTTATTTTAACAAATTACACATTTATGACCTTTGCAATATATAACCAAAACTGAAAGCAAAGAAAAAGGTTGGAGCTGATTAACTCAAATGCTGCTTTTCGGAAGCACTACTAGAAATTATTAGTGCACAAATATTTTCAGTGAAGATGCCTCATTTACAGGACAATCACCACCCGTGTTTATTAATCATTTTAAGACTAAGAAGAAATAAGGGCAGCGACTTTTTTCCCCATAAAACCATCATATTACATTAACTAATTTTTATAAATTCAATTCTATTTATCAAGATCTTTAAGGCGTATCATACTTTGTTAAAAAAAAAAAAAATTCCACAAAGCTTGAGTCCTTCAGTTCTGCCTGATTCACTCTTTTTTTTTTTTATTTTTTTTTAAAAAATTTTTTTTTTCAACGTTTATTTATTTTTGGGACAGAGAGAGACAGAGCATGAACGGGGGAGGGGCAGAGAGAGAGGGAGACACAGAATCGGAAACAGGCTCCAGGCTCTGAGCCATCAGCCCAGAGCCCGACGCGGGGCTCGAACTCACGGACCGCGAGAACGTGACCTGGCTGAAGTCGGACGCTTAACCGACTGCGCCACCCAGGCGCCCCCTGATTCACTCTTTTAATTAGCCTGAGAAATTAATAATTTACCAAAACTAAATGAGGCAATTAGCCTTCTTCTTTCATTTCAAAAAGAGTAACAAAGGCTTGAATCATCACCACTGGCATTACCTACAATTATTTCCAATTCACTTTTTTCCTGCGCTAATAATGGCTAATCAGAAATCATAAAAAAAAAAAAAAAAACCCAAGCAGAATTCATCATTAAATCAGCCAAAACAATCACATGGTGGCACTGTATAAATGTGTGACTACACACATTTTCCCATATTCTGGGACTCAGCATTTTTCTAAAGTCACATTTGGTGATTTCAGTCATTCTGCTGCCTAACAGCAGCAACCCTACTGTCCCCCAACGAACTCCTAGGCAGCGAGCCATTATTCTGGAGGTAAAACTAATGAATCAGTGAGAGGCCAGTCAATCCAATCACACTATAGGATCACAGCCTGTTGTATTCAACTCAGATCTTCTCAAGTTTAAGAGGCTATTATAATACGCGGCCCAAGGTTGATGAGAGAAAAGTTGCTCTCTGCCACATCCCCGATTTTCAGGCGCCAGGAGATTTGGGGTAGCTGGAGTCACAGACTCAGTACAGCTAGTATTTGAAGCTGCACCCCATTCGCCTGTTACAACTCTTAAAATTTTAAGTGAACTTTTCCAAGAAACCTAGATGGGGGAATAGGGACTTCGTGTGAAGAGTGGCTGCTCAGAATCAAAACACCGAAGCATCATGTGGCGTGGGTCCCTAAAGGAAGCTGTCGGTATGTTCTCAGGCACAAGAACCTCTGTGCAAAACTCTGGTTCCTCCCCTAAGAAACGAAGACAGTCTCTTTTTCTAACAACAACCAAAAAAAAGCGGCATCCCACGATTTACTCATTTGTAATGACAAGAAGAGAAAAAAATGACATGAGCAAGAATATTACAAGACCTTCTTTCTTTTTTTTTTTTAATAATAACAGCCTCCTTTCAGTAACGTTCCAAAGAATCATAAATGTTTGTGCTAGTTGAAATCTGTGTGAAAAATTGGTGGCACATTCACCAAAGTAAGTGAAGTCGATGTGAATGCGTGAGTGAAAATATTGGAAAGATTTATCTCACTGATTCTGCCAAATGAAAAGATCTGGAAAGAGAATCAGCTTGTGTATATTTTAGCCTTCCCTCCTGGTTTTCTTCTGTCGCTTAGGAGAAAAAGATATTTAATGACTTTACGAAATTACAAATCTCTGTAAAAATTGGAAAACCGGATTCCTACATTAAAAAAATAATAACATAGAGTTTCCAATCATTCAGGCATGTTTCAGAGTTTGGGACTCGAATGTTTGATCCTTTTCTCCAAGCAATAAAGTGGAGATCCTCTTGTGAGTCTTATACATTAGCTATCTGAATTGTTGACTTTAGTCCTTCTGGGACTAAAAGAAACATGAAAAGTTCTTTAAACACACAACGTGCAATCATCACAAAAAAAAAAAAAAAGGGAAAGAAAAGAAAAGAAAGTTTCCATATACATGGTATCCCTGCTCTCATAAGGAAAAAATAGTCTTTTAATGCCTATTATTTGTTCTAAATTTAAAGTTAGAACATAATGCAAAATAAGAATTTTTTTGTGGTAGGCATAAAGAAAAAATAAAACTTTTACTTGGATTAGTTAAAATGATTCGGTACACGTATTCATAAATGCTCCCTCTCTCTGATTGTTTTGCCCCTCCTTTTCCTAAAATGGAGGAAGCTGTAATAAGATATTCATAGAAGAGAAAGTGTATATAAGTTCTTCCTGAGAAAAAGTTAACTATGATAATTCTTCTAAGCCACAAATCTCATTTCTGACATCGAATTTCAGTATCCAAATGAGTCATATGAGAATTTCTTAACAACTACAGCCGTGAAAGTCAGTAGGGCCAAACAAAAAGAATAACGTTCTAATTCTTTTATGATATTTTAAAGAAGGTCAATTCATCTGCACCTTAAACGTGGCTGAATACAGCACATGTAAGTTTCACAGAAAATGTAGAAAGGTTTATGCGTAACTCCTCCTTTAACCTTGCCGTTAATCTTGCAGTGGGGTGAAGAAGCCTTGATTAACAACAGCGATGCTCTAGGTTTGCTCATTAATGGCTTTGTTGTGCGTTCTGTGGCTCTGTGTATCTTGTCTGCCATTGTACAGGAGTTCAAACCCATTGGTACCGCGCACAACAGAAGGGCCCAACCTTTCGTTGCAGCAGCAAACATTGATGACAAAAGACAGGTAGTGAGCGCTTCCTATAACTCACCCATTGGGCTCTATTCAACTAGCAATATACAAGACGCGCTCCACGGACAGCTGCGGGGTCTCATTCCTAGTTCACCTCAAAAGTAAGTATCCGACTTGCCTTCCGGCCACCATGCTCTTAACAGTGATAGTACGGTTTCTTTGCCTTTCCAAAGTCCAGCTCTTGCTGTTTTATTTCTACTTTCCTGAAGGCACAGTCAGATGTTTAGTTTAAAGACAAGCGTCTAGCACAGATCCAGAATGTTCTGGAGTCCAGTCTGCCAGTTCCTGAACATTTAGTGAACAGATGCTTAAAGTGAAGAAATCGCTCGGTTCCATCATCCCCCTTCTTAGTCATGTCAATATTTGGTGGTAAATAATCTTCTCTGTGCAATTATCATTCATTTACTTTTATCTCAAAAAAAAAAAAACCACAAAAACTATCTTCCACTGAGGAACTTTTTAACCCTTTGTTTTTACAGGATGTGAACTACTTTGAACACAAGCACAATATTCGGCCCAAACCTTTCATAATCCCAGGCCGAAGCAGGTCATAAGCTCTGAGATTGTGATGTCTGGAGTGCATGCTTCTCTAATAAATCCTTACTAATCACTAAGAAGAGTAACCCTTAAGGGTTTGGAGTGACTCTGCTCATTTTGAAGCCTATTTCAAAAGCAAAAGAAACAAACTCACTTTTAGCAGAGAACAGTAGGTAACTAACGTCCATTTCTGAGAGTAAATACTGACCAGATTATAGAGCTGTGAAATGTTAGGCAATCACCACATATATTTATAACTAATACCCCTGCTGCTCTGAGGATCCCATCAGAACACAGTGACCTTTGAGGCAGGCAGATATACCCCATTCCCAGGGCATGAGAGCCCAGCCAGCAGGAACAAATATGGACACCGGCACCCTATCAAAAATCAGGAGACAGGCGGGGCCCAGTGGGAACGCTGGTGCAGCTTTCTATGTTTCACAGGCTGTGAGTAGCCCACCTCAGCCCTTGTTTCTCACAGCACCATTAGCCTGCTGTGTAATCCCACTCATTCTAGCTCTTACATAAAAATAAATGTGGGGGCACCCGGGTGGCTTAGTCGGTTAAGTGTCCGACTTTGGCTCAGGTCATAATCTTCTGGTTCCTGAGTTTGAGCCCCACAAAGGGCTCTGTGCTGACAGCTCATAGCCTGAAGCCTGCTTGGGATTCTCTCTCTCTCTCCCTCTCTCTCTGTCCCTCCCCTGCTCACGCTCTGTCTCTCAAAAATAAATAAACATTTAAAAAAAATTTTAATAACAAAAAATAAATCTTCATCCTTATGGACACTTGCAAAAAAAAGAGGCCACTTGAAAAGGAACTTTGCCACACAGAGGAGAGCAGTATAAGGAAAGAGCTGGGAGAGAGGGAGGTATGTTTGTTACCCTCACAGATATAACTGTGTCCACACTGCAGTAAGAACAGGCCAGCTCTTCAGTGCTGTCCATCAGAGAAACATATCGTCATCTTCAGTCAGATGATCCTTTTCAAATAAATATCTTCTCTAGAAATTGTACTCCAACCTTGGGGGGGGGGGGGACGAATGCCTTGTGTTGGCACATTGGGAAGGAGTGACTTTAGGAAACCTCAAACCCATTCCTCTGACCTCAGCTACATTAGTCAGCCCAGAGGAAGGAAGTTGGCAGTTAGGATTATTGAATAATGATCTATATCCAGTGTCACAAACTAGAGGCCCATCCAACTTACAGAGGGTGTTTTACGTAACCCTTCTGTTGTTAAAAAACAAAAACAAAAACAAAAACTTAAGCAAATGCCTTAAGATGGAACATCTAGTCTGCATTCTGTCAAAATGCTCACCATTCCCAATACCTGGCCTATTTTTATGTAAGTGTAACCTGCTGGCCCCTGGGGGTGTCCAAGTTTATGATACCTACTCTGGATGGTCAATCATCGCTTGATATGTGATCTGTGATCTCCTTGTGCAGACCTTTCCATGAGCTAGAGTCAGGGCCAGAGGATTATCTCAAAATAAGCTGGCCGATTTTGTGAGATCAGACTCAGAAGCAGTAGAGTGGAAGAGCAGGAGACAAGGCTAAAAAGGCAGTGACTACCAAATACATTTTCCCCCAATAGAAGGGAGCGCCTTCTATCTTCCCAGCACCTGGACACAAGGCTGGGACAGACTAATGCTCCATAATGTTCTTAGATAAAGGAACGAAGTCCTAAGCGTGCCTAATAATACTTGAGTGGCAAGTAGAATCAAGAGCTACCACCCTACCTCATAGATGGAACTCTGCACAAGCCTTTCTTTACTTCGTTGTTCCCTGGTCCCCATTCTATTTGCTTGTATATCTTCTCCCTATTTCCCCACCTTCCACAGCTTCCCAGCCCCTCCCCCAAGATCATAACACTAGATAAAGAGTTAAGATGCTATGTTACTACTGAATACATACATATGCAACTTTCTAAAGAAGCATAGTGAGATTAATGCACTTGCATTCTTTTGAGGTTGGTTCAACTGGAAATTCACTAATCCAAACCCTAGGACTTTAGGCGATGAGTGAAATGACACATCAGAGTAACACAGATCTTGCCATGGCTAAAGACCAGTAACACATTTAATTTTATCAAAATTCAGGGAAAGTCAGAGGGATTCAGGTAGCTAATGGCCTTCTTTTATTTTCATTTTAACTCAAACATGGTGATAGTGACAAGCCACTCATGATTTTGTTATTGTAAGGTGCCTTTCAATATAGCTGAATTTGGGAGAGGAGAGACGAGAAACAAGGACAAAAGGGTTTGCTTTAAAGACAGGTACCCAGGGCGCCTGGGTGGCTCAGTGGGTTACGCATCTGACTTGGCCTCAGGTCATGATCTCATGGTTTGTGAGTTTGAGCCCCACATCGGGCTCTCTGCTGTCAGCACAGAGTCCTCTTCGGATCCTCTGTCCCCCTCACTCTGCCCCTCCCCTGTTCATTCTCTCCCTGCCCCCCCAAATAAACTCTAAAGACAGGTACCACATATAAATCTTAAAGAATTGTAAAAATGCCTCTACTATCTTTCCTTTCTTCCTGTGTCCCCTATTTGTTCTAGCTTCTGAATTTCTGGTTCTTACCAAATGATCCTTCATGAGGTGGAGTTTTAGGTGGCTATATACCAAGCTACAGCCAAATGAACAACTTTTTAATCCGAAGTGGGAGACGCTAAATTGTTAATATGTTAATCTCCCTCGGGCCTGACTGCTAGTTATGGTTCTTTTATTTCATAATTGAAGCATATTAAAAAATCAGTATTTTCATAGGCAAATATGTAAATTTTTAAAGCCAAATTTATACCTAAAAATATACACAAGATATTTTGGAGGTCCAAATGATAAAATAGAATCCTCTGTGTGGTTTTTGGACAGCTCACTTCCAGAAGTTCATCCCAAAAAGTCTGTACACAGGCCAGGGAAATTAGTTCTCTGTCTGATGATATGGAGGCATGAAGTAATTGAGTGTATCATCAAGCTTACACATGCCAAGTCACTAAGTCAAAGTCAAGAAATCTCATTAGTATCTACTTTTCTGGGTCACAGGATAGGTCATGGTGACCCATGATACTACCCACAGTGACCGGAGCTCATCAAAACTATTTATTTAGAGCATCAGTTCAAGAGATCTTTTAAAAATGTCCCAAAAATTTATAAAAAGGTCATTCTTGTTTGCTAAGGGTATATTCCCTATGTATTCAATAACCAGGGGCTCCTAAATAGAATGATAAAGAAATCAGGCAATAGAAGATACAATCTTTGCTTAAATAAAATTATGTACACAAGCATGCTATATACAAGAACACTAATAACAAAGATTACTAATTACAACTACAAAATAATGTCTATCTGTAAGTTCTGATTGCTCATAGCTTACCCATCTACTGTCTAGCTCTAGGCCTGGCACAGTCTTTTACCAACTACGGTCGATTTCAGGAGCAAAGAGAGTGTTGAGCCTACAAAAATGATAAAAATGCCACTCGGCATTTTGTAGATGATTAACCAATTTACAGACTGGGCTTTAAATAGGGTCTCAACAGCCAGGAAGTAAAGGAGCCCATCCATGTATACTCGCCTCATTTAGGTCATGCAGGTGGTCGAACTGGATAACACCAGACAAAAAAAATTTAAAAATCCATTTAGTGACATGAGTTGTTCACTCTAAGCAGGCTACAACATTGATGTAGTCAGCAGAATCGATGCCCGATATCCTTCTGGTTTTTGCCCTCTATATGAGGCTAAGGTTAGCATTAGTAGCCCTAGAGAGTAAATGCAAGAGCCATACCTAAGCCCTAAGAGAAAACAGACTTTGAGATAAACACATCATATAAATTGTTCTCTGCCTTGAGTTTATAGCAACACTAACCTGCAAGCATGAAAAAACTTACAAATACTAATTTTTTTTGGTTTAGTCTTAAATGATTGTGCTTAAAAAAAAAAACAATCAGTACATTCCATTTTCTTGTAAAATGCATTTCTCATGCTGCACTTAGAATGCATGTAGAAAATTACTTTTTAGTCACTGGCATGTCAGTTGTGACTAGCCTCCTATCCAGATTCAAAGAGAATATGAAATCTCCCTAGCTGTTTTTAAAACTGCATGAATGGCCTTTCTTGTGTTTTAATAATAAGTCCCCTCAATTGATCTTTAAAAGGAAATGAGAAATATGCATGGAAATATATGTGTACCTCCAAAATGTTACATGAAATAGTTACATATGATGCCCTGGGTGGCATCTAAAGAGTCCAAGACCACCTTACTTGCCCTCTAATCAACTAATTTCAAGGTGACAAGCATTTATTGGCTGTTTCTAGAGCCTGTATTAAATCACTGAACAATTTTTTGAAGTGTACTCTTCACAAAATTAAAGCACGAACGTAGAAAAAGTTAACATGGTAACAAGAAAACGTTCACAAAGTAGCTTTCAAACATAATCTTTATCACAGAACCTACGGAGAACCTATTCAAGGAACGTGTAACTGCATTTCTGAAACATCTGCTTCCTATTTTGAAATGTTTAGCCTAAATATCTGATTGACCTTCATGCTGCAAAGCCAGTTACCATTTGTGAAGGATCATTTATTAATGTTTTCATTTTAAACATTGCAGCTCATAAAGGTAAAAGGACATCCAGCCAATGTAATTTCCCTGCATCATGTGTTTGTGATGTTGGCAAGTTTAAAACTGTGTGGCCTGTTTTTAAAAAGTAAAGCGAGTTCCATCTTTTCTACTTTATGCACACAACTCTGTGTGTAACCCTCGGCTTAACATATTGCCTAGTAGAACAGAGCCAACAAATGCAATATCACCTGTACTTTTTAATTTTCTTGAACTTTTTTTCCATCATGAATTTTTAAATGTCTCCCCTTTTTAAAATATACTCTGGCTAGAAATAAACCTTTCATTTGAATTTGATTGAATTCACTTCTTACTTTCTGTCTTCAATTCCTTTTAACCTCTCTGTACTTGTTCTCTGTGTTCTCCTGTCTGGATTTTCTGATTCCTGTGTCACCTCTCTGTGTAACGTGGTCATTAACACAGTGGATGCAGTACTCCGTCCGGTATTGACGGTGGCAGTGGACGTAGCACCCCTTCTTCTGTCAGTACTCTTAGTACTATTTGCCCAGGTGACTTGAAAGTTGCTGCTAAGATGGCCCCTAACATTCCTTTGGAAATGGAACTTCCCGGTGTGAAGATTGTACATGCTCAGTTTAATACACCTATGCAGTTGTACTCAGATGACAATATTATGGAAACACTTCAGGGTCAGGTTTCAACAGCTCTAGGGGAAACACCCATAATGAGGTAATACGAGTCTTTTTGAATGATGGGCATATTAATTAAACACATGGGCAATGTCAACTTTACCAGTGTCTTTTAACGTTGTCTTAATTGGAAGAAGGTTATGTGGAAAGCTTTCAAGAGAAAAATGCTAAGGATGTATTGTAAATATCTAGACATAAAGATAAAAGTGACTTCCAGAATGAACTAAGTAGAGCTTAATGGGACAGATCGCAATAAAATGAAATCATTGAAGGACCAAATGGATGTATCTCTTGGAAAGCTACGATGTTCTTTACAAATGTCTGGTACAACACTTTTCAAAAGTGATTTCTAATCTGGTATACTCTATGCTTCTCCTTTGGAGGTCAAAATTTGGGAAAGGGATGGGAATTTCAGAGGAATTTTAAGAAATGACACCTCTTCTCCCTGTTAATGGTATCTTATGGAGAGGTAATTATTTTTTCATTTGGAATTTTTGCCATGAATAAAGTTTTATAAGCTCAAGCTAATACTGTAAATATTTAATTTCCATTGGTCTCTTATTTTGATGACTTTCTTCTTTATTATGAATATTTGTTCAAAGCACTTTTGCCATCAAGCTTTTCAATTAAAAAGATTTATTATAAGATAAAGTCTTATTACTTCTTTCAGTATTACATAACCGCTTTTTATAAATTAAAGTTTTATAATGTTTAAGAGTACTATGTATCAATTCCCAAAAATATCTCTTGGGATGAATGCAATGAGATAATAATCATGCAATGTATCTCAAAGCTTTTTTGCAAGGACGTTCAGATATATAAGATGATTTTCAAATAGGATATAGGTAGAAAAGTATGTGCAGATAGCAACTACTTTTCTAGATAATGCAGTTACATGACATAAAATAATAAAGCATTTAGTGCCTGGCATGTAGTATTATTATTGAGGCATTTTCTTAGATTTGAATTGTATTTGTAGAATATTAAAAATAAAGCTGCTATCATTGTTAGAAGTGAATTATAATGTGGCTATTAAAGAACATAATGTAGTCAATATAACTGAAAATTTCTACATTATGTACTTTCACATACGAGTTGAACATCTTCAATTTATAAGCAAAACGATACTTTTGCTGTTTTTCGAAGTTAACAAATTAATCTTAAAAACAAAATGAAGCCATACCTTTCAGTTTAATATCAGAAGTGAATCTGAATTTTATTGACCATTTTATGACCAAGAATAATCAAACTGGGGTCACTCCTGCACTTCCTACCACATGTTTTGTTGTCTTTTTTATGAGAAAAGTTAATTTTGTTCACATCATAATTATATATCCATCAGACACGAGTGTTATTTTTTTAATTGCTATTCCCTGACAATCACATTTTAGTTGCCCTCCAAAGTATTCTGTCAGATGGAGAAGTGCGGTGATGTAATTTAATGACATCTTCAAGGTGACCCATGTGAATTCATACCATATTTTTTAACTGTAATAGAGACTAACTTGAAAATACAGAGGCTTTGTTCAGGAGTTACTGCAAATATAGTGATCATTGCTTATTCATGCCTTGTAGCTTCTTGCACATCCCATGTGTCATGATGCTCCTGACACTGCTTTCCCTGCCACCCTGTGTTTCAGTGAACCCGTAGCCTCTGTGCCCCCCGAGTCAGATGTGTACCGGATGCTCCATGACAATCGGAATGAACCTACTCAGCCTCGCCAGTCGGGCTCCTTCAGAGTGCTCCAGGAATTAGTGAATGACGGCCCTGGTGAGCAGCCGTGAATGTCTTGCTGGGACAGCATTGATGGAGGCCCTTAGAAAAGTCAAGGGATGGGAGGGCAGTAAACATACGGGGAATGAAAGTCTAAAAATGTATTCAATTCAGTGATCTTTCCTCCAAAGGATTTGGGCGGTGCTTGGTTTAGGAAAGGAGCTTCCAGAATGTATCCAAATAGCCACCAACTTGGTGATAAAAGAGCACCACGACAAATTCCCTCCACGGTAATCCAGGGGCTAGTTCAGCTTCAGAATCGTAAAGTCCAACCTTCAATGGATATTGCAAGATTGCTCCATCTCCCCCCATACTCCACGGTATCATCATCGTCATTCAAATTTTAAAATAACACTGCAATGAACCCTTACTGTGTTCCAAACCCTGTGCTAAGTCCTTTGCATACTTTATCATTTAATCCTCACAATAACCTGTGAGATAGGACCTATTATTTTCTCTAACAAATGAGAAACTGAGGCATAGAGACAGCGGATTTGTACAAAGAGACGCAGCCAGTAAGAAGCAGGACTGAACCTCTAGCCACCCCTGCTGTCCTCGGGGCTCACACTCTTACCGATGTTTTTCCATCAACAAAAGACACACTGTCCTTTAAAAACCTGCACAGTATGCAAAATGCCCCACTAGGATAGCTAATATTTTTTTTAAAGGAAAAAACAAGTGTTGGTGGGCATGTGGAAAAACTGGAGCCCTTGTTCGTTGTTGGTGGGAATGCAAAATGGTGCAGCCACTGTGAACAACAGTATACGGGTTCCTCAAAAAGTTAAACATAGAATTAGCATATAATCCAACAATTACATTTCTGGGTCCATACCCAAAAACTTGAAAGCAGAGATTCAAACAGATACTTATACACCAATGTTCATAGCAGCATTATTCACAATAGCCAGAGAGTGAAAACAACGCATTTGTCTACCAACTGATCAATGGATAAACAAAATATGGTCTATCCACACAGAATATCATGCAGCCTTAAAAAATGAAGTTCTGATACATGCTGCAACATGGATGAACCTTGCAAACATGCTCAGTCAAACAGGCCAGACACAGAAGGGTAAATACTGTACCCTTCATAAGAGTACCTCATAAGAGGTACCTAGAATAGGCAAGTCTTAAGACAGAAAGTAGAATAGAGATTACCAGGATCTGGGAAGAAGAGAGAACGGGCCGTTACTGTTTAATGGATACAGGGTTTTTGTTTGGATGATGAAAGAGTCCTGGAAATAATCATTGGTGATGGTTGCACAACCCTGTGAATAGACTTACTGCTCCCGAATTACCCATCTTAAAATGGTGAAGATGGTCAATATTATGTTATGTATATTTTACCCCAATAAGAAGCAGGAAAACATGCAAAAGGTATTCTGCCTTTTTGAGCATTTTATAACAGCTCCCTATGACGACGACAAATGTTGACTAATTCTGTTTTCTAAGGCCATGCTTCAGAACAAGTTATGCTTGAACCGGTCCTACTCCTTTTGAAATGATAGCACCCGTGCAACTTAAGAATTCCTTAAGTTAAAGTGCACACCTTAAAATAGAAGCAAAGTAGGAACTAGCCAGTAGCCAGCTGTTCCCTTGCCATAAATGGAAACACTTTGTTTTTCAGATGACCGTCCGGCTGGAACTCGGAGTGTGAGAGCTCCAGTTACAAAAGTCCATGGTGGCCCTGGCAGCACACAGAAGATGCCACTCTGTGACAAATGTGGGAGTGGCATTGTGTAAGTTTCATTTTTAACCCAGGAATTCACTATGAATCTTGGTATCTGTTCTCTATTTCCAGTCAGTGACTTGAAATATATCCACAACATTCAGCACATTTGACCAGAATCCCTTCGACACACCCTAAAACTGGCATGTAACGTGAATCGGCATTCTGGACTTATAATTTCATATATTTTCCCATAAAAATTGTCTTAGAAGTATATTTTAAAAAATCACGTCCAAGAATCATAATTTCACTTCAAAAGCCTTCCCTTTGTTAATATACAGTCTTTAAATATTTTCTTTTCTGTATAAACTCAGGGAACCGAATACTAAGGTCATCGGGTTGTTCACTGAAACACATTATCTTTACTGGGTTTCTTAAGTTACACAAATACTGAAATATAATTTTTAAAAATGCAGTCAGCTTCCATTTCAAGGGCCCTTATGTTTGAATAGCCACTTGCTAGTTCAAATCTTCCAGTGAAGCAGCTCATTTCAATCTCTGCACTGCAAATGCCCCACGAGGCCACTTCTCCCACCCCTTTATTCTGTTCCTCTACTCTTAGCTCACACTGAGGCACCATCAGTCCAGTTTTCCAGGATTCATCCCAGGAGGGCGGTGGGAGCCAAGCCTGCTTAGAGCAAGTGGGGAATGTGACACAGAAAGAAAGAAGCGGGACACGGAGCTCTGGAGCAGAGAGGATCTCATAAAACACAAGCGTTTATAATGGTACCAAAAGCAGTTACCTCACCCAGGCTGAAGTAAGCTGTTTTGACAGGAGAGGTCAGTCGGCCCACCCACGGCAATCCCATCTCTGCTCTTGGGTCTGTTTTCTCTGTGCTCCATAGAATAAAGGCTGCACCACCAACACAGAAAGCAGTCAGAGGGACTTGCATCCCTGTAGGCAACCTTGGTCACAATCAGAATCCTGTGCAGGGGTGTTAGTCTCATTCATATCGTGTTTTCCTCTTTCAAAGAAACAATCGGCAAAGATCATGAGGTAAGATCCCATAACTTTTGTAGAAACGACTTGTTTGAAAACTCTGAAAACGAGGCACCCGAGAAACACGCGATGTGTTCCTGTGGTCCTCAGGGATCTGGCTGACAATGACGTCAGTTTCACAGCCTTGCTGGTTTTACAGCTGGAGGCTGTTTCCTGAATGTGAAACAGATAACACCTGCCAGAAGGCAGTGTTATCTCCCTTTGTAGCATGTTTTCCGCTTTGTGGGTTTTGTTTGTTTGTTTGACTTGATCTCCCTTTTCTCTACAGCGGTGCTGTTGTGAAGGCGCGGGATAAGTACCGGCATCCGGAGTGCTTCGTGTGTGCCGACTGCAACCTCAACCTCAAACAGAAGGGCTACTTCTTCGTGGAGGGCGAGCTGTACTGCGAAACGCATGCAAGAGCTCGCATGCGGCCCCCAGAGGGCTACGACACAGTTACTCTTTATCCCAAAGCTTAATTGAGTCTCACGCAGACCAGAGCACGCAAGCCCTCACGCGCACTTAACGCAGGAAGACATCAATGGCTTTGGGCAGAAGTATAGCCAACTGTCGACTCCAAATCTAAAACCAAGGCTTTTAGACGTTTATCTTATTGTTACTGAAGAAAAGGAGTGGGAGACAAATGCCTGCCATAAACGTATGTGTAAACATACAGTAGCTACGTTTTGCAGCTCTTTTTCTCTCTCTGGGGCTAGCAGTAACTGACATTTAAAGCAATAATTTTTTTGTATGTCCTACTCCACAATTTACATATGTATTATGACATCAAGATATTTGGGGAAGTCTAATTATTTTTCCTTAACAAGCTGTTTTTGCAATTGTAGTAAATACCAAATGACAATCTTGTATTCTAACACAACTTGCAGTTGTCTGTTACTGTTTTAAATTATAGTGCATGTCAGAAAGAAATTCCCTAGATTTCTCTAGTTTCATATTCAATTATACCACCAGATGCAACATACATAATAAATACATAAAATATTTTTAAAATACCTAATGAAGTGGCACGCAGTGAATTCAGATAAAATCAACATTCCAACAAGAAGTCCGATCATATCTTGACACATACACTAACAACTCAGGTATTTTAAGAAAAATGTGGTTTGTTTAGTTTTTATAAGTCCTTCACTCTTTCTTATGAGCCCACAATTTCTGCTGATAGGAGGAACATTTAAATTTGCTAATTAAAGATAATTCATTCCCTTTCCATTAAAATAGTTGCTTATGCTTTGAAATGGTCTCTTTCATTTTAAATGCTTCTCTCAGATAAACTATTCAGTCAAATTCAAGGCTCAGACCTCCCTCAAGGCTGTCTCTTCATGCCCTAAATTTCACCATTGCTGCTTCCTCCTTCCCAAGATGGCATCTCCCAGATGAGACAGTTTCAAGACCCTCGAGAGGAAGGGAGGGGCTGCTGGCCTCCTGGGGCCCTATTGTACCCACTGCTAAAATCCATGGTTTCACTTGTGGTTTGTGTTCTCCACATGGTTGGCAGCAGGCAACAAACCTACCCCCAGCATCATCTCCAGAAATCTCAGCTCAGCCTTCTCTGGAGTCATGGATCCATCTCAGACCTGAATTCCATCTGGCCCCTGTTTTGTCAACTTGCCTCCCACTATGGTGGCCACTTGGCAATGTCCTTAACTTACATGTCTTACCTACTTCCTATGCTCCTCATTGGGGATACATGGGAAGCTTCTGAAACTGTCCCCTCTGCATACAAACCAAGGCAAACTGGTAGGGTGTGGAGGTGGGGAGGTAGGGACTGTCTTACGCCCTCCGTCTCACTGCTTGGTCACAAAGTCATCTTTACCCTATTACAGCCACTGCCAATGAGCCTGGGGCAGGTAATCTCCTATTGTCCCAATGGAAAACAGAGCACATGTTGTATTGCTCTGGGATTCCCCCAAACTTAACCAATTATTTCTGACCCTGACCTGTCTGAGGTTTCGATCTAGTCAGAGAAGCCAGAACACCAGCCTGGCCCCTTAGGCATTTGAGATTGCAACTGGAGTCCCTGTACCAAAACAAATTCATTACCAGAGGCATTCAGATAAAATAAATAAAAAACATAGAGATCAAGGAAATGAATGTACCCAAAGTAGATGACTTTTTTTAGATGTTATTTTAAAATATTTTGGTCTGGGAAGGATATTAACTTAGAAGATCGGAAGCTATAGAACAAATAAATGGTAACTGACTTCGAAAACTCAAGAAAGTGGCACAAAAACAGACACATAGACCAATGGAATAGAATAGAAACCCCAGAACTAGATCCACAAACGTATGGCCAACTCATCTTTGACAAAGCAGGAAAGAACATCCAATGGAAAAAAGACAGCCTCTTTAACAAATGGTGCTGGGAGAACTGGACAGCAACATGCAGAAGGTTGAAACTAGACCACTTTCTCACAACATTCACAAAAATAAACTCAAAATGGATAAAGGACCTAAATGTGAGACAGGAAACCATCAAAATCTTAGAGGAGAAAGCAGGAAAAGACCTCTCTGACCTCAGCTGTAGCAATCTCTTACTCGACACATCCCCAAAGGCAAGGGAATTAAAAGCAAAAGTGAATTACTGGGACCTTATGAAGATAAAAAGCTTCTGCACAGCAAAGGAAACAACCAACAAAACTAAAAGGCAACCAACGGAATGGGAAAAGATATTTGCAAATGACATATCGGACAAAGGGCTAGTATCCAAAATCTATAAAGAGCTCACCAAACTCCACACCCGAAAGACAAATAACCCAGTGAAGAAATGGGCAGAAAACATGAATAGACACTTCTCTAAAGAAGACATCCGGATGGCCAACAGGCACATGAAAAGATGTTCAGCGTCGCTCCTTACCAGGGAAATACAAATCAAAACCACACTCAGGTATCACCTCACGCCAGTCAGAGTGGCCAAAATGAACAAATCAGGAGACTATAGATGCTGGAGAGGATGCGGAGAAACGGGAACCCTCTTGCACTGTTGGTGGGAATGCAAATTGGTGCAGCCGCTCTGGAAAGCAGTATGGAGGTTCCTCAGAAAATTAAAAATAGACCTACCCTATGACCCAGCAATAGCACTGCTAGGAATTTATCCAAGGGATACAGGAGTACTGATGCATAGGGCCACTTGTACCCCAATGTTCATAGCAGCACTCTCAACAATAGCCAAATGATGGAAAGAGCCTAAATGTCCATCAACTGATGAATGGATAAAGAAATTGTGGTTTATATACACAATGGAATATTACGTGGCAATGAGAAAAAATGAAATATGGCCTTTTGTAGCAACATGGATGGAACTAGAGAGTGTGATGCTAAGTGAAATAAGCCATACAGAGAAAGACAGATACCATATGGTTTCACTCTTATGTGGATCCTGAGAAACTTAACAGGAACCCATGGGGGAGGGGAAGGAAAAAAAAAAAAAGAGGTAGAATGGGAGAGAGCCAAAGCATAAGAGACTGTTAAAAACTGAGAACAAACTGAGGGTTGATGGGGGGTGGGAGGGAGGAGAGGGTGGGTGATGGGTATTGAGGAGGGCACCTTTTGGGATGAGCACTGGGTGTTGTATGGAAACCAATTTGTCAATAAATTTCATTAAAAAAAATTAATAAAGATATTCTAGACCTAAAAAAAAAAAAAAGAAAACTCAAGAAAGTTGATATCCAAAGCAGCAGTGGAGAAAACTGAAAACCAACCCAATACACCCTCCAGAATCTTGCCAACGTGTGGAAATGATCAGTGCTGGCATTTCTGGACTAAGGGATAAAGGTGGCATGACTATCAGGTGGAGCAAATAGAAGCCGTTTGAGAAATATTTAATCCCCCCAGCTGTCCCCTCTCTTATAGCTCATGGCCCTTTCCAGTGGAAGTCCTCTAGGTATTATCTGTAGTAGGTAAAACAACATCTCAGTTGGAATCAGGAAGCACAGCTGAGGATATGTGTACTGTACTAAAAAGAGGTTAAATTAAGAATGAAAGATTTCATGATAAAAGTGTACATTAGACATTATATTGTACATTAATGGCCATTGTATATCAGTGTCAGTATATAGAATAATCAGTATATCAGTATATAGAATATCAGTATATGTCAGTATATAGAATAATAACGAATAACTTCACATGTTTAATAACAACAAAAAAGTATATGGTTTTTTTCATAGTATAGTTCTAATCCAAAATTCAAGAGAGACAAAGCTTAAATCTGGTAATTCAGACTATGTGACCAAGGCTCGTGAAGTATGCCCTGAAGTTGCATGTTCATTATATTTAATAAAAATTATTCTTTTGACAATGAAATCTAGAAATTTCAACATGGAAAGAATTAATAAATATAAATGAATGCAATAATTTATATATAGCTTTGCACTCACAGTGTAGAGCCTGCTTGGGATTCTCTGTCTCCCTCTTTCTCTGCTCTTCCCCTGCTCAAGTTCTCTCTCTCTCTCTCTCTCTCTCTCTCTCCCTCAAAAATAAACATTAAAAAAATAAAATAAAAATGGCCTGAAGACATGAACAGACATTTCCCCAAAGATACCCAGATAGCCAACAGACACATGAAAAGATACTCAGCATCACTTATCATCGGGGAAATGAAAATCAAAATACAATGAGGTATCACTTCACGCCTGTAGGAATAGCTAAAATCAACAACACAAGAAACAAAAGGTGTTTTCCAGGATGCGGAGAAAAAGGAACTCTTGTGCACTGTTGGTGGGAATGCAAAATGGTGCAGCCACTCTGGAAAACAGTGTAGAGGGTTCTCAAAAAGTTAAAAATAGAATTTCTTTATGATCCAGCAATTGCACTACTGGGTATTTACCCAAAGAATACAAAACACTAATTCAAAGGGACACATACACCTCTGTGCTTAAAGCAGCATTATTTACACTAGCCAAGATATGGAAGCAGTCCAAGTGTCCATCGATTGATGAATGGATAAAGAAGATGTGGTATGTATATACAATGGAGTACTATTCAGCCATAAAAAAAGAATGAAATCTTGCCATTTGCAATGACATGAATGGAACTAGAGAGTGTAATGCTAAGCAAAATAAGTCCGAGAAAGACAAATACCATATGATTTCACGCATATGGGGAACTTAAGAAATAAAACAAACAAGCAAAGGGGAAAAAATGAAAGAGAGAAAGAGAGAGTAAGAAACAGATCTCCTAATTATTGAGAATAATCTGTGGGAAGACGGTGGAGGATGGGTAAAACAGGTGATGGGGATTAAGGAGTGCACGCGTGGTGATGAGCGCCAGGTGTTGTAGAGAAGTGTTGAATCACTATATTGTACACCTGAAACTAATATGACACTGTATGTTAGCTCACTGGAATTAAAAGTTACATAAAAAAATGAATGCAATATGAACATTGTTTTTAAATATATAAAGTACAAAATAAACATAGCAGTGTTCAAATGGAAAGGAATTAAAATAAAAAAAAATGAGAAAGCAGTATGTCCCCCCCCCCATATCAGCATTTTGTCTCTCAATAAGTTCACACCAGATTCTACATAGGAATTCATGCCATGAACAAAGACTGCCAACCGATTTTGATTTCGCTCACAGAATAACGTATCTCCTTAGTAAACAGACTAGTCACTGTGTTTATATTCACAAGCTTATTAAAGCTAACATTGATCAATGAAATTATGCATTAGGATTAAGAATTCGGCATTTATGAACTTTGGACTCATGATTAACTAAATTATAGGGTTTTTCTTTTTTTTTTTCAGAGTAAACCTAGGGTGGAGTTGCTATGCTCTCTACCAATAGGATGAAACATTGAATAAAAAGCAGTCCTAGTTATCACATATGTTTGCACCTGTGTGAGCGGAGTAAAACATAATGGTTAATGTGACACACAGGCAGTTTACTCATCTCCGTGGAAGATTATCTCCCATTTGTCCAACATGAGAACACTCCAAGATAAACAGAATGGATCTCTGGGTTTCTTCTATTAACAACTTCAGTTCTAAGTCTGTCAGGTCGACCTTTGAACAGATTGGATTTCTGCCCTACAAGACTGCTACTTATAACCAGTACTCTTTATTATCATGTCATCATAACCTGATGTTCTTTTATTATTTATGCCGTGCCAAAAAAGGCAATTCAAGAAAGAACGAGATATTCAGATAATTCAAGTAAATAAACCATTCAGCTCCTCTATGACCACTTCGATAGTCCTCTCAAGTCTGTTCATTTTTGAGAGCACCCGATAAATATTGATTTGAAAACCTACCAAGTAAGAGATGTTGAATACAGGCATAACAATACGGATTTTTGAATATTTTTCTCTACAGTTACAAATTAACATTTTTAAGCTAATTAGAATGCTTCATGTGATTAATTTTAAAACAAAGCCCGTATAAGAAGTGGTTGCTTATAATTATTTCCTTCCAAATTTTTTAGTAGTATTATCAATCATTCATTTCAGAAGAACACAAAATCAGGTATCAACATTGCCTTTTTAGTTACCTGAAAACTTTGTCTAAATATACAAAGAATGTCCAACAACATGTTTTCCTTTCTCTAGGAATAAGGCATTTCAGCACGTCTTAATTTATGCAAATCCAAAGCACAATTCCATTGTCCATTATTCAAAGAATAATACAGTATCTGCTCTTAAAACCTAATTGCCACCCCTGTCATAAGTATTAACCAAAAATGGGCTTTAAACTAAGAATATATTAAATGCCAAATATTTGGGGGTGACAATTATTCCATTCCTTTATTTGTTCAATTTTTCACCTGATGGAATATGTGCAAGTTATTATTTCTGCACCAAAAACAAAACTATGTTGTGAGTTTGAGAGCTACCTCTCAGGAGGCCAAGTTCCAATTATATATCCTTTTCTGGAGTATAGGTGTTGAAAAACACAGGTATGTGTATTAGCCATCATACGTATATGTGCCCAGACATGCACATATCTCTGTTTCACAAAAGCACGGAGGTTATGCAACGAATGTCATATGTAAGAACTGCTTTAGGCACTGTTATGCCCACAGGTGCACTGGTTGCTCAGCCTGTCCTTTCACGCATCTGGGCTCCAGTTGCTGCTGTCTGACTTCCCAAAGCTCCCAACCATGACCCTTTCAGAACACTGCTTCATGTCACAGAGCTTTTCACGCCTCCTCATGAATACATTTGTATTTCACCCCAGTCTTTCTGATCGATGCTGGATCTGCCATCGGATAGACTCATCTGTGCTAACAAGTACTAAAAGTCTTCTACTGCCCCCATTTATGTCAAGTATTTGTGTTTTGTGGATTTTGAAATGCCTTCAATGGTACAAATTCTAGATAGAGAAAAATAAGTTGGAAGAGAACTAGAGGAATAGGTAATGGGCAGGATTCGGACCAAGAAAAAGACATGTGCAGGTTTCACATTTGGAGGGATGACATAGAGCTTTCCTCCCTCTGACAGAGCCCAAAGCAATGGGCATTGCACTTTCTCTGGACCAAAGCACTTAGCTCAGATAAGTGCTCTGTTTATGAAACTTGCAGAGGCTGAGTGGGTGTTTACCAGTTTGAGTAAATTTAAAGGTAGTGGTCCCTATAGTCTCCGTTAGACTGAGAAGTCTAATTCAGCTCACACAACTCTGTGAATTTACTAAGAGCCACTGAATTATACTTTATTTTTTTAACAATATGTTCTATTGTTTTTTTAAAAAAATTTTAGTTAGTTAATATGCAGTACAATATTGGTTTCAGGAGTAGAGTTGAGTGATTCATCATTTACATTCATCACCCAGTGCTCATTATTACAAGTACCCTCCTTAATACCCATCACCCATCTAGCCCATCTCCCACCCACCTCCCTCCATCAACCCTTAATCTGTTCTCTCACTCAGAATCTCTTGTGGTTTGTTTCCCTCTCTCCTCTTTTCCCCCACACTTCCTATATGTTTGTCTGTTTCATTTCTTAAATTCCACATACGAGTGAAACCATAGGGTATTCACCTTTCTCTGATTGACATTTCGCTTAGCATAATACATTCTACCTCCAGCCACATCACTGCAAATGGCAAGATTTCATTATTTTTGATGGCTGAGTAATATTCCTGTGTGTGTGTGTGTGTGTGTGTGTGTGTGTGTGTGTGTGTGTACACACCACATCTTCTCTATATGTTCATCAGTCAATGGACCTTTGGGCTCTTCATAGTTTGGCTATTGTTGATAATCCTGTATAAACATTGGGATGCATGCACACCTCTGAATCTGTATTTTTGTAAACTTTGGATGAATACCTAATAATGCAATTGCTGGGTCACAGGCTAGTTCTATTTGTAGTTTTTTGAGGAACCTTCATACTATTCTGAAGAATGGCTGCACCAGTTTGCATTCCCACCAGCAGTGCAAGAGGGTTCCCTTTTCTCTACATCCTTGCCAACACCTGTTGTTTCTTGTGTTGTTAATTTTAGTCGTTCTGACAGGCATGAGGTGGGATCTCTCATCACAGTTTTGATTTGTATTTCCCTGATGATGAGTGATGTTGAGCATCTTTTCATGTGTCTGTTAACCATCGGGATGTCTTCTTTGGAAAATGTCTATTCATGTCTTCTGTCCATTTCTTAACTGGGTTGTTTTTTGGGTGTTGAGTTTGATAAATTCTTTATAGATTTTGGATACTAACCCTTTACCTGATATATCATTTACAAATATCTTCTCCCATTCTGTAGGCTGCCTTTTAGTTTTGTTGATTGTTTCCTTTCCTGTGCAGAAGCTTTTTATCTTGATGAGGTCCCAATAGTTCATATTTGCTTTTGTTTCCCTTGCCTTCAGCAATGTGCCTAGTAAGAAGTTGCTCCGGCCAAGGTCAAAGAGGTTGCTGCCAGTGTTCTCCTCTAGGATTTGATGGTTTCCTGTCTCACATTTAGGCATTTCATCCATTTTGAATTTATTTGTGTGTATGGTGTGAGAAAGTGGTCCAGTTTCATTCTTCCACATGTCGCCATCCCAGTTTTCCCAACACCTTTTGTTGAAGACACTGTCTTTTTTCCATTGGATATTTTTTCCTGCTTTGTCAAAGATTAGTTGACCATATAGTTGTTGGTCCATTTTGGGGTTTTCTATTCTGTTCCATTGATCTATGTGTCTATTTTTCCGCCAGTACTGTACTGTCTTGATGACTATAGTTTTGTAATATAGCTTGAAATCTGTAATTGTGATGCGTCCAGTTTTGTTTTCCTTTTTCAGGATTGCTTTGGCTATTGAGGGTCTTTTGTGGCTCCATACACATTTTAGGATTGTTTGTTCCACTCCTGTGAAAAATTCTGGTGCGATTTTGATAGGGATTCCATTAAATGTGTAGATTATTTTGGGTAGTGTAGACATTTTAACATTGTTTTTCCAATCCATAAGCATGGAATGCTTTTCCATTTCTTTGTGCCCTCTTCAATGTCTTTCATCAGTGTTTATAGTTTTCAGAGTACAGACCTTTTACCTCTTTAGTTAGGTTTATTCCGAGGTGTCTTATTGTTTTTGGTGCAATTGTAAATGGGATAAATTTCTTGATGTCTTTTTCTGCTACTTCATTACTGGTGTATAGAAATGCAACAGATTTCTGTACATTGATTTTATATCCTGAGACTTTGCTGAATTCATGCATTAGTTCTAGCAGTTTTTTTTGTGGAGTCTTTCAGGTTTTCTACATAGAGTATCATGTCAACTGCAAAGAGTGAAAGTTTGACCTCTTCCTTACCAATATTTATGCCTTTTATTTCCTTTTGTTGTCTGATTGCTGAGGCTAAGGCTTCCAGTACTATGTTAAATAGTAATGATAAGAGTGGACCTCCTTGTCTTGTTCTTGACTTTAGGGGAGAGGGTCTCGGTTTTTCCCCACTGAGGATATTAGCTGTGAGTCTTTCATATATGGCCTTTATTATGTTGAGCTACGTTACCTTTGCTTTGTTGAGGGTTTTTATCAAGAATGGATGTTGTATTTTGTCAAATGCTTTTTCTGCATCTATTGACAGGATCATATGGTTCTTATTCTTTTGTTTTTATTAACATGGTAGATCACATTGATTTGTGAAAACTTAATCAGCACTGCAGCCCAGGAATAAATCCCACTTGATTGTGATGAATAATTCTTTTAATGTACTGTTGAATTCAATTTGCTAGTATCTTGTTGAGAATGTTTGCATCCAGGTTCATCAAGGAGGTTGGCCTGTAATTCTCCTGTTTAGTGGGGTCTTTGTTTGGTTTGGGAATCAAAGTTATGCTGGCTTCATAGAATGAATCTAGAAGCTTTCTTTCCATTTCTACTTTTTGGAACAATTTGAGAAGAATAGGTATTAACTCTTCTTTAAATGTCTGGTAGAATTCCCCTGGGAAGCCATCTGGCACAGTACTCTTGTTTGTTGGGAGATTTTTTATTACTGATTCAATTTCTTTGCTGGTTATAGGTCTGTTCAAATTTTCTATTTCTTTCTGTTTCGATTTTGGTAGTTCTTGAGTTTTTAAGAATTTGTCAGTTCCTTCCAGATTGCCCAGTTTGTTGGCATTTTGAATTATACTTTAAAGGAGTGAATTATTGATATGTAAATTATATCTCAAAAAAGCTATTCTTTTTAAAATAACACTTAATATAAACATGTATTTGTCACTAATCTGTTAAACAGACAGATTCATAAGATGAGAAATGGTTAGGACCAAAAGAAACAACATTAGTAGAAATGTTCCTTCTTATTTAGATGATTCACAAATTCACATTTTCTGGAAAATGCTTGATCGATGCTAAAATAATAGCAATAGCTAACACTTAACATGGCTCTTGCTATGTATCAAGAACTGTTCTAAGTGCTTGACATGTATGAACTCATTCAATCTTCACAGCAGTGCTGTGAGGCAGGCATTACTTTTCTTCCCATTTTACCGACAAGGAAACTGAAATACAAAGAAGTTAGCTAAGGTTTCTCCTGTAGTAAATGACAGAAACAGAATTTGAACCTGGGTAGTTTGGTTTTAGAATCCATGCTCTTGAGTCCCGTCTCTCCTGCTTCACATTATTTCTGCACAAGAGATTTAATAGCTTTTAGTTTAGAGTAATTATAAAGCTTCCACGGGACAACAAAGCCCTCAGTGAGCTTTATAAAAATTGTCTCCTAGATTCCATTTCAATACAACTTACTCCAAGTTGTTGGTTACAAAACGGTGGTTACAGAAATGAGCTCTGGACATTGGCAAACCTGAACCAAAACTAGCTCCACTATCTTCTGGCTGTAAGCTAGGGAGAAATCATGAAATCTCCCCAGACCTCAGTTTCATCAGCCATAAAATTAGGATGATAATCTCTACTTTACAAGGTTGTTGTAAGGACTAAATTAAGATAATTCATATAAAAATATCTGACATGTTTCCTACTAAGTAATGTGTAAACTCCTAAAAACTACTATTATGTATACTTTTCACCATTCAATACCAGATTCAAAATGGTGTTTCTACGCCTTCTAATTGTTCTTGGTGTCCAAAATCGAGGGCCAATCAAATGAGCACAAAGGTATCAAGCTAGAAGATTCCCAGAACTAGATGCCTATTCCTGGCAATCCCAGGAGAGTTGACATTTCGCACTGAGAACAGATCAGATTCATGAAGTTCACTGGAAGTTTTCTTCATTGAGGAGGATAATTTTAAAAGTCTGATTTCATGCAACCTGACTCCCCCAAAGACTCACTGGCAATATTCTGTTATCCCCAATGGTAAGTTCAAAGAAGTTCTTATATACTTTAAGGATTTAGAGGACTAACAGAATTTCAGTGAATCCAAGTAAAAATTCCAGTTGCTCAAACAAAGGCAAAGAATGGCAACAACAACAAAACCTATAGGTTATAATCTTGTAGCTATAAAGAGGACTAAGGTCCCTTTATTGACTACATGTATTTTATTTGAGTGTATAGACTCTTAATTGAATGCTTATAAAATTTTTGACATAATACTGGTCACATTTATACATTATTTCTAATCCTTATGACTTTGCCAAATAGATGTTTTACAGATGAGGAAAAGTATCAGAGAGCTTAACTTTTGTACAAGGCCAAACAATTAAAGAAAAAAAAACATTTAAACTCACTAATATTCCCTAGCAATAAGTAATATGTTTTGAAAATCTTTAAACCTATAAATTCTAAATACCATTATAATTCTTCCTCTCTATAGTTTTATTTACATCAGTCTTAACTTGCAGTCCATATTTATTCTCTTTATAATAAGAGACATATCTTCCATAAGTGCTAGGAAAAGTAGTGTGGAATGATAAAAATATTAAGTAATGAGACAGTAAGGAGATTGTCATGGCAAGAGCTCTAAATAAGGATGTGGATTCATTTCATTCAGTGAGGGCATACCACCAATGTGGCTAGGTTCTTGGTTCAATTTAGAAGTTTCATTCTGTTCCAATGGTCATGGACACTACTCTGACTCATGTCATAGCTCACAGCTGAAGTCAAGCAAGAATATGGATTTCTTATTGCAAACTCATTCACTCTGTTGGAAGTATGCATTAATGGTATCTTCATATAGCAAAGGAAACATGCTACTATTATTAAAGTGTGACAAAGTGGCCTTTGTCAGTACAGCTCCTTTAGTGTCCAAAAATCAGAAAGCAGTTTAGCATCAGAAGAAGGGGGTCACATACTTGGAGCTGAATTAGACTCCTGGGTCTAGAAAAGGCTACAGAGACTGCAACCTCTAAATTTACCCAAACTGATAAACCCTACTCATCCTCAAGAAGCTTCACAAATGGGGCACTTATCTACCTGAAGTACCTTGATTCAGAGAAAGGGCATTCATTCCCCACTGATAGCCTCTGCCAGAGGGAGGAAAGCTCTATATCATCTCTACAAAGTGGCCAAACCTTCACATGTTCAAAGAGACTGTTGGTCCTCTGTCTTCTTCTTGGTCCAAATCATGCCCATTACTTTATTCCTCAAGTTCTCTTCCCGACTCATTTTTTCCTTTCTGTCTCTATCACTGACTCTTCCCAGCCTGCAAGCATGACCCATCCTAAAAATATCTCTTTCCCTAATACCCATTCCTTCTCAAGCTACCTTGATAGTGATCTAGGTCTATCCCTTTAGCAGACCAAACTTCTCAGAGGTAGGCCAACCCCACTTTTACCGCTATTACTAAGTTCTCTTAAAATGGCAACCAGGTTCCTTAGCCAAAGCTAATGGCCATCCTTAGTGAGTTGTAGGTTTCATTCTACACAGATGAAATCAGGTTAAAATCAGCACTAAAAGAAACTTAGAGAAGGCAGAGTAGAGGTGTTCACATCTGGCGTAAGACTTTGAGCTATCAGAGGCCCATTATGAATCACAGACTCCCTAAGTCACCAGCACACCAGCACAGTCCCCCTCTCTTGCCTTAGGAAAATTCCCCAAATTTATTATACCCTAAGTGTCATTTGGTTACTTTTTCACACTACTGTGGATCTCAGCTATGAGTGATAGCCTTGTGATCTCAGGCTTAAAAAAAAAAAGATCTTCTGAAGCTAAAAAAGCCCAGAAGTATTTCAGTCTGGTAATAGATTGCTAAGAATAGATTTGACTAGCTTGTGTTTGTGCAGTTCTCTTGAATTTGTTCCAGATTCTTGAATCTGCAGCTGTTAGTCAATAGGTAAAAGTGGATTCTCTAGGAGAAGTTACCATTTGAAGATTTTGAAATACTGTGACTCACAGATTTTTTTTTCCATTGGCAGTACAGAGATTCTAATCCTGTCCTTTAGCAATGAACTTCACGATCAAAAAAAAAAAAAAAATCAGATGTTTTCAGGGAAGTTGTTGAACTGACTGACATGTGTGACCAGAGAAAGCGTATCTCCTGACAGAATATGGTCCATTGTCTATCTGATATAAGGCCAAATGAAATAAAAAAGAGCCTCAGCACCCTGAGAACCGTGATATCATCTCAGGAAACAGGAACTTTTAGCTCTAGTATTAATTAAATTTATACTTTCTCTGTACTTTCATAAAATTTAGACAATATGGCATCCTATCTCATAAAGCCATAATTTGTTATGGGGAAAAAAATTGAAATAAACTGATTTTGGCCAAACCAGTGTTTCAGAATCAGGAAGTCTGGCACTGACCAGGTACAGAGTTTTTAAAAATTTTCTAAACCTTCCCATGTTTAAGTTTTCCTCTATACCAATCTGGAAAATAATTTCCTTCATAAAATTCCACAATTCTCAATAGTAATAACTGTAGGTAAGAATATTTTACCAGGGGCACCTGGGGGGTTCAGTCAGTTGAGCTGCTGACTTTAGCTCAGGTCACGATCTCAAGGTTCATGAGCTCAAGCCCCATGTCAGCTCTGTGCTGACAGCTCACAGCCTGGAGCCTGCTCCAGATTCTGTGTCTCCCTCTCTCTCTGCCCCTCCCCTGCTTGTGTTCTGTCTCTCTCTCTGTCTCTCAAAAATTTTGAAATTTTAAAAACATTAAAAATTTTTTAAAAAATGAAGAAGTACTCCAATAATAAAGGAGACATGCCAAAAGTACACAGAAGCAAGCTAAAGAAACTCCCACTGACCCAACTAGGAAAATTTTTGCAACTATGGATCATGTTAGCAACAGAAAATAATCCATGGTGACCCACCAAATAAAATAGGAAACTCTGAGTCCATGAGACTCTGATTAAAGATACACATCACAACTACATGCAGTGCAAGACTTTGGACTGGATCCTTTTGCTATGAAGGACAATATTGGGAGGATTAGTGAAACATGAGTGGGGTCTGAAGATTAAACAGTAGTAATGTATCAGTGTTAATTTCTAGATTTTAATGGCTGTATTGTGCTCATAATGAAGAATGTCCTTGTAAAATACATATCACAGCATTCAGGAGTGGCGGGACACCATGTCAGCAACTCCCTCTGAAGGGTTCAAGAAAAAATGAAACATATATCAGACAATAGTTCCAATTTCACTATAAGTTAGTGATAACTTCAAAATTAAAAAAAATTAAAGGAAACCAAAAAGGCAAAAACAAAAGGCAAGAACTGGAGGATATTTCAAGCTTATTTTCACAACTCAATTAAAGACCTATTTTTAATATGCTAAAAAGCATACAATTATGAGTAAAAAGAGCAAGTTGAAGAACAAAATATAAATTATGATACCATTTATGAAAAATTTTTAAACAAACAAGAGCAATCACCTATATTACTCATGAAGACACATGTAATTACTATAAAAATATAAGAATGGACTGGAAGGCTATACCCAAAATTCAGAATAGTGGTTTCTTGTGGGAGGAACACGGGAAAGGAGGAACAGGATAGGAGGGAGTGGGGAGTTCAATGCTATGTAATGTTTTATTCTTTCTAAATAAGTAGAAATCAACTATGCCAATAGAGTTATAACTGTTAATTCTGGGAGATGGAGGCAAAGGGTTAGTTACATATTTCTTTGCATTTTCCATTTTTAAATTTATCCAAAAAAAGTAATAAATAACACATAATGAGGACTTTACATTTTACAGGCCATCTAAATGTGCATTTACTTAGAAGCTTGTCAAATTTTTAGAACTTTGGCAAATTCAACAACAGAGTTGACATACAATACATATTAGGCAACACAATGCCCTCTGTTTCAAAATATAAAGTTTTTCTCCATCAAAAAACTGCTAGAACTGATACATGAATTCAGTAAAGTCACAGGCTGCAAATCGGTTGCATTTCTATACGTCAATAATGAAGCACCAGAAAAAGAAATCAAGGCATCAATTCCATTTATAATTGCACCAAAACCCATAAAACACCTAGGAATAAACCTAACCAAAGAGGTAAAAGATCTGTACACTAAAAACTATATAAAACTTACAAAAGACAAAAAAACAAATGATCCAGTACAAAAATGGGCAAAAGATATGAATAGACACTTTTCCAAAGAAGACATCCAGATGGCTAACTGACACATGAAGAAATACTCAACATCACTCATCATCAGGGAAATACAAACCTAAACAACAATGAGATACCACCTGACACATGTCAGAATGCCTAACATTAACAACTCAGGCAACAACAGATGTTGGCGAGGATGCCAAGAAAGAGGATCTCTTTTGCACTGATGGTGGGAACGCAAGCTGGTGCAGCCACTCTGGAAAACAGTATGGAGGTTCCTCAAAAAATTAAAAATAGAACTACCCTACAACCCAGCAATTGCACTACTAGGCATTTATCCACAGGATACAGGTGTACTGTTTCAAAGGGACACATGCACCCCCATGTTTATAGCAGCACTACCAACAATAGCCAAAGTATGGAAAGAGCCCAAATGTCCATTGATGGATAAATGGATAAAGAAGATGTGGTATATATATACACACACATACAATGCAATGAAAAAGAATGAAATCTTGCCATTTGCAACTACGTGGATGGAACTGGAGGGTATTATGCTAAGTGAAATTAGTCAGTCAGAGAAAGACAAAAATCATATGACTTCACTCATATTAAGACTTTAAGATACAAAACAGATGAACATAAGGGAAGGGAAACAAAAATAATATAAAAACAGGGAGGGGGACAAAACATAAGAGACCCATAAGATGGAGAACAAACAGAGGGTTACTGGAGGGGTTGTGGGAGGGGGGATGGGCTAAATGGGTAAGGGGCACTAAGGAATCTACTCCTGAAATCATTGTTGTACTATATGCTAACTAATTTGGATGTAAATTTTAAAAAATAAAAAATAAAACAAGTTAAAAAAACTTACAAAAGAAATTGAAGAAGACACAAAGAAATGGAAAGACATTCCATGCTCATGGGTTGGAAGAACAAATATTGCTAAATTGTCTATACTACTGAAAGCAATCTACATATTCTATACAATCCCTATCAAAATAACACAAGCATTCTTCACGGTGCTAGAACAAATAATTCTAAAATATGTATGGAATCAGAAAAGACCCCAAACAGCCAAAGTAATGTTGAAAAAGAAAACCAAAACTGGAGGCCTCATGATTCTGGACTTCAAGCTATATTACAAAGCTGTAGTCATCAAGACAGTATGGTATTGGCACAAAAACAGACACATAGGTCAATGGAACAGAAAAGAAAACCCAGGAATGGATCCACAAATGTAGGGCCAACTAATCTTTGACAAAGTAGAAAAGAATATCCAATAGAAAAAAGATAGTCTCTTCAGCAAATTATTTGGGAAAACTGGACAGAGACATGCAGAAGAATGAACCTGGACCACTTTCTTACACCATACACAAAAATAAACTCAAAATGGATGAAAGACCTAAATGTAAGACAGGAAACCATCAAAATCCTAGAGGAGAAAACAGGCAACAACCTCTTTGACCTCCACCACAGTAACTTCCTACTAGACATGTCTCTGGAGGCAAAGGAAACAAAAGCAAACATGAATTATTGGGACCTCATCAAGATAAAAAGCTTCTGCACAGGAAAGGAAACAATCAACAAAACTAAAAGGCAACAAACAGGAGGGAGAAGATATTTGCAAATGACATATCAGATAAAGGGTTAGTATATAAAATCTAATAAGAAGTTATCATAACTGCAAAAAAATAATAATCCAGTGAATAAATCCAGTGAATAAAATAATCCAGTGAATAAAAGACATGAACAGACAGTTCTCCAAAGAAGACATCCAGATGGCTAACAGACACATGAAAAGACGCTCAATAACACTCATCATCAGAGAAATACAAATCAAAACCACAACCTCACACCTGTCAGAATGACTAAAATGAACAACTCAGGAAACAACAGATGTTGGTGAAGATGTGGAGAAACGCAAAAACTTTTGCACTGTTGGTGGGAATGCAAACTGGTGCAGCCACTGTGGAAAATAGTGGAGGTTCCTCAAAAAATTAAAAACAGAGCTACCCTATGACCCAGCAATTTCACTATTAGGAATTTATCCAAAGGATACAATAATACACACATATATACATACATATATTCTAATATATATGAATATGTATTCTAATATGCATTAATATAACTATTGAACTATATACACTAATATATACGTATGTGTGTGTACATATATATAAAAGAACATTACTTGACGATCAAAAAGAATGAAATCTTGCCATTTGCAACATGGATGGAACTAGAATGTGTGTATGATGCTACGCGAAGTAAGTCAGAGAAAGACAAATTTCATATGATTTCACTCATATGTGGAATTTAAGATACAAAACAGATGAACATAGGGGAAGAGAAGGAAAAATAAGGTAAAAACAGAGAGGGAAACCATAAGAGACTCTTAGATACAGAGAACAAACTGAGGGTTGCTGGAGGGGAGGTGGGGGAGGGGTTGGGCTAAATGGGTGATGGGCATTAAGGAGGGCACTTTTTGGGATGAGCACCAGGTGGTACGTGTAAGTGATCAATCACTAAATTTTACTCCTGAGACCACTATTACACAATATATTAACTAACTTGGATTTAAGGATTTAAATTTAAAATTTTAAGGATAAAATAAGTAAAATATAAATTTTTTTCTGATATTTGCACTATTAGTACAGTACTTTGTACTGTACTGTTAGGACAGTAGTCTTTCCTATTAGTATAGAGCCTGATGCAGGGCTTAAATTCACGAACTGTGAGCTCCTGACCCAAGCTGAAACCAAGAGCTGGACACTTAACTGACTGAACTACCCAGGTACCCCTTGAATCTTTTGCAGTTGAAGTATCAAGTCTTTTTACATAAGGAAAAAATATCAACACTGTCACAAAATCTCACCTTAGACTCTGAGGTCTAGAGCTGCCTTTCCCTGTCAGCCTCCTATGTACCCACTGCACCTGTGGTAGCAGATCCTGTCCCACGGGGTCCACTAACCCTCACAACAATCTTGGCAGCTCCCTGTTGTACAGACGAGTAAACCCACGAGCAGACAAGGGCAAGTCACTGAAACGCCTTTACCCGCTAACTTGAGAATGGAGTTTCAAGTACAGGCTGTGATGGGTGACAACAGTTTTAGGTGGTCCTGAGTATTCAGGTAAGACTTCCTCAACACACATTCTCAAATGCCATGAATGCCCCCCAATGATATGTGTCCACCATCCACCCTCATTTTTACAGCTTTCAGGTTCTCTCTGATCAGAGAAGAGGGTCTCCGTGTGCGATTGTTCGCATGAGGCCCTACATAAGGGCCTCTTCCGAGGGGATGTCATTCATATCATAGACATTTTTATTATTTAAATATTTTTATATTTAATATTATATTTAATATTATTTCTTAATTTATTAATCTTTATTACTTGGTAGGCTCCAAACATGGAGTTTTTTATGTTAATTACAAGACGTTTCTGACAAATTATTTTTTCTTCTGTGACTATATATATCTGATTCAGTTTACAAAAGAAAAATGTTTAAAATCCAAAGGCCTTGTTGACCCAATTTCTAAGTTGACTGTCCTTCTAAGTAAAGAACTACCTTTCTGACTGATTGGGAAGTATCTTAAAGTTTGTCTCTACTGAGAATAGGGGACTGGCTAAATTTGAGTTTGACATTGTAACTCTTTTCATCTGCTTTTTATATCCTATACTAAATGGTGTCGCAAAATCCTCCCAGGTAGAGTCCCAAGAAATTTCTGTGTAATAACCAATATATCTTGCCATCATAATCTATATATCTCACATAGACAAATTAGAGTTATTAGAGAACATTACATTATATTATCATTGTTAATATTGGATATTAATATGTCATGTGAAAGATACTATAGTCTGTTATGGAAATTTCATTAGTAGAAATTAGCTTAATAAATTGTAGTAGCTTTTATCTGCATACTCACTTCAAAATACTGTAAATTATTTAGACTAGTAATTTAACAGACACACTGCTGAAAACATTTGTAGCTCTCCAGAAAAAGTTAATTTTGTCACTAGCCATCATCAATGGAGAGCATAAGTTCTCAAAAACACAATTTATTGAAATTGTCTACAATGCCACAAGACTCAAATTTTCTAGAGATCATCCTATTGTTAACAAGAAAGTATATCAAGCAAACATTGAGACTATCATGAGTTTCATTTCCATGAAAGCAAAACATATAATTATTATACAATAAATTATTATATCATAACTTTAAATTCCTTATTGTGACTTAAAATTTGAATTTTCCATTACTTTATATTCTATCTGGAATGGTTGCTATTGCAAAATAAATAATATATATTCATTTAAAGCTTTTACTTAAAGAGCGCCATTTTCTGTTCTGCAAAAAGTATTGACTGCAGCCACACCAACCAGTCCTTGGTTGAACGAGCTCCAGTTTCCAACACAATATCCATCTTTTGCAAACGGTTTGCCCAGGTGCACAGGAAATTAGCCTGCTTTGACATATGGAGATCAGTGCCTCTGCATCAGCTTTAATGTGTACATTTTCACACATCTCATTGTTATTTTAAGATTATTACTGGAAATCAGGGTGTTCTTTTAACCATAGCAAACAAAAGTCCTTTCACAATATTGGTTTGGGATCGATCAAACCCCCAAACATTGAAACTACTCTGGCGGAGGGGTCGAAAAAACGAGGAATGAAGCAAAATAAACAATGAAACCAGGATACGAAAAACAGAAAGTTCCTAGGTGTTTGCCTGTCTCCAAGCATTCCCCTTTGTCCACACAGCTTTGGTCCAAAAGGTGCAGTCTTCGGTCAGACTATGATCAAATTCTGGTCAGCCGAGAAGCCGGGAGAAAAATGCCCCAGTGAGACTGGCCCCAGGCCTGAGCGCACAGCAAACCCCGACTGTCCCCGGCACGTTGGTGGCGGGATGAGCATCACAGCTCCCAGACTCAGGACCCCAGCTCGCACTTCCGCCCCGCACCCCCACCCACGCGCGTGCCCCGCAGCCGGGTTACCAGGCAACGGGCTGCCCCTGCGCGAAGCTACTGGGGAGGAATGCATGGGGGAAGGCAGTTGGGAGAACTTGAGCAGCAGAAATGAGTCCGGGTAAGAGTCCTAGAGGAGGGGCCATGGGAAGTGGACAGGTAGTGGAGGGTGCCCGGACCCGTTCACCCCCAAGGCAGGTCCGGGAGTGCCGACTTCCTGACTAGCAGCACACCCCTGCTCTCCCCCCCGCCCCAACCCCGGGGACTAAAGCACCGCCTCCATCCCCACGCCCAGCCTTTGCTTCCAGCAGCTGCGCCACCAGGTCCCGCCGCGCTGCGTGGCCCCGGCGCGCCCTCCCGTGGCCTCTTAGGGCGTCCGCGTCCGGAATCGTACGGTTGGCCTCCCTTCTCCCCAAGAAACTAAAAGCCACCTATTATGGTTCTGTTACAGAGAAGCATCCGGAGGAAGAGGATGAAGTTGAGTGCGTTCTCCTCTCAGCGTCCAAGATCCTAAATTCCTCTGGCCGGATAAAGGAAAGTGGTGGCAGTGAAACAGGTGAAATCTCCAAGGCCAAGGAGTCATTGGGGAACATTATTAGAGAACATCCAACGGCAGTAATGTTTCTGCCTCTTACTACAGGCAAAGGGTACCCTTGCCTAAACCCACTGGCCCAAGAGGTGCACTCCCAGGACATAGGGACTTCCAGTAACTATTATTAAAGTACTAGGTAACACAGCACACCTACTTTGTGCCAGATGGTGTTCCAAACACTTAAGTATATTCATTTAATCATCACAACAACCCTATGAAGTAAGTACTACCATTATCCACATTTTACAAGTGAGGAAACTGAGGCACAGAGATTAAATAACTCCCCAAGGTCACATGGCAGCAAATGAAAAAACCAGTAAGTATTCAACAGAATGGTGCCAGAGTCCAGGCCTTAACCGTCATATTATACTATACTGCTTCTCTAAATATCAAATAAGAATGATATTTTGGACAGATGCTAAACAGATATATATTTTAACAAAAGGAACTACTTTTTACAGTAAATATGTGTGCACCACAGGATATTGTATGGGGAAGATATTTGAAATAACCAAAGAGCTATAATTCAAGCTCCACATAAACCATGAATAAGATGTAAATACCCAACTAGGGGTGTTATACTGAGAATATTGAAGTTGGACTCCCACTTCCTTGAGAGAAGCCCAAGGAGCCTACACACCTCTTGCAGGAGGCTGGTGGTCAGTGTGACATGCCAGGGAAGGAGCAGAGCACTCTGAGTAGAAGGCGGTATCTAGAATGATGGGCCAAGTTAGGACCCCCGGTTGCCTAAAACCCACATGTGACATAGGGGTGATCCGGACACAGAAGTGACATGAGGTCAGGACAGGATTTCTGCATCTTCATAAATCCAGGACCATCCCAAACACCTTGTCAAGCAAGGTCCCTGAAAGAAAAGCTAGAGCAGCCACATGTCACCAGACCAAAGACACCTGGATGCCCAGGGACCACCAGTGTAAACATCTCAATGGAGGCCAGCAGGACAGTGCAATGACCTGCCAGCTGTCCACTCTTCTGTGCCCCAGCATCCATGAGGATATTCAGGCATCCTTGTGCAATCAGGAAACATGAACAGGGAGAAAGAATCTTCACAGAGAGTTTAGAGGTTGCGTCAGCTCAATATTTACCTCAAAAAGAGCATTTAAGGTGAGAAGAAACTGAGGTAATCTAATTTGGCAAGCTCGTGTGTTATCTAACATGAGTGAGATTTAGGACTCTGGGGGAAGATCCCAGCATAATAGAAAATGAAGTTACAGGCAAAATAGTACATACACTTATTTAAGAGATATAGTTTATCTTGCGAAAGCATAGGGGCTCTAAGTGCAGGGTCTAGCAAGGGCAGGTTTTCAGCAACATAGATTCTAAGTCAAGGGCTGCCTTGGATGGCAAAATTAGGAGGTATGACTTTGTTCCCTCCCTTTTTCTGTTCTATCTACACCTTATTGTCACCGTGTGATCCATTCCCTGAGTACTAACCAACAGAATGTTGACCCGTTTGCATAATGCTGAGTTACAAGAAACTGTGTAGTATTTCTTAGGTCTCTTTAATTTTAACAGAATAAGTGGTTAGCCTGTGTAACCTTTGATTTATTGGAATGGATATGTGAAGGATATACTTTAAACTTCAAGATATCCAGTGTGTTGTTTTTAGCACCCCTGTTCTACCTAAGTCTTCATTCATTCATCCATTCTTTCATCCATCTAACAAATATTTTTAAGCAAGTGCTGTCCTAGGTGCTGAGGATCCAATAGTGAACAAAATATGCAAAATCCCTGCTCACATGAAGCTTACTTTCTGATGGGAGGAACAAAGGAGACTGTGTGTAAGATGGGAGTAAATCCCATGGAGAAAAGTAAGGCACAGAGGGAACAGGGGAGTATGTAGACTGTCAGAGGTGAGAAGTGTGCATTTTAAATAGGGTGGTAGGAGACCTCACTGGGCAGGTCACATCTGAGCAAAGACCTGAAGGAGGTAAAAAGTAACCATGCAGTTTTCTAGGGAAAGGGCAGTCAAGGCAGAGAGAATAGCAACTGTGCAGGCCCTGAGGTAGGAAGATGCCTTGCATGTCTGAGGAACAGCTGGTGTTGGTGGGAGCAGAATGAATAAGGGGGAGGGGCAGAGAGGGATCAGAAAGGAAACTGGGGAGGAGGGCACTGTATTTCTGCATAAGGATCTGGGGGTTATTCTGCACAAAATGGGAAACATTAGAGAATCTGGAGTGGCCATTTCTCCCCTCCATTGCAATTGGAAGTTTTAAGTCTATCAAATCATCATCATGTTATTACTAACCTCGTCTCTGTACAAGTGATTAAATACTTCTTGAGCATTTAGTATGTGCCATGCATTCTGCAAAGGACTTTACCTACCAACTAGATGCTAACTAGGGTTATCCCTCATAGCAAGTGTGTCGCAAAGCCAGGATTCAAGCACAGACAACCTGACTCTGTAGCTCCCGTGACAGTGCTTCATGCAGACAGTGTCACACCTCATTAAGGCTTTGTAAAACAGTTGCTTCTGGGAATGAATTTGAATTGTCATAGCAAAACCTCATATTTGAACCTGAGAATTACAAAGCTTTGACTACAGAGTACCTAACATCTTATATTACAGCATTACTATGCCGCATTGTAAAAACTCATTTGTTCTCCTTGGTCTGTTAACTGCAAGTATGCACTTAATACAGGCATATCTCAGAGATATTGTGGGTTTGGTTCCAGACCATTGCAATAAAGAGAATATCACAATAAAGTAAGTCAAATGAAAAAAATAAAATAAAAAATATAAAGTGAGGGGCGCCTGGGTGGCGCAGTCGGTTAAGCGTCCGACTTCAGCCAGGTCACGATCTCGCGGTCCGTGAGTTCGAGCCCCGCATCGGGCTCTGTGCTGACAGCTCAGAGCCTGGAGCCTGTTTCCGATTCTGTGTCTCCCTCTCTCTCTGCCCCTCCCCTGTTCATGCTCTGTCTCTCTCTGTCCCAAAAATAAATAAACGTTGAAAAAAAAATTTAAAAAAAAAAAATAATAAAGTGAGTCAAATGAATTTTTTGGTTTCCCAGTGCTTATAAAAGTTATGTTCATATTACTGTAGTCTTTTAAGTGTACATGAGCATTATGTGTAAAAAAACAATGTACATACCCTAATTTAAAAATATTTTATTGGGGCACCTGGGTAGCTCAGTTGGTAGGCACGTCAGACTCTTGATTTTGGCTCAGGTCATGATCCTAGGGTTGTGGAATCGAGCCCTGTGTTGGGCTTCTGCACTGAGCATGGAGCCTGCTTAGGATTCTCTCTCTCTCCTTCTGCACCTCTCTACTGTTCATGTGTGTATATATATGTATATATACACATACACACACACATACATACATATATATATATATAAATACATACACACACACACACACATATATATGGCTAAAAATGCTAAACAAGTTATAGTTTATATATATATATGAATACCGAAGTTGGACTTTATATATAAAGGGTGTGTGTGTATATATATATATATATTATATATATTATATATATATATGTGTGTGTATATATATATATTATATATATTATATATATATAAGGGGTTTTCTTGTTTTTCACTTCTGACACTAAATATATATATATGTGTATATATATATATATAATATATATATATGGCTAAAAAATGCTAAAGCGAGTTATAGTCACAGATTACAGATCACCATAACAAATATACTAATAGCAAAGATTTTTGAAATACAGTGAGAATTACCCAACTGACACAGGGACACAAAGTAAGTGATGCTGTTGGAAAATGGCACCAATAGACTTGCTCGACACAGAGTTGCCACAAACGTTTGTGAAGCGCAATAAATCGAGGGGTGCCTGTATACTGAATACGACATAATCCTCTGTAGGTTTCAGAATAAATTCCCCATTTCTCTAATCGCCTCAAAAGCCATCTCACTGATAACTATCTTTTCTTTCTTCTTTTTTTTTTTTTAGTTCATGTCTTTTATTAACCCATATACAATTACTTGTCTTTGGGTTTGTTGAAGCAGTAGGTCAGACAACATTTGCCATAATGTCTGTCAAAGTGGCTGGGTATAAAAACCCCAGCACCACATTCATTGGAAGGGCACTCCAACGAAGGCGACTGATTTTGCCATTCTCATCCACCTTATAGTATTTCAGGACAGCCAGTTTAACCTTCTTTCTCTTATGCTTGCTCTTCTTGAGAGTGGTGAAAGACGTCTCCTTCCTTTTCTTAGCACCACCACGAAGTCTCAACGAGATGAAGTGGACTCCTTTTGAATGTTGTAGTCAGACAAAGTACGTCCATCTTCCAGTTGCTTGCCAGCAAAGATCAAACTCTGCTCATCAGGAGGAATTTCTTCCTTATCCTGAATCTTGGCTTTCATACTTTCTATTGTATCCGAGGGTTCGACCTCAACACTGATGGTCTTTCCTGTAAGGGTTTTCACAAAAATTTGCATCTTGGTTCCACCGCAGATGGCAGATCAGAAAGGAAGGCTACGCACCAGCCCACAGGGTTTTCTTGTTTTTCACTTCTGACACTAAATATGGGACAGCTAGAGAATTTAATTCAATATAATATGATTACTATTTCTTGCATTCCCAATAGAGTATAAGCTTCTTCAGGGCTGGGACCATATCTTCCACTCAGTTTACATACCGTTCAATGTTTCATGTTTAGCAAGGACTTAATAAATGATGACCTGTCATTGTGTTTCCTCTACAGTTCTTCTTTGGTAATTTCCCTTCCAATTCTAGAATCACATTAACTCTATGCGGTTAAGTATTGCTGAATTCTAAGATTAGTTTTCCTTTGGAAATAAGTAGTAACCAAAGTCTCTGAAACTCATTTAAAAAACAAAAACTTATTTTAATAGCCTTTAAAAATTGATAGGGGCCCCTGGATAGCCCAGTTGGTTAAGCATCCAACTTCAGCTCAGGTCATGATCTCACAGTCCGTGAGTTTGAGCACCATGTGAGGCTCTGTGCTGACAGCTCAGAGCCTGGAGCCTGCTTCGGATTCTATGTCTCTCCCTCTCTCTCTCTCTCTACCCCTGCCCTGCTCACACTCTCTCTCTCCTGAAAATAAACGTTAAAAAATTAAATAAGTAAAATTTGATAAATCCAACTCTCTGCCTATTCTCTATCTTCACTGAATCATCAGAACACTGCAGGGGAAAACCACTCACTTCTTAGTCATAACATGGATCTCAGTGCTATTTAGAAAACTACTTCCCCAGAAAATGCTTTTTCAAACCTTCTCCAAGATAACTATTTCACTCTTGTTTCCTTAATCTCCAAAACCTCTCACCACTACCTCTCAACTCATTAACATAATCTCACACTACATGAAAATGGAAGCAATCAGACCCAAACTCCCTTCTTTCCTGCTCAAACTTAAATTTTACTAACCTACCTGCTTCTCTGTACCCATATTATCTGCTGTCCCTCATTTCTTTTTCAAGTTTTTTTTTATGAAATTTATTGTCAAATTGGTTTCCATACAACACCCAGTGCTCATCCCAAAAGGTGCCCTCCTCAATACCCATCATCCACCCTCTCCTCCCTCCCACCCCCCATCAACCCTCAGTTTGTTCTCAGTTTTTAACAGTCTCTTATGCTTTGGCTCTCTCCCACTCTAACTTTTCAAGTTTTTATTTAAACTCATTTAACATACAGTGTAGTATTAGTTTCAGCTGTACAATATAATTATTCAACACTTCCATACATCACCCAGTGCTCATCACACAGAGTTGCCACAAACGTAATCTCTATAACCTATTTAACCCATCCTCCTCCCCTCTCCCTTTTGGTAACCATCAGTTTGTTCTCTATAGTTAAGAGTCTCTTTCTGGATTTGCCTCTCTGTCTTTGTTTTTTCCTCTTTGCTCCTTTGTTTTGTTTCGTAAATTCCACATATGAGTGACATCATATGGTATTGGTCTTTCTTGGACTTATTTCACTTAGCATAGTTTCTAGCTCCATCCATGTCCTTGCAAATGGTAATATTTCATTCTGTTTTATGGCTAATATTCTATTGTGTATGTATACACCACTTTTCTTTATCCATTCATCAATCAATGGACACCTGGGCTGTTTCCATAATTTGGCTATCGTAGATAATACTGCTATAAACATCAGGGTGTATGCACCCCTTAGAATTAGTATTTCTGTATTCTAGGTAAATACCTAGTAGTGCGATTGCTGGATCTTGGGTAGATCCTAACCTTTTGAGGAAACTCCATACTGTTTTCCAGAGTGGCTGCACCAGTTTGCATTCCCACCAACAGTGCAAGATTGTTTCCCTTTCTCCACATCCTCACCAACACCTGTTGTTTCTTGTGTTGTTGATTTTAGTCTGACAGCTCTGAGGTGATATCTCACTGTAGCTTTGATTTGCATTTCCCTGATGAAAAGTGATGTTGAGCATCTTTTCATGTTTTTATTGGCCACCTGGATGTCTTTGAGAAAATGTCTATTCGTGTTAATTGACCATTTTTAATTGGATTACTTAATTTCTGGGTGTTGAATTTTATAAGTTCTTTATATATTTTGGATACTAGCTCTTTATCAGATATATAAATATCTGAGATTTGTAAATACCTTCCTTCTCCCATTCTGTAGGCTGCCTTTTAGTTTTGTTAATGGTTTCCTTTGTTGTGCAGAAGCTTTTAATTTTGATGTAGTCCAACAGCTTATTTTTTATTTTGTTTCTCTTGCCTCAGGAGACATATCTAGAAAGAAATTGCTATGGCTGATGTCAAAGAAGTTATTGCCTGTGTTCTCTTCTAGGATTTTTATGGTTTCAGGTCTCACATGTAGATCATTAATCCATTTTATTTTTGTGTATGGTGTAAGAAAGTGGTCCAGTTTCATTCTTTTGCATTTTGCTGTCCACTTTTCCCAACACCATTTGTTGAAGAGACTATCTTTTTCCCATTGGCTATTCTTTCCTGCTCTGTTGAACATTAATTGACCATATAATTGTGGGTTTGTTTCTGGATTTGCTATTCTGTTCTATTGATATATGTGTCTATTTTTGTGTCAGTACCATACTGTTTTCATTACTACAGTTTTGTAATATAGCTTAAAGTCAGGAATTGTGATGCCTCCAGCTTTGCTTTTCTCTAACAAGGTTGCTTTAGCTATTCAGGGTCCTTTGTGCTTCCACACAAATTTTAAGATTGTTTATTCTAGTTCTGTGAAAAATGCTTTTGGTAGTTTAATAGGGATTGCAGTAACTGTGTAGATTGCTTTGGGTAATATAGACATTTTAACAATATTTGTTCTTCCAATCCATGAGCATGGATGTCTTTCCATTTCTTTGTGTCATCTATAATGTCTTTCATTAATGTTTTGTAGTTTTCAGAGTACAGGTCTCTCACTTCTTTAGTTAAGTTTATTCCTAGGTATCTTATTATTTTTGGTGCAATTGTAAATGAGATTAATTCCTTAATTTCTCTTTCTGCTGCTTCATTATTGCTGCATATAAATGCAACAGATTTCCGTGCATTGATTTTATATCCTACAACTCCACTGAATTCATTGATCAGTTCTAGCAGTTTTTTGGTGGATTCATTCAGGTTTTCTATATATAGTATCATGTCATCTGCAAATACTGAAAGTTTCACTTCTTCCTTACCCATCTGGATGCATTTTGTTTTCTGATTGCTGTGGCTGGATTTCCATTACTATATTGAATAAAAGTGGTGAGAGTGGACCTCCTTGTCTTGTTCCTGACCATAGAGGAAAAGCTTTCAGTTTTCCCCCATTTTGGATGATATTTGCTGTGGGTTTTCATACATGGACTTTATTATGCTGAGGTGTGTTCCCTCTAAACCTACTTTGTTAAGAGTTTTTACTATGATTGGCTGTTGTACTTTGTCTGCATCTATTGAAATAATCGTATGGTTCTTATCCTTTTATTAATGTGATATTTCACATTGATTGTGAATAGTATACTACCCTTGCAACCCAGCAAGAAATTCCACATGATTGTGATGAATGACGTTTTTAATGTATTGTTGGATTTGGTTTGCGAGTATTTTGTGGAGAATTTTTGCATATATGTTCATCAGGGTTATTGGCCTGTAGTTCTCTTTTTCGTGTGGTCTTTATCTTGTTTTGCTATCAGGATAATGCTGGCCTCATAGAATGAATTTGGAAGTTTTCCTTCCTTTTCTATTTTTTGGAATATTTGAGAATAGGTATTAACTCTTTTTTAAATGTTTGGCAGAATTCACCTGTGAAGCCATCTGGTCCTGGAGTTTTGTCTGCTGAGAGTTTTTTGATTACGGATTCCATTTCTTTGCTGGTTATCAGTTCAAGTTTTCTATTTCTTCCCATTTCAATTTTGGTACTTTATGTGTCTTAGGAATTTATCCATTTTTTTCTAGGTTGTCCAATTTATTGGCATATAGTTTTTCATAATATTCTCTTGTAATTGGTTGTATTTCTGTGGTGTTGGTTGTTATTTCCCCTCTTTTATTTGTGATTTTATTTATTTGGGTCCTTTCTCTTTTCTTTTTGATAAGTCTTGCTAGAGGTTTATCAATTCTATTGATTTTTTCAAAGAGCCATCTTCTGGTTTTGTTGATTTTTTTTTAGTTTCTGTATCATTTATTTCTGCTCTAATCTTTATTATTTCCTTCCTTTAGATGGCTTTAGGCTTTGTTATCCTTTTTCTAGCTCCTTTAGGAGTAAGAGTAGGTTATTTATTTGAGATTTTTCTTACTTCTTGAGGTAAGTCTGTATTGCTATAAACTTCCCACTTAGCACTGCTTTTGCTGCATCCCAAAGGTTTGGGGCCATCGTGTTTTCATTTTCATATGTTTCCATGTATTTTTTTTTAAATTTCTTCTTTGATTTCCTGGTTGACTCATTCATTGTTTAGTAGCATGTTGTTTAACCTCCATGTGTTTGTGGTCTCTTCACAAATTTTTTCTTGTGGTTGACTTCTAGTTTCATAGTGTTGTGGTCAGAAAAGGTGCATGGTATCATTTCAATCTTTTTGTATTTGTTAAGACTTGTTTGTGATCTATTCCAGAGAATGTTCATGTGCACTTGAAAAAAATGTGTATTCTGCTGTTTTAGGATGGAATATTCTGAATATATCTGTTAAGGCCATCTGGTCCAGTGTTCCTTGTTGATTTTCTGTTTAGATAATATGTCCATTGATATAAGGAGGATGTAAAGTACCCTACTATTATTATCAATTAGTTAATTAGTTCCTTTATATGCCTTATTGATTTTGTTGTTGTTTTGTTGCTATTGTTTTATATATTTTGGTGCTTTCATATTGGGTGCATAAATATTTACAATAATTGTATCTTCCTGTTGGATTGTCCGCTTCATTATTATATAATGCCCTTCTTTGTATCTTATTACAGTCTTTGTTTTAGAGTCTACTTTGTATAAAGTATCAGTATTGCTACTCCAGCTTTCTTTTGACGTCCATGATAATATGATAAACGTTTCTCCATCCCCTCACTTTCAATCTGCAGGTGTTTTTAGATCTAAAATGAGTCTCTTGCAGGCAGTATATAAGTCTTGTATTTCTATCCATTCTGACACCCTGCATCTTTTGACTAGAGCCTTTAGTCCATTTACAGTCCAAGTAATTATTGATAGATATGTTTATATTGCCATTTTACTTGTTTTGTGGTTGTTTCTGGAGATTTTCTTAATCCTTTCTTGTCTTTTTTTCATGGTTTGTTGATTTTATTTAGTGACATATTTACATTTCTTTCTCTTTATTCTTTGCATGTTTATTAGTGCTTGTTGATATATACTTACCATTAGGCTTGTATATAACCTTTTTTGTAAATAGCAGTCTAAATTAAGTTGATGGTCATTCAAGTTGGAACCCATTCTTTTTCCCTCTCCTCCCCACATTTTAGTGATACATTATTATATTTTATATCCTTTGGTGTGAGTTCCTTGACTGATTTTTACAGAAATATTCATTTTTACCACTTTTGTGTTTTCTACCTTTATACTGTCACTTTCGGTCTCTCCTTTCCACTGGAAGAGTCCCCTTTAATATTTCTTGCAGGGCTGATTTAGGGGTCATGAATTCCTTTGGTTTTTGTTTGTCTGGGGAACTCTTTATCTCTCCTTCTATTCTGGATGATAGCTTTGCTGGATAGAGTATTCTTGGCTGCAGATTTTTCCCATTTATCTCTTTGAATATATCATGCCACTCCTTTCTCATTTGCAAAGTTTCTGTTGAAAAATCTCCCTCTAGCCTTTTGGGTTTTACCTTGTAAGTTAAGGACTTCTTTGTCTTGCTGCTTTTAAGATTTTTTCATCACTGTATTTTGCAAATTTAATTACAATATGTCTTGGCCTGCTTTCTGTTGATTTTGATGGGAGTTCTCTGTGCCTCCTGGATCTGGATATCATTTCCTTCCCCAAATTAGGGAAGTTTTTAGCTATTATTTCTTCAAATAAATGTTCTGCCCCCTTTGCTTGCTTTTCTTCTGGGACTCCTATAACATGAATGTTATTACATTTGATGGAGTCACTGCGTTCCCTAAGTCTATCCTCATTTTGCACAATTCTTTTTTCTCTCTTTTGTTCAGCTTACTTTCCATTACTCTAAGTCATTAATTCATTTCTCTACTTCTTCCAGCCTACTGTTCATTGCATCAAAGGTGTTTCTAATCTTGTTTATTGGACTCTTCATTTGATTATTTTTTAACTCTTTTGTCTCTGTGGTAAGGATCTCGCTAATGTCTTCCATTCTTTTCTCAAGCCCGGAAAGTATCCTTATGATCATTGCTTTAAATTCTCAATCAGGCATGTTACTTACATCTGTTTCACTTAGATCTCTGGCCTTGGCCTTATCTTGTTCTTTCGTTTGGGACAAATCCTCCATCTTTGCATTTTATCTAAGGCTCTTGCCTTCTCTGTGTTAGAAAAACCAGTTATGTCTCCTGCTTCTGAAAGTAATGGCCTTAAGAGGTCATGTAGTGCCCAAGGCCTGGCACTTCAGGGAATGTCTCTGGTGTGATGCATACACTCTGCTTTTGCATTCTGGCTTCTCTATCCTTCAGGCCAGTCATCTGCAGAGGCTCTCCTTGCATGCTGTGGGCAGTGTTTGGTCCCTGGCCTGAATGTGGTGAGTTTTAGCTCACATATGTGCTCTGGTCTGCTTGTGAAATGAGACCTGTCACCACCTCCACCAGAACTGAGACCCTGCAAAACTCTCTGTATTGAGACATGGTGTGGACAGGGTTTTGCACTAATCTTCTGGGGGAGGGACCTGCTGCACTGGAACTGAGGCAAGCATGTTTGAGAATGGAAGTTCCACTGAAGTGCAGAGGGGGTGGTACTTGGTGTAAGCAAGTTAGGCAGCTAGTGTCTGCACTGCACTGCTTCTTGCAGGTTATTCTGTGTTTATGCTGAAGGGTAGGAGGGGATGGAAATGGCACTGTCAAGCTCCTTTGTTCCTGGAGAGGTGTCTGTGAATGATGCCCCTCAGGGATGTGCTCTGAGAAGAGCAAATAACCCCACTGTGTGCCCCACACGCTCTTCAGATGGCTATTTCCACATTGTCCCCTGGTTCTTTGTCTGCCTGTTCTCTAGATGCAGCACAGTGTTCTCTGGGCTCTATCCCAACCAAGCCTACTGATCTTTAAAACTCCAGGCTTCAAACCCCACTGGTTGCAAGAACTCATGGAATTCAACCCCTCTCACTTTCTAAGCCATTGGCTTTGAGGAAACATTCTCCTTATGAATTCCCCTGTGTATTCCTCTCCCTTCTTTTTTAGCAACCATGTCTCCTTCCCTTGTATAGCAGCCATGATCTGTTTCTCCCCTAAACCACATTTCCACACTTCCTGTCATCTTCAATGTGGCCTCTTCTCTCCCTTTAGTTAAGGAGATTTTTCTGTCAGTCTTTAAGTTGATTTTTGGGGTAGTTAGGATGATATGATAATTATCTAGTTGTGTTTGTGGGACAAGGTGAGCCTAGGGTCCTCCTACTCTGCCATCTTCCTGCTCCTGTTCTTGCTGTCCCCAGTTTTGATGGAAGAATTACCCCTGCTCAAAGCTCATTTCCTCTTTATCAAAGCTCTCCTGGAATTCTCAAGTACTCAGATTCTGCAATTAGCCTCCCTCATCCTTCAGAATTACTCTTCTCCCTTTCTACTACATGATTCCAGCAGCAAGCAGGCATGTTAAAATCTCCCATGGTTAAAAAATTCTTCTTGACCTTCACATCACTTCTAACATGCATACACCCTATTCCACTAGGCACTCTATTTCTTTCCACAGTAAAATTCAAAAACAGCTGCCTATATTCAATGCCCACAAACCTTTACAGTCCATTCTCTCTAGCCACTTCATTTGGGCATTTGTGCCTGTCACTGCACAGAAACTTCCCTTGTCTAGGCCAGTAGTGACACCTGTATTTTCCAATAGTGTTCATAACAATACCCCTGAATCAGAGACAGGAATATCCCACTGCCTGTGGATGTCCACGTTGATGTCTAATAGAAAACTTAATTTTAACATGTATAAAAATTTTCCCTAAAAAATCTTCCTACTCTATTATTTTCCATTTTGGTAAATAACACCATCATTCATCATCCATCTGTTCTCACCAAAAACCCAGGAGTCATCCTTTCTTCCTCTCTTCTGGCTACATTTAATACCCCAGCAATGCTGCTGGTTTTATACCCAGAATCTATTCTAAATCAACCTATTTTTCTCCATCTTCCCCTCTGCCATTCTAGTCTAAGATACCTTTGTCTCTAACTTGGATTACTGCAGTAGCCCTGCAATTGCCACTTTATAACCCATTATCATGTGGCAGAGTGACCTATAAATGTTTCTTTTCAGATCAAATCATTCTTCTGATTGAAACCTTTCAAAGTTTCCCATTTCACTTAAAATAAAAGCAAAACCACTCGGGTTGGCCCACAAGTTCCTACATAATCTATTCCTGTCTCCCCCTCTCACCTCTAATCATACCGGGCTTCTATGTGCTCATTAAGCTGAGGCCATACTGACTTTATTTCTGTTCTGCAAACACAGCTAAACATATTCTGCTTCAGGATCTTGCCATGTCCTCTGTTCTGAATCTCTTCCTATAGATATTCACATGGATGGCCTTTTCTTATCATATGGGAATCCCAGCTAAAAACTCATGTGACGAGATAGGTCTCTGCTAAGCACTCTCTCCACTGCTGTCCCCATCCTCCCTGTCACATTAGCCTATCCTCTTTGTGTTATTTATCCCTATTTGTAAGTATCTTGTTTCTTTTTTTCTTTCTTTTTTTTTTGTTCCTGTTCATTCTCCAGAATGGAAGCACCATGACCACAGGAGCCTTGGTTGTCTTATTCATTGCTTAGTATTTACCTACAACAGAATACCACACATTGGACACTCAATACTTGAATTAATGATGTTGAAGGAATGAATCACTAAATGTGAAACAAAAAAGCTAAATCACTAACTTATAAAAATTATTCTAGACTTTCACATAGAGATTTTAGAGCCAAGGAAGATCCCAGACCTCCTTGCCCCAGCACCAAATGAAAAGATCAGTAACAACAACAAAACAGAAAACCAGCAAAAACTTCACCAGCAGCACCTGAAGAAGGAAATTGGAAAATAGAGGCCAAAGATAAAAACAAATGATGCTGGCAAGGCAAAGTACAGACTACCTTCTAACACTGCTTCTGACTTTTAGAATAAAACAAGTCAAATCCTGAAAATATTCATTAATGCCTCTCCCACTCCAAATGTGGATACAAAAAGAGGAAATACCTGTGTCTTCCTTTCTGCTGATTGGGGTTTGGGTGGGTACAGAGGAGCAGCTGGGAAGATAGATGAGTAAACCTGGACACTGATCAACAGGGGCTTACTTTGCTCTAATGAAAGAAGTTAGGAGTAGGGCTGCCACTAGCTCATGGGGTGCCTCTGTGTGGATTAGAGAAAGGTATAACCAAACTCTAGGTATATGCAAACCCAAATAGGGTACTGGTTAGCGGACTGTAGTGGAACATGGGACACATTTCAGCCCACATATATCTTCTGGCCAGGAGCTTTTGTGTAGTGAACAACCTGTATGGTCTTATGTGGCAATCCTAGTTCCAGGACTCTGTACTGAATTAAGGAAATAATCCCAATCAAGAGAATATCTCCTTAGGGTAACAGGATATATCTCCTATAGATTTCTAAGTAGTCTCAGAGAATAATAACAACAAAACAGCAGAGATCACAACCTCCAGCAAAGGCTTCACACAGCTCCAAATGATCTCTCTTACCCCAGACCTCAACACCTAATTTCTAGGCTACAGAAAATGGGTAGGAAAACACACTGGCCCTAAAACTGTATCTCAGAGGAATAGACCATTGGACTCTGAGAAGGATGTCAAGAGAAAACATCTACATTATGTCAAAGAAAACAAATTCTGAGCAGAGCTGCTCAGGTTACACTGACCTACATGAAAAGAAGCAACCTGGTAACTGCAATCATACTGTGGTCAAAAAAGAAGGAAGAGATGGAGGGAAGCAAATATATGTAGAACCACTATATGAATCCCACATTCTTTCTTTAAAAACTTACATTTGTTATATCCCTTCAGTAAGTCTCTAAATTTATTTTGACCCAGTATTTCTTACTTGGTTTTAGCAAAAGAAATCCTGTACTTTGCCTTGAATTTGCAAGTCCTCCTAACTGAAACAAAGGAAATCTATGTGGAAAAGGGAGGCTGGCCCTACTGATGCAGAAAGGAGATGGAATTTTGGACAGTAAATCCATCAAGAATAAAGTTGAAGGCTGAAAATATTTACAATAATAATGTCCTATCTTTGTGTTTAGCTCTGTGGAAATCATACTCACATAGCAAAATGTAAAACATCATAAAACATCACAGTGTGAAAATAATATAATGAGCAAATATCATGAAAAGTAGGGAGTAAATGTGAGAGCAAGTATAATGCTAATTTTCTCATCATTTACTTCCTTTCTTAGCAGGAAGTAACTCAATACTGAATACAATGGAAATGAATGTTATTTAAAAAATAAAAATTCCAATCTCTTAGTCCTTCTTGTGATATATTTCCATTAGCTCAGAGGGATCTCATAGGAAATAATCTCTCATGTAGTGAAAACAATTTGAATACTAGTGATAACTTCAACTATTTGCAGTTTTCTTTATTCTCTTAAACATAAATGTAATACCATTTATCAAAGTAAAATGTATAATATCCCACTGTTCTAAAATCATTTCTTTTTTCCTGCATATATGCATAGACAGCTGACTGAAGGGGAGGGTACCTAAAATTCATAACAGTTAATTCTGGGAAATGGGATTCTAGGTAATATATGCTTTTTGATTTGAATTTTTATCTATTTGAGGTCATTAGAAGTTGTCCTTGAGTCTGAAAAAATTGGGGGTGCCTTGCTGCATTAGTCTGACCTCATCTGAGTTTGGCTTTTTTTTTTAATGTCTCTGAGATAAACATTTCAGACTACCATTTTATTCCTAGTAAGATGCAAAGTTCAGCAATATCTAGAGGACTCGCTGTCCTCTGCCTTCTGATGAAGGTGGGAGTCTTTAATTGGCGAAATGGCTCCAGGCTCTGAACCAGAGTTGCTCTCTCAGTGATGAGGGCCAGATGGCAGATAAGAGGGGTGCCTATACTTTGCAACCAGCTCCTATGACATCTGGTAGACTGTCATTTGAAGGAGAGATGTGCTGACCTCTTTTAAAACCTTCTCTTAGGGCAGAAATTGTCATCCTAGAGGAGCATTCTATCATAACTCTCACTTCATTTGGGACACTGAATATTTTTAAAAGTCTTTAATAAAAATTTACAAAGCAAGCTAAAAGCCTATTTGGATAAAGAAGGATGTATGTCAGGAAATCTGCAGTTTATAGTCTCTCCTGTTACAGATCTATAATCTATTTTCTAGGAAGGTATACATAGATCTTTATAGTACCTTGCTTAAAGGCATGACAAAAATTATGCTTTGTTAATCCATTTTGTTTTCCATGGTAAGGAGGAAAAATATCACATGGCCATTTCACAGACAAAGACCTATACAGTACTTTGTGAAAGGTCTCCCATAACAGGATCATTAGTTGTTTTTTTTTTTTTAATGCAGTTTACATTGCAGAAACAAAAATATTTGTTTTTGAGAGTTCCAAGTTTGGCATTACACGTTAATGGCCTACTATAAAAGTAAAATCATGGGAATGCAAGCTGGTGCAGCCACTGTGGAAAACAGTATGGAGGTTCCTCAAAAAATTAAAAATAGAACTACCCTACAACCCAGCAACTGCACTACTAGGCATTTATCCACAGGATATAGGTGTGCTGTTTCAAAGGGACACATGCACCCCCATGTTTATAGCAGCACTATCAACAATAGCCAAAGTATGGAAAGAGCCCAAATGTCCACTGATGGATGAATGGATAAAGAAGATGTGGTGTGTGTGTGTGTGTGTGTGTGTGTGTGTGTGTGTGTATACACACACACACACATATACACATACATACATACACAATGGAGTATTACTTGGCAATCAAAAAGAATGAAATCTTGCCATTTACAACTACATGGATGGAACTGGAGGGTATTATGCTAAGTGAAATTAGTCAATCAGAGAAAGACAAAAATCATATGACTTCACCCATATGAAGACTTTAAGAGACAAAACAGATGAACGTAAGGGAAGGGAAACAAAAATAATATAAAAACAGGGAAGGGGACAAACATAAGAGACTCATAAATATGGAGAACAAACAGAGGGTTACTGGAGGGGTTGTGGGAGGGGGGATGGGCTAAATGGGTAAGGGAAATTAAGGAATCTACTCCTGAAATCACTGTTTCACTATATGCTAATTTGGATGTAAATTTTTAAAAATTAAATAAATAAATAAATAAATAAATACAGAAAGAAAATAAAACCACTATTTATAACCTCCAGAAGGCATTTTAAGTCAAGCAAAAATTATTTGACTTTATTAAGTGACTAACATTGGGTTCTTCTTAAGGTGAACATCAAACTTCTCATTATCTCTGTCTCACTATCCAAGAAAGTTAGGAGGCTATTTTGCATCACAATTGTTTAAAAAAAACTTAAGAATTAGATCACATGGTTTTTCAATTTTGCTTTTTAGAATATGGCTGCATATCGGAATCAGAAAATCAAATCCAACCACAATCAGCATTGAAAGTAAGTTCATTTTCATTTCATCTTATTTTCTCCAAATACCTATGTAAAGGCTGATCTTTTTCAGAATAAATATTTCCTAAATGCACATGGGTCTTCCACAAAAATCTCCATGAAAATGGATTGGAGAATTGGCAAGAATGACTAGGAATGGGAGTCCTCTGACCCTCATGTGATCCTTTCTGGAAATAGGCAACTTTGGGGAATACATATAAAAAGAAATAATAACAGTTTCAAAACTGATCAATTTCATACCATGTTTGTTATAGGCCCTTCAGCATCAACTGGAATCATTTCAGGCTCTCCGAATACAGACTTTGCAGAATGTTAGCATGGTATGTTTCTTTTAATCTCTATATGGGAAATAGCCAAACTTAAGATACCACTCCACATTTGTAAGCTAATGATCATTATCCAACTGATTAGTTTATGTTAGAATATAATAAAAGGTGGGGCGCCTGGGAGGCTCAGTCAGTTAAGCGTCCGACTTCAGCTCAGGTCACGATCTCGCGGTCCGTGAGTTCAAGCCCCACGTGGGGCTCTGGGCTGATGGCTCAGAGCCTGGAGCCTGCTTCCGATTCTGTGTCTCCCTCTCTCTCTGCCCCTCCCCCATTCATGCTCTGTCTCTCTCTGTCTCAAAAATAAATAAACGTTAAAAAAAATTAAAAAATAAATTAAAAATTTAAAAATTTAAAAAATAAATAAATTTAAAAAAAGAATATAATAAAAGGTTACAAATATTCCAGGCTCAAAATTTGTTTGAGGGGAACTATTTCTGTTACAGTTGAATTTGGGTCAACTATAGTCAAAAAGAAATAGTACTCGCCGATTTTTTAAAAACATGTATGTTTAAAGTGCTACCTATATACAGTCTACAAATAGGAACTCTCATTATAAGTGATGTGAAATCTAACTCAAACTGACTTAGGGAAAAAGTGTACTTGAAGAGCACACATAACTGAAGAGCCTGGGAACGGTTCACCTGAGGATGGCTTAATCCATATGATAAGGACTTATGTCATAAGGAACAACTCTCCTTATTTTGGTTCTGCTTTCCACTGTAATGGATTTTCAGACTTCATGTGGTAGCAAAAGAGCTGCTAGAAGTTCCAGGCTTTTATCCTTCCAGATTCCAGTTGGAGAAGAGATGATGCTTTTCTCTCTTAACAGTTTTTCCTAAGGTTCTTGGCCTGACTTGGCTGCCCCAGATTGGGTCATATGCAATGCCTGAGCCGATCCCTGTTCAAAGGGAGGCAGTGTTCTGACTGGTTAGCTCTCGGTCACATGCAGCTGGAAGTGGGATCACCAAAGGCTCGTGGGACTTTATCCAGAACAAATAAGGGACAGTACTTACAGAGGATAGGGTATGGATACTGGTGGTGCTTAACACAACACAGATTCACTAAAGACCTAATATAAACTTCATCCTAATATTCTTGTACTAAAAGCAACTGCAAGGAAATGGAAAGAGAAGATAAACTCCTCCTGAGTGACAGAATGGATTCTATTCTGATGACAGAGATCAAAAGTCTCTGCTTTATTCAACAATGTAAAACTCAAGCATCCAAAATTACTTGAATATTGTTCATAAAATTTTATTGCTTTACTAAATTTTTTCTGTTTATCATATAATAAAGTTATAATTTTCTTAAAATTCCTTTAATAACAGAGGTTATAATAAATTACATTATATGAATGAAAAGAATTTTTATGTGCAGGAAATCTAGAGGTATCATAATATCTGTTATTGCTATACATTCATAAGTTTCTAAATCTGAAATCAAATTCTAACATGATCAATTTATCTTTTAAAGGTACAGTCCGAAATCAGTGAAATCTTGAACAAAAGTATTATTGAAGTAGAAAACCCACAATTTAACGCAGAAAAAAATCTAGTATTCGGAACATGCCTTGAAAAAGCTTTGGTATGTTATTCTGTTCAAAACTACTTCTCTATTTAGGTACTTCAAAAATGTTACTACAACCAGTTTATCTTCCCCTTTACATTCTTACCTTCTTCGTGGGGCAAATGGACTTTGTGGGGCAGAGGAATACCTAAAAGATTCCCAAGTAAACTGAAATACAAGGCAGGTTTTTTTAGCCTTCCTATCCAGTTAGGAATTGTTCTACTTTTAGTAGGATTGACCTAGACCTGAGGTGAATTCCCTAGAAACAAGCTGGAACGAGAGTCACTCTGTCTACGCTGATTAGAACTCGCATTTCTAGAATAGTCACAGCCCTAGAATCATCCAAAATGGGAAATGCAAAGGTTGACCAACAGCCCAGAAGTGGAAATATTCACTTCCCTTAAACTACCTACTGCATTTGACCTATTGCTTCTATCTTCCCCATGAATCTATGATGGCCTCTTGAAGGATTCTAAATTTCTATTTCTGAAATTGAGGGGTTGGACCATGTATGTCATCCTCTGAGGAAATAAGCGCAATTTCTAAGCAAATTGTGAAGACCAGAGTTACAGATCTCAAAATAACTGTTGTTAGATTTTTCTAGAGAAAATTAATCATATTTGTTAGGTTTCTTTGCTGTAGAAATGGATAAAATGTTCATTTTGGTTATAAAAGCAAATCCTCCACAAAATATTTTCTTGATTTGCTGGTCATGTGGCAAATGATAATACATTTACAGTGTGCTTTTTATTGTCACTAGCCTATAGAGAATCAAGAAGAAATCCTTTCTATGGAGAAAATTCATCCTTTTGAGGAGTCTAACGCTATTCATTCAATGGAAGAAAAATTCAGCAGTGATAGTGTTAACAGTCTCTCTCAAGGTATAGATATGACATCACAGATAAATTTCAAGGACGTATTAACTCTGAGAACTTCAACAGACAATTCACCTTCAAACATAATTATGAATCCTTCAGAAAATTCTGACATGTTGAAAAATTATAGTAGTCTTTATAATTTTCTACCTAATGTACCTCAAAATGTGATGTCTCAAGCTGATACAGTAATTCTGGATAAATCCAAAATTACTGAGCCTTTTCTCAAGCACAGATTTTGTGAAAACTTAGATGATATCTGCCATTCTATCAAACAAATGAAGGAAGAGCTACAAAAGTCACATGATAGAGAATTAGCACTTACAAATGAACTTCAAACTTTAAAAACTGAAAGAAATGTTCCAAGCAATGGTAAATATGAACTGTCTTCAATCCACAAAGAAAAAAATAATTTTATTAAGGAAGAAAATATAGAAAGTAACTTAAATGAAGATATGAAATCAAAGAGAATTTCTGAATTAGAGGCATTAGTAAACAAATTACTCCCACTCAGGGAAACAGTGTCAAAATTCCATGTGAATTTTTGCAGGAAATGTAAAAAATTATCTAAGAGTGAAATACACAGGGGAAAGAGAAATGAGAAAAACAGTAAAGAAATTCCTATCACTGGCAAGAATATTACAGATTTAAAATTCCATTCCAGAGCTCTAAGACATACACTGCCATTCTCTGACTCAACAAAATATGAAATAAAAGACAAAGAAATGCAACCATTAGTAATAAAACAAGGGCCAATAATATTTGAAAATGAGAAGACATCCAAAGTCAATTCTGTTACTGAGCAGTGTGTTGCAAAAATTCAGTACTTACAGAATTACCTAAAAGAGTCTGTGCAGATACAAAAAAAGGTAACAGAACTGGAGAATAAAAATCTAACCCTTAAGACCAAAATAAAACCTCTTGTCTTTACCACACAATCTCTAATACAGAAAATCGAAATATATGAAAAGCAACTTAAGAATTTGGTTGAAGAAAAGAACACTATTCAGTCCAAGTTAATTAAAAAAGAAGAAGATGGTAAAGAATGTCTTAAAGAATTGAAAAAAATAATTGGTAAATATAATGTTCTCATAGGACAAAATAAAACTCTAGAGGAAAACAACAATCAACTTTCTTTGGAGAAGCAACAAATGATAGAAACAGTAGATCAACTAAAAAGCAAGGAACACAAAACTCAAAATGATATGGCCATGGTCAATAATGAAAATAATCGTATGAGTATAGAAATGGAATCAATGAAAACAAATATTCTATTGATACAAGAAGAAAAGGAAATGCTAGAGAAAAAGACATACCAGCTTTTAAAGGAAAGAAGCTCGCTTGAAAATGAACTGAAGGAAAACCAACTAGAGATAATGCAGCTAAAAGAGAAGGAAATATTGGCAAAAACTGAACAAGAGACACTTTTTCAAATAATAGAAACAGTTAAAAATGAAAAACTTAATCTCGAAAAAACATTACAAGAATCTATTGCTGCTAGACAAATGATGGAAAGAGAAATTGAAAATATTCAAAAATACCAATCTACTGCAGAAGAGAATTTTCTGATAGAAATTAAAAATGCAAAATCAGAAGCAAGTATTTATAAGAATAGTTTGTCAGAAATGGGCAATGAATGTGAAATGTTATCAAAAATGGTAATGGAAATTAAAACAGATAATCAGATTCTAAAAGAAGAACTAAAAAAACATAGTCAAGAAAATATAAAATTTGAGAATAGCATCAGTAGACTTGCAGAAGACAAAATCCTTTTAGAAAACTATGTAAGAAGTATAGAAAATGAAAGGGATACCTTGGAATTTGAGATGCGGAATCTTCAAAGAGAATATTTAAATCTAAGTGAAAAAATCTGTAGTCAACAGAGTGACCTATCAAAAATGGGTTATATTTCAAGAAGAGAGAAATTCCATTTCGAAAAGTATGATATTTATGAAGACATTTCTGGCCCTAGGAGTAGGCCTTTGGCTCCTGATTTGAAAGGTATGTAATATTGTGGTGGATTAGTAGAGACATGTATAAGATTTTTTTCACCTACTGGGCACTAGCCAGAGTTCAGTAATAAGAAGGAAACTTTTAAGATAAATACAATTTAGTCTTATAAGATGTGTATCCAATTTATTATACAGTGGAATTTAGGAATTTTGCTCTTTTGATAAAAGTCATGTTGTTATTTTACTTATATTATTTCTATACATTGTATATGCACAAAGCAGGGAGCAAGATTTTTTGTTTTCTGAAGTATACTTGGCACTCCCACCTTAAAAAATTCTTTTTTTTCCCCAGGAAATCCAAGTCAAGTGTATCAATTGCTTCCATCCAAGATATGTAAATAAATTTCTAAAATGATTGTTTCAAAATCCTTTGTCCAGTCCTTTTTTCCACAAAATTGCTATAAATTCACTTTTATATAGGTTTATAATTACCTTGTAATTGATTAGGGTAATTTTTAATTAGAAACTGGAATTAGGTATATATTTTTATATTGTCAAGAACTGTGAACAGCCTTGAGATTTTACTGAACTTGTAAGCTAATGTTAGTCTGACACAGTTTCATGGGTTCCAGTGGAAGACATGAAAGTCCTGTGTCAGAGATAAAGGACAGTTTGTTACAGCAATAGCAGTAGCCAGAACACCAGCACTTTCGCATCGATTCTCCAAGCCCCAATCCCTATAGGCAACATGAAAAGGGTCACACAGCAGTAGAGGAGAGAACTCTGAGTTTCAAGAAACCAAATCTTTCATGAGTGCCGTAAGCATGTCTGCCCTTTGCTCTTGATGGAAACATTACCTTTATTATACAGGAAAATTAGCATACCTGCCCTTGCTCCAGAAGACACTATCTTTAGCTTCCAAGGCTGATTACGATACAAATACACTTCTTGAATTTTGTCAAATGCTTTTTCTGCACTTACTGAAGAGATCATGTGTATTTTTTTCCTCCCTTTAAGCTGTAAACATGGCAATTACATCAGTTAATTTTGAAACACTACACCAATCTTGCATTCCTGGGATAAACTCCACTAAGTTATGTATATCCTTTTAATATATACTCCTTGATTCAATTTGATAATATTTTGTTAAGAATTTCTCCCTCTATATTCAGAAGAATATCAGTCTCTGTTATTTTCTTTAACGTCTACTTGGTTTTGGTATCAGGAAAATCTGGCTTTATAAAATGTGTTGGGAAATGTTCCCTCCTCCTCCATTTTCTAAAAGGATTAGTATAGGATTGGTTATTGATATTATTTCTTCCTTAAGTACATAATAGAATTCACCAAAGAGTCTGGAGTATTCTAAATGGGAAGGTTTTACATTAAAAAATCAACTTCACGGGGCGCCTGGGTGGCGCAGTCGGTTAAGCATCCGACTTCAGCCAGGTCACGATCTCGCGGTCCGTGAGTTCGAGCCCCGCGTCGGGCTCTGGGCTGACAGCTCAGAGCCTGGAGCCTGTTTCCAATTCTGTGTCTCCTTCTCTCTCTGCCCCTCCCCCGTTCATGCTCTGTCTCTCTCTGTCCCAAAAATAAATAAACGTTGAAAAAAAAATTAAAAAAAAAAAATCAACTTCACTAGTGGATATAGAACTATTGAGATTTTCTATCTCTTCTTTAGTCATTTTGGATCATTTGTATGTTCATTTGTACATTTCATATACATTCTCAGATGCATTGGCATATGTTCATCAAAATACTCTGTATTACTTTTTAATGTCCAGAGGACCTACAGTAATTGTCCCATTTTAAATTCCTGACATGGTAACTTAGGGATACTCCTTTTTTCTTGGAAGTTTTTCTAGAGTTCAAATGATTTTATTGCTTTTGTCAAAAATCAGCTTTTTGTTTTGTTTATCTTCCTCTATTAACTTTGCTATTTTTAATCCAATGATTTCTGTTCTTGTTTTAGGAATTTCCTTCTGTATTCTTGGGCTCAATTTGCTCTTTCCCTAATTTCTTAAAGTGAAAGATCATGTCATTGGTTTGGAAAATTTATTTTTCTTTACTATATACATTTAAAGCTACAACTTTCACTGCAACCACTGCATTGGCTGCATCACACAAATTTTAATATGTTTTCAATTTCATTCAATTCAAAATATTTTCTCTTTCCCTTATGATTTATTCTTTGACCTAATGGAATATTTAGAAGTGAGCTGCTAAACTTCCAACTCTGGAGATTTTCAGGTATTTTCTGTTATTGACTCTTAATTTAATTCCATTGTGATCAAAGAATATACTCAGTACAATTTATCTTTTTAAGTTTATTGAAACTTATTTTACTGACAAGAATATGGTTTATATTACTGTTTCACATTAACTTGAAAAGAATGTATATTCTGCTGTTGTTAGGTGGAATGTTCTATAAATGTCCACCAAGGAAAAGTGGTTGACAGTGTTGATCAAATCTTCTGTATTCTTAATGATCTTCTACTTGTTCTAACAATTACTATGGAAAAGTAGAGAAGTAGGTCTGTCCATTCTATTACTTTTTCTTTCATATGTTTTAAAGCTCTTTCATGTGTACAGTTTCAGGACTATCATGTCCTGTTAGTGAGTTAATCCTTTTATTATGCAGTGAGCCCATTCATCCCTGGTGATTCTCCTCATTCTAATGGCTTTGACTGATATTAATAGAGCCCTCCAGTTGTCTTTAGTGTTTGCATAGTATGTATTTTTGCATGTTTTTACTTTTATATTTGCAATGCTGAAATCAGTAGTAGAAATTTTTCATAGTCAAATCATAAGTATATACCATGAAAACCCGATGACTGAATCCTAAAAAATCAAACATAATGAGGATGGTTCCAGACCAAGATTATGACATAGGAAGACAAAACAACAACAACCACAACAAAATGCAGTTTAAAAGAGCAACTAGCATATAAAAGAGACAATTCTAGAACTCTGCAAAACTATGGAGGAGCTGGGGGAAGGCTTTCTGGGTCATAGGGACTGGAGAATGGCAGGTTTATGTTCCCTCTCCACCTCAAAAACACAGATGAGGGGTGCCTGGGTGGCTCAGTCAGTTAAGCGTCCGACTTTGGATCAGGTCATGATCTCATGGTTCATGAGTTTGAGCCCCACATCAGGCTCTGTGTAGACAGCTCAGAGCCTTGAGCCTGCTTCAGATTCTGTATCTCTGTCTCTCTCTGCCCCTCTCCCACTTATGTGCGCTCTCTCGCTCTCTCAAAAATAAATGAAAAACATTAAAAAAAAAAAAAAGAAGAACAGTATAGAGAGCCTAGAAATAAACCACAATTAGTCAATCTATGACAAAGGAGGCAAGAATACGAAATAGGAGAAAAGACAGTCTCTTCAATAAACAGTGCTGGGAAAACTAGACAGCTACATGTGAAAGAATGAAATTGGACCACTTTCTAACACCATACACAAAAATAAACTCAAAATGGACTAAAGACTTAAATGTGAGACCTGAAACCATAAAAATCCTAGAAGAGAATACAAGCAGTAATTTCTCTGACATCGGAAGCAGCGACATTTTTCTAGATATATTTCCTAATGCACAGAAAGCAAAAACAAAAATAAACTCCTGGAACTATATCAAAATAAAAAGCTTTTCACAGCAAAGGAAACCATCAGTAAAACAAAAAGGCAACCAACCTACTGAATGGGAGAAGATATCCATTAATGATATATCTGATAAGCAGTTAATATCCAAAATATATAAAGAGCTTATATACCTAAACACCAAAAATAAAAACAAACAAAAAACCCCAAACAACATGATTTAAAAAATGGACGGAGGACCTGAATAGTTATTCTTCCAAAGACATACAGATGGTCAACAGACACATGAAAAGAAGTTCAACATCACTGATCATGAGGGAAATTCAAATCAAAACCACAATGAGATATCACCCCACACCTGAAGGAATGGCTAAAATCAAAAAGGTAAGAAATTACAGTGTTGGCAAGAATGTGGAAAAAAAAGAACTCTTGTACACTGTTGGAGGCAACGTCAACTGGTACAGCCACTGTGGAAAATAGTATGGAGGTTCCTCAAAAATTTAAAAATAGAAACAGTACATGATGCAATAATTCCACTACTGGGTATTTACCCAAAGAAAATAAAAACATTAATTTGAAAAGATATATGCACTCATATACTTATTGCAGCTCTAATTACAATAGCCAACAAATGGAAGCAACAACCTAAGAATCCACTGATAGATGAATGTGATAACACAGATGGACCTAGAGGATATTATGCTAACTCAAATATATATATGTCAAACTGAGAAAGACAAATACTATATGATTTCACGGATATGTGGAATCAAAAAAAAAATGAGTAAACCAAAAAAAAGCAGAATCAGACCCATAAACAGAGAACTGATGGTTGCAAGAAGGGAGGGGAGTAGAGAGGAAAGGCAAAATGGGTGAAGGGGAAGGGGAGATAGACGTCTCCAGTTATGGAATAAGTCACAGGAATAAAAGGTACACCAAATATAGTCAATGATATTATAATAGCATTGTATGGTGACAGATAGTGGTGGTGAACATAGCATAATGTTTAAACTTGTCAAATCACTACACTGTACACCTGAAACTAATGTAACATTGTGTGTCAAATACACTCAAATAAACTAATTTAAAAAAGTACTGATGCACATAAATGTGAAAAACTGTGGTCTCGTATTTTCCTTTATTATAAAATTATATAAATGTCATGGGGTGCTCGGGTGGCTCAGTCTATTAAGCACCCAACTCTTGATTTCAGCTCTGGTCATGATCATCTCGCAGTCCATAATATTGAGCCCTGTGTCGGGCTCCATACTGACAGCATGGAGCCTGCTTGGGATTCTCTGTCTCCCTCTCTCTCTGTCCCTCCCCAACTTGCTCTCTCAAAAATAAATTTAAAAAAAATATTTTAAAATTATATAAATGGCAAAAACACAATGACTTGAGGTACTGAAAAAAGGACTAAAGGTGAGCATTGTATCCACTTAAATATAGAACTAAGATTAAAGAACTGTGAGACTTATGATTACATAATAGAATACTTGTGTTAAAACCATTGCCAATATAAAACAATTCAACTAAAAAGCTAAGTACATACTTTTACTTTTAACCTGTGTGTTTACATTTAAAGTGGTTTTGGGGCACTTGGATGGCTCAGTCGGTTGAGCGTCCAACTTTGGCTCAGGTCATGATCTTGGCAGTTCGTGGGTTCCAGCCCCGTGTCAGGTTCTGTGCTGACAGCTCAAAGCCTGGAGCCTGCTGCAAGTTCTGCGTCTCCCTCTCTCTCTGCCCCTCCCCCACTCATGCTCTGTCGCTCTCTCAAAAATGAATAAACACTAAAAAAAAAAATTTAAGTGGTTTTATTTTAGGAAGCATATAAATGGGTTTTTATCAAGTCTGACAATCTATGCTTTTAAATTGCAGTATTTAGCTTATTTACATTTAATGTAATTATTACTAAGTTTAATGTAATTAACTAGAATCCATGTATTTGATTTCTATTTGTCCCGTCTATTTTGTTTCTTTTACCTCTTTCTGACTTCTTTTGTATTAAGTATTTAGGACAACATTTTTTTCTCTAACTTGGCTTATTTGATATCTCTGTTTACTTTTTATTTTTTTAATTTTATTATTTTATTCTTAAGTTAGTTAACATACAGTGTAGTCTTGGCTTCAGGAGTAGGCTCATTTCTCTTCCTTTAACTTCATTACTTATTATTCTCCCTTGCTGTTTTCATTCTAGCTAGGGTAGATCTATTTCACTTTTTAAAATGATACACAGGTTGTCCCTTGCCTGGGAGGGATTTATCCATTTTCTATAGCTTGGAACCTTTCCCACCATCTATCATCATCTTACTTTACTAACTCTGACTTATAGACTTTCAGATCTCTTCTGAACCATCCTTCCTTAAGAAGGTCTTGCTGATCTTTGAGACGAAGGTAGGTCACCTTGGTATGTATTCAAATAACACCTTCTTAGTTCACATTTATAATATTTATTAATGCCCATATCCTCTGTGAGATTATAAGTACCATAAGATCATATCTATTTTATTTATGGTTACTAGCACCTACCATAGTGCTTCACACACTATGTAGGCACTCAGTAAATATTTGTTGATTGAATGAATGAAATGTACAATGGTGGCCATATTTTCTCAACTTTCATCTTCACCTTGAATATGTTGTAATTTCTTGGAAGTGGCATGTTGTTTTGAGCTATCATGATGGCTTACATGCTGTTTTCCTTTCCTGGAATACCCTATGCCTTCCATTATCTTGCTAACTTCCCAATGATTAGTTAAAACTGGGATCAATATGTAATAAAAATCAAAGCTAAAGAACAAGATGGAAAACTTACAGGCTTACATGCTATGTTAACAGTTGACAAAGATAGAAAATAAAATAAGGTACTTAATTCAAAAAAAGAAAGAAAAAAAAACAATTGAAAAACAGACCTAAGAAACTTAGACCTAATAAAATGTAAGACAGGAAACCATCAAAATCCTAGAGGCGAAAACAGGCAACAACCTCCTTGACCTCAGCCGCAACAACTTCTTACTAGACGTGTCTCTGGAGGCAAGGGAAACAAGAGCAAAAATGAACTATTGAGACCTCATCAAGATAAAAAGCTTCTGCACGGTGAAGGAAAAAGTCACGAAAACTAAAAGGCAACCGACAGAATGGGAGAAGATATTTGCAAGTGACATATCAGATAAATAGTTGGTATGTAAAATCTATAAATAATTTATCAAACTCAACTCCAAAAAACAAATAATCAATCCAGTGAAGAAATGGGCAAAAGACATAAACAGTGTTCCAAAGAATACATTCAGATGGCTAACAGACACATGAAAAGATGTTCAACACCACTCAACATCAGTGAAAGACAAATCAAAACCACAATGAGATACAACTTCACACTTGTCAGAATGGCTAAAATTAACAACCCAGGAAACAGATGTTGGTGAGGATGCTGAGCAAAGGGAACACTTTTGCACTGCTGGTGGGAATGAAAACTGGTGCAGCCACTCTGCAGAACAGTATGGAGGTTCCTCAAAAAATTAAAAATAGAACTACCCTATGACCCAGCAATTAAACTACTAGGTATTTATCCAAAGGATACAAAACTACTGATTTGAAGGGGCATATGCACCCCGATGTTTATAGTAGCGCTATCAACAACAGCCAAATTATGGAAAGAGCCCAAATGTCCATCAACTGATGAGTGGGTAAAGATGTTAAATATACAAGGAAATATTACTCAGTCACCAAAAAGAATGAAATCTTGCCATTTGCAACAATGTAGATGGAACTAGAATGTATTATGCTAGGTGAAATAACAGAGAAAGACATATATGATTTCACTCTCATGTGGCATTTAAGAAACACAACAGATAAACATAGGGGAAGGAAAGAAAAAATAAGATAAAAACAGAGAGGGAGGCAAATCATAAGAGATTCTTAAATACAGAGAACTGAGGATTGATGGAGGGAGGTAGGTGGGGCTAAATGGGTGATGGCATTAAGGAGGGTCACTTGTTGGGATGAGCACTGGGTGTTATACGTAAGTGATGAATCACTAAATCCTACTCCTGAAACCGTTATTACACTATATGTTAACTAATGTGGAATTAAATAAAATTAAAAAACAAACAGTATGCTTCATCTAAGCCTCATTCTTTTGAAAAAGACACATTATCACTATGCAGGAAAGGACTAAATGGTGAAAGAACTGAAAAACATGTCCTAAGAAACAACCAGAAAAATTAAAGTTACCTTCAAATATGTGAAGTTATCCTGTATAAAAGCATTGGGGTTTTTTTTCCTATACATCTATGAGTAGTAGAACAAGGGCTAATGAGTACAAACTTTAAGGAGACAGATTTCAATTTCACATAAGAAACATTTCCCAAACTGCTGGCCAAGGATTACCACTGCTACCAGCCTGGTCTAAGCCATCACTAAATCTTGTCTATTACATTGGCCTTCCTGCTTCCACATTACCCTACTACAGTCAATATTCCAAATATCAACCAAAGAGATCTTGTTAAATGTAAATCATTCGTATAGCATGCCTATTCCAAAAACTTTCAATGGCTTCTTATAACACTCAAAACCAAATCCTAAGTCCTGATTTTGACCTACAGACCCTCTGGATGTAGTTTCTATGTGATTCTCTAGTTTCCTAATGCTCCCTACCTTTCTCAATTTGCTACAGGCACATTGGCTTTTTGTTGTTCCACACTCTAAGATCATGCTTGCCTCAAAGTCTTTGCATCTGTTATTCCTTTTGCCTGGAACAACTACCCACTCCCTCATGCCCTTCAGGTCTCTCTGAAATGTCACATTCTCAGAGAGTCTTTCCCTAACCATCCTTTAAAAAATAGTTCAAACATACCCCCATGAGTCTCTATCTCCCTACCCTGCATTACTGTCCTTACAGCACTTCTCTTTATCTGGTGTTACTACTAGCTCTCTACCTAAACAAATGCAAGGCAGAGATTTTGTCTATTTTGTTTACTGATGCGTCCCAGGGCCTAGAACCACGCCTGGAGCAGAGTAAGCACTCGATATTTGTTGAATGAACGCTAAATGAAGGCAATGTTATCATACCAGAGAGTGTCAGATGTAGGTTGGGCATTCACTTGGTAGCAATATTTTAAAGAATTTAGACAAAATGACATTTAGGTCTCTTCCTAACTAAAGTGTAATGATTCCATATTGCTGTCTTTTTGAAAAATCACATGTAAATTTGGGAATGATACACTACATTTCTCTAGCTATCTCCCACAGGCTTGCAACCTGTGACCCGTGATAAGGTGTACAGAGGAATAAATTGAAAAGTTTTCCCTGTTTTCCTCCTTGTCAACTAATTTGTGCTCTATACTTGATTTCCTACCGGTAAGTAACTTCCACCTTCTGCTCTCTAGTTCTGATACGGGCTGCAGAATGAATAATGTGACTTGAAGCCATTTAGGAAGAATCATTATTTTTGTGGAAAATTGGGGAAGTGTCCTGGGGACAAAACATAGTAACAGGTAGTCAAAAGCAGACAGACCACTTGGCTTTGTCACGGTTGGTTGTGCTACCTTAGACAAGTTAACTTTTCTCTGCTTCCTTTTCATCATTTGTTAAAGATTAAGTGATTAGTAAATAGAAATGTATTAATATGTGAAGCACATGGAATGGTACCTGGCATACAGTAAGCACTATATAAGTGTTAGCTACTAATTCATTTTTAGCATTGTAAACAAAAGACCATATTCAGTTATGACTGATGAAAAATCCAAATTAACAAATTACATTGGAAATTATTTACAACAAATTATTTGACAGGTAATGACTAGTTTTTTTTTTTTTTAAGTTTTACATATAACTTTTTATAGCTCACAATGTATTTTAAATTTGGTCTTCATGATAATTCTTCCAGGTAGACAAATGAAGAAAGGGTCTCAAGATTTGTGTGATTTGCTCCAATTTACACAGCCTGTCATAGGCTGAATCTGACTTATTATTCTTAATCTATGTCCCACAACATTAGCATACAAAAGGAGCAGGCAGTCTGAAGAACCAAGATAAGATTTCCAAAAATATATGCTATTATTTAACTTTCTATTTCCTGTTGGAGCTTCTTGTTGGTCTCTCTTCAAGTTAAGCCTCTCTTCCATGATCAGGTTAACATCCTGAACATTTGTTTCAATTATGAGCCTTCAACAGATGTGGTAGGATGGTTCCTAGCAGAGATTAATAGCTGCTGAGCAAGCCTATGTCTTCCATTATCCACTGAAGGTGGTTGCAGAAAACTTCTCAAGTCATATACAGGCATCATCACAGGAGGGAAGATAACTAGATGCCTGAGTCGTCAAGAGATAAAATGTCAGTGCCCACTACCTTGTAACTCTTCATGTCGGAGTCCAAAGAAAAAAGTTGTTTCACAAGAAACTACCTAATGTTGTATTATTGTATCTTCAACATTAAGAGGCAATAAGTTGTAACAAAACAATCAGTGGACATCATAGTTTATACCCCTTAAATCAAATGTGTATACATGTGTGTGTGTTCCTGTCACTCATCATTTCAAAAATCTTAGTTTTTCTACATGCCTCACTATTCCTGTTACTGGTTTCTGCATTTGCTTTTCTGTAAAGGGATACAATGCATTTATGTAAAGTCTAAATAAGCTCTGCCAATTGTCATACTGCTTCTTACACCCTCAATAACGCATTAGATGAGCATTCCCATCTATCAATAGTATACGAAGTGTGCATTGCTATTAGAGGCACATTAAAAAAATTAATTATAGCTAACAAAGGCACAGGTGAAAATAAGCATCTATTTAGATTTTAATAAAACCTGAAAATATAAACCTCATATCTCAAAAGAATACATATATTCATAAGGTTTATTTGGTAACATTTATCAGTATACATGACTTTTATTCAATTATGCGTAACTTGTAAAACTATTCCTAAAGGCAAATGTATTCCCTTTGGGTCACATTATACCCTTGATAATGTCTTTAAGATGTTCATTCCACACTGTCCTTTGGGTAGGAAATAAAGATTTTTAAACACTCTTTTAGAAAAATGTAAATAGTTTGAGATGTGAAAATCTATACGGTGTATAGATTTTACAATAGTAAAAATTCTCTGTACCATCTACAATCCCTTTAAAATAGTCTCCAACTTAAAAAAAAAGTGGGGGGTTAAAAAGAAGAGTATTGCAGCCTTTATACATTCTGATTTCCAGCTCTGAGAAGACTTGGATGGCAAAGGGACAAGTACTAAGGAAATCACCATGGATCAAAAATAACTTCCCCAGGGCGCCTGGGTGGCTCAGTAGGTTAAGCTCCAGACTTCAGCTCAGGTCATGATCTCACCATTCATGGGTTTGAGTCCTGTGTTTGGCTGTGTGCTGACAGCTCAGAGCCCAGAACCTGCTTCAGATTCTGTCTCCCTCTCTCCCCCCGCCTTCTCGGCTCACACACTCTCTCTCTCTCTCAAAAATAAATAAACGTTAAAAAATTTTTAAAAAAATAACTTCCCCGATATATTACATTAATAGATATTATAAATTTCCCTTTTTAAAGACTATGACTACCACCCCCAATTGAATAAGGGCTGTTGATAAAGACCTGACCATGAATTACAGTAATGTATTTAAATCATATCTTTTAAGAACAACAGGTATTTTCTACAGTGGTAGGGTGAGTGAAAAAGAGATAATCGGGACCAAGAGGTTAAGATCAAGAGGGGGTGTTCTGGAAGAGGCAGCTTTGGACAGCTATAGATGCACGTGAGAGGAACACCAAAGACAAATTTCATCCATCTTGTAATTTGTACTTGTGTAAGATACTCAACTAAAAGGGCATTCCCCATTCTCCCTACCTCCAACTCATCCTGGGGCTGCCATTGACTAATATGAAGCTTTACAAAGACCATAAATAGAAGGTATGAGGACCACATAAATGAAGACATTTGCCTGACTTAAAATGTGCATACATGAATATATGCAGTATATTGGCTAGGACACTTGGATAAGCTATCAATCCAATTTTCAAAGACCCCCAAGAACCACAAAGTAAGAATTTAATGTGCACTTTCTACCCCTCCAGCCCCAACTTCCACACCTGCTCTCCAAGCTTGCAATTTTTTAACATTAGAAGTTTTCAAATGATAAGACTACAGTTCATGATTTTATAAAATGTGTAAGCATCATATTCTCCTGAGAAAGATATAAGCAAAGATCAGCAATCACATACTAAATTATTAACAAATACTATTTATTCATTAAGAAATAGTACTAAAACAAGGAAGAATATTAGAGTTGCAGGCTTAAATATCTTAAATGCCTGAGACACCTGTTCCATATCTTATGTTATTCTCAAATAATTAGCACTTGATAATGAATTACTCGTAGTCAGGACCTGGAAAGCTATTTGTCTTCCAGATGCTAACAGGACTGTACTGAAGCAGTCTTGTAGTTCTTCGTATTTAGTGCCCTAAAATTGGAAAATAAATGCACATTTAATTTTATAGGTGCAGGTAATGTATCTGTGTATTCTCGTAAAAAGGTTTTGTAATAAATTAGTCCAAAACCAAACTCTCTCACCAAATTAAACAGTTTCACTTAAAATGTAATTCAAGAAGGAAAAAATTGGGAGGGCACCTAGATGGCTCAGTCGGTTAAGTATCTGAGTCTTGATTTTGGCTCAAGTCATGATCTCATGGTTCAGCTTGTGAGTTTGTGGCCCATTTTGGGCTTCCCACCAATAGTGCGGAGCCTACTTGGCATTCTCTCTCCCCCTGTCTCTCTGCCCATCCCCTGCTTGCCCTCTCTGCCAGTCAGTCAGTAAATAAATAAATAAATAAATAAATAAGGAAAATTGTTTAATGGGACCAATTTTAAATACCACCCAGAGGTTTATTAGTTTTAAAATTAGGGTAAAAAAATCTAAAATTTGACTTAGGATAATACTTGTGATAATATAAAAAGAAAGAGTTTCAATAAATTCAAAATTACTAAACAGAAGATAAACAGAGTTTCCAAAAAAACAATCAGCTGTTCTTTTCTTTTCTCTACTCCAAACATATATATTGTAGAACTTTCTCAATTCTGTTCTCTGGATAGAAAAGAACACACAAAGAACCTGAAACTTCCCCTTGCTTCCCAAAAGAATCTCAGCTATTTGAGGGTGAGTGTCATAAAGAAAATTGTAATTTTACTCTCTGTTCTATATTACATAAATCAAGTTGAACAGAGTACTAATAGATAGGTGACTTGATGAAGGATGAAGATCAAAGGACATGAAATAAAGACTCCACATATTTCAATTTCCACCAACTAGCCCCCATAGAATATTATGCCTGTAGCCAAGAGTTAAATTATATAAATAATGATGGGCAGTCTTATTTTGGGGATAGGATCATAAGACTGGCATTATAATCCCCGTCCACAAGTGTTACAGATGTACTGAGAGGTTTTTATAAAAGAAGGTGAATTTGGTGTCCTTTATTTAATCCATTATATGATTACACTGAAGTTAGAAATATGTAAATTAGCTTATTTGGCATTAAAACTTTTTCGATGAATAAATGGAAAGGTAATCAAATGAATTCTTCCATTTATTCATGATCTTGCACACACACCAAAAGACAATGATGGATTGTCCCTTCCTAATTTATATTCTGAACTCCTGACAACTTCTTTTCAGTGTTAAGAGTGCACAAAACCTGGATAAAACTGAACTTTTAAGATACTTTAATAATATATTTCATTCGAGGTATTATAATGTGATGTTAATAGCATTTTTAACTAACCAAAATATTTCCTAGAAGATTTCATAAAAGATCATTTCAAACTTAGAGAGAAGTCTTAAGCATAATTAAAATTCCTCACAATTACTGAGAGCCTGGAAGCCACAAAGAGATAATAATTTAACAAGGATCAAAAACTCCCTTTGAGAAACAATGTTAACATGTACTGCTAACTCAACAATAAATATGTAAACAGTCTCAAGCAACGCATAGTAAGGTGCTATAGATTTGCTTTAAAAATTATTAACAGATTCCAGGGGAATTGTATCAAACATTTAAAGAAGAGTTAACACCTTTTCTCTTGAAGCTGCTCCAAAAAATAGAAATGGAAGGAAAACTTCCAAACCCTTTCTATGAATCCAGCATTACCTTCATTCCAAAACCAGACAAAGACCCCACTAAAAAGGAGAACTATACTCCAATTTCCCTGATGCACATGGACGCAAAAATCCTCAACAAGATACTAGCCAACAAGATCCAACAATACATTAAAAAAATTATTCACCACAACCAAGTGGGATGTATACCTGGAATGCAGGGCTGATTCAATATCTGCAAAACAATCAATGTGATTCATCACAACAATAAAAGAAAGGACACAAACCACATGATCCTCTCAATAGATGCAGAGAAAGCATTTGACAAATTACAGCATCGTTTCTTGATAAAAACCCTCAAGAAAGTAGGGACAGAAGGATCCTACCTCAAGATCATGAAAGCCATTATATGAAAGACCCACCACTAGCTAAGACTTCCAGTACTTTGTTGAATAACAGTGGTGAGAGTGGACATCCCTGGGGCAACTGGGTGGCTCAGTCAGTTAAGCATCTGCCTTCAGCTCAGGTCATGATCTCATGGTTCTTGAGTTTGAGCCTCACATCAGGCTCTCTGCTGACAGCTCAGAGCCTGAAGCCTGTTCGGATTCTGTGTCTCCATCTCTCTCTATCCCTCCCCCACTCGCTCGTGTGTGTGTGTGTGTGTGTGTGTGTGTGTGTGTGTGCGTGTGCGCGTGCGCGCGCGCACGTGCACGCACACTCTCAAACATTAAAAAAAATTTAAAAAAAAAGAATGGCTAACATTAACAACTCAAGCAACAACAGATAGTGGCAAAGATGAGGAGAAAGAGGATCTCTTTTGCCCTGCTGGTGGGAATGCAAACTGGTGCAGCCACTCTGGAAAACAGTATGGAAGTTCCTCAAAAAATTAAAAACAAAACTAGCCTACGACCCAGCAATTGCACTACTAGGTATTTATCCAAAAGATACAAGTATGGTGTTTTGAAGGGACATGTGCACCCCAATGTTTACAGCAGCACTATCAATGACAGCCAAAGTATGGAAAGAGCCCAAATGTCCATTAATGGATGAATGAATGAATATATATGGTGGTATATACACACAATGGAGTATTACTCGGCAATCAAAAAGAATGAAATCTTGACATTTGCAACTACGTGGATGGAACTAGAGGGTATTATGCTAAGTGAAATTAGAGAAAGACAAATATCATATGACTTCACTCATATGAGGACTTTAAGAGGCAAAACAGATGAACATAAGGGAAGGGAAACAAAAACAGTATAAAAACAGGGATGGGGACAAAACAGAAGAGACTCATAAATATGGAGAACAAACAGAGGGTTACTGGAGGGGGTGTGGGAGGGGGGATGGGCTAAATGGGTAAGGGGCATTAAGGAGTCTACTCCTGAAATCATTATTGCACCATGTGCTAACTTGGATGTAAATTATAAAAAATAAATAAAATATAGAAAAGAAAAATAAATTAAAAAATAAATAAAAATAAAAATTATGAACAGAACAAATTAAGCTTTTCAATAGAAAATTTTAGATGATGGGAAAGAACTTCTAAGGGAGAGCTTCTATATAAAAGGAGCTGAGATTTCCAAAGACATCCAGATCTGTCATTATTTGAAGTACATATAAATAAAAGATATTATTTTGAAGGAATCTAAAAGTCAAAAACAATTTTTCTTGGTTTATAGTCTAAGTGTAACATATTACTACCTTTTGACATTCAAAGTCATTATACTTTTAGTTGGTCTGCTCTTTGGTCCACTTGGTGGATAGAAAATCTTAGCACCTTTGCTGGAAGTCTGGCTTGCCAATTTAACCACATAAGGGTCAGCAGAATGTGAAGGGTAAGGATCAAATGTTCCTGCCTTCATTCCACCAGCCTACAAATAAAAATGAGACAATTTAATGTAGTTTTGTAAAATGCTTCTAACAAAATTAGATTTTGAAGAAGTTCATACATATTTGTGCACTATGGAGTTGGTTTTACATTTAAAGTTGTCTATACAGACATACCTCAGAGATATTGTGAGTTCAGTTCCAGACAATTGCAATAAAATGAATATCACAAAAAACCAAGTCAAATGAATTTTTTGGTTTCCCACTACATATAAAAGTTATATTTATACAGTGCTATAGTCTGTTAAGAGTGCAATAGCATTGTGCCTAAAAAAACAATGTACATACCTTAATTTTAAAATGTTTTATTGCTAAAAATATGCTAAATATCATTTGAGCTTTCAGTCAATGAGAATATTCTTGCTGGTGGAAGTTCTTGCCTTGATGTTAATAGTTGCTGACTGACCTGGTGGTGGCTGAAGGTTGGGGTGGCTGTGGCAATTTCTTAAAATAAGACAATGAAGTTTACCATGCTGATTGACTCTTCCTTTCATGAATGATTTCCCTGTAGCATGCAATCAGTTTGATAACATTTTCCACAGCAGAACTTCTTGCACATTGGAGTCTATCTTCTCAAACCCTGCTGTTGTTATATCAACCAGGTTCATATGATATTTCAAATCCATTGTCATTTAACAATCTTCATAGTATCTTCATCAGGAGTAGATTCCATCTCAAGAAACCACTTTCATTTCTCAGACATAAGAAGCAACTCCTCCTCCATCAAACTTTTATCATGAGATTACAGCAGCTCAGTCCCATCTTCAGGCCCTACTTGTGATTCTAGTTCTCTTGCTATTTCCACCACATCTGCAGTTACTTCCTCCATTGGAGTATTGAGTGCCTCCAAGTCATCCATGGAGTTTGGAATCAACTTCCAAACACCCATTAATGTTGATATTTTGACCTCTTGCCATGAACTGCAGATGTTCTTAATGGCATCTAGAATATGAATCCTTTCCAGAAGGTTTCCAATTTACTCTGCCCAGATCCATCAGAGGAGTCACTATCTATGGCAGCTAGAGCTTTATGATATGTATTTCTTAAATAATAAGACTTGAAGTTGAAATTATTCCACGATCGATGGGCTACCAAATAGATGTGTTAACAAGCATGAAAACAACATTATTGCCATCAGAGCTCTTGGGTGACCAGACGCACTGTCAATAAACAGTACTATTTTGAAAGGAATCTTTTTTTTTTTTTTTTTTTCTGAGCAGATCTCAACAGCAGGCTTAAAATATTCAGTAAACCATTTCATAAACAGATGTGCTGTCACCCAGGATTTGTTGTTTATAGCACAGAGATTTATCATAATCCTTTTTTTAATCAAATGATTATTTGTTTTGGAGGGGAGGGGCAGAGAGAAATGGAAAGAGTGAATCTCAAGCACAGAGCCTGACATGGTGCTGGATCTCATGACTATGAGATCATGACCTGAGCCAAAATCAAGAGTCAGACACTCAACTGGCTGAGCCACCCTGGCACCCCTACCATAATTCTTAAGGGACCAAGGATTTGGGGAATGGTAAATGAGCACTGGCTTCAACTTAAAGTCACCAGCTACATTAGCCTCTAAAAAGAGAGCCAGCCTGTCCTTTGTAGCTTTGAAGCCAAGCATTGGTTTCTCCTCTCTAGCTATGAAAGTCCTAGATGGTATCTTCTTCCAATAAAGGATTATTTAATCTACATTAAAAATCTGTTGTTTAGCATAGCCACCTTCATTAATTACCTTAGCTAGATCTTCTGGGTAACTTGCTGCAACTTCTACATCAGCATTTGTTGCTTTGCCTTATACTTTTATGTTATGGAGATTGCAACTTAGTGGACCAACCTCAGCTAGCTTCAAACTTTTCTTCTCCAGCTTTTTTCCCTCTCTCAGCCTTCACAGAATTGAAGAGTTAGGGCCTTGCTCTGTATTAGGCTTTGCATAAGGACATCTTGTGGCTGGCTTGATCTTCCATCCAGATCTTCTATCACCAAAACTTTCCTCATCAGCAAGAAGTCTGTTTTGCTTTCTTATCATGTACGTATTCACTGGAGGAGCACTTTTAATTTCTTTGAAGAACTTTTCCTTTGTGTTCACAACTTGGGTAACTGCTTGGCACAAGATGCCTAGTTTTTAGTCTGTCTCAGCTTTTGACATGACTTCCTCATGGAGTTTAATCATTTCTAGTTTTTTATTTAAAGTGAGACATGCAACTCTTCCTTTCATGTGAACACTTAGAGGCTATTGTAGGGTTATTAACTGGCATCATCTAAATACTGTTGTGTCTCAGGGAAGACGGAGGCCCAAGGAGAGGGAGAGAGATGAGGGAATAGCCAGTCGGCAGGGCAGTAAGAACACACAACGTGCATTAATTAAGTTCGCTGTCTTACACAGGTGGCATTCATAGCACCCCTCCATGCAGTTACAATAGTAACAGCAAAGATCACCGATCACAGATCACCATAACAAATATAATAATAATAAAGTTTGAAATAACGGAAGAAGTACTAAAACGTGACACAGAGACACAAAGTGAGCGATTACTGTCGGAAAAATGGTGTCAATCACGTTGCTCAACACAGATTTCCACAAACCTTTAACTTGTAAAAAAAACACAGTATGTACGAAGCATAATAAAGCAAAGCACAATAAAACTAAGTATGCCTATACTGTTCAAACACCAGCAGTCTCCCTGCCACCAATTTTATGGGGGCAAGACATTGTAGTTTTCAAAAGTCCTCTATTAAAATGCAAATATTTATGGGAAGGTAATATTCTAAACCATTGTCAAGCATTAATATTTGTCTATTAATTTTAAGCTTATTTATTTATTTTGAGAGAGGGGGTGGACGTGAGCAGGGTAGGAGCAGAGAGAGAGAGAATCCAAGGCAGACTGTGAGATCATGACCTGAGTCTAAAGTCAAGAGTTGGATGCTTAACCAACTGAGCCACCCAGAAGCCCCAAATATTAATATCTTAGTGAGAGTTCACCAGATCAAGCTGTCATCTGGTTAAGGGGTGAGTTTATTACCGAGGGAATAAGACCTAAGTCACGTATATTTTGATACAGAAAGGAGTTGGGGCTCAGAACCAGAGCATGCTCAGAAGAGAAAGTCAAGGATAAGGTTCGTTCAACAGGGAGGCTGACATGAGTTCATTAAATATTGGTCAATTATGAAAAAGATACAAAAAATAAAAATTTTTAAAAATAAGGAGTAGCACATAGAAACAGAAGGTGAGAGGAAAACATGACCTACTTTATACTTTTCTTAGATCTATTAAGGAGTTAGTCAAAATTATTTTTTGACCTGTACACGAAACAAATATTTGCTTTGACTTTTTAAGCTGATTTACCACAATTTTAATATTTATACATAGTTACCAAGAAAACTCTATAGAATCATCATAACCAATTTATTTATTTATTTTTTTAATGTTTATTTATTTTTGAGACAGAGAGAGAGCATGAACGGGGGAGGGGCAGAGAGAGAGGGAGACACAGAATTGGAAGCAGGCTCCAGGCTCTGAGCCATCAGCCCAGAGCCCGACGCGGGGCTCGAGCTCACGGACCTCGAGATCGTGACCTGAGCTGAAGTCGGACGCTTAACCGACTGAGCCACTCAGGCGCCTCCATCATAACCAATTTAAATAGGCATCCATTATCTTACAATATCTATGCCAAATATACATAAATATTTAATTCAATTAAAAGATATAATTGTAATATTTCAAGTTTTCCAGGTAGAGGACACAGATTCTTTTGAAGAGCAATAAATAATAAGGAAATTTAAGTCAAATAAGTTCATTAATAAAGGTAAAGCAAAATGAACTAATTAAAAATAGAAAAATATAGGGGCACCTGGGTGGCTCAGTCAGTTAAGCATCCAACTTTGGCTCAGGTCATAATCTCAGGGTTTGTGAGTTTGAATGAGTTCAGGCTCCATGTCAGGCTCTGTGCTGACAGCTCAGAGCCTGGAGCCTGCTTCAGATTCTGTGTCTCCCTCTCTCTCTGCCATTTCCCCCACCCCCTCCCAAAAATAAATAAAAGTTAAGAAAAATTAAGTAAAAAAAAGAAAAAAGAAAAGGAAAAATATACATGGTAAATAAATAAACCAAACCACCAGATGATGCCTTACAAAATAAATAGATAAATCTACATTATAATTAGGATTGAGAAAGGAGTGGACATATATGGAATAACCAAAAATATAAAATAACATTTTTGTAAACCTCTATGTTAATAAATTTGAAAACATAAATGAAATTATTTTCAAAGAAAATATAAATGTCAAATCGACTCAGAAGAGATACAAATCAGATAAGGCACCATAGAAGAAATTAAGCCCAGAACATTTTCCATGAGAATTCTTTCAAGCCTGTAAGGAACAGTTATTTGTGGTGCTACCTGAATTGTTACAAAACACAGAAAAAGAAAAAAATCTCCCTGATTATTTTAAGATGCTAACACCTACTTACACCAAGATAAAACAAAGCATACAAAAAAAAAAAATTAGACCAGTTACACTTAAAATTATTGATGCAAAAAATACTTAAAATATTAATAAATAAGATAAAGTTTTTTTTTTTTTAATTTTTTTTTTTCAACGTTTATTTATTTTTGGGACAGAGAGAGACAGAGCATGAATGGGGGAGGGGCAGAGAGAGAGGGAGACACAGAATCGGAAACAGGCTCCAGGCTCTGAGCCATCAGCCCAGAGCCTGACGCGGGGCTCGAACTCACGGACCTCGAGATCGTGACCTGGCTGAAGTCGGACGCTTAACCGACTGCGCCACCCAGGCGCCCAAGATAAAGTATTATACTTAAATACAACATAGCCAAGTGGAATTCATTCTAAGAAATTTATCATCATTCACCTTATAACAAGTCAAAGAAAGAAACAAAAGATGGTCTAAATAGATTACACCAAAATATTCAATACCATTCTATATACATTCCTAATTTATTCCTGTTTTTGGCATCTATAAAAATGAAACACTAAATTCAACTAATTCAGTAAATTCAAGATTAAGGCAAATGATGGCAACTATTGCTATGCTAACCAACTAGACATGAACATGACTTAAAAGCTACAAATACTGGAAAGGATTGGGCAAAATTATTTGCAGATAACATAATCACATATCTGAAAACCTAAAGAGAATCAACATAATACCCATTAGAACATAAGAAAACTTAATGAAGTGGCCAATTATCAAATATTTTGATAAAGACAAATTACATAAGGGAATATATGATAGGAAAAAAAATTGTTGACAAGAGCCTTAAAATAAATAGGAACAAAACATAAAACATATAAACCTGTATGAAGCAAAATTTAGAATTCTACAAGGGAAATAAAGGTTTTAATAAGCAGTTTGTTTCTAGATCAGAAGACTCAAATCATAAATATGCTGAGGGGTGTGTGGGTGGCTGAGTCGGTTAAGTGTACAATTTGTGACTTCAGCTTAGGTCATGATCTCACGGTTCAGGAGATGAAGCGCAACGTCAGTATAGAGCCTGCTTGGGATTCTTTCTCTCTTTCAAAATAAATAAACTTTTAATTAATTAATTAATTAATTAATGAGTGCAAGAACGAGCAAGCAAACTAAGACATCCAAAAATCTAAAGATTTAACTTTTTAGCAAAATACCAAAGTCTTTTTCCCCCCAGCACTTTAGACAATAACTTCAAAGTTCTAGAGAATATGGGAGGATAGCCAATGTAATTTTTTTAAAGAGTAACAAGATAGAAACTAGACCACCCCAAATTAAAATACAATGGTAATTAAAAGTAGTTTCATACAGGAAGAAATAAACATCAAATTGGGGCACCTAGGGGGCTCAGTCAGTTGAGCGTCCGACTTCAGCTCAGGTCATGATCTCGTGGTCTGTGAGTTCAAGCTCCACATCGGGCTCTGTGCGGACGGCTTGGAGCCTGGAGCCTGCTTCAGATTCTGTGTCTCCCTTTCTCTCTGCCCCTCCCCTGCTCATGCTCTCTCTCACTCTCAAAAATGAATAAATGTTAAACAAAATTTTTTCAAATACAAGAAATAAACATCAAATAAAATGGAAATGCTAATTTTGATTTGATAAGGATGCCATTTCAAAGCAGTGCTATTGAAAATTATTCCATCAGTGATGCTAGGAACCAGCTTTTTTTTAAAAAAATCAGTTTTTAAGTCTAATTCATGTACAATAAACTGCACCCATTTAAAGTTTACAGTTCTATGAGTTTTGACAGTGTATTACCCTAGAAACCATGACTGCAATCAAGATCTAGAGCATATCCTCCTCCCCAAAGGGTCCTCCTAATTTCAAAATTGGATTTTGAAAAGATAAAAGCTGAATCTTTACCTTGCTCTTCATTTCAAAATATATTTCAAATGAATATTTAAATAAAAAGGAAAAAACTAATAGAAGAAATCAAGAATGTATATTTTTCTAATACTGGTGGTGAGGAAAGTGATTCTGAGAATGTCACCAAACTTAGCACAACTGATAAATTTGACTACATCAAATTATTAAACTTCTGAATAGCACAAAATACCATAACAAAAGTCAAAGATTGAACAAGCCAAAAAAATTATTTTCAACACAATGACAAAAGAATATCCTCAATATATGAAACGATCTTACAAACCAATATGAAAAAGACAAATATCCTAATAGAAAATCAGCAGGGAAAATCAACAGGTGATACATAAAAGACAAAACAAAGTATAAACTAAGGTTTATAAACCAAAGAAGCATTTGTATTTTTATTCATACTTGTAAACACCAACAGAGTAGGAGATAGTTCATTTTAACAACAATTTCAAAACTTGAAAGATGGTCTGGATTTTCATGGTTTTGTGAAAAATTATACCTAAAATCTAGAGAGGTACTTGGAAAATCCATTATAAATTCAAATGCCTTTGAAATAATTAATGATTATTTCATTGCAAGAACTCATTATTCCCTATACTAGCCATGCTTTGTGACTTTTCCTAATTTTGTTAAAAGAGGTTTCACAATTATAACCGTGATTCAATAAGAGTGTGAATAATAAAAGCTCATTATTTACACATGGGTAACAAAATGACTTGACATAAAGAGGCAACAGATCTTTATAACGCTTAATATTTTTTCATTCTAAAATTTTTAACTTACCTTTTTACCAGGAGAAGAAGGTTTAAAGGGCTGTGCAAGTAATTCTTTCTTCTCTGTTTTTTTAATTGGTGGTAAAGCTTTCTCAAACAAATAAGGATTCGTGTCAAAATATTCCCTTGGGTAAAGATTTGATTTGAAAGGTGTTCCTTTAACTAAAAGATGGTGTTCTTCATTCTCCTTCTGTAAACCAGAGTGTTTGAAATTGTAGGACATAAATTATTCAAATTAGAAGTAACAGTCAAATTTTCTTTTAAATTTTAATATAAGCATGTAGATTTTTTGTATCTATATTGCTGGGTTCACTTCTTTAAAACATTCCTTTGTTATGTTCTGTTTCTATGATACAAAAGATATGCCTCACTTATGAACAGGTACAAGTATGATTGCTCTCTTTAGATATAAATTTATTTCAAGTACAGAGATCTATTTATCACCTAAAGAAATCTAAATTAATTATCTGGGTGATATGATGCAGTAAAGAAAAAGGATTTTGTTGTTCAAATCACAACTCCTTCGTGGTTTTTAGCATTTCTCAGGGACTCTGGGAAATTTACTTACCCTGTTAGTGCTACATTTTCTTCAACTTTAGATGATATAATCTCTCCCTCCACACACCCAATGCTGTTGTATAGATTAAATGCAATTAAGTGTGTAAAGTACCTGGCATGTGGTGGGCCCTAAATAACTGTCAGTTTTTACTTCTAAAAATGAGGAATACTTACTCTTTATAACATTTTTATATTAACTACCTCGTATTCAAGCAAAACAGAGGTCATTTTTTCCCTTCCATTTTGCAATCTTCTCTATGGGACAATACTTACAAAAATTTCTGTTAATAAAGTAGAAAAAAATTTCATGCTATGAAATATAGATTTGAAGAGGCAACTAACGTGAATATTAATACGTATCTTTTTTCACTTTTTTCAAATATGAAATCTGGTATTTTGTCATTCCACAAACAATTGAAAATGTTTGATAAATGAAATCTAAAATAGATAGTTAATCCAGGGAAGACAAACTTGCATTACCAAGAATGCTACTGTAACACTTTCAGGATTTTTCACTCTTTTATCTTTTTCTTTGTTTTTGCTTGCCCTCGTCCTTTCTCCAGCTCATAGAAATTTTACCCCTTCTTGCTGATCATCTCTCCCCTCTTCCATATCACAGTGGTAATGATAATTTTAACCATTCCATTTATCTTTTTGGGCAGTGTTTCTCAAATTTTAGTTCTCATAGGAATCTCTTGATAAGTTATATAAAATACCAAGCTCTTCTCTCAGAGATTTCTAGATCCTCTTGGTCTACTATATGGCCTAAAAATCTATCATTTTAGTCACCGCAGGTGATTCTGATGCAGGTTATCATGAGGAAAGGCTTTAAAGAACACCTTTGGCTAGAGTATGGTCACGTTTTGCTAGAATACTGTGTTTGTTTTACCAACCCCTGCCCTAGAGCATTCAGTGTAGTATAAATCAGCACATATATGAGGAAACTACTCAAAGCCAAAAAAAGAACCACTTAAGAAGACTAAAAGTAACAGTGTCTGGCTCTTATCACAGAGCTGGCAAGAGTTCTGGTTCCATCAGTTCTGCTGGAAAACATGAGTCCCAGGGCACTGGGTAGAGCACATAGAAAGGGGTGGCCCCCGTAGTACAGAGTAATTAGTCCTAGACTGAGCATTGCTCCTGTCCCACCTAACAAATCTGAAACCAAGCAAGACCTGAAAAAAATCAAACTGTTTCCAAATCATTTTACTGTATTCCAGAACAAAGCCCAAGAATTTTTATAAGAATACAAAAATATACAGCACTCAACAAAGTAAATGACAAAGTGCCTAACATTAAGTCAAAAATCACTAACCATGCAAAGCAGGAAAATATGACCTGTACCAAGAAGAAAAACTAACAATTCAAAATCAACCAAGAACACAGATGTTAGAATTAGTAGAGAAGGAAACTGAAACAGTAATTAAACCGTATATGCTCGTAAAGCCACACAGAAACACATAAGCTATAAAACACTCAAACAGAACTTCTGGAGAGCAAAAGTACAATGTGTGAGATTAGAAATACACAGGATATTGCAGATTAGACACTGTAGTTACAATAGATTAGTGACCTTGAGGACATAGGAAAAGAAACAATTCAAATTGACATACAGAGAAGGGAAAAAGAGAATTAAAAAGAAAAAAAAAGCAAACAAAGCACTGGTAAACTGTGAGACAATTTCAAAAGATCTAATGCATATGTACTAGGAGTCCCTGAAGGAGAGGGGAAAGAAAGATGGAAGGACAGAAAAAAAATAACTGAAGAAATAATAGCTGAAAACATTCCAAATTTGATGAAAACTATAAACCCACAGATCCAAGAAGCTGAATAAACCCCAAGCACAAGAAGCAAGATGAAAACCTGACCAAGGCATATCATAATCAAATTGCTCAATGAGTGATAAAGAGATCTTAAAAGTAACCAGAGAGAAAAAGACAGTTCATAGAGAAGAACAAAAATCAACATGACAAGGAATCTCTTGTCAGAAACAATCAAGCAAGAATGCAGTGGAGTAATCTCTTTAAGATTCTAAACGAAGGGGTCCCTGGGGGCTCAGTCAGCTAAGCTCAGGTCATGATCTCACAGTTCACAAATTCAAGCCAAAAGGAGCCTGCTTCGGATTCTGTGTCTCCCTCTCTCTCTGCCCCTCCCTTGATTGTTCTCTCTCCCTCCCTCTCTCTCTCTCTCTCTCTCTCTCTCTCTCTCTCTCTCAAAAATAAAACATCAAAAAAAAAAGTTTTAATACTAAACAAAACTAAAAGGCAACTGACGGAATGGGAAAAGATATTTGCGAATGACGTATCAGACAAAGGGCTAGTATCCAAAATCTATAAAGAACTCACCAAACTCCACACCCAAAAAACAAATAATCCAGTGAAAAAATGGGCAGAAAACATGAATAGACACTTCTCTAAAGAAGACATCCGGATGGCCAACAGGCACATGAAAAGATGCTCAACATCACTCCTCATCAAGGAACTACAAATCAAAACCACACTGAGATATCACCTCACACCAGTCAGAGTGGCCAAAATGAACAAATCAGGAGACTAGAGATACTGAAGAGGATGTGGAGAAACGGGAACCCTCTTGCACTGTTGGTGGGAATGCAAACTGGTGCAGCCGCTCTGGAAAGCAGTGTGGAGGTTCCTCAGAAAATTAAAAATAGACCTACCCTATGATCCAGCAATAGCACTGCTAGGAATTTACCCAAGCGATACAGGAGTGCTGATGCATAGGGGCACTTGTACCCCAATGTTTACAGCAGCACTTTCAACAATAGCCAAATTATGGAAAGAGCCCAAATGTCCATCAACTGATGAATGGATAAAGAAATTGTGGTTTATATACACAATGGAATACTACTTGGCAATGAGAAAGAATGAAATATGGCCTTTTGTAGCAACATGGATGGAACTGGAATGTTACGCTAAGTGAAATAAAGTCATACAAAGACAGATACCATGTTTTCACTCTCATGTGGATCCTGAGAAACGTAACAGAAGACCATGGGGGAGGGGAAGGGGGAAAAAACAAAAGTTAGAGAGGGAGGGAGTCAAACCATAAGAGACTTAAAAACTGAGAATAAACTGAGGGTTGATGGGGGGTGGGAGGGAGGGGAAAGTGGGTGATGGGCATTGAGAAGGGAACCTGTTGGGATGAGCACTGGGTGTTGTATGGAAACCAATTTGACAATAAATTTCATATTTAAAAAAATAAAAAATTAAATTAAAATTAAAAATTAAATTCTAAAAGAAAAAGCTGGGGCGCCTGGGTGGCGCAGTCGGTTAAGCGTCCGACATCAGCCAGGTCACGATCTCGTGGTCTGTGAGTTCGAGCCCCGCGTCAGGCTCTGGGCTGATGGCTCGGAGCCTGGAGCCTGTTTCCGATTCTGTGTCTCCCTCTCTCTCTGACCCTCCCCGTTCATGCTGTCTCAAAAATAAATAAACATTAAAAAAAAAAAATTAAAAGAAAAAGCAAGAATGCATTTTTAAAATTATTTTCAGAATTAATTTTAGAAAGTCCAGGGATATAAAATAACTGACTTATAAATAATAAGTTCTGAATATAAAAAAAGAACTTTACAATAAGGAGAGAAAAGTATCTTACCACATAAAATTTAGGATAAAAGACTCATTACTGAGCCACTGATAAAATTGCCTTGTATATGTTTATATCATGTAGTATTATTATTCCTACAGATGAAAAGCAGTTTATACACTAATTTTCTAATAATCCACACACAGAAACTAAGATGCTTATTAAATGACCAAGATTTCTGCCCAATTTAATAGAAAACTTTGCTTGAGTTTGGACACACTAAAAATGGCCACTATCCTTCTATCTCGTAGCCCCACTGCTGCTTAAAGTCACCACAGCATAATTGTTGGAAGACTTCAGGCCTAAAACAAAAACTAATAAAATGCTTGCTATTTAATTTCTGTTGTTTAATGTCCAAACCTGACTTTTCATCAATACCAGCTTTTTTGTTATATGGAAATTGTTAAATTATGTTGACAGTGTCCCAATATTTACAAGGGTTCCTCTACTCATTCTCATGTAGGCATTCTGCATACAAGTGACTGTTTCGTTCTAAGTCGAATATGATATAAAATGAGTGTAGAAGCATATACCAGTACATTTAGCTTTTATTTCTGTGGTTTAGTACAGTGAGCACTCTCTTCTCATCCTATCACTCTCTCTTCTGTAGGTGTTCATCCATTCTCTACCTTCCACCTTCTTACCTCCCATCACTCCTGCATTCCACTCATTTACCAGAATGGCTTAATTAGGCCAAAAGTACCACCACTACTGTCTTGGGCACAACATATTAGGGTGTGGTGGTGTCCTAAGGGTTAGGACATGACTCCTCTACTCAAAAATAGGTATAGCTGATTAGGCCAAGTAAGAAAGGTCTCACAGCTAGTTTAGAGAGATATAAGGTAGATGTAGTAAATTAGCAAGAGATAAAAGCTCATCCTGGGAAGAGCTGAGAAGATCTACAGTGAGATATGGAAATCTAGTATCGAAATGTAAAATTATCACAATTCATAGATATCGGTCTACCATTGCCCTGGTAACACAAATATAGATAAAATAAAGCAATCCATAATTAGATCACAAATGAATTCTCGACTTCAACTAAGAGAAAGATTGAAGAAAGTTAAAATTAGATTATTTTACCTTAAAATTTAGTTTGGGTGCATCGTAGAAATCAGCAGAGTGTGAAAACTGTTTACCTATGGTAATATTTGCATAGCTAAGGAAGAAAAAATTAAGTAATAGTGACTTCATGATTCAGAAATTTTAAATTTTATTTAACTTCAAAACAAATTATATGAGACCATGAAAAGTATCTTACCCATATCCTGTTCCTTTCTTTCCCGGGTTTGTGTATAAATTCTTTCCAGGTACCTCATACTTGTCTCTGGGTTTCAACTGTGTGCTGAAGAATGGCACCGGACCGCCTATTGTGCCATAGTAGGTTCCTAACCCACATCTTAAATACAGTTTTTAAAAAACGGAGCAAATTAAAACAGCAAATTTTGTGTTATACATATTTGACCACAATTCACAAAAAATGACTGAAAAAGGAGCAAAATATATGTAATGGAACTGACTTGCCCAACACTGGCAAGAAAAAAGCAACCATTTTTTTTTTAGTTTTGTCTTATTTCACCCATTTTTCAAAGTCACAAATTTTGAGATGAGATGTTTTTAATTTTTTATGCTTATCTTAAATGTTCCACATAAACAAAATTTCACAATCTTTAGGAAGTGAAAATAGTTTCCATTAATTCAGAAAATTGCAGTTTTACTAACCTCAAAAAAATAGCACAAGCACAAAATTGGCCTTCAACCAATCCTCATCTTTCATAAATTCTACAGAGACAGTCAACATTATAGAGTGTGCATTAGCATCTTATTATAAAGCTCAGCCAAATAATATGATATAACAGATTATATGATTTTCTTTGTTCAATGGTTTAAAGATAAAAAAATGAAACTTCACATTGACAACTGTCACAACTAAAATATTGTTTAAGTCCATGCATTACCTTTACAATTGTTTTTAAATAGCATGTCTTGATAAATTACTTTTTATCAAAAAAAAGGCTTCACCAAATTTTACAATTTTTATTTATACTTTCTAAAAAAATTTTGCAAAGCATAAAAAATAGTGAAGGACACAGATAATGATGACCCAAGGCAGTTTTTTCAAGATTTTCAAACAAATTTATTTGCATTATTTATCTGGCTTTTATTATATAAACTAATAGCAGTGTCATAAGCATAAATTTACTGAGATGAGGATCTACTTAACTAAAACTACCCGTCAACTTATATCATCCAATATAACTGTCTCCACCTGAGATAAGCTCATCCTAAAAATCATACTCTAAAAAAAATCAATCATACTTTTAAGTAAGTCCTCTAGAAAAATACTTAATTTGGGCTAGAGGAGAGAAAGGTGCAGGAAATGAATTTATGACTTTTCCCCCAAACACTTACGGCTTTTTATCTCCATTACTAGGGAGGAAGGCTTTGCCTAGGTTTTTTTTTGGCTTCTTCCATCATATGCCGTCTCCTCACTTGATTCAGATTTACATAGCCTTCACCTTCAAATATCCTTACAAAATGGGGATCAAAATAACCTGCCTGGAGATTTGACATTGCTTTGGATCCCCCAGGTAGCATCTGTTTATTTTTGCTTGCAGCATCATTAAAGGGTCCTTTAAAAATAAATTAGGAATATCATCATTTTGAGCTCACTAATAATTAAAGAACATGAAAAGCAACTGAGAAAAGTTTCAAACTTTGATTTGGGCCAACTCTAATTTTGAGTTTTGAGCTCTAAAATGCTGTCTCAAAATGCTCACTGAAAGCTCTACATTATAGACCACATTGACAATAAGACCTAAGAGGTTTCCATCACGATATTTTAATAATTAGATCAAGGTCTTGGTTATAGACTCTGACTTTTAGAGCTGGGAGAGACCCTAACAATCATCTAATCTAATGCTTCCCCCTCTATATATTAGGAAACACCATGTGAGATCATCAGTAAGTACATGGATATGAGTGTGTGTGTGTGTGTGTGTGTGTGTGTGTGTGTGTTTAGGTTGAAGGGAATGGTGTTCCATAATCAAAATGAGGCAATTCCCCTCCTAGATATATACTCAAGACATATAAGTGTCTATATCCACTAAAAGGTATGAACCGGAATGTTCATAGCAGTTTCATTCATAATATTCAAATACAGGAAACAACTCAAATGTCCACCAACAGGAAAGCAGATAAATAAATGTGTTATATTTATACAATGTAGTACTAGTGGCCAATTTTTAAAACATTGTTTTTATAAATATGTAGAACTTCTATTATAACTTAGATCTAGAAGAGCTCAATTTGGGAAGTCCTTCACCAATGTGAAAACTTTTTTGAAGTGCGAACAATCCTTAAAGCAACTAGTTATTTAAATATGAATTTGTATCACTGATTTTTTTAACTTAAATTTTTGAAAAGGTAGTATATTCACATGGTTCCAAATTCAGTAATATAAATGTTTTTACAATAAATTTTCCTCCACACTCGGCCACCCACTTCCTCTCCCAAGGGAATTCGTGATATTTGTTTTCCAGAGAATGTTTAGGCATGTCCCGATGAATATTTTATATATATCCTTTTCCATTTTTAATGCTTAGCATGCTATATAATAAACTATTCTGCACCTTGATTTTTTTGTTTATTTAACAATATATCTTGGAGATGTTTCATGTCAGTGTATTCTAATTGTAACAAAGAAGTCATTGAATAGCCAGAAATTTAACTAAGACATATAAAATGTTTATTTACTTTAGCTCTTTTTATTATTTATGACTCTTCTAAAACTCCCTCAGCTATTCACATAGCATTTCATTCTTCAAGAAAGTAATCATGGATGGCCTTTTGGGATGCAAACGTAAATGCTGCTTGCATAGCAGTGTCCCATCTGAGCAAAATATTCTGAGAGAAAACTGCCATGCACCTTCGGAAAGAAGTGAAATTATCTATGAAGAGAATGTAAGAAAGTAGGGTATCCCAACGAAAGAAGCTTCCTGCTCTTTCGAAACTAAGTTCTCTCTTAACTGTACTGAAATTTCATAAATTTATTCGGCTTTAAAGTTAATGCTTTAAGGGGAGCCTCGGTGACTCAGTGGTTTAAGCATCTGACTCTTCATTTTGGCTCAGGTGAGGATCTCACAGTTCGTCAGTGGATTCTCATTCTCATTCTCTCTCTCAAAATAAAAAAAAAAAAAAACTTAATGCTTTAAAATATAGAGCATTAAAAATATCATTTAACCCAAATATTAAATCCAAAATTTCCTATAGAACACCCACTGTTAGGCTGTAAAGAAAACCAGATATACTTATGATTAAATGAGGACACATATTTATCACCAACAGTAACATACTCCATCTCACTGAAGAGGCCAATCCTCTCCATATCCGTCTTCCCTCCTTCTGCCGGCATGGCTGCTGCTTGCGGCGGTGCTATCTATACTGGCGACCTCAAGAGGTTCCTTGCAGCTATTTCGTTTATAGCAAAATCCTACCTTGCATTGAAAAATACAGGGAAAAGGTTTAGGAAAAAGGTGATTGCTAAGTTTCAGTCCAATTTACTTCCAGTCTGAGAGTGGGCATTCACTATAAAACAACGGTCCCAAATGACATAGGGAAAGAATCTACTTTGTGGGGCTGGAGGGGAGCAATGGCCCTCCAAATTAGCACCACGAACCCTCCCCAAGATTCTCCGGGTAAAGTATCCACACATTACAAAGAAATGTATATGACAGCATCTGTTGCACTGCCGTTCGTCTGTGGTAAATGATAAAATCGTCACTGTGTAGTGTGGTATAAACACTGCAGATACATCCTGCTTTTGAGAAGTTCCAAGTAGATTTAAAAATCATAATTATATGGGGCGCCTGGGTGGCGCAGTCGGTTAAGCGTCCGACTTCAGCCAGGTCACGATCACGCGGTCCGTGAGTTCGAGCCCCGCGGGGCTCTGGGCTGATGGCTCGGAGCCTGGAGCCTGCTTCCGATTCTGTGTCTCCCTCTCTCTCTGCCCCTCCCCCGTTCATGCTCTGTCTCTCTCTGTCTCAAAAATAAATAAACGTTGGGGCGCCTGGGTGGCGCAGTCGGTTAAGCGTCCGCCTTCAGCCAGGTCACGATCTCGAGGTCCGTGAGTTCGAGCCCCGCATGGGCTCTGGGCTGATGGCTCCGAGCCTGGAGCCTGTTTCCGATTCTGTGTCTCCCTCTCTCTCTGCCCCTCCCCCGTTCATGCTCTGTCTCTCTCTGTCCCAAAAATAAATAGAAAAAACGTTGAAAAAATAAATAAATAAATAAATAAATAAATAAATAAATAAATAAATAAAAGTCATAATTATATAAGGCGGGACACTCTCAGTTTAGATCAAATGATTTAAACATACTGCATTGTCGCTCATATGGAAATCACAACAGATTTTCAGAATGCACAACACACACAATTACTATGTGTTACATCCTACAGTTCTTCAGTTTCTTCAAGTTTAAATGAATACAAGAAATGTGTCCCTGGCAAAATTAGTTCACAAAGGGGATGGGTGGGAAAGGATCATTGTCTAGGCAAGATTAAAATAAAGAACAACACGACAAACAAAAATCCACAATGAATTAAGGGTATTTGTTAAAGAGCATACTGCAACTGTGAATTTCCCTTTTTTTTTTTTTTTTTTTAGTGTTTATTTTTGAGAGAGAGAAAGAGCACAGGTGTGGGAGGGGCAGAGAGTGAGAGGGAGAGAATGGATACAAAGCAGGCTCTGCACTAACAGCAGAACTCATGAGCCATGAGATCATGACCTGAGCCGAAGTCAGACGCTTAACCGAATAAGCCACCTAGGCACCCCTTTCTTTTGAAATATCACATTAAACAAATGTTTAGATTCTGTTGTTTTTTTTTTTTTTAATTTTTTTTTTCAACGTTTATTTATTTTTGGGACAGAGCGAGACAGAGCATGAACGGGGGAGGGGCAGAGAGAGAGGGAGACAGAATCGGAAGCAGGCTCCAGGCTCTGAGCCATCAGCCCAGAGCCCGACGCGGGGCTCGAACTCCCGGACCGCGAGATCGTGACCTGGCTGAAGTCGGACGCTTAACCGACTGCGCCACCCAGGCGCCCCTAGATTCTGTTTTTTAATTACACATGTTCTAGAAAGAAAGAGCTAAGGAAGATTTGCCTCCATTTCATCAGAGGATTTTTTTAAGTACCAAGCAGATCTAGGTACTGGGCACACATTTAGTGACTAAAACAAGCATTGGCTTATGCTTCCCAGTTTATAATTCAAGGTAATTACCTTTTGCCTTGAATTTCAGTGACTCTAAACAGGTGTGCCTATTTGGAACTGTCGCTCCTCTGAGCATGAATCTTTACTAACATGTAATATCAAGGGGCAAGCAAAGATTCCATTTAAACTAAAGCTTTAGGGGGTGCTTGGGTGGGCCAGTGGGTTGGGCATGGGACTCTTGATTTCGGCTCAGGTCATGCTCTCACAGTTTATGAGTTCAATCTGGCTCCATCCTAATAGCCAGGAATCTGCTTGGGATTCTCTCTCTCCCTCTCTCACCCCTCCCCCATGCACACTCTCAAAATAAATAAACTTAAAAAAAAAAAAAACTACAGCATAAGAAGAAATGCTTCCTTCCCCCCCCCCCCCCCCCCCCCCGCCCCATTCCACTTCTTCCTCTCATCAGGTATATTTTTAAAGTAAATGGGGTTGGGGGGGAGAGGCGGGGGCGCCTGCGTGGCTCAGTCAGTTAAGCACCTGACTTCAGCTCAGGTCATCATCTCATGGTTGGTGGGTTAGAGCCCGGAGTCAGGCTCTGTGCTGACAGCTCAAAGCCTGGAGCCTGCATCAGTTTCTGCGTTTCCCTTTCTCTCTGCCTCTCCCTCTCTCTCAAAAATAAACATTAAAAAAGTAAATAAATAAAAAGTAAACGTCAGTCAGCTGGGATATACTACTTCCATTTGCAGCCTGTTTCAAAGCTCCATCCCACTGCCCAACCACAAGGGCTTCCTGTGCTGTTACAGGGACTCAGATCCTTTACGTGACCCCCCAAAGTCCACTATCACCCACATCTGACACCATAGGAACCCCATTCCCTGGCACCTGGGCTCCATTTGTCTTCTTCCAGTTCTCAGGTAAGGGTCTCTCCAGCCACAGGACCATGGCACGTGCTGTTTCCCTTCATGCAAGTGCTTCACTGTGCCCACCCTTTATTTCCCCCAATTAACACTGATCTTTCAGATTGTGTAGCTCATTCATCCCTTCTTTAACTCCCCCTGCCATAGCAGCCTGTCTAACGGGTTATCACGTTCCGTTCACCGTGTACCGATCCTGTAATTAGCAGCTGCCTTTTCCCCCACGAAACTGTTGCCTACTGGAAGGCAGGCACCGCGGGCAGCTTGGTTCTCCCTTACGACAGTATTTCCACCGTCTGCGCAGCGTCTGCCACACAACAAAGTGAGCCACGGAAGGGAGGAAAGGAAAAGGGGAAAAAAAGCTCTCGCCTTCTATTTTTCCTCTAAACTCTTCTTGGGCGACATTTACAAAATCGTTCATTCACTTAACAGACACTTTGCAGACGCCTCCTCTGGGTAAAGCTCGCTGATAGAAGCTAGGAAAACATTTTAAAAGGCGTGGATCCTGACCCCAGGGAGCTTACAATCTGAGCAGACAAGTACACGGTGAAGACTAACACAAGTGGAACCTGGCAAGGTCTCTCCGGAGCGGGGGGAGGGGCGGTGAAGGAGGGGCGGAAAACCTCTGGCTGAGGCGACAGGAAAGTGATTTCCCAGTAGGGAAACAGGCTCAAAGGAGGTAGATATCTAAAGCACAACACCCGGCGGCCCACAGGACCAAGTCACCTCTCAGCAGAGCACCGGTCCGACAACCGGGACCAGGGCGTCTGAGCTCCCGTCCGGGTTGACTCAGCGGCAGGAGCGGCGGGGGCCACGAGCCTCCCCGCGCAAGCGCTTCCCGCGCGAGGCCTCGCTGCGAAGCGCCTCGGCACGCTCCCCGCGGCGCGGGTGCAGACGGTGGCCGCAGGTGTTTATTGTGGCGCGTTGCCTCGGGTACGGGAGGACTCGTTTCAAAGGACGCTACGGAAGGATACCTGGAGAGTTCGAAACCTCCGCGAGGAACACAGTGAAAGACTTCAGAGTGTCTATAGAATACGGATGACTCAACCAATAGAATTTACTGAGGAAAAGCTGCTGACCCCGCCCCATTATCCCCCCGCGAGATGTAATGGGATACGCCCCCATGACGTTGCTGCGAGGCATGTTGGGAATTGTAGTCAGCCTTCCGAGGCCCCGTCCCTGGAAACACCAGTTCCGGGCCAGCGAGCTGAGCCCTAGGGCAGACGTCAGAGTCCTTGTCTTCGCCACGTCGCAGACATGGTGAGTACCTCTGCTCGCCATCGCCGCTTGTGTTTCCCCTCGGGTTTCGGTAGCCTCCATGGCTCCACAGCCTTTGGAAGGAGCTGGTCCTGCCAGGGCCCACGGTGGCAGCTGCGAACTCCGTGGTCTCAGCCGGGGGACAACTGCCCGACACTACCTGGAATACCCCAGCTCAACGTTAGGATCTGCGCTGCCCGCGCCTCCTTCTTGTGTATGCATTTTGAGAACGAGGGATTATATTAGGCGTTTTTGAAGGTTTGAAGAAGTATTGGACCCGGGAAAGATACGAGTAACTTTCTTTAAAGACGGCCCAAATTTGTTATCTCCAGCTTTTACAACTGGATTCCAGGGGCGCCTGGGTGGCTCAGTCAGTTAAGCGTGTCACTCTTGATTTCTGCTCAGGTCATGATCTCAGGTCAGATCGCAAGGGCTCTGCGATGACTGCAGAGACTGCTTGGGATTCTCTCTCTCTTATCTCTGCCTCTCCCCTGCTCGCACCTATCTCTCAAAATAAAAAAGTAAACATTAAACTAATTTTTTAACTGTATTCCGAGCTCTACATCTGCAGATCTACTAGTTGTACCTTCACTCAGATAATTCATATGTATTTCATTTAAAAAAATTGTTTTTAATGTTTATTTATTTTTGAGACAGAGCATGAGCGGGGAAAGGGCAGAGACAGAGGGAGACATAGAACCTGAAGCAGGCTCCAGGCCCTGAGCTGTCAGCACAGAGCCCTAGGTGGGGCTGGAACTAACAGACTGTGAGATCGTGACCTGAGCGGAAGTCGGTGGCTTAACCGACTGAGCCACCCAGGCTCCCCAATTCATATGTATTTCAAACTCCGCAAGTTCAAAACTGATTCATTATTTCCACCTCCCGGCATCCCACAACCGCTCTTCCTCCACTGATCCCCAGCTTGGTAAATGGTACCGACACCCAGCGTGTTGTGCATGCCAGAAACCTGGAAATCCTCCTTGACACCTTCCTCTTAACTCCTGCACATCTGATCAAAAATCAGATCCTATGCATTCTTACTCCTACATGGCTGTCAATTGTCATTCACTCTACTGCAACCATCCCTGTCCTTGCCACCATCAGATCTAACCATCTGTGACAGTCTTTTAAATTTTTGAAGCAGATCAGGGGCGCCTGGGTGGCGCAGTCGGTTGAGCGTCCGACTTCAGCCAGGTCACGATCTCACGGTCCGTGAGTTCGAGCCCCGCGTCGGGCTCTGGGCTGATGGCTCAGAGCCTGGAGCCTGTTTCCGATTCTGTGTCTCCCTCTCTCTCTGCCCCTCCCCCGTTCATGCTCTGTCTCTCTCTGTCCCAAAAATAAATTAAAACGTTGAAAAAAAAATTAAAAAAAAAATAAATAAATTTTTGAAGCAGATCTTCACCAATCTATGCCGCTGCTTGGAATGGGTTCTCCCCTCTACACCCCCATCTTTCCTTTGGAATTGTTAATACTCACACCTACTTACCCTTCACATCTCAGCTTAACTGTTATTTCTTCAGAGAGGATCTCCGTTCAGAAGCCTAGGGAGATCCTAGTCCTTTCACTGAAGATCTTTTGTGGAATCTTCACAACAACCCTATGAAATAGGTTTTTTTTCCAATTTTACAGAACAGTACAAAAGTACTGAGTGACTAGTTACTTTGTGCAAAATCATATAGTGTAAATTTGCCCTTGCCTGTCTTTCTAAATTTTCTTTTTCGGTATCTTGCATTGTCATTAAGTATTTTTTGTTCAAATGGGTGCCTAAAATTTTCTATGGTAGTATTGTTCTTTATTTAACTGACTTCTTATTGGTAACTATTTAAGTGGCTTCCAAAAAAAATTTTTTTTGCTATGATGAACAACAGTATGTTAAGTGGACAACATTGAAGCTCATTTTCACTGAACTTCGATTATTTCCTTAGCACAAATTCCAGAAATAGAACTGGGGCAAAGGGTATACCCTTTCAACAGGTTAGTTTGTGGAATAAATAAAAACAATCACCCTTTTAAACATGTGAGGAGGGAATTGTAAAGAGAAAAATGGTAATGGTACCTACTTCATGATGTTCTGAGGATGAGAGTTAATACCTGTCTGGCCACTTAGCATAGTGACTTTTACAGTTTAAGAGCTCAATAAATGCTAGTATCTATTCATTTATTTTAAAATAGGGTTCGTAATGTGTAGTGTGGTTCTTCAGCCTGTTTGGGACCTATTTTGAGTATCTGATGAAAGCTTTGAAACCTCATCTCAGAAATTCCCTTCCTCTTTTTCTCCCCATTCCCCACAAAATGATACCTGTCATTTGTCATATGTCATCAACTCCTCGAAATTCAACATATAAACTCATATTAGGAACTACTAATAGGTTCCATTTCACATGGGCTTTTTCCCTTTATAAGGTGCAAGATTTTCCTATGCTACTAAATATTCTTCTAAAGCATAGAGATTCTTCATGACTGTATAGTATTCGTAATTATTTCCCCAATCTCCCGCTGTTAACATTTAGTTTAACATCCTTATGCCGGGGCCTTTGTGTGCTCTGCAAATTTCTTTAGACTAAATTTCTGAATGCAGAAATCACTAGGCCGAGAATTTGAGTATAAGACTTTTGATTCTTATGGCCACATTGCCCTCTGAAGAAGAGTTCTACAGTTCACATCCCCACCATTATGATGTGTCAGTTTACTCTCATTGTCTTGACCACCACTGTCATCATATTAGATTCATCGTTCTTGTCCGGTTCTTAAACTAGTTCTTCACCATTGATGTTTTCATGTCATTCTTAAACTCGTTGTGAAGACCATAATTTGGAAATACTGTTTTAAATCAGTGGTCCTCAACCTTTTTATATTAGAATCACTGGCACAGAGGAGCTTTTAAATATCCCTGTGCCTAGACCGTCCCAGATCATTTAATCACAATCGCTGGGGTGCAGCCCGGGTGTAAGTACTTTAAGCTCCTCAGGTGACTTCAATGTGGAACAAAGATTAAGAACTCCTGATTTAGAATTTAGGGTGTTTTGTTTTTCTGCAAAAAACAGAATTAACTCATGAAATAATTTGAAGAATACAGGTTAATTAATGCCTTAGCCCAATCTCAGATACAGTCTCATTTGTATGAGGATGAGTTTGTTTTGTTTTACGATGGAATTTTGGTTCTCTTTGTCTTAGGTGATTTCAGAGACTGTGGATGTACTCTTCAGAATAAGAGGAGGCCTTGATCTAGCTTTTCAGCTAGCTACTGCTAATGGTAGGTCTGACAAAAAAACAAAAAACAAAACAAAAAAACTTCTCTTTTTTTATTATAAAATTGATGATGAAATATACCAAGATTCTCTTTATTTTGCAGATGAAACTAAGTGAGAGATAGGATGAATAAACTAAAATCATATGGTTAGTAACTTATATAAATTGGATTTAAACTTAGGGATTGTGTTCCAGCACCACCACTAGCCCATAAGGTTCCTCTAGGCAAATTAGGAAGATGTCCCCCTTTTTAAAAAAGTTCACTGCCCACTGGTGAAAAATTGTCACTATAAATATGAATATAAATGAGCACAATGTAAATGAGGCACCCAGATTTATGCATCGCAGACTTGCACCTGTGCATAACCCTGAGTCTCCACAGCCCACTCTCTTCAAGGTTATGTTGTGTGGGAATGGTACAAGAATTCTATGGGGGAAAACTCAGCAGAGTTTGTATAAAGCAAATTCTAGGATGTCTTCCTGTTTCTGATTTGGGCTAAGGCCACAAACGGAGGTAAAGAATATCAGAGGAGAAAGATGAGGAGTTGTATTTGAGATGTGTTTCATATAAGATGCCAGAGTAATCAAGTGCAGATTCCCAGCAGGCATTTGGTAATTTGAATGCAAAACTTAAGGGAGAGTGGTCAGGACTGGAGATCGAGAATATCTCTGAAGGATGATAAGCCACACCACGATAATAAATAAAATCACTCATGAAAAGTATGATGGGTGGTGTCAGAAGCCAAAGAGAAGTTCAGAAAGATAAGGAATGAAAAGTGCTAAGTTCCTTGAAGGAGATCACTAGCTGGCCATCGTTTCCATGGAAATAGGAAGGGAAAGAATGCATAATGTTCTTTCTGACACTGTAGATGCTTTTTACCTAGTAATTAATGTATTTGAGCTTGTCTTTTGATTTATTATATTCCTACTATATCAGTCTTTCAAACACGCAAAGAAGAGAATCATTAATGAGAATATATAGAAGAAGGAGGTACTTAACTTTAAAGACTTCACAATTTTTTTAGATTACATTACCTCATGGACCTTCAGGGATAAACAGAAGATAATCGAGGAATTAAGTTTATCTTTTGTAGTGCAGCTGAAAATCTTTAAATTCAGCTTTCTGAAACAGATCAAGATGTCTTAAAATCTGACTTGTTACAAGTAATCTTTTCTCTACCACAACCCCAAGGTATTTATTTATCAAGATATCAATGTAATAGTTAAATAAATATTGTAATCACAAGGTTAAATAGGTTTAGGATTTAAGAGTATTAAGCTAGGCCAAGTATATAGTATCTTCTTTAAATATATCTTCTTGAACCATGAAAATGTTTTACATATTCCAAAATTGTATTAAATTAAAAGGAAATCCTCCTACATTGCTGGCGGGAATATAAAATGGTGCAGCTCCTTTGGAAACAGTTTGGCAGCTCCTTGAAAATGTTCAATGTAGAGTTAACCCTATGACCCAGCAATTCTACTCCTAGGTAGAGAATACAGCAAGCACTTCCTAAGAGAGTTGGAAACATCCACACGATAACTTGCACACAAACGTTCGTAGCATTATTCATGAGAGCCAGAAAGCAAAGAGACAACCCAAATGTGTTTCCGCTTTGAATGGATAACCAAACTATGTGGTATCTATACAAGGGAGTTTTATTCGGCCATAAAAAGAAATGAAGTACTGATTTATGCTACAATATAGATGAACCTTGAAAATACTATACTGGGTGAAAGGTGGACGTGGACGCATGATGTGTCATTCCATTTGTAGGAAGTATCCAGAATAGGCCAATCTATAGAGACAGTGGATTAGCGGTGCCACGGGTAAGTGCAGAGGGAACGGGGAATGAGTGCTGTTAAGTACAGGTTAAGTACAGGGTGATGACAGTGTTCTGGAATTAGATAGTGATGGTTGTAAAACCTTGTCAATATGCTAAATCAAGTGAGTTGTACATGTTGAAAGGATGGATTTTTGTGGTCAATGACTTTTATCTCAATTTTTCAGAAATAAAGGCAAAATGATTTTTTTATTGAATCTGGGGAATAGTTCTTGGGAGTCAGTTTTACTCTGCTCTACTTTTGTGTGTTTAGAACCATTCGTGTTGAAAAGCTTAAAATTCGTCTTAATAACTTCTATTTATGTTCTTTTAATTTAGAAATATTTATCAAGAAAGCACTAAAACATGTGCTAAGTGACCTGTCAACCAAGCTTTCTTCAAATGCACTTGTGTTCAAAATTTGCCACAGTTCGGTGTACATATGGCCCAACAGTGACATAAACACCATCCCAGGAGAGTTGGCTGACGGTTCTGCTTGTAAGACCATAATGCGCTTTATTCAGTGAGTATGTTTGAAAACTGCTAGAAATGTTTTCAGAACATCACTGCACATTATAAACATCTTTGTGTATTAAAAATTTAGCTTTGAACAGGAAGAAGATACAAAACGAAAATTTATGAGAAAGAAAGACAAAAGGTTATCGGACATGGTAAGCAAATCACCTGTCTTCTCAGTTAAAAATGTTTAATCCTTGAATTTGGAGTGGAGTGAGATATTAGAGATTATTTAATCCAACTCTGTTATTTTTCACAGGTCAGATTATTGAGGTCCAGAAAGAGTAAATGACTTTCCAGAGGTCATATTTCTGCTTTATGTGTCGAAGCTTTTGTTCCATATTAATACATATCTTAAAGGTTTTCTTCGATGCTTTCTTTGCTCCCACAAAAAGTATACAACTCAAGTATGTTTACAAATTATATAAAAATAAATAAAACGGAATTGTTCTGAAACATGATAGTGACACATTATGCTATGAGATAGTAAGAAATAATTTACTTTTCTTCATATTGTTCTTAGTTCTGTTGCTTTTTTTTTTTTTTTTTTTTTTTAAATTTTTTTTTTCAATGTTTATTTATTTTTGGGACAGAGAGAGACAGAGCATGAACGGGGGAGAGTCAGAGAGAGAGGGAGACACAGAATCGGAAACAGGCTCCAGGCTCTGAGCCATCAGCCCAAAGCCCGACGCGGGGCTCGAACCCACGGACCGCGAGATCGTGACCTGGCTGAAGTCGGACGCTTAACCGACTGCGCCACCCAGGCGCCCCGGTTCTGTTGCTTTTTTGAACCAGTGTTATTGAGTACTTGCCATATGCCACAAACTTGGCAGATACTGGACGTGAAAAGTGGAGCTCCTTTAAGGGAGGAAGTTGTATCAAGTTAACATGACTGCAGTGTTTTTCTAGGCTGTTACGGGAAAATGACATGAGGTTAGAGAGGTGGGCAGGGGCCACCTCAGAAGAAGCTGAACTAAACCCACAGCCATGGTAATGGAGAGGAGGGAGTGGAGACAAGAGATATCTAGGGGATGCAATGGATTATGCTTGGAAACGAATTGGATATGGGATGCCCAGTTTCTTGCTTGGGTAAAGATGGATGAAGGGGAGGACATGAGGTCAGTTTCGGTCATGTTGTTTGAGACACCAATGAGATGTCCTCGTGAGCTGTTGGATTTACAAATATGGAATGTACAAAAAAACTGGGCTGTCGATCAAATGATTTGAGAATTACCAGTAGTTGGAGCTTGACATTTTGAGTAGTACAGGTCAGTTATTTTGTAGAATGCTCCTCAGTTGGGATGTGTTAGGCTTCCTCGTGATTAGATTCAGGTGGTACACTGTTGGTAAGAATATGGCAGAAGTAATGTCACGTCCCCCTCAGTATATCATATTAAAGAGTCTTCTGCTATTGTTGATGTTAAAACTCTGATCGCTTACTTAATGCAGTGTCTGCGGGTTTTCTTCTCTGTGAGGACACTATTTTTTCCCTTATATGTAGTTAAGTGAGGCTTACTTTGTGTATCTTCTGAGGCTATATTTACGTATCCTATTCCTTACCAAAGTTTTACTCACCACTTCAGTTGGAATTGGTAATTTTTACCTGAATCCAACATTAACCTGATGGTTGCAAAGTGGTGATTTTCTATCATTTCCTTCCACATTTATTACATGAAATTATACCATAATGAAGAGCTTTGCTTTTCTTTAATTTATTATAAACATGGAAGCATAGGTTCCCATTTTATGCCATGAGTTACAATCTGTTACTCTCATTAGTTATTTGGATGCTCACATTTTATAAGATTTAGCCAATGGAAGCTTCCTTAAGCTAGCTCCAATGTCCTTTTGACACTGTATTTTTGAATACTTCCTACTTCATTCCCCAAGGTGTTCTAGGCACATCATGTACTGTCCCTGTTCCAGCTCGGGAATCAGCCATTTCTCCATTTCTTCATCTATGTAAATCCTATTTGTATTTCCAATTCTACACCTACCTCACACGGCTCATAAATGTTTTCCAGTGAGAAACCTAGCTTCCAGTATCCTCAATATTTTTCCAGATTTGTTCAAAACAGAAAGTGTCTTCAGAGTTGTTATTGTATACCCCTGTCAAAATCAAACCTACTAATAAGAGTTCAATATTTGTTTATAGTTCTTTGTGTCTTTAGACCAGGGGAATATAGTTGTAACGTATGTTTAAAAGTTCCTTTGGTATCTTGTTCATTTGATTTTTTTTTTTTTTACTTTAAATCTCTAAAAAAGTAGAGAGAATACTGTATGAATACTGGTGAAGCTGTGTCAGCTTCAGTGTTTATCAGTGCGCGCGCACGCACACACACACACACACACACACACCCAGATACACACACACAAATGTTTAAAAAAAATGTTTATCCACACATGGTCAGTCTGATTTCATCTTCATCCCCACTCACTCTCCACCTTCCCTCAGATTATTTTGAAGCAGAGAAGACTTTTTTTTTAAAGATAAGATTTGTGCTTTTATTTATTCATTTTTAAAATGTTTGTTTTGAGAGAGAGGGAGAATACGGGGGAGGGACAGAGAGACAGGGAGAGAGAGAGAATCCCAAGCAGGTTCTGTACTCAGCGCAGACAAGATCTTGACCTGAGCCAGAATCAAGAGTTGGACGCTTAATTGACTGATCCACCCAGACACCCCTACGATTTGTGCTTTTAAACAATTTACTGTCATACAGCTTTATATGGCCCTTAAAAAGTCCTTTTACTTGCCCTTAATATTTAATGTTCAATGTGCTATAGGTTGACTATTACTGTTTATCTTTATAGCATCAAATAGTAAATATAGATCTTATGCTGGAAATGTCAACCTCTTTGGGAGCCGTAACCCCCATCATTGAAAGAGAAAGCGGGGGGCACCACTACGTTAGTATGATTTTACCCGTTGATGTAGTTCTATCTGTTGCTCCGGAAGAAACCTGGGGAAAGTAAGTATTTTGTCTTACTACTGCATTTGAATGAGCACTCCTCCCCAAAGTAATCAGAGTCGGTTTTTAAATATCATATAGGCATATCCAGGATTGTTGTAACTTTTACTGTGATTTATTCCTTGCTTATTATTAAACTGAGTCATCTAGTAAGTAAATGTTTATTTAGAGGATGTAGGGTAGTGTGCAAAACCTAAAGGGTTTTCCCTTTACCTATACTCAGAAATACACAGTTTACTTCACTATGCATAATTTAGACTTCCTTTCATAAACCTGGTCCAATCAAGTGTTTTACTGTATTTGAGATGTATTTACTCTCCACTCTCATTTTTCATAGCCATTATAACTTTCGTTAATGCCCTTGAATATTTCCCTCCACAGAGTTCGTAAACTTCTAGTTGATGCAATTCATAATCAACTAACTGATATGGAGAAGTGCATTTTGAAATATATGAAAGGAACATCTATTGTGGTTCCTGAACCACTGCACTTTTTATTGCCAGGGGAAAAAAATCTTAAAACAATTTCATATCCATCAGGAATTCCAGATGGTCAGCTGCAGTCCTATAGAAAGGTAAAACCAATTCACCTGTTCTTAGAGAAAATATGACCATGACTCATTTCGTTTTTACTTAAACATTTCTAATCAATGGAAATTATTTTGTGATTTAAGAGGAAAGTGTGGAAGCAGACTGTTATTTTTACATGTTATGTAATTTCTGTTCACATAGAACTTTTTAAAAAGTGGTATTAATGAAAAAATGCTAAACCATATGTAACATTTTGATTTCGTACATTCAGTGTGGTTCATATGTTCTGTGAAATTTTTCCATAACAAAGTACAGAAATGAAGAGATACTTACATGCCTGGAGCTGCTGATGAGTGTTTAGAAATAAACTGCTTTCCCCTTCTGTTATTTTAAGATTTGTGAAAGAGACAAGATTACAGTCAGAGAAGGGAAGTTAGGATTTATGCTAATTCTAATTAGGATTTTAGTAATACTTCATCCCCCATGTTCCACCGTTATTTGGGTTTCACTAGAGGTATTTTGAAGAAAACATGATCAGCATTAAAAGAACTGAGATTGATGAAATGACTGGTTTTGGAATGCATATTTTTGATGTCTGGTCTTGCCTGGCACCCATCCAATTATACTGTGGGAACATCTTCCTCATCCCCCTGGGAAGAGGTGTCATACTGTAACCCTCTGCACCCTCTGTAAGTGTTGCTGGCGGAATTGACCTGCAAAGGCACCACGTCATCCCATTCAAACTGCAAGATACGTGGGAGATACAAAAAAGGAAAATGCCGGACTTTACAAAGTAACTGTCACACTTTTATACAGTTGGGAAAATTTTGCATTTTAAACACGTATGTGCATTTTAATTTTGATGCCATATTGGTTGGTTTCCTACCACCGAATTTCTACTTCATAATTTAATCACCACCCCTTGTGTTTGTGAAGCACTCTAAGCATGATTTTTCAAAATACTGTCCCATAATTCTATTATTGTTCATTATAATTTACTCATTTGCAAGGCTGTTTCAAAACCAGTCTTTAGCCTGGATGTGTTTTAACAGATTGTGTTATAGTAAATAATTAATTTGAAATTATCTTACTTCTCTCACTCTGACAAATTACAGCTGGCCCTTGAACAACACGGGTTTGAAGTGCAGGGATCCTCTCGTACATAGATTATCTTCAGTAAATACAATCCAGCACTATAAATGTATTGTCTCTTCCATACGATGTTCTAAATAACGTTTTCTTTTCTGTAGCTTACTTTATTGTAGGAATGCAGTATACGATACATATAACATACAAAATATGTATTAATCATTAATGTGTTTATAAGGCTTCCAGTCAACAGTGGCTATTCAGTTTTTGAGGGGTCAGTGTCTCTAATCCCCGCATTGTTCAAGGGTCAACTGCATTTTCATTTTTTCTGCGTTCCCTTCCCATTTTTACCCATATCCATAGAAAAACATAAATAACTCTCATTTGGTTTTAGTTTGTTATTATATTATTATTCTATATGCTATCATATTATATTAGTTTAGTGAATTATGTGTGTTTGATAACTTTTATAGCCAGTATATAATTAGTTTTGTTTTATCTCTTTAGCTTGAGTTTGTTTACTGATAAGGAATCTAAGTTATTTAACTTTTTTCTCTTCTACTGATTCTGATTTCATTTAGGAGTTACATGACCTCTTCAATCTGCCTCATGACAGACCTTATTTCAGAAGGTCTAATGCTTATCACTTTCCAGATGAACCATACAAAGATGGTTACATTAGAAATCCACACATTTATCTCAATCCACCTAACATAGAGACTGGTATGGTGAGTTTAATAATTATTTATAGAGTCAACTGATCATCAGTGTCAGTGGTGGGTTTTTTGGTTTTTCTTGGCTCTTTGTATCCAGTGGAAATTATAAGGATTTATTCATAATGTCTGTCGTCTCTAAAACAAAATTTACCACCCATTTCTTTTAATAATCATTGCTTAAGATAGTAGTAATTCACAGTAGTCTAAAAAGGTCAGGTATAGGTATTATGTACCACATTTTTCCTACTAAAATTCCATTCCCCAACTTATTTAAAAGCCTTGCCCCCATCTGTTCCATTTATTTTCATTCTGAACCTGAGAAATCACACTAAGTAGGCTAAGTATTCTACCCAGGGCATGCCGTGGCAGGAGTCTGGTTAGGGCCTGCAACACGTTTCCTGTGCTTCACGGCCCTGGTTGCAGGTGGTGGCTCCTCACTCACGGCAGCTCAGGTAAGAGTGGACTGGTGGAGTGTGGGGAGGGTTCTTTGCGGGGTTTGAGTAGGGCCAGTAAGCAGGGGCTCGGGGCCATCCGAGAACAGGAACGCGTGCTCGGCCGGCCTCCTAGAACTTAGCAGCCCTGTGACCGGCAGCCACCTGTCTCAGGCCCCTGCTGCTCCTTGGTGGCATTTCTGCTGCTTTCTGTGGGTTTGCTTTGATCCTAACTGGCCTGCTTTTCTCAGCCTCCATTTCTTCATCGCTGAAGCCTGTGTGTAATTTTTTCCTGCCCTCCTCAGAGCTGCTCACTGCCCACATCATTTAAGGTCCATTCCCTTAAACTCAGGCCGCCGAGAGAGGAAACTTAATTGTCCATCATGTCATGGCATTTATTCAGTATCTGCTGAGTCTCTGTGTGCTTTGTAAGGAAATCTTATTAAAAATGAACATATACGGGGCGCCTGGGTGGCTCAGTCGGTTGAGCGTCCGACTTCAGCTCAAGTCACGATCTCGCGGTCCGTGAGTTGGAGCCCCGCGTCGGGCTCTGGGCTGATGGCTCAGAGCCTGGAGCCTGCTTCCGATTCTGTGTCTCCCTTTCTCTCTGCGCCTCCCCCATTCATGCTCTGTCTCTCTCTGTCTCAAAAATAAATAAATGTTAAAAAAAAAATTTTTTTTTAAATGTATGTGCTTTGTAAGGAAATCTTATTAAAAATGAACATATGCTACAATGTCTATGTAGAGGACTTCGGGGACCACATCAGTAGGCTGAAATCCAGGTGTCAGCAAGGTCAGGCAGCTTCTAGACACTTTAGGGGAGAATCTATCCCTGCCTCTTCCAGCTTCTGGTGGCTGCATCACTTCCTGTCAGCCTCTGTGGTCATGCTGCCTTCTCTTCTCCTCCTCTGTGTTAGAGTTCCTTCTCCACTCCCTCGCAAGGACACTTGTGGTTACATTCAGGGCCTATCTTGATAGTCCAGGCAAATTTGCCCATATGTTAAGACCCTTGATTTAATCATATCTGCAAAGGCCTCCCTCAAACTTTTTTTCTTTTTTCTTTTTGTTCTTGTTTTCTGTTTTGACCATGTAAGGTAGCATTCACAGGTTCCAGAGATTAGGAGATAGATATCATTTGGGGACCATTTTTCAGTCTACTGCAATGTTCTAGTTATAAATTTTCTGTGTGTGCTTGAGAAGAAAATATATTGTCTAATTGTTGGGTGAGGATTCTGTATTTGTCCATGCCTCTTCCTAGCTAATTTAAGCCAAAAAATGATAGTACCAGTTTGTGGTGGGAGGTGGGGAACATGTATTCTTTTTTAATGTTTATTTTATTTTTTGAGAGAGAGACACAGCATGAGCGGGGAAGGGGCACAGAGAGAGGGAGACACAGAATCCAAGCAGGCTCCAGGCTCCAAGCTGTCAGCACGGAGCCTGAGTTGGGGCTGGAACTCACTAATCATGAGATCATGACCTGAGCTGAAGTTGGAAGCTCAACCGACTAAGCCACCCAGGCGCTTAATATTGCTTTATACAACAAGAAAGAAGTTATATGATCTTGGCCTTTATTTAAGGATTTGTTTTTAATGTTTATTTTATTTTTTGAGAGAGAGAGAAAGAGCATGAGCGGGGGAGGGGCAGAGAGAGAGGGAGACACAGAATCTGAAGCAGGCTCCATCTAGGCTCTGAGCTGTCAGCACAGAGCCTGACGTGGGGCCCTAACTCACAGACCCTGAGATTGTGACCTGAGCTGAAGTCGGCCGCTTAACCGACTGAGCCACCCAGGTTCCCCTCTTTAAATAGCATACCTGGGTTTTAATCAATGGCAGGTTTACAAAATTGGAGAAACATTCTTCACATGTCCCATTATGTGGACCCTTTGTTTGTTCATTCCTTCCTTCATCATTTATTCAACAAATATTTACTGGCTATGAACCATTAGCCAGGCCCGCTGGAGAAGCTTAGGCCCAGAAATAAATAAGACACAGTACTTGCCCTTATTGAACTCACATATTAGTGTAGTTAGACAGAGATTTAAAAAGTAATAAGTAATGGGTCAAGTAGTGCTTTGGGAAAAAAAAAAAAAAAAAAAAAAAGCAGGAGAGAGAGTAATAGCCAGGGCAAGAGGTGGGTGGTGAGGGAATAAGCATGCCATGTTTAGGTTGGATGATCACAAAGGCCTCTGACATTTGAGCAGAGACCTGAGTGAAATAAGGGTGCAGAGCTGCAAAACTGGGAAAAGAGTGTTGCAGGCAGGGAGAACCATAAGGCTCTGAGATCAGATTGTCCCTGGCATATCTGAACCTAAAACAGAGCATGCAACAGAGGAAAGCCAAGATGAAACTGCCAGAGGGCGGGACTTAACAGGCCTGACAGCCTATGGTAAGGACTTTAGACATTTAATAAAAAGCCAGGAGGGTATAACGTTCAACTATAGTTATCAAGGCATTTTTATAAGGAATTACAGTAACAGTCTAGCTCTGAGAACAGTAAACTTGGCTTGGGTATATTATAGAATATATGCATCTATCTTAAGTTTAATATGTTACTCTATTTCTTCTTTTTATATAGATTCATGTGGTCCAGGGCATATACAGTTATCATCACTACATGCAGGATCGGACGGATGACAGTGGCTGGGGCTGCGCTTACCGATCTCTGCAGACCATCTGCTCTTGGTTCAGACACCAGGGCTACACAGAGAGACCCATTCCAACGCACAGAGAAATTCAGCAGGTACAGAACATGCCATTTAAAATTATAATCAATTGTACGTTTCATGACCCCTTAATGTACTACTAACAATTATTATTACCTCATGGTACACACAGACTTTTTTCTGTTTTGAAGGAAAAAAATATATACCTGTAATCGGAAAAAAAGGTCCTAAATAGAGTTTTTAATGGCTGTCTTGTGTATGGTTTTTTTTGTATTTTTAAATTTTAAATACGTATTTTTTTTGTATTTTTAAATTTTAAATACGTAAAGGCTCTAGTTGATGCCGGGGACAAACCAGCAACATTTATCGGATCACGGCAATGGATTGGATCTATCGAGGTGCAGCTGGTACTGAACCAACTGATTGGAATAACATCAAAAATACTGTTTGTCAGGTGAGGATGCTAAGAAATTAGTGAAATCATTTCAAACCAAGATTGTCATTTTATTAAAATAATAAGAAAACTAGATCTTTTTCTCCTTTCTCTTCCTCCACATTCTTTCTCCCCTCCCTGTTGCTTCATTGCTTTATTAATCCCATTTATTTATTTATTTATAATTTTTTTTAATGTTTATTTTTTGAGAGAGAGACAGACAGAGTACAAGCAGGGGAGGGGCAGAGAGAGAGGGAGACACAGAATCTGAAGCAGGCTCCAGGCTCTGAGCTGTCAGCCCAGAGCCCGACAGGGGGCTCAAACCCACAAGCTGTGAGATCATGACCTGAGCCAAAGTCAGATGCTTAACTGACTGAGCCACCCAGGCACCCCTAATCCCATTTTTTTAAACCCTGAGCTTTTTTTGGTTATTTTTTAGAAGACTTTGAGTCAATGAGTAAATTTCGTGATATATGCTTGTATGGTCTAGACTTAATTTTAGCCTAGAAGAGGAAAACTTGGGAATATGTCAACTTTGACTGGAGTTACATAAAATCAAATTTTTTTATCCTCAAGTCTTTAAAAAGTCTTCAAAGGAGAAAATCAAATGTTGATCTATGACTGCCCTTTTTGTGTAACTCCTGCTCTTTTTCTAAGATGTCAGTGAACTAATAATGTGTCCAAATAATATATTCATTTTTTTCCAATACATCTTAACCATAATTCTAGCATTAAAATATGAGCAAATATTAGTTAAATAAGATTAATTTCTATGACCGTAAGTAGCTTACTCCTTGTTTATGAGCTTATGTTTTATTTTTTCCTAAGTTTATTTATTTTAATAGAGACTGAGAGAGCATAAGCCAGGGGAGGGGCAGAGAGAGAGGGAGAATCCCAAGCAGGCTCCATGCAGTCTGCACAGAGCCTGATTCAGGGCTTGAACTCAAGAAACCATGAGATCATGACCTGACATGAAACCAAGAGTTGGACGCTCAACCGACCGAGCCACCCAGGCGCCCCTATGAGCTTGTGTTTTAAATACATTTTCTATTACAACAACCTCAGTAGATACAGTAACACCATCCTTTTTTGTGCATGTGCTTTTGTCCAAGTTCATCTGATTTCACACTTGCAGTTTGGATTGGCTCTGGAAACCAATACTAACAAATAAATGATAGATTAAGTATTGAAGCATATGGTGCTCAAAAAGTGAGCATTTTGGCCCCTTAAAACTTTACACATGCCTTACTAAGAAGGTAAGGATTAGCACCACTTGGCCCGTCCAATCTAAAAAATAACCTCCCTTCATCTGACCATCTTTCTCTCTTCTCAAAAATACGAATTGTATAGGACATTGAAATATCCCTAAAAATAGTATGTCGTACTTGAAAACATCTTGCAGTTTTCATGTTGGCCTCACAGATATTGTCTATTTTAGTCCCAAAGCTCCTGTCGTGTAGACAGGGCAGGGTGATTGGTCCCGATTTAAAGATAAGGAAATACAGACTGAGTCTGATGGCAAGAAGACAAGAACCCAGGACTTAAAACTCATTTTTCCAAAATTAAATCCATCCATAAGAGCCCACTGGGCATCAATGTGACCACTTTTACTCCCCAGTTAAAAATCCAGACCCTTCTTTATGCAGTTGCAGAAGCAAAGGAACAGGGTCTCCTTACTTCTTTCCTAGCATGTTTAGTGGCCTTAAATATTTTAAGAGGTTATGGTGCTTTAAATTGCTCTCAGGTCAGTTCCTGACCACTTAATTGTATTTAAATTTATATCGTATTTTTTTCAGTAACCAAAAAAAGAAAACAAAAAGGTAGAAAACATTGGCTCCCTAACTCCTTAATGACTTTAGTGTGAGAAATTGTTCATCTGACAGAGAATGGTTTCTTTCTAGCCAAGGTTCTGAAATGGCCTCTCAAGGACGGGAGCTGGCTAATCATTTCCAGAGTGAAGGAACTCCAGTAATGATCGGTAAGGTGTTCTGGACATCTTGGGCTCCTTTGATAGAGTGGAGAACATGTAAAATGTATTGTTAATGTAAATAATGTCACATAAAATCAGTCATTTTTAAACCTTTCAAAATTAGCTTTTATACCGTATATATTGACCTCTGGGTATTTATTTTTCAATTTCCAAGGTGGGAAGAAAGCTAAAACAAAAGATAAAGGTTAAGAAGAGAAATGATAACTGTGTTGAAATATTTAAAGAGTTGAGAGCAGTATAGAAAAGAGGTCATTGTCACTCAGTTGAGCCTCGTAAGTCATGGTGCTGTCACTAACTTGGCTGGCTGTGTGACACTGTACAGATTGCTTCACCTCACTGGGCTGTATGTGTCAAAAGGATCAGATTAGTCGATCTAAAGATTGATGATTCTATGAGGAACAAGACTGTTCTCTTGGGAGGAGTTTAGACCCTGCATAGCCCTTCGTAAATCCAGTATCAGTAATGCCATGGATGTGGCAGTGGAATATAAACCTTATATGGTTATAAATATGATTGTATCTTTTTTGTCTTTAAAGATATAATTTTATCTTCTCAGTGTATTTGACATCATCTGTGGTCTTTTATAATATAGGCTAGTCCATTCTAATGCGATATTAGATCAATTAATAGGCAAGATAGTGCTTTTAAATTGCAATTGAGTAGCAAGTTGAGATTCATACATGCCCTCTCACAGTTCACATTTCCTCTGTTATAGGGGGAGGAGTTTTGGCCCACACAATACTAGGAGTGGCGTGGAACGAAATTACCGGGCAGATAAAATTTCTAATTTTAGATCCACATTATACAGGCGCTGAAGATCTGCAAGTTATTTTGGAAAAGGTAAGTATCTGTTTAACAGAAATGAAGATACAAGGCAAAGAACCTGGAACCAAAAGATAGCAAACTGGCTGTTAACAGAAGGACTCTAAACCGAGGGCAGTGATCCACACTATAAGGAGGTATTCTGGGGCTATAAGGAGTATCTTTCTAGGTAGGGAGAACAAGAGGAAACTAAAGTAAATTGCAAAGAAAAAACTTCAGATTTATAAACACTTTCTTAATTATTAACTTAATAATGGAACACACAGCTCATCATTATATTCCTTTGGAGATGTTACAACTTTGCATAAACAAATGTATTGAAATAGGAGGGTAGATTAAATAACCTTTATAGGGGCGCCTGGGTGGCGCAGTCGGTTAAGCGTCCGACTTCAGCCAGGTCACCATCTCGCGGTCCGTGAGTTCGAGCCCCGCATCAGGCTCTGGGCTGACGGCTCAGAGCCTGGAGCCTGTTTCCGATTCTGTGTCTCCCTCTCTCTCTGCCCCTCCCCCGTTCATGCTCTGTCTCTCTCTGTCCCAAAAATAAATAAACATTGAAAAAAAAAATTAAATAACCTTTATAATTGTATTAGTAACCAAAAATAAACTAAACGGTATGGAGGCTTGACTACTTTTAATGTATTTACATATAACTTAATCTCATTCTATAAAAGATTTGAATTGGAGACAAAATTCCAGAGTAGTCATTGATACTTACAATATCAGTTAAAGGAGGGATAAATTTAATTTATAGGCAACAAATTTACACATATGAAAACTCATACTAAAACTTTAGAAGGCAAGTATAAGACATAATTAACTTGAATTTTAACTACTATATTCTTTGCCAAATATATTAAAATTACAAAAAATGCATACAACCTTTCCAGCCATAAGCCAATGAATATATCATACTGTTACTGCCTTTTATTTTTATCATGTTGTCACTAAGTCAACATCAACATGAATGAAAAGGTTTCTCTGAACTGTGAATTTATAATTTAATTAGATCATTTTCTTATGTAAAAAGCTTTAATTAGGAGTTATAAATAATATCTTAAGTTCTATATTTAAAAACTCTAGGGGAGCCTTGGTCGCTTAAGCATCCAATATCACAGTTCATGAGATCGAGCACCTCATCGGGCTCCACAATGACAGTGATAGCCTGCTTGGGATTCTCTCTCCCTTTCTTCCTGCCTGCCCCGTTTGCTCGCCTTCTCAAAATAAATAAATACACTTAAAAAAAAAGAATACTACTAAAAATAAACTCTAGAATTTTATATTTTACTTTTTTATATATTATTCTTTTTATTTTATTTAATCCAAGTTAGTTAACATAAGTGTAATAATGATTTCAGGAAAAGAATTTGGTGATTCATCACTTATGTATCATCACACGTGTCCTAATGCCCCTTGCCCATATAGCCCATCCCCCACACAATACCCCTCCAGCAACCCTCAGTTTGTTCTCTGTATTTAAGAGTCTCTTATGGTTGTTAAATACAGAGAACAAACTGAGGGTTGATGGGAGGAGGGGAAAATGGATGATGGGCATTGAGGAGGGCACTTGTTGGGATGAGCACTTGTTGTTGTATGTAAGCAATGAATCATGGAAATCTACTCCCGAAGCCAAGAGCACACTGTATATACTAGGTTAGCTACCTTTATAGTAAATTCTATTAAAAAAAATATATCTCATGGTTTACTTCCCTCTCTGTTTTTATCTTATTTTTCCTTCGTTTCCCCTGTGTTCATCTGTTGTGTTTCTTAAATTCCACATAGGAGTGAAATCAGGTGATATTTGTCTTTCTCTGATTTATTTAGCTTAGGATAATACACTCTAGTTCCATCCATGTTGTTGCAGATGGCAAGATTCCATTCTTTTTGATTGCCAAGTAATATTCCATTGTGTATATATACCTCATCTGCTTTAGCCATTCATCAGCTGATGGACATTTGGGCTCTTTCCATACTTTGACTATTATTGTTGATAGTGCTGCTATAAACATTGGGGTGCACATGCCCCTTTGAAACAGCACACCTGTATCCCTTGGATAAATGCCCAGTAGTGCAATTGCTGGGTCGTAGGCTAGTTCTGTTTTTAGTTTTTTGAGGAACCTCCATACTGTTTTCCAGAGTGGCTGCACCAGCTTGCATTACCAAAAACAATGCAAAAGAGATCCTCTTTCTCCACATCCTCGCCAACATCTGTTGTTGCCTGAGTTGTTAATGTTAGCCATTCTGACAGACATCAGGTGGTAATCTCATTGTGGTTTTGATTTGTATTTCCCTGCATCTTTTTCATGTCTGTTAGTCATCTGGATGTCTTCTTTGGAAATATGTCTGTTCTTTTGCTCATTTCTTCACTGGATTATTTGGTTTTTGGGTGTTGACTTAGTAAATTCTTTATAGATTTTGGATACTAACCCTTTATCTGATTTGTCATTTGCAAATATCTTCTCCCATTCTGTCGGTTGCCTTTTAGTGTTGTTGACTTTTTCCTTCGCTGTGCAGGTTTTTATCTTGATGATGTCCCAATAGTTCATTTTTGCTTTTGTTTCTTTTGCCTCTGGAGACATGTCTAGTAAGAAGTTGCTGCGGCCAAGGTCAGAGAGGTTGTTGCTTGTTTTCTCCTATAGGATTTTAAAGGTTTCATGTGTTACATTTAGGTCTTTCATCCATTTTGAGTTTGGTCCAGGTTCATGCTTCTGCATGTTGCTATCCAGTTTTCCCAACACCATTTGCTGAAGAGACTGCCTTTTTTTTCATTGGATATTCTTTCCTGCTTTGTTAGAGATTAGTTGGCCTTACATTTCTGGGTCCATTTCTGGGTTCTGTATTCTGTTCCCTTGATCTATGTGTCTGTTTTTGTGCCAGTACCATATTGTCTTGATGATTACAGCATTGTAATACAGCTTGAAGTCTGGAATCGTGATGCCTGCAGCTTTGGTTTTCTTTTCCAACATTACTTTGGCTATTCAGGGTCGTTTCTGGTTCCATACAAATTTTTAGAATTGTCTGTTCTAGCTCTGGGAAGAATATTGGCGTTATTTTGATAGGGGTTCCATTGAATGTATAGACTGCTTTGGGTACTATCGACATTTTATCTTCTGTATCACTGATTTGCTGCTTTGATTGGTCCATCCTTGCCATCACAGCATCCATTCAAGATTGCATCTCAGTTATAGAATTTTTAATTTCAGCCTGACTAGGTTTTAGTTCTTTTACCTCTGCAGAAAGGGATTCTCTATTGTCTTCCATACTTTTTTCAACACCAGCTAGTATTCTTATAATTGTGGTTTTAAATTCTAGTTCAGACATCTTACTGTATCTGTGTTGATTAAATCCCTGGCCATGATTTCTTCTTGTTTTTTATTTTGGTGTACATTCCTCCCTCTCGATCTTGACCTGAGCCGAAGTCGGATGCTTAACTGACTGAGCCACTCAGGCGCTCCCCCCCCCCCCCCGCCCACTGGCAAATTTTTAAATAATAGAATAAAATAAGGAAAATAAATAAAATTAAAAATTAAAAAATTTGATCTCTTTCTGTATCCAAGAAAGAAAAAGAAAACAACAGAAGCAAAAACAAACAAACAAACAAGCAAAAGAATGCAGCCTGAATGAAGTTACATCCAGTTTCCCCAGAAACTGAAACTTTGCATCACACTCTAGTCCTTAAACAGGTGGAAGGGATTTGTCCTGGTCTTCTCCAGGATATGCCTCGAGGGTGCAGGTGGGCAGGACTTCTGGCAATGGCTCCGTTGTCAACTTGGTGGCGCTGATTAGCTCACTGGGGTCTATCCCTGTGTGCGCACATGTGCGCTTGAGGTGAAAATGGTTTCACCCAGCTCTCTAGTCTCTGGCGTGGGGATTTTGTGCCCTCACACACGTGATCAAGCACCCCTCCTTTGTTTCAGGCTCCTGCCTTTACTCTGTCTGTGTCTAAGTTGTCTGCCTGCCAGGCATGAACTCTGAGACTTCAGACTGTGCGCTCCGCTGTTTATAGAATCCTGGTGGAATTGAAACCCACTCCTTTCTCTCTCTCAATGGTTTTGGGAAACTGATTTCTTGTCCATTCCCCTGCAAGTGTTTTCACTCTTTCTCTTTCTAGCTACTTTCAGGGGGCGCAGTCCCAATACACTGCACTCTCCCCCTTTCTCTCTGTCCTCTCTCCATGAAAACAGCTCCTTACCCTCCATGGCTCTGCTGCTTTTCTCTCCGCACCATCTACCTGCCAAGTTATCTGGCTCAAATTATGCAGATTGTTGCATTAATCCTCACATCAATTTCCTAGGTTTTCAAAATGGTTTGATGCTGATCTAGCTGCATTTCAGGGATAAGACAAGGTCAGGGTCCCCATAATACTCTACCATCTTAACTCTGTCCAGGTCATTTTTTTAAAGCAGAATTCCTGGAGAATTGGGTAGTTTAACATTGAAATTGATTGGGGATACACTTTCAGAAGTTGAAAAGAACATAACTGCATGAGGTTACTAAAGCCCTGAGGATAAGGGGTTTTAGTATGTAAAGAGCTTCATTGTGTGTGGCTGAACTGTTTTATATTTCAGACTAGTAAAGTCTTTTGCTAATGCTAAGACTATCTAAATACTGACAGGATATAAGTGCATTCTGCTTTTCTCTTTCAAGACATTTGGACTTTTAAATCTATGTATGGAATGTTTTTGGCCGGTACATGCCAATGGAAGCAGTATTTACTCTTTCTTTAGCAAACTGTTTACTCATTCAGCATGAAGTACCTACCTAATATGTGCCATCCACTGTCCAAAGCAATAGGGGTATTCAAGAAGGTCTTTAAAGAGCTCTTAGTCTAGCTACAAGGACAGAGGAGATCCAAAAAGGATTCCCCAGAAAGAATATGGTTACCTAAGAGGGAGCTGGAACTCCTGTAGAGTTGTAGATCCTGTAGAGGGCTCCCTTAGACACAGTGAAAGGAAAGCAAGGCATGTTCCCCGAACTACAGTAGTTTGAACCTGAGTAGAGCTGGTTTAAGGGGTGTGTCTGGCGGGATAGTCATTGGGAGCCCTGTGAGAAACCAGGCATTTAGATTTCATCTTCTAGGCAATGAGAAACCTTATTTTAATTAGAGGTGTGATACAGATAAAATTACTTCTTTCTGGCTGGCATGAGGAACTTTGCACTAGATGGAGTTGTCCTGATAGGGTTTTCTGAAGCATCTGGATAGATCCAGTAAGGCATTGTTCCCGATTACTGTCTCTAAGGACTGTGCTGTCCTTTGCAAGTTAGATTTCCCTAGATTCTATAAAAAACCCTTTGCCGTATTGGCACACAGAAGGAGCTGTGAAGCCAAGGCCTGGCCATCGGTGGAACTATTGACTCTCACTTAACTCAACAATCTAGAGCACTGTTTTATAGTCTGTTCAGGCTGCTATGACAGAACACCATAGCCTGGGTGGCCTTACAATTCTGGAGGCAGAGAAATCCAAGGCACCGGCATGTCTGGTCTGGTGAGCCCCGCTTACTAGTTCACAGAGAGCAGTCTTTTTCAGGGTCTTCCACGTGGTAGAATGGATGAGGGACGATTCCGCAGCCTCGTTAATGAGGGCACTGATGCCATCCATGAGGGCTCCGCCCTCATAACCTAGTCCCCTCCCAAAGGCCCCCTTCTAGCTACCATCACCTTAGGGATTAGGTTTCACATGAATTTTGGGAGGACACCAACTTTCAGTCTGTAGGGGGAGCTACAGGGAGAGTTCTGTCTCCGCCTGACCTCTCTTTACCCCTTTGTGGAACTTCCCCGTTTGAAGTTCCCAGACCACTCGCCTCAAAAGGAAAGAGCAGGCTCCCCTATCTACTGCCATCAGTTGCTGGTTTGGGCACCCTCTCTACCCACTTCTTTTTTAAATATTTGAGTCTGGTTACCTGAAAAAGCCCTCAAAGATTAAAACAGATCATATAAGCCTTTTTTTCTGTTCATCAAGAAAACAGATTTTAGAACATTAAATTTATGAGAAAAAAAGTTTGCTAAAAGAGATAGTAAAAAGCTTATTTACGTATAAAAAACAGATCTCAAAGATAAATTAGCAGTTACCTGGGGGCAGGGGAACACGACTGATGGAGGATTTTTTGTTTGTTTTTTTACTTGCATTTGAAATCAGATTAAAGAACATGTCTACTGAACCCTCCAACCTCCACACTAAAAAATAGAGCTAACACACTATCTTCTGTAGAAAGCATGCACTTGAACTCTAGGTCCCTGACTGAATGCCCAGCAGCTTCCTAGTTACTTAGGGTAACTGTCACTCACCCACTGGTATTTATTTTAAGAGTCCTAGCTGGCCTCCTCAAAAGTATTTTGCAAGCAAAGCATTTCATTTCAGAATGATATAACTCAGACTAGTCATTAGCTGAGTCTTTAAGAAAATAAACCAGGGGCACGTGGATGGCTCAGGCAGTTAAGTGTCTGACTTCGGCTCAGGTCATGATCTCACGGTTTGTGAGTTTGAGCCCCGTGTCAGGCTCTATGCTGACAGCTCAGAGCCTGGACCCTGTTTCAGAGTCTGTGTCTTCCTCTCTCTCTCTGGCCCTCCCTAGCTTGTGCTCTGTCTCTCTCTAAAAAAAATAAATAAACATTTAAAAAGTTTAAAAAAAGAAAAGAAACCAATGGCCCTGAAAGAAATTTGATACGCTTTTGTATTTACAATGAGATTTTGTTTGAACGTAATTTTCTCTGCTGGGAGAAAGGATTAATAGTGATATGAAGAATGGAGAGTGGCATGATTATGGCCCAAAGACAGTGAAGGGCATCTCAAGAAGCCAGCACAGATTTCTCCCTGCTACACACATTTCCTCATAGCTAAGATGCACGGCATGGTCCCCAGACAGTCTTTAGTGGACAACTAAGAAAAACAGACTGCCAGTTCAACTATCACCTGCCATCGACTGCCAGAATTGTACATCGTAAAATCAAGGAAAATGTGGTATTTGGAGTAACAGTTACCATAAGGAATTTTTAAAAATAATTTCTAGGATTAAGTACCATAGAGTTAAAATTTTGTTAAACTCTACCTGAAATGGACCCACGTCTGTTAATGTCCATGCTTCCCAGGAGTTCAGATCTCTGACTTATACAGGTAGTCTTATTACAGGATCCAGCGGACAGAACAGGTTTTTAAAATGTTACAGTTTTGATCATGTAGTCCTATAATTTTGTAAAAGATTTTCCTTTCGCTTCTCCCAAATCTAGGGCTGGTGTGGATGGAAGGGCCCAGACTTTTGGAACAAGGATGCTTACTATAATTTATGTCTTCCTCAGCGACCAAATGTTTTCTAAAATATCTTGAACTCAGACTGTAGTAAAGTTGTGTTATAAATTTGTTAATAAAGACAAACTTTAAATCCTGGGTGTGGGTTGATGGATTAAACTACAATTTTTTTCCACAAGTTGTACACAAAGAAAACAGTTTATTCTTTAAACATTCTTTAATAATTTAACAGACAAAGCATGCACAACCAAAATATTATAGGCATGTAAAAACATGTGTTCTTAAATGCTATCTTCACTTAGAAGAAAGTTCTCCTCCTTCTTAGAAGGAGTTTTGATACACCTGGTGAGCCAAAAGCCATTGCTTGTAGCTGAGCAATAGACCTGCACGGAGCGAAGGCTTTCTTCAAACCTTTTCAGAACCAGCATGAATCTGTTGTTAAAAAACACAGTGACATTAAAAACTTTTAGAAAGGTTTTCTCCCCAGCCTTCCATCATGCAGGACAATTTCTGACCTCTAGAATCTAGCAGCAGTTACTAAAACCAGTATTAAAATGTGTTAATGAAAATAAAAAGATACACTAGAAATTAGGCTGCCAATATTTAAATGAAACGATAAATTCTGTACTAAATAAGAGATCTCCGAGGGAGGAAGAAAACAGAACTAAATTACTTACCAACACTTCCTTTTCCCGGTTGTATTTTCTGCACTTCCAAAACTTCGTTTCTGTCCAAGCCCTGGGACACAATGATCTCTATCCGATGGCTCACTTGATTTTACTGACTGCATACATTTAACTGTTGTGAGAAACTTGGCACATTCTAGAAATCCACATGACCAAGCTAGATCTTCAGCTGTTTGCCCATTCTTATTACATAAACTGAATTTAAGACAAAAACTGAGTTACATAAAAATTGACAATTATTCAGCCTTTTTTTTCTTAAATATGTCTTTCTACACAGGAGATGTGGGCTCATACAAATGTTGGTTTCAGAACAGAAGTAAAGGAATCCTAGGGAAATTCCAATATTCCCTTACTACTGCAACTTCAGTGGCTAGCACAGAGTTCAGCACAGAATGGACATTCCATTGTGAATGAAAGAATATTCCGTGCTCAATATAACAAGTAATACTCAAAGGAGGTCAGTGAGAACTTGTATCAAAGGGATTATCCCAAACCCAAACTAAAATGTAATATTGCCACAAGAGAGGAAAAGAATTGCACCTCTCATTGCTAAGAATCCATGTTTTACTTAAATGTGATAATATTAGGTATCGTTAATAGCTTGAGTCAACATTTAAATGATAACTCCACATTGTCAATTAGGCAAGCGTCAAAGCACACATAATTCAGCTTCAGGAGTCTGATTAGCTTAGTTCAAGAAAATTCTGAAATTTGAAGCCATTGATTTTATACTTACTCAATTTGGGCATCACTGGCTACGAGCAGGCTAAGGCATTCCAGACTTCCAACTTTTGCTGCCTTATGTAGTGGAGCTTCTCCAAAAACATCCTTAAAGATAGGACAGCACATTTTAGTCTCTCCCCACGACACTCTGTAGAAGTTAGCAGGTAAAATCTAATTACTGTTCAAGAAAGCCAGTTAGAACTACATGGTACTGAATTTTTTTGATTCAAGTTTTTTTAAATAAATTTCACTTGGTGTTCATTAAATACAAAGTTTTCATTAATAAAAACATGTGCAGCAAAAATGAACTAGTGGGACGTCATCAAAATAAGCTTCTGGGGGCGCCTGGGTGGCTCAGTCTGTTACGCATCTGACTTCGGCTCAGGTCATGATCTCACCAACAGTGAGTTCAAGGCCTGCGTCAGGCTCTGTGCTGACAGCTCAGAGCTTGGAGCCTGCTTCAGATTCTGTGTGTCCCCCTCTCTCTACCCCTCCCCTACTCATGTTCTGTCTCTCTCGCTGTTAAAAAAATAAATGAAAAAAGAACATTAAAAATTGTTTTAAAATAAAAAGCTTCTGCACAGCGAAGGAAACAATCAGCAAAACTAAAAGGCAACCAAACGGAATGGGAGAAGATATTTGCAAACGACATATCAGGTAAAGGGTTAGTATCCAAAATCTATAAAGAACTTAGCAAACTCAACACCCAAAAAACAAATAATCCAGTGAAGAAATGGACAAAAGACATGAATAGACACTTCTCCAAAGAAGACATCCAGATGACTAACAGACATGAAAAAGATGCTCAACATCACTCATCATCAGGGAAATACAAATCAAAACCACAATGGGAGACTGCCTCACACCTGTCAGAATGACTAACATCAACAACTCAGGCAACAGATGTTGGCGAGGATGCAGAGAAAGGATCTCTTGCATTGGTGGTAGGAATGCAAGCTGGTGCAGCCACTCTGGAAAACAGTGTGGAGGTTCCTCAAAAAACTAAAAATAGGGGCGCCTGGGTGGCGCAGTCGGTTAACGTCCGACTTCAGCCAGGTCACGATCTCGCGGTCTGGGAGTTCGAGCCCCGCGTCAGGCTCTGGGCTGATGGCTCAGAGCCTGGAGCCTGTTTCCGATTCTGTGTCTCCCTCTCTCTCTGCCCCTCCCCCGTTCATGCTCTGTCTCTCTCTGTCTCAAAAATAAATAAAAACGTTGAAAAAAAAAATTTTTTTTTAAAAAAACTAAAAATAGAACTAGTCTAGGACCCAGCAATTGCACTACTAGGCATTTATCCAAGGGATACAGGTGTGATGTTTCGAAGGGACACATGCACCCCCATGTTTATAGCAGCACTATCGACAATAGCCAAGGTATGGAAAGAGCCCAAATGTCCATCGATGGATGAATGGGTAAAGAAGATGTGGTATATATATATACAATGGATTATTACTCAGAAATCAAAAAGAATGAAATCTTGACATTTGCAACTATGTGGATGGAAATTATGCTAAGTGAAATTAGAGAAAGACAAATATAGGACTTCACTCATATGAGGACTTTAAGAGACAAAACAGATGAACACAAGGGAAGGAAAGCCAAAATAGTATAAAAGCAGGGATGGGGACAAAACATAAGAGACTCTTAAATATGGAGAACAAACAGGTTTACTGGAGGAGTTGTGGGGGGGGGGATGGGCTAAATGGGTAAGGGGCGTTAAGGAATCTAATGAAATCACTGTTGCACTATATGCTAACCTGGATGTAAATTTTTTAAAAAAATTTAAAAATAACAAAAAAATAAATAAATAAATACAAATACGTGCAGCCACCGCTACATACATTCCAATTTAGGTGAACAAAAGCAAGGTAGAGTTTTACAGAGGCCAAAAAAAAAAAAAAAAAAAAAAAAGTACAATTTAAATTCACCACACTTTAATATTCAATGGAAGATGCAGGCTACCGTAAGAAAGTTCTATAGGAAACCGTAATGGTTGAGTTTGCCTCACAATTGTTACTTCAGTAATTACTACGCTGAAACTTTTAATTTGGCAACGCAGCAATCATTCCTTTTGAAATAAACTGTAGCCCTATGTATGCTGTCCAATATGGTAGCCAGTAGTCATATATATAGTTAATGAGCACTTGCAATGTGGTTAGTCTGAACTGAAATGTGCTATAAATGTAAAACACACGCCAGACTGAAAAGATGTAGGAAAAGGAAATGGAAAATATCTGTAAGTAATGTTATATACCGATCACACACTGGAATGATCGTTTTTCGGTAAGCTGAGTTACATTATAAATTAATTTCATGTTTCATTTTCTGTCATTAATGTGGCTACTAGAAAATTTTAAATTACTTAAGAGTCTCACTTTCTATCCTTTGGACTTCGCTGCTATAGACCTGTAACAGCAACAACTTGACGTTTTGGCGTCCAAGAAGGGTTTGCGTGGATTTGGGTGGAGGGCAGGGTGCACACAGCAACAATCAGTAACCTAGCTACCTGTTGGTTGAGGTCAGCGCCAGTCTGCAGCTGCCACAGAAGAAAGCAAGCAAGGCCGCCACCTGCGGCCAAATGGACAGGCGACTGCGCGCAGGGATCCGGGGGTGCGTTGACCGAGGCCCCGGCCTCCAGCAGATGCTTCAGACTGTCCACCTGCGGGAAGAAACAGCTCTAGCACCCCTGTTGCCTCTGTCCAGTCCCGTGCTCCCCCGCGGTTGAAACTCTTCCCCCACTCCCCAAATCTAATTCTGAAGAGGCTGGACTCGGCAGCGCTCGGCGGTCAGTCACCCTCGCTAGTGCTCCCTAGCAGACGGACTTCCGGAAGCGTAAGCCTGCCGGATTAAAGGGGCCCGAGTCTCACCTCTGGGTTGCAGTCAAGCAACAGCATTCTCCACCTAACGCAGAGGACCGGAGGCCCTGGGAGAGCAGAGCGGCGGGGCAGGCGCTGCGGACTGGCAGGTAAGCGAGCACAGCCAGCCCAAGTGCGGGAGAATTTAGATTGCCCGGGCCAGTGGGACGGCCCCTCGCGGCCGCGCCCCAACCCCGGCCGCGCCCCAGCAGCCTCACCCGCAGCTGCCCGGCCTTTCCCAGCCCCGCGGACGCCGCACGTACACAAACACTGGCACGTGCAACCGCGAGGCTAGCTGGGGAGGAAGGCTCAGGTTCACCAGCCGATTGGCCAGCCGGGAGACGCCAGGCACGCCCATCTCGGGGCGGGGCCCTCACTGGCCCCCGCGGAGCCCCAAGGCGCGTGCGCCGCAGAGGGCGCCTGGCGGTTGGGCTCCGGCAGCGGCCATGGGGGGCGCTTGGCTTGACACGTCTCACACTAGCGTGCCCAGCCTCCTGGTCCCTGTGGAGAAGCGGCAGTTTTCGTTTCTGCTAGCACGCACGTAACCAGGAAACGAGGGAACTCCGGCAGCACCGCCTTTGGAAGCCTCTGTGCTTGGTGCTGGCGCCGCGTCCCCCGCCCTCTGGCTCCGGAGGAAGGATCAGAGTTCCTTCGGCGTCACGTTCAAATTCGGACCCCTCCCCCCCCCCCCCCCCCCCCCGTTCGCCTGTCACCCTCGCTCTGGACTTTTAGGGCGGAAAGCGAGAGCCGGCAGGGTTAACGTGAACTAAAGTGATTAGTTTTAGAGCAAGGGCTGCTCCGACCACCCCCAAAATTAAATAATTTATCAAACCGGACCTTTTCTGTGACACCACGCCCATACTGGGAAATCCTGTAAAATAAGCCAACCGTGGCCATAGGCCCCCTCCTGGAGAAAGGTTAAAGCACGCCCCTGAGGTTGTCGCCTGTGAAAAGGTTGAGTGCCCAGGCCATTAACCTTGGGCTTGCTTAAGGGACGAGGACACGTGTCAGCCCTAACACTCACTGTGGGGAGTGTTCAAGGACAGACGAAGGGACCCAGGCCACGAACGCTTGTGACCTATGTACGGGGCTGCTCCTCCGCGGCAGGGCAGGCAGGACCTCCCAGCTGCTCAGAGGGTGAGAGGGGTGGGTGGGGGTGGAGAAGGGCTTTCCTGGAGCTCTTCATTCTGTTCAGCTTGAGTCATACCTTTTTGTGCAACTTTGGAAACAGACTTCCTGACTTCAAATTGTAGCCTTCGGCCACATCTGTAATCTCTTGACTATATTTTCCTAAACCCTTCCCCCCCCCCCCGCCCCCAAGATTAATCTAGCTTAAAATTCAAGCTCAGTGATTTCCTTCCTACTGATTCCTTTGAGAGTAGGGCTGATAAAGAGTTTGTGTTTATTATTATGCTTTTAGAGGACAAGTCTTTGAACGGCCTTGTAGTTCTAATTTTGGTTACAGTCCTTTTTATTTCATAATTAGAGCCGTAAAATAGTTTTGCAGTCGTAAATTTATTATACTTAGGCACTGACCCAAGGGTAGTTTTACACGTTCTTGTTCATATGCGTACCTGAACATAAATGTGCATATATACTTATGTTCAAACACCTAGAACAGTGCTTGTGTTCTGTATTTTTTATACTGAAATTATTCAAAATATTTTTATGATATTTGAAGAATGTTAGAGATATGTGAGAACACATGAACTTACTGCCAATTTCCCTTTTCCATTCATGTTTATCAATTAGGTGAGCACTTTTTTTTAAAGCATTTAATTAAGCTTCAGGTTTGCACAGATATTCATTTTCACGAATTCTTAAACGATGTAAGGTATTGTCAGAGTTCTTAGAGTTCTAAACATTATATTGCAGTTAACATATGCAATGGGATATCTGTGTGATGCATGTGCCTCCATATTACATCCATTTTATTTAAAACAAGATTCTATTCAGCACGTGTTAAGTCTGGTAATTATTGTTAACTTTTTGTTATGTATGTAAGTTTCACGAGGAAAGGGAATTTTGTGAGTAGTTGTTAAAGCTTTTCTCCCTTTAATCACTTCCTACTTGTCCATTGCTCACAATATGGTTCAGAAAAACGATGTCTCAGCTAAGTATCTGGCTCACTGTTAATAACGAGCTTAAAAGCTTTCTAAAAACTGAACAAAGCTGGTGGAGCACAAAAATATACAGAAGAAATACATTTGGGGAAGAAATACTATCTTATGAGCAAGCAGCTGGAGTTATTTCTGAACGTGTAGCAGGTGGGATGAGTTTTCTGAAGAGGAAGTTGGTCTGAGATGCATATTCAACAGGCACTCTTTCAAGCAGTGTTAATGTTATTTATGTTTACTTTGCTGGTAGATGTGTCTCCAGAAGGAGGATGCCATTTAGAGTGAGTGTTTATAAAAAATGTTGGATGATGACGAAGTGACCGAATGAATGCAAGATATGTGGACTGAGTCTTGAAAGGTGAGTAGGAGTTTGTTACGTAGTCCATGAAGGAAAGAGTATCTCTCAGGAGTGTAAAATATCTTCCAGTGCTACTAGAACTATGTGCAATTCAGTCTCCTTGCAGTATATGATACACATACAGCAGTGATGGAAAAGAAATTACATTAAATGACCACTGACGTCTATTCCAATTTATTAAAATAAACTGACATTGAGACTTGCTGTGCCCCAAGATTCATACAGATAGGTATTATTATCTTCTCCATTTTATAGGAAATGAAATGGAGGCTTGGAGAGGTTCAATACCTTACCTAAGGTCGTATCATTATTAGGGGGTAGAGCTGAACTCACTCAGGCCATTTGACCCCAGAGGCCACATTCTTATATCTAAATTTTAAAGAATTTTGGTTATCGTTGGTAGATTTGAAGTTACTGAGATCGGCTTCTTTAAGGCAAAAGAAAGTCCTTAGAGAATATCCATAGATATTAAAATCCACAGAAAAACAACTCTTTCATTCAGTGAAATGTATAGCAAGGTTGAATCACTAAGTTGTACACCTGAAACTAATGTAACATCAGCTATATTCAAATAAAAAATTTTTTGAGAGTACTTGGCCAAAAACAAAAATGATAGGGAAAATTGAGCAGGACCGTTCTCTGTACTACCTTTGCAATTTTCTGTAAATCTCAAATTATTCTAAAAATATGAAGTTCATTTTAAAAAGGAAGACTTGAGGCCACTTAAACCATCTTTCTGTAGACCACAGCTATTGAAGTTTTCATTCAAATAGTTAGTTTCACTTTTAAGTAACCCTCTTTCCAAATACCGTAATGACAGAAGATATCTAAAAGCTTATGAAGCTAGTTTTAGTCAAACAAAGAAAAAAAATCTCACAAAATTTTCACAACCAATCACTACCTAGTTCCTTCAGTTCCTCTGCAAAACACACTGCCCATTGATCACTAGGAGTTTTACCAGGCTGTTGTCTTAAATGTTCAGTTACTTGGGCTCATATCACTTTGAATTTTTTCCACACCTATAAGGATTATTATAATATATAATTAAATATATAATATATAATTAAATATTATATAACTGGTGAAATGAGAGGTGAGAGCTATAATGTGTAAGAAAACTTAAATGCTTTCGAAATCATCAAATCTCAAGAAAAATGCTTTCAAAGTAGGTGAGGATAAATCAGCTGTAAAAGCTGAGGAGAAATGGCTCTATGCTCAGGCCGTTTCATGGGCATTTTTAAACTCCTGCTCCATTTGAAAGAAACATCAAATGGAATTCACATGCATGTGGTTTATGAAAGAAAGGTAACTGTATAAACTCTCACATTCAACTTCTATTTAAAGAAAAATCTTCTGATCCTACATGAAAAGATTGGAAAGTAATATATATTAAATGTTTTAAGTTAAAATGTATGTGGTATGCTCGTATACTCTATTGATTTTACTCTGATTCTTGTTCAACTGACCAACCACAATGAATGCATGCAATACAAGCATTTATTGCACAACCTATTTCTTTCATTTAAGGAATATAAAGAGAGTAGCTGAACAGAATGCATTCTATTTCTTTCTGTAGGCCATAGCTCCATGGCTACTTGATATATTTGACATATCATTTATCTAGTGTAGAAAGTTGAAATTCATTTTTTACAGTAACTCAGATTTGTCACAGTTTGTTAACATCCTATCCAAGTTAATCTTTTTTCCTAAGAGGAGAAAAATATAGATAAAACGTTCATTTTACTAATTAAATAACTAGAACAAGTAAATAACAGTGTAGCAGATGATGTTGAAATAAATTCTAAGCGAATATACACTCAAAGCATATATCTAATATTCTGTTTTCTACCCACTTCCAATAATATGCATTTTTTAAATAAAACAACTGAATTTCAAACTTTTGACACCATTCCCCAAATCATCTAATAAATCATTTTTTATTATCCAGTTATCTTATACAGGTAAAAATAATAATATAAATTTCATGCTTAGTCTTTTTTTAAAACTAAGTTACCAATACACTTTGAGAGTTCCTTGTGTAAATGCCATTAAGCACAGAAATTACCTAGATCAATATTGATATTTAGGATTTCATGAAATCTGATCTCTTACCCAATGGAGTTGAGAAATAGGTGTGAGATGATGGTATTATTTGTTGCCTATACATTGTCTAAGTCATAGGGTGGGGACAAGAAACCTTGTGGGTCTGCTCAGGATTATTTTATAAAAGATTAATCCAATTTTCTTGTTTGATGTGACCCTTATAGTCATTAGGACAGGTCAATTTAAATTTGGGTTGTTACGGATTTTTGTCATTTCACCTTATAACTGTTTCTTGTCTCAACCGTGACCACACTTTGAGAGTGACAAGCCATTTTTATACACTAAAAATTTATTCAGATATTTTATTACCTGACCCCTGGAAATAAATCATTCCAGAGTGTTATCTGTATCTATAATAGCATCAACTCTTCATATGGATAAGCTTCTATAAATCCAGAAAATAAATATACAGTCACTGAATAATATTTATATTCATTTGCCTCTGGATGTTGAGTGAATCCCCTCAGGAAAGGCCCTTGTAGCTCTAACTGGCCAAAAAAGGTTTTCACACAGCAGGAACAGGACAGATGAGGCATTCGAATCCCACATAATTACCAAAATTTTTTTAAAAATCAGTCATTCCAAGAGTAGCTTATATACTCACAGAATGCATGGTAAATTGCAGAAAAATGAAAAAGCTACCAGGCTCTCCCACTCAGTGCTTCTCTGATAATGAAAGACATCCTATCTTTTCCCACACTTTTTTTTTTCCTCTCATTTCAGGGCATGATGTAAATTTGCCACACCCAAAAGGAAGGGCAGGGAAAAAGCTCTAACTGGGTTTTTATTTTAAATAAGCAAATAGACCTAACTAGAAGGAGGAAAAAAATAAAGAAAAAACAGAAGACTACCACCCGATTCAATATTGTCTTTTGAGATTTCAGTAATAATGTTCTTTTCTAAGTTTCCATCATACATGTACAGATTATGCTTCCAGTTAACATATGAACGTTACCGTTTTTTTTTTAATGACTATGAGACAACAGTAATGAAAGGAACAATAACAATAAACACAGTCCTTTGCATTTTTGCCCAGAACACTTATTTATGGGCACCAGTAACTATTTATCTATTATGACAAGAACTTCAGTGTTGGACCTGAAGTTCTTTAGTTAAAGATAGTTATTCATTATTTTAGTACTGGATTAAGCCAACCATTAAGTTTCAAAAAGGCTCATTAGAAACATCAGCAAAAATAATTAAATTAAGAACAAAAAATAACAGAGATTTTTAAAACTTGACCAAGAGTTCCATGAAATGTGTAGGCTCACATTTTTACAACATAGTCTAAGATGCTGTGTATCTAAATACATAGTCTAAGACTTAGCACATGGTTGTACTCATGGCTCAAGTTTATTACAGTGAAAAGAATATACACTGGATCATCAAAGAAAAAAAAAACAGATGGAGTCTGGAGAAATCCATGCACAGGCCTATGGATCACCCACTTCCAAGAAGAAACATACCAATGTGTTCCTTTCTCCAGCAGTGAATAATGCAAGATGGTGTGTGCAATGTTTCTGCCTCAATAAGCCCATTAGAGACTCAGGACCCAATGTTTTTATTGGAGGCTGGTCATGTAGGCATCCTCTCCAAATACTAAAATTACAGAATTCCAGAAGGAAAACATATTCACCATACATCATCACGTTGTTTATATAAGCAACAGAAACAGTGCAAACTGGTCTTGTCAGCTGGGGGACAACTCGAGTGTCAAGTTCCCAAATGCCAACCAAGGACCAACCTTGTCAGGATGCCTTTCTAAAGAAGGCAGCCTCGGGGTGCCAGGGTAGCTCAGTCAGTTATGCATCCAACTCCCAATTTCAGCTCAGGTCATGATCTTGTGGTTTGTGAGTTTGAGCCCCACATCAGGCTCTGAACTGATAGTGTGGAGCCTGCTTGGGATTCCCGCCCCCCCCCCCCCCCCCGTCTCTCTCTGCCCTTCTCCTGCTCTTGCCCGCATGATCTTTCTCTCTCTCAAAATAAATAGACACTAAAAAAAATTAGAATAAACAAACAAATAAATAAAGATGGCAGCCTCATGCCAGCTAGGCGAACTCTTTTCTACACAGGAACACAAGAATAACCCATAAAAGACACTATTTAATATACTTAAATTCATTTTGACAGCAGTTTTACATTTAAATTACCTTTTGCTATTCCATAAATAATTTATAAGCCATTTTTAGACAATTTTATCACATTCCCAAAGGTTTACATCTTTACCTAAAAAAAATTAAAAAAACAATTTTTTTAACGTTTATTTATTTTTGAGACAGGGAGAGACAGAGCATGAACAGGGGAGGGTCAGATAGAGGGAGACACAGAATCTGAAATGGGCTCCAGGCTCTGAGCTGTCAGCACAGAGCCCGACACGGGGCTCGAACTCACAGACCGCGAGATCGTGACCTGAGCCGAAGTCGGAAGCTTAACCGACCAAGCCACCCAGGCGCCCCTACCTAAAAAAAATTTTAAAGAGGAAGGGATACTCTGATGAGAATTGCTATTTAGGAGTTGCAAAGATAAAAATTTTTACATGAATGAAGTATCAAGCCAACCCAGATGTGTATACTGGGTTGAGTGTATGATCAACACAGAAGCAAAAGGTACTTTCTTAAGGGCTACCTGGTGCAACAGAACCCAAGATTCTCCAAGGATGGAATGTGATTTTGCCAAAATCCAAATGGACTGTTTGGACCTTGTTGGAGCAGTTAGATTGCCAGCAACCACCAGCAGCTAGGAAGGAAATCTGGGATGGTTTCTTCCCTAGAACCAGAGAGACCATGGCCCTGAGAGCACATCGATTTTTGACTTCCAGCCTTCAGAACTATGAAAGAATTAATGTTTGCTGTTTTAAGCCACAAAGTTTGTGGTAATTTGTTACGGCAGCTCTAGGAAACTGAAACTAACACAAATGCATTATATCTGAGAATTTTTTAGAAGTATTGAAAGACCCCAACCCAAGGCTCAGGAAGTTCAACATTTCCAAAGCAAAATAAATACCTAGTCAATTCAATAAATCGAACAGAAGGCAACAAAAGAGAAAATGAAGCATGAATAAGGCAGATGAACTGAAAAGTACAAAATAATTCCAACTCAATAGTGATTAAAATAATTGTAAAAGAACTAAACGTACCAGTAATAATCAAAGAGTACCAGCCTGGGTATAAAAAAGAATCAACAAATCTAAATGTATCCTATTTATAAGAGACACGCCTGAGGTATGAAGAACTACAAATCATTAAGACAAACAGCACAAAGGCAGATACTTAACAGAAGAGAAATACGAATGGTCAAGAAACACGGAAAAGGAGCTTATGGGGAGAATGGGGGGGGGGGGTGTTTGAGTAGGGTGGGGGGAAGCAGGGAAGAAGGAGGAGTCTAAAGAGGAGGAACATACAGGAGCCTTGCAAGTAATGTACCTTTTAAAGATTAAATGGCAGCCAATGGATGTTAATTGTACTGTTTTTCATTCTTTACACATCTATCCACTAGTTCTTTTATCTCCAAATTTTCAGTTTTTCTTTTTTAATTTTTAAAAAAATTAAATAGAAGTCTTTTGGCATTATAATTAAGCCCTACTTAATGATTTCTCACTTGTAGTACCTCTTTTTAGTTACTGCAATCTAGTCTGTTCTAAGACTGTTCTTGTCTCTTTTCCCTGATTTTTCAAGCTTATCATTTCTTTTTATTTCCATTCTGATTCGAATCCCTGCTAAGGCATAACCACAGAGGAGCCCCGACCTGCCTGGATCTTAAAGAAATAGTCATTTCACTTCATCTAGTCCTCAGGAGACAGCTCTGTCCTGCAGTTCTATTTGGCATGACTCTGCTGTTACAGAAGTAGCTGGAACTTACCTCTCCAGTCTCTCTAGACCTACCCTGCTCTCAAATCTTTCTTTCCTTCCTGTCACCCAGCATCCAGAATAATTAGTTATTCATCATTAGGCTAATTTTAGTCCTCTTACCAATGATATATTATTTTATCCAAAAATTCACATACTACACCATACATACTAGGCACAGTATAGTGTGTCTAACGTTTCATTGGAAGGGAAGTTTTCCTTTATTATGACAATTTTAGAAAGGAATAAAATACCTCTTCCTCCATACTCCTCTGTCGTATGAGGTCAGGTTCCCTAGAAGCATAGTCTGAGCTGGGGATTTTTATTCAAGTGATGGGCTGAGGGGTGCTCTCAGGAGGAGGAAGTGAAAGCACTACAATCTGGCAAGGAGGAAATGCTAAGTAGGAATGTGGGCTCGGATGGCAACTAGCTTCATTCTGATCTCAGAGAGAACATATCACACTTCTGAGTTCATCTCACCTTGAGGCGAAGGGGTACCAAGAACTGTGCAGGGCCTGAGGTTTATACCCTACTTACAACTAACAAGCTAGCCTGTTTCATGGATGTTGGCAGAACACACAAGACTCCCGGGTCAGAGATAAATGACTTTATCACTCCTGGCAAAAGCAAGAGCCAGAGTGTCAGCACGATGCTGAGGTGGGTTCCCCATGACCCCTAATCCCACAGAGGTGATACAAAGGACCCAAGATGGATGCCTGTAATTCAGTAGGCTGCCTTGTAAGAGAGGAGAACCAAGCATTGGAGGAGGGAGGAGAGAGGAGGGATTCAGTACTTTTTATAAAAGTAAGCCTGTTTTTTGTCTGTGGGGAGATACCGCCTTAGCTCTCAAGGTTACTCTCTGCAAACAACCCTGAGAAATGGCCCATGTAAAAAGCAGTCATGGCTTTTACAGTCGTGCTCTTGACGTACCCAGCAAGGATGTGCCAGAATGCTCAAGACTCATGGCAGCCTGTGTCTCAACAGGAGCTGGCCTTCCAAGTGCTCAGGCCAGTGGTCTGTCTCCAAGAAAGAAGGAGCAAAGTGTCCAGGAGTGAGGGGACTCATGATTGGCAGGGGGACAAAGAAAGAAGGAACAGCTGGGAATTATTTCCAATTAACACTCACAGCTGCTAGAGACGGGGTGCCAGTAAAGAGAATCTGGGAAGGGCACCGTCAGCATCCGCTACACCAGCCCTTCCCTTTAAAACTGTGGACTTCTTTCAGATCACCGATTAATTAGAGAATTTTCTAAATTCACAGCATGTCATGCAAACAGTTGTCAAGTTTCAAATGATTTTGTATCTAATCCCAAGATTTGACAGAAATAAACTCATACTTTCCTTTTGAAAATCTTCTCATATCACATTTTCTAAAACTAAAAAGTACTCAATTTGGGGGGGTATCCTCTTACAGGAGTCCTGCCATTAAAAAAAATCATGTTAGTCCCAGTTTTTGGAGAACAGTATAGAGTAATGATGAGGCACAGAGGTCCTGGGGTGTCCCAATTGTCCCACCTCCTAGCCCTGTGACCTTTGGCAAGTCACTTACCCTCCTCAGTGTCCTCTTGTGTTAAATGGGCCTCATAATAGCTCCTAGGTCATAAAGTTTTGTAGGAGTTGGTGCCTGTAACGCACTCAGAACAAAGAACAATAGCTGGCGTTGAAGAGTTCAGTCTTTGCTTATGTTTTCTAGACCCTCTCTGACTCTTCTTTCAAGCCACAGCAACAAAAACCTTGTGCAGTACTGGAGCCACAGAGAGCATCGTGAGTTCAAAGAAGGTAAGGTATTGTTTCCTTCATTTCCGTCCAGTGGCCTTCCTGAACATGCCAAGTTTTTTCTTAGCCTTTTTGGATACAGTAGCACACAGGTTTAATGACTTCAGTAAAATAAAAACTTCTCTAACCAGTTTTTCTGTAAATTGATAATGCTATCTACATCATCCTATTTGGATTGGCTTTCTTCTATTACTCTACCTATTATTGTTTCACCCCAAAGCTCATTGGAAACTTTCATATTCACTAATGTCAACATAAGATTTTTGGAATCAGATAATCAAAAAATTTTATATATCTAGCAACAGGCACTTGGAACTCCTCTAGTTGAAACTGCTTATAGTCCAAACCACAGATGAGGAAGTTGACTTTTCAAATGATTCAATGCCTCTTCCAAAATAACAAAGATACTGCTGTGATTTTTTTTCTTCCTACTATGCTGAATTATGCCCCTTTTCTGCACTTCATTCTCATAAATGAAGCAATTTATTTTCCAAAATAGTTTCACATAATAGTATAAATGTAGCTTTCCAATCACACTAAAGGTCTCCTGAATTCTTCTCTTCACCACCAATCGGGAACCTTTCCTGGAAGCTTGTTCCTGATTGGTGAAAAGTCAGCTGTAACAGAACGCCAAGGAGTAAACAAAAAAGCATAGCAACAACAGAGTTTGCTGTCTCACTACCCTCAGCCTAGGCCAACCTGGACTCCTTCATCCCAAATGACGTGGCCTCTACATTTTATATGAAGGCTGCGATTTTCCATCCAACTGTGATCCATCTTAAAACATGGCAGTCCAGTACAGACGGGAAGATAAAACTGAACAACACAGCTAAAATAAAGTGTATTCCCAGGTAAAAAGGACAGGTGCTTTAATTCGAGATGAGTAAGTGTCATGAGCTGCAGTTAGAAGGCAAAGTACCAGCGCACGAGAACTGTATCTATGGGAGGTGTCACCAATTCCTACTGGTGGCAGGTGTGGTAGTGACCTGACCCACACAGCAGCACGTGAACTCAGAGCCAGACAGGACTTACAAACAGCGCTCGTTAGCCCCACGCTGTGGACACAGGCATCCAGGATAACTGTGCCTCTCATAGCTATGGACAGCCCTGGGTTCCTCAGAAAGAATACATTCCCAGCTGGTCGTTTGGTCCTCTATCGCTAGGCAAGTGCAGGCAGGTTGTTTTTTAATGAGTGCCAAGCGAGAATGGAGCATTGTTGCATTTTTCTGGAGGAAGAGATTTCTACCATCCCGTTTTTCATTCTTTTTTTGCAGAATACACATTGTCAAAACAGGATGAAGTTGAGCAGTGAAAAGTTGCCCAAGAACCCCTTTTATACCGCTCTCTCCCAGTATGGTGCTAAGAACTCAAAATTCTTCCAGTGGAGGAAGGAAAAAACTGGTACAAATTCTTATAATATTCTCACTAAAAGGCAATTCAGTACACCAGAGCAAAAAAGACAAGAAATAGGAGTCTTAACTTGCTGTCAAGGAAGCAGTTAACTTTATGGTCCTTTTTAGCTTTCCTGTAAGAATCTGAGGAATTACTGATGTGGTAGCAAATCGTGAGTGGACAAGTCTCATAATCAGATCCCAAACCTGGTTTTACTCTCAGGACTTTAGGACAGCCTTCTGGAAAAGAGAAGCCAGATGTCGCTTCTATTAAAGAAGTGGCAATGCCACACTTTACTTTGAAATGGCATTTAAAACTACCACTGGTTTCTGTAGACTTAATAATATTAAATTGGGGGTGGTTACTAGCTCATTTGGTTAGAGTAGTTCTGATGAAGGCTCAAATTAAGAATTTCACTCATCCACAGAGTAGCTTTGCCTGAAGAACTGTGCACACACACTGCATTGCTAGAGCACCTGCCTAGTAGTAAACAGGGTTAATTTGGAAACCAACCAATAAATATTTCAGGATTATACAAGGCACGGTGTAAGGTACCATGATCATGCTTCTTCCTTGAACTAAGGAGGCCAGTTTCACAAATGAGAACTAAGAAGGAAACTAGTAGAAACAAGTGCCAGATGAGCTCTTTATAATTCATGTGTTCAAGAGAGAAAATTCGTATCGTAAGGCTAAAGATGGAATTCTTCACCTTTTTAAAATCAGATCATTACGGCCATGCTAATTTGGTGGATAAGGCATTGCAGCTCTTGAAGGAAAGAATAAGACGGGGGGATGCTATGGCATATTTCCTACGAGGTCAACTGTATTTTGAAGAGGTATCATTTCCTGTTTGTTTTCATTTCATATAATGCTGTTGTTGGATCCTCAGAGCAAAATTTCCTGTAGAGTTCCTTACGTTGTTATACAAAGGGAATTCTGTTAAATTCCTTAGATTATGGTTGTGCCTTTAAGTATAATATATTAAGGAGATATCTGGCCTTCCTTCACAAAAGTCATTCTAATGAAAGTCATTTGTAGGAGTCATTTTGGTATGAAATCCATTCTCACACTATAAATTAAAAATATAATTTTTAGGGGCACCTGGGATGGCTTAGTCAGTTAAGTGAGCAACTCTTGATTTTGGCTCAGGTCATGATCTCACAGTTCATGGCGATCAAGCCCTGCATAGGGCTCTGTGCTGACAGAGTGGGGCCTGATTGGGATTCTCTCTTTCTGCCCCTCCCCCTGTGAGTGCTCATGCGCACAAGCTCCCTCTCAAAATAAACTTATAAATGTGCACAAGCTCTCTCTCAAAATAAACTTCTATTTTCCTCCCTTCTCTTCCTTCATATAGAGTATTCTGACTTTTCCAGCTCTCTCACATCTAGGCCAAACATTAGCCAGAAGGGACAATGAGTCTTAACAGCTAGGTCTCTAACTCATTATGTGTTCTTTAAAATTAGTATTTGCTAGTATTTTGGTGACGTTTTTATTAATTTTATGAAATTGTTGATTAATTCGAGTTTATGAGAAAAAGGAATTCAGTTGTTTTTGTGTCTTCCAGAAGTTGTTTTTCTCTGGTCTGCTCTTCCTGAGTAATAACTTTCCAGTTCAGTAGCAGACTTTCTTTCCACGATTACAAATGATTCATTCTTTAGTATAGGACATTTTCCCTGATGGATTAAGACATTAGCCCCATATTAGTGCCCTACACCTTAGCATAGTTGTTATCAGATTGTAACTGCTGAGGAGCCTTAAAACATGAATTCTTTTATTATTATTTTTTATTTATTTTTGAGAGAGACAGAGACAGCATGAGCAGGGGGAGGGGCAGAGAGAGAGAGGTGGGAAGAGAGAGAGAATCCCAAGGAGACTCTACGTTGCCAGCACAGAGCCCAATGCAGGGCTCATACCCATGAAACTGTGAGATCATGACCTGAGCCGAAACCAAGAGAGGACACTTGATCCACTGAGCCACCCAGGTGCCCCAACATGTAGGTTTCTGTAGGAAGTATAGGAGAAAAGATTTTAGAGAATCACATTTGTTTTTCCATGTCTTCTCCCTAGCTGGAGAACTGCAACATTGGCAGCCATGAGTTATAATAATAGTGGATATTTAATAATGGTGGATATTCTGATGTGCACATCTTCTCTGATGCCCTGGCCCCAGCTCTGCAGTGTCTCAGACTAGGAGTGGCAGGTCATATGGCAGCATGGATTGAGCAGAGGGTTAGGCTATCATTTTGAGAGAGGTTTGGCAATATCCAAATGTAAGAATAAAAACAAAAGAGTCTCACCCAGATTTTTCCTAGTCACTTCCCTCTGTTGTCATATTTAGGCCTATTTAATTGGTTTTATGGTGTGCTGATTGCTGTTGATGCCTTACTTCCAAATTCCATAAGTGTGTTGCTGTCTTTTGCTATATTTGGTGCTCCTAGCTAGATTAGGTGGGAATTAAATATTTGTGATGACTTTAAGGTAATAATAAAAATAATTCAATATTTCCTCGGAGCTCGTAGGGATGGTATGAAGAAGCATTAGAACAGTTTGAAGAAATCAAGGAAAAAGACCATCAAGCAACTTACCAGCTAGGAGTAATGTATTATGATGGGCTGGGGACACCTACAGACGCTGTAAGTTACTGTTTCATTCACAATGTTTAAGATTTCATTGTTAATGGGTTTTTGAGATGATTAAGGTGATTTATATTTTAATATATTTCTGTACTTTTATTTCAATAATATCTATCCTTTTAGCATTTAAAGGATAGCAGTAGTCATTTTTACATATATGTGAAAGACAGTATTTCTTTTTGCCCCCTCCTTGCTACCATTGACTGTCAATGACACTTTTGTTTTAAAATGTTTTCCTTTATGTTTAAAAGTTATTCCAAAACTACATGAACATGGAGAAAAGTTAAAAAATAAGTAAAAATAGGATCACCAAATTCTACTATCAAATATGAACAGTTATTATTTTAAAAAAATTTTTTTGATGTTTATTTTTGAGACGATGCAAGAGACAGAGTGCAAGCGGCAGAGGGACAGACAGAGGGAGACACAGAATCTGAAGCGGGCTCCAGGCTCCGAGCTGTCAGCCCAGAGCCCGACGTGGAGCTTGAACTCGCTCGAACTCATGAACCGTGAGATCGTGACCTGAGCCAAAGTCGGACACTTAACCGACTGAGCCACTCAGGCGCCCCAACACTGTTATTATTTTAAAGTATATTCTTCCATGTATTGCCCCATGCAAAAAATTATATATATATATATACATATATTTGTTTGTATGTGTGGGCACATCGCACACACTTTTTCAATGTAGGCCTACACTATACATAATGGTTTTTAATATCTTTTTTCACCTAACAATGTATTTTGAATGTCCTTGTCTTTGTCAATAAATATAATCTACATTATCATTTTAATAATGGCGAAATTAATGTATATCAATAATATTTGTAGGCCTCATTTATTTGTAAATGTTTGCAGATAAAAGAAAGAATAAACTAAGCTATGAGGTTTGGAGATCAGTATGACAATTTTCTCTATTCCTTATGGGATTCTGGGCTTTAGTTTCGTTTGTAAAATGAAAATAAATAAACATAAGTTAGAGATACATCTGTCATTTCCTCCTCCTCCCTTGGCCATGGCCAACCTTGAAAATTGATCATGGCCCCCCTTCTAGCTGAATCCAGACGTAGCTTCCGAACTTTTATCAATACAAAGCTTTAAGGTTACATTACCAGTTCAATCCACTGGAGCCAACATGCAAAATAAAAACCATCAACCTAAGTCACGTAGTTGTTAATGAAATTGAATAACATGTAAAATAACACAAGGCACATGTAGTAAGCATTTGATGAGTGTTTTCTTTCCTGATTTTATCTTGTATAAAATTAATGATGGAAACTATAATTCCTGAAATACTTAATTTTTACTCTTTTAGAATCATAGCATATGATGAAATAAGTGAATGATGAAACAAATATTTGCATTAAATGCAAGATATTTTATTTTAACCCGTTTACAGTGTAACCTGTTAAAAGTGTAGTAATATGGGGTGGCTCAGATGGTTGAGGGTCCAAGTCTTTGATTTCGGTTCAGGTCATGATCTCAGGGTTGTGGGATTGAGTCTCACGTTGGGCTCTATGCTCAGTGTGGAACCTGCTTAGGATTCTCTCCCTTTCTCCTCCTGCCCCTCTACCCTGCTTGCATACTCCCTCTCTTTAAAAAAATAAAAATTTAAAAAGTGTAGTAACGTGGAATCCATGACTACATTGTTCTCAATCCAACCTGAACCCTCTTTGAAACATCTTTATTTTGTCTGATTCTCACTCATACTGTACATACCTCTTTCCACCATCCTCTAGGTGTTGGCAATACAATTTTCCCTGTTTGCCTCTTTGTAGCCAATCCTCTGTCACCTTTGCTAGCGGCTTCTCTTCTAGATGTTGAAGTGTGTCAGAACCTAGGCCCTTGCTGCCCTCTTCTGCTCTCTCCCCCTGACTAAGCTCATTCAGTCCATGGCTGACATCACCTAGACTTTTAAAAGACTTCCAAATTGTCTTCACACCAGAACCTCATTCTGAGATCCATACAGCCAAATTCCTCCCTCTTCCTAGATGTTTAGTCGTCATCTCTCGATCCCTTGGAGTCCACATCTAGTTCACCTACAAACCTGTTGCTTAAAATACACACAAGTCCTACTATTTGAGACAGTGGAGTTTCTTTGCGCACTGGTGCCATTCAGAGGGGTGGTCGTCATCCTTGGAACTGCCTTGAAGGACACGAAAGCAGCTTAAAAACTCCCTTCCTATTTTTTGCACTCTGAGCACCTACTCTACAGTCCCCTAGGTATGTGCTTACTCTTGTAATTTATCCGACCCTGGTTTATTTAGTTGGATTCACTGCATTATTCACTCACTCTTTCCTACCACAAATCTTAACGAGGAAGGAACAGTCTGAGATGCTGGAGAAGCAAAGATAAGTATGAAAAGGAACGCATAGTTTGAGAATAACTATGAGTGCAGTTGTGAGTCCTGGATTGAGACAATACGTGTGCGAGGCACAAATGTGGGGTCAGGGGAGATTCCGCTGATGCTTAGAAGAGAAGCACAGCATATAAGGTAAGGAAGGAATGGCATTCAGAGGGAGGGAGAGACATGAGCAATGTTCCGAAACCTCCTTCAGTACCCTGGATCCAGCTTCCTCAGTCATGTCTTTGCACATTTCAGCATACTAACTGATGTAGGCTTGGCATGACCACCCATTAACTGTGCTGTATATGGAGGCAGCCGGGCACTTCTAAGTCATAACTAGAGAAACCTAGAGAACAGCAATCTTAACACCAATCATGAGTCCATTTAACCATACTCTTCAAGGCAGTTACCACCTAATCTCTGTGACCATCATATCCTATGATATGTACTAAATAAAATCAAAAATGTAAATTGACATACTGATCTTATGAATCTTTTCTCATCCTCAATTAATAAAGCAGTTTTGGGGGAATAGTATTAAAATTCGTTCTACAAAATATTTTAAACAAGATTAATCATAGTAAGATAAAGCCTATTTACTTTAAGTAGTAGGATTACTATTCTTATTATTTCAATGATACACTCCAACGTTTAAATATCTGGTGGAAAAAAAAAATTGGTTTCGAGTGATTCAGATTCTCCATAATTGTTTTGCCTGCAAATTCAGATAGGATTGAAAGTATTATAATTATTTTATTCAATTGATTTTCTGTTAGATTTTCAAGAGACTCTTATTTTTATATCAATTTTAAGTCATTAAAAACCCAAGGTGCTCTTTAAAAAAAAAATACCAAAAAAGTCTCAAGACTCAGATGCACTCTGTGCATAATAACATGTAAAATAACACAAGGCACATGTAGTGCCTCTTACACTACATTTTATCTATATTTATTTATCTATATTTATCTATATTCATTACAACGAGATATTACACTTAGTTGGCTGTCAAAATTAACTGGAAATTGGAAGAAATTCTGTGGCTGCACTACCTCACGTGATTCTTTACGAACTTGCTGAGTATTTTCTCCCCATCCTTTCCCCCTCCTGTGTCTTTCCCGTCTACCCTCTCTTTCTCTGATGCCAAAAATGGATTTATCCCATTGTCTCAAACAGAGTAATTGAGTCATCTCCTCTTTTGCCTTTCCCTCATGTTACTTCCCTGGAGAGGATTTCTGTGGCCATATTATCAAAATCAACACCCTTTCCTTTCTTCACGAACTTTAATGATTACCTTAGTTATTTGTTACCTGTTTAGTTTCTTTATCTCTAATTGGAATGTAAGCTCTACAGAATCAGGGGGTTTCATCTGTCTTGCTCACAACTCAATCCCCTAGAGACTTAGAACAGGGCCAGAACCACAGTAGATGCTCAATCATATTTATTGACTGATCTTGTGGCCCCTTGCTGACCACATTGTTATCAGAGTCACCTCAAAAGGCTTTTTCAAAGGACTTTTCTAGAGTAAGATCCTATGTAAGAAAAAGTATGATAATAGCTGTTAAGATAATAAAATATTTGCCCTTGTTACAAGAAAAAATCAATACTTCCTTAGAAGAATGAAGTATCATAACCAAGTAAAACTTAGCCCAGAAATTTAACAATTCAACCTAAGGAACTCTATGAATATAATACTTTAGTAGCCTGAGTAAGACACCATATGATGGTTTCAGTATGTATTGAAAAAGCATTTCATAAAGCCCAGGACTTATTCATAATGAAAACCTTTAAAAAAAAATACTAGGAATTATGTTTCCTTATAACTTAGAAATAGCCACTTACAGGTAAAAGCCCAAACCAGAGACTGTCTTTTTCGAAGCAGAAATAAAATCTTTTTCACGGGTCATACTGACCTACTCATACTATCTCCTGATATCTTTCAGATCTGTCCCCAGTCCTTTATTCCCACTCCCTCTCTTCCAGTTCAGGCTCACAGGACCCATTACCTGGGTTATTTCAGTAGTAGATCCCCAGCTTCTGCGCTGGCCCCAGACTCGTTACTCAAACTGCCACTAATGCCATCTTTCCAAAATACAAATCTGATTACGTCCCGTCCATCCAAAGACTTCAACGTTGAAGGTCCAAAGAAGGGCATGATTTGGAGTGTTCCCAATGGACAGCCACCTAGTTGGACACCTAGAGGCCCATATAAAGTAACATTTACTTGGTAAATTCTTCGGTTTCAAAAGCAATAACTGCCCTTCCAAACCCTCATTCGAGTCCCAAGTTTGCAGTGTCTGCCGACATGGGGGGCTTCACCAGGCATCATGAGGCCAACCCACTGTGACTGTACCTGAACTAGACATCAGAATTCCATCTGGAACCCTGACTTCACTCGGTCCCACCAAGCGTCACAGCTGTATCACCTCTGGCCGCTACACACAACGTATGCCTCTCTGGTCATTTGTCTTCTCACGTATTCTCGACTCCATATTGCTTTCTGTTTCCTCTCCTGTTCTTACGGCTGCCCTCCCTCCTAAACTTTCCAGCTGGCAAATCCTCAGGCTTTTCTCAGACTATTTCTTTCCCTTCCTTGCCTCATCGGAAACTTAGCTCTCCCATAACCACCTCTCTGTAGGTCGAGGGCTCTCCTTCCCTATCCCAATGTGCTCAAAGGTGGAGTTGGCATCATTTTCACCCCCCAATTCATTTTCCAGCTATGAGCTCTCCTCCACTCCACTGACTTTCCTACTTCTATCAACTTCCCAGTCATTGGTCATTCCTCAACATTTCATTCTGGGATTATAGTTTTCCTCCCTGTGTTGTTCCATCATTTTGTCTGACACTTGAATTAAGAACTGAGTAACAAGAGGGAGAGACCATGTATGTAGGTCTGGGGAATCACATTCAGGTAGAGGAAATAGCTAGTGTTAAGGCCTGAGGAAGGAGGGAAAACTGGAGTGTAGTCAAACCAGTGAGACGGGGCCAAACCACATGGGACTTGGAAAACGAGGGCCAAGAGTTTGGCTTGTGTGATCAATATAATGTGAAAACACTGAAAGGGAGGAAAATCAATACGATTTCCATTAAAAGAAATCATTTTGTCTGTTGTGTGGGGAATGGACTGAATGGAAGCAGGAGTAGAAGCAGGAAGCCAATTGGGAAGCCACTGGGGTTCAGATAAAACCACTTTAACTAAAGTACCATTCGTGGAAATACAGAAAAGTGGAGAGATTTAGAATATACTCTTAAGAGGATACAGGCCTTCTAATGGACTGGGAGAGGGCCAGGAGTAATAAATAATAAATAAGGGGAGGGATCAAGGGTGATATTGCCATTTAACAACAATGGGACGACTGAGGAAGGAGCAGGTTTGGGACGTGACAAGAAAACCTAACTTTTGAAGTATGTGTTAAGTCACCTGTGCAGAGATGTCAAGTAGAGAGTCTGGAGCTCAGTGATGCAGTCAGGACCGGAGAAATCGGGGCAGGGGTGGGGGGTCTCGGTGGACCATTGGTAGTTATGGCACCAGATTTGGATGCAGTTGCTGAACGAGTGAACGCAGAAAAGAGGAAAGGGCCAGGGACAGAGATGGGGAGCCCTCCAATATTTAATGGTCAGAGGGGAAAGAATAGCCAGCAAAAGAGAATGAGAAGGAGCAGGGAGAATAGAGGAAGTTGAGGAGTGTGTGGTGATCTGGAAGTCAGATGATGAAACTGTTTCAAGGAGGGAGTAATCATCTGTCTCAAATTCTGTTGAGGTGAGTATAATGAAAACTGAGCGCTTACTGTTAGGCACATTAAGACGAATCTCCTCGGAGACCCTGACAAAAGGCTTTTCAGTGGAGGGAGAAGGGACCAAGGTCAGAGTGGGCCGAGGAGACGCATGGAGGTGAGGAGTTGGGCATAAGCACTGAGTTTTGTCATATAGCAGAACAAATGCATGTGCACTAACGAGGTCATGGACTCGAGGGAGGGTCCTCCCCGGTCCACAGATACCACAGTGTATTTGTAAGTTGATACACAAGATCTAGCAGAGAAGGGAAAACGATGAGTTAGGTAAATTCACAGATTCAGTGTCTCTCTTGATTTTCTATTTTCTCAGTGACATAAAAGCAAAGCCACGTACTCGCTTCAGCAGTATGTACACTAAAACTGGAAGGACAGAGAAAATTAGCATAGTCCCTGCATGCAAGGATGACTCACAAAGTCATGAATCACCCCATGTTTTTATAAAAATATAAATAAAAAATTTCAAAAGGTGAAGCATGAGCTGAGAATGAGGGAAAGGACAGGGGCAGCGGAAGTGTGAAGAGACAGGATAAAGTTTGAAATAGTTCTCTTCCCTGCCAGGTTAAGTGGGAGAGAAAACTGAGGCAGCAAACTGATGGTATTGTTTGCCAGGGCTGAGAGCTCACTCTGAAATCTGTGGTCAGGAGGACCTATCGCCATGGCTGTGTTTTTTCCCAGCCATGTGCAGCTGCTTGAGTGCATCTGAGTAGGCAGAGAAATGGTTTATCTGCCAGATAAATGAGTGTCAAGGAGGGAAAGAGGAATGAAGGGATGAGTATGGTGACAGACGCAGAATAAGCCTAAAAGGTGAGAATTAAGGACATGAAGAAGTAGAGGAACCAGGGAAGTTGGCAGGTTCAATGCATTGGCATATGGCAACTCCCAAAGAGAATGGCTCGAATGTGATTACATGTGGAGGCCAGCGGAGCAAAGGAAGATGGCCGCTGTAATTCTCACCTAGAATTACACTGGCTTGATAATACCTTTAACTCACAGTAAAGGGGCAAATATCTCTTTTCATTATTATCACTTTATTAACATACCAATGTTCTTGATACTAATTTGGTCCAGACTCTGGTTCAACCATATATGCTTTGTGTGGTAGATTTGACCTGTTTTCTTCAGGGAGCATTCAAAGGTCATTATTACCCCATAGAGAATGGTAGTCACATGTGGGCTCCAACACCTAGGGCAGCTACAAATGGAAACTGGAAATAGCTTTGGGGGGGAGGGGGCAGGGAATGAATAAAGCAACAAAGTTTTGGCTGAGATAAAATTGCAGTGAGGACAAGTTCACCTGTTTTAGCTTTGCTTTCCCCATCTCACAGAATTCTAAAAAGGTTTTTAAACCCTTTCTTTAGCATAAGGCAGTAAACATTTGAGTGTAATTTAGCGCCAGATTGCAGGAAATTTGACTTAGGAAATTCAGTCTATGGACTCATCAGGCAACTGTGCTTCTGTTTTCTAGACACAATACGTTTCGATGTCTGTCCTCTAATCCACTCCCTAGATTTTTAAAATAATTTTTAAATGTTACTTATTTATTTTTGAGAGAGAGACAGAGAGTGAGTGGGGGAGAGGCAGAGGACAGAGAGAATCCTAAGCAGGCTGTACACTGTCAGCAGAGCCCAATGTGGGGCTCAAACTCACAAACTATGAGATCATGACCTGAGCGAAAAACTAGAGTCAGACGCAGAACAGACTGAGCCACCCAGGAGCCCCTCTAACCCACTCCCCAGATTTAACTTCACATATTAAATGCAATCGGAATCAAATTTCCTACAAGATTTTTTATGGCATGTGGCAAGCTGATTCTAGAATTCATATGAAAGAACAAAAATCCAAATATTTATATGTAGTATTTAAAGCAAGGTGGGTTTTGTTCAGGAATAGGCAAAGATCAAAAGAACAAAAGAGTCCAGAAACAGACATACATCGATATATTTACCATGTCATAAAATTTCACATGTGTGAGAAATGGTGATGGAACGGTTTGGTCACATTTTTAATTTACTTATTTTCTACTTATATATACTCTTTTTAGTAGTTGCTCTAGAGATTACAATATGCACTTTTATCACAACAGACAAGGAGTTTATATGGAATTACTTCAGGTAAAATATAGGAACCTTGAATAAGTATGCTTTCATTGACCCGCCCACCCCCAATCTTTGTCATGCTATACTTAAATTCATATTATAAATCTCCAAATATAAAAGTGTTATAATTTTTGCTTTAGTCATATATCTTTTGAAGAAATTAAGAGGATAATAAATTATATGCACATGTATATATACGTGTATCCTTTTATATTTATTACATATTTACCATTTCTAGAACTCTTCATTCCTTCCTGTCAACCTGAGTAGCCATTTGTCACCATATTCCTTTCCTTTTGACCTGAAGAATTTCCTTTGAAGGGAATTTCTTATAGTACAGTTTGCAGATGATCATTTATCTCTGATTTTGATCATCTAAAAATGTCTTTAGGGGCGCCTGGGTGGCTCAGCCGGGTGAGCGTCTGACTTCGGCTCAGGTCATGATCTCATGGTTTGTGGGTTCGAGCGCCGCTTTGGGCTCTGTGCTGACAGCTCAGAGCCTGGAGCCTGCTTGGGATTCTGTGACTCCCTCTCTCTCTGCCCTCCCTTGCTCATGCTCTTTCTTTCAAAAATAAGCATTAAAAAAAATTTTTTTTTAATGTTTAAAAATGTCTTTAATCTGCCTTCACTTTTGATGAATTGTTTTTGCTGGTTGAGTTTTTCTTTTCCACACTTTAAAAATGCTATTCTTGGGGCGCCTGGGTGGCGCAGTCGGTTAAGCGTCCGACTTCAGCCAGGTCACGATCTCGCGGTCTGTGGGTTCGAGCCCCGCGTCAGGCTCTGGGCTGATGGCTCAGAGCCTGGAGCCTGTTTCCGATTCTGTGTCTCCCTCTCTCTCTGCCCCTCCCCCGTTCGTGCTCTGTCTCTCTCTGTCCCAAAAATAAATAAATGTTGAAAAAAAAATTTAAAAAAAAATGCTATTCTTGGGGCACCTGGGTGGCTCAGTCGGTTGAACAACTGACTCTTGGTTTTGGCTCAGGTCATGATCTCACAGTTTGTGAGTTTGAACCCTGCATTGGGATCTGCACTGTCAGACTTGGGATTCTTTCTCTCCCTCTCTCTCTGCCCCTCCCCCACTCGCTCCCTCTCAAAATGAATAAACTTAAAAAAATGCTACTGTCAAATCTTCTGGCCTTCATTAATTGCCTTGCTCCTCCCCCCACCAGTGTTTTTGAGATGTAATTGACATATATCATATTAGGTTGTATGACATAATTTGATATAAGTATATATTGAAAAATGATTATCACAATAAAGCTAGTTGACATCCATCACCTCACATAGTTACAAACTTTTCTTATGAATAGAAATTTTAAGAGCTACTCTCATAGCAACTTTCAAATATATAACACAGTGTTGTCAACTATAGGCTCCATGCTGTATATTACATTCCCAGAACTTATTTATAACTGTAAGTCTGTGCCTTTGAGTATAGTTGACAATATTACATTAGTTTCAGGTGTACAGCACAGTGATTAGACAAGTTTACCAATTATGCTATGCTCATCACAAAAGTAGCTACATCTGTAACCACACAGTGGCATTACAATATCAGTGACTATATTCCTTATGCCTTTCGTTCCTGTGACATTTCATAACTAGAAGTCTGTATCTCCCACTCCCCTTCACCCATTTTGCCCATTCCCCCACCCCCTCCCGTCCACAAAGCATATGTTTGTTCTCTGTATTTACAGGTCTGATTCTGCCTCTTATTTATTCATTTTTTTAGATGCCACATATGAATGAAATTATATGGTATTTATCTTTCTCAGTCTGACTTAGTTCACTTAGCTAGCATAATACCCTCTAGGTCCATCCACATTGTTACAAATGACACAGTCCCATCCTCTTTTTATGGCTGAGTGATATGCCTGTGTGTGTGTGTGTGTGTGTGTGTACATACATACATATATATATGTACCACATCTTCCTTACCCAGTCATCAATCAGTGGACTCTTCCATATCTTGGTTATTGTAAATGATTCTGCAATAAACAAAGAAGTGGATAGATCCTTTCAAATTACTGTTTTCGTTATCTTTGGGTAAATACCCAGTAGTTGAATTAATGGATCATATGGTATTTCTATTTTTAATTTTTTGAAATTATACTGTTTTGCACACTGGCTGTTCCAATTTACATTCCCACCAACAGTGAACAAGGGTTTCTTTTTCTCTACATTCTAACACTTGTTACTTCTTGTCTTTTTTATTTTAGCCACTCTGACAATGTGATGTCTCATTGTGGTTTTGATTTGCATTTCCCTGATGATGAGTGATGTTGAGCATCTTTTCATGTGTCTGTTGGCTATCTGTATGTCTTCTTTGGAAAAACGGTCCTGTGTACATTTTCTACTTGGATTATTTGTGTGTGTGTGTGTGTGTGTGTGTGAGAGAGAGAGAGAGAGAGAGAGAGAGAGAGAGAGAGAGAGAGAGAGAGAGAGTTGGCTAAGTTCTTTATATATTTGGATATTAACTTTGTCAGATGTATCATTTGCAAATATCTTCTCCCACTGAGTAGGTTTTTTGGCCTTTTTGGTTTGGTGGTGGTTTCCTTCACTGTGCTGCAAAAGCTTTTTATTTTGATGTAGTCCCAATAGTTTATTTTGGGTTTTGCTTTCCTTGCCTTAGGAGACATATCTAGAAAAATGTCTCTATGGCGAATGCTAGAATCACTGCCTGTTTTCTAGGAACTTTATGGGTTTAGATCTCACATTTAAGTCCTTAGTCCCTTTTGAGTTGATTTTTGTGTATGGTATCAGAAAGTGGTCCAGTTTCATTCTTTAACATGTAGCTGTCCAGTTTTCCCAACACCATTCATTGAAGAGACTATCTTTCATTGTATATTCTTGTCTCCTTTGTCATAGATTATTTGACCATATAATTGTAGGTTTAATTCTGGGTTCTTTCTTCTGTTCCATTGATCTATGTGTCTATTTACATACCACTACCATACCGCTTTACTACAGCTTTGCATAGTACACCTTGAAATCTGGAATTGTGATACCTCCAGTGTTGTTCTTCATTGGGGTTGCTTTGGCTCTTCAGGGTTTTTTGCAGTTCCATGCAAAGTCTAGTAATTTTTTAATTGTGTGAAAAATGCGGTTGGTATTTTGATAGGTATTGCATTGACTCTATAGATTGCTTTGTGCAATGGACACTTTAACAAAGATGGGGCACCCGGGTGGCTCAGTTGGTTAAGCGACTGACTTCAGCTCAGGTTATGATCTCACGGTTCATGAGTTCGAGCCGAATGTCAGGCTCTGTGCAGACAGCTCAGAGCCTGGAGCCTGCTTCAGATTCTGTGTCTCCCTGTTTCTCTGCCCCTCCTCCACTCACACTCTTTCTCTCAAAAATAAATAAATATTAAAAAATATTTTTAAATATACATACATTTTAACAATGTTAATTCTTCAAATCTAGAAGCATGGAATATCTTTCCATTTGTTTGTGTCATCTTCAATTTCTTTCATCAATGTTTTATAGTTTTCACAGTACAGGTCTTTCACTTCTTTGGTTAACCTCCTAGGCATTGTATTCTTTTTGGTACAGTTATAAGTGTAGTTTCTTAATTTCTCTTTCTGTTACCTTATTAGTATATAGACATACTACTGATTTCAGAGCATTAATTTTATCTCCTTCAAATTTACTGAATTCACTTATTAGTTCTAACAGGTTTTTGATGGAGCCTTTAGGTTTTCTATGTATAGTATCACAGTCATCTTCCAATAGTGATAGTTTAGCTTCTTGTTTACCAAAATGAATACTCCTTTTTCTTATCTGATTGCTGTGGCTACGACTTCCAGTAGCATGTTGAATACAAGTGGCGAGAATGGACATCCTGGTCTTATTCCTAATCTTAGAGGGAAAGCTGTGTTTTTCACATTCAGTAAGATGTCAGCTGTGGGTTTTTCATATAGGTCTTTATTATGTTGAGGTATGTTTCCTCTAAACCTACCTTGTTCAGAGTTTTTATCATGAATTGATGTTGAATTGTATCAGATGCTTTTTCTGCATCTGTTGAGATGATCATATGATTTGTATCCTTTGTTTTGGTGATGTGGCGTACCACATGGTTGATTTGTAAATACTGAACCATCCTTGTATCCCCAGAATAAATCCCACTTGATTGTGGTGAATGATCCTTTTAACGTATTATTGGATTCAGCTTGCTAATATTTTGTTGAGTTTTGCATCTATGTTCATCAGGGATCTTGGCCTATAGTTTTCTTTTTTTTGTGGTGTCTTTGTCTGGTTTTGGTATCAGGGCAATGCTGGCTTCACAGAATGCATATGGAACCTTTCCTTCCTCTTCTGTTGTTTGAATCATTTAGGAGAATAGGTTTTAACTCTTCTTTAAATGTCTGGTAGAATTTACCTATAAAGCCATCAGTTCCTGGACTTTTATTTTTTTGTTAGTTTTTTTTTTTTAATTACTGATTCAGTTTCATTACTAGTAATCAACCTATTCAGATTTATTTCTTCTTGATTCAGTTTCAGAAGATTCTATGTTTCCAGGAATTTATCCATTTCTTCAAGGTTGTCCCATTTGTTGGCATAGGTTTATCTTTTCAAAGAACTAGCTCTTGGTTTCATTGATTTTTTTTTTTCCTGTCTCTTATGTCATTTATTTCTGCTCTGATCTTTACCATTTCCTTCCTTTTACATCATTTTACCTTGGGCTTTGTTCTTCTTTTTCAAGTTCCCTTAGATACAAGTTTAGATTGTTTGAGCTTTTTCTTGTTTCTTGAGGTAGGCCTGTATCACTACATATTTTCCTCTGAGAACTGCCTTTGCTGTGTCCCAAGATTTTGTTGTGTTTTCATTTTCATTTGTCTCCACATATTTTGATTTCTTCTTTGCTTTGTTGACCCATTGGTTGTTCAGTATCATGATGTTTAGCCTCCATGTGTTTTTTCCCCTATTTTTTCTTGTGATTTATTTCTAGTATCATACTCTACGGTCAGAAAAGATGCATGGCATGACTTCAGTCTGCTTAAATACTAATTATATAGTTGTTCTCCTGTACATCATGTGTCATTTTTCTCAGGCCACTTTCAAGATTTCTTCAGCTTTCAGCAGTTTGACCATGATGTATGCCTGGGAAATCTACTTCATGTTTATCCCGCCTGAGGTTCACTGAACTTCATGGATCACTTCCAGCTGCAGTTTTTAAGAGTAATCTCTCCTCTGGCTTGCATATGCTCTGGTAAACTTTCCAGTGTCTTAAAAAAAAAAAATGTTTTTAACGTTTGCTCCAGATTTAGTCATTGCTATCTGTGGAAGGATTTACACAACCAACTCACTCGACCACCAGTAAATTCCCTCTTACTATTAGGTTTAGAAAAAAAGGCAAAGGGGTGCCTGGGTGGCTCAGTCAGTTAAGCGTCCAACTTTGGCTCAGGTCATGATCTCATTGTTCATGAGTTCAAGCCCTGCATTGGGCTCTGTGCTGACCACTCAGAGCCTGGAGCTTGCTTCAGATTCTGAGTCTCCTTCTCTCTCTTGACCCCTCCCTGGCTCTGTCTCTCAAAAATAAATAAATATTTTTAAAAAGGTAAAAAAAAAAAAAAAAGGAAAAAAAGGTAAATATGTATGTCACACATTCACAAAGACAAATCTCTATAAATTGGGACTCACTAAAAAGCAAACACCTTTATCTTCTATCACTGGGGTATTTAGCCAGCAACAGAACTTGGAGAGAGCAGTGAAGGATAAAAGCTAGAATGCAGTGTATAGAAAATGGGTTTGATCGTCAAACATTTTCTTCTTGGGAATGATGTTTGACAGTCTGCGTCTGATGGATTTTTTGGAGGGGGCAACATCTTCCTGTGTGCTCTTTGTGACTATGCAGATGTCATATGAATAGCATGTTGTATGTAAATTATCACTGAGCATACTTAGTGTGCTTGAAGGGAGAACATAGTGTTTGGGGCTCACAAGTGTACTCTGATTGTAAATGTGGAAGAAGTTACAGCTATTCTTGTACGTTGATAAGTTCTAAAAACTATGCCCATCCAGAATAAGGGCTATAAGGTAGAAGGGAGGAGAGAAAAAAGAAATCATATTGAAACATAATCCAACTGCGGAAGCTAAAACATGAGGGAAATGCCTTATATCCTTTAGATCTCAGAGCTCTGGGAATGCCTACGCAGGAGATATACCCTTCCTTCTTCCCTTCCCTCCCTGTCCCACCCCCTCCTCCCTTATTTCCAGCTCTGCAGACTAAAGGGCAACTGTCTGCCTGGGCACAGACCCATGACATCAAACATCATGTCACAGGAAGAAGACTTTTACACCATTACTGGGAAAAAGAATTTAGTTTGGGTAAAACTAAAAACTGGGGTTTTTTTGTTTGTTCTTTTCCTTTGTGGAAGGAAAAAGGAGTGGAATACATGAAGAAAATCATCCATTCTCCATGTCCCAAAGCAAGACACCTACAATTTGCAGCTGCCTACAACCTTGGAAGAGCTTATTATGAAGGGAAAGGTGTCAAACGATCAGATGAGGAAGCTGAAAGGTAGTCTTACCTGAAAACAAGTGTTGTTTTTTTTTTTCTTTTTAATCAAATGCTGACACAAAGAGTAACTTGCCCTTTTTTCTTTTAGACTGTGGCTTTTTGCTGCAGACAATGGAAATCCAAAAGCTAGTGTGAAAGCTCAAAGTATCCTAGGATTATATTATTCCACAAAAGAACCCAAAGAATTAGAAAAGGTAACACTGATCTATTTGTTTTTAATGCCAGCACCACACATAGATTAATATTTATTTCAGAAATTAATAATAATTTCTTTTCTGAAGGGAGGGCAGTAAAGAATGAGTGTCTAGTTTTAAAGATCTCTTACATTTCTTTAAAGTGTAAAGAAAGTTTACAGTTTGGGATCTCAAGGCTCATTTTGCCCTTTACTCATCTATGGTCTACCTTTTCCCTACCTCTACCAAAGGATTCCACGGATGTGAGAGCACTTTCTACACTATAAAAAGCCACACGTACAAAATATTTTATACCACGAAAGCTGAGAGAGTCCTAAAATATGGCCCAAATCCTATTATGTGAATAAATTAATTTGTTCTGAGAAAGTAATGATGCTAGTAAGTAAAATACACACGAAAATGAGTTAAAAATTAAATCCATTTAAGACTTTTGCATAAATACAATCTCTTTAATCATCAATGATTGAAACATTTTCCAAGAAATCGTACGGGTTGGAGGAAACGTAGGGCCACGTGCTACTTTTAAGAGGCATGAAGAACAAACTCACAAGAAACACCACCCGAACAAGACCTTCTTTGGATAACTAAGCAGCCACTTGGAAATAATTTTTTGAGCCAATTCAAAGTCACTGTAGCTGAGTACTGAGCAAATGGGCTTGCAACCACATGCAGCTTTTATCTCGGCTGCCTGGGATCGACAGGCGCCACCTCTGAGATCTCGCCATCAGCAGCTCTCCTCTCCCTGCTGGGCCTCATTGCAGGGTGTCTCAGAGCCTAGCAGACACTTGGTTCCTACCTCCTACCTTCCTGATCCTTCCTCGGGAAACATCAGAAAATCTTGAATCCTATGACAGCTGAACTGGCTAGGCTGTGACCTCTAACCTCTCTTTTGGATATGTGAAACTGGTGCTCACCTGAAACACACACAAGGTGCTCAAACTGTTTCCTAGAGATAAGTTATGCACACTATCTCATAATTAGAGATTTTTTCTTTCTTTCCGGTATTCCCTTATAATTTTGCCTGGTGGGTAACAAAGATGAAATTGTGCTTTTTCTTAGGCATTTTATTGGCATTCAGAAGCGTGTGGCAATGGAAATCTGGAGTCCCAGGGTGCACTTGGGCTGATGTATTTTTACGGACAAGGCATCCGCCAGGACCCTGAAGCTGCCTTGCAGTGCTTAAGGGAAGCGGCAGAACGTGGAAACGTCTATGCTCAAGGGAATCTCGTGGAGTATTACTATAAGATGAAATTTTTTACTAAGTGTGTTACATTTTCCAAAAGGTAAATAAGCTGGATAAAAGTATTTCCAAAACCTCCTCCCAGATGTTCTATGCCACGTCTGTTCAATAGAACTTGCTACAATATTGGAAATGACGGCTAGTGAGCACTTGAAATGTGGCAAGTGCAACTGACGACTCACCCGTTACATTCCATTAGATTTTGGAAGAGTCTAATTCTGTGCTATCAGTCTTCAGGATTTCAGTGTTATTCACTCTGTGTACCAGCTGATGATCTTAATCACGTTTGACTTTTGGGGGCATGAATTTCCTTTTTTATAAAGAAGAAAACACCTCCATAGGATTACTAACATAGTGCATATAAAGTACTTAACATAGCTTAGCACATCAGAATGCTTATTAAATATGTTTTAATTTCTTCAGACTCTTCAGCCACATGTTCTATTGACTGCACAATTGCAAGATAGCTTGATAAAGATTGTAAAATGAGAATGGTTTAAGAGATGCCAATATTAACACCTTATAAAATATATGGAGATTCTCTTCTCTGAGCCCACGTACTTTCCCCACATTTATTTACTCATAATGTACAAAAGCAATATACCAGGAAAAACAGATGTGGATGTCCCCTAGAGAGGCTGTAAGGCCATGCTGATGTATTTCCCTCCCAATAATGCCTGACAGAGCCCCTGGGACCCCCTCTTCCCTCACCCAGTGTGGGGCAGTCATCCACAATGTTGCCTGAAGGACTTGGTTCCACCCTCTGCCCAACATCATGGCTCCCAGGGAGCAGGTCACTTACAAGTGTGGTCCCCAAAGTCCCTAAAGTCTAAGTGCCCATCTGGTTAAAACCAAGACTTTAGGGGCGCCTGGGTGGCGCAGTCGGTTAAGCGTCCGACTTCAGCCAGGTCACGATCTCGCGGTCCGGGAGTTCGAGCCCCGCGTCAGGCTCTGGGCTGATGGCTCGGAGCCTGGAGCCTGTTTCCGATTCTGTGTCTCCCTCTCTCTCTGCCCCTCCCCCGTTCATGCTCTGTCTCTCTCTGTCCCAAAAATAAATAAACGTTGAAAAAAAAAAATTTTTTTTTAAAAACCAAGACTTTAAAATCTGTCAAACTTTCCATTACTGTCCACATTCCTATTCCTCATAATATCACGGGTGACATGAGGTTAAGTAGATCCCATTTTCACACAACCCTCCAGACTTGTGTCAGGGTTATGAAGGAGGACTTTTTTTGCCCACTTTTTAACAAAGATAGATGTGTAAGTTTCTTGATATGTTTTCTGATCCTATGTGACTGAAGTCCAAATTTAAGGTCAATGTTTGAATAAACGATTCAAAGAAATAGAAAATGCTTTTCCCCCATTGTTTAAATCTGCAAGGTGTTATTAAGTTTAAAATATTATTATTATGGGGTACCTGGGTGGCTCAGTTGGTTAAGCATCCAACTTCGGCTCAGGTCATGATCTCACAGTTTGTGGGTTCGAGCCCCGCATTGGGCTCTGTGCTGACAGCTCAGGGCCTGGAGCCTGCTTCGGATTCTGTGTCTCCCTCTCTCTTTGCCCCTCCTCCACTCATGCTGTCTCTCCCTCAAAAATAAATATTAAAAAAAATTTTTTTTAAATATTATTACTATAAGAAAATAAACTTTTGTGTTTTCTAGTGGTTATTAAGCCTGACTGACAAGTATGATTATAGAGAAGCTGTGAAGTAAACTCTTTGTTAGCTCCTCTTCCTTGGTTTTAACTGGCGGTTTTATTTACCCTTCACCACAAAACAAATACCACAAACAACTTAGTTCTCAAACAGGTGGAAATAGGGAAATTACTTTGGGCACCACTTCTGAACATGCAATTTGTAAAAATGTAAACTAGAACTCATGTCCTTTTTAACTTCACAATTAAATGTCGCAACAGGATTGCTGACTACGATGAAGTTCATGACATCCCTACGATAGCCCGGGTCACGGACTGTCTCCCGGAATTCATCACCAGAGGCATGGCCATGGCATCTTTCTACCACGCCCGATGTCTTCAGCTTGGCTTGGGGGTCACAAAGGATGAAGCGACAGCGAAACACTACTATTCTAAAGTAAGGAAGCCTGAGCACAAACAACATTGACTCAAATAGAAATTGCTGAGTTTTTAGTTAAGACTTGAACATCTTTATGGATTAGTATTTTTCCTACTTAATTATTGCACAGATAATCTGTCTAGGAGAGGTTGTCAGACACGTGGATTATTTGCAGACAGTTCTGCCAGATTCCTATTAGCATAATTAAACTCAGATGATAAAAGTTCCATTTTGATGCAAATTATCCTCACTCACCCTGCCACCCTCTGGAGCCTAAGGGCCAGCACCAAGACCTTATAGCCAGAGTATTCATGCCTCCTTCTAACCAGAAGTATGAACCTATTCTCATTCTAGTACCTTAATGAAATAGAATAAACTTAAAAAAAAAAAAAAAAAACCTGAGAGAGAGAGAACAAGCGAGCAAGCATGCAAGCAGGGGAGGGGCAGAAAGAGAGGGAGAGAGAGAATCCCAAGCTGAGAGTACAGAGCCTGACGCGGGGCTCGAACTCACAAACTGTGAGATCATGACCTGAGCCAAAACCAAGAGTTGGACACTTAACCAACTGAGCCACCCAGGCACTCTGAAATCTAGTTTTTTGGGTTTTTTTAATTTTTTTTTTAACGTTTATTTATTTTTGAGACAGAGAGAGACAGAGCATGAACAGGGGAGGGGCAGAGAGAGAGGGAGACACAGAATCTGAAACGGGCTCCAGGCTCTGAGCTGTCAGCACAGAGCCCGACGCGGGGCTCGAACTCACGGACCGTGAGAGCATGACCTGAGCCGAAGTCGGACGCTTAACCGACCGAGCCACCCAGGCGCCCCTGAAATCTAGTTTTTAAATTTATTTTTTATGCATGACATCAACCACACTTTCTGCACACTACCCAAACTCAATCATGAGTTTGAGGTGATCAGTTGAAGTAAGACTTTCCTTGTTTTAATCCATTTGGATTAGCTCCCAAATGGATTTCACCTCTAAAATCAAGCAACTTAGAAAGTGGGAAGGGAGTGAGAAAGGGGGGGAATCATCATGAATAGTAACTGCAAGTAAAGTTTTACAAAAATACACACACACACACACACACACACACACACACACAACTGCATGTCTTAGGTCGATGACATCCATGAAGTCCAAAGTAGAATTATACCTTATTAAAACTTATAAAGCAATTCATAGGGTACACAAATTGTTTAGCTGGAGCAGGTGAACAAGGCAAGGAACAATTTTCCGAGTCCTCTGCCTGAATGTGACCATTTAACAGCAGTGGTTCTCAACCTTCTCTGCATATTAAAATCACTTGGGTATTTTTAACAAATTCCAAAGCCCAAGTCTTATTTCAGAACAATTAAATCATGTTCTCTGAGAGTGCAACCCAAGTGTATTTGCTGAAAGCTCTCCCGAGGACTCCAATGTTCAGGCAACTTTTGGAACCCCTAAATTAATTTGTTTGAAATTAAAATTTCCACAGCATTAAGCCCATATCAATACATAAATATAGGAACACAGTACACAAATTCAACTGAGATATTTACCATTACACCATTCTGTTAGTATGAAAAATCGTTGTCTTCAACTTTTTACAAAATCTAAATGTTCTCTGTATTATACTGATTTCCAAACGAAGTCAATTTCAAATTCTGTGTTATCCTTCATGTCTTTTCCAAATAAACAGAAGCAGGGAAAACTCTGGGTCAACAAAATCCTGAAATGTGGTGTATGTTCATCCTAAATAAAACAGCGAAACAAACAGACTGCAACCTTAAAAGTGTTTTTCCCAAGATGGGAGAAAATATCCCCAGTATTCAATTTGGGCCATTGTTTTTTACAGGAGATGCTTTTAACAAGGGAGAAGATTCCAAAGTAGTAGGCCAGTGAAGGGTCTGGAATCCTGTCCCATGGGCATAAATTGAGTATTTTATTTAGAAACAAAAGGACAGGAGTCCAGACAGTCGTCTTCACCAGACTGAAAGGCTGTCCTACAGAAAAGGAACAGCAGGGCGGGGAGCAGAATGATAGCCAATGGCAGTGTGTTAGGCAGGGGGAAAAGATAAGGCCCTGGCTGGTGTGGAGACAGGGGGCCTACAGTCAGGAGACCCACACTTGCTCTCAGCTCTGCCACCGACAGGATGGTGACTGCCAACCACCTTGCCCCCCAGGATCTCCATGAAACCAGCTTTACATATTCTCCTAGGACCTTTACTGCTTCTAATGCATATGGAAGGAAACTTAAGCTGAGTACAAAGCAGGATCTTCTAATACAACTGTTTGGAAAATAAACAAAAACAAAAGGTTTCCTATAAGATGGTGACTTAGTAACCAAGCAACTAGTGAGCAATCTAGTGAGCAACCGTCATGGGTACTGAAGGGAAACTGTCATGGGTACTGAAGGGACACTTACTGCATGGAGTGCGGTCTGGATGAGATGATGATCGCGGATGTCTCTTCCAGATTCCTGACGTTCTATGTAGTTATATGCACTGTTACTTAACGCTATTTATCGTAACAAAATGTTACTTTAAAGTACGATTCTCATAGATGCTGCTATTCATATAATAAGATAATAGCGAGTTTGAGGCCAAATGTTAATGCTTTCCATGTTACTTATTTTAATAATTCCTAACATAGAATGCTACCATTAAATTCCCTTTATTCTTGGCACTGATAAAATTTTCTCTTTCAAGTGCCAATAGCATGGTAATTTTCAGGGTGATCTGTTTTGCAGAGGCCAATTTGAACTTCCTTAATCAAGAAATCAAAACAGAAATGAATCTTAAGAAATTACCTTAAAATCATTGTACTTCTAAAAAAAAAAAAAACTTTTTAAAAGGAAGAAAAAAAGAAAGACCCAACAATTCAAAATGTATCTAAATATAACTGACTCTCTCTCTCTCTCTCTGATTTTAAGGCGTGCCGTCTGAACCCTGCATTGGCAGATGAACTTCACTGTTTACTTATACATCAAAGAATTTAGATCATAATGCGTTTCAACAAAGACCATCAACCCTGGCACCTTAGAATGGTGTGTGTTTTTATAGTCGCTACGCTGTTTGGTTATTTTCTGCATCCCAAGTTACAATATCCTGGGTATTCTGATGACATGTTACCTTTGTTCTTACATCTGTAATTTTATAATTCAAAACCTTAGGTATAGGATCTGATTGCTAAATGAGTCCTTAAAGATCCAGCTCTTTGCCTACAGACTGGCCTAGATCATATCAAATAGAGAAAAACACTCCCTAAAGGAAATTATCTTTTTTTTTTAAATACAGAGTGTCTAAAAGACTTAGTGCAGTCTTAGCTTTAATAACTTCAAAAGTATAAATGCTACAAACTTATAAAAACACACTGAAGGCTTAACTCTTTAAAATTTCTTTGACCCTCACTTAGTTTTGTGAATTTTGGATTATTAATTTTAATTTGTTGTTTTTCATTAAAAATTTTTAAATTTAAGGGGCACCTGGGTGGCTCAGTCAGTTAAGCATCTGACTTCAGCTCAGGTCATGATCTCGCGGTTTGTGAGTTTGAGCCCCGCGTCAAGCTCTGTGCTGACAGCTCAGAGCCTGGAGCCTGCTTCAGATTGTGTCTCCCTCTCTCTCTGACCCTCCCCTGCTTGCATGCGCTCTCTCTCTCTCACAAATAAATAAACATTAAAAAATCTTTAAGATTCATAAAAGTATTAAAAAGAATTTAAAGAAACTTTCAAATAATGTTCTTTAATTGTGTAGCATTTATACTTCCAAAGCAATTAAAGCTAAGACTGTACTAAGTCGTTTGGGACATCTTGTATTCTTAAAAGAAATTCTTTTAAATAGTTGGCTAATTTATTATAAACTTCAAAAAAAGTAGGGTTAAGAAACTGCTTAGAATCTTCCCTTAAAGATCTTAACGAATAAGACAACTGCTATATTCCCGATAAGATAATCAGTTAAGAGAGATGTTTCTTTGTGCTTAGACTCATTTGCTAGATTAAAAAAACCTTAAGATTCATTTCAAAGCAAAGTAAAATGTGAAAAAAATTTCAAATCATCTCTCAATATAAGAACTGAATCTAAATATGTTAAAATTTTTAATTAGGCTTTCCTTGCATTAATGAGGTCCATAAAGATAAAAGCTGATAATACAAATAATAGGATCCACATGGAGAAGACTGTATAGCAATACATGTCTGAAACAGATACACTGAAAACAATGTCTTTTTTTTTTTTTAATTTTTTTTTAACATTTATTTATTTTTGAGACAGAGAGAGACAGAGCATGAACGGGGGAGGGTCAGAGAGAGAGGGAGACACGGAATCTGAAACAGGCTCCAGGCTCTGAGCAGTCAGCACAGAGCCCGACGCGGGGCCTGAACTCACGGACCATGAGATTGTGACCTGAGCCGAAGTCGGACGCCTAACCGACTGAGCCACCCAGGCGCCCCTGAAAACAATGTCTTAAAGATACCTTATCAACACCTTCCTGTAAGCATACACTGATGTGGCTTTATTTTATAAATCACTACCATCCTTTCTGAAAGTGGGTTTAAACAGGATCTCATCTTAGTACAATTAATCCGTAGGCATCAGGCACTAAAGAAGTATGTATGGTAGAAAATTACTTGCTCTTGTCTCATGTTCCGCTTTGTCTATGTTACTTGAACTTCATTTTGCCACTCTGTAAAAAGGAAAGCAATTTCAACAGACTTAGGTCTGTGAGATGCCCTCAACGATCACATACTTCTCTCTTAAATCTCTTAAGACGGATAAACTTAAACCATTCCTGAAAACTAATCCTTTTCTTTTAAATTCTCTACCGAAGACTCCCTCATTTCCTCCAGGAACGTGATTCAATACATCAAACCCTTTGTAAGATTTCACACTACCTAGCTTACATCTCTTCTACAATATAAGCCCACTTGCTCTGCTCCTAATACCATCCATACATGGTATTCCTTCAACCATCGGAAGATCTAAATCCCCAACTAGTATTCTTTTCTCCACACTTAATCCAGTCCCTTAAGCCTGTAAGAATCCGAAAAGTGGAATGTAATAAAGCAGTGCTTGTTGGTTTTAACAGCACACTTGATAGATAAGCGAATCTTCCTTCATCCCAGAGACCACTTTTTTGACTGCCATTAAAACACAGGTCTGAGAAATCCCCAGAGTAGGAATTTGACTCGCGTCATATGTGGTAATATGCTACGCTTAAGTGTCTTCAGTAAATCCGACACAGAATTCAAAATTTCAGTTTACTGTAGTTACCATAAAGGGGGTACTTCTGGCACAGACGAGCCCTTGCAAACTACCACTGCTGCAGACCGTGGCACACACCTTGACCTGTGAGTGGAGTCTCACTCTTTAACTCACGTTGAGTTGAGGCTTCCAGATCATTAATCTTAAAACAAAAAACAAAACAAAACTTCTAAGATTCCTTATAGCTGATAGCTCATGACGAAGTTGAAATTTACCTTCAAGAAAGATTGAGGAGTCAAAATAGTTATTTTTCTCACTTGCAGTGGACACTTGTATCTGCTATGGTTTAATTACACACAAGGTGGACATTACCAGTAACTGTGTTACGATGACATCCTGAGGCTTGGTGATTTCATTTGCTTCTCTTATCTGAATGTGTCTTTTCTACATCCCTGTGAAAGATAATTCTTACTCATACAAACAGCCAACTTTGGTTTTTTTCTCAAGGATCAAATATCATCCTGGTTTGAAAAAAAAAAGGATCAAAGAGCCGTGACTAAAAGAATCCCAAAGATAAAATTTGGTGTACTAATTTTTAATCGTTTACCTTTTAGAACTTATGTTTCACATCGAGAACTTGGCAGGTATGATCTAGTAATGCCATAATCAGTACCACTTGAGTATAGATACAGTAGTTTTCTTTCATGGATTTCAAACTGAATTTTTGCCCATTATTTTGCTTTCAATGTTCCTGGGGGCTACAGAGAGGCAAGTGTTTTATTATCACTGCATGATAGATGGTGAATGTTTATTAAGTGACTTGTTCATGGCCCCACTATTGATAACAAAACACCCATACCCTGGATCTCACCTAACGCCCCACGAGTCCACAAGACCTGATGATATAATCAAGTCCCCAAAGTCCCTTAAGTCCCTTCCCACCTGTGTTTCCCTATCTCATTCCTGCCCACCCTTCAAAGCCCGGCTCCTATCCCACTCTCCCGAACACATCATTTCAAGCACTAATTTGGCTCTTCTCATTCACACTAAAAATCAGATTTTTTCACATATTCATTCTGTGTCTGGAGGAAGGCAGCCAACTGTATACCTCCTTGGAGAAATCCTTAGGTGCACAATGGTTTTGCCAAACAAAACAAAAAAATTACTCGATAAATATTTGAACTGCCTGATGTATTTTAACCTCAGTTTTTTGAGACGTAAGCACCTTAAATATCATAGAGCTCTGTGATTCATTTTTATATTTTATTGCTTCAAATGCTTCAAACTATGGGAAATCTTTGGTAAAAATAAAGACAAAAAAATTTTCACAAGAACTTTACACAAAGCATTGCACAACAATGTTCTTCAATACACATGAAATAATAGAGGAATGTTCAGAGTCCTCAGTGAGGAAAGTAACTGTACAGTATTCATAGTTCTTCATTTTAAAACAAAACAGTTCTCATAAATATTTAAAATATTTCCTAAGTTCTTATCACATATTAACATCTGTATTTCAATCAGTGTGTTGAACTTATATTATTATTAAAATAAAAATAATTAACAGAAGTGTGTTTTTCTGTTACCTGTGACAGCATCAAGTTCTCCCTCCCCAACCAATTCCGCTCACTTCCCACGAAACTAGAGGGAGGTAACTAACATAAAAATCAATATGGTTCTCAATCAAGCCCTCTGCGGAAAAGAGGAAAATATTTCATGTCTATTGTTACACAGACATTTCTCTGGTGGTTTGTTTGTGCAGTCTCAGACTTGGCCAGCTTTCAGCTGATCTAAATGACTTCTCAGCTCAGGACACAGCTCAATTAGCAGCAATTCCATCAGCACCTAAACCAAGAAAGAGGAAAAAAAAAAAAAAAAGGTAGAAAAATGTGGGATTTTTCTCTAAGGGTACACGCCTATGTCTAAGAGAAAAGTCTAATTTTAGGTCTAAGATGATTCTCCACGAACCACTCACTCTCAAATGAAGGGAACTCATATGAACTCCATTTAATATCAGATTGATTCATTTCAGGGTCTCCTTGCCATGTCACACCATCAACAGTATTTCATATTTAACATTATAATCAGACGACGTGGAAACAGGCTGCTTTGCTGAAGTACGAAAACTAAGCAGTCACACAAAAAGGTGATGCGCATCTGGTCTGAGAGAAGGACGGACTGCGCGCTGGAGGCATGGTTTTTCCCTTTTCTTTTGCCAAACTGAACTGAACAGTCAGATGACAATGAAGCACAGTACATAAATGGGGTGAGAGTTACAAGTAACAAGAACGATTAAGTATGCAACCCCCACATGTGAAGAGAAACGTAAAACTGAATTAACAGTAAATCCTCTGGTTGCCTTTCAATTACTCACAAATAACAGATGCTTATTGGCTCTTGTTTCCTGCAGTGCGTTGAAGATTTTTATTATACCATGCCGGGCATTTTGCTGTCCAACGAGGCTCTGAAGCGTATCTGAAAAATCAGGTTTACATTCTGTGCTACTACTGACAAAAAGTTTACAATCCACGCATATCCAGTGAAGGAGACAGGACACGGTGTACCCGCAACAAATAAAGGCACTGGGGCAGGAGGGACATGAACGATCAGTTCTCTCAAATGTTTAAAGAGAAAATAAGTCTATTTAGAAGTTTTAGACATCAGGCATTTATACAAATTACAATTTGAATACGTTGCTACCCAATTAGAGTAACCTCTCTAAACAGTGTTACTCCGGCAGGATTTTTAAAGCACAAAACTTGTTATCTGTTCTAAAACATTTTTCTAATTAAAGAAAGCATTACAACCACTACTGTTGTCATTAAGATTCTCAGTATAATTTCTTAGCAAGGGACAAGTTTTAAAAGAAAAAAAACTTTTTTTTTCAACGTAAATAACGTTTTCTGAGATATAAATGAAAACCGCCTTAATAAAGTTAGTTCCCTTTGTGTCTCTGTACGTTTCAGGATCAGAACCTAGGCCTCACCTGGAATGTTCTCAAGCAGCTTCTGCTGTGCTCTCTGTTTTGTTTCCTGACTTTGTTCTTCGCTTCTGATTGTGGTTGGAGGCGCCAATTTCCCATGTGGCCAAAAAGCATCCCGGAAAACGTTGATGTAGTAAACCAACATTTGCTCACTGAAAATCCAGTTCACGGTGTCCCGGATTTGTCTTTTAAGAGAAAAACGTTTCTTGGATGACGTTTTGAAAAATGTTATCCTCTATTCTCGCAAGGCATTTATCAGTGGGTAGGTTAAGATACAGCCTGATCTACACGTTTGATGAATAAACTAGGAATTGAATTTTTAAACTCTGGCTCTGAAAGATATTTTTTATTTTGGTGGTGCTGGGTAACCATTCATCTCTCAAGCTCACATGTCCATCAGTGCTGAGCTATCCAAATGTTTGCCACACGGTACCTGCAATCTGTAAGGACAAGAACTAAGAGGAAACTGATTTGTTTGAAGCTGGCAACTACTCTGTGCACAGTGCTTCGCACACCAATTTCTCCAGGAAGTGGTATAAACTGAAAACATGCATTCATTTGAAGACTGTTCAAAGTGGTGTGGAAAACTTTCCTGAGCTCCTGGAGTCTTGGGGAGGAACCTAGCTATTTTCGCTGTCTCTTGTGTCACCCTGGCAGATCCTGCTGGGCCAAGTGCTCTGACCCAGCGTAAGCATTTCGCGTGCTCACAAGGCGAGGAGAAAAAAAGATACCACCTTTCACCCTAAAGTGAAGGACTCCAGAAAGATAAACTGCTATCTAGTGTATTTCACATTTCCCTGGGAATGAAGGTTGGGCAGACATTTGACTTGCACAGTTAACAAAATAAATGGCTTTTAGCCGGTTCTCCAGGTCTTCCACGCAACCCTGTTTCATTAGTCGTTAGAAAAATTCTAACCCGTGACAGGATTTCTACTGTCGAGAGACAAGTAACACAGTTCAAAGACCCCAAGAGAGGTTGGAGGGTGAAAAGGGGGAAAGAATCTTGACGATGCCAGAAAGACCTGAAATTTCAAACTCAATTCATGAATTACAATAAATCAAAAAGCCTTTAAAGAATCTGACTTCCCAACCTGATTTTTAGAGGGGCAATGTAAGGCTTTCAGAAACAGTATCTGAAATAGATGTTTCAAGCCTCGTACTTTGCACAGTTATCAGCTACCACTGTGGTCTAAACTCTGCTATGAGTTAAAACTGGGTTAATTCTGTTTATAACTGCATGTCTCCTAAAATACTTCCCTATGCTGCCTAGAACTGGGCAATTCATATCTAGACCAAATAAAAGAATTGTACTAATTTAATGGGACTTCTGCTTTAAGAGAGAACCTGCCAACCTGCCTGCCTGCCTAAGAAAAATCTACGTAAAAACGCAGACACCTTCCGCCGCCCCCCTACCCAGTCTTGTTTTGAGTTACTCACTGGCACTACATGAAGAAAATTTCACTTTGCAACTCAAAATGAGGTAAGTGACTCTTACCAAAGGCCATCACCTACGTATTTTCTATCAGTTTAAGCCTGACTCTCAATTAGCCAAAACCAAAGAAAGCTTTTGAATCAATCCTGGTGTGTGAAATTATAGCTGGGACAAGGCACGAGGCACATACTGTGCTGCTGCTTCGTTTTGTGATGTGTTCTCTCTGCTAAAGGCAAAAATAGCAAAGGGCCAGGTGCTCCATCATTTCTCTGCCTGATAAAAAGCCCACTGAAATGAACGGCCTGAAAACTCTCTACATGACGCCTCTCCTCCAAGCCCCATAAAAATAACTGCCAATGGATTCACCACACACAGACCGCCACTGCTCATTTATAATTAAGAGCCAATATCATAAATCGGAGCAAGAAAAGTGTGCATGATTTGCTGAAACTGAAAAGGAAAATAAATTAGCACGTCTGGAGTACTGGGAAATACAGGGCCATTTTGGAATTTTCTTTATCCAAAGCCCATCTATGTAACAGTTAAGAGGTTTGCCTTAGATTGAAATGGTAAGTTCAACAGGCCATCTTTCTGACGAAAACAAAAGCCTATGATACTAAGTCAACTAAATATGCCACTAATACCATTTGTTAAAAAATCTGACAAGTAAATTTTGCTTCTGACCACAAGGAAAATATATTCTATTTGGGAATGAATAAAAAGATAACTTGCTCTTTACTGTTTCCCTTAAAAACGTATAAGATTTACCTGATAACCATGTGTACAAAGTCACTATGATGGTTTTAACAGCTCATCTTTCACTAGGGAAAATCTGGTAATTCCATCTTAAAATATTTTGCTGTACAAAAAAACTGACTTTCCCCCTGATCTTTTAGCAAGTAATTCACATTTTTATTGAACAGGAAGTCATAAGAGTACTGGATATAGAGTTAAACTCTCATGTGTATGGATAATGTACCATTGCTTAGAATATACACATGGCTTACAATGGTGGTATATGTCCACATATCTCAATGGATGGGTATTAAGATATGAACTAATAAAAGCAATGACCACTTTAATGTTACCCCAACTCGGGGGGGAAAAAAACACACATATGGTTTGCATTTCCCTCCAAATAAATACCTGCCAGATGATGTTTATTGCACTTTCATTTTGGCTTAGAGTCTAAGCCTTAAACTGATTCCCATCATGCAACATAAAAACACTATACTCAAGATACTCAAACTGGTCATCATGATCAAAAGAGAACTTTACAGAACAGAACTTTTAGGGGTTTAGGGTTTTTTTGTTTTTTTAATTTAATTTTTTTTTTTAACTAATCTCTACACCCAACATGGGGCTTGAACTCACAACCCTGAGATCAAGAGTCACACGCTCCACCCACTGAGCAGCCAGTGCCCCTACAGAACAGAATTTCCTGACCCTGTCAGCCAGAATGTTGAAGCTAGCTCAAGCTTTTATCATCTAGTTCACCATGCATCCTGTGGGAGAAATTCTTTCCCTATCCAATCTTAGAATCCTAATGGAAACAAAATGAGAAAATATAATACCTTCAGCTAGAGAGATCCCTGGCTACTATATCACAAGGTAATTTTATTTTTAAGGCAAAGAGTAAGGCATTAATTCAAACATTCATTTCATGAAACTCACTTGTTGATGGTTCTTCCAAAAGTGACCTGAACGAGAGCAATTAATGTTCTTCTCACCCATTTAAACACTAAAATAGAAATGGGGAGAAAAGAATTTATCACAGTATATCACAATTATGACATTTTCGGAGCTGCACAAAGCATAAATCTTACCATTTGACTCAATCTGAGTTCTGACACCAAGTAATGACTAGGATATCTGCAGAATTTGGGTCCAGGTTAGCAAACTGCTGTCAAAAAAAACTTCTTCTAAGCCTTCATTTTCCACATAGTAACCGATGAGATGAAACCTAAGAGTTTTTATAGCTTTTCAATGCCTAAACAACAGCTGAGCCAGCGAATGGAAACAATACTCTACTTCACCATGTCCCCAGGCCACTTACCCGTCTGTTTTCCACCAGCAGACACTGCAAAGCCTATTTTAGGTTTCTGTCTGGCTTGTTGAACCCAATTTTCTAACACAATGCTCTGAATGAGAAATATCTGTGGTCAAATGTTGACAAATATTTTGAAATATGAATGAGCTGATGGGCCTAACTTCCCTTTTGGAGAGCCGTGTGTAGATCACTCCATACTTTATGTATTTTATGCCCTTGGGAGAAAGGTGAACTGTCAAGAGCTGGGACCCTGAGTGAGCTGTGACTTTGGCGCACTCCTGTGCCACTTCCCAGAGCAGCTGGGCACAAATCACCTTCTCTGAGCCTCAGTTTCCTCATCTGTTCAAGGACATGTGTTTTGCTTTACAAATCTTGTTGACATCTTACGCGAGTGCTGTGAAAGTTTCGACAGACCTAAACTTTAATTACCAACATGAAGACACATTTTTAAAGGTACAGAATATGAATATAAACCAGAAGAAGGCAAAGAAATGTGGGGAGGATGTTTTAGGTCTGCAAATTGGAATCTAAACCAAATTTTCCATCTACATAAATTCACATCCATTCACTGAAATGTTTAGTTACTCACACATAAGCAAATGAGAAATTCAGGCTTGGCTCTTAGAGTTCAGGGCTCCTGCCCCAGTAGGAAAACCTAAAAGGGACTAAATCCACAAACACCTCTGTACGAGGCAAACCACCCAAACAAAATCAACCATCAACACAGACTTGGCCCTAGACTTTTAAAACATTCCAAAGTCATTTCTAACTTTATAAATGGATCCAAGTACCCAGCTAAAGTAGTGTTGTTAACCTGTCAAGTAAGAGTCAAGTCTTAGAATCAGAACTATGCCTCAAAGGTGCCTTAAATTTTTTATGGAATTCAGAGCACTCTGATAGCATGCAGACTCGCTCATTTTAGGCTAGGAGCAGCACATCTGCTGGTGCTGATAACCTCACTCTGGCTTTCCAGGGCAGGAGAGAGGCAGCTCATACTGTCATGGAAACTGATCTGGATCACCCCAGAAGAACCAAGCAGCACTCGGAGATCGTGGAAGGCAGGAGGTTTATTTTACACCGGTGGGCTCAGAGGAGATCATTCTCCGGAGGTCTGAGCCCAGAGCGTCACCAGAGGGGACAATTTATAGTCTGTTACTTCCGCATTCCTCATTAGTAGTCATTTGGTACATGTGGCAAGCAGGGCGGGAAGAAGAACCTGGAAGGGGAGTCTTAGGGCAGGGGCTGGAATTTCCTTCTCAGTACTGTCGTCAGCCATCTTATAACAGATTTTTCTCTATCAATACGCAGAGGGTCTGAGGACACAGGCAGCTCTAAGAATGCCTGACGGCCAAGCGACAGTTCTACGTTTTTTAAAAGGCTGTATTACTGATCCCCTTTTGTACACTGAACCAGAGCAGGAACCAAAAATGTCTTTGGTACAAATTCTCTCCCAGCACTGATATGCCTTTACTCCCTTCTTCCAATCCTCTCCCGGTCCCCATTCCCCAAACTGCACAGGAATCAGCCCTATTCTTCCTTCCAAGGACTCATCTGTTCAGACACATAAGCAGCTGCAGCAACACTGGCATTTTGCTGACGGCAAATATATCACATCTCATTATAAATGATGTTCTATTTATTCCCCTCTGAAATGTCACTAGCAAAACCAAATATGCTTCTAAGCAGGCATGTGGTAGAGGAAATCCAAGCTGCAAAGACAAGACTTTGGGCCCTACTCCCATCCATCATGTCTCTGGATCCCTTTGTTTCACAAAGAGCACACTGACCAAAGGCTACAATGGTGCTTCCTCATTCTTATCAACTCCGTGGGAAATGGGGAAGACTCACGATTTATAAGCCAGATTTCACTGACGAAGAGTCAGATTTTGGGTGGAGAACTAGTTTTTCCTGCCTACGCTGTACCTAGTTAAACATCAGTATATATCTTAGAGCCTCTAAAACATAGAACAGGGATACATAGCTTTTTCATCTGAAAGGATCTTTGGTATTTGGATGATATTCTATCACAGATTACTTCTTCATTTAACCATCCGCCATTTCTAAAGTTTAGCCTAGTTCCAAATTTCCATTTTTGAAATTATGCTAAAATGAACATCCTGACGTATAAATCTCTGCCTGTAGTTTAGAACTGGGTCTATGGCTTAATGCGAATTACATTTTTGGAACCCCTGCGGTGTAAGTTCACCGAAGAAAGAAGCTACATCTGATATACTTTTCTTTCTCCTTACAGAGTGATCTCTAAAACATATGCTCCCAAAGCATTTGCTGATTGTTTTAGCTCTGGCTTATTAATGACTAAAATAATTAATTCTGGCACTTAAAATTTTCTTGTCTGTTCATCCATCAGTGCATCCTTCCAGGCATTTTATTGATCACTGACTATGGATGAGGCATCACAGTAGATGGTGAGGACTAAGACACATAAAACATGTTCAAACTTGCAATAGTACTTGAAGTTTTTTCATCTGCTAATAATCCTTTAAGTGATATATTAAGGGATATACAAATAAGAAGGGAAGCCCAGCTCCGTTTCCTATACAGGACCAACCCCCAGCCCATACTCTTCACCCCAAGGGAAAAGCTGCTAATCTGGGTAGACAGCACAAGACAGTCACGGGACAACATATTACTGGCTGGTGGCATTACGAGGCCTTACCAACGCTTACTCCTCACATGGGTTTCCTCTTGTAGGTGGTCGGCTGTGACTTCAGGCACCTGTCCTATCTCTAGCTAGTCCTGAGGCTCTCGGTACACGGAGCACACTGATCTCAGGGTTCAGAGTGTTGGGGGGCTGTGGAAGGTGAGCGTGGGCAGAGGGACCTATTCAGGACTCAAGACTCAGCCACCCAGTACAGTTTGACCTTTTATCCAAGTAATACTCTGGGGGAGAAGCACCTGTGTGGGTCTTAACACGAATACTTTGATTCTGTTTTTGCCCTTGTTTCTGCCAAGTACATCTCCCTCAGGTACCGCTAGGGTGACATTTCTCAACCTTGGCGCTCTTTTGGACAGGACAGCTCTTTGTTGCGGGCGGTGCCCCAGGCCCTGGAGGGGGTTTGGTGGCATCCCTGGCCTCTCTCCACAAGATGCCAGGAGCACCATCCCCCAGGTTGTAACAACCAAAAGTGTTTCCAGATATCACCAAATGTCCCCTGAGGGACAAAATTCCCCCACCCTTCCACTGATAACCACTTCTCAACAGGGACAGAGGTAGCTGAAAGGCAGGCCTGAGGCATTTCCTGTGTCCCTGACCAGAGTACAACCTCACAGCACCAAAACCTTACCTTTATCAACAGGGCTCCTTCCCTGACTATGCACAATTATAAAGCAATGAGGCTATGCTAAACCACGTAAAAAAGAAATTCAAAGCATTCTATCTGTATTCAGAGGAACACGGTAGAGGGTAACTCAGGACCCAAAGTTCCCCAAGTACAGAGGTCGTGGCCTCGAGTTCTCCCACAGTATCTGGTTGGCTCGTAAATGTGTTTGCTGATGAGTGAATGGATATAGATACAAATGTGATTCGAGTTCTCCCACAGTATCTGGTTGGCTCGTAAATGTGTTTGCTGATGAGTGAATGGATATAGATACAAATGTGATTCGGGAATAAAGGGGTATTATGAGTGTGTGGGTGTGTGTGTGTGTGTGTGTGTGTGTGTGTGTGTGACCACTTAAATCACAAAGAGGCTTACTTCCTCGAAGTTCAAAGATCTCCCCAATCAACATGAAACATGGCTCAGCCAAGGCATCTTTCCTCCCATCCACATCATCACCATAATCTGACAGGTCACTGTCCTCCTCTGTCTCCTCCTGGGGGTACAGAAAGGTCAGAGGAAGTCACTTATCCAAGAAAGTTGTTAGAGTTGTTCTTTTCTTTCACATGTAAATTCCAACCTATGGGCTCACATTTCAACCTTAAACACTCATTTGACTTTCCTACATACAGAAATCTATGCATTCTCAACGCGGGGCAAAATGTGTATCTAACCCCAGGGAAAAGCTTGATGTTAAAGGCTTATTCAAGGTTTAAAATAATTTTGAAAAACCTCTATCACTGTATTAGTAAGGAGTGAATTAGTAGATAACAAAATAGTTTTCTAACCATTTTGAGTTTCAAAAGTAAACCTTTTTAACTTAAAAGTCATGATTTTAAATTCGCTGTTAAAATGTTTTTTTAAATTCCCTGTTTTTTTTAAATGTCTTTTTTTTTTTTGATGTTTATTTTATTTTTTGAGACAGAGAGAGACAGAGACAGAGACAGAGGGTAAGCAGGAGAGGGGCAGAGAGAGAGGGAGACACAGAATCGGAAGCAGGCTCCAGGCTCCGAGCTGTCAGCACAGAGCCCGACGTGGGCTCGAATTCACAAACTGCAAGATCATGACCTGAGCCACAGTCAGACGCTTAACCGACTGAGCCACCCAGGCTCCCCAGTAATGTCATCATTTTAAAGCTCTGACTCAAGCTCTGATTCTGTACTTCAGTCAGTCTCATTTTCTGATCTGTGTATCAGCAAGTTTCAGTTCAAAACTCATTATTTGCCAGGTACCAGGCTACTGCAAATAGGGGTGATGTGGATCCAGACTTTCGGCGGCCCACAGCGATCTGGGGAGAATGACAAACATACATGCAGCTGTTTCTACACAGAGGGCGAAGTGCTGTCACAGAAGCACAAACATGGGCAGTGGAAGGAGAGCCGAGCATCATTCTGATGTCTGCAGAGGCAACAGCTGAAGCTGTGAACCACACAGAGGGCTAGTAACAGCACTGTGGGGGACAGGCGGGGCGGGGGAAAGGACTGAGAACTCAGAGGCAGGAGGAGTTTCCAAAACTTCACAGCAACATCAAATACTGCAGAAGAGGGGGAAGAAGGTGAAAACAAAGAGGAAGCCGCTGGATCGGGCCATGGACACTCACTCTTAGAGATAATCTCACAGTGACTGAGCCATAAGGTAAACTCCAAGAGGTTCAGGAATAAACGGGAGGTCATGGAGGAAAGCTAACCGACTACGGGCAGACATGACATATATGGCTCCGAGGGGCAGAGGTGGGAGAGATGCTTGGGGGGTGAGCAGGTTTCCACAGAGACCCGAGCACCGGTGTGGATATGCTCTGTGGGGTGTCCAGATTTCTCTCAGCTCAGAATGCAGTAAAGTAGCATGCTCCTGTCCATCATCCACGCCTTCTGTCCGAACTCATTAAACCAATCCTGGCGAAGAGGCAGTAGCATTTGGCGATGAACGCCAAGGAGGTAATGAATGTCTCCATAAGGAGACACCAAATTTCAGCAATGGTCTTGAGCAATTTGCTGAAGAGCCAAAGATGGGGCTTCAGTGTCCTAAACATAGCTAGGAGCTGGCTCTGCAGGGAAGCCTGAGCTCTAGAATACAAGATCGTTGGGGTGCCTGGGTGGCTCAGTCGGTTGGGAGTCCGACTTCAGTTCAGGTCATGATCTCACAGCTCGTGGGTTTGAGCCCCGCGTCAGGCTTTGTGCTGACAGCCCAGAGCCTGGAGCCTGTTTCGGATTCTGTGTCTCCCTCTCTCTCTGCCGTCCCCTGTTCACGCTCTGTCTCTGTCTCTGTCTCTGTCTCAAGAATAAATAAACATTAAAAAAAAAAAATTTAGAATACAAGATCGCAAATGTCTGCAGCCTCTCTCTATTCACTTCTTTACCCATGAATGTCACTCCTAGACTCATCTTCCTTCAGAATATTCCATGACCTTCCATTCCCTGAAAATAAGTTCTGACCACCTCAGCTTGGCATGACCTTGCCTCCGGCCCCTTCTGTTTTTTGCCTAATATTCCATCAATTAGCTCCCTCCAGACGCCCTCCTCTCTAGTCCCATGACCTACTGACTGTCCCTCTCATACCGGCCTCCCCATAATGATGACCCACATCTCCAGGGATGGCTGGTCGACCACTTTTACAGGGGCTCCCAAACAACTTCGCATCCACATTTCGCCTACCGATCTTGTTATTACTCTTTGCTGTACCATAACTCTTGCAAGTGGCTTATAGGGGAGCACAAGCAGGTGTCCCCAAAGTATGACAGCCATAATAACTGAAAATGGATGTACCTGCTCCCCAATGCCCCACCAGTAGCATGCTTTCAACAAATATCTGGTACTTAAAACAGCCTTCAAAAAGATGTGCCTAAGTCTGCAAGAATGGCACAACTGGGGTGCACGTGTGGCTCAGACAGTTGAACATCCAACTCCCGATTTCGGCTCAGGTCATGATCTCACGGTCCTGAGATAGAGCCTTGGGTCCGGCTCCACAGTGAGCGTGGAGGCTGCTTGGGATTCTCTGTCTCTCCCTCTCTCCCTGCCCCTCCCCCACTTTCTCTGTCTCTGTCTCTCTCTCAAAATAAACATTTTTTTAAAAAATGGCACCTTTCAACAGCTTACCTCTTGATGTGAGAAGAAGTCGCGAGGAAGTCTTTCCAAAAATGAGGATAATGAAAAAGTGGATTTTTTCCCCTGCACATCAATAACCTTGAGGTAGTCAGGAGAAGGGCTCAAAAAGGCATAAAGTGCTTCACTCTGACACAGTCTTTCATCTGAAAGAAGATTCTGCAGAGGAAAGAGGGTGGGTTACTCCCAGGGAGGACTACACCTAAACTGCTGGAAACCAGCACAGATACAGGCAAGCGAAGCACAGAGGACTGCGCTGGGGATTTACCTCCCCGATTCTGAACCCCAAACCGCTTCCCTCTCCTGCTGAAACAGAACATCTGAGATTAATTGCAGTGATTTCGACCCTCTCCTGGGAAACTGGAGCACCCTAATCATCCTGCTCGTGGGGGGTGCGGCGTGGACAACAGAATGCACTCGGTTTGCACCACAACAAAGAACTCCTGCTTTGCACACAGCTGACAGACCTGTGGCCACCGCCTCTGAACGTCACCTTCACTCGCCTGTGTTGGAACACCTTATACACCACCCACTGCGCAAGGACCCTCTACGCGCTGACAGCACGAAGCCTGCTTGGGATTCTGTCTCCCTCTCTCTCTGCCCTTCCCCAACTTGTGATCTCTCTCTCCCTCTCTCTTAAAAATAAACCTTAAATAAAAAACAAATAAATACTCGAAAAAACACAATACAGGATTTAGGATTAAAGAGACCAATCGTGGGGCGCCTGGGTGGCTCAGTCAGTTGGGTGTCCGACTTCGGCTCAGGTCATGATCTCGGAGCTGGTGGGTTCGGGCCCCGTGTCGGGCTCTCTGCTGACAGCCTGGGGTCTGGAGCCTGCTTTGGATTCTGTGTCTCTCTCTTTCTGCCCCTCCCTTGCTCATGCTCTGTGTCACTCTCTCTCAAAAATAAATAAACATTGAAAAAAACTTAAAAAAAAAAGAGACCAAAGGGAAATAGTGCCCCATTTATGATGTAATCTCTCTGGGGTAGAGGGACACTGGGAGCACTGTGCTTCTGCTATGACAGCCTGGGGTGGCAGAAGAGGTTAGGTTCTAATTTTTTTTTTTTTAATGTTTATTTATTTTTGAGACAATGTGAGAGAGTGCAAGCAGCGGAGGGGCAGACAGAGGGAGACACAGAATCTGAAGCGGGTTCCAGGCTCTGAGCTGTCAGCCCAGAGCCCAACGTGGGGCTTGAACTCACGAACCGTGAGATCATGACCTGAGCTGAAGTCAGACGCTTAACCGACTGAGCCACTCAGGCGCCCCAAGAGGTTAGGTTCTAGTCTCAGTGGACTTGGTCCCTGACAGTCACATGACATTTGTTCAGGCAAAGGTTGAAATCTGATAAACTCTATGACTTTCTCTAGAACAAGTACTTCTGAGAACACCCCATACTGCCACACAGGGGACAGGGGGTCCAAGGGTGCGACCAACATTCCAGTGGTTATTAGCTTCCTGTGTCCTGCATGAAGACTGGACTGGAAATAGGAACGTTCTGACTCAGATGGAGGGAAGGAGGTTAATGCGGATGAGGAGTGGGTGTCACTACCGCCTTCCCTGGCCCCGGAGCCCAACAGATAGGCCTTTATTCCTTTTACAGAGCATCAGATGTTCACTTGTATGTAAGGATAGATTAGAAGGAGTGAGATACTCTCCCCCTAACTTGATTTCATTTAGCTGATCTATACTCTCCAGCACTGTTTTATAAGATAGTAAGAAATGACTAAGTCTTGAACTTAATACAATCAATATAAAGAAATCATTAAGGGTAATAAGACTTTGGCCTAAATTATATTCGATTATGAAGGAAAATAATCAAATTAAATACATAGGAAAAGTCAGAAATTCTCAAAGATGTCTGTGGGGCAAGGTATAATTGTTTTTTAACCTTTTTTTTAAGTAGCCTCTACCCCCACATGGGGCTCAAGCTCACGACCCTGAGATCAAGATCAAGATCAAGAGTCGCTTGCTTGGGGCGCCTGGGTGGCGCAGTCGGTTAAGCGTCCGACTTCAGCCAGGTCACGATCTCGCGGTCCGTGAGTTCGAGCCCCGCGTCAGGCTCTGGGCTGATGGCTCGGAGCCTGGAGCCTGTTTCCGATGCTGTGTCTCCCTCTCTCTCTGCCCCTCCCCCGTTCATGCTCTGTTTCTCTCTGTCCCAAAAATAAATTTAAAAAAAAAAAAAAAAAAGTTGAAAAAAAAATAAAAAAAATAAAACCAAGGTGTGATTTAAAAAAAAAAAAAAAAAGAGTCGCTTGCTCTACCAACTGAGCCAGCCAGGCACCCCCTGGGGTTTTATAGTGTTTAAGCTCTTTGGGGATGGCATCCCATTCTCAACTCCTTCCCACAAACACCTAGAGCACGTTGTCCTATTCTAGTGAAGATCTAAGGTGACTATCCAGTTAAGGGGTGATGGAGAAAGGTGTAAGGCACTCCAAGAACAGTGCTGTGCACACGCACACCAAGAAGCAGGACAGAGCGCCGCTGGAGGCAGAAGGCTGGTGTAAGCAGTCTATTCCTATATGTCCACAGGAATGAAGAAAGACACATGCGTGGCCGAGAATGACTATCTAGATTAATAAATATCTGTATGGTTAGTTTGCTTCAATAGGGAACCATTTCTCATAAATAAACATTCAAGTACACACGTGCTCACTGGAATCCCTTTTTGTGGAAGGTCCTGTGAACCCAATAAAAGACTAAGCATTTTACATCTTTTCCTGCTTGCAGTTGGTGGGATAATATTTGAAATTATAGTCTGCAGTGTAACCTTCCGAAATACATTCAATAGTTAGTGCTTTCAAATAGTCTTTGAGGAAATGGGAAAACAATCCAAATCTGTACTTCCTGGTTTGAAAACCTCTTGATTACAAGACAAAAGGCCACTTGGAACTAGTTTCATCTGGCTTAGCTGCAGGTTATTCTTGCTCTGGGCTGTGCCCACATGACCTACCAGTGGCGGCAGGGTCGCAGAGTGTGGTTTCTCTCCTGGCACAACAGCAGAACTCACTAACCCATTTCCATCACCCACAATCCAATAAGGGTACGTATCCACCCTCCCTGCACCCAGAAAGTGCAGGCACAGAGTGTTGTGTCTTGTTTCACGAACAAGATCTTTAACTCATCTGAATGATTCAATCGGTTACTATGTTGGAGTGGGTTTAATGATTTCCTAGACATTCTGAATCAGCAACAAAATGGTAGGATTTCAGTTTCAAATTCTCTTGTAAGAGCATTTTGATGATTCTCTAACCCAGTTCTGCCATAATTAAACTCAGAACATTTTTCTACGGTGCAAATTATTTTATTTCCCAAGGGAGGTTTATATATTATATACTATACACACGTATTATATAATATTATAAAAAATAATTTTAGGAAACAAAAATTTCCCTTGGGAAATAATATAATTTGTATCTTGGAAAACTTTAGAATACACACATACGAACATATTTAGAGAGAGACAGAGACAGAGGAAAGAAGAAGATATGAATATAAGGGGAAAAAAGTCAAAGCAACTCTGACATTAACTTATTTTTTTATAAATTTTTTTTTCAACATTTATTTATTTTTGAGAGAAAGAGCACGAGTGGGGGAGGGGCAGAGAGAGAAGGAGACAGAATCTGAAGCAGGCTCCAGGCTCTGAGCTGTCAGCACAGAGCCCGATGCAGGGCTAGAACTCACAAACTGTGAGATCATGACCTGAGCCAAAGTCAGATGCTTAACCAACTGAGTCACCCAGGCGCCCCTGACGTTAACTTATTTTAACAACGACCCATACTTCTGATTCAACGACTATATTTGAATATAGCCTTTACTAAGAATTTGGCAACATCCACTATTTAAAATCTCAGGACTTCTAGCTACCATATATAGGCAAAAAGTGTTTCACAAGGCAAAGTTCAATGCCTCCAAAAAGAGCTTTGGGGGTCCATGGTTTGAGTAACTTAACTATACTCTGCATATGTAGAGGGCCCAGCAAAGGAAAAATATACAGTGGTTGCTACTAAGGATCATGTATCTTTGGCCTTATTCTCTAAAAACAGACTGAAGATAAATAATAAAGCATTCAGAGGAACTTAGGAGAAGGTCTTTAGGACCTCAGAGTAGGCAAAGATTTCCTAACAAGCAGAAAGGCAAAACCACAAGAGAAAAAATTGGTATTTTGGACTAAATTAAAATTAAGAACTTCAGTTCATTAAAATAAGTCATTAAGAGAGCGAAAAGGCCATCCACAGAAAGGGAGAAGGTATCTGCAACATAAATGGTTTGATAAGATTTATGTCCAGATCACATGCAGAACTCCCACAAAGTGGTAGGGAAAAGACAGGAGACAGGACAGAAAAGCAGACTCGACTTGGCCAGACCCTTCACGAAAGAAACTATCCAAATGGCCAAAGACATACAGACTGGTGGTTCATATCATTAGCTGTCAGGGAAATGCAAATTACAACCACAACAAGATACTACCACACACCCACCAGGATGATTAAAAAGAACAAAGCAGGGCCCCTGAATGGCTCAGTCAATTGAGTGTCCACATTGGCTCAGGTTGTGATCTCATGGCCGTGATCTCGCAGTCAGTCATGAGATCGGGCTACGCGCTGAGGGTGGAGCCTGCTTGGGATTCTCTACGACCCTCCCCCACTTGCATGCGCGCACATGTGCGCGTTTTTCAAAATAAATAAATAAGCATTTTTTTTCTTTAAAGAACACGGCAGAGAGTCAGTGGCAAGGGCGATGGCGAGCAATCAGAACCCTTACATTCTGGGGTGACAGTGTAAAAACTGCTACAACGACTTCATAAAACTAAGAAACTCAGACCCGTAGGTATTACACGACATATATTCACCAAAAGACAAGTACTAGAAGTTTCTAGAAGCCCTCTTCATAAATGGCCTCAACCGGAAACCATGCAGATGCTTGTCAAAAACAGAATGAAGAGAGTACAATACGTTCGCACAGTGGGAAATCTACACAATAGTGAAAACGAACGATCCGCAGCCAGAACAGCACTGCGGGCCAGAGTCCCCCGAACACAGTGTCGAGTGAAAGAGGTCAGACACATAGGAGTCCATACTGCATGATTCCATTTATACAAAGTGCAAAAACAAGTGTATCTGGGCTGTCGGAAGTCAGGATCATCACAGCCCCCGGTCGGGGTCGGGGGCAATGACAGGAAGAAAGCCGGAGGCACTGGCAGTATCCTATCTCCCGGACTAGGTGCTAGTGCCTGCACGGTGTGCTCAGGGTGTGAAGGAGGACACAGTTGTACACGTGATTTCTGTACTGTACGTATTTTATATTTTTTATATTTTGTGTGTGTAGTATACTTTCATGACAAACAAATAAGCCAACCAAAGATATTTTGAGGATCTGGCATGACCAGCGAGCACAGGAAGCTAATGAGCAAGATCTTAGAATAATGACAGTTTAACCCCAAAATAACTAATTTTTCCTCTTGGATCCAAAACATTTCAGTTGCTTACCTGTAAAAACTTATTTAATTGATTCTTTGACTTTTCCATAAACTTGTGATCTATAGATTTGAAAGGCAGCTTGCTAAGAGAAGGCAACTGGACTTTTTTTAAAGAAGGGAAACACTGTGGAAGAAAACATTAAATGTTAGCATCTCAGTCATATTTATATCTTGGGGGGGGTAGTTTAGATTTATAATTAGAACAAACCAAGTATCTTCTTCCTGTTCTCGTTCCTCTTGAGATTTAAGACCTTGAAAACCCGCCTGTTCTAATCCGGCTCCAAGGAATGAGGAGGAGCAGGACATTTGATGAAAAAAGTCTAAAGCGCACCCGTAGGCCCATGAAGGCCTGGAAGCCGGGCAGCCCTGAGGCCAGGCCAATCGGGTGGATTTGTGCAACACGAAGCAGCCCAATGCTCTAGGCGGGCACACCCGGCTCACAGACGGTTTTTCTGTTAGGATGTGCTTTGTTTACAACATCTCCACATGTGGACAAGTTATCAAAGCTGACAAAAGAATACAACGGAAAGAAAGAGTAACTGGGCTTGTAGCTTTCTTACCGCCTTTCACAATGTAACCATATTAATAATAATACTGCATATTAATAAATAATAAAACTCCCCTTTGTGGATGAAGGCCTACATTCTGCCAGACACTGTGCTAGAAGCATGGCGTGTGTACCAACAGCTCTAAGAGTTGGCAATGACTATTCATTCCTGTTCTACATAGGATACAACTGACGATCAGGATTAAAACCCAGATCCATCTGACCACACAGTCTGTGTTCTTTGTGCCAATTTCCAAACTCTCCAGACTCTGCCCCCATTTCCAAACGCTGGCCTTCATGAAGGCACTGGGGCCATCTGAATGTGCTTAATGAAACCAGCTGGCATCGACAAGTCAGGGAGCACAGAGTCTGCCTGCCACAGCCTTCGGTGCTGCTGACCCTTGGCGCACAGAAGGGGCACGGGAGCACCCACTGGCCTGGCCGTAGCAGGAGAAGGCGTGGGACAAGTCAGTCAGAGCAAGTGCGTGCAAGTGCTTCGGGTGCCGGGAAAGGGAAAACTGGCCCTTCCCTCGCAGCCCACTAAAGGACCAGCAGTACAACGGCACGTGCCCAAGGCTGTACATAAACCAGGGCTCCGACTCAGGGAACAGTCGTAGAGAAACGAAACAGGCAGTGAGCGTCAGAAGGGAAGACTGCACTTCCCTGGGGACCCGAAAAGGTGCTTCCTGTCCCAACTGTCAACAGAAAGCATTCACATGCAAAAACATGACAACTCACACGATGCTAATTTCTAAGGGTGAGAAAAGAACCCAGTGATCAGCTAAAGAGAGGAGAAAAATGACGGACATGGAATTTTATAAGGCTTATTTCCTCTAAGTCTTTGATCTACTTGTTTCTGTTTTCTAAGAATATTTTCCACATACATTTTATTTCAAAACCTCCTCTCAATTCCTTTTTCTCCTTCTGTTTTCGTCAGCTACTAGACTGATCCTAAACTTGGCTTCACAATGGTTTGTCACAGGGCAAACAACACATTTTTCTGCAGTGTCAATTGTACTCGACAATTTTGGCAAAAATTTAATCTTCTATCGAGACGGCAGTTTGCTTTCCACACTACCAGGGTGACCACAGTCCACTGGAGAAGTACCACAGTCGGACACTTGGTTGTGATTTTTAAAAGCATTTGAAGAAGTTATAGAGGATGCGTGCAGGGAAAGCAGAGCGGGAAGTGACCAAAGCCACATGATGTCAGTGGTTCGGTCATCTGTCCATGCCAGATGCATCGTGGAGAAGGCGATCGGAACGGCAAGGCAAAAACCAGCCAAAGTGAGAGTGGCCAGGCTTGTTTGGGATCCCTATTGATTAAAGTATTTTAATAAGGGAAAAGTCAATTTTTCCATGATGCTCTTTAGCAACACACTGTTGGGGATATCGTGCTTCTCAAAGCTCCACTGTCCCACGCACAAAGCAGGTAAAACATGAACTGGCCGAGATCGTTTTCAAAGTTGGACAAGTCACAGATCCAGTGACGGGAAAACCCTGTGCAGGAACTCCCTACCTGGAAAGCTGGGTCAGTCTGGAACCCACCCACCCAACCAGAACTCTGGAAGAAATGAATAGCTCTTCAGCAGAGTAAAGGGGGACTGGAGGAAGGAGTCAAAGGGAAAGATATCTAAGTTGGCTTTATGGAAAAAAATTTTTCTAAGTGTCGTTACAAACTGTCCAATTTCTCTTCTGGTATTTATGGAACAGGTAAAGTAAATAAGTAAAGGCCTTGTTAAAATTTTTCATAAAAGTTTAAGGTCACGCTTTAAATTTCCTTTTCATTAGACATATTTTCTCTTACAGTAAGTACGCCTAGTAATCCCCATTGTTTTGTAAGCTCACTATTTTAGAAGGTTTTTTTTTTTTTTCATTTGCCAAAGGAATCTTGAATTTACCTTAGAATCTTTGGGGAGGAAAAAACCTTTTGATATCATAAAACGGATTCACATTAAGTGGATATTTATTTTTGGTGGTACATATTCAAAATTAATTTAAACTTTTTCTCTGATTTAACCAATTATGAATGGAAATAACAGTCTGATTGAGGTCAGTCTGTATCAGATTAAAGTCTGTATTAATAAGAAAGCTGACATAAAGAAAATAAAACTTGAAAAATCGAAAAGATAAATAAATAAAGGCACTTGAAGAAGTTATAGTATTCACAAGATAGTGATTAAAAAGGTTTAAAAAAATCCCCTCAGGAGAAAAGGTTATAGGAAATAGACATATTTCATTTGCGGAAGAGGAGTCTGATAGGTGACCACAGGATTTTACCAAGATTTAGTTCATTCCAAGCCAGAGAACAATAAACAGAAACAAAAGTAGACGTGACTGAAAAGCTTTTCAGTTGCTGGGGAAGAGGGCAGTCACCTCCAGGAGGGGGAGAGTTAGAGAAGACGCAGTTTCTGAGAAAGATGGAAGAACAAGGAATGGAAAGTAAGATGACCCGGATTCCAATCCTGGTTTGGCCACTATGTACACGTCCTACGATAAATTGACCAAACTCTCCGGGGTCAGTTCCTCTCACCTTAAAATAAAAGAAGTGACCTAGATTAGAAGCTTTCTAACGTTTCTAACTAAAACTCACAGTAGGAAGTACATGCCACGTTGCAGCCTGCATACGTATAAATGCATATCCACACAGATAATATAATCCACACGTAAAGCTGAGAAGTTCTATGAAACAGTGTTCATTACTACCACTGCTACCACCACCGACACGATAACGTTTATTATGCGAAACACTCTCTTCTAAATGCTTTGGATAAACGTATTCTCTTAATTCTCACAAATCTGTGAGATGGGAGAGGTAGATGCTATGGATATTCGTATTCTACTGATGAGGAAGAAGAGGGACAGAGAGACGGAGTGACAAGTCCCAGGTCATATAGCTACTGAACAGTATAGCCACAGTCCAAACTCAAGCAGTCTTGCTCCTGAGTCTATGCTTTCAACCACGACACTGCATGACTCCCTTACTTTTTGTGCTGAAATCCAATATATTCTATGCTCTGTCCACTGCTGCAATCAATAACTGATTTCACTTCCCACTAATGGGTCACAACTGGCAGCCTCAAAACCGGGGGCCCTAGATGACCCCTAGCTCTCTTTCAGCTCTGGGGTTCTCTGAGGCTTAGTGGAGATCAGACAGTTCTCTGTCCTGAAGGATTTACTCTAAACCATCTGAGCTATGAGTTATTTTCCAAATGTCGGACTGAAAAAGCCACTTTGCCAGTATCCATAGCGAAGGGAGAAAGGTTAATGATCAGTTTCCTTATATGTAAAAAATTGAAATGAGCTCTTAAATATCTTCTTGCTTGTAATTCTAAACCTTGTATTCATGAGTATTCATACCTCACTAAGTTTCCGGTGTAAATTCTGAAACTCACTGAGCCTTCTAGGGACGGTCCAGTTCTTAGTTTCAACTCCGCCAACTTCTTGTAAGCTTACCATGACAAAGTAACAGGGCATTTGCTCACCATTCTCTTCTGTAACCTTGGAAAAAACAGACACCACAACAACAAAAAGCATGGTTAGCGGATGTGGTAGGCAAGATTTCCAAATACTCCCCAAGATTTCCCACCCCTTGGTGGCTACACCCTGCATCATCCCTGGAACTGTGAACATGGTGTCCATTCCTGCGATTAGGTTATGCTATATTTGACAGCTGACCTTAAAGAAGGGAGATTACCCGGATGGGTCTAACCTAATCATACAAGCCCCTGAAGAGCAGAGACACTCCCTGGGACGGTAGGAGGACAGGAAGTCAGAAAGACAGGAAGCGCAAGAAGGACTCGGCATGTGGTGCTGGCGTGAAGATGGAGAGGGGCAGGTGGAAAGGACGTGGCAGGGCCTCCGCTGACAGCCAGAGACGAGACCTCAGGTCTACAACCACATGGAACTGAATCCTGCCAACGACCTAACCGAGCTTGGAAGTGGCTTTTTCCTCAGAGTCTCCAGACAAGAACTCAGTCTGGCCAATACGCTGCCTTCAGCCTCGGGATACAATGAGTAGAGGACACCGTCATACGGTGCTGGACTTTCAACCTGCAGAATTGCGAGCCAATCAGTGGACACTGTTTTAAGCCATGAAACATGTGGTCATTTGTTACATATCAAAAGAAAATTAATATAGCAGACTTAACATCCTAAGTGTATTCCTTTGAAAAAACAAATTAACAGAAAGCAAAAAGGTGTAAGATATGCTAAAACCTGTCTCAGAAAAGGATAAAGCCTTCCCCAGTTTAATTTCTGGATTCAACAAACCATGATTTCAATTTTCATGAAATTTTACATTGAAAGATATAATTTCCTCTACCTCCCAACTTAGATAATTCACACACACACACACACACACACACACACACACACACACGATATCATAATTCAGAAATAGGCCATTATTATACTTAACATAAATAGATTAGAAACAAATACTGAATTTAGGCTTGAATTAGTATCATCAATCAAATTAGAGACAAAGAGTCAATAAGAATGGCAAAGGAAAGAGACACAAGACACACTGAGCACCCACGGAGCCCCGTGACGTAGGACCATTACCCCACTGTGAGGATGCAGGAGGTGAGGACACACACAGGGTCCCTGGACTGTCCTAGGATCACACAGCTAGTATGGGTGTCAGCCAGGATCAGAACTCAAGAGAATCTGGCGCGACGTAGATACATCTTCCACACATTCCCATGCAGGGCTGCCTTGCAAACTCCGGCGGTCAGGTGACCCTTCAGGGTCCATTGCCAGTATCTTTTCGGTGACCACGGTGCCACGGTGAGCTCCTGCAGCTCGCCGTAATGGGAGTGCTCACAAGTACCAAAGAGCCGGTGCAGCACCCAGTGAAGCACTCCTGTCGTGGGTGTGCTTTCAGAGCTGTTCTCGGAGAACATGAATTGCGTGCTATCCAATCTAGAGGTGACCTTAGGGTTGTGAGTCTTAAGCAACCCCCACCCCACCACCACAGAGAGCGTGTGAAGCCACCGGGCTGATGGGCAAGACGGAGAAGAACAAAGATAAAGTGTACAAACACGCCCTTACAAATCTAAGGAGTTAAGTATTTTCACAAGCCATTTGAAATAATAGTGGAACAAAACATTAACACTGTGTTCCTCATGATCTCGTTATTTGTGTGGACCTGACCTTCGTCTCCAGATTTCCACATGACTGATAGTAAACCAGGTGGGAACAAAGAAGTTGTCAACAGTGGAAAATGCTTATATGCATCACTCCTTGAAGAGAAATTCTTTTTACAGACAAAAGGGATACAGCATATTCTGGAAATTGATACCCATATCCCTCAAAGAATAGCAAAATATTTTCTAAGTCAAAGCAAAAAATATTCATTATTAAAGATCTTAGAGCAATTGAGATTTAAGTAATTGAAGTCAGCAGAATGGAACAATCAGAAACACTTAAAATTTTTAATTTTTCACCACCAAATTTCAAATAGTGCCCTTCCATTTTATTTCAACCCTCAATGGCAAAAGAAAATGGCAATTCAAGGACATTACCTGTCCCTATCTGAAAGGTGCTTACAATTCCAGTGAACAAGAACAACCTGAAATGGAGAGAGATCAGATCTATGCCAGGCAGCCCTAGTACAGCTCACAGTCAAGGGTAGTAAGACAGAGCGAGAACAGTGAGGAAAGAAGGGGGACAAATGCAGTCTGTAAGAGCAAACGTAACTTTTCTATCCTCAACCTTAATTCTGTAGGACAAAATCCTGTCTTATAAAATCATACTCATTTTTTAAATTTTTTAAAATGTTTTTATTTATTTTTGAGAGAGAGTGCAATTGGGGGAGGGACAGAGACAGAGGGGAACAGAAGATCTGAAGCAGGCTCTGCGCTGAGAGCAGCAAGCCTGATGCGGGGCTCCGAACTCACAAACTGCAAGATCATGACCTGAGCTGAAGTCAAAGCTTTGCTCAACTGACTGAGCCACCCAGGCACCCCGAAATCATATTCTTTTTTATTTTTTTTTTAATGTTTACTTATTTTTGAGAGAGAGACAGACAAGAGTGCAAGCGGGGAGGGGCAGAGAGAGAGGGAGACACAGAATCCAAAGCAGGCTCCAGGCTCTGAGCTGTCAGCACAGAGCTCGATGCAAGGCTTGAGCCCACAAACCATCAGATCATGACCTGAGCTGAAGTCGGATGCCCAACCGACTGAGCCACCCAGGTACCCCTCCAAAATCATACTCTTAAAGTAAACTTGGAGGAAAAGCAGTCAGACCTACCTCTCCACTGGTGATGGAGGCTTTCCACATTCCGAGGTTCTCACACCACCAATCTGTTCTTGCCATGTGCAGCTGTAGGTCCGTGCGTTCTTTCTCTATTAGAATTATTTCCTCCTTCAACTTGAAAACAATCTGCAAGAGGGAAAACAGCCTGAGAGTTACAAAAGCACTTAAAATGCCACACAATTCAGCAAAGTAGCAGGGTACAAAATCAACAGACAAAAATCAGCTGCATTTCTATACACTAACAACGGACAATCCAAAAAGGGAATTAAGAAAACAATTCCATTTACCATAGCATAAAAATAATAAAATATTTAGGAATTAACTTAAACAAGGAAGTGAAAGATTTCTACAATGAAAACTACCTAACACCGATGAAAGAAATTAAAGATGACAAATAAATGGAATGATATTCAATGTTCATGGATTAGAAGACTAAGCACTGCTAAGATGTCAATATGACTCAAAGTGATCTACAGATTCAACACAATCCTTATCACGATGCCAGTGATTTTTTTTCTGCAAAAATAGAAAAATCCATCATAAAGTTCACATGGAATCTCAAAGCAGACTGAATAGCCAAAACAATCTTGAAGAAGAACAAAAGTTAGAGGGCTCATACTTCCTGATTTCAACACTTACTACACAGCTACGCTAATCAAAACAGTATGGTACTGGCATAAAGACAGACATATAGACCAATGGAATAGAACAGATCAGCAAGAAATAAACCTTTGCATATATGGTCAAGTGATTTTTGACAAGGGTGCCAACCCCATTCAATGGGAAAAGGACAATATTCTCAACAAACAGTGCTGAGAAAACTGGATACCCACAAGCAAAACAATGAAGTTGGACACTTACCTAACACCATAAATAATAGACAACTCAAAATTCATCAAAGACCTAAATGTAAGAGCTAAAACTATAAATTCTTAGAAGAAAACACAGGGGGAAAGCTTTAGAACACTGAACTGGTAATAACTTCTTGGCTACGACACAAAAGGCACAGGCAGCAAAATATAGGAAAATGGGACTTCATAACAATTTAAAACTTTTGTGAAAAGAATACTATTGACACAGTAAAAAGGCAACCCGCAGAATTAGAGCAGATATTTAAAAATCACGTATCTGATAGGGTACTAACATCTAGAACATATAGAGAACTCTTAAAACTTAAAAACAAAAACCAGTCTGATTCAAAAACGGGCAAAGGACTTGAATAGACATTTCTCCAAAAACATTCTATAAATGGCCAAAAAGCACATGCAAAGATACTCAATGTAACTAATCATTAGTGAAATGCAAATCAAAACCACAATAAGATACTACCTCGCGCCCATTAGGATAGTTACTATAAAAAAAAAATGAAAAACAACAATTACTGGTGAGGAGATAGAGAAACTGGAAACCGTACACACTGTTGGTGAGAAGGTATAAAATGGTGCTGCCAATATGGAAACCAGTATGGAGATTCCTCTAAGAATTAAAGACAGAATTACTGTCCCAGCAATTATGACCCAGCAATTTCACTTCTGAGCACACGCTCCAAAGAATGTAAAGCAAGATCTCAAAAATGTATTTGTACCCACGTTCGTGGTAACATCATTCACAAAACTTAAAAGGCGGAAGCCAAACCAACATCCACTGATGGGTGAACGGATAAACCAAATGCTGTATGTACATGCAATGGAAAATTGTTCAGTCTTAAAAAGGAAGGAAATTCTCACACTCGGTATAATACGAACGAACCTTGAGACTTAGGCTAAGGGAAAGAAGCCAGTCACAAAAGGATGAATACAGTATGCCTCCATTCATGATGTATTTAAGAGTAGTTCAATTCATACGAGGTAGAAAGGAGAAGGGTAGTTTCCAGGGGGTTGGGGACGGGAGGATGGAAAGTGTTATTTAAGGGGCACAAAGTTTCAGTCTTGCCAGATGAAACAATTTCAGGAGATGGATGGTAGTGATGGTTGCATAACAATGTGAACGGACCGATGCCGAAGTGTATACTTGAAACGATTAAAATGGTAAATTCAGGTGACATCTATTTTGCCACACTTTAAAAAAGTAATTAAAAAAAAAAAGAGAAAGCATGCTCATCCTCCCCTTGGACCTCTTTCGTTAGAAAACCTATAGTTTGAGGGCAGAAGCTTTGCCTTAAAACTCTCCTGAACATGCCAGCTACGAGGACTCTTTCCTTTCTCAAAAAGCCTCCAGGAAGCACTCGCAGCCTAAACCTTGTCCTGCATTTTATTACCATCAGAGCTGTGACCACCCTGCTTCATTTTCCTGTGAGGATATTTTGGTTCCACAATCAGCATGTTTGCTCCCTCCTTAGGGAGGCTGGCAGCTCTATAGGTCACTGGTTCTCCACAGTGACCAGCAGAGCATCATGCATTTACTCGTCACTTATGTTGCCGAACACACCCTCAGAAAGTGCCAGAGGAGGTCAGTTTGGCAGACTGAAGAGCACCAGCCATACCTGCAACAGAGACATCTCCCTGTTGGGTCGCCGAAGACGCATAAACACAAAGCAAAAAGCCACGCCACTGCACGGGTTTGAGAAATGCCAGCTGGGGAGATGCTGTTTACATTTTTAAACTTTCCAATTCTGTTGGCTTTTAGCAAAACAATTTATTTCTTGTGTCATTCTGTGAGGTTCTCTAAATTGTGACTCACAGCATTTGAAAGAAAAATAAAAGTAAGGTGATTGTCCTTGAAAAGTTAATGTACTTCCAGAAATGGGTCTGGCACAAGGAAGTGCTTTGCCCTCTTCTGCAAAGGTACCACAGGCAAGCCAGGTAAGAGAGCACAGGGCTGCTCACCACGGATGACCGGAGAGAACCCCAAAGCACAGAAGACTGAAAACAAGTGCTTTTCTAACTCTATACTAGATGCAACAAAGTAACCATGGAGCGTACAAATACAATTTTTTGTTTTAAAGAAACAGTGATGCTTTGCAACATAAACTGAAAACTACTACTTATGAGATCAGAAAAATGGAAACTTTCAAAGACAACCTTGAAAGTGAAAGAGTTACCTTCTTGTCAGGTTTTGGTGCATTTTGAATAGAATTTAGAGCTTGCCTTTTATATTCAAGTTTCTCATTTAGTTCTCGTAGTTTGTTTACAGCAAAACTGGCTTGTTCATTAATTCGACTGGTGCCTTCATCTACAGCTTCCTCACCAGCCTCACCTCCTGGGTCCTGGGGGAAAAAGTCACGTGAACCACACTGTCTTATAACGATGGACTATTCAACAATGAGTACCTAGCATATAGGTTCTAGATCATTACAATACACTTAGCCAAAGTACTAGATTCCCCTAACACTTTGTGGTAGAAAGTTCAGAGGCAGGCTGCTTTTCCTCAGCAAAGTGACAAATCGAAGTTATTTGGAACCACAGTAACTGGTGTCGAGGAATACAATGAAAGAAAAAACATTTAATAGCCTGAAAAACAGGGCAGAGTGGGGGATGGATTCCACACCATTATTTCCCAAATGGTACACCCAAGGGAATCTGCATGGAACAAGAAAAGGCAACTGAGTTATCTGCCTAATTCAACCTGAGTGGTCTGTGCCTAATCTTGGACAAAGACACAGAGATGCGTATGGCTTCCTTTCGGGCTACTAAGAATATTCTAGAAAACTTATGCTAAGTACTTTTAAAATAAAATTTCCAGGGGCACCTGGCTGGCTCAGTTGCTTGAGCATCTGACTTCAGCTCAGGTCATAATCTTGTGGTTCGTGGGTTCGAGCCCTACCTCGGGCTTACTGCTGTCAGCACCGAGCCCACTTCGGATCCTCTGTCCCCCTCTTTCTGCTCCACCCCTGCCTGCACTCTCCCAAAAATAAATAAATATTAAGAATAAAATAAAAATAAATAAAATTTCCAAATTCCCACTAGTAAAAGTATATTCGGTACACACTTTGTTCAGTCCCTCCCCTGAAGATGTATTTCACAAATCAACAGGTAGATCATCTTATGAGTTAAATGGTTAAGATTTCAAAGTGCCTTCAGATTCATACAGAACTGCAGAACTTTGAAAAATCTGGATAGATTAGCAGCAGACAGCATATAAAACAGACCTGTCAGCAGCAACAGCATGTAGGACAATGGAAAGAAGTCCTGAGAATGATCTTTTGCTTTATTATTCTCCTTAACATTCTTCCAGAGTTTCCCTTCTAATTTTTATTAATTGAAATAAACGGTAAGAGAAAAAATTTTCTTCAAACAAGAATGAAGTATTAATAACCCTAGAAAACCAAGCTCTTTTTTTTAATTTTTGTGCGGTCTTTCAAACCCTTGTCCAGGAGTGCACTTATCATGACATAATTGTATACCTTATATACATCCAAACAGGTATTCTGTCTTTTCCCTATAACTTATGATGCTGCTTATTTTGAGGGCGTTAATTACTCTTCAAAATTAGAATTTTTGTGGCTGTATACCATCCTATGAATTGATGCTACCCTGAGGCGTGTTCCTACCGCTGCTCCTGCTCTGGGTTGACTCTGCTGGTTCGCCATCCCAGAGGTACTAAAACAAACTCCACAGTACATCACCTTTTCTACCATTTAGTTATTGCCTTAGGGTGAATTTCTAGAAGTGGGATTATTGCTACAAAGAGCAGAAGCGTTCAAAAGGTCAGTGATACATATTACCCTTGAGTCCTAGGTGAAGCTGGATAATTTTTCATATTTGCTTACTATTACCTTTCATATCAACTGTCAGTTCAAGACTTTATCCAATTCACCTATTGGGTGTTGATATTTTTAACTAATCTGCATAACCTCTTTTACAGCATTTACTTATTAGCCATTTTCATTTCTGAGGCAGAGAGAGAACACGGTTAAACTTACCGAAAAACATATAAAAAATAAAAAAATAAAGCAAACTGATCTTAAAAATACAATGGGTGAAGGGGAGTGGGACATAGAGGTTTTTGGTTATGGAATAAGTCTTCGGAATAAAAGGCACAACGTGGGGAATACCGTCAATGACATTGTACTAGCATTGTACGGTGACAGGTGGTACCACACTGATGGTGAGCACGACACAACATACGCAGACGGCGAATCGCCACGTTGTGCGCCTGAAACGAATGCGACATTGAATGCTACCGGCACCTAAATAAAAAAATACACTGTTTCCAATTAATGTCAACAGACAAACGATGCTTATTTATATTTTAGGGGTGAGGTTTGGGGAAATAAGTATCAGTATCCTTATCTGCACAGCTTTAACCAGGAAAACAATTTTTTCTTTGACATTCAAAAGTCTATCAGCCAAAAGAAAGTTCCGCCGAATGAAGAATTCTTCTTCTTGTGCAGGAACATCACCACCACAGTAGCTAGAAATAGTGTGCCATAGAGATGAAGTAAACAAACTTCAGTTCTAATAAATTGTATCTGATGGGGGAAAAAAGATGCAATGACTAAAGACTTTTAGCCCTGTTGGTGGTGGAAGACACAGAAAGTGTGAAGAACTAAATAACAAATCTTTAAAAAGTCTGAATGAGTGAATTTAACAACAGTTCAGAGACACCAACTTCTAATACCATCAAAAACAAGCACTTGATTCCTCAGAGTTTGAGATATAACCGGCAGAAAAAAATCCAAAATTAATGATTAGCTTTCTATGTAGGGTGACTGTAAATAAAACATTTTGTGTTTCTTTGTACCTTCACAAATCGTAAAGCCCTCTAAACCTTTAGTAGTAAATGAGAGACGGTAAATGAGAGTAGTAAATGAGAGATCTCCAAAATGATAGTACACTTAGGAGACTCAGACCCAAGTGAGGTGTGGCTGAGCAAGGTTTCTTTCAGAGAATCTTACTTACATCTGATTTTTTAAACTCCAAAATACTTCTTGTAACTGCCCCCACATCCTCTTCCTCTCCTCACTTACCCATCCTTTGTCTCTTCTCGGACTAGACTAAGTTCTACTGATTCTCTCATCTGGCCTACACCACCTTGCGGACTCTCTGATCTCGCTTTTCAGGAGCCACACACGGGGTGTGTCGCAGGTAGAGACAGGGCTGGGAGGTTGCAACACGAGGAAGTGGTGGTCAGTTGTTCAGAAGAACAAGGGAAGAGTGCACAAGTTCTACTTACGGTCCTGCATATTAAAAGATGAAGAGGTGCCCCAAATTTGCCTAAACAGTACGTGTCCGCCTGATCATATTCGAAGCTTAACCACTGAGAAGGAAGGAGAAAATTAAATGGGACTCACCATTTCATCCTTGCCGGAAATCAAGTGCGAGCCATGTTTTTCTTCCTCTTTTATCATCAATTTCTCATACAGGTCACTGACAATAAATGAAGGGTAATACCTATCCTTTAGGGTCTCATAAACATCGCCCTGGATTTTGCAGAACACTTCAATACCTTTATTTCCTACAAGACACTGCTGGATTTCTTTGTAGAGTGATTTTTCCACAGATATTTCTTTGCTTTCCACAAAGAAATTCTGGTAAATTTCACCAACTAATTGCGGGATTTCATTCTGAAAAGACAGGAAGATGAAAAACAAGAAAGGTAAGAAATATCATCTCTGACAAAAATATTTTTCTTCTGAATTCTCTCCATCTTAAAGCTGGAAGGAAGACATTGAAAACGGACACTGCTACTGGTACCAGTGGGGGTCTTTGGCGTGCGTGTGCACAGAGTCAAGGGGTAAGAGTCTGGCTCCTGAAAATGAATACTTTATGCTGAATAGTTAACGAATATAATTTCTACTAAATGCTGGCAGGGGAAAAGTGGGAACAGTTCTCGTCTTGAAACGGATTCCTTCTTGCAAATCTGAATTCCACAGCTCAGTTATCAGCTAAATTCAATTTGGCTTTAAAAAATCTAATATAAATAATTGGAAGTGCCATTTTTCACTCCAGAAGTCATTATTATGTAATTTAAGAAAACAAGAAAAATATTCTCCAGAATGATGATGTATTGCATTATAATCAAGCTTGTATTAGACAGCTTACTCTTAAACATCATACTAAGGTCACAGCCAGTCTGTTTCAGAAATGCAAACATCTCTTCTGATTAACATAACATTTATATTTCCTCTGAAAACATCTCATTAATTCCAGGAATGTTACACAAAGTCTTCAACAGGATTAAAAAATGAAGACAAACAACTCAATGAATATTGTGAATTTAACAAACATCTCAGAACTTTTACACCCAAATTAGTGTTGTTAGGTCAAAATAAAGCTATTTCATGAAGCTATATACTTTTATTGCACTGAAATCTTTTAAATTGTTTCCAGGAGTTTAGGAAAATTCTTTAGATTGCTCTTCACAATATTCCTTTGAGAGCAGCCAAAAGTCATTTGGAATCAAGTCTGATAAATAAAATACATAATAAAGTGGGCAACTGCAGTATCGGATAAAATGAGGTAACTTGTGACTTACAAAATAACAATAAAAGGCATTTCTAAGAAGATTTAAAAATACTGTGAGACTGAATTTAATTCCGAAACCAATGTAGTATGTGATTTATGATGTATTTTAATAGTATTGAGTTCTAGCAACACTCACATGAAGTGCAAAGTGCAATGTACCCAGTGACTTTTGTGTTTATTTTAATAAGCCTCTCAAAATACATGTAATATATATACTATACATATTGTCATGTATATTTATAGACACATATAAACATACATATTTCATATTCTTTAACTCTTAAAGGTACTGAGAACTTGCCAAGTGCAAAATACAATGCTTATTGGGGCTTTTCATCATTAAGAGGCATCTAGAACCAAAAATCTTCTTTTGTGGTTTTTTTTTTTTTAATGTTTATTTATTTTTAAGAGAGAGAGAGACACAAAGCGTGAGCAGGGAAGGGGCACAGAGAGAGGGAGACACAGAATCTGAAGCATGCTCCAGGCTCTGAGCCGTCAGCACAGAGCCCGACACGGGGCTTGAACCCATGAACCTGTGAGATCATGACCTGAGCCGAAGTCAGCCGCTTAACCAACTGAGCCACGCAGGCACACCCCCCACCCCCACCAACTTTTTAAAGGTTTTTGTGTTTCTTAATTCAGTCATATTTTAAATGAAACAAAAGAAGAACAGTAGTGTAAAATATGCACATGATATTAAAATAACAAGGTTATGAGACTGAGGTGTACATGACAAGATCAATTCATTGTACCAGTAATGTGGATGTATATAACTTTTTTTATAATGTGCTAAAAAAGCAAACCAAAAAAACTGCCTGAAAGTAAATTCAGTATTTTGGTACGTTTATGAATCTGTTTTTCCCTTGACCACACATTCAGAAGTATCTTTTTGTGAAAATAAAATATAATTTTATTTACCATTATGAGCTGGAACATAATTCCATTATTATATTTGGTTTTAAATAGTCTTTTAATGTATATTTATCTTACAGCTTCATTGAGAAACACAGACACACTGCCTAACATGCAAGTTTTCACCAGCTGATGATTAATATTTCTTTGAGCCTATATATACTACCTTGTTAGCACTCTTCAGATATTCCACCGACTCCCAAAAACTAATCAGAGCTCTCTTGTCCATCCTTTCCATGTACATTCGAAAGTGTTCTCGGTAGAACGTATTGGCCAAAATATCTTCAAACTGAAGAATCTATTAAGGAAATTTAAGGAAAAAAAATAAGGAAAACGTTAAAAACTTAAAAATAAAATTCTAAATATCAGTTTCCTTCAACTTTCAATGGATTGGTGTCTACATTCAAGAAAAAAAAAAGTCTCATTTTTTAAGGTCGTAGTCAACCTAATACAGTATTTCTCTCAACTTCCTAAATTTTAAATGGAAAAAGTTATTCAGTATTCAAAATGTACATATTCAATAAGTGCCAATTTTCTATTAATCATTCACTCATTCAGCAAAAGATTTATTTGGCATCTACTCTGTATCAGGCACATTTCTAGGAAATCAGACAAAAATCACGGCCCTATGGGATAAACTGCTAAAAGTAATAGATAACCATAATAGAAAAATTAAAGAGAAATATATAAAAGACCAGGAAGCTGGAGTCTAATAATTTGACATTTTTGCCTTCTATCCTTACACTTGGGATGAAAATTATTTTATATCTTGCTCCTTCACTTACAGTATCTATTCATTTAAGATATCTTTTGTAAGCATCATTTTAATTAGTTCATAATATTGCACTATATATCAAAATGACTCCTTGGTTTACTATTTTGTATGCTCACAGAAAAAGAAAAAACAAATCTGAAGATACAGTGGGCAAAATCTTGAGCACAGGCTGCCATAATAGAAGAAAGCAGATCACTTTCATAATAATTCATAACTCAATTAATTAGGAAAAATCCCTCAAATTAATTTAGAAGGAACTGAAGTCCCATATCCTTAGTTCTTAGTTAATTAAGAAAAAGACCTGTAAGTATATCTCAAATGCAATTAAAAGAAACACTTATGTTTTAAGATTCTTAACAATTTATATTGTGGCAGTGGGAAATTTTTTGGAAATGTGACCAGTAAGATCTTTCTAAAATCAAGTGCATATGATCAACACAGATTCAACTCTTCTACCAACAGTGAGTCCTCAATAGTTTCTGTAAACAGAAAGAGGCAGGCATTTTTCTAACAACTTCTGGTAACTCATTAAAGGAGACAGTCATCCCATGCTACAGACCCCTAACAATTGGAGTCCATAAATATTTCAGACTATTAGGATTTAGTTTACTAACTTTGGAAAATCATAGCATGTATCTTTATGGAAACCCTACCACTAAAGCACTGTGACATACAAATTCTAACTGTACATGGTCCATGGAGGTTTGTAGGAGCCCATATCAACTCGGGCCAGGGATAAACAGATCACTCAGAGAGCTATCGATTTTTAAAATAGGGAGAAGCCGAGCAGAAAGGGCATTCGACAAATTCTAAGAAAGTCTCCCCAGTATAATTTTCCTTCGATCAAAATGAATTCCAAATTAGATACAAATTCACATATTTGCAAAACCAAGTCCAAAACATCTTCTAAAATATTAGCCATTTTTAGACTTTTGTGTTTTATGAAATTCTATGTTCAGTTCCAAAAGTGCAAATATATACAAATAAATGACAGCAAATATATCTAAACCATAGTTCGATAGGTGACATATCTCTTAATTGGCCAATGGATTAACCAAGTTCTCTATCCATTTTTTTTTTTCCTCTCTTGAAAAAGAGAATTTCACTGTGTAACATCTACACTAATGGAATGGGTCTGGGTGGACAGGATGCATAGATAGTACACTTCAAAGTCAAATGTATTCACCTGAGATTAACTCAATCTCAATTAATTTGACATTAATTAATTTCAGTAAGTCTGAGATTTTTGTGTGGAAGTGAAAAGAGAAGGGTGGGTAGGTCAAAGTTGACACCACTACTAAAATAATCATTTTTTAAAAACTATTCGATGATATGGGGCATCTGGCCGAGGTGGCTGAGTCGGTTAAGCATCCAACTTCGGCTCAGGTCATGATCTCACCATTTGTGAGTTCAAGCCCCACGTCCAGCTCTGTGCTGATAGCTCATATCCTGGACCCTGCTTCAGATTCTGTGTCTCCCTCTTCTCTCTGCACCTTCCCAGCTCTCTCTCTCTCTCTCAAAAATAAACATTAAAACAAATTACAAAAAAAGTTAAAAACTATAGATGATATAACAATAATTAACATTTACTAAGGGCTTCCACACAGCAAACACTGTGCTCTTATTTGTTGGGTCAGCCTTTTTTTCTGTCCTAAGACCTCTGGTAATTCTGGGAGGAGAGCTACCACAGTCGATGGTCTCTAGGCTGGATCTGGTTTCATGATGCGTATTTTACAAACTTAGTTTTATGTTTTGTGTGGATTCCCTCTTACCCAGCTAGTTAATTTTTCTCCAGGAAAATTTCCACCAAGCACTCAAAAGTACCTCAGGGCCTTAGAGGAATAAATGTGTTCCTAAGCACCCAACATGTTACCAAGAGTGACATAGGATTCTCTAGTTACAAAATACTCATGAGAATAACTCCAGAAAACTAATGAGAATATGTAGAATTCGGATCTTGAGAATAATGTTTTATCCTAAAAGGAGAGGTTACAATTGGATTTTTCTTACATCTGTATCATCACTAAACATACCTCCTTAACAATCAATGCCAGTAATAACATTTATTGAGTGCTCTTATACTAAGTGGTGTACTTACCCTCCTATGTTCATTATTTAATGGTTGCCATCTATAGGGTATGCACAAACTATCCCAATTTTACAACTGGAGTACAAAAAAGCTAACTAACTTGCCCAAAATCAATCCCCAGTAGATACAGAATTGAGAGCCAGGCTTTCTGACTACAGCACAGCTTCTTAACCATAATAAAATAGTTCATCTCCTTAAGAGATTACCTGATTTATGTTTATAGCAAACTACAAATAGTATGGAAGTCAAGAAGGAAAGATGCATTTAGGAAAAATGCTCTATAAGAACTCCAACAGAAACAGAAAGTCAAGGAATCTTTTCATATTCAAGTGCAGAGTCCTGGGCTACACTCGGTAATGTTCTTGGTCTTGGATCAAATACATTGAGATAAAGACTGATCTTAGACGGTGGGTTGGAAGATAGTGGTGGAGTAGAAGGATCACAGGCTTGCCTCATCCCATGAACACAACTAGATAACCAATACCTGAATACCCCAGAAACTGACCTGCAGACTGGCAGAACAAACTCCACAACTTTATAAAGGTAGAGAAGAGGCCACATAGAAGAAAGCATGAAGTGCGGTGACAGACTTGGGAGAGAAATGGATCCTTGTGCTGCAGTGGGGAGGGAGCCAGGGTCACAGACAAGGGTGGGACACTGGGGAGCACAGGGGAAAATGGACTCCCACAGTAATTGGGTTAAAATGCACGAGGGGTCTAATTTTGTGACTTGTGGCAACCAACAGGGCTTAAAGCGTGAACTTCTTTCTAAAGGTCAGTGGACTTAGAGGTGCTTGGGTGGCTCAGTCGGTTGAGCGTCCAACTTCAGCTCAGGTCATAGTCTCAAAGTTCATGGGTTCGAGCCCCGTGTCCATTTCTGTGCTAACAAACAGCTCAGAGCCTAGAGCCTATTTCAGATTCTGTATCTCCCTCCCTCTCTCCCCTTCCCCTGCTCATGCTCTGCCTCTCTCTGTCTCTCAAAAATAAATAAATGTTAAAAAAAATTTTTTTAAATAAATAAATAAATGGAGGTCAGTGGACTTGGCTGGGATAGAGCCCAGAGGGCCCTGCACTGTTCTTGGAGAAAAGGCAAGCCAACAACTCAAGGACATACAGCATGGAAACAGCAATCTGAAGAGCACCTGGGGCACCAAGTAGGGAGGTTATTTACTCATTTTGGAGTGTATCCCAGAGAGGCAGCATTCATGGAGAGACCACTCTGGGAATGAAGGAACTGGCCATAGCCATCTCCCACCACCACTCTACATGCTACTAAACAATGAATGAGTCAACCAGGAAATCAAAGAAGAAATTTTAAAAATACATGGAAACAAATGAAAATGAGAACACAATGGCCCAAACCCCGAGATGCAGCAAAAGCAGTTTTAAAAGGGAAATTTATAGCCATACAGGGCTACCTCAAAAAAACAAGAAAAATCTAAAACAACCTGACCTTACACATAGAGGACCTAGAAAAAGAACAACAAAACCTAAAAACCAGCAGAAAGAAGGGAATAATAAAGATTAGAACAGAAATAAAGGATATAAAAACTAAAAAAAAAAATTAAAAAATAAACCCGCAATAGAACAGGCCAATAAAATCAGGATCTGGTTATTTGAAAAAACTCAATAAAACTGATAAACTTCTAGCCAGACTTATCAAGAAAAAAAGAGAGAGAAAGACTCAAATAAATAAAATAACAAATGAGAGAGGAAAAATAACAACCAACTCCACGGAAATACAAGTAATCACAAGGGAATATTATGAAAAAGTATGTGCCAACAAACTGGACAACCTAGAAGAAATGGATATACTCCTACAAACATATAAACTACCAAAACTGAAATAGGAAGAATTAGAAAATTTTTAAGACTGATAACCAGCAAAAAATTGAATCAGTAATCAAAAAACTCCCAACAAATTGAAGTCCAGGGCCAGATGGCTTCGCAGGTGAATACTACCAAACATTTAAAGTACAGCTAATATTTATTCTTCTCAAACTATTCCAAAGAATAGAAAAGGAAGGAAAACTTCCAAATTCATTCTAGGAGGCCAGCATTACTCTGATCCCAAAACCAAATAAAGACACCACTAAAAAAGGAGAACCACAGGCCAACATCCCTGATGAACACAGATGCAAAATTTCTTAACAAAATACTACCAAAATGAATCTAACAATACATTAAAAAAATCATTTTCCACAATCAAGTGGGATTTCTTCTCCTAGGCTACAAGAGTGGTTCAATATTCACAAATCAATCACTGTGATACATCACATCAGTAAGAGAAAGGTAAGAACCACATGATCATCCATTCATGATAAAAACCCTCAACCAAGTAGGTTTAGAGGGAACATATCTCAACATAATAAAGGCCACGTATGAAAAACTCACAGCTAACAACATCTTTAATGAGGAAAACCTCTCAGTTTTCCTAAGGTCACGAACAAGAAAAGGATGTCCACTCTCACCACTTTTATTCAACATAATACTGAAAGTCCTAGCCACAGCAATCAGGCAACAAAAAGAAATAAAGGGCATTCAAATCGGTAAGGAAGAAGTAAAAGTTTTACTATTTGCAGATGACATGATACCATACATAGAAAACTCAAAACACTCCATCAAAACACTGCTAGAACTAACAAATGAACTCAGTAAAGTCACAGGATACAAAATCAATGTACAGAAGTCTGTTGCATTTCTATACACCAATAATGAAGTAGCAGAAAGAGAAATAAAGAAAACAATCCCATTTACAATTGTACCCAAAATAAGATATCCAAGAATAAATCTAACCAAAGAGGTGAAAGACCTGTATTCTGAAAACTCTAACACACTGATGAAAGAAATTAAAGACAACCAAAAGAATGGAAAGACATTCCATACTCTTTGATTGGAAGAAAAACTATTATTAAAACGTCTATACTACCCAAAGCAATCTACACATTTAATGCAATCCCTATCAAAATACCAACAGCATTTTTCACAGAAATAGAAGAATCCTAAAATTTGTATGGAACCACAAAAAGGCCCTGAATAGCCAAAACAATCTTGAAATAGAAAAGCAAAGCTGGAGGCATCACAATTCCACACTTCAAGTTATATTACAATCAATGGACCAGAGTAGAAAACCCAGAAATGAACTCACAACTATGAGGTCAATTAATCTTTGACAAAGCAGGAAAGAATATCCAATGGAAAAAAGATGGTCTCTTCAAAAAATGGTGTTGGGAAAACCAGACACCAACATGCATAAGAAAGAACTGGACCAGTTTCTTACACCATACACAAAAGTAAATTCAAAATGGATAAAAGACCTAAATATGAGGCCTGTAATCATAAAAATCCTGGAAGAGAACACAGGCTGTAACTTCTTTGACACAACCTGCAGCAACTTCTTTCTAGAGACGTCTCCTCAAGCAAGGGAAACAAAAACAAACTACTGGTACTGCATCACAATAAAAAGCTTCTGCAAAGGAAACAAGCAACAAAACCAAAAGGCAGCCAACATAATAGAAGATATTTGCAAATGACATATAAGATAAAGGGTTAGTATCCAAAATATACGAAGAACTTCTCAAACTCAACTCCCAAAAAAACCAAATAATCCAATTAAAAAATGGACAGAAGACACGAAAAAATATTTCTCCCAAGACGATATCCAGATAGCCAACAGACACATAAAAAGATGCTCATCATATCTTACCATCAGGGAAATGCAAATCAAAACTACAATGAGGTAACACCTCACACCTGTCAGACTGGATAAAATCAGCAACAGAATAAACAACAGGTGTTGGTGAGGATGGGGGGGGGGGGGGGGGGGAAGGAACCCTCTTGCACTGTTGGTGGAAATACAAACCGGTGCAGCCACCGTGGAAAACAGTATGGAGGTTCCTCAGAACGTTAAAGACCTTATGATCTGACAACTGCACTACTGGGTATTTACCCAAAGAATACAAGAACACTCATTCAAAGGGATACATGCACCCCTAAGTTTATAGCGGCATTATTTATAGTAGCCAAGATTTGGAAGCAGCCCAAGTGTCCACTGATTGATGAATGGATAAATAAAAAGTGTGTGTGTGTGTGTGTGTGTACACACACACACACACACACACACACACACACTGGAATATTATTCAGCCATAAAAAGAATGAAATCTTGCCATTTGCAATGACATGGATGGAGCTAGACAGTATTATGCTAAGTAAAATAAGTCAGAGGAAAACAAATACCATATAATTTCACTCCTATGTGGAATTTAAGAAACAAAACAATGAGCAATGGGAAAAAGAGAGACAGAGAGACAGAGAGAGAGAAGTCAACAAACAAACTCTTACCTACAGAAAAACTGATGGGTCACCAGAAGAGGCGGGGGGGGGGGGAGGGGGTGCGTGAAGTAGGTGATGGGGATAAAAGAGTGCACATGTGATGCATACCGGGTGATGTTTGGAATTGTTGAATCACTATATTGTACATCTGAAACTAATATAACACTATGTTAACTAACCGGATTCAAAATGAAGCTTAAAAAAAAGAAAGAAAACTGATTTCAGAGATCATTTACTGCCACTGATTTCCACACCCCTTATATTTTCATTTCCTCTTCTCCCTTTATTTTTTCTTAAATTCTTCCTTCCATCTTTCCATTTGGGGGCCATTTGAAGTGAGTGTACAACCTTACAAAAAAATAAAGCAATACAGATTTTTTTGTTTTCATATTCAGATGAAAACAAAGCCAGATAGGAAGGCAATACTGTGTAGGTAAAATTGTTCAGGATTTAGAGGTTTGAATCCTGGCTTTGCCAGACTTTCCAGTTCTGGGAGCTCTAAGTGACTCTGTCACTCTGAGCCTCAGTTTCTTCTTCTATAGATTGGCAATAGTACCACCTTTATGGGTGGTACTTTATGGGTTGTTGTGAGACTTGTCATAGCTGTTGTCAATGACAAGAGACAACAAAAACTCATTAGGAAGAAACTGAACCAAGATTTTGGCTAAAAAAGAAAAGACAATGACAGGTGCCAAAAATCAGGGTAGTTAAGAAGTAACTTACTACGTAAGTAAACACAGGTGAAAGGAATAGGTCAGTGGGTCTCAAGTGGGGTTAAGAGAAAGATTACAAAGGGGTTGGTAAAAATTTTTGTGGATGTCAAATATAATTACTATCTTGACTGTGGTGATGGTTTCATGAGTACATACATATGTCAAACTTATCGAATTATATACTTTAAATATGTACAGTGTATTGTAGATCATTATACCTTAATAAAGCTGTTTAAAAATTAAGGCTTGACAACAGAATTGCAGAAGAACGATGTATACAATTTTATACTAAAGACTCACTTCCAGGAGTACATATATTGGAGTAAATTTTCTATTCACAGATCACTATATTTGATTTGCTAATATTTTGTTAAGAATTTTTTGTTTAGGTTCTTGATGAATATTGGTAAGTAATTTTCATTGTTTTAATGTTTTTCTCTGGTTTGGTGTCAGTTATGTTGGTTTCTTATGAGGAGTTAAAGTACCTTTCTCCTCCATTTTTTGAAATAATATTGCTAAGATTGATATTATCTTTGTCTTGAATGTTCAGTAGAATTCACTAGTGAAATTATCTGGGCCGGAAGCTTTCTTTGTGGGAAGGTTTTAAATTATATATTCATTTTCTTTAATACACCTAAGGCTACTCTGATTTTTTATTTCTTTTTGAGTCAGCTTTGGTAATTTGTATTAATACTTGTGGGATACAGTTAAGGAATTTGTGTATTTTATTCAAATCGTGAAATTTATTGGCTTAAAATTGTTCATAATATTCCTTTGTTTTCCTCTTAATGCATCTAAGATCTATAGTGATGCCCCCTCTCTCATTCATAATGGTCATTTGTGCCTTCTCTCTTCTTTTTGTCAAACTAGAGTGTATAATCATCTTTTCAGAGAACTACCTTTTGTTTTCATTTATTTTTCTCTACTGTTTTTCTGTTGTCTATTTCACTGATTTCTGTTGTTATATTATTTCCTCTTTTCTAGTTATTTTAGTTTTCATTTGTAGCTTCTTAAGGGGGAAGAACACTGATTTTAGACCCTTCTCCTCCTCCTCGTCCTTCTTTCTCCTTCTTGCAAACTGTGAAGTCATGACCTGAGCTGAGATTAAGAGTTATACACTTAACCAACAGCCACCCAGATGCCCCGACCTTTCTTCTTTTTTAATATAAGCATGAGTGTTTCCTTCCAAGTACTGCTTTAACTGTATCCCACAAGTATTAAGATGTTATATTTTCACTTTCATTCCATTCAAACTAGTTCCTAATTTCCCTTCTGATTTCTTGATTCAAGCTTTATTATATTGTTTAATTCTTCAAATATTTGAGAATTTTCCAGATCTTTCCAAATCCACTTGGTCAGAGAATACAGTCTGTATAATTTTAAACCTTTTTAATCTGTCGGGATTTGTTTTTATTGCCCAGCAGTATAGTCTTTCTTGGTGAATGTTCAATATATGTTGAGAAGAATGAGTATTCTGTTGATGTTAGGTGGAATGTTCTAGAAATGTCCATTAGTTCCCCTTAGTTGTACTAGTGCTTACATTTTCTATATCCTGGTTTTTTGTTTCTTTTTTTATCAATTACTGAGAGAGAGGTGTGAACACTTCCAATTATAATTATGGATCTTTTTTCCTCCTTTCAGTTCTCAGTTTGTACTTCACGTATTTTAAAGGTCTCACTGATTGCATACATATTTACATTTAGGATTATCATGCCTTCGTGATGAATTGACCCCTCTATCAGAACGAAATGTTCTTCATCCCTGGTTATATTCCTTGTCCTAGTGTCTATTTCGTCTGATGCTAACATTAGCTACTTTGTATTTCTTATGCTTTGTGTTTACATAGCATGCCTTTTCTCCTCCTTTCACTTTCAACCGATCTTTGCCTTCATATTTAGTTTCTTGTAGAGGGCATATAATTTTTCCTATTATTTATTTACTTGATCACTTTCTTTTAATTGAGGGATTCATCTAATTTTGAAGACTAAGTTCTGAAATAAAGTTAGGTGGCGATTCCTCTGGATTAAATATGATTAGGTTATAGCAAAACCATTCTACCCATGTACGGCCCCAAATTAACCAGTCTTACCTTTAGAATAGCAAACCATTATAAACATTAGAATTCTGTAATATTATCTGAGGCTTCCAGCCCGAAGTCTAACAGAAATGATTTTCCTCTGAGGTTAAACTGTTGCACCAGCAATGGGTTGTGCCTTTCCTAAGTATCTGGAGAGACAAGTCAAAGTGGAGGTAAAACCAGATTAAGCCTACTTCTACTAAATACTGCCAGGTAATGTATACTGACATCACTTTCAGCTCTCCTAAAATGAGCTTCTTTTATGTTTCCAAGGTTTTCTTTTACCATAAGATCTAAAACCACATCATCTTTTGACTAGGTAGCAAACCATCAGGTGCTCCTTCTAGGTGTATATCTCCCCTTTTTACTGGATCACTTACCTTTCTATTTTATAATTATATGGGACTCTTTGCAAGGAGAGACTCCATCTTATTCCTTTTGGATCCTAGTACCTTGCACTGCAACTGAGAGACTGTGGACCCACAATAAATGTCTGTTGAATGAATAAATGAATACATGGGACACATGAAGAGAACCTCTTCTATGAGAAATGTGCCTGGAAATCTATTAGAGTCCAGAGGCTGACAAGAAAGAGGAAGAAAGACAACATTCAACCTGCCAAATCCACTCTCTCTTCAACGTTCACCAAAAGGTGAAATTTTCACTTTGTACCACAAAGCCAAAACTACAGAAAGGCATATTTGCTAACAGCAAAATAAACAGATCTCCAGTGGTGAGGGGACGCCTCTATAAAACAAGAGCTATTCAGGGCTTCATTTGTGCCACTTATGTAAGATATTGTGGAAGAACTCTGGCTTGTGTTAGAGTTGGTTCAAGGTCGAACATACACTATCCTGAAGAAGCTCTAATGAATACTGGGCCATGTACAAGAAAAAAAGGTCAAAGCTCATCACTGGAATACGAGGAAGGGAAAAATCATAGATAAGCATCTGAAGTCAAACCAAGAACTGAAGAGGAAAAGATCAAGAGACTAAAAATCCAAATAGGTGAGGTCAGAGGCTGTAGCCAGAGTTAACTTAATACTGATGGTGGCCTCTTTGTGACTAAGTGCCTTCTTTCAAAAGAGGAGTTTGGAGTTTGCCCTGAAGTCCTGTTCCCAAGTGGTAAAAGCAAGCCCTTCCAGGAGTCCCACTGCTGTTTCCTTCAATCCTAGCGTTCTCTCAGTCTTAGAAGACAAGCTTGGGTCCTTCAGAGTATACAGCTGGTGCTGAGGTAGGGCTAGGACACTTTCCTAAGCTCCATGATTTCAGGACTCAGTATCAGACAGTCCAAAGTTTTGTTCAAAAAATAGTCGCTGATATATTATGGCTTAGTGAGAAAGCACTCAGACTGTGTAGCAACTAGATCTGGGTTTATATCTAGTTCTGCCTCTTCCCACCTGGCCTTAGGTAATTTACTTAAACCAACTCTGTTTCTTAACCTTTAAATGGAAATGTTGAGAGATTCAAATTTCAGAGAGTTGTGGTGAGAGCTAAATAAAATAACCACAAGATACTTTCCATTCCACAGGTGGTTATTTCTTTCCAACTGGTAGTGAGTAACTTGACTGGGCCCTTGCAAACGTAAGCATGTGCCTCTGGGACAGGAAAATACATATGGGCATGCATGCACGCGCGCACACACACACACACACACACCCCGTGCCTATCTCTCATACCTATCACCCTTCACAGAAGTCAAGGACACCAAGTAATACAGCTCTTTGACATGTAAAAGCAAACATGTGAGCCTCTGTTCTGGAACATATGCTTTATGTTAAATACCAAAAAGCTAAAATATTGGATGGGAGATTACATGAATGTTTATGATAAACATGAAATGGTCAAAACAAGAAACTGCAAAGTTCTACCTTCTGGCTTTGAGGCCCTTCTCCCTCATCCAAGGCCCCGTCCTCTTGCTGGTCATAGGCAGGGCCTCCCAGGATTCGGATTCTCTTCTCGCACTGCTTCTTAGCCACAGTCAGTTGGTTAATGTACCTTTTCATATTCCTGGCCCTTAGGAGATCAGCTTTCATTGCAGCAGTTTCTTTACCTTGAATGGGATGGATGGACAGGACCCAGTCAGAGGACAAGGTATGAAAAGGGGAACATAACAACACTGAAAAGATTGGTATCTGATGTGGTACATTTTGAACAGTGGGTATTGTTCATGCTACACACATACGTATATATACTCTCAAAGAGAAACACCATTAATTTCTAAATATAATTTGTACATATACCACTGAAAAATCCTACTCAAGGGTAAAACATTAACAAAAAAACCCCTCTCCTCTGTACATATATACTCACAATGTGCATGTATGTATGTGTATTTAAAGATCTTTACATGTATGTGTAATGTACACAGAGCCATTCATAAGCATGCAGTGAGTGCTCTGTGTCAGGCACTGACAAGGCATTCGGGACTCAAGACCAATTGTTAAATCTCGTGGATTTCTAGCAAGGCAGAAATCCAAAGATAGGATTAGCAATTACAAGCATAATATGGGCTATAAAGAAAACGTGTAGGTACCCTTGAGCTGCTTAACCAATGCTTCTAAGCCAGGTTTCCTTAAGCAAATCACATTCAAACAAAATGAAAAAGGAGTGGAGTGTGGCAGACAGAGGGAGCAGCAAATATGAAAGCGAATGCCCTGAAGCAGGAAAGAGAGAGCTTTGGAGGAACCGCAAGGGCCCGTGCAGCAGGTGCAAGGGAAGCTAGAGATCCAAAGTGAATCTGGAGGAGGCAGGAGCCAGACGACATAAAGCTGTTTAGCCCATAGAAATAACTTCAGCCTTCAGTTCAATAGCACTGAGCGGCTTCTAATGGGTTTTAAGCAAGAGTAGGTCATAAATGGATTTATATTTTTTAAAGATTATACAGGAAGGATAAAAAAAAATAATTGAAGGTAAAAGACTGCAGGTAGAGAAACCAGTTGGAGTAGCTGAGGAGGGAGATGATGGCCTAAACCCAGGTCATGGCAATGGCAGGAGAGAAGACTGGAAGCATCTGAGAATGATTTATAGAGAACAGGACCCTGTGACTGAGCGAACAGCAAAGAGGACAGTGGCTGAGCAATGTAAAGAAAACAGACGTATCAAAGACGGCTCCCAAGTTTCTGCCATGAGCAGCCACGGAGGTGGTGGGGCCAATTATGAACCGGGGAACATGACAGGAAAAGCAGGTTTATGATGTGGCAGATGATATTTGCCAAAGGTGGTCACGATAAGGTCTTTCATCTTACTTACTCGATATGTGCTCCCTTTTCTCGAATCTGGGTGGGTTTGTGATTATGGAGTAAGTGAGGTGATGACTTCTAAAGCTAGACTGTAAAAGGCCACTGACCTGGAGCCCTGAGCTGCTTGGTAAAGTCATCCAGCAGCCATGAGGCCTCCATGCTTTGAGGACGCCTGAGTGGTCAATGGAGAGATCTCCATGGAGAGGCCCCCCCCTCCAAGACCACAGCCCTGGCTAGGACCTCAGCCCACATCCAGTGGCACCCTGGCTCCGTGTGCATACACCATCCTAAAGGTGAACCTTCCAGCCACAGTCAAGAGAGAAGAGCCACTCCTGCCGAACCTGCTAAAACCGCCAATTCGGGTGCAGAAGAAGTACCTGCTGTTTAAGACACTGCACTTTAGGGTGGTTTGTTACACAGCAGACAACAGGCAAATTAAAGGCATTTGGCTACCTAAGCAGAGACATAAGGTGTGGAGTTCAGAAGCGTTCAGCACTTGACGGTAGCTGAAGTCGCAGGAGTAGAGACAACCCAGGAAGAACTAAAATGGTCCCAGTACATAATCTAAATAAACCCTACATTTAATGGCGAGAAAGAAGAAAAGAAGCTGGCAAAGGGGCTGGTGAAGGAGAGACAGAAGGTAAATGTGAGAGTGCGGTTCAAGGAGAAAGAATGTCAGCAAAACAGGAGAAACAGTATTTCTTGTCTGTTACTGCAGAGCCTCCTAACTGGTCAGCACGCTTCCACCTTCACCTCCCCTCCAGTCTTTATCTCAGCACAGCAGCCAAGGCAAACCTATTAAAACATCAACCCAGGGGCACCTGGGAGGCTCAGTCGGTTAAGCATCCGACTTCCGCTCAGGTCATGATCTCACGGTTTGTGCGTCTGAGCCCTGCATCGGACTCTGCACTGACAGCTCGGAGCCTGGGAGCCTGCTTCTGATTCTGTGTCTCCCTCTCTCTGCCCCTTCCCCACTCATACTCTCTCTCTCACAAATAAATAAACATTAAAAAAATTAAAAACAAAAAACAAAAAAACATCAACCCAATCACATCATTCCTGTGCTCAGAAACCTCCCCCAGACCCCCATTTCACCTGCAGCAAAAGGCAAAGCACCTTTAAGGGGCTCTAAGGCCCGACACTCTCCAGCCTCATCCCCTCCTACTCTCCACAGTCAGCCACACCAGCTTCCTTGCGGTTCCCTCCTTTTTAAAATAACAGCTTTATTGAGATATACTTCACATACAATTCTATTTAAAGTGTATATTTAACTGCATTTAGCATATTTATAGACTATGCCACCATCACCACACTTTTTTGAATACTTTCATCACCCCCAAAAAAAGTGAGGTACCCATTAGTCACCCCAACCCTCTCAGCCCTAGGCATCTGTATGGGGCTTCCTCTATGGATTTGCCCATTCTGGAGACTTCATGTAATGGAATCACGTAACACGTGGTCTCTGGTAACTAGCTTCCAGACCACCTTGGGTGGTTCCCTGCTCAGGGCTGTTTTATGCCTCCTCTCAGCGTGACCCTTCCATCCCCCACGGATCTGCATGGCTCACTCCTACCTCCTTCAGACCCTCAGTTCAGGTCTCAGGGAAGCGCCTCCCTGGGCACCCTATTTCTAACAGCAACCCCCACCCTATAACACTGCCTTTCTCCCTCTCTGCTTTACTTTCCCCATAGCACGTATCATCACACTTCTATTTGACTTATCTATCCTGTAAGTAGATCCTCTGAAGGTCGGCATTTTGTTTATTTATATACTACTGTGTCTCCAGCACCTATAACAATGCCTGGTAACACAGTGGAGCTCACCAAATGTTTGCTGAAGGAACAAGTGAGCTGTGTCCAGTATTACTGAGAGGTCAACGACAAAATAGCTAACATTTTGCTAAGTGCTTACTATGTTTCAGGTATTATGCTTCTCTAGAACTTGGGCCCTAAAGGAGAGAAATAGCATTCTCACCTCCCATTCTTCAGTTTACTCCAACAACATGGTTTCTACTCCTCCTCTCCACCAAATCTGCCGTTGCCAAGATCACTAGTGACCTCCGTGTCAAATACAGTGGAAAGTTTTCAGTAGAGTCTGGAATCAGACTTACATTAGAATCCGGGCTCTGACACTTAGGAGTTATGTGGTCTCAGCAAGAATTTTTTAAGGTTTAATTTAAAAACATTTATGATGGCATGTTTCCTTATGTTGGCATTATATAATTTCAAGTAAAAGCAAAAAAAACTTACGCAAAATTGATTTTTAAACATGACTAAGCATTTAGTCACTTCCTTGTGGAAAATGGACTGGCTTTGCATACATAACATAAAGGCAGGGCTGGGTTGAAGGAAGGCTTGTTGTTGTTGTTGTTTTTAATGGGGGAGAGATGAGCTGGTTTTAATGGTCATTTAAGAGAGAGAGAGTTAAGAGTTAAGAGAGAGAGAGGAGAGAGAGGTGAGGTGACAGATGGGGAGTGGCATCCAGAAGACAAGCAAATAGATCAGCTTTGGAAAAAGGCCACTACAGTAACATGGAAGACAGAAGAGAAGGTGTACATAAAGCAAGTTTGTATTCTGGTGCCTAGAAGCTGGGGCGGTTCCCCTCACATGGTCTCTGTTTCCCCAAAGTAGTGAGTAAGGTTATCTGCTGAGAGTGAGGTAAGTAAAAAGGGTGAGTGGTCAGAGGCCTGTGGAAAGCGAGGGGAGTATGAAATCCCCTGTGGAAAGCACAAGAGCAAGCTCCCTTCGGAAACAGTAAGATTGTTTTAGGCAATGTTCAGGGCCATGTTCAGGGCCAAGGTGAGCACCCGATAGATATAAATATTCCTAGGCAGATCAGCCTTCTGGAGGTGGGTCATAATGTGCTTGGCTTAGATCAGAAGTACCCACAATAAAAGAAGGGAGTCTGTGTACTGCTTCTTGGTGCCTCTTAATGTGGAGTCTAAGTAATGTTCTATAGAACTCAGCAGAGACCATCAATTCCCTAGGACGATCACCATTACCTCTCCCATGTTCCACTCAGTCAATGTGTGCAAATGCCTGAAACAGTACCAAGGCAGGCTGAACAAGTAACTGAAAAGACCTAGAAGAGTACCACAAAACATGTGATCTTTCAGAAGCAGCTTTTGCCAGTCCTTAGCACAGAGGGTAACAGGTAGACTTCAGGTCAATAAGAAAAAATATGCAGCCGAGAATCCTTTATCCAGCAAGTCTGTCATTTAGAATAGAAGGAGAGATAAAGGTCTTCCCAAACAAACAAAAACTGAAGGAATTTGTCACCACTAAACCAGCCCTACAAGAGATCCTAAGGGGGACCCTGTGAGACAAAGTACCAGAGGCATCACTACAAGCATAAAACATACAGACATCACAATGACTCTAAACCCGTATCTTTCTATAGACTTCAGGTCAACAGATGGCCTTGTTCCAGAGGGTCTGTCTGATATTACAGGATGACTTTTCTGTATGTGTGCTGAGGGGATATTTTCATTTGACTTCAGTAATAGTTTCTCAACTTGTCCTACGCTTGGCTGACAGGCTCTAGCCAAAGAACTTAGTAACTCAACATTCTTCATCATCATCATCATCATCATCAAATACTTAAATAATATTTGAGTCCCCTCAGTGGCAGAGTCCCCTTAGTGGGAAGATAAAGGTAAATGTAAGTCTTTCCCCAAATTAGTCTGTCACAAACTAGGATGCTTTGTGTGTGTGCCTAAAGAAATACATGCTTGGGACAGTCACATTTTCAGAAAAAAAGTTTTCATTTTTAAAACATGTATCTTTAAAGTCTCAATTTGATACATATTTAAAATACTCTTAAGTTTGGGAACTAAAGAACTTCCTTTTATAAAATAAATCTATACCACAATTTTAATTTGGGGTTAAAATAGGCTACTAAAGAGACATATATAGCAAGAAACTGACACACATTTATCAACAACCACATTCTTCTCCTAAGAAAACATAAAAGCCTTTCTAAAAGCACAAAAACTAGAAGCAAACTCCAAAGAGAAGGAATAAAGAAGGAGAATAAACCATCTAAAACCCAGCTGCAGGGCTGAGAAGAATATTTTTATGTTCTACTTGAATGTCGCCTGCTCACGTGAATACGTTCTTGTTTGTTAAAGGGCGATACAATGCCATTGTCTGATCACAAAGCTTGTTGCTAACAAATTCAACAGCAGCTTGTTGCTTAGAAAATTCTGTTTATTTTTGCCTCAGAAAACCAATGCCACGTTCAGGGCTAAATGACTAACATGGACCTCATGCAGCCCATGTGTCTGTTGCACAAAAATCCTTGTAAATCCGCGATGCGGATGAATATGCTTTGTGACCTGAAAACCCATTCAGCCCGGAAATATCCAGGCCAAGAAAAGTATAGGCAAGTGGGTTCGCGACAATACGCTGTGGCCCCGCTCAAATCAGATTCATGTAGCTGCTTCTCTGTAGAGCGTTAGCTGCATGCTGTGCATCGTTACAAATCGGTTAATCACACAACTGTTTGATCTAGCTTAAAAAAGAAAGCCAGGGAGATAAACAGTGACGGGTGAAACAATGGTTGGTAGCGGCTCTTTTAAACCGGTGCCAAGATGGATATACAAGTGACAGAGTATTCTAAAGCAATTAGTTATGAATATTTACTGTTCTTCCTTCTGGAAAGTCCAGATTTTAGTGAAGTCAGAACAAAAGAAAACGGGTTCACTGGGTTCCTTTGCTCAAAGAGAATTTGGCTTAGACATTAGGTGAACAATTCTGGCTACAGAGACATTACAGTAGACCTATGGACAACAGCGTAGCCCTGCTTTTTGCTTTAAACCTTCTGCCCATGATATAGTTCTTCCTTAAGCAAGTGAGAGTGTCTTACAGTAAAATACAAAGACCAGGGAGAACTATTAAGCACTATTCCTAAGGAGGCAAAGGAGAGAGTGCAGTCATTTACAGTGCAAACTAACGACTCCAGAAATAGCACAAGCATAAATGGATTAAAATGGCACCATTTTATTTTTTCAGGTACTAGTCAATGTCGGGAGCAGAGTATTGTTTCTCCTGTCCCGGCACGCTACCAAATCCCAAGGCATCTCCTAACAGCAGCACTCTCAGCAGGTTGATTGGGGGATTCAGGGGATAACAGAGCAGGGTTTCTCATCCTGGACACGAGAGACATTTGGGGCTGGGTAAATTTGTCTTGTGGGGCTGTCCTGTGTAGAGCAGCATTCTTGGTCTCTACCACTAGATGCCAGTAGCATCCCTTCCCCCAGACGGGACAACCAGTAAGGTCGCTGGACGTGACCAAATGCCCTAGGCACCCTGGGGGACAAAACTGTGCCTTGCACCTCCACCCTACAGAGAAGTACTAATATAGAGGTATAAACTCTGCGACAGTAAAGTAGACAAGGCTGCACACTCACCCCTTCCCCTGACTCCCCAGCATGTGGTTCTCCTTCCCAGGATGAACAGGCCTCCTCATGCCCCCCCAGGCCCTCAACATAAAGAATTAAGGGAGCTCCTCACTGGAAAATGTTGGGCCTCTATTCCTCAACTTGTGTCCACAGATGAACAATCCTTTGAGTCTCCACTGTACATGTAAATACAAGTTTGGTTTTTTTTTTTAAGTTTGTTTTTGAGAGAGAGAGAGAAAACCACCAGGGGAGGGGCAGAGAGAAAGGAGACACAGAATGCGAAGCAGGACCCAGGCTCTGAGCTGTCAGCACACAGCCCAACTCAGGACTCAAACTCACAAACCCTGAGATCATGACGTGAGCCAAAGTCAATCACTTAACCAACTGAGCCACCCAGGTGCCCTTAAATGCAAGGTTTTTTTCTTTCTTTCTTTCTTTCTTTCTTTCTTTTTTTAATGTTTATTTATTTTGGGGAAGGGGCAGAGAGAGAGGGAAACACAGAATCTGAAGCAGGCTCCAGGCTCTGAGCTGTCAGCACACAGCCTGACACAGGGCTCCAACTCACAAACCGTGAGATCATGACCTGAGCCAAAGTCAGACACTTAACTGACTGAGCCACTCCAGCACCCCGTAAATACAAGTTTTAAGAAACTCCCTTGAGAGGTGGGTTCAAGAAACAGGTATGTATTTACCTAGGGACTGGTCAAGTTTCAAAATGAAAAATGGTGCTTGATTTCTTAACACGAAACTGACACCAGTTCTCAGCAGTTACTAATCATCACAAACTTCTTCAAAATTATCTGAAAACCACCTCAAAAGCTGCCCGAGAACAAACGAACAATCAATCAATACATATATATATACACATATTTATCTTACTTTTCAACTTGAGGCCAGTATGTTCTTTTTCAAAAAGAACAAATGGGATTTTTTTATCATACCGAACACCCGGATTTCATAGTCTGAAGTGTCACTCCACTTTAGTAGAAAGAGTACTTGAGGAGTAAGCAGAAATCATAGCAGGAGCTGATGGCGGAACCACTCACGTTATCATGGGAGAAGACTACAGAGATCTTGTAGTTTGACCTTGCCCAGCCTGGTCAGACATGCTTACAGCACACTTTCTACTTCCTCCCTTTAAATGTCTCAAGTACTGAAACTTGTAGTACTTCCTTTGGCTTAAGGTCCTCCAACATGCTTGCAATACGTTTTTAAAGTAATAGTGTCGTATCAACTATATCCACACAATAAATTACCAGGAGAGTCCTGCTCCCAAATTGGAGCCATGAGTTGAACAGGTACAAGACACATACTTAGAACACAGATCTGGCCCAATAATTTGTAAGCTTCCACCAGGACTTTCATAACATCTACCTTTGTGAATAAGCAGCATGGTGGGAAGAGACCAGGAGTAAAAATTAGGAGACCTGAGTTGAAGTTCCAAATCTGTGTGTGACTAACTAGTTCTAGTTACACAGGGTTATGTTGCTTACTATGGCTGAGCTGAACTTCATTTGTGTAAATGTGGGTGTTAGAATATGCGATGATTAAAGTTTTCTTGGGGTACGGAGGTGGAAGGACTCCTACAGTATTGGGAGACTACAGAGAGAGTAGTGGGCGTGCCCTGAGCCCTTCACCCTTTGAGGCCGAGAACGGGTGGGGGCCAGGGGGCCTGGCAGGATGCTGGCCAAGGGATAGCAGGCGCTAGAGGCTGCTGTACTCACAGCAGGAGGGCCGCTGTGGCAATGGGCTGGGGCATCTTCTAAGATCAGGCAATTCAGAAATTAGGAGCCATTTGTATCAGATTACAGCAATGCTCAAAAATCAGATCACATCAAAGCACAAGAAAGGACCCTGAGAAGTCCATTAGAGTCTACAAATTAGCTACCCTCTTTCAGGCAGAGACACCTTTAAATACCAAATCAGACAAAGAAGGTACATATTATCTTTTAAAATAATTCCTAATGGAAACCATTATGGTTCTTATCAGCAATTCTGTGTCCATATACACATGTAATATGTTCTGAAGTTCTTCTACAGTTCTGCTTGATATATTCGATTTTGAAACTGTTTACTTATACCCTAAAGAAGATGAACAACTTGACCAAAGCCTCCCCATCTATACTATGAGCATCACTCCCAAGGGTGTACTATTTAGATTTAGCAGTTTCTAGCAGACTCAAATCAACATCACATCCTTTGTTGTAGTCAACTGAGGAATTATCACTCTTGCATCACCTTAACTATTCTTAATAACATTCCAGGATTCAGAACAGAAAAGAAGGCTTTAAAAAGGGAGCTGAAATACTGGACTTACTCCCACCAAACTGTAGGGAAAGTTTAGCCCGTGTCCCCATATTACTTAGAATTCCTATACTTGACCAGTGTCTTAGTTCATTCAGGCACCTGTAACAAACACCACAGACTAGGTGGCTATCAACAACAGAAATTTCTTCTCATACCCCTGGAGACTGGTAATTCAAGATGAGGGTACTGGCATGGCCAGGTCCTGGTGAAAGCCCTCTTCCAGGGTGTAGATGACCATGTTTTTGCCATTTCTTTACATGGTAGAAGTTACAGATCTTAGGGCACCTGGCTGGCTCAGTTGGTTAAGCATCCAACTCTTGATTTTTTTTTTTTTTTTTTTTTTTTGGCTCAGGTCATGATCTCACAGTTTGTGAGATCGAGCCCCACATCAGAAACTTTGGGGTAGGGTCCAGGAATCTGCATTGTAACAAGCCCTCCAGGTGACTGTGACACACACTATAGTTTGAGAACCACTGCTCCACAGGATTAAGTCGAAACTTCTTAGGATAGCTTACAAGCATCTTTAGTATTGGCTCCTTCTTCCTATCAAGCCTTGTCTCTTCATTACATGCCAAGCACCAGCACAGTATCTCCCTTGACATGGCTTATACACAGGAGGCCATTCCACAACTGTCTTCTTTGTGGACATGTGGTACCATCTACCCACATAAACCTGACAAGCCCAGAAGGAAATGAGAGCCACTCAATTGTTCCAACTCAACTCTGCTCCTCTAAAGAAAAAGTCTTTCTGGACCACCTGTTCCAGGTAGAGCGGACTGTTCTGCACATCTGTGCCACGACTAAACCCTGAACATGCAACGCTCACTGCATTTATCGAATGGTACTCTAAGTTTGTATGTGTGTCTACCTGTCTCCTTGTTAGACTATGATCTCCTTGAGGTCAGAGACAGTTTTTTTCATTGCACAGCTGTACCTAACACATAATGGCATTCAAAACACAGTTTGTTGAATGACTCAAGACCTACCTCTGGTGATTAAGACTTCCTTCAGAGTATATCCTTCTCTACTGATAAAAACTCAGGAGTTGTCTCACCTACCCAGAATCAGGGGAAGTGAGGTTGTGATCAGAGAAGAGAAATTCAAGATAAAATATAAAGATAAGTAGGAGCTACCTAGAAAGAGTGAGATTGAAAGTAGGGTAGCATTCCAAGAAGAATCAGCAAAACAGGCAAAGAATATGAGGCAGGATGAATCACGGTGAGTTGAGGAAATAGAAACATTAGTGTGGCTAGACTACAACAAGAGGGAGTAGAACAGCAAGACATAAGGCTGAAAACAGTAACAGGGACCAGAGCAAGCAGGATCTTGTAGATTTCACGTCTAAGAACAATGAAAAGACAATGAGGGGTTTTAAGCATGGAGGTGACATGAGGATATCTGCATGTTTTTTTAATCGTATGACATCAGTATGAAAAATATATCAAATAGGGGCAGGCATAGATATAAGGAGACCAATTAAGCTATTACCATAGCTCAAGAGAGACTAGTGGTGGAAGATGGTGGTTTAGAGAAAGAGAACAAAGTTGAGATATATTGTGAAGGTCAAACTTTGTGATGATAATGGACTAGTCATTGTATACGATGAATAAGGAATGAACAAAGATGACTTCTAGGTTTATGACATATGGATGGGTGATGATATCATTCACTGAGACTAAGAAACTAAGAGGATGACCAGTTATGTGGTACTTTGATTTGAACATTTTTTAAAAAAAAATTTTTAATGTTTATTTTTTTGAGACAGAGAGTGTGAGTGGGTAAGGGGCAGAGAGAGGAAGACACAGAATCTGAAGCAGGCTCCAGGCTCTGAGCCGCCAGCACAGAGCCCGATGTGGGGCTCAAACCCATGAACTGTGAGATCATGACCTCAGCAAAGTTGGGTGCTTAACTGACTGAGCCACCCAGGCACCCCTGATTTGCACATTTTCATTTGGAAATGCCTTTAAGATATTCAAATAAAAATACTGAGTAAGTAGTAGTAAGTAGGGCAGAGAGGTTCTGTAGATGGAAATTTGGAGATTTATCAGCATATAGATAAAGGAAAAGAGAAGACCAGCCTGGGAATGGGTATAGGCAGTGCTACCCAGCAGAACTTCTGTGGTGATGGGGGCACCTGGGTGGCTCAGTTGGTTAAGTATCCAACTCTTGATTTTAGCTCAGGTCATGATCTTGATTTGTAAGTTCGAACCCCACATCGGGCTCCACACTAACACTGCACAGCCTGCTTGCAAGCTCTCTCTCTTTCAAAATAAATAATAAACTCAAAAAAAAAAAAAGAAAAAGAACTTGTGTGGTGATGGAAATGTTCGTTCTGTACTATCCAATATGGTAGCCACAGATGGTTACTGAACACTTGCTTTTTTTTTTTTTTTTTTAAATTTACATCCAAGTTAGTTAGCATATACTGCAACAATGACTTCAGGGGTTACTGAACACTTGAAATGTGGCTTGCATGACTGAAGAACTGGGTTTTAAATCTGGATTTACCTTTAATTTAAACTTGAATAACCATATATGGCTAATAGCTCTTATATTGGACCACACAGGTATAAAATAATGAGAGGGTTAGAAACAAACACTGAGGAACTCCAACAATGTCAAATGCACCAAACGGTCAAAGAAAATGAAGACTGAAAAAAAGTTCACTGAAGTTAGCTAGCTGAACTCAGCTAAACTTCCCAAATTCCATGACCAACAAGCAGTTGAGGTTATTAATGGGTAAGATTTAGGCTTTAGTAAATCAATACATTTGGCCAGGATCAATGATAAAATAAGGTCAGAGGTAAGAAAATTTTGTGAGTAAACTAAACCTTCTGAGACTAATTGTTTCAAATTGTTCCGTATCTATAAGTTTTCTCTAAGACCCTTTTCCCTAATTATACCTAATATAATTTTCGTATCCACAAGACAAGGAGATGAGTTCCATAATATAATTTTTTTTTAATTTCTAGGACTTATTTTCCCTAGAATCGTATCAGCAATTAAACTGCTAAAGCACTGTTAAGATGCTAAAAATTATTTGATACCTTACTTCTTGAAAATATAAAAATCTCCCCCCAAAAGAAGCATCAAAAATCAAATTAAAATTTCTACCTCATTAAGGAGAGTAATTTGCTCCTCATTTATGATACACTAATCTACAGTGAATCTAAAACACATGCAGAAGTTTATGTGGATTGGCTGGAGCTTGCTGAAGCCTCAAAAGCCTTATTTTGAACCTTCCTGAACATACAAAGCAAAGCGGTCCCCAGGCCTTCCTCTGTCATCCTGAGTTAGCTGATTGGCTCCTTAAGGTTTCAGAGGGCACATAATCAGGTAATTTCTCCCAACCTGTTATACAGCAATTTTTTCCTTAAATCTTCAAAGTATTTTTGCAATTGCAAAACATTTCTTAATTGTCAATGATTGTGACTGAAAAAGACTTGCCAGAAATAGCTTTATATGGAACAACAAAACTACATTTATAGTACATATATATATAGTATATATATAGTGATATATATAGTATATATATAGTGATATATATAGTGATATATACATTCATAAATACATAAATACATATATACATTCATAATAAAGTTCCCATCTCTAAGTGGAATCCTAAGTATTCTTAGGATCTTCTATCTGTGCATTCTTTTCTTTAAATTCTTCACTTTTCCACCCACAAAAGTAACGTGGCAAGAAGGAGAAACGGCATTGGGAATGACAGTGCTTACAACTGCACACACAACCTGGTGCCACTGCTACATGGTCACTGTGAGATATAAAGTGAGCACAGGCTGATTTTCCAAATTTAAGAAAACAGTGTAGACAGGTGGGGCTTAAGTCAAAAGCTTCACATAAAGACTGAGGTTTTCCCCTGATTCTTTGTCTGAGAGTATTTTCACTAGATCACACTATCCCTAAAATGCAAAGATCTCTAAAAACGACTCAACAATTATGTTTTGGGAAGACTTCTAACGCTAAAACTTTAACTTTCCTTAACTATTTTTACAGGGAAGAAAATAAACACACAAATTTATTTGAAATACATTAGAGATCAAGTTGAGGAATGATATCATTACTATCTGGAACCAGTTTTTAAAGTAACCTTTTATCTGCCAGCCACATATCAAAACTCCAAATCTTACAGACAAAAAAGAACTACTTCTGGGGCACCTGGGTGGCTCAGTTAAGCATCCAACTTTGGTTCAGATCATGAACTCGCAGTTTGTGAGTTCAGGCCCCATGTCAGGTTCTGTGCTGACAGCTCAGAGCCTGGAGCCTGCTTCGCTTTCTGTGTCTCCCTCTCTTCCTGCCCCTCCCTAGCTCACGCTGTCTCCCTTTCTCTCAAAAAAAACCCCAAACATTAAAAAAATTTTTAAAAATTACTTTCTATAAGACTCAATATGTTACTGATTAAAGAAAAAGTAAGGACAATGGGGATGCTAAATTTGCTCTTCCTTTTTCATTAAAAAAAAAAAAGTGCACTTAAATTACAGCAACCTAATTCTTTAAAATGGAAGCCACCTACACAATGAATTTAAACAGTGAGACAGCAGATGATATTATAAATTCGGAGAAGTCACTTCAGACTGGTATACGCTATTCTCCTCCAATAACGGAGAACACAGCATCGGCTCTGCAAGGATACTTGACTTGGAGACAGGATAAACAGGAGACTATTAACTATCATCTCTATACTGGTAACATGCAAATATGTCTCTACAGGGCTGCACTCTTTCTCCACAGTGTGAATCCCAGCTTATAAATGCCGAACAGTTACTTCTCTATCCTGCTATCCCTGCAAATCCAAAATGCCCGAGACCAGTCCCTCATATACATTCCCTGACTCTTTCAGTATCTTCACTGAGAAACCCTGTATGATCGTCGAGAGCACCCAACCTCAAGACTGAAAGAAAGGAGTCCTAGAGACTCCTTTTATTATTATAAAAATAGGAACATAAACAGACTTGAATCATTAACCATGTCATCAACCATAATCTGAATATAATTAGGGAGAACATTTTTATTTATTTTATCAAAACTGAATTTTTATAAGATTTTTTTAAATCTATTAACTCAAATAACTTATCAAAATATTCAACACCTTTTTTAGTGGAATTATTCAATAAAAATACAATGTAAATATTCTATCAAAACCTTCTAGTGATATACAGACTAAAGTGGAAAGTTGATTATAAAAATCTTTGAGTTGGTCACAGTCACTTCCTCACATTTACAGGCTTCCTGGGGCTCCATAAAGTGTCTGTGTTTGCTTTGTGAAGCAAAACCAAAGTTGCCTCTCTCCACAAAGTTCTCCGGCACACGTTCTGTCCTCTGGAGCCCAACATGAAATGAAGGCTCCTGGCATGGAGATGGCTTGTCCCAAATTCTAAGCCTAAGGGTTGTTTCAAGCTAGTTGTGCATACACAAGAAGCAGAGTCCTAGACTTTGAGAAAGGAAGAGATTCTCTGGCTTAGAGCCAAACCAAACAAACCACAACTATCCAATGAGAATTTTGAATAAATTTAAAACCAGTGACAATAATCACTGCTAATCAGTGACCTCAGAGAGGTAAACCAGTCTCCGGGGTTTTCTGTCCCAAGGGAAAACAGCTCCACGGCCCCAAGTGAGCTCGGCTTGCTTGCCTTCTCCCCAGTGCTTGAATAGAAGGAGACATTTCTGAGAGCAAGACAGTTCTGAGGGCAGCTTAGATGGAAAATGAGGCATGAAAGGAAGAAGTGTCGCGGAGAATGGCCAGTAACATAACTGTATGGGCTTCTCTGTGTTCCCGCTCCCACCCTCAGATTCATGAATACTAACCCCCAGTGCCTCAGAGTGACCATATTTGGAGACAGCGTCTTTACAGTGGTGATTAAGTTAAAATGGGGCCATTAGGGTGGGCCCTCATCCAATACGACAAGTGTCCTTGCAAGAACAGGAAATTTAGACAAAGACCTGAGCAGAGGGAAGACGATGTGAAGGCACAGAGAGAAGATGGCCAACTACAAGCCAAGAGGAGAGGCTAAAACAGACCCCTCCCTCACAGTCCTCAGAAGGGACCACCCTGCCAACACCTCAGACACCTTGACCTCAGACTTCCAGGCTCCAGAACAGTGTGAAAATAAAGTTCTGTTGTCAAAGCCATGCAGTCTGTGCTACTTTGCAATGGCCCTAGTAAACTAATACAACACCACAGAATAAGGAAGGGATCTCGCTGACTAGACTCACGTATCAACGAGGAACACTGAGGAAAGATAACGGTGGCAACTAGAATTCCCTCTCTACTATCCTCTTAAAAATAACTGTCTGAAATGAAGCATCTTCTCTGCAGGAACAGTAAGGAAAAAGGAGAGGAACAGAGCCCACAGCCTCGTGGGGATCAATCAGATCACACCTCCTTTGCTCAAAAAAAGACTTCCTTCCTCTTGCCAACTAAAAGCCAAAGTCCCAGCAGTACCAGTAAGGCCCTTCGGAATGGGGTCCAGTGCCACCTCTCCCATCTCGTGTCTGGCTTCTCTCCCCCAATTCACCCCTTTCCAGCCACACAGGTGACTCAAGCAAGCCCCACATGCTTCTGCCTCAGAGTTTTGCTTCTGTCCTTCCCCAGATACCCTCAGGCCCCCAGGTCTTTGCTCCCAGGTCACCAAGTGGGGGAGGTCTTCCCAGATGACCCATCTGAATGCAAATCTACCTCCCCCTCCAGCTGAGCCAGACCTCCCTGCCACACACCCCCTCTCACAGCTTTTTCTCCAAGGCACACACCACATCTAAAATACTGCTTACTTGGGTGCCTGGGTTGACTCAGTCAGCTACGCATCCGACACTTGATTTCTGCTCAGGTCATGATCTCCCGATTCATGAGATCAAGCCCCACATCGGGCTCTGTACTAACAGTGGGGAGCCTGCTTGAGATGCTCTCTCCCTCTCTCTCTCCCCTACTAGCTTGCATATTCACTGTCTCTCCCTCTTAAACAAATAAACTTTAAAAATCAAATGCTGCTTATTTGATTTGCTCATTTTCTGATTCCCTCCCAGCTTCATTTAAGAGCTTAACGCAGAGATTCTGTTTTTCCCCACTACCGTATCATCATCACCCAGTTGGTGTTCAGTAACATTTTTTGAATGAACAAATTTGTACAATCTTCCTTGCTGGGCAGAGAGATTAAGAATCTGTGCCTCTTCCTAGTCTGTCCCTTCATCTCATTTTTACCTAGCTCCTATCTCGGCCAGTGACTCACACACAAGGAAAAGTCCCCAGGCCAAGCTTCCTGTTGCCTCTGTAGGCACACGTTGTAAGACTCTGGCCCAACTCTTCCTTCAACACTCTGCTTCCTGATGGGACTCGAGCGGGCCTGGAGCTTTTCATGGCAAGGCTAGCCTAACAAGGTGTTTGCTGCCTCTTAGCTATGGATCAAGACTTGCACTCTAGACAGTGACAGGTCTCTGAGAGGAGGATATCTATGAGGGGGGATATGCTAGCCCCAGGCCAAGGAGAAGGGAGTTGAAAGCCAGCTTCACACCTTAATTATTCCTCACTATCATGCCTAGGTAAAAATCTCTTCATTTGAAGGGAAACAAATGGGAAAAACATAGAGCTTTTTTTTTTCTTTTTAAACCCAGAAGGAGGAAAGAATACACGAATACAAGTTAAGATACAAATCTTAACTAAAGAAAAAGGTTAAGGAAATTACAAAATATCAACTCACTGGAGTCATTTAAATAACTACTAAGATTACGTTTCAAATTAGAAATATTAACGAATATTTAGATTAAACTTTAATGAGAAAAAAGTCATGAAATCATGCTTACTTTCAAAACAGAACAGAAGCACTATATACCCAACGATTTCAGTCTGAAAAATTAGGACTACGGATGAAGAAAGTTTAAAGAAACACAGAAATACAAAGGTTCTTGTTAGCATGAAATCATACTTACTTTCTCTAATGCTGCTGTTATACTAATAAATTGGAAATATTTAAATGTGAGCCAGAAAAATGCTCACACTTGCTAACATTCTGACAGGAGAGAAGACTGGGGGAGTTCCAGAACCGGCAAAATGTAGAGCTGAAGAAAACAAACGGTTCTTACCCTTGTGCCTCTTCAGCTGGGGAAAGCTGCTAATTGTAGTTGCTTGGATTATTTCCACTACAATTTGATACCTGATATTTAAAAAGAGAGAAAAAGAAAAGATTGAATAGGAAGAAAATACTATTTTCAGAGATCCTTTTAGACTGTATTTTGTACTCATCAAATAAAACACAGGAGCCGTGAATCCTGCCCAGATGTGATTAAGCATTTACAACAGGCCAGGTGCTGAGACCTTCACGTAAACTCATGAACTCGCCCCGCAACTTCATTCCCGATACCAGAAGCATCACCACCCGCCTCCTCTCTGAAGACAGAAACTTTGCGATTGTACTCAACTCCTCCTTCTCTTTCACCCACCACCACTACCCACCTCTCCCCACGTGGTAACTGTAGCCTATGGACTCTACCTTCTGAACCTGACCTATCCAATAATGTGGCCCTGAGCCACAGGTGGCCAACTCATTAAAATTTTAGTTCCTCAGCTGCACGACCCCATTTGAAGCGCTCAGTAGCCAAATGCACCTCACAGACCATACTGAACAGCACAAATAGAACATTTTCATCCTTGCAGAAAGTTCTATCGGACGGTACTGTCTGACATACTTCTCAAAGCCATCCTCTCACGTCCAGTTCCACTCCCACTCCCTTGGTGATTTCCCTCATTACTTCTCACTTAGAAGACCATTCCCGACCAACAGAATCAGAGTATCTGCTGTGGGTCCATGACATCAGTATTGTTTGAGCTCCCCAGGGAACTCTCATGCACGGAAAGAGTTAGGAACCACTGGAATAGATTATTCCACTATTATTCCACCAGGTTTACGTATGTGTAACTGAAAACCCCTCTGAGTCAGGAAAAATAAAAGTTCACACTGTTAAGTGCTGGGTTTAACCCTAGAGTTGTGGCTATTTTGAGCACACGCAGCTGGCCTTTATGAACCCAAGTTCTTAAGAGCTATACAATGGTTACCAAGTACTGCCCTAATCAAAAGCCTCTAGCCTGAGTGTTCCTTAGCCCTTGATTATATTGACTAAGAGTCTGCCCATAACAAAGCCATTTAACATTAATTCTCACTCTGAACATGAACTTTGCATCCAAAGATTTAATGCCACATTTGGCTGGCTTCATACGTCCTTTGGCTCTTCAACTAAAATCCAGATGACAGACATAAATTCATCATATCATAGCTATTCATGGACTCCTCACAAATTCACATCTTTTTATTCCTTCACCTGTATGATAAAAATATCGGTGCTTGCCTTTCCCCACCTCAAAGGAGAGGCTGTTAGGAGCACTGTCAGCATGTCACTGGAGTGTGGCCACCACTGGAGACTGTGGCCACCACTGCTGGTTGCCAGCATTCTTCCTCTTTTTCTTCTTCACTAACCAGTTTTATCAGGGAAAGCAAGGCACCCAGCTAAAAATACTAACCTTCTCCCTAGCATTTAGGAATGGCCACTGGATACACAGCTGGCCATTGAACAACATGGAGGTTAGAGGTGCTAATGCCCCAAGCACTTGAAAATCCACATATAACTTTTGATTCCTCAAAAACTTAACCAGTAATAGCCTACTGTGGACAAGAAGCCTTACTAATGGCATAAGCAGTTAACACATATACTATATTATATACTGGATGGCTTATATACTGGATGTATTTTTTTCTTTTTCAAAGATTTTATTTTATTTTTCATGTTTATTTTTGAGAGAGACAGAGCGTGAGTGGGGGAGGGCAGAGAGAGAGAGAGAGAGGGAGACACAGAATCTGAAGCAGGCTCCAGGCTCTGAGCTGTCAGCACAGAGCCCAATGTGGGGCTCAAACCCATGAATGGTGAGATCATGACCTGAGCTGAAGTTGGATGCTTAACCGACTGAGCCACCCAGGCGCCCCTACTGTATTCTTATAATAAAGCTAAAAAAAAAAAGAAAAAGAAAAAGAAAATGTTAAGAAAATACGTTTACAATATTGTTCTGCATTAATCGAAACCCCGAACCGTTCAGACCAGTGTCGCTCAAGGGTCAACTGTAGCTCTAACTTACGAAATAACAGAAGTTGCTGAGTGGGGATTCCAGGGAAGCTTTTGAAAGGGACAGGCTCCACAGAAAAGCCCTTTCCATCTTTCATCTTTGCCCTCCCTCCGTTTTCCTGCATTAAACAAGGACGCAGCTGGATGAAGGCACAGCAGCCATGAGGATGAAAGCCACAGGCAAAGCTGGTGACATTAAGACAGGACTTTGGATCTCCAATGACATCACCCAGCCATAACAGCCCCCAGACTACTCATCCTAGGATATCTTGTTACATGAGGAAGATCAATCCCTAACTTGTTTAAGTCACTGTAAGTCAACTTGTCTCATGGCCAAATGCCATCCCAACTGATAGAGAGCTCCCTGAAGACCCCATACGTAAAGCATGGCTAAATGCACACTCACCAATGTTTTCCAAATGGGAGCCTGGGTAGGAAATTAATGATCAATAAAGACTTCTAATGAAATTGCCTTCATTCCTCCAAATAATGTTAAAGCACAACAATAGCTCCTTATGTGCTTTTTCCCTCAAGTTACTGAATGGATGAGGAAACAGCTTTTAAGAAGCATACGCAAACCTGGAATCATCAAAGTTTAACTCTCCCTGAGTCTTAAATTTAACCTCGGAATGAGGTTCTACGACTGGAAAGCACTGACTTTTCACTCAAGTGCAGCACGTTTCCCCAAACTCATCCTCGTGCGTTGCTATCCGGGTGACCTGCAAAGAGACAGTTGTCCTTTCACACAGCAGTCCTAATCTCACAAACTTATCGTAAGGAAATATTTTGACAGAAACAGAAAAAAAAATCATATACATGCTTATTATAGCAACTTCTACAAAGAAAAGAGATAATCTATGGGCTCAATAGACCTATGTTGTAGCCACACGGGAATGAACAGCACCAATATGGTCCCTGCTTTCAGGAAGCTCTGGGGATGGATCACACCAAGGGGAAAAACTTCAGTCAATAGTATGAATAATTTTAAAAACCACATAAAAATAGATTTTAACGACACTCTAATTCTAAAATGCAAAATGGTATGTACATTCATGATTTCAGGTGTGTAAATATGTGGTATATGAACCAGGGCTATAATCCAAAAGAGAAATAAAGGAAAATGCAGGGCAATTGGTAGTATTACGAGTCATCTTAAGACATTTTCTAAACTGCTTCTCTATCTCTATTTATTGACCTATCTACAAGCCTGCCTACCTAACTCAGCCTGTCCAAACTAAACTTACCTTCGGTACACTTTCTTCACCTCTCCATTCCTGCACCAGCCTCAAAATCTTATCTTAGCTCTCTTCCCGAACAGTAAACATCAGTCTCAAAGCTCTACTGACTTGTCCTCTGATTCTTCAAACAAGCTCCTTTCTTATTCTTCCATTTGTCACCACCCTGTCTCAGGCCTTTTCACCTGTGGGTCACTGCACAAACTAGTCTAATTGTCCTCTTGACTTCAATCCTTTCTCCCATCCAAACCATCTTGAGCACCCCCTGTCAAAACATTCCTAAAAGACCGCTCATCTCCTCCCTCCCCTGCTCAACACCTCCAGTGACCTCCCTCAGTGATAACTGTACATTCCAGCCTGCATTCGCTCTGCACCTTGGCACCGGCTCTCTCATCCAACCCCGCTTCTTTTCCCCCTCCATAGAAACCTAGACTCAACCAAGGCAGTTTCTTTCTTTCCTCCCCAAGTTTTTATTTAATTTCTAGTTAGCTAACACGGAGTGTAATATTAGTTTCAGGTGTAGAATTTAGGGCATCATCATTTACATGCAAGACTCAGTGCTCATCACAGGTGCCCTCCTTAATCCCCATGGCCTATCCCACCACCACCCCCCACCTCTCCTCCAGTAACCATCTGTTTGTTTTCTATAGGTAAGAGTCTATTTCTTGGTTTGCCTCTCTTTTTAACCCCTATGTTCATTTGTTTCTTAAATTCCACACATAAGTGAAATTATATGGTGTTTGTCTTTCTCTGACTTATTTCACTTAGCCTAATAGTCTAGCTCCACACATATCATTGAAAATGGCAAGATTTCATTCTTTTTGATGGCTGAGTAATATTCCATTGTATGTATTTGCCACATCTTCTTTATCCATCAGTCAGTGGACATTTGGGCTCTTTCCGTAATTTGGCTATTGTTGATAATGCCGCTAGAAACATCGGGGTGCATGTACCCCTTCAAATCTGCATTTTTGTATCCTTTGGGGAAATAACTATTAGTGCAACTGCCAGATCATAGGGTAGTCCTATTTTTAACTGTTTGAGGAACCTCCATACTGTTTCTGAGAGTGGCTGCACCAGTTTGCATTCCAACCAGCAGTGTAAGAGGCTTCTCCTTTCTCTGCATCCTCACCAACACCTGTTGTTTCCTGAGTTGCTAACTTTAGCCATTCAACCAGAACCACACTGACTTTCCAGGCTTTTGCTCATGCTGTTTCCTTCTAGAAACAATCTCCTTCCTTACTTGTCCACTTAACTAGATCTTACATACAATGCTACTTCCTTCTAGTTCACATTAATATTTCTCTTCTCTGAAATACTAGATTACTTCTGCTCTATCATAGTTCCTATTTACCTACTATTTTATATTGCTATTTTAAAGAGTCACATTTCTACAAAGAGTGCTATGAACTTAAGAAATGGTATGTCTAGTCCTTTCAGGGCCTAACACTTCTCTGAGAAATAACACACCTGAGCCTAAAATAAAATTGCAGCTTTGTCTATAAGAAAGATATGCTACCTTTTTTCTCCCCAACTAAATAAATCATGAGCCTCTTGAAGACAGGGATTGTGTCTTGTATTCCCCAATATGACCTAGCTTGGCACTAAACACAGGACAGGCACTCAGTAAATATTAATGAATACTACGGACTGAATGTTTTGTTCCTCCAAAATCCATACGTTGTAGCCTAATCCCCCCCAACGTGATGGTATTTGGAGGCGGGGACTTTTGGAAGGTGATTAGCCCTTGTGAGTGGTGCTCTCATAAAGGAGATGCGTGCCTATAATTAAAACAGACCCCAGAGAGCTCTTTCCATTTTGTGAGGTTACAATGAGAAGAAGGCCCTCTATAAATCAGGAAGTCGGCCCTCACCAGACACCCAATATCCGGCCCCTCGATCTTGGACTTCCCAGCCTCCAGAGCTATGAGAAATGTCTGTTGTTTAAGCCACCCAGCCTGTGGTATTTTTGTTATAGCAGCCCAAACTAAGACAAGAAGCTAAATTAATATGCGTTAACATCTGTAAAACTAAACAGGTACAAATAATATTCTGAACAATCTGTTCTCTTGATATTCTTGTGATTCATGCTCTGGAACAAATGAGTCATCAATGGTACTGAAGAAATACGTGCTATTTGAGTGAAGAGTTAAATTTCTTAAATGAATCCATAAAATTATGTAATACCATCTAACATTTATAGATCCCTCTCATCAGGTACCAGGTACCTGTTTAGATATTTTATCTCATTTAATCCTCCTAATAGGTATTGCAATTATCCCCACATTAGAGAGGAAGAATCTGTTCAGGTGGATTAAGAAATCTATTCAAGGTCTCATTGTTTTTATGTACTAGAGGCAAAATTATAACCTGGGGTGCTGCCTGATTCCAAAACTCATGTTCTTAACCATTTCCTGCTACCCTAAAATTCAGTGTGGGTTCATGTTTATTCATCTCAGTCCTTTCCAAGGATAAAAGCATGGTCAATGCCAGGTCATCTTTGCAGCCTCACTGCCTTCTATATCCCTCGTGGATACCGTTTTCCTGCCAAACCAGACCACCTATAATACCCTAACATATTCAGCTCTTTCCTGACTCCCAGCCTTTGCTCTGTTTCTTCTCCCTCTTGCACACCACCTCTCTCCGTTATCTGCTGAAATCCTCTTTGTTCCAAAACAGTCAGTTCATAGCATTCCTCTCTGAAGCTCTCCAATTCCTATCCTCTACGGCATAAGCCTCCTACACACTCTTTAGCACTTTGCACTCCACTTCCGGTCTTAATACCCTGCTTCACATTTAGCGATTTGTATCCACATGGGTCTCCTATGCCAGACTACTAACACCTTGATGGCAGGGGAATAAATCCAAGGATGCAGAACCACTTCATCTTTATATACACCAAACCCTCCTCACACATAACAGGCATTTGAAGATGGATTATTGAGGGGCGCCTGGGTGGCTCAGTCAGTTAAGCCTCCCAACTTCAGCTCAGGTCATAATCTCATGATTCAAGAGTTCAAGCCCCGTGTCCAGCTCTGGGTTCCCTCTCTCTCTCTCTGCCCCCGCCCTCCTTGTGCTCAGTCTGTCTCTCAAAAATAGACATTTTTAAAAAATGAAGATGATTACTGAATTTGTAAAATTCACCCTCACTTGATACCAAAAGATGAAGTGGGAAATGAGTGACTTTCATTCTCAACAAAATCACACACTATATACAGTTGACCTTTGAGCAACATTTTAAGTATGTGGGTCTGCTTATAGGCAGGGTTTTCTCAAAATAGTACAGTACTACAAATGTATTTTCTTTTCCTTATATTTTCTTTTTTGCTTGTTTATTTATTTTGAAAGAGAGAGAGAACGAGCAGGGGAAGGGCAGAGACTGAGGAGAGAAGATCTGAAGCAGGCTCTGCGCGGACAGCGGAGAGCCCAATGTGGGGCTCGAACTCACAAACCATGAAATCATGATCTGAGTTGAAGTTGGACACAACCAACTGAGCCACCGAGGTGCCCCACATTTCCTTACATCATCTTAACATTTTTTTCTCTAGCTTATTGTAAGAATACAATATGTGATACTCAGAACATACAACATACGTGTTGACTGAGTGTACATGCTACCAGTAAGGCTGCCAGAGTCAACAGCATATTAGTCATTCAAGTTATATGCAGATTTTTGACTGCACGGGGGGTTGGCATCCCGACCCTATGTTTTTCAAGGGTCAATGTATATCCAAATGCTGGCTATCCCTCATGGCACAGGCTTCCTAGTCTGGAAGCCAGCTCTTCAGGGACAGTTAGCATTCACTCGGCTTTCTTCATCCAGAGGAGCACACGGCCTTGTTGGTGCCAAGTTTAGTTCAAGAATCTGGAGGACCGATATTTGTGAACATTCTCTTGATCAGAAATGCAGAGCTATAGTATGTGTTTTTCCAAAACAATACTGTGAATGCCAATATTAAGAGCAAGCCACTAATAAGATTTGGCTCTTTCCCAACTATGGCAAGATCTTACTTCCAGTATCTCTTGTCCCAAAGACAAGGAAAAAGTCACATGATGACAGCTATCCCCTGCCCAAGTTATGACCTCACTTCTCTTTAGTTTTTATGGGGGGGGGGGGGGGGGGGGGGGGGGGGAGAGGCACAGGGGGAGGGAGGGAGGAAGGGAGAGAGAGAGAGAGAGAGAGAGAGAGAGAGAGAGAGAGAGAGAGAGAGAATCACAAGCAGACTCCACACTGTCAGCGCAGAGCCTGACATGAGGCTCTATCTCATCACCGTGAGATCATGACCTGAGCCAAAATCAGGAGGCGGAAGCTTGGACAACTGAACCACCCAAACATGCCACCTCTCTTTAATTTTGAACACTTAGCTACAGTAGTGAAGACTCAGAACAGGTTTTTATTCTTCAGTTCTTCCCACCGTCTCAAACTGACCTGAAATGCTACAAAATCCGCCCTCAAAATAACCACCTTAGTAATATATACATTTATTGTCTTTTACTGTCAATTGTTCACAACAGCTTTGGGATTCTATTAGAATTGGTTTCTAAGTTATTTACACACACAGCCCCAAATATCAGCCTCCTCCTGTAATTTCGTTACACACACCTTACATAGATTTTTTAAAAGTTGGGGCGCCTAGGTGGCTCAGTCAGTTGAGTGTCCAATTCTTGATTTCAGGTCAGGTCATGATCCCAGGGTTGTGGGATCGAGCCTCATGTCAGGCTCTGCGCTGAGCATGGAGCCTGCTTAAGATTCCCTCTTTCTCTCCCTCTGCCCCTCTCCCCCACTGTGTTCTGTCCAAAAAAAGAAAAAAAAGAAAAAAAAAGCCCACATTATCTTAGAGCTGTCTTGGGCACTCACATGAGAGTCAAAGGCTGAACAAATCCTAGTCTTGGGTGTACAATATGGTAAATGGTTTAAAATACGTTTTATACTAAAATTAGCAATGACATATTATAGATTAGAATACCATATACATAAAAATGTTTTTTTAAAAAAACTAAAACCTGAAAATAATGTTTTTGGGGTTTTTTTTTGAGAGAGAGAGAGAGGGTGCAAGTAAGGAGCAGAAAGAGAGAGAGAGAGAGAGAGAGAGAGAGAGAGAGAGAGAGAGAGAAGCAGGGCTCACCTGAAACAGGGTTCATGCTCACCCGATGCGGGACTTGAACTCACAAACCACGAGATCATGGCCTGGAGCTGAAGTCAGATGCTTAACTGACTGAGCCACTCAGGCACCCAAAAATAATGTTTTTCTTTTTTTTTTTTAATATGAAATTTATTGTCAAATCGGTTTCCATACAACACCCAGTGGTCATCCCAACAGGTGCCCTCCTCAATGTCCATCACCCACCCTCCCCCTCCCTCCCACCCTCCATCAACCCACAGTTTATTCTGTTTTTGTTTTTTTTTTAATTTTTTTTTCAACGTTTTATTTATTTTTGGGACAGAGAGAGACAGAGCATGAACGGGGGAGGGGCAGAGAGAGAGGGAGACACAGAATCGGAAACAGGCTCCAGGCTCTGAGCCATCAGCCCAGAGCCTGACGCGGGGCTCAAACTCACGGACCGCGAGATCGTGACCTGGCTGAAGACGGACGCTTAACCGACTGTACCACCCAGGCGCCCCAGTTTATTCTGTTTTTAAGAGTCTCTTATGGTTTGGCTCCCTCCCTCTCTAACTTTTTTTTCCCCTTCCCCTCCCCCATGGACCTCTGTTAAGTTTCTCAGGATCCACATAAGAGTGAAAACATATGGTATCTGTCTTTCTCTGTATGACTTTTTTCACTTAGCATCACACTCTCCAGTTCCATCCATGTCGCTACAAAAGGCCCTATTTCATTCTTTCTCACTGCCAGGTAGTTTTTCAAGTTGCCACAGGCTACTCTGTCTTAGGCTAGGGATAATGTTTTCATTGAGAGGGACTTCAGTTAAAGCATCTGAGAAGAAATAAAGGCATGGTGATTTCAGCAGCTACGCTGAAGCTGTTTCCCAGCTTGGTGTATCAGAGTAGTTAAGCACACAAGCTCCAGCACTAGGTGGCCTGGGTTCAAATCCTGCTTCCAACACTTACTGCGTCACCCTGAAGCAATTACTTACGCTTTCTCTCAAAAGTCCTCATTTGTAAAAAGAAAAATAACAGTATTTTTCCTCATAGAAAAGAAGATTGATGAAGATTAAATGAGATAACACCTTTAAAATATTTGGGATAGTGCCTGACCCACAGTGAGAGTTCAATAAATATTAACCCTTACTGCCACTGGTTGACTCTTTAGACACACAGTATTTAAGGAGATGAGGTATGTGAATGTTTGTAAAATACATATAAAAAAAATTTTTGAGGGGCGCCTGGGTGGCGCAGTCGGTTAAGCGTCCGACTTCAGCCAGGTCACGATCTCGCGGTCCGTGAGTTCGAGCCCCGCGTCGGGCTCTGGGCTGATGGCTCGGAGCCTGGAGCCTGTTTCCGATTCTGTGTCTCCCTCTCTCTCTGCCCCTCCCCCGTTCATGCTCTGTCTCTCTCTGTCCCAAAAATAAATAAACGTTAAAAAAAAAAAAAAAATTAAAAAAAAAAAATTTTTGAGTAGCCTTACTTTTTTCATGATTATGTGTCTCAGCCTCATCAACTTAAGGCCACCAAGGGTCACTGAAGCCCAACAAAATCAGGCTTACTGACTCATTTCAATAAGCAAGAAGAACCATGGGATGTCTCCCCAAACAGAGGAAAAGACGGGTTCTCTGGGATTCTGGGGGAAGCGTGGAGTGTCTATGAAATTGAAATGAAGCAGCATGGTGACAGGTTCAAAGCAGAATGACATAAATCATCACCTTCACATAGACCCAAGGCCCCTTTTCCCTGGAGACTACAAAGTTATGATAAACATGGAATGGTTAGTCTAGTAAACCCTTATCTGCAGCTGTAAAGCTGAGTTACAAATGAGGGTGCTTCTCTGTGTCAAAGTGACTGAAACCCTCCAGGCAAGAATAGGAAGTGTCACTCTTACAGATATAATTTCAAATGGTGACGTCTGAGACTTGAGAGAGCCAAGTTTCTCAGTGAGTCAGAAAGCGGGAGTCATTCAGAGAAGGTTATCATCATGACATTTTACAGCCACTGTGTATACTTGGAAAAAAATATTGCTCCCTGTGAACTCTGTAGCTGGCTTTAGTATCTGTTATTCCAACGTGATAAATGGCTGGGCAGATTTTACTTCCTCAGTCTGAGCCCATTTTTACTTTCTCCAAAGTAACCTGTATTCATTGAAGAAAATGAGAAAATACACAAAGCACGACATTCAACATCAATCACAATTAACATCTGGTATGTACTTACAGACTTCTATTCAAACATTTTTTTTGTTTTATAAGACTAGATTTATGCTATAAAAAGCCTTAGAGCCTTTTCATTTTATCAACTCATACTATCTTCCAAACCTATTAAATACTCTGATATGACACCATTGTCATGTGGCAACCCATCGTACGGTTGTGTCCACATTTTTTTAACCTGACACTAATTGTCAAGCATTTTATTTATTTATTTATTTATTTATTTATTTATTTATTTTTTTAAATTTTTTTTTTCAATGCTTATTTATTTTTGGGACAGAGAGAGACAGAGCATGAACGGGGGAGGGGCAGAGAGAGAGGGAGACACAGAATCGGAAACAGGCTCCAGGCTCCGAGCCATCAGCCCAGAGCCTGACGCGGGGCTCGAACTCACGGACCGCGAGATCGTGACCTGGCTGAAGTCGGACGCTTAACCGACTGCGCCACCCAGGCGCCCCATCAAGCATTTTAGTTACTTCAAGGTTTTCTCTATTTTAAATAAAATTACAAGAAACATTCTTAGAGAAATCTTTTCACACATTCGTGATTATTTCCCGAAGATAAATTCTTACGATGAATAATAACTATCAAAAAGAATGCACATTTTGCGACCTGCTCTTCATATTGTAAAACTGTGTTACAGAGAGGCAAGAATTCCTACTCCTACCAGCAGGACATGAAGTTGTTTGTTCTTCTACATCCCTGCCAACACCAGGTGTCAAATTTTTAATCTTCACCAATATCGCGAACAAAGAAAAATATCTCAATTTCGTTTTTATGTCTTAGTGCTACTGAGGATAACAAGGTTCTGAGCTCTTTTCACTAGGTGTGTTTAACGGTATAGAGCAGGGCATGCCAGGGACTGGAGCACAAGCAGGGGACATGTTTTCAGTCAGGACTCAGAGGAGTAAGAGGCGCTTTCCACTAATGGGGCTTTTAAACCTGCTTTCCACTTTACTAGTGTGTAGAAGGCAGCGGATTACACGGAAAGACTAGGCATGCTTCCTAACCTTCTTCCATTTGTGACACACGTGGCAAATGATAGGATTTGAACAGAACACCGAGGCAATCAGCCATCCCAGGCCCTACCCAGACACCTGGAGGGCTGAGGACACCTTTCTCTTCACATGCCTATACATGCGTCACACCAGTTAGAAAGTTCTGGACCACAGCAGCCTGAGGTATCCTAAACTTACATAAACACACATCCACGATTCATGTTATGTGTACAGAAAATAACCTGGAAATCTCTATGCCAAGTTATTAACAGTTGTCATCTGTTTGCAATGTGACTTCTATTTTCTTCTTCTCGTATAAATAGTCCTAAAATAACAGGTTACCATACATTCATTTCCTAGTTCCCCGAAGTCTATGGAAATTACATGTTACAAAAAGCAAGCAAAGCTATGTCACCACTGACCAGCTGGTGTCTTTCAGTTAACCTGAAGAAAGCCAAAATTTTTCTCTCTGCTACCTGTATCTGGTTTTTACTAGTGTTCCTCGTATCTTTATATTAGCTATTAATGTCACCATAAAGTAGTTATAGACCCACGTATAGCACCACTGTAGTCCATTCTCAATTTCTAAATAAAGCATTTTCATTCAGAATGTTTACTGAATATCATCCTAAGTTGTCTAGTTTTTTTTTAAGTTTTTATTTATTTTGAGAGAGATGGAGACAGCATGAGTGGGGTGTGGGGGGACAGAGAGAGAGAGAGGGAGAGAGAGAATCCCAAGTAGGCTCTGCTCTGTCTGCGTAGAGCCCCATATAGGGCTCGAACTGATGAAACTGTGAGATCATGACCTGAGCCAAAACCAAGAGGCAGACACTCACTCAAATGACTGAGCCACCCGGGCGCCCCTTAAGTTGCCTAATTTTATGTTCTGTATTGAAAATGACTTACTGACTTATACACTTTAAGTTTTTCTGAAATAAGAAATAAGGCAACTGTGTTGCCTCTTCTGATGCATTAACCCTATTGAAGTGACCATCGGAGAATTCTGTTGCCTTCTCCCGATCACTGTATCTTTAGGTCTTATTGGGAGCCTAGCATGTCCTGAGAACTGTGCTGAGGCATTATGTGCATTATCTCATTTAATTATCACAACAGTCTTAGGAAATAGGAACTATTTCCTCCATTTCACAGTTAAAACTGAGGCTCAGAGTGTACAGGACTCCTCAGGGCCATGCAGCCTATAAGCAGAAAAGCCAGGTGCAGACCAGGTCTGTGAGACCCAGGCCTGTCTGACTCGAGCCCATGTTTGTGGGTACAGTCCACTTCAGATGCTGGACTGGTTACTGTAGGTTGACTTCTTGTGTTGCTAACCTCATCTTCCTCTAGAAGAACTGTGAGTCTGTCTACTGTAGGGTCATCAGAGACAGAACTTGTGTGGCCTCCACCCAGTGCTGTGCTGGAGACAGCTCACGAGGCTCGTGTTGGCTCACGAGAGCTGCCCGTTAACTTTTCAGGAATTAAAGTCCACCATGATTAAAATTATACAAACTGGCAATTAAATTATACTTTTTTTATTTTTTTTTATTTTTTTTGAAAGTGTACTTATTGGGGCGCCTGGGTGGCTCAGTTGGTTAAGCGTCTGACTTCAGCTCAGGTCATGATCTCGCAGTCCGCGAGTGTGAGCCCCGCGTTGGGCTCTGGGCTGATGGCTCGGAGCCTGGAACCTGCTTCCGATTCTGTGTCTCCCTCTCTCTCTCTGCCCCTCCCCCGTTCATGCTGTGTCTCTGTCTCAAAAATAAATAAATGTTAAAAAAAAAAAAAAAAAGAAAGTGTACTTATTTATTCAAGCAATCTCTACACCCAATGTGGGGCTCAAAATCATGACCCCAAGATCAAGAGTCATGTGCTCTTCTGACTGAGCCAGCCAGGAGCCCCTAATTTGCACTTTTTAAAAAGGTAAAAGTACTTAAAACTCATCATTTCCTAACAATTTCATTTTTCTATAATCTGTGTTCAAGGTTATTTACATGGATTGTATGAGCATGGTGGAGACACTATGTATAAAATGGCGTCCGACTGCAAATCTCTTCCCGAGGACGTCACGCTTAGTGATTCACACCACAGAAACCAGCAAATGCTCCCCGTCAGGGTTTCTTACCCCTCCCGGCAAGAGCCAGTTATTAACAATTACCAGCACACCACTTCTACGCTCTTTGCTACCATTGCTTCAACGTACCTTGGGAATCATAAATTTCTTTTCTGTCGAGTAGGGACCGAGCGCCACAACTTTTGTTTATTTTAAAGAAAAGAGCACTACTCATTCACCCCACCATCACCTCTTGATGTTTCGTTCTAAGTAGAAGAGGCTCCATCCCTGGCCTCCCTCCACCTCTCCCTCACCCCCTCTTCTATGCCCTAGAGAGGGAAGAGGTCTTTAATCTGACCACAGAGGAGGAGGAACTGGCCACGTGAAGCACAGCCCTTCTGTTCTCCTTCCTCTTAAGAGCAGGTGTTCTCTGCCTCCAACGGCAGCCAGCAAGTAGACTCGGCACCTGCCAGAAAGAGGGGGAAGGAGGGAGAATCAGGGACAAAGCCAGGTGGGAAAGAATGTCTGATTCTGAGACTCAGTTTTGGAGAGTCACTGTTTGCCTATATAAACTACACTCTCCATCATCTATCAGTTATAAGAGCACACTTTTTGGCCTTCATTTGGCTTATTCCTTGGACCTAGAGTGGTTCAGACCTCAGGATGGAGACAGGAACATTGCTATTTATTAGGCACCCTCAAGCCCCCAAATAAAACACTGCATTCTAGTGGGCCACAAGTAATTGATCAGTGTTCATGATGAAATTAAATCTATTTGCAATCCTTGGTCTAATGACTGTAACAACAACAACAGTAGCACCTAACAATTAGAAATATGCAGATCCTGGGCTAAATGCTTCACATAAACTAACTCATGGTGCTCGCTGTCATTCATAAAGCAGATACACCTTACCCACAGTGCCAGTGTGGCCCCAATTATAAGCGCATCATGAATTCTTTAATTTCAGAGAGATCAGAAACTTCCTCGTACCAAAATTTCCCTTTCTTGTATCAAATTTTCCATCGCTGTCAATCTTCCCTCCGAAATGAAGATATTTTTTTTTCTGATATGTTTAACTCCCACCTCCCTGCCCTCTGCTATTTCTCAGACACCAACGGAAGGAATCATATTCTGCAGTCAGTGTACTTTCACTTTTTATAAAACTGAGAGATCTTTTTGAACGTTTTCCATCAGCAGCCTTGGGTTTTAATGCATTTTTTAAAACTAAATTTATATTCATTTATTCTTTTCATAAAAATCTGCCAAGTTCCTCTTTGTTTTACACTTCGTGACTTCTCATCTCCTTGTCCACGCACACTAACCTTTGCTTCGCAGTTTATATTTGCTTAACTGGTTTCTGACACGGTGTAGCAGTTTGAAGGTATGCTTGATTTCTTTTTCCATGTTCCTCTGTAACATAACCCAATTTTACTGCTCAAGAATCACAATAAATCTTCAGAATCACTGTTCAAAACGCTATTCAAACAATTTAAATTCTTCTACTCAGAAGCATGTGATTTTAAGAATTTTAATATTTTTAGTGTATTATCTTCATGTGCAAATGCACCTAAACTAATTCAGAGATGAAAATCTATCCCCTTAATATTTGAAGAAAAACTATTTAGCAAACTCCCTCAGTAACCCACTCCACTGTTCGTTATGATCTCTAAAATTAATCTATTATGCTCATCACCTATTCTTTATCCTAGTAAAACAGAAAACACATCAATCTCGGTCCACACTCAATAAAAGGTTTCCTTCATTTCTCCAAGTTAAATAATACTTATCCTTTTTAATTTTAAACCTTTCATTATTAGAATTTCTTCCCTACTATTTTTAGATTCGCCATGTTGCTCTTTAAATAAGGGGTCAGAAATAAATCCAGAACTGAAAAATCTAATGAAGACTGGCCTGGCAGCAAATGAAATTACAGTGGTCACAGGCTGCTCTGATTTTCTTCATTACTCCTGTTTCTCTGGCAGTCTATCACCATCTCACTAACAAATGATGGTACTTCTGATGGGACTGTTCTCTGCGCAAGGACTGGTGCCTGAAAAGGCTCCTAGACAGAAAAGAATTATCTCCACACTTGTGGGAAATCCCACAAGGCTGGGGCCGGGTGTCACTGCTGTCTTTTGCCCACCTGGCTAGTAGGCTACTCAGCTTTACATGTGGGATTTTAAGTCAGACAGACCTGAGTTCAAATCCCAGCTGTTACTTATTAGTTAAGTGATCCAAGGCAAGTCACTTTACCTCCTTCAACTATATGATGAGTAGTGGTACTTAATTCACATGGTTGTTACAATGGTCAGATGGTAAGAAGCTGACCCTGTATTTAATGCATATGAGATATTCAATAAATGGCAGCTTCAAAACAAAGAAGTTTTCCCTTTCTTGAGCATGTGCTTGGCATCTCTTGAACTCTGGCAAATGTCCAGTCCAGGAAAGCAGTATTTGTCCAATGTATGCATGGGATGTAGCACTCTCCTGCCTTGCCACAACTGTACAACATAGAGTACTAGACCAAAAACCATCCCACCACCCAGACGGGCAGTGGGAAATCTGGTCAGTTGTCCTTGAAAATCCTCCATCAACATGACATTCCAATTCCTGGCTCCTGTTTTGTTAGCCGAGTGGATCACTGCTTCTACTAGAAGACACTGGAAAATTTAAAATGTTGTGCCAGTCCAGCCACCACATCCTCACTTCAACATCTTGGATGCCAGAAAAGAAGAAAAAGGAAATAGCTACAAAGGACAGTGGAATATCCAGCTGTAATTTTTTTTAAAGCCTGGGTGATTCTAATATATAGTCAAGGTCAAAAACACCTGGTTTAGTGTTCTTGAAGGGAGCATTTCTAGCTCTACAATCTTGCTGTAAAAGCAGCTCATGCTGACTCAGAAAAAAACAAACTACCACGGAACTACAAATATCACCATCAAAGTTTTTTTGGTTTGGTTGTTTTTGATGCATTTCAACCCAACAGAGTTTAATGACTTTGCTTCCTTTAGAAAATATGCATCTATCTCCCAAATATGTATGAAATAAAAGCGGATGACTTCATCAACTGCTTAGTCTAAATAAGATACGTTCCCTGCCTTAGGCAGCCTATCTCAAAATCTTACTGAGACCAATGTGAAGACAGTAACCTAAAATGCTAATAAAGTTAGGCAGCAGAGGACTCTAATGGTACAAGAAAAACAACAGAATAGTTCAGACTATGATTGCAAAGAGCAGCTCCATTAGTGTCAGGCAGCTGATAAGCTTCATCGATGCTGGCTTTAGACAGGAGTCTGATAAAAAGCAGTGTTGACTCTCAATAACAGTAAGCAGACCTGAGCCCTGAATAGAGCGCAATTTTTCTATCAGATAAATAAGCAGCCAAGTAGCCAGGTTATTTGTGCAACATCACCTTTTTTGAACAAAAAGATCAACCTCTGCCACTGAAGAGTTGTTCCCAGTCGCCTTTCTAGTGCAATCTGTGCAAGAAGCAGAGAATACAGGGTAGCCTTTAGGTTACCTTCAGATACAGTGAATGGGGATACTGCCCCCTGGATAAAAGATATACCAGTGCCATATCAAACAGAACTGCCAGGCATTTTCTCTTACAGCAAAGTCCAAGGAACTGTCTCATAGTCATAGGTCAGAGCAGGATGCCTCAGGATAATTCAGTATTTTTTTTAACTTCAAGTATACATTTATTTTTTTTTCCAGTCTAGTATTATGAATTTTATTTAATTTTTTTAATATGAGATTTATTGTCAAGTTGGTTTCCATACAACACCCAGCGCTCATCCCAACAGGTGCCTTTCTCAATGCCCATCACCCACTTTCCCCTCCCTCCCACCCCCCCATAAACCCCTCTCTTAAAAAGTGAGAATAGGGGCACCTGGGTGGCTCAGTCGGTTAAGTGTCCGACTTCGGCTCAGGTCATGATCTCGTGGTCTGTGAGTTTGAGCCCCGCGTCGGGCTCTGTGCTGACCGCTCAGAGCCTGGAGCCTGTTTCAGATTCTGTGTCTCCCTCTCTCTCTGACCCTCCCCCCGTTCATGCTCTGTCTCTCTCTGTCTCAAAAATAAACAAACGTTAAAAAAATAATAATAAAATAAATAAATAAATAGTGAGAATAAACTGAGGGTTAATTCAGCATTTATAAGAGTATTCAGAAAGTAACTCTGGGGGTACCTGGGTGGCTCAGGTTAAGCGTCCGACTTCGACTCAGGTCATGATCTTGCAGTTCATGAGTTTGAGCGCCCCCCCCCCCCCCCAGCCCCCGGTTGGGCTCTGTGCTGACAGCTCAGAGCCTGGAGCCTGCTTCAGATTCTGTGACCCCTTCTCTCTCTGCCCCTCCCCCACTTATGCACTGTCTCACTTTGTCTCTCAAAAATAAATAAATGTTAAAAAAATTTTTTACAAGAAAGAAAGTAACTCTGGATGTGCATATCTTTCATTGAGAAAAATGCCTTCACGGTATTTCTTCCCCCAGGTTCTTCAGGGGCCAAGCTTGTTGAGGAGGCTATCTATGCTTCAGGATTACCATGATCCCATAATTTTTGCTGTCTACTCTAAGAATTTTGCAGCCCTTCCAAAGTAAGCCATCAACGTATTTCCCAAGATGTTCATGAGGAACTGAGTTTACCAAGAGACAGAGGGCAGAAAAACAGGTCATTCCAGTTGTGCTCAGTCATTACATAAACATAACTCAATCTGAAAATGTATTCTTTTTGTTTCTAATAGAATGGGCACTTTAAGAATTTGATTATCTAATCACCAAAGTACCTCCAAGGATCCTCCCAATGGACTCTGAACTTTGTGGGCAACAGACCCCAGCAGTGAAGTGCACTGCTGCGGAGGGCACAAAAAAGCAGAGGAATATATATGGGATTGGAGTAATGCACAGAAGGAGACCCCTTCCTGGTGTCTTGTACTCTATCACCCCTTGCTGGGGGCAGGTATACAGTGGGGAGAGATGGAGGTAGGAAGAGGTTAAGAATCCACAACATTTTATTTTACTCTATCAAGTCACTGATACTGCTTCTGCAGATGCTCAACGGTACCTCAAAAAGGCATTCTTTAAAATGCAAACAGCCCAAACGGTCCCTCAACTGACGGACGAATAAACAAAATGTGGTATATTCACACAATGGAATATTATTCAGCCAACGAAAGAAATGAAGTATTGATACATACCACAACATGGCTGACCCTTGAAAATACCATGCTGAACAGAAGAAGCCACGCACAAGAGGCCACATGTTGCATGATTCCATTTATATGAAATGTCCACAGAGGCAGAAAGTAAATTGGGGGCTGCCAAGGGCTGGGGGCAGGAGCAACGGGCAGTGACTGCTAATGGGTACAGGGTTTCTTTTTAGAATGATGAAAACATTCTGGAATTGGAGGTAATGGTTGCACAGTCTGAATACACTAAAAACCACTGAATCACACACTTTAAAATGGTGAATTTAATGGGTTGTAAACTGCATCTCAAGGTTTAAGCAAAAAATAAAAACACTGTTCAGTTCAGCATTTCTACTGCCCCTTAAGCCTCTCAGTGATCAACAGAGGGCCTGCCTCTCAACACACCCAGTGCGTTAGCCTTTAGTACTGCCCTATTTATGACATCAGGAGAAAGTGGTCTTACGGAAAGAGTGAAGCACTCATGCCATTTTTGTTTCATCATTTTAAAGGGAAAATGTCAAATCAGGATTTCTAGTGTAATCTTTAGCCGCTCAAGTGAAGGCAGTCCAAAATGCTCCTACTGTGGCAAAAGCAAGCTGTCTCATCATCCTGGGGCTTTTATTTTTTTAAAGGTCAATTTTTGCTGAGTTACTTCTTTACCTACTAGATAATGAACTGCCAACATTACGACATCTATGGCATCTCAAATAGTTCTGAGTCTTTGATTAGTACATTTTGAAAATGGTAGACTATTAATTTTAATCAAGATCCATTCATCTTATAATACAGAACTGGGCTAGAGTACCAATGGTTGACTGTCCAAAATAATTACTTCTGATTCTAAAAAGTCTTTTGGTACCTTTTTGTTACATGGTTATCTAGGTCAACATGTGTGCAGTGCTGGGACTTTTTTGTTTGGTACACAAAACGGAACACTCATTCATAAATCTAGAAGTAGAACGAATACTGATTCAGGTAAGTACCTGCCACCATTGGTCCTAGATTGTTATCTTAAACTCCCTTGGGAGTTACCAAATGGTCCACATCTGACTATATTGTGGAAAGACTGCTTGACAGGGAAAAAGTACTTAGGAATGCCATACCTCCACAATTTAGCAACATGAAGTACCATCTGCTCACAAACAATGTCCTAAGAAAAAACTCCCATTTCACAGATATTGGTCATCATGATACCTTTGTCACACCACAGGCAGGACATCTGGGAACAATAGGTGTAAGAGCGCCAGACAGAGGAATACTGGAGTACAGGCTTGAATGGCATCTCCAGCACTTGAGGGGGGGGGGGGTGTGCACGCGCGCGCATACTTGTGGGTTGGCAATTTTAAGGGGAAGAGGAGGCAACAAGGATGTCCTGTCACTGTGTGCTCTTTCACATTCTATGGAATGACACTTTAAAAGGAGTCAAAGAAAGCCATGGAAAGGATGACCTTTGAGTGGGCATAACCTGTAAACCTCAGGAAACAAATCTGGGATATAGGGCCTTGGGGTCTCTATCAGCTCAAGAGTCACATGATCAAAAAGGAAATTACTTACCAGAAGCAAAACTGACATATCAGAATTGCCTTTCTTCCTCATGTATTACTGTTTGGGGACACTAAAATAGAGGAGGAACTACAAAAGCCTAGAAAATCCACAAACTATACACTACAATATAATCATACTGTATATGCACATACCAAAGAAATAAAAAATAAATACACAAAAACACAGTCACCCCTAAGGTATCTCAAATATGGTAAGGAAGACTGAACTCCCTTATAAAAGAGACTCCTGGGGTACATTTGAATCGTATTTTTTCAAAACAATTAGTCAAGAACCCTTGATTCCCAAACCTGGGCCTGCATTTTCTAAGAAAAATGAAAATCAACACAATGTTCTACTATGTAATTTTAAAAACACATCATCTCCTCCCAACGCTTCTCTAAGGTAAGCATCTGCTTATCCGGCTAAGCAGGTCCTCCTACAAAGAAACAGCTTTCAATCTATTATAACCTAATTACTTGAAAAACATGATACTTTAAAAAACAAAAACAAAAAACTTCCTCTGCTAAAGGAGAAGCTGGATAAATTTAGTGGTCACTGAATCGTGAGATTTACGGGCTTCCTTTATTTCTGCCTCCCTGACAACCACATTTTTTTTTTTAACCTAACACAGCAGAGGATGATAATTAGTAGCTATTATAACTTGGCTATAATTAAAGGCCAAATACCTTAGTTGCTTCAAGAATTCAACATCAGAGTTGCCGTTAATAAGCTTGATGAACTCTTCATAAGAAGGAGCATAGGTGTAAGCTCTCTTGTGATGTTCATTCATCTGTTCTCTGCGCTCCAGCTGGGCAAGCAGCATCTGGTTGATGTAATCTGGATTACTAAGTAACTCCACTACCGGCTTCAAGACTGCAGGAAGGAGAAGAAAGCACCACTGAAAACGGTACTGTCCTTTGGAGGAATTGTTTTTCCTTTACAGAACTGAAACAACAGTCAGGAAACGTTTTTAAACTACCCAAGTGGGGAACATATGAACGACTCAGATATTCAAAAACACGTGTGCGTGTACAGGCAGCCGCCCTTCCCTTGGATATGCTACCAGCTAGGGCTACAAGCAAGTGGTTGTCTTAACAAAAGGGTTAACTTTAAAGGAAAAATGAAAGAAAGTCATTTGGAACCCAAGTTCCTAACAGAGATATCAAAATTAAGCACGCAGATCTTTTTTTCTTTTATTTCTTTTATTTCTTTTATAAGGCTCATTATGTGCTTCTGCCAAAAGAGAAAAGTGAACGTGCTCCCAGCTGGTGAAAGCAGACCTCCGGGAAGAGGCCGTTAAAAAGCCAATGATACTACCCCCCAATCCATCCTACCAACTTGCAGTTAAAAAGTTCCCTTTTCTCTGTGGTTGGTATCCACTAACAGCCACAGATCATAAATGAGATACTCCATCAATGCATATCAAAGGCAGTGCTATTTGAGATTTTGAGATAAGAGAAATTTCTCTTAGGTCGCATTTTCTTCCACTTTTCTTATTCTGGCCAAGCATCTCCCTCAATATACTTTCTGTAGTAACTCATTATATTGTGGTACCCTTCCTTTTTGTATTCATTGTAAGTTCACAAAATCATATATAGGCATTATCAATGAATCTTCTATCTTAAAAGTGTTTTAAGTAAACGCACCCTGGAGTATAGATATTCTTTCATTGCTGTATGTATGACTGACCTGGATAACTCAAAAGCTATCCCAAATGGATGTTTCCCTGTGAAGGGCATAAGGACGGATTATCCTGTATCAAAATAAACAACAGAATGGACTATGCATTTGGCAACATGTTACATAAAAGACTTGATTATCACGGATGGCCAAAAAATGCCCTCTTTGAGTGGCACTTAAACTTTGAAAATTTGAAAATATTTTAGTTTGCATATTGTCCCACAATATACAAGGTCTGCATAGGTGTATACAAAGGGTTATCACATTAGTATGTAGTGCATTTGTTTACATGATCATCCCATTAGTGATATGAATTATTTATAAAAGTACCTTTTGTTGTGAGAATTTCTGCAAGCATTATACGTAAGCTGAGAGACTGGACATCCTTTGAGGGGAGGAGACAAAACACCAGAACCCGAGAACACATTTGTAGGAACCTCACTTCATCATACGAGTTCCTCAGGGACACATGCAGCACAAAAGGCCTTGGTTGTTCTTCATGTCTAAAAAAAATTAACAAAGAGAGGGAAGAGGAAGGAAAGAAATCTCTGGAAACAATTTGATTATGTCTCATTAAATATAAAATATCTCAAATGGAGAATATATCTGTTTTAATAATGTGTCCACTCCTCAGAAATATCAATAGCCAATAATTTTCCCAATCACAATGCAAATGCATGGGCTGTTGGGATTTAAAACCTTAAGAAGCATCAACAATTATACACGACTCCCAAATCATAGCAACAATCCAGGAAAGTAGGAGTATTTCTTTAACTGGATTATTTTCAAGTCTCCTAGATGTCTTCTTAAATGTGATCCTACAGCGTCATTAAAAAAAAAACAAAAAGAAAGCAAAAAGAAAAAAAAGAAAACTAAGAAAGCATAAACCAGGGCCACTAGCCAGCGGGCAGCCTTCCTGATTAGGTAATCATGAGATAAAAGTTCTGTGGGTTTTGGAGCGCCTGGGTGGTTCAGTCGGTTGAGCATCCAGCTTTGGCTCAGGTCATGATCTCTTGGTTTGTGGGTTCGAGCCCCACGTCGGGCTCTGTGCTGACAGCTCAGAGCCTGGAGCCTGCTTCAGATTCTGTCTCATTCTCTCTCTACACCTCCCCCACTTGTGCTCTGTCTCTGTCTCTCAAAAATAAATAAATAAATGTAAAAAAAAAAAAAAAAAAGTTCTGTGGGTTTTCCTGCTGAGGAAAGGGTCCATGACTTGATGCTACATAATTGGTGGCAAATTGCCTTCTGTGAGGTTCCCAAGTATTTTCTTTAATTTTACTTGAGAGGGAGGCAGGGAGGGAAGGGTTGGAACAGAGTGAGAGAGGGAGAGAGAGAAAGAGAAAAAGAAAGACAGAGAGAGAGAGAGAGAGAGAGAGAGAGATTGAGAATCTTAAGCAGGCTCCACACTCAGCACAGAGCCCAACACAGGGCTTGATCCCACAACCCTGGGATCATGACCTGAGCCACAATCAAGAGTCAGACACTCAACTGACTGAGCCACCCAGGCACTCATCCCAAGTATTTTCTAAACAGTCTTGCGACTGTGGTCAAAGGCTTCCCTATGGGTACTGACCTATTCTTACCCTAGCACCGTTAATTTGGAGGATCTGAGTGAAGAGGAGTAGAAAGTAGAACTTTCTATGCCTCCTTTTCCCATAGTATCTTGATAGCAGTAGTGACCAAGAAAGACTGGGAAGCTAATTTTCTAATATCTAATACCAGATAAGACATAAAATTTAGGGACTTCTTACAGTAACTAGTGGTCAATCCTGGGGGTGGGGTGGGGGACACTACAGAGGGGGAGCAATCATACTGGGCACTGGGTACTACATAGGAAAAGAAACACATGCATATTGGCGCCTTTACCACTAGACCTCCTGGGAGTTCACTGCGCTTTCTTTTTCCACTAGAGAATGGAGACTAGTTTCCAGAGTAAGTACTCTAAAAAAGAAAGATTTCCTCTTTGTCTTCTACAACAAGCAAGAGGTTCAATACAAATATGCAAAGCCAACAAAATAAACAGATTTTAAGAATAAGCCTTTGCATATGTACTGATAGATGTTTACTTTTTAAAAATGGCATCTTCAAGGGTGCCTGGCTGGCCTAGTTGGTAGAACGTGGGAGTCTTGATTTTGGGGTCATGAGTTTGAGCCATTGGCGGTAGAGTTTACCTTAAAAAATAAAAATAATATAATTAAAATGGCATCCTCAATTATTTTAAACTCTATGCTGCCAGCTAATGTTATTTTTTTTTTTTATTAAATTTTTTTTTTCAACATTTATTTTTGGGACAGAGAGAGACAGAGCATGAACGGGGGAGGGGCAGAGAGAGAGGGAGACACAGAATCAGAAACAGGCTCCAGGCTCTGAGCCATCAGCCCAGAGCCTGACGCGGGGCTCGAACTCACGGACCGCGAGATCGTGACCTGGCTGAAGTCGGGCGCTTAACCGACTGCGCCACCCAGGCGCCCCTAATGTTATTTTAATATAGTAAGATCTAGATGCTAGTTTTGTCATGTCAAGCACATTTAAGGGTAAAACTTTAAAGTATGTATTTGGTTAATGATTATTGGGAAAAGCTGGCCCCCCAAAAAAAACTAACAAGAGAGGCTTCTTACTATAATACCAAAATCCCTCTCAAAGTGTATATAATTCCCTCTCTGTTCCAATGGAAGGTAGATCATAAAAAAGAGCCTGGTCCTCAGACTTCTACAAATTCATCTCCCTCCTAAAACTGAGTTACGGAAAACTTTCTGAGTGAGCCAAAGGCCAGACAGCTAGTCAAACAAGCTCCATCTATGGAAAAAGGAGAGGCAAATGCTTCCCTGGAATCCCTCTGTTCACTCTAAGCAGGATATTCCCACCATGCCTTCTAGTCAGTGGACATCAGGTACTGCTTGAGAACCCAAGAAAAAGTCTCGAAGCACCTGGCTACTTCTGGGTCAGGAGGTGACCATGAGCCTTCTTCATCCAGGCAGCATCCTCCTGTGCCGGTGCGGATCAATCATTTGTTTACTGCAATTCCTACTACTTACATGTGGGTTCTCATTCCTTGAGTGAGCAAACATTAGCTTTTTATAAGTTTCCTATGTACCTTACTTAATCTTCCCACCTACACCAAGAAGCAGATACCATCATCACCATTTCACAGATGCGAATACTGAGGATCTGAGTGGTTACAGGAATAGTCTAAAGCCAGAGGTAATAAATAGTAGAAATAACTCCCTTATTCTGCCTGACTCTCAAGTCCAGACTCTTTATACTGCTCTATAATCAATGACTACAAAGATGAAAGGGCGGGGTGGGGGGGGGGGGAGGGGCGGAATTTCAGAGATAAAGACAGAATACATTAATAAAAATTATTTTCCCCCTTAGACAGCATGCCTGTGCTTGACTAGTAAACAAAACACAAAGACATTGTAAGAAGAATATGAAATTAAAGATGCTATTGATTAAAAACAGCATACGAAAAATCAGTTTTAGATTTTTCTGAAACATGCTGGAACCAGACAGATGGGACAAAGGAAGAAGCAGCAGAGGCAAGAATTAAATGTGATCTGGGTTTACAAAGCAACAGAATGTCGGCCTGGAAATAAATATGAGCTGACTGGAAAGCTGCCTCCACACAATTGCCTAACAGTCAACCAGTGTATTGTGTTGTTTTTATTAATGCAATTTATTATTCTCTTGTCTGACAGTGGCCAATTCAATTGGGTGCTTCCCAGGCTGCCAAAATCATTTTACAGCCAACAGATATCTGCACACCAATAGAGATTTCTAGGACGAGGGCACTGTTTACCTGGAGCAAGCAAGTGTAGACACAGCCATCAAACCTGGACACAATGTCTGCAAGTCTCACTGAGTGATTTGTAGAAGATAATGCACAATCAGATAGGAGTTCTCTGCGGTTCACTTCCAGGGCACAATCATCTACATGAAAAACACCCGTAACCTACTGGCACTTTTTCAAATATCTATAATACTAGGATAGAGTGGATTTTTTTTTCTTTAATAAAAATCATCAACTCGAGCTTCTGGGCACAGCCCAGATCTCAGCAAAATAAATCTGGTATAAGAAAACTAGAAGCCCAGGGAGAAGGCGTTTCTAAAATGGAATCAATTCTCTGTTTCTATTATTGCAATGCTTTACCCATAATATCTTAGTCACAAAATATATTAGTCACAAAATATATTGGGTAGAATATATATATATATATACACACACACATATATATATATACATATACATACATATATATAAACATAATATATTAGTCACAAAAGCAGTAATTTCAGAAGCTGGCAAACGTCTCCATGAAAAATATGTGTTCATGTTCAAATTAGATAATCATAAAAATACTAAATTTCTCCAACCACTTGCTCTTCTCCCAAACTTAAATCTATCAGTCTTCCAACTGGAATAAACCGTGGATTTAAAGTACTGTCTTCTACTGGACCATAATGTAAATACTTTAAAATGAGCTTCTGCGGAGTTCAAACAAGTCTTGGACAGTATCTGCCAGGCAGAACAAAGGAGCACTTTATACAACAGATACCAGAGCAAACCAGCAGAAGCTCTAAGGGGTTGCTAAACACTCAAAAGGAGAGGCTGAAGCTTTTGAGACGCCAGGGATATAAGCCAAGAGTCCTCATTCTCTCATTTTCCCTATTTGTTCCCATACGCCCTTACTGGAAGCTGCTTTCTCTAGCAACAGCAGTTTGCCAAGGGTGGTCTGGGGACCCCTATGTGCAGTACAAAATGTCACTTGTCTTTCTCACTCCTGTTCTCAGGGGCATCGGGGAGCTTCTAGAGGCTACCTGATGTGGGCCGACATCACTCTACTGGCTAATGGGAAGTGTATTGTGTATTCATGCACTTTAAAAATTTCTTACTTTTAATATCTGATACGGTAAATATTGGTAGTCTAACGAGAGGGGAGATGGTATTAGGTTTAACAAGTGGCTCCCCAAGGGGGAAAACACTCTGATTTGTAGTACTGGCCCACTGCACTGTGTAAATACTCCCACCATGGCCAATTACAAGCTAACAAGGTGATGCCATTGATCTCAAAGTAGGGAAGAGACGTGCACAGTCAGCTCTTGCAAACCCAGTACAACCTGGCTCCAGTTCCCCATGAGATAGGGCCCACATAAAGTGCTTTTAGGTTTTCAGTAACTTTTAAGAGTATAGAGGGGACCTGAGACCAAAAAAATCTGAGAACCGCTGCTCTACAATAATTTTTTCAAACCTAGGTTGTGAGCCACAAGGAATAAAATAAAATTTAGTTCGTCCCCAACACCATTTAAAAAAAAAAAAAAAGAAAGTTAACAAAAAGGTATCAGTTATCACAGGTAACAAAGGTACTGTTTTATGAAATTAGGTCACATTAGAAAATGTATTTCCTGGGGCGCCTGGGTGGCGCAGTCGGTTAAGCGTCCGACTTCAGCCAGGTCACGATCTCCCGGTCCGTGAGTTCGAGCCCCGCGTCAGGCTCTGGGCTGATGGCTCGGAGCCTGGAGCCTGTTTCGGATTCTGTGTCTCCCTCTCTCTGTGCCCCTCCCCCGTTCATGCTCTGTCTCTCTCTGTCCCAAAAATAAAATAAAAACGTTGAAAAAAAAAATTAAAAAAAAAAAAAAGAAAATGTATTTCCTACTATGGGTCGCGGGTTTTTAAAAACTGCAACACACCGAGGGCAGCAAGCTGGAAAGTAATAGGCATGAGATGGCTCTGTAAATGTTGATCTCATAAACCTGTGCCAGGTAGACTTTGGGAAAGAAAATGATTCCTAGAAAGAGGCAATATAGCCGGGAACAGAGAGCTGCTGCTGGACAATGACATTTACCAGCTGGGCCCCAATGAGCAACAGCACAAGGCAAAAGAGAGCTGCTCGCTGGTAAATTCACACAGCAGGGCTTCTTAGGAGACAACAGCAGTTACCACCTGCCCAGTAAGGATGCCAGTGCTTATTCATCCTCCTGTGTGTCTGTCAGATACCCTCCCTCTTCCCTGAAAGTAGAGATAGAATAATATCAGTGAGAATAGGCCACATTAACTGTAAGGAGCGCCTCTCCTACTGAGCCCATATCCAAACAGGCAGAAGGCCACTCCTTTAAATAAGACGACTTTTACGTGCAAGTTAGAAATGCTGTAATTCAGCATTCTTGCACTCACTCAATAATGGGACATTCAGGGGCACCCGGGAATGGTGTTGGGAAAACTGGACAGTGACATGCAGAAGAATGAACCTGGACCACTTTCTTACACATACACAAAAATAAAGTCAAAATAGGTGAAAGACCTAAATGTAACACAGGAAGCCATCAAAATCCTAGAGGAGAAAGCAGGCAATAACTTCTTTGACCTTGCCCACAGCAACTTCTTACTCAACATGTCTCCAGAGGCAAGGGAAACAAAAGCAAAAATGAACTATTGGGATCTCATCAAGATAAAAAGCTTCTACACAGTGAAGGAAACAAACATTAAAACTAAAAGGTAACCGACAGAATGGGAGAAGATATTTGCAAAGGACATATCGATAAAGGGTTAGTATCCAAAATCTTTAAAGAACTTACCAAACCGAACACCCAAAAAAACAATCCAGTGAAGAAATGAGCAAAAAACATGAACAAACACTTTTCCAAAGAAGACATCCAGATGGCCAACAGACACATGAAAACATGCTCCACATCACTCATCATCAGGGAAATACAAATCAAAACCACAATGAGATACCACCTCATGCCAGTCAGAATGGCTAAAATTAACCACTCAGGAAACAATAGATATTGGCAAGGATGGGGAGAAAGAGGAACCCTTTTGCATTGCTGGTAGGAATGCAAACTGGTGCAGCCACTCTAGAAAACAGTGTGGAGGTTCCTCAAAACATTAAAAATAGAACTACCTTACAACCCAGCAATTGCACTACTAGGTATTTATCCAAAGGATACAAGAGTGCTGCTTCAAAGGGGCACATGCACTCCAATGTTCATAGCAGCACTATTTACAATAGCTAATGTATGGAAAGAACGCAAATGTCCATCAACTGATGAATGGATAATGAAGATGTGGTATATTATATAAAACGGAATATTAGCAATCAAAAAGAGTGAAATCTTGCCATTTGCAACTACATGAATAGAACTAGAGGGTATTATGCTAAGCGAAATTAGAGAAAGACAAATATCATACGACTTCACTCATATGTGGAATTTAAGATACAAAACAGATGAACATAAGGAAAGGGAAGCAAAAATAATATAAAAACAGGGAGGGGGACAAACCATAGGAGATTCCTAAAGAGGGCTGGGCAAGGGGCATTAAGGAGGACACTCGCTGGGATGAGCGCTGGGTGTTTATTTAGGGGATCAATCACTGGATTCTACTCCTGAAGTCATTATTGCACCATATGCTAAGTAACTTGGATGTAAATTAAAAAAAAAAAAAAAAAAAGAAAATGTAAAAAAAAAAAAAAAGGAATTAAACTAAAATAAGGAAGTTGGTATTTCAGAATAAAAGTAGTAGTAATAATAAATAGTCAATAAATAATAGTCAATTTTCAGGATACTATGATGAGACGGAGCTCTTAACACAGGACTCACAAAAAGAAACATGAATTCTAAACTTTTCCAAAAATTGTAAATTCACAGACACTTTTCACAGTATAGGTACTCCTAATACAAAAAAAAAAAAAAAAAAAAAACTACTCTGTCAGCACACTATAATTATTACCCCTCAACATATGTACATTTCAAGCCAAGTGCCAACAAGAAGGCAGAAAATTCTAGAGTTTTATCTTGACTTTGACCCCTTTCTACAAAAGAAAAATATTTTAATGTGGAAAAAAAGTGGGGGAGGTTGTTCATATTCAAACAGTTACCTGGCATTTGCAGCTTTCAGGTCACAGAAATGAGCGAGTAAAGTTCTTACAACATCATTGCAGACGACTTTAACCACATCCACGTGGCTCAGTCTGTGGCGCAGTTGCCTGGCAATCTCCCAAAAGTCTTCCAAGAGCAGATGGTAAAGCTGCCCCTCGTCTCTGCTGAGATTTCCATACCAGGACAGAATGTAATCTCTGTAACTGTAGTCAAACACTACCAGGAATAAACAGAGCAAGGAGTAAAACTTTAATGAAATACCAAGACAGCATTTCTACTGGAAGCTACTCTTTAACATTCACTGTTTAAAATATAAAGAGAGTAGATAACAAAACAAGAGAAGGCGTAATCTTTCCTAAAATATTTCAAAATAAAAGATTCTCATCGAACTAAAATTCTAGGATTGTGGTGACCATCTGTCCTCAAAATTCATAGACGGCCCAATTTTTAAATATTCTACCTTGGAGCCAAACTATCTAAACTTGTCAAAACAACAGAGCATCTTACACAGTGGCAACACACTTATGGAGCGTGCCAGTCATCAGTTTATTGCCTCTCTGCTCCAAATGCACCCTTTTTTGCCCTGCTTTAGGATACTGGAGATGGACCCCGTAAACATTTCTTCTTTGCCAACCCAGATCATGCCAAGATTTATCGGGAGAGGATGCTGGAGTGACTGTGGAGGAGGAAGGGGCTTCTTCTCCTGGTTCCCGTGTATTCCTCTCCGATTGCCCCCGCAGCGTGCTGCACGCAGCAGCATGTGGGACACCAGATGGCACTCACTCCACCCCACCCCCAGCAGATTCCAATGGCACTCAGAGGGCAGCTTCCCAGAGAATTGTGCTAGCACCTGGGGGTGGCTTCCTGTCACCTGTGGTGTCTCCCCAAACCGCTCCACCACAGCCACGGCTGTGCCCTCTCCGGTCAAGCCCGGATCTCAGCTCCAGGGTGAAGAAAGAACCCTCTTCCAATGTGTCCCTCCTTAACGTGCTCTGCTTGGCCCTAGGGGTAGTGATTGCTCCCATTATCTGCTCTTCTTGTATTCTTTGGAGTTCTCTTTATCTCTCAGTAGCTAAGTCCCTTTATAAGTTAATAAAACTTTATATTAAACTTTCTTGTTCACGTACTGTGTGGTTTCTGTCTCTTAGTGAGACCCCAACTAACGCAGGAAGAATCCCCTACGTCAGGTATCACGCCAGGCTCAGCATCTGTAGCTGACCACTTTCTTTGGAAGATTCCTAGTCTCTCTTTTCTTAATTCTGTACCAATTTTATGCCTTAGGAATAAAAAACCTGAGCTCTAGACCAGTGCTATCCAACAGAAAAAGGAGAGTCACATATGTAATTTTAAGCGCCTAGTAGCCACATTAAAAAGGGAAAAAGAGGAGCGCCTGGCTGTTTCAGTATGTTAAGTGTCTGACTTCGGCTCAGGTCATGATCTCTCGGTTTGTGAGTTCGAGCCCCGCGTTAGGCTCTGTGCTGACAGCTCAGAGCCTGGAACCTTCTTTGGATTCTGTGTCTCTCCCTGTCTCTGTCCCTCCCATGCTCATGCTCTGTCTCTGTCTCTCAATAATAAACATTTTTTAAAAATTAGTAAAAAAAAAAAAAGGGGGGGGGGAAGAAACAGTTAAATTTCAATAATTCATCTAATATATCTAAAATATTAGGATATCAATACATATTCAATACTATATATTGATGAAATTCTTTTCCATACTAAGTCTTCACAATCTGGGATATATTTTAATACTTCTAGCACATCTTAATTTGGACTAGCCACATACTCCATTACCACTTCTGTACAGAAGTCACTGTACTGCTCAGGGCAGCTCAAGTCCATAGAGAAGGAAGATAAAGACTGAAAAATAAAAATGGTACTGGGCTTAAGTGGCAATTCCCCCAAGAGAAAAACACATACTCATGTTCCAGCTCAAGGACACCTGTACTATATTTTAAGCACTGCTTATTTCTCAAGGTTTTTTTTTTTCTTTCCTTCTTCAAATACCACTTGATTTGGCCTAATTTTGATATGACCATACGTCATCTCAGATAATAGCTCATCCTCTTGCTTTGCTTTGTCCCCAGGAATCCTATGGAGCAAAATGTAACTTGGGATCCTGATTTACTTCACAGCTGGCCTACAAAGGCTAACCTATAATTCTCAAATACCTGTGCATTCCAGGATGTGTTGCTCATTTTACTCATCTTGGCCACTACACACCAATTTTAAATGCGCTTAGTGGGGGAAGGTGGGGGTCATATTTCCTAGAAAACTGAGTCACAAATGGAACCCCCAGCTCAGGATCAGTATTCATCCTGTGTGAGGATTCCATATATAGGCAACAGCCCGCAAGTCAAAGAAAACACCATTCTTGTTTTAATATTCTGTGACAGCTTTTTTCTCAGAATATCAACTGTGAAAGTGTATCCAATGCTTTTCCACATTTCCAGAATGTCTGCATTACAGATTTATAATAATTTACAAAATAGCATCTTAAATCTCATAGGTCAAAAACATGCACAGAGCATCAAGAATTTTGTTCACAGACACATAGGTACAAAGGTTTAGCTAAATTCTCCTAGTGATTCCACTGGCCTCAGTGGTAAGATACTTAAGATAGCTAAGCCTTACAGCTGAGAACCATTACTTGCCAAAGACTAATGGGGGAGGCATCGAAAAGAAAAAAAAAAAAAGACACTACCTCAATCGTTCATTTTTCATTAAATAAGTATTTAATTCTAGTATTATAAACTCCCAGTATGGAAGGTAGAATAGATACATATCCACTGGACACAAAAGATAAGGCAAAATAAACGCAAATCCAACAAATTAATCATCTCCTAAACATTTTGGTTATTTTCTGCTCACTTTCAGATATTAATTTCAACTAACGGCTGTTATGTGTTCTAGGGTGCCTGGGTGGCTCAGTCGGTTAAGCGTCCGACTCTTGATTTTGGCTCATGTCATGATCTCACGATTCATGAGTTTGAGGCCCACATCAGGCTCTGCACTAACAGTGTGGAGCCTGCTTGGGATTCTCAGTCTCCCACTCTCTCTGACCCTCCCCACGCTCGCTCTCTCTCTCTCAAAAATAAACAAACTTTTTTTAAAAAATGGTTATGTTTTCTAGATTTTAAAAAAAGTAGTCACATCTCATTCCTAATGGATTATTCCATTTAGGAGAAAACAGGAAAAGTTTCTGACCCAGATATTTAAGAAATTACAGCAAAAACAGGAATAGGTTAATCCTATAATCTCATTTATTGGCAACAAATAGATCATTGTTCCTACACACTAACTGAGCTAATCCTCTCAGGAAACTGAGACTCCAAGAAGTGAAATAACTTGCTCAAAGTCAAATACGTGGCAAGTCAAACACTCTACTCAGCACACAATGGTTCCACATTAAGGTGAACTAAACAAGTCACAGGAGTGAAAGACATGAGAAATCTGAAACAGCTTCCTTGCCCAGTGGACATCCAGCTTGTTTAAAACATTATTTATATGAAAAAATACACAAATGGCTACACGTTTAAAAATTGCCCTAGAAGGCATTATTAGGACCAAACAGACTTGGAAGTCACAAGAAGTTGTTTCTTCTGTTCAACATAAGAAGGAACTGAATAAAAAACATTAAAGCTATTCAAGATTCACATTAGATGGTGAATATTCCATCAGAGGGAACTTTAAACAAGCCAGATATCCAATGGACAAGGATGACACACAAAAAAATTACTTCCTGAGACGGTGGGCTGAATTATGTAACCACCACAGGCCCTTGTCTACAAGTCCTTTATATCCTTCTCCTGGACATCTCAATGCCAAGCTATCAAACATGGTAAGAGCCACCTTGACAACAAAACACTGCTAAATTTGTTCATTTGCAACTCTTTCTCCCTTACTCTTTCATTAAGCAAAGTTTTCAGGCCATAGAATTTCTAACTAGTAGCAAATAAATCTACAACCAAAAACATTTGGGAAATAGAAGCACTTTTCCTTTCGTTAAAATTTGCTTTCAAATTATAGAAGGAAATTAAAAGCAATTTTAAGGGACTTGAGATCTTTAAAACAAGATCTTAGTATGCTAAAGGATTTATGTGAATGGCATATTCATCTACATAATGTCCCATTACATTTGTTAACCACATTGTACATGCTAACTAATACAGCTCTAAAATACTCTTCCAATAATACATTTTGGTTACGAATTGATAAAAATGAGTATTGGCAAAAATCTGAACTCAGTAATAGAACACATACCTGTCACACTAACAAATCTCTATCAGTACCTCTTTAAGCTAAGTATTATAAAAATATAACAAATATAAAAAGTATGAAACAAGGGCACTTGGCTGGCTCAGTCAGTAAAGCCTATGTCTCTTGATCTCAGGGTCATAAGTTTGAGCCCCAAGTTGGGCAAAAAAAAGAAAAAGTATGAAACAAAGCCATGATTCTAAGTATCTATTACATAGCTACACTCATTTACACAAGTCCATACATGAACAAATTATTTTCAAATATGCTCTATGGGTCAATTTGAAGAGATACAGAAATTCATGATAAAATTATTTTATGGTCTTTATTAATAAATAAAGCATCTGAGTCTTGATTTCGACTCAGGTCATGTATGATCCCAGGGTCATGGGATCAAGTTCCAGATTGAGCTCCACGCTGAGTGTAGACCTTGTTTAAGATTCTCTCTCTCCCTTTTCCTCTGCTTACACACTCTCTCAAAAAATAAATTTTTTTAAAAGAAATAAGTTTAAATAATATAACAAACCACAATGAGAAAGAACAACTTATCCTCACTGCCAAGCAAAGAGTCTTTCTTCTAAACACATAACACTAGCCAACAAAAATTTAAGTGCTATTATCAAATCTATGTTCTAGACTGCTCTCAAAGAAATAAGCAGGTAAAAAGGAATCACTGAAGATTACACAAAATGGAATAACATGATTGGAACTTCAGTTAGATTAATATAAAAGGAGGATTTAGGGTAACAAAGTAGGATAAATCTAGAAGCAAGTGTGACGTGGGGTTCGAACCCACATGAGAATATGACCTGAGCTGAAATCAAGAGTGGAGCATTTAACTGACTGAGCCACCCAGGCGCCCCTAGTTTACTGTTGTTTTTGACGACTGACAAATGCATCCATTTTACTCTCATGACCAACTTTATAGCAGCCTTTAGCTCTTCTTTTGGTAGATAATATAATGTTCAACTTCACTGAAAATCATTTTGCTTAAAACAAAGGAGAGGAAATTGTAATTAAGAATATAGTGAAGGGGCACCTGGGTGGCTCAGTCGGTTAAGCGTCCGACTTTGGCTCAGGTCATGATCTTGCAGTTTCTGAGTTTGAGCCCCGCGTCAGGCTCTGTGCTAACAGCTCAGAACCTGAAGCCCGCTTCAGATTCTGTTCTTCTCCTCTCTCTGCCCCTCCCATGCTCAGGCTCTCTGTCTCTCAATAATAAACGTTTGGGGAGCCTGGGTGGCTCAGTCGGTTAAGTGTCCGACTTCAGCTCAGGTCATGATCCTGAGGTTTCTGAGTTCAGGACCCGCATTGGGCTCTGTGCTGACAGCTCAGAGCCTGGAGCCTGTTTTGGATTCTGTGTCTCCCTCTCTCTCTGCCCCTCCCCTGTTCACGCTGTGTCTGTCTCTGAAAAATGAATAAACCTTAAAAATAATAATAATAACAATAATAATAAATAAATGTTAAAAAAAAAAAAAAGAAAAAAATTCTTGTACCAAAGTGTAATTAATTAACTAAACCTCTTAACCAAAGGCTTTGGATAATATTGTTCTTTTGAAATAAATCATTGTTCAGAAAGTAGCCTGAGGATAATGTGATTTTGGGTTTTTTGGTTTCATTCTGTTTTGGTTTTTGTCAACTAGGCCTCAGCCCTGGTCTTTTCTGTTCCATAAATATTCTGAAACAAATTGGTCCATTGTAGATAAATATGCCATGTTTAAGGACAGAGAAACTCTACAGTCTTAAAAAATTAAAGAGACAACCATGTTCACAGCAGCATATTCACTACAACAAAAAGCGGAAGCAACCCAGATGTCCACTGATGAATAGATAAAGAAAATGTGGTTACAGGAGGTGCCCGGCTGGTTCTCGGGACAGCAGGTGACTCCTGATCATGGGGTCATAAGTTCACATTGGGTGGACAGTTTACTGAAAAAGATGAAATCTTAAAAACTATGTGGTTATAGACATAAAAAGGAGTATTCGTCAACGTTAAAACAGGAAATTCTGACACATGCTACAACACGGACTGACCTTGAGAACATTATGTAAATATAGTAAATATGTAAAATAAAAATTTACTTAAAAAGAATTAAATATGCTAAACACAAAAGGACAGATACTTTTGATTTCACTTATATGTGGTACCTAAAGTCAAATTCATGGACAAAGAAAGTAGAGTGCTGATTACCACGATCTGAGGGAATGGGGGAGTGGAAATTATGGAATAGGTATAGAGTTTCAGTCTTGCAAGATGAAAAGAGTTCGAAAAACTTTACACAGAAATGAAAATGTACTTAACACTACTGACCTATACACTTTAAAATGGTTAAGTTGATAAATTTTACCACAATTAAAAGAAAAAAAGAGAGTTCCAATTCCAGTCGTGGAAGAATAGCTTATATCAGACTAACCTTCCTATAGAAAACAACTGTGAATTCTAGAGAAAAAATATTAAAGAACTATTTAAAGGCACCAGAAAGCAAAGTCAGAGAAACTGAAGGGAAAATCTACCAATAGAAGGGACTAGCGCTGGTATAAGTCATGTTTATGTAACTTTCCCCTGAAGCACTCAACAGTCCTAGAGACACAAAGCAGTTCAAACTTATTTTTTTTTTAATGTTTATTTATTTTTGAGAGAGAAAGAGAGACAGCATGTGAGCCAGGGAGGGGCAGAGACAGGAAGACACAGAATCCAAAGCAGGCTCCAGGCTCCAAGCTGTCACCACAGAGCCCAACACAGGGCTCGAACTCACAAAACTCCGAGATCATGACCTGAACTAAAGTCGGACACTTAACTGATTGAGCCACCCAGTTGCCCCAAGGCAGTTCAAACTTAGACTGAACATCTGTTTTTTACTTTAATCTAAGATATCAGAAACAGAGTTAGGAACTGCCAAAGCAGCTGAAAATAAATGCAGCAAGCACAAACAAGATGGAGCCACAAATTCTGGATCACAAACTCTCAAACCCATTGCTGATTATGTCCTACACATGTATGGAAGTATGACTGCAGAGACCAGTTCAAAGCAACAGCTGGATGGCTGAAGTAGCTGAGCACATACTTGAACTGTTGTCCACCGCAGAGCTGGAATCCTGCCCTGCTAGAGATGTGACCATGGGCTTTCCACTGAAACTGTGTAGGGAACATGAACTAGAAGGGTTAAGCCTATGTCCCAGGACTGAGAAATTCACCGTAGACTAAGGACAAAACCCGAAGAAACCTGCCCTAAAAATATGTGTAAAACCAAGTATCCCCAAGGCGAACAGTTAAAAAATTAAGCTGCATACTAGAACAAAAACTGACACTCTTCAAGGGACAATAACAGAAACTAGAATGTCTAGAAAGCAGCATCCACACTGTTCAAGACACAATCAAAAAGAAGACCTGAGAAGAAACATACAAACAAAAGTAACACACACTTAAGAGCAAAAATCAATCAATAGAAACCAACTCCAAGATGGCCTAGATTTTGGACTTCACACAAGGATACTTTAAAGCAGCTATATAAATATGCTCAAGGAATTACAGATAAAGATGGTCATAATAAGTGACAGATGGGGAAATCTCAGTAGAGAACCAAAAACTACACAAAAGAACCAAAGAGAAATTCTAGACATGAGAAGTACAATATTTAAATAAAACAATTCACTGAATACCCTTAACGACAGACTAAAAATGTAAGAAAAACAGTCAATGAACTTGAAGACAGATGAACAAAAATTATCCTACCTAGAGAACAGAAAGAAAAAAGGATTGGTAAATTAGATGTCATCAAAATTAAAAGCTTCTCCTCAAAGGCAACATTTAAAAAATAAAAGGCAATTTACAAACTGGGGGAAAGTATTAACTATATCTATATTTAACAAGAAATGTGAAACCAGCGGCGCCTGGGTGGCGCAGTCGGTTAAGCGTCCGACTTCAGCCAGGTCACTATCTCGCGGTCCGGGAGTTCGAGCCCCGCGTCAGGCTCTGGGCTGATGGCTCAGAGCCTGGAGCTTGTTTCGGATTCTGTGTCTCCCTCTCTCTCTGCCCCTCCCCCGTTCATGCTCTGTCTCTCTCTGTCCCAAAAATAAATAAACGTTGAAAAAAAAAAAATTAAAAAAAAAAAAAAAAAAAGAAATGTGAAACCAGAATAGATCTTTAAAAATCCTCCTAACAAATAAATTATTGTAAGTTAAATAAATTTATTAAAAAAAGACATGATCAGACATATCACAAGTGAAGATATGGAAATGGCCAAAAATCACATGAAAGCATGCTCAACATCATTAGTCGCCACAGACATGCAACATAAGGTCTCAATAAGATTCTGTTTTACATTAACCAGAATAGTTAAAATAACAGTAAATGTTGGTGACAATGTAAAAAACAACCAGAACAGTCATATATAATGAGAGTCGAAATAAAGACATAACCACTTTAGAATATTATTTGGCAATTTCCCACAAAGTTAAACACACAGCTACCCTTGGCCCAGCAATTATACTCCTAGGAATTTGTCCAAGGCAAATGAAAAACATATGTCCACAAAAATACTTGATTTTAACAACTTTATTCAATATGTTTCAAAAAATTAGAAACAACCCAAATGTCCAAAAAGAGAAAGGATAAATATCTATGTCGTGACACAGTCATATTAGTGTAATGGAATACTACACTCAGTAATAACAAAGAATGAACTGATATAAAAAAAAAAAGCGTAAATCTTAAAAATATGCTAAGAAATGGGGAGCCTGGGTGGCTCAGTTGGTTAAGCATCCAACTTCGGCTCAGGTTATGATTTCACGGTTCGTGAGTTTGAGCCCCATGTCAGGCTCTCTGCTGACAGCTCAGAGTCTGGAGCCTGCTTCAGATTCTGTGTCTCCCTCTCTCTCTGCCCCTCCCTCATTTACACTCTGTTTCTCTTTCTCTCCAAAATGAATAAATGTTGAGGGGGAAAAAAACATGCTAAGAAAAGAAGCCAGGCATAAGAGACTACATCCTGTATGATTCCATACAAACTTCTTGAAGCTTAAGAATAGGCAAAACTAATCTACCATGATAGAAATTAGAACAGGGAAGTAGGTTTCATTAGAGAGGGACAAGAGGTAAACTTTCTATAATGATAGAAACGTTTAGGGCTCCTAGGGGGTTCAGGTGGTTTAGCATCCAACTCCTGATTTCGGCTCAGGTCATGATCTCACATTGCGTGTGCCCGAGCCCCATGTCAGTCCTCTGCACTGGCAGCATGAAGCCTACTTGGGAATCTCTGTCTCCCTGTCTCTGCCCCTCCTTTGCTCGCATGAACACTCTCATGCTCTCTCAAAAATAAATAAACATTAAAAAAAATTTTTTTTAGTTTGCAAATGGTGCTGGTTACATGGTTATTCGAATTTATGAAAATTACTGTATTATATGTACGCTTAAGATTTGTGCATTTTAGGGGCGCCTGGGTGGCTCAGTCGGTTGAGCGTCCGACTTCGGCTCAGGTCATGATCTCGCGGTCCGTGAGTTCAAGCCCCGCGTCGGGCTCTGTGCTGACAGCTCAGAGCCTGGAGCCAGTTTCAGATTCTGTGTCTCCCTCTCTCTGACCCTCCCCTCTTCATGCTCTGTCTCTCCCTGTCTCAAAAATAAATAAAACGTTAAAAAAAAAATTAAAAAAAAAAAATTTGTGCATTTCAAAGTATGTAAATTTTACTTCAATAAAAGTAATTAAGAATTATTTTTAAACCATGATATTGAGATTATGAATATTAAAAATTATTGAATTTTAAATTTGGCTTTTATTAAAGTCATCATACTTTACTAATAGAAATATTTTACTTCTGCACAGCAAAGGAAACAATCAGCAAAACTAAAAGGCAACCAATGGAATGGGAGAAGATACTGCAAACGACATATCAGATAAAGGGTTAGTATCCAAAATCTATAAAGAACTTACCAAACTCAACACCCAGAAAACAAATAATCCAGTGAAGAAATGGGCAAAAGACATGAATAGACACTTCTCCAAAGAATACATCTAGATGGCCAACCGACACACAAAAAAATGCTCCACATCACTCATCATCAGGGAAATACAAATCAAAACCACAATGAGATGCCACCCCACACCTGTCAGAATGGCTAACATTAACAACTCAGGCAACAACAGATGTTGGCAAGGATGCGGAGAAAGAAGATCTCTTTTGCACTGCTGGTGGGTGCAGTCACTCTGGAAAACAATATGGAGGTTCATCAAAAAATTAAAAACGGAACTACCCTACGACCCAGCAATTGCACTACTAGGTATTTATCCAAGGAATACAGGTATGCTGTTTTGAAGGCGCACATGCACCCCAGTGTTTATATTAGCACTATCAACAATAGCCAAAGTATGGAAAGAGCCCAAATGTCCATCAATGGATGAACGGATAAAGAAGATGTGGTATATGTATACACACACACACACACGCACGCACGCACGCACACACACACACGCACACACACGCACACACAATGGAGTATTACTCGGCAATCAAAAAGAATGAAATCTTGCCATTTGCAACTACGTGGATGGAACTAGAGGCTATTATGCTGAGCAAAATTAGTCAGTCGGAGAAAGATAAATATCATGTGACTTCCATATGAGGACTGTAAGACACAGAACAGATGAACACAAGGGAAGGGAAGCAAAATAATATAAAAACAGGGAGGGGGACAAAACATAAGAGACTCTTCAATATGGAGAACAAACAGAGGGTTACTGAAGGGGTTGTGGGAGTGGGGATGGGCTAAATGGGTAAGGGGCATTAAGGAATCTACCCCTGAAATCATTGTTGCACTATATGCTAACTTGGATGTAAATTAAAAAAGAAAAAGAAAAAGAAAAAGAAAGAAGTATTTAAAAAGTTTAGTCTCCAAAGTTCTAAAATTCTATGAATACACACAATTTCAGACTGTCTCTGTACTTACATAGCAGTTATCTTCAAATTTTAATACAGTGATTTCTGTGAACTATGAAAGTAAACATACTTGCTTAAGTATGTATCACTTACTCGGTTTTCTCAACTTCGTATCTAACACCATGTATTCGCTTGAAAAACTCAAGACTTTTTCTGTACTTACAAGTAAAACTGAGTTTTTAGAAATCTGATTTTAAAATTATTTGAACTTTAATTTGATCAAAATATATCTTCTCAATTTCAACATTTCTAATTACACCTACTTATTTCCACATCTACATGTAACAATGAACAATATCGTGCCCTCAGCAACCAGCCTTCAACCCTCTTCGATACCACTTTGACAGGCATGTCCTTCATTCTTTCCAAAGGCCGACCGCTACCCCTTAATTTGTTTCACTGGTTTGTCAATGAATGAGCCTGAGCACACTCATCCCCAGCACACCTTCTCTAGGTTATATTGAAAGAAAATGTATTTCCTGATACCCGTTTTAGATAGCAGAGGACAGACCCTTGTTTCACATGGTGGAACTAGCTCCACGTGGCCAGTGAGCTTCATGACCTGGAAATCCTACTTAATAAATATTTAAATCCCATCCATTCAACTGAAATATGGATATATGATTCAGTCATCATAAAAACCCATGAAGAAAAATTCCTAAGGCTACACACAGACAAGAAGGATAAATTTGTTAGATTACAATTTTCTCTTTCAAACATAATGAATTGCTTTACGCGACAATTATATACTCTCATTTAATCCTTACCTTCTTTTAGAGCTTTGTCCATATTGTGAGAAATCACTACCCTTCTAGACTGAACTGACTCATGTGAGTTTCCATATACAGGACTCTGAAATGTAAGAAAAAAGGAAGAAAAAAAAAAGATACAGATTACTGAATGAATAAATCATATATAAAAATAAAACCAAAGTATAAAATACCACTTAAACAAGATATTTCGATATTAATAGATTAAGAAGTTCTTCTGGAAAAAGTAAATAAATGCTTGAGGTTAAGATATTTTTAAAAAGGAAGGAAGGATTTTCCCTACCAGATATCAAAACAACATGATGCCAGAGGAGGAATAAACAAATCAACAGATCAGCAGAAGTACAAAAACAAATGCATCTACATATGAGAAGAACCTAAGAAAATTTGAAATCAGTGAGGAAAACAGATTATTCAGTATACATGCTGCCAAAGCGAGCACGAAAACAGACTATTCAATAAATGGCGCTGGGATAACTGGATATTCACGTGTGATAAAAGGTTAGAGTCTTACCTCATACTTTAAACATAAATAATTCCAAATTGATAACCAACAAAGTATTTTGTTAAACTAAAAATGTATTCAAAGGGAATAAGGAAGAAGCTGTTTATAATCTTGGGATGGAGAAGGCCTCCCTAAAATAAGCCACAAAATTCAAAAGTTTTAAAGAAGAAAAGGAACTGACAAATACAACTACATAAACTAGACAACTCCTGTGTGACCAAAGACACTATAAAATATAAATGATAAGAGAAGGAGACAATATCTGCAACATACATCACAAAGGACTATTATTTAATATATACAGAGCTCCTAAGAAAAATAAAAGGATGTCAAGCAATTAAAAGGGCAATCATAAAAGATAAACAAATACCAATAAATATATGAAAAGAAATAAATACACAACCTCCTTTAGAGAAACACAAATTAGAGCAATGAGATCTCAAACTGCCAAAGCGGGGGAAAAGGTACCTACTCTCAAATATTGGCAAAGATACCTAGAAATACTCATTTTCATACATCATTGGGGGAAATGTCTACTTCTATGAGCTACAATTTCATTTAGCCAATTCTACTCCTAGGAATCCAACCAACGGATATTTTTGCAAATGTGCAAAAAAGTATGCAAAGAACTTCCTTGCTCTGTTGACTTTAAGGGCAAAAAATCAGAAAAAACCCATGGGGCACCTGGGTGGCTCCATCAGTTTGGTGTCCGACTTCGGCTCAGGTCATGATCTCATGGGTTCCTGGGTTTAAGCCCCGCGTCAGGTTCTGTGCTGACAGCTCAGAGCCTGGAGCCTGCTTTGGATTCTGTGTCTCCCTCTCTCTTTCCCCCCACCCTCTTGCTCTCTGTCTCTCAAAAATGAATAAATGTTAAAAAAAAAAATTTTTTTTAATAAAAAGAAAAAACCCAAGTGTCTATCAATAGTCAGAGCTAAATTATGGTACACCCATATTTGAGAATGTAATGCAGCCATTAAAAACAATGAACTGGCTTGAACAATACAGAGAAGATTAACCTGGCCCCTTTTCAAGGATGATATGCAAATTTGCGAAGCATTCCATTAAAAAAAAAAAAAAAGAATGAATTAGGGAAAAATATATACCTTCATGGAAAGTTTTCCGTGATGGGAAATGTTTGGGAATATACACACCAAACTATTAAAAATAGTTTCTTCTAGGCAGGGGCATAAGTTTTTACTCCACTCCATTACTTCTTACTCCACATATGTCTGTGTAACAGTATGCTTTAGAATTTTTAATTGTACAAAGATACTATTTGGCACACAAAAAAAGGGGGTGGGATAATATAAAGAATTAAAATCCTGGGGCGCCTGGGTGGCTCGGTCGGTTAAGCGTCCGACTTCGGCTCAGGTCATGATCTCACGGTCCGTGAGTTCGAGCCCCGCGTCGGGCTCTGTGCTGACCGCTCAGAGCCTGGAGCCTGTTTCAGATTCTGTGTCTCCCTCTCTCTCTGCCCCTCCCCTGTTCATGCTCTGTCTCTCTCTGTCTCAAAAATAAATAAATGTTAAAAAAAAAAATTAAAAAAAAAAAAATTAAAATCCTACTATCTGGCTAGTAAGACTATTTACAGAATAAATTGTTTTAATTGGTCACATACCAAAGTGATTGAAAACATGTTATTATGTGATTGGGCCCACTTATTGGTTTTGGAGGATAAATAGAAACTGAGGAATATTAACAAGATGTAGGATACCCCCCTGTGCATGGGAAATATTACACGTGCTTGACTAGCATTACCACATCACTACTGAGATCCAAATGGCTAATATGACTACCACGCTCAACCAACAAACAAGCATGAGGAAACAACTTTGTTCTCCAGGCAGGGCCACCCCACTACAACTGCATTCAACCCCACGGCCCTGGGCCACCCAACCTGGAGTGGAGAACTTCTAGTCCTTAGCTTAGTTCCATACTATCCATGGGTAGAGTGCCAAAGTGTCATCCATTTTCTTTGTTATTAAAAACAAAAAGCCATAGTTTTAAGATTCCTTAGTTGAAATACTTTTAAAAGCCTTAAGATGAAAGTGTTGCACTCATGAAAGAAAAGAATCTCTTTATGCTACAAATTAGCGTAACATTCCACACTCCCCCAAGGAGTTACCAAAAAAAAAAAAAAAAAAAAAAAAAATTATTACTCATTACCTATAGACAAAGTCATTAGTGAATAAAGTACACTCTCAACCACTTAAAACTATTTTTTAGTCTCTCAGCTTGCTATAAAATTTAATGTAAGTATATTTTGTTGTAACTTTTAAATTTAGTTTGTGAGAAAAATTGAGTAAACGAGGAATTTTAAAATTCTAGCAATTTTTTTTAAGTTTATTTTGAGAAAGTGCACGTGCACCCACGCGAGGGTGGGGGGAGTCGGAAGGGTGGGGAAGGGGCAAAGAGAGAATCTGAAGCAGGCTCTGCACTGCCAGCACAGAGCCTGAAGCGGGGCTCAAACCCACGAACTGTGAGATCATGACCTGAGCCAAAACCAAGAGTCGGATGCTTGACCGACTGAGCCACCCAGGCGCCCCAAATTCTTGGCATTCCTAAAATACCAGACAGATATTTTTAAACTTACCCATTTTTTAGACAGTTGTTTTGAACTAACACTTTTAGAGTGCTATTCTAATGAGTAATTTTAATCATAATTTCTCAAGTTTTTGGGTTCCCAAATCTAGATATGGTAGTTTTAGTACATAATACTAGTTGGGTGAGAAATTACAACCAGACAACACTTATTTGAGATGGTCCCAATTTGGGGTTCTTAAAATAGAAACTGCCTATCAGGGCTGGGAGAGAAGCAGTTGTGAATGTGACGGACAGACAGCACATGGATACATAAGCATATTCTGTGCTTACTGTGTCTTTCTTCACAAATTCCTCCAAAACTTAATGTTTTCATTCTTACCTTTACTGTTTTCTGTTTTCCTAGTTGTGGCTCTACTACTTCTTGCCATCTGTCTACAAACTTCTTTTGTCTCTCTGCTTCATACTTAGATGTAATACATATATAAACATGTCTGTCACTACTGACTCTATCTAAGTCCTTTACGCTCTTTAATCTAAAGAGCTTATGAGAGTAATGTTCTCTATTTTGGCTCTTTAAGTAAAAGCTCTATTATTTTTTCTGTGTGTTTTTCCAATCTGGGGTTGTGGATTTCCCCACACGCTATCCCCCAGGGTCACTGGCCCTCACCGGAAAGAAAAAAGTTCATCATCCTTATCCCATCCCTAACAGCCTGATGGAGAATCACTAAGTAATAGGAACAGGAAGATTATTTAAAAAAAAAAAAAAAAAAAATCATGCGCTCAAAATAACTAGGAAACCATGCGTGAAAATTCCTTTTTTAAGGATTTAGTATTTACAGAGCCAGAATCTCATGTCTAAATGACTACAGAGAGTATAAGTTAGTCACTACCACACATAGTCTATTGCTTTTAGATCACAAAGATGGAATTTACTAATCTTTACCCCAGGGTGGAGAAAGAAAAGGAAAGAAAAGAAAGGAAGGAAAGGGAAGAAGGGAGAGGAAGGGGAGAAAGCTAGCTAGCTGCAACAAATGCAAAATTTGAATAAATTCCTGTGGCTCAGGGCAGTTGAGCCAAAATTGTCTTCATTTTCCTTCTATTTATAGGGTTGAAAAAAGAAACTCCACATGGCAGAGACTTCCCCCAAAGACTCGTCCTTTAAGGCAAATGCTAACTTGCCCTATCCACACTGGCACAGGCCTCATTTCTCAAGGAAAGCCCACCTCTTCCTGACAATCTCTTTCCTAAAATGCCAGTATTAGGAAAGAAGAAATAAAAATGTCTGTACTTCTCCCACTGTAACAAAGAATAAGTGATAGAAATTTTGAGGAAGATTTCAAATCCAGAAATTAGGACTTTGAATGTCGTCCGACTACTCGGCTCTCACTAAAGTTTTTAGTATCCGTATCACACTGTTAACTCATAAAAGCTTTTGGCTAACTAGTACCACTGTCATGTAAAAAATACACCTCATTTTTTATTTAATTAAAACAAGTGAATTCTGTCTTCATTTTAAGATTTAAAGCTAGCTGAAAACTAACTTGAAATCATTTTTAATCACTCGGTGAGTTCTCTGGAGAGAAAATGACGTCTTGACACAGAACTGCTAATTTTAAAAATGCTTTCCAAAGACAGAGCAAAACCAGAAAGCTTTTCTCTAATATATGTAACTAAATCCTCCAGCATCGAGCAGATACCATATCAATAAACCCTTTCCTGAATATGTATCAGCTTTCTATTCACTCCTGAAATATCAGGTTTTAGTCTATAGCCAAAATATACTCAAATTGTCTTTGTGTCAGAGCTAAAGACACCCTCTTCTGAGGAACCAACATCCAGAGAAAACCCATGCAGAGAAACCGGGGTACTCTGACATCATTAGCAACTAAACAACCAGGAACCACCTGGAATTCAGCCAAGACACGTACCTCATTGTCCATTGTTTATAAGCAGGACATTGCTTACTGTGCTGCTTCCTGTGGGAGCACAGATGGGGCCAGGACAGCCAGCCCATGACTTGGAACTGCTTTCGTGCCCATTACCTGGGCTCCTTAAATAAACAAATGTCACCCTACTTCAGTATATGCTTATACGGTGAAAACAAAAAATTTTTTAATGTATTTCGGTCTGTTTTCAGAAGAAAACCGGTTGCACAGAGTTGAAAGACTGATGGGTGTCATTTCTTATAAGGTACTGAAACCGTGATTTATCTTAGGAAAACAAACACAAAGCCCTGATCATCACCATTAACCACATGGAGCCGTCACATGGCGGAGTCTTTCCAAGTATTCTCAGCATCTGACAAGTACTGGGATCCCGTGACTAATATTCTCATTCTCAAACTATGTTCTTCTCAAAACCTTGGCTCCTTTCAAGCCAATCATATTCTGCCTCAGCCTCAGAAAATAATTACTCCAAAACCAAAGAAATCCAAGAATCACACAGAACCTTCCTCCGAAGATAAAGGACTAAGAAACTTGAAAGGCTATCTCAGGAAGATAGGAAAGGACTGAAATAATTGAAAATTCGTCTCATTTGACTAAGACACTGACAGAAGATTGTGACACGAGTAATAAACGCCATGGCCCAACACGGAAGCTGAGGAGCCACGTTACAGAGCTATGAGGGCAGCGCAGAGTAGAAAGAACACGGGCTCTCAAGTCCAACAGTGCTTTTTACTAATGGCAGATCCTTGACCCAGCCAATTCCCTCTCTAGCTTAAGACGGCTTATAATACCTCAAAGGATTAAATAACTAACATCAGGGGTCCCAAAATGAAAAAACACAGCAGGAGCCTGGTAAGGAATATAAGTGAGTTAAGGGGGTGGCCATAGCTGTACCTGCTAGATGTTCCAACTCTCTTCTGCAAAAAACGGAAATCAAAAATTTCAGATGTTGTCTACAAGTAATTCAATTTCATTCCCAACACTGTGGGCTTACGCTGTTTGGGCCGAACCACATGCCACATTCAAACCACAGCCCTCTACTGTGTCACTGCTGGCACACAGAACGCGTTTATTAGCAGAGTGCCTGGCACCTACTAGCAAATAGAGCCATGATCACTGATAAAACTCAAAATGTTACCAACTTTCAACACATTTGAGGCTAATCGGTGGGCTAGTTGGATGGCTGGCTGGTTGGTTTTCTGAAAGGAAAGAAATGGTGGAAACAAATGCAAGAAAGAAGGGCTGAAAAGTTAAGTAACCAGAAAACAAGAGCCGAGATAATAAAACATATTGTTCTTGAAATATTTTTGCCTTTGAAGCTACACTTTAGAGGGAGTAAAGTGTACATTTCCTGGAGATGTTCTACAGTGTATGTGCCTTTACACTCTATTGCTGGTGAAGTATTTGAATGTTCAAACAAAACCCGGTTTGATCAGAAGCCAGTTTCCTGGATTGTGCTTTACAATGTTTAATCACGAACTAAAAAAAGGTCTTGTTCTCTTTATTGATAAAAGAAAATTGTCAAACACATTGTCACATACTGAGAGGTTATCATCTGGGGAGATTGTACTGATAGAAAGTAGTGGTATTTGCGTCTATTGTCCCCTCTTAACCAAGTACAATTTGGGGGCACCTGGGTGACTCAGTCAGTTAAGCGTCCAACTCTTGGTTTTGGCTCAGGTCATGATCTCACGATTTGTTGAGTTTGAGCTCAGCACGGAGCCTGCCTGGGATTCTCCTCTTTATCTCTCTCACTGCCCCTGCTCTGCTCTGTCTCTCAAAATAAACTTAAAAAAAAAAAAAATCAAGCATAATATCTACTTCAGATATAAGAGAAAAGGCTTCTTTGAAATTCAAACCTATAAATGTCCTCTTATTATTGTTTTTCTAGATTCCAAACATGCTTTATTTCTTTTTAAAATGCTATTTACAGCAATATAAAGAGTAGAGACACGTTCAACATTATAGATACAAAAGAATTAAACTGACCCATAACACCATTAATCCAGAAATGATTATTGGCATTCTGGTGCATTTCCTCTCAGACCACCGGTGACTCCAACACTTACTATGTAACTTTGGGAACCTATTTTTCTGAACCTCGATTTCTTCATGTCTAAAATAAAGATAACAATAGTACCCAAAAATAAATAAATAAAAGATAACAATAGTACCTACCTCTTCAGGTTGATAAGAGCATTAAATGAGTTACTACACATTAAGCACTTACAACAGTGCCTGGTAACACAATAATTCAGATTATTGGTACTTTTATCATTTTCCTACTTTTTAAAAGAAATTAAGATAACAGTATTCACACAGCTCTGCAACTGGCTTTTCTTTTTAATTTTTTAAAAATTTTTAAAATGTTTTTATTATTTTTAATTTTTGGGAGAGAGCACACAAGCAGGCGAGGAGCAAAGAGGGAGACACAGAATTCAAAGCAGGCTCCAGGCTCTGAGCTGTCAGCACAGAGCCCAACGCAGGGCTTGAACCCACAAAGCCTAAGATCATGACCGGAGGCGAAGTCGGGGCACTTAACCAACTGAGCCACCCAGGCACCCCTGCAGCTGGCTTTTCATAATTAGTATTATGAGCATCTTTTATGAAATAAGATTTGGAATATATTGTTTTGAATGACTTCTACCACAATGTAACTATTCTTCTATTACTATGCATTTACTTTGTCTCCACCATTTTCTTCCTAGTTTTTTAAAACTTTTTATTGTTTATTTTTGAGAAAGAGAGAGACAACGTGTGAGTGGGGGAGGGACAGAGAGAGAGGGAGACACAGAATCTGAAGCAGGCTCCAGGCTCTGAGCTGTCAGCACAGAGCCCGACGTGGGGCTCGAACCCACAGACCATGAGATCATGACCTGAGCCAAAGTCAGATGCTTAACCGACTGAGCCACCCAGGTGCCCCTCTTTCTCTTTTAAATGAAAAAATATTTTCATTTCTATGCTATTGATCTAAGTGTAGGACCACCAGAAACAATCTAAAAAACTACTAAGTGTCTATTAAATATATAGTTGGATTTGGAGTCTGACTTCATTCAAAGGACTGTGTACCTCAAGAATTTTGTGCTTCATGGAGTCTTACGAGCTAAGAAGAAACTGAAGGAATTGAATGGGGCATGGTAGGAGGGTGTAGGAGATGCTGGGAAGCACAAAATATGCAAAGCTGAACTGGAAAAATCCCTTTCCAGCCTCTTCAGCCAACCCTGAACTATGGGCCTGGAAAACCCGATGCTGCAGGGTACTTCCAGACAGGGAAATGAGTAATGGACACAGAGGCAGGAGCAAGCCAGGGCCTTCTCTAGCCTGAGGAATATGTGGGCAGTGAAGCCAACTTGGCCTCCAGAAATATAAATCCCTATCGTGATTCTACCTAAAATGAACTTGGCAAGAGATGAATGGTAGATTAGATCATCAGTAGCTCCCGTAGCTTATTACACCGTTTACCAAAGTATGGTTGTGTTCAGGCTAAAGGCCAACCCTGCCTGTATGCATCAAATATAGGAATCAAGGTTCTGTTTATATTTCTATAATGAAAGATATTCTTCAGCTGGGATAGATCTGAGAATAGATCCCATGAAAGAGTATGAAATCAGACCCTTTCTCTGAACAAATATGAAATTCAAATGTGCTTTATGCTGGAGCACAATCCCCCTATTATTACTATGGGAAAAGCATATGACATTACATTATAATGGCAAAAACACTACATTAAGACCCAGAAAATGTAGGCTGTAGTTGGTTCTTTGCCATTTTCTTGCTGAGTTATAGTAAACATATTCACCTCTTTGAGATTCAATTCAATTTAAATAATTTTTGCTCTATTTATATTAAAGGATGATTCTGCATCTCAAGAAGGATAATGCAGTAAAAGTGCTTTAAAATTACAAAGCAGTTTACAAATATAGGTTCTTATTACAGTTCCAAGAGTCATAGTCTAAATTTTTTTATAATGAAAATTTCCTTCGCAAAAAATGATTGTAGTTCTATTACATGTGATTAGTATTATGACTTTCATGGTTTCAGGTCTTACTGTCACAAGCAGATTTCTTGGTTAATAAACTACTTTCCAGGAGAAAAATGAATAGTTCTTTACTAATTGATCAACAGAGATAGATTTTGAGGTAGGTTAATGTATTTAGGATTGTTTTTCCACTCAGTTGGAAGAATTAGACTAACGGGAAGGGAGATGTGTTTCACTTCTAACGTCAAGGACTCAAATCTGAAGATCCTTAGAAAACACACTTCACTTGATTTTAAGAGAAATTTAAGTATATCTCAAATCAGACACAGGTTTGGAAACTGAAGTAATAACATGCACTTGAAAGTACACAGGCAGACAGCAGTTTGCCTAAACTGGTAAGTGCAGAACAGATACCAGGGCTAGAAGGAGGAGAATGAGGAAAAGCAAATTGTCTCAGGAAGGGTAATTGAAAACTGACTTTAGCTTTGTGCATTCCTGAAAAGGTTCATGTAATAAAAATTCTATAACCATTTTGTTGCTGACTTCCATTGTAATTTTGAGTTCACGAGGGAAATCACAGGCTTCCATGATAGGAATCACATTTCCATCCATTCATTCAATCATCTAACATTTACTGAGGACTCTGTGTGTCTGCCACTTAGTTGGGTACCACAGAGACAAAGGGAAATAAATTATATTCTCTGTGCTCAAGGGCCTTAATCTATTTTTGACGGAAGCTTACCTTCAAGTAAAAGAGGTGGCAAAAGGTTTAGAAAAAGAACTCTTAGAGATAATAACAGCAAAAACATTTATTGAGTCCTTAATGTTGTACTGGGCTGTATGCTAAGTACATTGTCATTTAATCCTCAGTGACCCCATGAGATAGTTAGTGTTATCCCTGTTTTATGGATCAGGAAACAGTTTTAAAGAGATTAAGTTAGGCTAGCTATACCACTGAGGAAGGTTGTGCTTTGGAATTCTAATATTCTTCCTTATTCTGGTATCTTCTCTACATTACGATCTTCAGCCCAGGTCATGGAAGAAAAGTTACTCAGTATACAATCAACCCATGAGATCATTTCATAAGAATTTAAGTTAATACATATTTGAGGTATATTACAAGAATTATTCTCATTTCATCAGAGTTCTCACTGAAACCACTCAACCCAAATGATAAGGGAGCAAGAGTGGTTACCTCTGCTTCAAGGCTTTCATGTAACTCAACAAATAGAGAGGAGTCACATAGAATTCCTTTTTTCACGGAGTCCTTTAGTAACAAAAGCAATCCCTTTTTTTTTAATATTCCATTGCTGTTCTGAAATACCATAATACTATTATTAATTTGTTGGCTAGCTTTTAAATAAAAACTGGTGATTAGATATTTAGTACCTACCAAGTTAGAAAAATATTATATTGGTAATCTAATTCAGTAGTATCTCTATTTCCATAGTTCCCTTAAAGCAAAAAGCTGAGCTCCATGTACAGTGGCCCAGGCAACACACAGATATACAAGACACTGAAATGTGGGAGATGAATTATTGCCATAAAAAACACTGGTTGGATAAAATCAAAATGAATTCAATGGAAACTATTCAAAGAAGTTGACTTTACGTCCCTTCTAACTAATGGGTAAAAAGTTACCTGTCCCAGCATAGATATAGATCATAAAAATTATTCCTACCGTTTCCATCAAAAATTCATGTTAAAATTCAAAGAACAAAACTTCTGGGGCGCCTGGGTGGGCAGAGAGAGAGGGAGACACAGAATCCAAAGCAGGCTCCAGGCTCTGAGCTATCAGCCCCCACTGCGGGGCTCAAACTCACAATCTGTGAGATCTTGACCTGAGCCAAAGTCAAAAGCTTAACCAGCTGAGCCCCCCAGGCTTCCCAAGAGGTAGTTTTAAATGTAGTGCTTGAATCAAAAAGTATTTGTAGTCCTAGAACGGCCTACACTGAGTACAGGCACTGAATGAAACTCCTCTAAAGAAAAACAACCACGTTATTATCTAACTGCTATTGCCTTTAATCGGTAAAAATCACCTGAGTACAGTTCCAAGCAAATGCCATAAGGGACAGTGGAATTGCCAGAGCTGACCTTGGGCCAGTCAAGAGACAGCACCCCCACTCTACACACCCTTAGTCTCTCCCACTGCCTGATTTCATAATGTACAATGCAAGCTTTCTTCTCAGACATCATTTTATCAGAGAGCTTCTGGACACAACTCCTTCGGTCACAAAAGAAATAAGAAGATGAACAACGTGGAACATCAGGGCACATCACATCCACAACACGGTCCCTTGGCTCCTCAGCTCCAGGATGCTCCTCTCTTCTCCCCCTTTCTCGTGGCCACCTCAAGGTCTTTCTTAGTAGACTTACAATCTCTTCTACCCGTCCCCTTCCTCTAAGCTCCCTCCTGGCCTTGGTTCCTTCCTTGGTTTAGCTGACACCTGAGCAGCTCCCATCAGGAGTCCCACAGCCTGGCTCTTTCTCGGCTCCACTGCAGGAGCCGAGTGCTCCTCCTGCAAACGTATCACAACCATGCCAATGGGTGTCACCACATTCTCCTGGCCTCCAACCCACAAACTGCACTTAACTCTAAAACAATCTGCCCAGGGCCCCCCCCCCACCCCCCCGCCCCGGGTGGCTCAGTTAGTTAAGTGTCATGTCATGCTTTCAGCTTGGTCAGGATCTCATAGAGCCTGAGTCGGGCTCTGTGCTGGCAGTGCAGAGCCCGCTTAGGATTCTCTCTCCCCCTCTCTCTCTGCCCCTCCCCAACTCGTGCTTTGTGTGTCTGTGTGTATGTGTGTGTGTGTGTGTCTATTTCTCAAAATATATAAACAAACTTTAAAAAAAATTTAATAAAAAAAATAAAATTGCAACTCCTGTGCTCATATCTTAAAAAACTAAACTAAACTAAATAAATAAAACAATCTGCCCACTTATCCTTGCTAGGCTTCCTCCCTGCTGTGTGGCCATAGAGCATAAAGACTGAGACGCTGGTTCCAGCGTCAGAAAAAGCCTGGATCCCTGGTTCATAACCTGACACCTTTAGCAAGTCACTTAACCTCTTTAAAACTGTTTCCTGGTCCACAAAATGGGGCTAAGAGTAACTATCTCATGGGGTCCCTGTGAGGACTAAATGAGAATATACTTACTATAGTACAATAGTAAGGGCTCAATAAATGACTTTGCTGGTATTTTCTCCAATAGTTGTTTTTCCCCCAAACTTTTTGCCACCTATCTTCAAATTACCCTCTGCACGGGTCATTCTCTTAACCGTCAGCAATTAACTTTCCTACTTACCAAGAAAGTAGGGGCCAGCTTGAAACATCTGAATTCCCTGCCAACCTCCTAAGAGGTTCTCTCTATACCCTCCCCTTTGTACGTCTTTCCCACTAGTCACAAGCCCAAACCCTCCACCCGTGCTCTGGTCCTGTGTGCCTAGACACCACCCTATCAATCATTCTCTAGCTGAGACTTTCAGGCCCTTCCGGTCTCCTTTTCAAGATTCCCCTTTAACCCGAAAATGTGTTTACATCTCTCCCCTCAACAAAAAGCACCCCCCACCCCCAACACACACACAATCCTATCAATGCTCCCTTCTCTTCTTTCCTCCTCGGTCAAGCTTCTAGAGAGCACCGTCCACATACTGTCTCTCCTTCCTCACCTCCTCCTCGCTCTTCACCCACAAGGATATCATTTCTGCCCCCACATCCATCTTTGCCTCCCCAACCACCACTGTCACAAGTCTCCAAAGACCCTCCCAGTTGTCAGACCCAGTGGACACTTCTCGGTCCTCCTTCTGGACCTCTCTGCTACACCTGACGCTACTTGCCACTTATTCCCTGCTTCTCTCTTGCCTCTTCTCTCCTACGCACGGTCTCGGCATTGTTTGCCCTCACACCGCAGTGGACGGCTCCTCCTCGGCCTGCCCTTGGCTCCCTGGTTTCAACCATTATAGGCTGTCCTGGACAGTCTCATCAACCCTGTAGTTTTGACTACCGTGTTGTATCCGGACCGCCAACAAATCTACTCCCTTCATCCTGGCCTCCCCCTCAGATTGCAGACCTGCACACCTAACTGCAGGCTGAACATATCCACAGGCCTCTCAAAATCTACATGGCAAAAACCCACTACCCACCACTGTTCAAAACCTGCACTAATGGTTCCTGAAATCATTCATCCTCCCATGCCAGACCCTGGAATTGACCCAGACTTTTCCCTCTCCTCGCCACAATAAACATTTACTGGGCAGAACCAAAAAGCAGGTAAAGCTGACTTTTTGGTAAAGGACGGAAGGACAGTTGAAATGGGCCTTTAACAAGCAGAAGTGAAAGGGCAGAAACAGGGGCTGTGGCCTTCTCAGAGGCATGTGGTTACTCGCACATACACCACACGAGGGTAAATTCAGGAACAGAAGGTATATATTTTTTTTGATATTTATTTATTTATTTAGAGAGAGAGACAGACAGACAGAATGAGGGGGAGAGGGGTAGAGAGAGGGGAGAAAGGATCCAAAGCAGGCTCTGCACGGTCAGCACAGAGCCTGACAAGGGGCTCGATCTCACAAACCATAAGATTATGACCTGAGCCAAAATCAAGCTTAACTGACTGAGCCACCCAGGTGCCCCAGAAGGTAGATTTAAGAATGAGCAGAAGTGTGGAAGACAGGCTAAAAAGACAGGTGAGCCCTAGTCATGAAAACTAGTAAGTACTCATTGTTTTCACTCTAATTTCTTTCCTTTCTAAAGGTTGACCCAGGTCAATCACAGAAACCCTGTCCCCTTGCCCAAACCTAGCCAGTAAGATGTGAGGAGAAGATTGCCAGAGGCATTTGTAGTAACCTTTTCCTTGTTCCCAAAAGGGACTTTCTTCCTCTGGATACCACCTGGTGTGGCTGTGGTACCTGAGGCTGCTACCATCATCTGGCCGCTAGTCTAAGAGTTAATCCACCTCAGGAGAGGGCAGAAGAAATACAAGCAATGGTGATGGAGGCTTGACATTCCCCACAAGGGGCCTGTCCTACCTCTAGACCTTTAGATTGTGTATTATTTCTCAATAGATGTCTTTATTGTTTAATAAAAAAAAAGGGGGGGGATAGGGATTGGCCACATGTAGAAAATACAGGGGGTCTAAGTTTTTTTCATGTTTATTTTCAAAGAGAGAAAGAGACCGTGTAGGGAAGGGGGGCAGGAAGGGGAGGGGCAGAGAGAGGGAGAGAGAGAATCCCAAGCAAGCTCCATGCTCCGAGGGCAGAGCCCAACATGGGGCTCAACCTCACCAACTGTGAGATGATGACCTGAGCCGAAATCAAGAGTGGGTGCTTAACCCACTGAGCCACTAGGCCCTCCAAAAACACAGGGTTAAAAACAGTTTAACAGATACCTTTATTATAGGATTTCTCAACGTTAAAATAGAAAGTTTCGAGAACTTAGTTTTTCAAATTTATGTGATGAAACAAGCCTCTCATCCTGCCTCTAGTTTTTGAAGTGTACCTAAAAGTATCTCCAAGAATTAAGCATTTATGGATCATAGTTTAGAAAACTAGTTTTTACCAGAGCAGATGAGAAGAGTGTGTGACTGACTTACGATACAGCACAATGATGACAGTAATACAGGGACAGAAATGTGCTACGGGAATCCAGAGGGATCACTGCCCTTCTCGGAGGTTCTCACTCAGAATGGCAGATGGGTTTCACATTATGTGCCAATTCTAGTAAATATTTACTAATTGCCTGGAATACTATATTGAAAAGGATTCTGAGGCCTCACCCAGATTCAGCAGGAAAACAAAAACAGCCTTACTCAATTAGAAATGATCATCATGAGCATAGAAGGGGTAGTTGGGACATGATTCTAGTTCATCCTGAGACTTCTAAAGTGACATCAATTCCTAAACAAATCCTAGAACCATCCCAAAGAATTTCAAATTTTTTTAAACCTCAATCAGGTGAGATTGATCTTTAATAATTAAAAGGGTAATAAAGTGGTTAAGTGTATGGACTCCAGGGTAAGAGAGACCTGGGTTTAATTCTTAGTTCCTCCACTTGCTATGTGGACTGGATACAGTATTCAGCTGCTCTAAATCTAAGTTTTCCCATCTGTAAAATGAGATGAACGGTCCTAACTCACATGGTAGGTTTAAAACTTAAATTAGGTAATACATCCAGCTGCATACAGTATGTACAATAAATATTAAGTTTAGCTACAGCAATTACTAAGGCATTTACTCTTTGATATTCGTATGTGTCCACTGTATACACAACCATGGACTGGAATGCAATGAATTAAATGGAGACCATACAACCTAATTCCCTGAACCCGTTAACAATGCCAAGATAGGCTACGATAAGCAAGTGGCAAAGATGATTACAAAGCACTGTTGAAAGTGTTACTTGCCTTTAAGGAGACCTATGAAATAAATAAAGCTAACACCTGAGAGAATTCTCTGCAAAACACACTTTTCCAGATCTCTCCATAGAGAAAGCCAAGAAACAATGACCAAACCTATAGCAACAAGCCTCCTTAACACCTAGAATGAGTTTTATTTTTTTCCCCTTGGGGCACAGAACTTTTGGTACTAAAGCCAAGACAGTTGGAAGCAAATCAGGTCGGTTGGTCACCCTACAAATAAAGCAAATCAAGTCCCAACAGCTGGGTCCAGGTCTTGGCTGTGCTACTCAGAGCTGAGGCAGAATGAGTTCTTGAAATACCATTTCCCATTAAAAGAAATCAGGGCTCTTTTTGGAGAAATGGCTAAGTCCAGGTGTGAGAAGAAACTGCTCAAGATGAACCTGAAATATCCGGTTATGTCATATGTCAGACAGCAAGAAAACTCTAAAAACTAATTAGGGTCATATCAAAAGGTAGGGTCATATAGAAAGGTCTCTGGAGCCAACTTCAAAAGGCTCCCATGGGCCAAAGATGGGATTTTAGAAGCTTCAAAAAAGATAATTACAACTGATCAAAACCTGTCTATTATGTTCTCATCTGCAAGTTCGTAGTAAATTCTTTTTTCAAAACACATAATTGATTACCTTCAAAGGATGTTGGGGAACCAACTCATCATTTTAGAAACTAATAATGGGGGAAAATATAGCATTTGCTCTGCTTTTCTATATGAACTGTATACCACTGTGTAACCAAATAGATGAGGGAAACAGGTCTCTTTTAAAAAAGTATTCAGGGGTGCCAGCATGGCTCAGTTGGTTAAATGTCTGACTTCGGCTTCGGTTCTCATCTCACCATTCTTGAATCCAAGCCCCACATCAGGCTTTGCACTGTGCTGACGGTGCAGAGCCTGTTTGGGATTCTCTCTCCCTCTCTCTCTCTCTCTCTCTGCCCCTCCCCGACTTGTTCTTTCTCTCTCTCTCTCCCTCTAAGTAACTAAATAAACTTAAAAAAAAATTTTAATTAAAAAAAAGTATTCAAAGCAATAAATGAAAAGTAAATGACAGAATTTGAACATTACCATTTTGTCACCCCCAACAAATTAGTGGATCTAGCTATCAAGCATCAGCAGCTACTAACATAACCAAAAGTCAGTAAGATGTTTTGTGTCTCCCAATGAAAGATCACACCACCACCTATAGTCTGTCAAATGGATCGAACACAAGTTTGATCACACCTCTGGATCCAGCTGCCAATTTGCGGGACATACAAAGGAGAGGACATGTTGAACTGCATCATTCACGTGTAATCAGCAAAATCCAGACCACAGGATACTCCACAGGACAAATGCTCCAGGTTCTTCACAAATAAATTGCAAAGAAAGGACAGAGGATAAGAGGATAAGGATATCCCATAAGGAAAAGGATAGAGGAGAAACTAATTTTTTTTTTAATGGGGGAAAAAAACCTATCATGTCCACTGATGCACATTTGAGTGATAACACCGTAACAACATGCAAGGAAGTGAATACTATAAAGTCAAGAGTTACTTAAGTGGAAGAGGAGGGGCTGACATTGGGTGGAAATACAGAGGGGCTTCTGGAGTTTCCGGAAGTTCCAAGGGTGTTCTCTTTATGATCATTCATCCAACTATACATTTATTTTCTGTGATTTTCTGAATCTGCACTTGTTATTTTACAATAAAAAGGTTTTTTTTAAAGTGATAGTGCAAAATCTACTATTTAACACCTCCTATATTCAAAACACTTTTACAAATATTAGAATTTGTATTTTCAAATACTATAACATTGTTCCAAATAACCCTTGAAAAGTATTTATTATCTCCATTTTTCATGTAAGGAGACTGAGCTCTAGAAATGTTTTTTTAAAAAATATTTTAATGTTTATTATTTACTTTTGAGAGAGACAGAGACAGAGCACAAGTAGGGGAGGGGCAGTGAGAGAGGGAGACATAGGATCCAAAGCAGGCTCCAGTCTTTGAGCAGTCAGCACAGAACATAATGTGGGGCTCGAGACCACAAACTGTGAGATCATGACCTGAGCCGAAATCGGACACTTAGCCAACTGAGCCACCCAGGCATGAGGTTTAGAAATCTTAAGCAGGTTGCCCATACTCACAGTTATTAGGGCAGAGCCATGATTCAAATTCAGAAGAGTGGCTCCAAAACCATTATCTTATTGTCAATGTTCTATTAATGCCCAGTTATTTATTTGGTCAAGAAAGATTTATTGCTCACCTACTAAATCATGCTCTTAAAGATACAGGGGAGTTTCTGCCTTTGTGGAGATCAAGACAGACAAGGAATCATCCAAGGGAATATAAAAGTACAGCCGTTGGTAGGTACAGTAAGGAAAAGGTATGTGGTGCCAGGAGAATCCACACAGCAGAGAGGGAGACCCTCCCTGCACAAGTGATGACTGAGGTCTGGGGAAGCAGTTCACTAAGTAAGGGGGCAGTGGGCTGCTCCACGCAAAGGAGGCAATGTACAAAGTCGCCAGTGATGGAGGGAGCATGGCCCTTTAAGGATGGAGTATGAGAATGAAGGTAGTGAAGACAGAGGAGGCTGAAGAGCTGGGAAGAACAGGAAGCCACTAGCGGATTTTAATTAAACCTGTTGCTGAAGATGGATTGAATTAGGTTTGCATTTTTAAAATGGCAACAAGGTCAGGGCGCCTGAGTGGCTCAATCGGTTAAGCATCTGACTTCAACTCAGGTCATGATCTCGCGCTCTGTGAGTTCGAGCCCCATGTCAGGCTCTGTGCCGACAGCTCAGAGCCTGGAGCCTGTTTCAGATTCTGTGCCTCCCTCTCTCTCTTCCCCTCACCTGCTCATGCGTGTGC